>NC_133167.1:33242500-34492500 GCF_040802235.1 Manis javanica | reverse complement strand
GAAACCATTCAGGTCACTTAAGTTCTCAGGGCCTAAGATGGCCACTTCTAGAGTTCTAGCAAATAGGCCACAGGGAAGCATGCAATCTTTCAGGGCCCTGAGAACTGTGATGGGAGGCTAGGTACTTCTTCCATGGTCAGAGTTAGGTTTTCCACCAATTTGCTTTCTGGGTAATGAAAATGGGTCCAAAGAGATTCTCCAGTGATCTATGATGCCTGAGTTCTGCTGTCTGCTTCAAGACTATAACTGAGAAACGTGAGCTTTTTCATTTTTTTGCAATAACCCTCCTCTAAAGGACACTGTCTCTTACTACATCCTCTGTCACGTGTAAAGTTCCTGAACTATATTTTCCTTGGTTCTCAGGATTTAACATTCTAAAAGCTGGTAAATTAAATGTATGCACTCCTATTGTTCAGTACAGGGTGACCTGGCCTCAGTTACGGACAAAGAGTTTATGTGCTATTACATTCCATTTGGCTTCTCGGCACCACATTTCCCTCTACCCACCAGTCCAAACTGGGACTCTTCTTCTGGTCACTGCAGGATACTTTCTTTCTAGATGCTCTGGCTTCAAGTTCAAGGTGAGGCTGCCTTCCCAGCAAATTCCTGACATCCTGTGCTATCTGGTCTCCAACTCTGGACCAACTCTCCTGAATCACCCATGCACTCCAGCTCTGGTGTCTGGCCTCTGAAGCCATTCACCTCCAGACTTACTCTTCATTCTGCCTCCGCAGCATGAAGAAATAGCGTTTTTAGCCATCCTGAGTCTGCAGTGCTGCAAAGACCCAACCAGCTGCAGCACATCCAAACTGATCTGACAGGCAGCCATGACTGCACCAACGATCATACGGAAAACATGGCTGGGCAATGAGAAATACAGCCTTTACTCTAAGAAAAATCATGACTGGCAATGTTTTTATTGAAATACAGCTACATAAAGTTGGTTTTGCTTCTGAAAGTTGTCTGTAAAATCTCTGATAACTCATATAGAACATGCATGTTAAGAAAGGCCTTTCATCACATGAGGAAGAAACAAAACAAAAGCTCGTGGTTTTGAGTTTGCTTGGCTTCAGTGTAGATATATTCAGCATTTTGAAATATTCATCAATGCTTAGGGCACAGTGAGTCAGTGGCATCTCTGTCACCGACAGAGAACTATCACAGATGTAAAAATAGTACAAGGTCACTTGGGATTCAGAAGCAAAGGTCTTAATGAGAAAGGCAGCCTTCATAACTCTTTTAGCAGATGGCTGAAGAGCTGCTAAAACTGATAAAACTGTAAAATTAGAAACCAAATAACTTATGTATTTCTTAACATGTTAAGAAATACATATGTTATTTCTATACAGTGTTTCCATACAGTGGCTCTAGGATCATCTCCTCAGACCCACAGATTTATTCTGATGTCCTTGGAAAAATGTAGGTATGATGCCTCCCCGCCTCCATCAGTATTTAAATGGTTCTCCATAAACTTCCTGTATTCATAGATTCATAGTAGTGGTCTGTTGAGTTCCCTGCCTAGAAATACTTGGCATTTTATAAGGCATGATGAATTTTTTATTTAGCACAGCAGTAATGTATTAAATGGGACCCTGAAGGACTCAAAAAGAGTTCACGCCTCTCCCCCAGTGCCCACATTATATAATCCTGCAGCCCAAGAGTGTCTCCAATGTTTGACCAATAGTATCATTATCTGCCAAAGGGGGTTTACAACCTAGTTAAATTACTTACTTCTTATAAATTAAGCCTCTGATCCCATACAGTGGCTCTGTGCAAGCTATTAAATAGTCTTAATGAAAAGAGATACTTTACGTAAAGTACCTAGCACATCCTGGCCCCTCAATGAATGTTAGTTTTCTGTTTCTTTTTCTTTCATTTACTTACTAACACACAAATTTTAATAACCGTATACACCCAAAAACAATTTTAGTGAATAAGAATGTGGTATTTCAAAAATCATCTGGCATCCCTCTTCCCCACAAAATTGAGATTAAACCCTCTCTCCAAATTCCCCACACTACCAGCCGGCAATCATTTCCCCCTAAGTAACTTCCATGAAACAGACATTCTCTGCTTTACACGATTTTATAGTCAAAAAACTAAAACCATAATAAAATTTGAAGCAATTTTTGTACCCCCACTTTAAAAAGGAAAGAAAGTAGAAAAAGATGGGAATATTTGAGCAAAATAGTAAATGTCTCTGTAAACAGAGGTAGAGATGGTTGGGCTCTATAAATGAAAAGAAGGGGCTCAGCAGCTACCAATGGGTCACTGAGTGGGTATTTAAAAAGAGCAGCTCTCAGGAGTAGTGTCTGCCTCCCAGCACTAGGAGGTTTAGTGCTAGTGGACACCTAAAGAGCTAGGAATCACAATAGCTCAAAAATAAGACAAATGCTTCAGGTGACGTCTAGGAGTGGAGTCTGAGGAACAGCACTACTCAAAGGTGGCTGGTCCAGGGGCTGCTGCTGGTCTACGCAGGCGAGTAGGCTTTTGTAGCAATATGGCCATTTATTTTGTCTGCTGACACTAAAACAAAAATCAGAAACTGAATTCTCTGTGTCTTCTCTTACTTCACTTTTCTGCTATCAGTCAGCAACAGGTCTGGGGAGGGGGAGCCCATTGCTTCACAGGGGAAGGTTTGAGCACGGCTCTAGGGCAGCTCTGGTGCCCCCAGCTCCCTGCTTCCTGTAGCACCTTGCCCTACCAGAGGAAAAGGGGATGGCCCCAAGAAGCAGCTACCACAGAGGCAAAGGGGTCCTAAGAACTGAATCCAGGGAAGAAAAGGACTTCAAGTGGTGAACAGGGCCCTGAAACCAACAGGACAAGTTAGTAAGTGAAAGAGAATCAAGAGAAGAGAACACTACAGAAATGACTGGCATCCTACAGATAAGATGAACTCCGTGCCATTCAATTTCTACCAGAGGAATGAGCTGTTAGTTTTTCTCAGAAAAGAAGGAATAGCCAACCCTCTGAAACAGCACCAACAATCTCCACTCAGTTTTCCAGTAAGAAAGATAAGTGAGCCACAGGATACTGAATCTTGCTCCAGGAAGCAGTGTGGTTCACAACTCCAAGAGGGAGGAGGTCACAGAACGACATGACATGGCTCATTAGCAGATACGCTGTCTTCTTGGAACATATGTTCCAGAGGAGATGAAGAATTCGCCAAGGCTCATCAAACCAGTGACCACAACCCACTTCTGATGACTCACTTAGGAACAAACTGATTCGATTAGACCTTCAAAAAATGCATTTTCAATCATGATAAAGAATGAAAAAAATTAATAGCTTTAGGAATATTTTCATCTCTTCCTCCCTCCCTCAGGCTTAAATAAAAAGAAAGAAATGTGAAATGAAAAAGCATATAGATACAGTCAAAAGGACTGGGGTGGGCATAGGCAGCACGGGATACATCACCAATACAAAGTCTTCTGTCAAGGGACAGTTTTTAACCTGCCTTGCTACCATTTTCATAGGTCAACTTGGAAACAAACGAGAAGCTGTAGTGCTTCTAATTAAATCGTGTTTCATAATTAAGAACTGGTTAGTGACAGAAAAGGGGCAAAAAACGTCTCCCAAGACATCAATGTCCTCTTAAAGTACCTACTGGGAAGAAAGAGTTCCTGAGTAGTTAACAGTTTCACAAATGTATAAGGAAATTAGGTCAGAGCTCCTATCCAGAGACTCAGATGGGAAACTCTAAATAATGAAACACTGTCTACACACAGTAGAGAGCAAGACTTTTACTGAAAAGTACCATGAGCTACAATTACTGAAGTGGAGACAATCGTGAAAGGAAGGTGCAGAAGTAGGCAGGGGCTGGGTCACATGGAACCTTGTGTAACAAGCCCACCGCATTTGACTTTTTAGTACAATGGAGATCATTAAAAAATCTTACATAAAACACATCTGAACACAAATAAAAATGGAAAAACAATGTACCAAACAAAACTTACAAAATGCAGCAAAAGTAGTGCTAAGAGGAAAGTTTACAGCTATAAATATGTACACCAATAATAAAGAAAGATCTCAAATAAACAACTTAATATTATACCTTAGGCAACTAGAAAAGAAGAACAAACTAAGCCCGAAGTTTGCAGAAGGAAGGAAATAGTAAACACTAGAACAGAAAAAAAATGACACAGGAAATGAACACCTGAAGAAGTGCTCATCACCACCAATCACCAGGAAAACGCAATTCAAAAACCAAGATATCCCCTCACATTTGTTAGAATGGCTGTTATCATAAAAAAAAAAAAGCTAGAGATAACAAGTGCTAAAGAGGATATAGAGAAAATGCAATCCTTGTGTACTGTTGGTGAGAATGCAAATTGGTAGAGGTACTATGGAAAACAGTATGGAAGTTTCTCAAAAACCCATGTGATTCAACAATGCCATAAAAGTATAAAGTTGATCCTTGAACCACATGGGTTTGAACTGCATGGGTCCCCCTTACTTACAGATTTTTTTCAATCACTACAGTACTGTAAATGTATTTTCTGTTCCTTATGATTTTCTTAGTAACATTTTGTTTCCTCTAGCTTACTTTCTTGTAAGAATACAGTGTCAACAGCGGCTATTAGTTAAGTTCTGGGGGAGTCAAAAGTTACATGTGCATTTTCAACAGCACAGGGGTTAGTTAGCATCATAACCCCCACAGTGTTCAAGGATCAACTGTATGTCTGAAGGAAATGAGATCACTCTCTGGAAGAGGTACCTGCACTCCCATGTTCACTGTAGCATTATTTACAACAGCCAAGAAGTGGAAACAAACTAAGTGTCTGTCAGTGGATGAGTGGGTAAAGAAAATGTGGTCTCCATATACAATGAATATTATTTAGCCATAAAAAAAGAAGAAAATCCTGCCATTTGTGACAACATGGATAAAACTTGAGGACATTATACTACATGAAATAAATCAGAAAGAGAAAACCAAATACGGAATGGTCTCACTTATATATGGAATCTAAAAAAAAATCAAACTCACAGAAACAGAGAGTAGATTGATAGTTGGGGTGGGGAGGGACAGTTGAAGGAGGTCAAAGGGTACAAACTTCCAGTTGTAATATTAGTAGGGTTTTAGAGATCAGCGTGGTACAGCATGGTTACTGTAGCTGGCAATATTATTGTGTTGTATACTTGAAAGTTGGTGAGAGAATAAATCTTAAAAATTCTCACAACAAAAAACAGAAGGTAACTAAGTGAGGAGATGGAGTATTAATTAACCTTGTTGTGACACTCATTCAGCAATATATACACATTCATCAAATCACAGTATACACCTGCAGCTTACACAATGTTATATGTCAATTATATTTCAATAAAGCTCAAAAAAGTGTTCAACCAGCCAAGGGTAAGACCCAGTTTTCATTTTTACAGATCATTCATTGTGACATCCATGAAAAGGAACTGTCGACAGGCATAGGTAAAAGGGAGAGACCTGTTAAACAAATAGTCCTACAAAGAGTCCGCAAAGGAACAATGATTGGTTGCTTGGACTAGAGTCTCCATGCAGACACAAAACAAAGGAAGAAACAGCACTTGGCATAAGATATATTCTGGAAGGAGGATTAGAAAATGGCTTTCATGTGGGAGATACAGGAAAGGAAAAAAATCAAGGATGACTGTTACTATATTTCTAGCTTGAGAAACTCAGTTGACTGGTGGTCCCATTTACTGAGATCAAGAAGTTTGGGTAGAAAGGTAAAGAGAGAGATGAAGAGTTCAGAGTTTCTGTGCTTAGTTTGAGATGAGGCACCAAGTAGGTATGTTAGGCAGGTATTAGATATGTAAGCAGATATCCAACAAGAGATACTGGCTGGAGAATACAGTTTAGGAAGCAATCATATAGAGAATAGTTGAGATCCCCTAAAAACAAAAAAATAGAAAGATAAAACTATAAACAAAACTTTTAATAGGATGGACCTATATTTTAAATGAGATTGAGCAATTTTCATAAGGATCAGTTTTTGATTTGGTCTTATTCAGTATTTTTGTCAATTACTTAAAGACACAGACGCAGGCTCAGGCTGGAGGTAATGTTTATTCAATCATTCAAATATGTAGTGATTGCCTAATGTGTACCAGGCAATAAGTTAGGTTGTGGGGACACAAAGATGAAGAAAATGTACCCCTACTTTATCAAGACATTGGAAGCTACTTAAAGGAACTTACCAACAAGGGCAGTGGGTTTCACTGCACTCACACAGATTCAAAGTACAGAGTTAGATGCTACTTAGTACAGTGGATAAAAATGATGTTATGGACTGAATGTTCATACCCCTCCAAAATTCATGTGCTGAAACCATAATTCCCAGGGTGGGGCCTTTGAGAATTAGGTCTATATGAGGACAGAGCATAGGACCCCACTGACAGGATTAGTGTCTCTTTTTTTATTAAGTGTCATTCATTGATATACATGCTTATGAAGGTTTCACAAGAAAAACAATGTGGTTACTACATTCACCCTTATTATCAAGTCCCTCCCTATATCCCATTGCAGTCACTGTCCCTCTGTGTAGTATGATGCCACAGAGTCCCTATTTGTCTTCTCTGAGCTACACTGTCTTCCCTGTGACCCCACACACACCATATGCACCAAGGATTAATGTCTTTTTAAGAGGAAGAGAGACAAGAGCTCTCTCTCTCTCTCTCTCCCAGCATGTGAGGATACCAAGGAGAAGGTCCTCACCAAGGAACAAACCAGCTGCCACCTGATCCTGGACATTCCAGCCTCCAGAACTATGAGAAGTAAGTGCCTATTGTTTAAGCCATCCCGTCTATGGAGTCTGTGGCATTTTATAAACGCAGCCTGAGCTGACTGAGACAAGTGGGGACTCTAGAGCTATAAATACTACCAGTGTTCAAAATCCCAGCTCTGCCACTTTCTCACTGTGTAAGTTTGGAAAAGTTGGTGAACCTTTCTGTGGCTCAATTATCCTCTCATTAAATGGGGTTATATGAACACTCATCTCACCCATGTATTATGCTAAGCACAATGCCTGGCAGAATTTAAGTGCCCAGTGTAGGTTAGCTATTATTATTCCCCAGTGGCCTGGCAGTGGTTCAATGGGAGGGGACAGAATCAGAATCCGTCAGTTTCTCAAGAGACTCCACCAATGGTCTAAAATTAATAAAAATAAATAAGAAATTCTACAGTAAGCTTAAAATAACTTTGTTGAACAATACTAGATTGGGAAGATCTGACCTAACAAAAGTTAATGTATCAAAAAACTGTATCTTGCTTGATGAAAGGACCAATATGAGTAATACACTGTATTAATAGACACCTCACATGCACATTAAGAGGGATAATAGTTACACTAAGACCAAGCTTGAAGTATTCTGCTTACTTCTTGGAATATAATTTTATGCAGCATGGTATGATTCCAGAATGATATGATCATGATAGCAAGGGATTTGGGAATAATATTTAATCTTCCTATTACATGCTCTTCAAGCAGCCTGTATTTTCTTCACCGTTATATATATATAAATTGTATATAAACTTGCATACAAACAATGTATGTGTATTAATGCAGATCCTATGCATGTGTATATATAGTACAAAGCTATTGTTTATTTCCTCTACTAGACTACAAACTTGACAGACTAGAATGGTGTCTGGCTCACCAATATATCATTAGTAATCTCATACAGTACCTTTCACCTTATAGGTACCCAGGAATTATTTCCTGAATGAATAAATAAATGAATGTGTATCATGTGAGATATTTTTTAGGAAAAGGGATTTTTAGCCCTAGAAAGATGACTGATGACTTCAAATAATGAAGTGACTGTCCTGTAGGAAAGAAAGTAGACTAATTTTGGTAAAGTTTCAGACTGCAATGGGTAGAGGTAAAATTCAACTACAGTTGGTAAGAACTTTAAGCTACTTTGCAAAGCAGTGAGCTCTCCATGATTACAGAAGAAGCAGCTTGGCTGTCCAATGGGGAAAACTACACTAAGTGGTCTATAACTAAAATCCCTTCCAACTTTGAGACTCTGTGTTCTGCTACTTTACATTCCTTTGGCCAGTCTTTTTCCCTCCACTTCTGCCCATCCAGAGCCTAGAACCTACACAACCTTGCAAAGAGACAATGTACTTAACTATGTTTACAACGGGCTCTAGGAAGGGAGCTAGATACACTTACCTAACCAGTCCTTCTTCAGCTACAGTGGGGACAGGGAGGAGGTACTCTTACGAAAGTGGAAGAAGGGATATGTGTAGAAGGAGGAGCCATTTCCAAGTAGAGGGTGAGACTTTAAAGGCACAAATCTTAGCAAGGGCTTAAGAACAAAACAGATTCACTCCACTGACTGAAATATCCATAGGGGATCTTCTCTTAAACACTGGGGATTCAAAGTATATTAATCAGATCACTAAATAGCCAGGCAAATTGGTAACATTCAAATCCTGCTTTGGCAAACTAGCAGAAATCACCAATCATCAGAGTACTATCTGTAAAACAAGGATGTTTTACAGATGAAATACTTATGAAAACACCACCTTCCTCCATCATTAACTCAACAGTTCCATCAAAGAAACTCACTGACAAGAGCGGTTTTAGCCTGTCTGGATTTGGACTCAGAGAGCACAGCTCTTTTGAATCTTTTCCAGGTAGCTGGGCACCATGTGTAAAATCACTTTCTCGTACAAGGCCATCAATCGTACAACTGCTTTTATTAAAAGCACAAACAAAAACGCATAATCCCTCCATTTGCGGGTTTGTTTTATGGGGAGGTTGCCAGCCCATCTAAAAATATATATAACAATCTCAATTCTTTAGGCTTCAGAGGAAGACTTCTCTAGAGTGAAACTAAGTGTTTTTGTGGTGCCTTCCTTCCTCACTTTTTAAGCAGAGATGATACGTGTTTGTGGCCTCCCAAAACCCAAATAATCAGCATTTCTTATGAAAGTGGTAAGATTTCACAGGCCTTGGTGTCTTGAAAGAAAGGTAAAAGACCTTGAAGTGCTCTAGAAAGATCTACCAAGATCTAGTATCCAGAAACATCCCCACATTGGTTGGTTCTCTATCTACCTTTGATAGTAACTGTTTCTTTATGTGACGGATGAGATAAGTCCCTCCCAGAAAACATTCTGAGATCTTAATCAGAAACCTCCCGGTGGCTCTGTGTATGCTAATGAGGCCCTGCCTGCCCTCTTTGCTATTTACCTTCCACAGGGGAGAAGTAAGGTTGTCAGGTAGTGAGTGGCCTTACCTGTTTTTCCTGCTCCGCTTTCCCCAGTAATGAGAATACACTGGTCTTTATCTTGATCTCTTAGGGATCTGTAAGCTTCATCTGACAGGGCAAAGCTGCAGGGGATAATGGGAAAAAAAAGTCCTTAGAACTCAGCTTATGATTATTTGTTTACTATATTTAACTACAATTTTTTAAAGGGCCACTGATATGCTTTAGACAGAAAGCTGGAACATCACATTTTATTCCCTGCAAATTCTTAACGTAAATAAATAAACCCGTCCATCCTTTGTGACCCTTGTTACCTTTTTCTATGCATTCCCTATTAACCAAAATGATACTATTTATTGTACTCTAAAGGTAAGTTTTATTTAACCTACATGCTACATTTATAGTTCATTTTATTAAAATCTGGGCAATTCAGAGAACCAAGGAGAAAAGACTACATCACCTGTCCACAACTCAATAACGTTTATATCTTCAGGGCAATACACTGGAGTTTCAGAACAATGAGGAAAAAAAATTGTTTTCAAACATTAGAAAAACACTATCAAATACTGAAGAGTTGATATACCCTCACTAAGCTAAATACAGAACCCACTGCCTTCACAAACAAATGGCTGAAACCATCAGGTCCTCCAGAGGCGAGTTGGTGCCATGGGTCTGCCATGGTTCTTGTCCAGTCCTCGTGTCACACTGCGCCCTACGGCGACAAAGGGCCCCTATCAAGTAAGGCCAGGCCAGCCCTCAAAATGTACTAGTAAGGTAAGTTTTGCCCTTCGTAGCTAACTGGAAAATAACTGATGATAGGATATTGCATTTAAAATAAAGTCCCTCTTCTGACTGACTTATCAACAAGCATTTACTGAGAGTCAAAGAACATACTGGGAATATAAAGACAATTAGGACTTGGCTCTCTGTCATAAATTTTCAGTCAAAAACAGGGGAGAGAGATACAAATAGTAAACAGCAACCCAACAAGATGAGTGCAATGATAGAAATATGAGCAAAATACTGCAAAACAAGAGAGGAATATCAAGGGAGGCAGGATTGGAGTTGGGGAATCTTGAGAGGTAGGAAAACCAGTCTTAAAGCCTCAGCAAGACAAAGGGCTTTTGGGCAAAAATGAAGATGAAAATGTCCTAGAGGTGGGGTAAGGGGAATGAACAGTTTCATGTTGCAGGAAGGCAAAGTCTAAAGAAGGGCCAGATGAGGATGAACCAGAGAGACAGAAGACCAGACTCCCAATTAGAAGACTATGGGTGGCAGGGAGCCTGCTGCAGGACTGCAAGAGGGATGGCGTGCTGAGAGAGCAGTCACAGCTAAGAGGAGCAACATTCACCTGTATCAGCACTGTCCCCACACCTCTGGTACTTAATCATCTTAAATCTCACAACAAAACTAGAGAAAATAAATTAGCAATCCCACTTGCAGCTGGTGAAACTGTGGCACAATGTGAAGACATACTGGGCAGGCCCACACCGCCAGCAGTGACAGAGTGGCACCAGAACCGAGCCTGGCTCTTGACCGCTGGCCTGCACCACCTCTGCCCACTGGACAGAGCACAGGGCCACAAGTGCCAAGAGGAGAGAGACCAGTCTGAAGGCAAGCAGACTGATCAAGGGAGGAGATGCAGGAAGGGCTTCAAGCTGGCTGACTGGACCACAGAGGCCCATCAGGGACTTGGACTCTTCTTCAGGACATGTGGACAGTCACCAACACTGACAACACAACACTGGATGTACCAGGAGCTAAATGAGGTGTCATCACATTCATACTCAGATTCAATCCTTAAAACACCTCTGGGAAGCAAATGCTAGTCTCCTTAAAGAAAAACGATTCATTGAGCCTAAGAGGTGACATGTCCATGACCCCTTTCTGAAGACGGTCATATGTAATCCCAGAAGTACTATGTACAACATTCTTCCCCTCTCATCACATTTTCTTATGATGATTTATGATCTTATCTTCTGGCTGGCCTAATGTTGAGACCCTCTAAGAGAGCCACCACAAACCTTATTTTCTGTCACATCAATGAATCCAATGCTTTGCAAACAGTAAGTACACTCTAAATCCATCTGTTGAATGAATGTATGAATGAAAGAAAAAGAAAGAAAAAATAATGGAAATATCTGGCACAAGGGACTTTTTTGAGTAACAGGTTGTTTTGCTCATCTGCGTAAACAGTGTACACTGACCTCTTTCTGCCTGACCAACTGCTCCCACTCAAATCCCTCTCAGCCATTCCCGTGTGACCAGTGCCTTGTTCACCTACCGAGGTCACCCAGTGGCCTCATCCTTCTCTCCTGTTCTGATTCCTCCAGTTGAAAGTAACCATCCCCTGTGCATACCACTGCATACGAAAGGCAGTGGGGGAAATAAACAATGAATATGGAAGCAGAATACATCCTGGCAGGATTCCCTGGACCTCGGATCCACAACTTTCCACCTACATGACCTTGAGCAAGTCACTCACCCTGGTGGAACTTCAGTTTCTTCATGTACAAAATGGAGAAAGCAGCCACATACTTTAGCTCAGAAGATTAAGTGAAAGTGTACAAAAGTGCTTTAAAAGTTACAAAGTCATGGGTAAGTGTCCAAAGTCTTTCTTGTATTATAATTAGTTATGTGTACATCTTCTTCTCCCTTACCAGAGTATAAGCCCCTGTAGGGCACAGCCTTTATTTCTACCCAATTAATTATTGTGCTTCCTGTAGGGCTGTAAACATAAGACATCATCAATACCAAAACATGAAAGAATAGATAAGTGAATTCTCTCCAAGTACTGACAAAGTCACTACTGGTGTGAGCTCCATGAAGAATGGCAAACAGGAAATTAATTTCTTCTATGACCTTCGTGAAGGAAAAGAAAGCACTGCTTAGATTTCTTACTAGCCTTCTCCACTCCCATTCCTCCAACCTCCAGACAATAGTTCAGAGATGCTACTACCATTATCATCATTGGCAAGAAACTCAGGGAAGCCCATTACAGCAAATACAAATGAACTTTTCCAACCATACATATTTGCCAACCTCTTCACGGGTTACAGGCCTTTCCCCACGCTCCTAGGATTACGAGTTCACTTACTGTAGCACACTATCACTAGATCCCAAATGATGCAAAATTACTTCTAAAAAAATACCCGTGTGTAATTGTGCACACGCATTCACACATGTGTACATACATATACACACATACTCACACACACAAGGCATCGGAAGATCACCAAGTGACCCTGCTGTGGTTTTACTGTAAGAATACTTTCAAAACACTGAAATTGAAGACTTATTTTTTTCTTTTATGTCCAGACAGAAACACTGAACTGCTGTCCCCCAAAACTGGCTTGATTTGGTTAATGGAGAATACATATGAAGATGAGATAAAAACTAACATGGATCGTTATTCTTTCAGGACTCTAGAGAGCCACTGATTTCAAATCGCCATAAAATTTAACAATCAAAGTTCTTAAGCATTGGGAAAATGAGCTTGGACTCCTGGCACACCCATCTCAAGCACAGTATAAATGCCATCATGCTTATTTTGTATAAACACAGATCTTGACTTCACTTTTTAAAAAATGGCAAAAGGGCAAGCCCTGAAGGACACAAGCCTTCCTTCCAATCTTGTTGTCTTTCTCTCTGGCAACATTAGCACATACCCATCCCCACAGCCCACATTTATAACTATAAACTGAAACCACATGCCAGTCTTCCAACCACTCCATAATTAAGGATCCTAAATAAATCTTTAGAGAAGTTTCTACTTAAAAACAGTTATGACCCATACGCTTTGAATTATTTTGTGAGCATGTCAGCATTGATATTTACCACACACACAAATGAATGGTTTATTATGATGACGATAACATAAGGGGCAGGCATGGTTTTTATCCCACCACATCAAGAGCACAGTTTTATCCACTTCTTCTATCCTCTAGTTGAGCTCTGAGAATAGAGACCGCCTGACATTTGAACATAAATCTCCCCTTCATTTCCAGATCAGCTAAATGGCTGCTTGTTGAGAGCCAGACTTTCCCCGACACCAAGGGCATTCACTGCACATTTCCAAACAGCTTCATCTATTGCTTTTAGGTTGTAGAAGTTTGGTTTGGGGCTCATCTGTTACTTTCTGCCAGGGCGGAATGCTGGCTTGCACACTCAAATTTATCTAGCCGGTATTTATGTTCCTCCTCCATCTTATTTCTGCTCAGAATGCTCATCTCCACAGTGGTTCTACTTCATGGCCATCAAGGGTGACAGCAGGACTTCTTTTCTCAAAACTACATGCTCTCCAGCCTGCCATTTTCTTTCTAAGTTTTTTCACCTGCAGTAAGCAGAAAAGACACAACACCAAATACACCACCACCACTACCTAAAGCTTGTTCTTCCAAGAAGACCCCTATTTTTCAGTCTCTCAAGCTCTCCTCTAATGAAGTGCTTGATAAATCATTCCCTAAAACAGTCTAATCCATTCTGAGGTCTTTTAGTTTGTCTCAGGAAACTTTCCTGAATTTAGACAACTATTTCTATTTTTTTTGTCTCATGTCTTTGCTTTCAGAAGTTCTCAAAATGGTATTTATTCCCTTTCATTCAACCCTGAATCCTAGAATACTTTCAAATCACACTAGGGAAATTCTGCTTCTGAACTTAACCCTGTTAAAATAGCTCCATCTTCAGATTCTCATTTACAATTGATATCTACAAATCTCAACTATTTCTTTCCTTTCTAGCTCTGGGTATTTCTAAAGCTAGTCAACAACAACAAAAAAAGTATGTTTTAAAAAATTCCTAACCCCAAACTGTTCTACAAATTTCTAACTTCATACTGAACCTGATCAAGGGCCAAGGTAGTCCACAAGAAGGACATGGAAAGGAAGGAAAGGAGAAGGAATTTGTGTGGAGTGTTTTGCACAGTAACCTTAAGGTTTGCTTGCTTGTTTTTTTTTTTTTTTTTTTTATGTGGAATCTCAAAACTTTTAATTTTAATTTAAAAAATGAATTCATAGATACAGAGAACAGATTGACGGTTACCAGAGGCAAGAGATGGGCAAAAAGGGTGAAGAGGATCAAAAGGTACAGACATCCAGCTATAAAATAAAGGAGGCCTGGGACGTGCTGTACATCATGGCGATTATGGGTAGCAATACTGTATTGTGCACATGAACGTTGCTAAGGGAGTACATCTTAAAAGCTCTCATCACTAGAAAAAAAGATTGCATGTGGTGCGTGTGTGGTGGTGAATGTTCAGCAGACTTACTGTGGTGATCATTTTGTAATATATACATATATGGAATCATTCACCTGAAACTAATACAGTGTTGTATGTCAATTATATCTCAATTTTTTTTTATTATTATTATTTTTTATTTTTTATTTATTTTTTTTTTTGAGAGGGCATCTCTCATATTTATTGATCAAATGGTTGTTAACAACAATAAAATTCAGTATAGGGGGGTCAATGCTCAATGTACAATCATTAATCCATCTCAAGCCTAATTCTCGTCAGTCTCCAATCTTCTGAAGCATAACGAACAAGTTCTTACATGGTGAACGAATTCTTACAGAGTGAATAAATTCTTACATGGTGAACAGTACAAGGGCATTCATCACAGAAACTTTCGGTTTTGATCATTGCTTGCTTGTTTTTAAGGAGAAGTACAATGTTGGCTTTCCTTATAAAATACTACTGCAGATATGTACATCTGTAATTGTCTCATACTCTCAATTCAGAAAACATTCAACCTCTTGAAAAATATCACCTCATTAAATTAGTGTCATGCTTTTCCACCAGACTTTCATCCTATCACACCTTAAGGGAAGACTAGGGAAAATAAGTTTTTGTAATTATTTATCACAATTAACTATAACTTTTTATCATGGAAAGCTTTATTGCATTCTTGTCCTATGTCAGTATAAACATGGTAAATTAATATATCCACAGCAATACAGTTACCCCTACATGGTCACAACATTGGTAAGCATTCCTAAAAATCCAAGACTCAGAACAAGAGAAGACAGAGAACAAAAGTAAACTCTCTTCAAAATAAATAGCAATGGGCAAAATGTACAATATAAAGTAAAAAGGGAAGAATATGAAAACGAACATAACAGGACTGGGGGGAGGTGGATGGTAAATGGACTTAAATGCTTTCAAGGGAGAGCTTCTGTATTTTACATAAAATGGTAATATTAACTCTATACGGATCCTGAAAACTTCAGGATGTATATTACAATACCTAAAACAACCACTAAGATAATAACACAAAGTGCAACTAAATAGCTAACTAAAAAACTCAAATGAAATTCTAAAAAAAAAAAATTCAAATAATCCAAAAGAGGCAGAAGAGGAGAAAAAGACAAAGGTGATAAACAGAAAATAAATTAAAATAAATCAATAAGCCAGGCAGAAAAAGACAAGTATCAAATGATTTCACTCATATGTGTAGTATAAGAACAAAGAAAAAAAACTGAAGGAACAAAACAGCAGCAGAATCACAGAACCCAAGAATGGACTAAAGTTGCCAAAGGGAAAGAGACTGGGGAGGATCGGTGAGAAGGGGGAAAAAGGGGCATTACGATTAGCAGACATAATGTACAGGGTGGGGGACACAGGGAGGGCTGTACAACACAGAGACGACAAGTAGTGATTCTACAGCATCTTACTACGCTGATGGACAGTGACTGTAATGGGGCATGTGGTGGGGACTTGATGATGGGGGGAGTCTAGTAACCATAATGTTGCTCATGTAATTGTAGATTAATGATACGAAAATAAAAAAATAAAGTAAAATAAATCATTAAAATAATGATAAATAAACCATAAAATAATGATAGACCTAAACTCAATCTTATTAATAATTAAATTAAATATGAATGGACAAAATACTTCAATTAAAAGGCAGAAAATCTTAGAATGGAGAGAAAAGCAAAACTCAATTATGTACCACCTACAGAACTCATACTTAACATAACGAAGACAGAGACAGGCTGAAAGGAACTGAGATGCACAAAGGCATACCATGCCATAACGATTAGTCAAAACAAAAACAAAAACAACAAAAACAAGAACTGCATTGTACTTTTCTCACTAAACATTAAAACTTAAGGAGGTCCCTAGTTGCCATCTCAATATAAGTGGGATGCTATGCCATGCCATGCCATGCACCAGAGTACAGGTGAGGCTTCATCATCTCAATAAATGAGCTACAACCATTTTTCTAAGAACATTTTATCACACAATCTTCTAAGTTTGTGGATACATTCACATATCTTAAATATAAGCAGCCATACTGCTGTCTTTCAGTTACATAATCAGAAAGGGCTTGTTTCTATTAGCTACAAGCAGAAATAATCTCTTCGAGGATGAATCATTTTGAAATGACATCTGTTCCAAAATGACAACAGTAAAGCATCAAATAAACCTCAAAGTCAGGCTTTAAAACAAGACATGACAAGTGGGCACAATAAGTTTCTCTTTCCTTTAAAATTACATTGGCTTTTGAAAAATAGACTTCACAGTGTTTTTGTGATATTTCATAGTTTGTCTGAGTCAACCTCAGTGTACATCAGGTCTCTCAATATTTAATATTTTTTTAATCTTGAAAAACACAGTATCTGAATGTTTGGTGTATACATAAAATGGTTCGCATGTGTTATAACGTTTTAAGGAACATCAGAAATCCCTGTGTAATTAAACAAGAAACTCTTCTATTCCAGTTTTAGAATTTACAGGGAAAAGCTCTTAATTTCAAAAGTTCACGTTAGTTATGGAAGGTAATCCAAAACAAACAGCAAAGAGCACTTTTAAAGAGTATACTCTTCTTTCAAGATTTTTGAAAATTTATTATCCTCTTGGGAAGAAGTTTTAGGCACATGTAAATGCTTCCAACTCCGTGGGCCTGACCATTACCAAAATGACAATGGAGATCCTCAAGGCTGCCCTTGTCCAGGGCTGGCTGGCTCAGAGTCAATTCTGGAAACTGATATGCAGGTGGACTGGGCCAAGGGGTGGGTCTTTTTCAAAGGTAGACTGCAAAAGCCAGGTACTAGAGACATGCTTTAGGGAGTGGATAAGAGGTTTGGAGAGACTAAGTTATGCCAGGAAGGAAAAGGACTGGACTTGAGATATGAAAGCAATGCGAAGGAAACATCTGCCTCCAGGGCCTGGAAACAACCCTCTGGAATTTAGGAGTAATCCCTTGGGCTGCTGACAACTTCCTTCTGAAAATGGTGCGCTGAGACACCACAGGGGAAAGCGCCCGCTGGGGTAGCATCCTGCTCTGGGCTTGGCAAGCAGTCAACAGCACACAGGCTGATTCTAGTTCATCAGTCTTCCCAGCTGCAGAGCCTTATCTCACAAATTAATGAAGTGCAAATGGTTTCTACTGTCTTGAATCAATCCCCTATTAACTAAAAGGGAAAAGCACGTGGAATCTGGAGAACATTCCCGCTTGGAGAGTTGATGGGCATCAATGGAGGTGAGAAGCTCTGTACTCACTGTGCAGTTCTGAGGACAATGATTAAGAGAATCTATCCTCTAGAAGCTTAAAATCTAACAATAAATGGGGGTGGGAGAAGGAAATTAATACATCACAATCTATCCTCTAGAAGCTTAAAATCTAACAATAAATGGGGGTGGGAAAAGGAAATTAACACATCGCAATATCCTGAAGACATGGAGAAAAGGACAAAAATTACTATTACTGAGAAAGGCATGTCATGGAATGCAGAAAAATCTGAACCCAACGCATATGCCAGCACACAGGCTGGAAGGAAGCAGAGAGCAAGAAGGAAATTATGTTATTTCCCCTCTCCAGAAATTAACAAAACACACCTGATTTGGGGAAAAGAACAAGTAGACAACAGAGCTCTTAATTCAAATTCAATAAGCCCTTCAAGTATTTTTAGTATCTCTTTTAACAAAAGAATCCTAACAATTTTACTACCCAACTCTTGTAAAAATTATTACATAGTTACAAACTATAAGAATAGCCTTTCTCGTTCAAGGTAAATACATTTAAACAAATTCCCGACATCATTGTTTCCAAACTTTTTGGTAAAATAACTTATTTCAACTAATTTCATAGTTTCTATGACTTTATTACAGGTGGCTAATTCCTGAAAAAAACAATCCAGGAGAAGTTATTCCAAAGACCTGCCTAATGATCCCTAGGACTTAATGTTTTATTCATTAAACACAATGATTTTCCAAGTAGATGTTGCCTACTGATTTAAAGCCTAAAAATGTGCCACCTCCTATGTCTTTGTCTAACTTTGAAACACACATTCCGATCTAAGGTATTTCACAACCGATCCCAAACAAGACTGGTCAGTAAAGTGATCCTTTTTAGTTTACAACATTCGGCATCATCTAGCTTTGTCAGTCCCCATGCCTGCTATGTACACAGGATGCAATGATGGGGAGGGAGAGCAGCAGGGAGAGCAGCAGGGAGAGACACAGGGACGCCCATCCACACAAGAAGACACTGTACTGGGGACCTTGCGTGACACTACGTACATAAGAATTGCACAGAAATCCATCTGCGGTTATCATGGAAGGCACTGGGTGGAGATGGCATCTGAATGGGAACCTTAAGTACATATTCTTTGGTTTATAAAGAAAAAAATGCATAGAGAGGGAGTGGGCAGTAGTAGTTTACCAACATCATCAAGCTTTGTTCTGTGCTTCCAGCCTCACTGAGCTGTGCAGAGGGTGTTTACAAAGCTCCCTGTACAGTGTCTGAAATGGAGCAGATGCTCAATAAAGGATCAAAAGGACAGCCAAGGTTAGATTTGCATGTTTACCACAAAGAATCAAGGCCACAAATCTACTCACATTTTGGAGAGCGAGATCTGCCACCATTTCATAGAGTGGATGTAAAATTCAATGATGTCAACAAATAATAATATGCCTAATTATAAAGAGAGATGCACATGTACACACATAAGTACACAGACACAACAGACCACTGTATTTGTACAATGGAAGGTCTGAGTTTGGACATATTATTGTGTAGAAAGGAAAGTGAAGTGGCAAAGTAATAAAAATAAGGAGACTTCCTGGTTATCAGCTAAATTCATATCATGATACACGAAAAAGAAACATTTTGGAAATAATTTTAAGGAAATATAGTACTCATTAATTCAATAAGCATTCTAAGTGCCAGGAAAAGTGTCAGGCAGAGGAATACAAATGATATTATTCCGGCCTTCAGGTGCTCAGTTTAGAGAAATCACATACTATTTAAACTATTTGGTCACTTGATGACAGATCTTGGTCTAAGTGGCTTACTTACAAACAACAGCAGCAAAACCTTTCCCTCAAGCATGAGGGATGCTTACCAGCAAGAAAAAAATTTTTAATTAAAATTTTGATTCATCCAGGTACTCAATGCCTTTCAGATCCATCCTTTCCTCTCCTCTCCATCACCAGTTTTTTGTATTGCTAAAGGCAAGCTCTTCATTTCTGGACCAAACTTCAGTAACTCTTTTCTAGACGTTTTTTCCAAGCTAGAGATTTTCTGTGCAACCAAGACGTTTTCACAAGCCATCTCAATACAATGCCATCAAACTATAATGTCATTGTTTCACTACCATGCTCTTTCTCCATTCCTAATCCAGTCCCCATTGCATCTTGCTTTTATGTGTTCCTGTAACAGTATTTTTTTCTCCAAATTTGTTAAAACTAAAAGCAAGTTTGTATCATTTGTTCTCCATAACTATGGTTCTGTGATTCTCCAAAACTACTCTGGTTTTAAGTGTAACACATTCACTTTCTTAAGCACCATAGAGAAGTGTTAGATAAATGTTTGAGAAATTCCTACACTGAAAGGATCCTATTGTAGCCCAGAGGCTCCCCTCCCCCATGGGGTTTAACATGTACCCAATTCAAATAAGGTTTGCAAATTCAGGACATAGACAAAATGCAGAAATCTTTCCTCTGGATTCCAAACAGTAAACAAATGAGTTTCATTATTATACAGCCAAATCCATGTTTCAATGTTAAGAAGAAATTCAGCAATTAAAAAAAGGAAACCAGGATTGAGCATCAGACCTGGAGCTAGAAGCCTTCTCAGAGAAGGATAGTGCTCTGGGCTTGGGGTGACTGACAGCTCTCTCTGGGAGGGCCGTCATCTCTGAGTGGTCAACAAAAGATAATTATTCTTTCTTTGGGTGTGTCTTTCAGATGGTTCTCACTCCCACTCTCTCCCTTATCCCATTCCGGGAGCTCACCCTAGAGAAGGGACTTCAACGATAAGGTAAGGAAGGCTCAGCGATCCAGGAGCTCTATTCTGCACAGTACTGGTTACTATTTTCACGTGTTTTTCTTTTTCTTTGATGCTAAAATGCCTGCCTTTTAAAAATGGCTTCAAAGTGGCCACATAAGAATGGGTAAACCCAAAATACCATATGCCACTCAGCAAGCAGGCTGGCTTCCCTACACCCCTCCACCCCTCCTCCTTCTAAAATGTGAACACGTCACTCCCTGCTTGACAAGCTTCCCTGGCTCTTGACCACTCTGGCAAAGCGTGGTCCAGCACTTTTGGCAGGGGATGATAAAGCAGCAATGCTTGGAGCTACTGCTAGAGGAAGATTTAATGTTCATGCAAAAAGGCTCCCTGACAGTTACAAAGCAGGCTGAAATAACTCTTGCATCATTCCATCATACAGAAGCAGAGCTCCAAGATGAACTCAAATACAGAGCACTCAAACATCTGCTTTCAAGTTTTTTCAGCCATGTCATTATGACTGGATAGTGGCCACAAGAAAATGACTGCCTTGAAATGTCACATACACAGATTCCATATACATATTTGTGAGGAAGAAACACTCAGATCCACAAGCAGGCAGTTGGCATTTATTACCACACATCTGCAAAGGGAAAATATCTTCTGATAAAGACTTAGCCCTTAAAGACCAAACTTGGAGAAACTAAGAATGAAGTCCTGAAAACCAGCAACAATCCTCCCACATTAGCAGGAGAGGAGAGAACAGACTGCTTGAGGCACTCAAGATAGAAATAGCTGGTCCTTGAGAGCTATCCACAGAGCCGGTAGATGTTTTTATTATGGAACATAAACTCAGGACAAGTTCCTATCTTCAACAAAAAATCTGGACCTTCAAAACGTCCTTCATATATATCCAGATTGGTTTCTGCTTACCCCGAGAGGTCAAAATCAGACAGGCTATTCACACAAAATCCAAGCTCTGAGAGCTTCGGTCCTCATGGGTATGCTACAAACTACAAAGCAAGCCAGGCCCTTCCATGAGTTTATTGGCTATCTTTACTGGATCATCTCCCCATCGGTCCTCTGCTCTGCCTACTGTCCCCACCTAACACCTCTTTTCTTGGAAGCCCTCGATGAGTACCTTTGTTCTAAAGGCCCCTTACCTATGTACCTATAAAATTCCATTTATGCATCTATTATACCACTAGCATGTGGTGTTTTAATTTTTGGAGACTTTTTTGCTCATAGTTTCCTTCCCTTGAGAGCAGGAATTACAGCTCACCATCTCAGTGTCTGACACAGTTTATGCTCAAAATAAATTTGTGTAATGAGTTCTAACATGGTCTTTTCTCCAACTCATGCAAGAAATGGACAAAATTAATGTATAGCCTTTTCAAAACCTGCTTACCAATGGTTTATAAATAGGCTAGTAAAGGAGAAATCTAAAGAAATGTTACTCAGTATGTAAATGTAAGTACACATTCATATATTTACAAAGAAAGAGTTCTATGGATTTAAGATACTCAAAGAAGAAAATTAAAGAGAAATGGGAGTCTATTTTATATTCTGTAGCTGAAATTCTTCACTTTAGGTTATTAGAATTCACCAATTCTCCCTAATGCTAGTCTGTATAGATTCTATTTGAAGACACAGGCAAATGATGACATAAAATTTTCTGCTTTAGAAAGGCAAAGTGTGATTATATTTGCACTAACACTCTAGAATCTTGGTAGTTCTTGAACCAAAAGGCAAAAAAGCAATTAGTCATCTCTAGAGTCTGATGAGAATATCCCGCTTCTACCCTTTCTAGAGCCCCCGCTGATACGACCTCTCTTCTCCAAAATATGTATAGTCACTTTCTTAGGTCCCCCTTAAGCAAATTATCATGTTTACCCTAGCTTTCTTCTTGTGTTCTATATCCATCAAGCCCCTACAAGCCACCAGGAACTGTGCCTAGTCTTGGAGGATTGGAGGGTGTAAAGATGGAAACAAGACCGTGTCTGCTCAGCAGACCCTCAAGTTCAAAGGCTCTCCCTTCGCCATGGCCTCTTAAGAGTCACCCATCACAGTCCCCTTTGGCCCACCCACTCCACCCCAAACAAAAGACCTCCTCCCTGGAAGAAGGCACAGAGTTTCACTGTCGTGGAATCTATGTTCTTCAGAGCACAGTTTCTACAGCAAGAAAATCACTGGGACTTGCAGAGATGGGGCACAAAATATTTGTTAGATAAATAAGCCAATAAATCTTCAAGACTCCACACATTACAACTTTGTAACTTAAATTGGTTAGTAGACTGACTAGAAAAGCCATAATAACAGTCCTCTCTCTGCTCCTTCCCCATGTGTCTTTCTCAGCACTGAGAGCTGGCATGCTGTTGGATCCAATCAAATCAGAGATATGTCCTGGAATGGTGCCAAAAGACCTCCACCAGAGCTTTCTAAATGCCAATAGCAGGCTTAGTGAAAGAGAAAAAAATCTACAAAGATTTGGAACAAAGCCCTGTTTCTCAGGAGGCTTCAAAACTGTGAACACTTAAAGGAAGAATTCTCTGCAATTTGTATAAACAGGCATTCCAAAGGGAATCCCAGTTCTTAAAAATATTCCATGGTTCCTAACTTTATTGCTTAAGGTTAAAAAAAGACACACACATAGGTACATATATTTCTGCTTTCTCCATATATGTGTACTTAAACACCTACTAACCAGAAAAACACCAATTTCTGCAAAGACTTCCAAGGCCCAAAGACCATCTCTGTGCCCTATATAGTTGCCTAATCACCATTATAAATTAGTTCCAGTCTACAGAATCTTCGGTTTGTTATGTCTTACGGCCTAATCTCTAGAGTGGTGGGATCATCTATTTAAACAAGTCTTGCTTTGCTTCTTCAATCTTCATAAAATGATGACAGCCCACCCTGTTACTCAGTGGGTTTTAAAATTAAGGTTCTGTCTTTTATTGACAACAGAGTATATGTACTCCGGGCCCTTTCCAGAGAATACAACCTCTAATCTAATTGTTTTAGACCACCTTTACTTCAAAGCCCAGTTATAAAAAAACAGCATACAAATAAAGGAACATATAAAACTGTCACAAAGTATCACCTGAAAGAGAAACTGCAATCTACCTGCTCTTCCTGTTCCTGAATCAAGTCAAACCATCACTAAGGTACTTGTACCACTGGCTCTCAAGCTTGGATGCACAGTGGAGGCCCCTTGGCAGCTGATGCCTAGTTCCCCCTCACACATGCTTCACAGACTCAGGTAAAATTCTGGGGTGGTTCTGTGGAGTAGCCCAGAATGACAAGCACTGACTTACGTGTCTTAGAGACCTGCTTTTCCTAAACTGTGCTGTGGTGCTATGTTCTATGCTTCCACTTAGGGAAATGGCCTAAGAAGCAGTTATATAAAATTCATGCTATTTTCTGCAGGGAAATTTAATGGAGATGTTGTGCAAGATGACATCCTTCATATCCTAAGTCCCATAAGAGAAATCAAACTTTGCTTCTCTTGAGCAACTCATGTGCTTTGATCTTATGTGCAAAAATAATTTTGTAACTGATATTTCCCTTTTTGTTTTGACTACCAGGAAATGAAAAATCTAAGTTCAATAACGACAGATGACATCATAGTATTAACATGCACTTGGGTCTAATTTATTTTGTTTCCTTTGCTCTGACTTTTAAAAAGCTACTGACTGTAAAATTTTAAGCTGCCTCCAATCAAGTTTCAATATGAGGGGATATAATAATTAGGCCCTGTTCAAACTCCTCATATCTTTGAATTATAAAAGGCCAAATAATTCAACCGGTCTAACTAAAATCCATGCATACATATACAGATCTTCTTTGTTTCCTAGGGAGGGAGAGATGATGGATGGATGGATGGATGATAGGTAGATAAATCTTCATTAACATTTATGAGCCCCCTCACAAGCATAGCCAAGAAAGGCAATTTCTCAAAAAATTTTCATTTATCACTTAAAACTGTAACATTCAAAACTATTCACACCATCTAGGAAATCTTCAGTGTGCAAACACACAGACGTAGGTTTACCAGAATAAAAAGACTACAATTTGAACATTACAGCAATATTGAGTCAAGAGAAATGTCAAAAACCTATTGCCCTGCCTCATGTTATAGAAATAGGAACTGTTGATTGCATTACTACTGGCATGGATTCTTTATTTTCAAATAATGCCGTTTTAGGTAACAGTCACTGACAATGAAGACACTTCCTAACGAAAGTGAGGGAACACGTCAGCCTCTCTCGGGCGAAGAGCAGGCAATGCAGGGCGCTTGGCATGTGGAGCAGCAGCAAGGAGGCCCCTGTGGCCTTGGCAAAGGGTTGAGAAGCAACAAAGGCAGGTGGGTGGACAGTGCTCACAGCAAGTGGAGCCCTGCAGGCTACCTGTGAGTCACCACAGGTTTTTGAGCAGCAAAGAAAAGCAATCTAGTGGGCATCTTTAGAAAAAATCACTTTTGGCAGCAACTACAACATCTGTGGAGAAAAGATGGTTGGAGAGGTGAGGTGTGGGAGGAGGAGACAACAGCAGACTTGAAGCCGGGAGACCAGGGAGGAGGCTACCAGAATAATCTAAGCAACACAGCAGGGTGGCTTGGACAAGCATGGTGGCACTGAAGCTGGTGAGGATGGATTATATAAAGGCAGGACTAACACACCCCAAGACAGACTGAATGTGGGGCAGGAAAGAAGAGCACAGAAAGCCTGTGGCATGAGCAGCCCAAGGAGGATATTCATGCTGACTGAGATGAGATAGAGGAGGCAGATTGGGTAAAGCCAAAGTCTGCTTTGAAGCACTCTAATGTTAGAGATGCCTCTTGGATACCCAAGGAGATACTGAAGAGCTGACTTAGCTGAAGTGCCTGGAACTCAGGGGAGAGGTCCAGTGGGAGACCTAAATCTGGGAGCATCAGCAGGCAGAGAGTATTTAATGCCCACATGGGCTCATCTAAGCAGTGCCTACAAAGGAGAAAAGAACAGCCCCAGAACCCAACCCCTGGACGTCCAAACATTCAGAAGTAGAGAGGAAGAGGCACTGAGCAGCGGCCGGAGAGGGAGCAGCCAGTGGGAGTACAGGAAAGGGTGCAGGCCAGAAAGCCAAACTTTAAAATGGTTTCAGGAAGGAAATGGTCACAATGTCAAATGTCACTCGTAATTAAAGGAAGAAGACTCAAAAATTGACTCTTGGATTTAACAACATGGAGATCACAGATGACCTTGAAAAGAACAGTATTAGCTTAGCAGGAGATATGTCCAATTAGAGAGAACTCAATTAAGAAAAAGAGAGAAACTAGAGACAATTTTTTCAGAGAGTTTTATAATAAAGGGAAAGGAATGTTGTGACAGCTAGGAGACGTGGAATCAAGAGAAATATTATAGCTCGTATGTTGGCAGGAATGGAACAGAAGAAGGAAAAGTCGCTAATATAGTGGAGAGGGAAGATGATTAAAGAGCAATGTCCTTAAGGACATAAGGGGTCTGGATGGGAGCCAGGGCAAATGTTGAGAGGGGGCCTGAGGAAAGCTCAACAACTGAGCCTTCAGGACATTTAATGTTTATTGAATTGAACTGGTGAACTACCCTGAAGTCACTTCTTGAAAAAAGGAGACCCACTAAGTCAGATTTCCAGGAACCATACAGAAACTCCAATATTAACTCAGCTTTGAGAAGCTAACACTCAAGGGCAATGTATGTACACGTCCACTCGGGGTATAATGAGCAATGCATCTGCTCTCTGTTGCTGGTTCCTGACACAGAGTTCCTAAACCCTTAGAATTACCTGAGTACATAGTAGCAGGCATGAAGTTCACCCCTTCACCCACACCTACATTTCTGCTAATGAAGTGACTCATGGTGGGACCCCTAGACAGCTTGGGGAAGTTGCGGGGGGTGGGGTCACCAAAAAGATCAAATGCATGATTAGAGGGCAGGAACTTTTAGTCCCACTTCCCCATCCCCAGGAAGGGGAAAGGGGAGGGAGCTGCAGATTGGGTGAGAAACTCGTGAACTAGGAGATTTGGGGAGTTTGGAGTTGGAGAAGGCACCAGCGTGCTGGACGCTGGTGTGCCGGGGAAGGCATGGAAACTCAGTTCTCCTGCCTCATACTTTGCCCAGTGCATCCCTCCCATTCACCTGTGTCTGAGTTGCATCCTTTATCAAAAACCAGCCAACATAAGTAAAGTGTTTCCTGCCTTCTGTGAGCCATTCCAGCCAATTACTGAACCTGAGATGGGGTGTGGAAGCTCCCAAGTAGTCGGCGGTAGACAGGTGTGCTGCCTGGACACGCCATTTGCAGGGGGCATCTGCCGCGGGGCCGCCTGTGAGACTGAGCCCTTAACCTGTGGGATCCCCAACAACTCTGGGGAGATGTCAGAAACAAATTGTTAGACACCAAGCTGGTGTTGGAGAACTGGCTGAGGTTAGAAAAAACTAAATATTTGGTGTCAGAAGACACACAGCTCCTCTTAGGCCTAGGAGGAGAAAATAAATGAGATAAGGAACCGTGGGAATCGATGACAAGAGGGAATGTCTCTGTGTTGAAATTTCAAGCAATCAGATTTAAGGAGTAAGAAAACAAAACTACAAAAACTGCACTGTCTTAAAAATATACACATCTAACCAAGGACCCTAAATGCAGAAAACACAGGGGTGGGGAGGTAGCACAGCAAAGCTGGTCTACTCACTTTCCAAACTGTAACTGTGTCCTGAAGAGGAAGTTCAGGTCAAAGCCACATACAGCCAAAGAGGTGAGAGGTATGGACAACTAACATCCTGAATAAATGATTTCCTTTAAAATAGAACAGCTACACGGTGAATTCATATGCTCGGGAGAAATTCAAAATTTTACTTAAGAACTTTCAGCAGCGCATTTACAAACAGTAAATGCTGAGTGACTGACTGCCTATGAGCAGAAGGTATCCAATATTGGGAATGTAAGCCTATATACACATTCTCTTCCCCAAGTTCAGACAAGTTACTCTGTCCCCAAATTGGGAATCAGGCTAGGGAAGAAGCCCCCTTATTCCAAGTCTCTTTCAAAAGACCACCGAAGCCACGCTCTTCTAAGTACCAGCCACCGCTTTACAAGCCTGTCTCCAGGCTGCTGTGGCTTTTGGGAAGCTGCTGGGCCCCCTGCTCCGCAGCCCAACCAGGAGTCATGACTGGCTGCTTTCTGAGCCTCCACCTTCCTCCTCACTCCTCACCACCTCCAGTCACCTCCACTAGTTCTACAGACTTGCCGCTGACATGCCCCCCATTTCCAGGACTTCTGTCCCTCTCCCTTCTAGCCTAGATCACTGCCAAAGCCCCCCAGACGCCTGAGCTTCACTCTCCTTGAGCTCCTCTCCCTCTGCGCCTCCAGAACAGTTCACACCTCAAGGCCAACCTCCCGTTCTGCCGGTTCAAAGTGCAAATCCTTAGCACACGAGCTCTTCATGACCCAGGTCTGCTCTTCCTTTTCTGCCATATATTATTTCCCTCTTCCCAGCTAGCACCCCACATTCCAGCCTTTGGAAACCACTTGAGTTCAGACCACTGCCATGCCATGTTGTTGTATGTTTTATGTCTCCCCTACAGACTTTTGTACATGCTGTTCTGCCTACCTAGAACACTCCTCCCCCAGTACTTTACGTAGCTCTTCAAGACATTACTGAAATGTCCCATCTAGGTAAGGCGTTCCTTGGCCACCCTATTTATTCTCACCCTATTCCCACACAATCTTTATCACCCTCCCTGGCTTTATGTTCCTCCAGAGCACCTGTCACCATCTAAAACACCATTTATTTTACTATTATTGTCTCTCTTTATTATTGTATCTCTTTCTAATTTATTATTATTGTATCTCTTTATTATGTCTTTATTATTATTATTTTATTGTTTATTGTCTCTCTTTCCCTGCTAGAACATATGTTTAATAGAGCTGAGATTTTGCCCAGTACCTGAACTAGTAGTACCTGGCACATGACAGGCACTCAAATAACATATGTTGAATGACTGAATCAACAGCCTCGCTAATTCTTCTGATGGGAAAACTGTTCCCTGGGCCTAGAATCCTGTGCCTTATCTAAGTGGCAGCTCATCATTCAAGACTCCCCTGCCCCAACCTCCAGCTCCTCAGGCAGGGCTGCCCACCTCCTCCAGGATACACCCCCAGCACCTTGCCCAAAGGAGACCCACACTTCTGGGAGTGCAGGGGGCCCTGACAGCAATCCTGCGGGTATAACGGGAGTGGCCAGGTTGGACACAGCACGTGGTTGCTCCACACCTCCCGCCATTTTCAGGGCAGCTCTTTCCCTTCTGTAGTTATTTATTTATCGGTCTCCTCCCACCTTAGACTGTGAATCCTTAAGGACAAATTCACCTCTGCATGAACAGCACCTCACACATACCGCAGATGCTTAACAATGTTGATCAAACAAATGAACAATCACCTCTGCTTGGGGATTTGGATCCCTGAGATGGGCTGGAGTTGGGAGGAAAGCAACCCTGGACAGTGAGGGCTGGTACCTCTGCATGGATTTCTGCCTCACGACATGCCCAGCACCCACTCTTAGTTTTCAAGTCTTGTAAGCATGGGTCCCTTACATGCTTTTCTGAACTCCTGTTTCTATTATCTCTGGCTTTGCTGATTTCCGCAGCCTGCATCAGGACTAGTATTTGCCGGCCCCTGTTTAGACACTCACCCAGCTCCCTTTGCCCCACTTCCCTGTCCTATGGCCACACGAGACCCAGCAACAGACCACAGCAGTGACTCTTATTTCAGCAATGAAGGTGGTGAGCCTCCAAACCCACCCTCAACTCACCCTCTCTACACAGGGCTCCCCACGTGGGTCCCTGCAGTTCTCTTTGCCAGGGAGGAAGTGTTAAGACTAATCCTTTTCAGGGCTGAGGCCTCAGTGCCACTCTTTGGGTGAAATAGGTCTTCTCTAGAATGTTGTAGAATTTCTCAGGGCCTGTCAAAGACCTGTAACATTCTGGGAGGAAGCAACCTATTTTTCTGAAACTTTTCCCTTTAAGATGGTATCACTGAAATAATCATGTATGCTGGTATGAATGTGTGCTTGGCTTTGCAAACAGACTTTTCAAAATAAACTCTCAAGTCTGAGATGTGCAGTTTGTGAAAAGTGATATAAATTTTAATTAAGGATGTAGGAATTAGGGCTCTGAAACTTCTCAGACATATAGAAACATTTTAAGTAACACATGCATTCTTTTTTTCCATGATAGAAACATTGTGGTGGTATAGAATCAACCTTCCAATGTTAGTTTTAAAAGGTCCATAATCTAAAAGAGAAAGCTGAGGTCTCTTTCTGCCAAGAATATGTCTTCAAAAAAGAAAATGTTTTTTTTTTAAATAGCCCCAATAAAGCAATAAACTGAGAATAAAAGATTGAGAGTCAAAGGTACTAAGTTCAGTTCATGGAACTTATAAAAGCTGAATATGTGCTAGGCCCAGAAATGTTTCTTCTCACTCAGGAAGCTTTCAATTTAACTGTCCTTCACCACCACATCGCCATCACCCTGCTAATATGAGACTACGCAGTCTCTCTAAATCAAGTTTCCTAATCCATGGTTGTCCAGAATCAAACAAGTACCTGCCAAGACTGAAATCTAACACAGTGACTGCCACTGCTTATTTTGACCCACAACAGTCATGCAGAAAAGGAAAAGGGCCATTTTAACTATTTTCAAGATAGTGTCATTCCATATGAAATGCTAATTTAAGGTATCTAAACTGGAGTAAGACAGAGTTCAGATTCGCTTCTGCACAAGTCATTCATGCAGGCTAGCGACCAAAGCAGATGCAAAGTCTTCCAGACCACACCTATCAGCTACTGACTTCAACTACCTGAGAGAATATGGCTCAAAGGTGCTTTCTAAGACTACTCTTTCAATTCATTTTGTCTTCACTTAAAAACTTCCCTCCCTTTGCTCTACCTTTTCCCCAGCTGATGGTCTGAAAAAGCTTGGCTTTTGTATACTTAAGTTTGAGGACTGTCTCCCTCATTAGGACAAGAATTTTATCTGCTGGCTTCACTGCATCCCAGCACCTAAAAGAGAGTCTGGCACATGGTAAGTTCTTAATATTTGCTCAGTAAATGAGTAACTTTTCTAAAGCAGTAAGCAGAAAGAATGCTAGAAGGGAAAACATAAAATCCTTTTTTGCAAGTGGTTTTTGAGGAGGTAAAGAATTAATGAGAGGCTCAATTATCCCAAAAGTGAAATAGGAGAAATAATACAATAGCCTCAGCGACATGACATTGTGTCAACACATACGTATTCATTCTGTCCCTCCCTCTCTCCTCCTCTCCCTCTCTCTCTGTGTCTTGAGAAAGTACATTCACAACCAGTTATATACGCAACTTCTATGAGAATTCAGTATCTAACTGTCATAAAAGTTCTCAAAGTAAATACAGTTTTATTCACAGAATTGCAACTCTGTTGTACACGAAAACATGGCTAACATAAAAGGGACCATGCCTGGATCTTCTGCCCTGGATCCTTATCCTCAGCTGTGGACACCCAACCACAACACTGGTACAGTTTGAGATGTAGCCAGAAATGTTCCTTATAACACTTACTGTGCTCACCTTGAATACAGCAAAATGACAATAGGATTAACAACCCACACTCATTCCAGCAACATCATTCTTAGCTCAAAGGCATGCGGTCCTGCAAAATTAGTCTGGCACAAAATTGGGGGGCCAAAAGCCCCTAGTGACAGAGGGCTCATGTCTGGACAACTGATGTGAACACAATTCAAATCCTCCTATTAATCACTTTCCCATTTTTAGGTGCAAGTAACCAGAAGTTTTTCAGTCTTAAGACATTTTTCTCAGTTTTTAAGATTTATTGCGAAGTTTTCATCTACTAAAAAGGAGAGATTGTTTGCTTCAAATAGTGCTTGTAATGCCTAACGTAACATGGCCACATTATATTCCAGTCTGAGCTCGCTCCTAGGCTGTGACCACCCAGAGGAGTTGTCGGCAGGGGCTACAAGCATTCTTCCTTCTTTTAGTGGCAAGTCCCCTGGCCTAGGTGCTCCATATGATCAGATGGGCAGTGCCCTACACCATGAATAAACTGAGCGTCAACACTCAAGGTTAAAGAATACCATAAAAATAATTTTTAGCTTACTTTTTTAATTAAAATTAGAAAAAGATTCTCATGATACTGCATGAAGTTTTGAATAAACTCTGCAAATATTCTAAGAATAGTTAAAGTTGTCAGAGATGAGATAATTCAAGTAAAATACAATGAAGAATTATTTAAAATCTCTTTTGTTCTATAGATATTGAGCTCTCAATAGAAAAGCACTGAGAGAGCCATAGAGATGTTCAGGATAAAGTTCCTGACCTACAGAAGCTTCTCTCTCAGTAAACAGGATGAGACAGTAAACAATTAACCACAGTAAGAAGGGTGACATGTAGGATACTCAAAAGCAGGAAAAGTCACTTGTAGGTTAGGCTGGGGCCGATCAAGCCTTTCAGACAGACACTAGGAGACTGGAGGGATTTTGTCAGTAGAGGTGGGTTATGGGTTGGGAGAGGTAGAAAGGAAAAGACATGAAAGGCTATGACTCGGAAGGTTCTATGAAGGATCTGGGGGCTGGGGAGCTGACGCTGGACTGTGGAGAATTAGCACACCAAGCCAAGGAACTGAGGGTTCACTCAAACAGGGAGCCCGTGAAGGTTTCTGGGAGGGAAGAAGCAGGATTCAATTTTAGGAAGAGCCATCTGATGGTGATAAACTGTATCTACTATGGCAAGGTCAAAAGGCAATCAATCACCCAACAAAAGGCGAGTGGATTAGATAACTAAAATATCAGAAATCATCATGGTGCTACTGAGTGGAGAGAGATTAAACAGTTCAAGAATTTCCCTCATCTCTGCCCTATCATCCTTTCCTCTCTATGAGGTCTGGCAATCTGAGGCAGTTCTCCATAAACGCAATTACTGAGCTGTCTGAAGTGTTCTAAGTCCTCACTGGGATAAATTTTTTAAATGCCTTATGTGCGAAGAATTTGAAAACTACAAAGATACTTCTTAAACAATTAGAAAGACAAATGGTGTCATCTAAGCAGCCAAGGTGCAGGGACTGGGGCCGGGGGTTCCACATTTCTCTGGACATGCCACCCAATGATAACACGCTCAAGGTGTGGCTCCAAACATAAAAGGCACAGGAGCTCAGAGAAGGGGGCAGAAGAGGCATGACAACCTACCACTGTTGTTGAAAAGGAATACAGGTAAGAAGCCACTCCCTATTTTCATTTTACTCATTCATACTTCTCTGCTATTTCAAAGTCATGTACTTGGATGGAATGTAAATATTTTTCAACTGTCTGAAACTTAAAGAAAGACCATTTCTGGATGTTTTACAGACCAACAGTGAACAAGTCAAATTAAATTCCAGATGTAATCTGGGGTAAATTAATTGGCAAAATTTTCAAAGTATAAGTCAGAGCAGCTGCTTAAGTTCTTCTTTATTCAAATTGGAACCAGATTCCTGAAATAGTTATGATTAGAATGCATCAAAAGCCTAAACTTGTCTTACCCTATTATGCCACAAAAATCCCACTAAAAATGTCAGGCTGGGTTTTAGTAGGGAACCTAGCTAGCTAGCATTGACCCTGTTTCAGATACTGTCAAATATGGACATTTACAAAGAATAACACAGAAAAATGGATTAAAGGAACTGGAATATGTCCCACCATGAAAGAGAAAGTGGTAAAAAAAAAGGGCATGTTAGAATGTTGGAAATGTGTTCTACACATCTCATTATTATAACAATTATAATTATCACTGTTAATAGCAGATGGCAGCAGCTATCTTTTACTACACGACCATGGCAGATTCCATGCTAAGCACTTTACCAGAGCACTTTACATATACCAGATAATTATATTACCTAAATATGTACTAGATATTTATCCCTCACAAAAATCTTATGATTATTTCCCATTGAATAGAACAAATTACTTGATTTCTGAGTTGAAGTTTTCTCAAGTAATTTGCTTAAGATTACATTGCTTGTAAAAGGAAGTGCTGGGACTCAAAATCGAGTCCTGCTCAGTATGTTTTGAACACTTATTTCCAGGTACATTATGGTGAACAAAAGCTGGCATGGCAGGTGAAGCTGACATGAATCAAATAATGCCATAAAGAAATGTTAAGTTTTAACTGTGGCAAGAGCAACAGATTTGACCCTGGCAGGCAAGGGAGAAGGGCTGGCTCTTCCCTGAAGAGGTCTCTTGCAATCTGAGATCTAAAGGTGTATCAGAAGTTGCCTTGGGGAAAAGGGAGGGAAAAGCATTCCAGACAGAAGGCACAGAATGTGCAAAAATGACTCAGTGAGAAGAAATATAGGGAGGACTGAAAGAACAAAGCCAGATGGGGAGGGGAGTGAGACAAGAAGCTAGCAAATTCAGGTCCTTTTGGTAAGATCATACCTGAACCTCAGACACAGTGTTTTAGAGATCACGGTAAAATATTTTTGCCTTTATCCTAAGCACATTAGGAATTTATTCTACTTTACTGCTGGTTGTGGTTGTTTTCCTTAGAGGGTACAGGGAGGGGTTAACTACAGTTAGCAGTGTCATCTCACAGGAATCTTTCAGGGGCAGAGGTAAAAAAGTGATATTCCAGGGCTTGAACTTTTATGTTCTAGAATAGATGCTTATTATATACTTAAACATCCCTAAAGTGGAGATTTACACAGCAAATGGAAGACTGGCATGCAGTCTCTGGAGGTAAACTGAGGCACAGCTAAGGTTCTCTTGGAGAACCCAGGCTGAGGGAATACAGACACTCCAGGGCAGAGGGACAGAAGTACACAGTAAGAGGGCCTAACGTGAAAGTGGAGGAACCCACTTCTAGCTGAGAGCCACAGCACAGGACTGTTTTCATATGCCGGCTTCCCACCCATGAGTGGTGTGGTTTTGGATAAATTACTTGTCTTTTTGTGATAATTTCCCCACTTATAAGAGTACCTCCCTCACAGGATTATTTTGAGAAAGAAGTGAGTTATAATAATGTAAAGTGTTTAGAATAATACCTGCACATAGTAAATATACAATAAACACAAGCCATTATTATTATTATATTACTATTAATGCTTTTGTAAAGGTTCAAGATTTGCAGTAAGTTGGCAAGGAAAGGAAAACATTTGTAAACATACATCTAAAATAACATGTTTGCAAACTTGCATGTACATAAGAATTACTTGGAAAGTTTATGAAACTATGTAAATTCCTGGCTTTTTAAAGATAACAAGGAAAAACAGGAAACTAGATTTTTCAAAAGCTCCTGGGGGATTCTGGAACAGCTGTTCCAAACGTCTTACTTTGAGAAACACGGCTTCAAGGCCTAGTATTTCAAATAAATATTCAGGCATCAAATAAAGTATTTCATTACAGGGACTTCATTACAGGAACAACTTTCTAAAACAAATTTCAGATTTTGTTTTTGTTAAGGGAAAATGAAACAAAATAACTTGCAAAATCTACCTCTAGAAAAAACTGAATCATCAGAATCTGCCTGATTGGTAACATATGTAAGTGTTGAGCTTTTAATAACCATTTTCACAAATAATTTAAACCTTTAGTTCCAAACAGCCCAAACAGCCCACTGTATACTATCAAGAGAAACTAAAATAAACATCTGGACTTGTTATATATGTTCACTTATTAGGTTTTATTTTCTATGAAAATTAAAAGAGTCCACCTTCAGTCACAGAGAAAACTATTTTCTGCTAGAATCCATGTAAAACTCAAGGGTTTCTCATCCTCAGCACTATGTAATTACTGTGGATTATTATTTACACTAACAAGTGACCTTCAGAAAAATCAAACAAGTGACTCATTTAGGGAAGGTGAAATCACTGGCCTAATGCACACATCTGATGTACAATGTCCATGAAGATTATAAACTGAAAGCAATATTTATTTCTTTTACTCACAAGTCATTACACAACCCAACAATTGCGATCTTTCTTGACCCAACAAGAGCATGAAAATGTTGCTTGGGCTCTTTTTAAGAATAAACACTGCAGCTTTCTATTTAATTTGTAAAAACAATTAGCAGTAGCTGCTACTTATGCCAAAATTTTAACAGAAAATATTTCACCTACTGTACCCAAATATTTCAAAGAACATGACAGCAAGTGAAATATTCTGCTTTTTTAAAAATTTCAAAAAAGGTCTAACAATTAACTTCTGCATTCCTTCTTCCAATGAAAAAAAATGACTCGAACATTTTCCTGAGACTCAAAGGAAACAGCTGGACACATCTGTCAACTACACATCTCTATAGTGAAAGAGAAACTTAATGCTTTAATACTGTACTTACATGTGAGGGCTCAGTTCATAAAAATTTCTATTCCTATAATCTTCTACTTTCTCTGGTGAATAAATGGGCAATGACCGGTATGGGTTAACAGATATAACCACACTTCCAATGTATGTCTGCAGAAAAAGGAATGAAATGTACCCATTAGCACATAGGATGTATTTTACCATCTTACATCTTAATGTCGCATGGTTTCACCCTTTTCAAAACAACAGTCATACAGCCTGACCATTCATTTATACTTTTCAAAAACACTTTATGTCTCTGAAGACAGATAGTCAATACTGTTTGTTCATTTTGCTGACAAATGGAAAATACAGATTTATACATTGAAAATACCTTTCAAAGTAAATCTCTAGATAATTTATGATCCTGGATAAAAGTTCTCCAAAGCCCTATCATACTTGCCAAAAATTTTGTCACCAACCATGGCTAATTTTGAGTCAGAACTGTGCTTCCCCTGATTCCAGTTAGAACTGGTGTTTCGTTCCCTTCTCTCATCTTTATCCTCCTGTCTCAGCCTACAGTAACCCAGGGCTTCCCTTCCTCCCCGCCCACACCCATTTCTATCAAATAGGGCCATGACTTGAGGCTGCCTTACACAAGCCTGTCAATATTAACAATGGGCTCTAGCCACATACAATTCAGTATTAGAGCCACAGTCATCCCTTCGGCATTCAAACAATATAATTTCATATTATTTCTAATTCATCCTAACATCAGAATTTTAATGTACTTTCTGAAGAAAGTACACTTAATACCATATTTGAATTTAATATATAGAATTTAAATGTACTTTTTGGAGGGATTAACGCTATATTTTAGCAGACAATAACACTCTCACACCACAAACCAGAACACTGTCTTCCTTGCCATTTCGATCTTAAATAATCCTGACAGCAAAAATAGTGTGGGTTTAGTTCACTTTGTACAACTAGCACAATGCCACAGGCAGAAGTAACTTAGTAATTCATCTTAGCAGCTCTGTTTTCCCTTTCAGTTTCAACATCATAAACATGGGGGAGGATGCAGAGAAAGGGGAACCCTTCTGCACTGTTGGTAGGAATGTAAATTGGTGCAACCATTGTGGAAAGCAATATGGAGGTTCCTCAAAAAACTAAAACTAGAAATACCATTTGACCCAGGAATTCCACTCCTAGGAAAAAGACATATGCACCCCTATGTTTATCACAGCACTATTTACAATAGCCAAGATATGGAAGCAACCTAAGTGTCTATCAATAGATGAATGGATAAAGAAAATGTGGTACATACATACAATGGAATATTATTTAGCCATAAAAAGAAAAGAAATCCTACCATTTGCAACAACATGGATGAATCTAAAGGGTATTATGCTCAGTGAAATAAGCCAGGTGGAGAAAGACAAGTACCAAATGATTTCACTCATTTGTGGAGTCTAACAACAAAGCAAAACTGAAGGAACAAAATAACAGCAGACTCACAGACTCCAAGAAGGGACTAGTGGTTACCAAAGGGAAGAGGCTGGGAAGGGTGGGAGGGAGGAAGAAGAGGATTAAGGGCCACTATAATTCACAATCACAATATAGGTAGATTACACGGAAGACAGTATAGCATCTTACTATGCTGATGGACAGGGACTGCAATTTTGATAATAGGGGTAAATGTTGAAACCACAATGTTGTTTATGTGAAACTTTCATAAGACTGTATATCAATGACACTTTAATAAAAAAAAAATTTTTTAATTAAAAGGGGGGGGAGGATATCAACAGATGTATATGTAATAAAAAATTTTGAAAGAAAAAACAAGAAAAAAGGTCACTTCTATCTTTCCCCACCTTTCCTATATCATGCAACAAAAGGTGGCATTTTAGAACAAGTTTTTCAGTATTGCCACCACTTGATTCAAGGAGATTGTCTGATCTTCCTTGAAAATTAAACAGAATAACAGAACAGTAGAAATGTTCCAATTTTTGTTTAACATGGATCACAATTATTCTAATTATAAAAGACTTTTCTCCCAACCTGGAAAACTGAACAGGTCATTTTCATATATACTTTCATCTTATAAGAATACAATCTTATCACGAGTAGGCAAGCCCACTGCCGTGAAAGAGCTCTCAGTTCCCATGTAACTCTTTTGCATCTATTGCTGACATTCTATCACTAGGGCCCAATTAACCTGACCTGACAAGAGATGACTCCAAATTCCTAATTTTCCCATTTAGGTAAGACTTTTTCCAAGAGCTTTCCCCATTCCAAACCACCTGGGCAAGGAGATGGTAGATGCAGGAGACTGAAAAATTGTCTGAATAGCTTCTAACGAATATACTAGAATTAGTTGTATCGGTAGATATGATAATACAATGATTGGTTATTCCTTTAATATCCGTTGATTGAAAGATTCGCCTTCTTTACCAGAAAAGTATATGAATCTCCTTTTGATAATTTCTTTAATACAATAATTAAAATACACATATGCTGTTAGCAGAGGGACTAATTATCAAGTTGCTCTTTAAAACCAAATTTCACAGTGGCTAACTTCTTGATAAAAATCTGTCTTTGTGGCATTCTTGCACAGAGAACAAGATGCTGCCTTAAACCCAAAACCAAAAGCCATATTACTAAATTATAAATTTTTCTTTGTTACTTGTGGCTTTTACACATACTGAATTATGCATGCTTTTATCCCCAACTGTTTCCCTTTCACCTCGAACAGGTCTGACCCATTAATAATGTCCCATAAATATTTGTTAATTGAATGACAGATTGTTACAGGGCCTGTTAATCAGTAAGAAAGTAGATGGTACAAACCACTAACTCTCTTCCAATTATTCCTCTGTTAAAATATAATAGCACGTACACTGTATACAGTACCTAGCATTTCATTAAACCTGGATGCCATGTGTTGCCACTAAACAAAACCTTGAACTATATTCCTTCCCCTCAGGTTCCTTGTCTTCCTGTAATAGACTGTTTGCAAAGATGGCTGAAACAGTTCCTTCCACCACTGTATGCACAGCCCTTTTGAAATGTGACTTTGCCACTCTTTTCATTGAGAGAGTTTATTTCCCCACCCCTTCTTGTCTATGTGACTTGATTTGACCAAAGGGACATTATAAGATGAGACACAAGCAGAGGCTTGAAAAGCTGATTGTGTATGAGGAGGTGCCCCTGCTTTTTATGACTGATGGGAACCCATGGTATGAGTGAGCTTGAGGAGCTGGCCTGCTGGACAGGTCACCCTGAACTACATTGCCTGGCGACCATCAGACACATGCATCAGGCTATTCCAAACCATCCAGCCCCAGGCAGGCCACCAGATGCCTAAAGCCACATGCATGATCCCAGGAGAGACCAGCAAAAGACACAGCACACTGAACTCAGCCTCAATTGCTATCCCTGAGAACTGTGCACAAATAAATGACGATTGTTTTAAGCCATTAATTGTGGAGGAGTGGTTTGTTACACAGCAACAATTACTGATACATCAACACAGCTTAACAAGTCAGGAAAGAGGCCAAGCAGAACAAGGCTTATCAGTTGAATATGCCAAAGAAACCCTGCTCTCTCTCCATTCCACTTCATGTATGTTTCAGATACATATCCTCTCATCTTAAACTCCTAGGTTTGTCCTCTACTGTGATACCTGTACTTGCTCTTTATGGGTTTCTTCCTTGAAGGTTCTGTGTGCACTAGCCACAGATTTAAATATTCCCACATGTGCCAACAGAATACAATTGAATGTTGATAGTCACAACCCTTCTTTCTCTGATCAAAGATATGACTGATAGCAGCTGAATGGCTGGGTGGAGGTTATGGTTCTACTGTAGTGTTAGGCAGCTACCCATTCTATATTCAGGAAACTGCAGTACCAGATTAAACCTCCTTTTTGGGGATCAGAACAATAGTGACCTGACAGTTCATTTTTACATCGATTAACTTTGGACTTAGAAATTATATACTTCGTAATTTTAACAAGCAACTGCATTTTATTCAAAGTTTGCATGTTCATACTGCATCATGCTCTAAAAGGATAGTAAACTAACTTATTAAGCTACCCTTGGAATTAAGAAGTTGGAGATAAGACACAGAGCTTCTTAAAGTCCAATATGTGCATAAAAGGGCTGGGCACCATGTGTCCTTTTTACTCTGAATACGCCAAAGAGAGAAAAAGAAAAGCAAGAAGTGCACCGAAAACCTTTAGAAAAGGGAGCTGCAAAATGGGTGCACTTACTCAATTGGAATTTGGAGTGTGTCCTACATCTAGCACCAACAAGCTACTCTGGAGCTCAGATGGTGCCACAACCAAGAGGATCCATAAAGGGCCTCCAGCAGCTTGGTTCCGGCCCACCAGGCCACTTTCACGAGTGTGCTCACACTTCAACCTGGTCCGCATGCCCAACGGACTCACAGAAAAATTCCTACTCCACAATGCCAGAGGACTTCTTCTACTAGGCTGATCGCACTGAAAAGGTCTCCACATAATGGGCAAAACTACTTACCAGTCAGGTTCCATCTACCTTCTCTAACAGAGACGAGTCTGGCTCATTACCCTCAGTGATGTCCGTATGTGTGCAGCATGCACACACAGGTATGTATTTGCTCAATCAATGTACTTATTGATTCAGTGTAACCAACCTCCTAACCACCCGGCCACCTCCTAGTTCACCACCTCCAGGTCCTCTGGTGTGTGTACACCACCCCCGTGACAATGGAGCACTCCCTGCATTCCCACTGCTCTGTGGGGCCAGCCTCTGACACCTAGGAGGGGAGAGGGAAGGGAAAGCAAGGAAGAGGGAGAGGGAAGAGAAGAAAACAAGGACAGAAAGGACAAAGGATACGGGGAGAGGAAAAGCTCTGCCTTTCTGTAAATGACACATTCAATTAGCAAGCTGATACTTTCACTTCTCAAGGGCAGACATCAAGTCAAGAATGTACAAACACTCTGAAGTCAAGGCACTCTCCATCTTCATACTTCAGATATCTCTAGCATTCTGGAACGGACGCCTACTAGTGCTGGACTATCCCTAATGTGATCACAGTGAAAACTGACGTTTTCTCTGGAGGACGTGCATCCAGCAACCTCCCCTCTGCAGTCCACGATGTGGAACCCAGAAGAAAGGTCCCTGATCAATGTAACTCAAAGGCCATGTACCTTATTCTGTAAGGAAGTTCTCCCAGAACCCCTTCCTCAGAGACTCCATATCAATGTCTGGGAGGGGCCAGGCACTCACATCTCTTAAAGTCTCCCCAGATAAAAGTAATGTGCAACCGGGGTTGAAAAACCCACTGCTTATGGACTTCACCTTCAAGGACTCCCAGGACCAGGTTTTATTCTCAATTACAGTAATCCTGATAGTATTGTTGGCCTGTCTTTTATCTTACCCTCTCCTTTAAATATTCCTATGTAATTAAGTCTGTAAACATTTCAAAAAGTAAAAATATCCTTCCAGTTTCACACTTTCATTTTAGCCACATTTCTGATAAGCTCAGCATACGGTATCTCAGTATACTACAGAGACAGCAGCAACACCTATAAATTAGGGCCACTCTATACCAATGTACTGTAAATGTATGACTAGGACTCATTGTAAGAAAATTTTCTTGGGGTATGTGGGTGAAAGAGGTGAAGGGGATAAAGAAGCACAAAATCTCAATCATAATACAAATTAGTCATGGAGATGAAAGTAGAGCATAGAGAATATAGCCAATTCTGTAACATCCTTCTGTGTTGACAGGTGGTAACTACACTCATTGGGGTGAGCATTTAATAATGTATATAATTGTCAAATCACTATGTTGCATATGAGACCAATATAATATTGTACATCAATCATACTTAAATTTAAAAAATTAAATTTCATGTTTACATACACACAGACGTATATGAAATAAAAATTTCACAAAACCATTAATACCCTTATCATATGTGATGCACTGATACTCTCTGTTCAATTCTATTCATTAGAAAAAATTTTTAAACTGCTGATCCTAACCCACTAAATCATTTTCATCACCCATTCACGGGCTAAAACCTAAAATTTGAAAAATATTGCTACAGAGCATTCTTTAACTTTTTTTGGTTGTTGATCCCTTTGAGATGCCAATGAAAGTCATGAACCTTCTCCTCAGAAAAGCACATATATTTCATGAATGTAAAAGTTGGCACACAGTTGACATACCAGGTTAAGAACTCCCACTCTAAGGAAAGAAACTATGGTCACTAATGGAAAAAGGAGGAGACAGACAGAAAGAGAATCAACAAAGAAAGAAAGAGAAGGAGCAAGAAGTGATAGAAATCATTTCTAAAAGTGTAAAAATGAAGAACCATTAGTGTAAGAGCCAACAGCTCAGCTCAGCTGGGCCTAGCGCTTTATCACAGCACTGGGCCGGGAGGCAGCACACCAGTCCAGGGCCAAAATCAGAGGCTGTACTCCGCTTTGCATCACAAGGATATATGCAACACATTTTGGAAAGGCATCTTACCAAAAACATTTTTTCAAAGTAAATAGTGAAGCACACTTTTAATATTTTGTGAGTCTCAATTATGCAGAAATATACATTCCTCTACCATGCCAGACAAATGAAACATTAGTATACATACACAGAAAAGTCAGGATAGTTTCACATCTTACATATCATAGACCTCCCAGGGCTACCTTAACATCCTCAGAAGCTCTAACCCCTGAAAGTTTACATTTCAATTTGCTGTATGAAATTGAAAATAAAACTCTAACTAAACTATAAAATACACATAAAGAAATCCTACAATGACTCATTTTCACCATGATGACTTTGTTGCTTTTTTCCTGATATCAAATCCTTCCAAAATATTCTCTTTAAGCCCCTGCCTTCCTGAAACGCTAACTAGGCCTCCCATCTGCCTACCTACCAGCTTCCTGATTCTCTTCACGATGAATTTTAGTGATTTGTTTACTGTCTACAGCAACTTAAAAACTCACTCCCCAAGTGTGTTCAAGTGCTGGCATATAACACACACATAAACACCTTTTTACTGAACTCTTCCCAAATCTCCATGAGATAGACAGGATTCTCCAAAAAGAAGTTAAGTGGTATGACCACATTACTAACAAAAGTGGAATCAGGACAAGGAGCCAAGAATCTGTTCCCTTTTCATTAGGACACACAATCCATGCTGTCTGTTAGGCCTGGGAAGGCTTTGGCAAAAAGTGTCCCATAAGAATGCCTCATCACAGGCAACTTGCACTGCACAAAGCCTACAACAGCATCTTCACTTTCATACAATAGAGAATTGGGCAGCAGCCTCCTAGTTGACTGACTATCGGGGCACTGCTGAAACCCTTCTATCACCAGCAATAAACAAGGTGGGAGGTCGACTCATTAGAGGGAAAAGTTTCCCCTCCGCAGTTTTTTAAGTGTTTGTCCAAGCACACAAAGGCTAGGCTTGTATTATGAAGAAGTGCAAGGCCTGGTATCATAATGATGCCAGGGTCCTTGTTCATGAAGTCAAAGAATGAATTTAGCAAACACTCAAGGTAGGAAAGCCAGGGAAAGGCTTTTATTTAGAGATAAAGTGAGATGACAGAGCTCCTGGCTCATGCCAGGGGACAAGAGAGCCCATAGTTGTGCACTGTCTAGGGGTTTTATAGGCAGTTGAGGATTTTCGGGAATGTGATAAAGGGCTTAGGGGTGAGGACTTGTTAACTGGTCTTAGAATGTTTATCCTTGATGAGATATTAAGTCTCTTTTCTCATCAGTCCTCCAGGTAATTCTGCAAAATTAATATAAGAAATTCACTGCAGATTTTTTTCCCAGAATAGCAGCTTCTTGGTGTAGGAGCATATCAGTCATCAAGTCTGCCTGCCCTGCCTTCAAGGTGGGCTGAGTTATTGTCTGTTTGCTAAAGAGTTTAAAAGGCAATCTAAGATGGAATCTTTCCTGCTTTTACTATGTTGTTTATGGCTGGGCTTGCTTGCTATTATTAATTGCCCAGGTTGCAAATCGCCTGATCAGATTTGAGGAAAAACAGCATATAGGCCTCGGCCTTTTAGCATGTTAAAGTGAACCTTACGCATTATTGCTAATGATTAGCATAATAAAAACATGGGTTATGCTGAAGTACTTTCCTCTATCTGGGGAATATTAACTTATCTCACTGAAGAATGACTCTAGAGCTTAATGTTTAGCACGAGTTTGGGGAGGGGGTTTCTTTGCACATAGTTACACAGCTCTGACTGTATTTTATCCTGCCTTGCTTTTTCCAGAGGACTTCACCCTACTCTGTCTAAGCCCATGGTGCCTGTCTCAATAACAATCCTTAACTTCAGGAAAATAAACTAGGAAAGTGGCAATGCAACAGGCAGTATTTAAATATCATACTTAATGCCAATTAGTTAGCCTAAAATGAAATCAAAGAAATATTAATGAATGTTGAGACTCCTCCAAGGCCCGTTGTGCCCAAGCCATGTTATTCTCACCTCTGAATAACAGTTCACAGCCAGGATGAGTGAGGACTCAGGTAAAAGTAACCATTCACAAGGCTGCACAACTGCACTGATTGCCTGGAATCTAGGCTACAACTATTTAACAAGCAAGCAACAAATGTAGTACTTTTTTATACAAAACACTGTGTAAAGCACAGTGGGAAATACAAGACACTCCTGTGGTGTCTGCCCCTGCAGAGCTCACAACAGTGCTTAGGAGGTGAGACTATATCATAAAACAACATTTTAAGAGTTAACTACTCTAGACACCAAAACATATGAAATGGGATTTAGGTGATTCTTGGCTAAATGAGTCATTAGTCATCTTATCTTACTGGAGTGCTTTGGGTTTAAATAAAGGCAAGGTCACCGTGAACTGCAAAGGTCTGAGAATGCTTCAGCTAAATCAAGAGGATTAGAGCAGGTCTAAAAGGATGGGCATGATTCAGATAAACTAATGTTTCCCCAAGGCGTGCCTATGAGATTTTAAGATCTAGATGATAGCTGAATCCCTCCCTTTAAAAAAAAAAAATGTGTTAAGATACTTTTATCTTTCAAAATGCACTTTTTTAAAAGTATGAATTGCCAGAGACTCAAAACAGGTATCTATACACCCCATTCACTGCAGCACTGTTCACAATAGCCAGAAAGTGGAAGTTACCCAAATGTGGATCAATGGATGGATGGATAAACACATGTGGCATATAGATGCCACAGAATATTATCTTGCCTTAAAAAGTAAAGAAATTCTGACATACACTTTAAGATGGATTAAAACATGGGCAAAGGCACAGAGGCCACCCAACCGCATTTCAGAGACAAAGAATGAACAGCATGTCATAGAATATATATTATATATGTTATATGTTACTGATAGTATCTATATAATACTAATTTATATGTACTATTTTATGTATACATACATATAATATACTACATATATAATATATATTAATTCATAACCTATTTTTAACAGAGGAAGAAACTAAAGGCATTAGGTTTGGAAACCCTTCCCAGAGTCTCTTAATCAGCGGCAGAGGTAGTTCCGTGTGAAAGCTCTGTGCCCACGTCAGCGATGCCGGAATGGAAAAGTGTGATGTGCTCAGGCTCTTTCAGCTGCTCGGCACAGACGTGCTCTCAACGTATGTCAGGTACTGAAAGTTTTACTGTAATAATGAACACACCCTGCAACACCTGGGCACCCTGTCATGGAGCTACAAGAAAAGCTGAGCCCAAGAGTGAGGATGGGTGCGAGGCACGATGGCCCAAGGCAATGCAAGCCTGGGAAGACTTCCTTTTGGGCTCCAACATCCGTGCTCATCACCTGCTCAAGGCTCTGTGTCTTCTGAGCCTCCTATGAACTGGTTTTCTCAATTTCTACTCCACAGCTTGTCGACTTCAAAGGCTTTATTCATAGTTTCTGCTTGCGCGAGGCCCATCACGGCCTCACAACATCATGACTATGCGCTTCCATTGATATTTTATTTTTACAGCATTAATTCAAAGTTCTAAGAAAGAATCAAGCCCTGCTCATCTTTTTTTATCTCTGCTGTGCCATAAACCGCTGGCCTAGATGAGTCCATTCACAGGCCAGGAGATCGTGTACATCACAGCTGCCAAAGGAGGGATGGAAGCTTGTCAGGCACGGTCACTGTGAAGACTAGTCTGAAACATGCCTAAACTACCACCTTTGTTCCTGGTGCTACCAGTCATTTCAGACTATGAATGATGAACTACCCGAGTTCTATGCCACAATGAAATGCTGGCTAAAAATATCACCTCAGCACCCTCTATTTTAGAGCAGAATAACACAGTCCCACCATAGCTTTGTGATCGACTCTATAATGAGACAGGTATTTTCTGAATATGTACCACTCTCCAGACCTAAGACAACTCTCTTAACCAAGGTACAGAGCAGTCCTCTGTTACAGGTATACTGCTGGCCACACGTCTTGAAAACAGTTTTATATGGCTAACTGAAAGCAGTACTATAACAAAAATGAAATTTGTACAATGAATACCAAAGAAGCAGGGGGATAGGGAAAAAGGAATGGAGAGAGGAAGAGGAGAGAAACAGTCAGGGAAGTAGAGAAAGAGAAAGTTTCTTATTAGAAAATCTCAATGTCTAAAACCTTAAAGAAAAATCATCCTGGATTTCCAAGTTTTTCATACTCCACTCCTACTATGTGCCAAGTACTGGGCTAAGATGCCCTTTAATCTCCATCACATCTCAATTAAGATAAGTATCATGACATGTATCTCATAGAGAAAACTAACCCTCAAGTGTTTACAATGGTCACAGTGGTTTTGAGTGGCCAACATTCAACCTGAGCTCTGACTGTGAAAGGCTTGCCCCTTTCCCATTAGGCCATATTGTACCTCACCCTCCACCCCCTCCCAAACAGAATTTGATGAATAGAAAACCCTCTCTTTAGAAATTAGGATTAGCATTAATATTTACCTGTACTATAGACGTAACAGCAGAAGCAGATGCATGTGTAGAGGGGAGGGTTGAATTGGCCACAGGTCCCTTGTGCTGGATTAATTCCTCCTCCTCTTCTACTTTGTGCTCATAAAGATGAGGGACCATGTGCACCTGTCAATCACCCGCTATCCAGTGAACATGATGAAAAACAATCTCCTCCCAAGATCTTCTCCCACCTTCTAGAGGGGGAAACATCATCCTAATGGTTACTATCGCTTTTCTTTGACTAGTAAGTGCCGATAACTTTAGAACCTAACACACTTGTTCCATGTCGCACTAGCTCGTGTCACCGCACTGCTGAATGCTAAAACAACACTTGGCAGGGATACTGATAAGCATTTCATTTACAGGCAGACCTCGGAGATACTGCAGGTTCAGTTCCAGACCACCACAGTAAAGGGAGATCACAATAAAAGACACCAAATAAATGTTTTGGTTTCCCAGTGCATATAAAAGTTCACACTACACTGCAGTCCAATTAAGTGTGCAATAGCATTATGTGTAAAGAATATACATATACCTTAATTTAAAAATACTTTAAGTATTAAGTTCTAAGAGGAAGAAAGTTTCCAGTCACCAAAGGTTTGAAGAGACCTTGGACAGGTTGAAACTATTACCAAAAATTATTGCTTTAAAAAGTATTGTAAAACTGTCCTAGAAAGAGACTATGTTCAGAAATTAGACTCAACATTTCTTTTTAGCCATGTGATCTGCTGTTTTTCACCAGCTTTATCTAGTCTCTTCTAATGCTGTGTCTCCACTCCAAACACTGAGGCTATGCTAACACACACACTTAGTTCTCCGTATCTCCTTAACAACCTACCTTTTCAATGACACAAGTAGGCTGCCTGTTCAGGGTGAACCACTCATGGCCCATCCATCTACATGAGGAAGAACCTTTCCTACTTACAACTCCAGAACAAAATTAAAAATAATTTTTAATCAAAATAATATAATCTGGAAGATTACCCACCACTACCTTATTAACTACTACTCTCACTCCTGGAAATCAGAGTCACATATGCCTGTACTAGCTAAATTTCTTTTTTAAAAAAATTTGCTACTTTGTAATTTTTTTAAAAATAAAGACTTCAAAAGGAAATTCTAAAAAGAAAAATAACTTGGAGAGCGTCAGGGATAGCAAGAATAGCACAAAATTAAACATTTGAACTCTAGCACTGTTCTCTGCCAATAACCCAGGAACTTGGAAAAGCACCAAGCCTCTGATGAGACAGCAATCCTGGCCAACACCTTGATGACAGCCTCGCAAAAACCCTAAGCAAAGGACCCCAGGCTAGGCCCTAACTACTGACCCACAGGAATAGTGAGATAATACATTTTAAGTTGCTAAGTTTGGGGTAACTGTTATATAGCAAGATAAAATATATGTTGTACCCTTGGAGTTTTCATGTGTATAAATGAAGTGTTTTTCATTTATTTTCAAATAAGCATATAAATGGTAACTACTATTATTTTCATTTACTGTACAGTATTTCAAACCAAGTATATTGTACTTATATTTGTGTATCTTTCACAAAAGCTTGTGATCTTATCCTCATGGGAATCCTATTTCTAGTACTAACTTCTAAAAATTAAAGAGTTTTTACTACACTTGCAAAGCAGACATTCTTATATCTACAATTAGTTTAACTTAAAATACTAAAATCAGACCAATTCAGCCCTCTATATATCTGGATGATCCTCCACCTGACAATTCAGATAAAAAAAAAACAAACTAAATCTACTTGTCAGCACCAAAAATACTTCTCGTCAGAGAACAGACACTTTGGTTCTTTAGTTTCCAAATTTGCCCTAGGCCTTGTTCTTGCCCAAATTGCAGCTTTCCTGTTCCTCAAGACACTCACAGTCCTAACAAGTCACCCTAAAAACAGAAGGTCTGGGTGGATCTCCTGCATGACAGTTCCACATGAAATCCTGCCCCCGTTCCATCTGGCCGGGGTGGGGGTGGGGAGGCAGGAAGAAAGTCTAACAAAGGACAGAAGGAACACAGAAGAGCCACTAGGGAATGTTCTGACCAGCATTTCCCACCGCCAACCCCACAGAGAGGCCGCTAGACCCAAAGGCACGTCCTGCAGCTGGTCCCAGCTTGAAGCGCACTCTGCCAAAAGGGAGGAAAAAGCAAACAAAGCCTCTGGCCCTGCATGTTACCCCCATCAGGCCAACATTCCCTCTATCTGTTCTCACCTGATCCTCCTCCACCTGCCACTGAACAGCCCTTACCACAAAGGCCACGTCAACGTCTGAAACTGTCCCAGATTTGCAGACTCTGCCCTGCTACAAACAGGGTACAAACCAACTCAGGATTTGTTAAGCAAGTGCAGGAACCCACCTCAAAGTGAAGAACGTTTCTTCCTGGAACATGCACTTGACTACGTTTCATAAAAGTTATCTGATCCCATCTTTATGAGGATCCTATTTCTAGAATGAACTTCTAAAAATTAAGATAATTTTTACTAGCCTTTCAAAGCAGTCATTCTTACAACTCTAATTAGTTTAACCTAAGATTCTAAAACTGCAAATTCATACCTCTGTATCTAGATGATTCCCAACCTGACAATTCATGTAGAAAACAAACTAAATCCATTTGTCAGCACTAAAACTACTTCTCACTCAAAATAAAACCAATAAAATGCAACTGAGCTATCAAAAACCAAAAAACATTCTTACTCAAAGGATTTTCCTTACTCAAAAAACTTCTTAAAGCACTAATACAGCATATTAGATTAAAACAAACCTATATGCATTATAGAAAGGAATAAAGTTTGAATTACTTCAAAAGCAAAGAATTCAACAAAATTTCCCTCAAGTGGATGGACTTCAACTCTGTCCCCAGAGTCCCTGAACCACCTATTTACTGTTCTCTGCCACTAGGAGTTCTGCAGTAGAAAAGTCTGAGAAGCATGCATTTGGATCTACTTGAAGCCTAGAACTCAAACGTTAAATGCTTCCCATTGGGCGTACCCCAGGGTAGCATCAATACCAATCATGTCACCTCATTTCAGGATTCCCTACCAAACCTGTGGGGGCTTACAGCAGGTGGCCTCATCAGCATCCACTCCCCTTTTCCTCTTCCCAATATGTTGATGGATACATTTGGTTGGGTATCCACCTGCTTACACACAGCCATCTACTTAGGAAAAAGCTGACCCTGCCCCAATCCTAGGGCTTGTCATCATTTTCCTAAGCCATTCAGATCACTATGGTCACCTGGCCACATTCAGTGATTTGGGGAGTATGTGTGACTCAAGTGGCCTACCCAGAGCTTCAGGTTTAGTATGACAAGGTTACAAGGTATCCTACTTCCAGATCTGGCTGACTGGAGGTCCAGAGGCCACTAAGGGTTTTATGAATACTTTAGGGAGTTGATAACTCATATCAAGAGGTAGAGCAGTCCTTATGAGAGCTCTGTAAAGGCAGTGACTATTTCTTATCTCTAAGAGGGATGGAGGGAGAAAGGTGGATAGATGGCAGAACAGGGTCCCCTGACCAGAGCTGGTTCACACCAGAGGCTACTACTAAGGATGTGGGTAATGCCAGAGTTCAAAACTCTGGATCCTTTTATTTGCTGGCTACCGTATCAACTGTGGCTTCTGAAGATACAAATGCCTGTTCAATTCAGTTATATGACAGATCACTGTAGACCATCACCCACTTCTATAGCATAAAACAAAGCTATAAGACCACAGAAGAGTTTTTTGAAAAAATACATCTTCACTTTCTGGGAAAGAATTAAAAAACAAAGTGAAATACAAGACAGTAAATATTTCGTGTCATATTACCTTGACCTTTGACATCAGGCTAACCAATCTTGTAGCAACCCAGGAACAAAAGCAAAGCAGGAATATAATCAGAATAAGAGCCACACACCAGTTTCCCAAAGGTGGTGGTATACATGATGTGTGGGGCTGCAGCAGTGTGGTAATCAAATTAATTATAAAGTATTTTTTTGTTTATTTCAAAGACAATTCATGCTGGACTTACCAAGTCCTACCATATCAAGGTCTAAAAGAGTAACCTTTTTCCTTCCCCACAACCCAAAGCACCCCAGGGGTCCCCAAAGTTAGCATGCCTTTCTCTATACACATGCAATATATAAACATATGTACACATCCATATGTACCCCATTAAAAAAATAGGATCATATGACATACACTTCTTTTTTTTTTTTTGCTTATTGTAAAGAATTCCCAACTTGCAGTATGATATGTAGTCTTAAAGTACCACAGAAAACTTTAACTAATGTGAAGATCTGGAAGCAGAAAGCAATTTTCTGCTTTTATTTTATACCAGAAGAGGCAGTCCTAAAATAGTTAGAATATTATGTAGGGCTGAAACCCAGACATTTCGTCTGCTGAAGGCTCATGAATGTTAACACTTGGCATTTGTAAAAAGGGGATTGTTTTATTTATAGTGGGTACAACAAATCAAGTATTTGAATGCATGAAATGTTCTACTCTCCATCCTATTTTCAATTCACCTGAAAGGGAATTGCGCTTCTTAGAGCCAAAAAGAAAAATGATCAGCAGCATTCATTCCGACAGAATTGATTCCTCCTATCTCCATCTCAGAGACCAATGTTTAAAGTCTGTCTTTTATTTGTTATCAGACCACACTTTCAATTAAAGCTGCAGAACCGTGAGGTTTTCCCACCTGAAAGCCGAACAGCCGCACTCTGAGGGAAGGTGACACCAGGCCTCACTGCCAAACCAAACAATACCTCTTTCCTGCTCTGCAGCAGCATTTTGTACCTTTTCCTTTTGAATCAGCATTTTACATAGCTACATCTCCTCAGTTTAGAATCCAGCTATCAATTAATATTCCAAAAGCATTATCCACACCTCTCATGTTACTGTCAACCTCCCCCTGCCTCCAACAATACACATCAAGAAAGACGAAAAGTTCAACTCCCGGATGATAACTACAACTTCACTGAGAAATTAATTACCCACAGTTATCCTTGAAACATGACTGGCTATCTGGAAAGGAAAGCTATATGTATATAAAATAATGGAGCTTTGCAAATTCATTTTTAAAAATATATTCGTTCCACAGAAGTTGCAATTGTCCCTACTGTATCAGTTGAAAATCTCTCCTTTTATTTATTTATATTTCCTCCCATTGTTCCCACGTTGACAGATAAGAAAATATGAATCATGTCCCAATAGTCCAACACATCTCCAGACACAAATACACTATAGAAAGGGGAGGAAAGAACTCAGAAGCGAGGCAGAATCTATTACAACTACTTCCCATCTAATCCACCCTGTTTCCTTCTTAGCTGCTGGTATAGGGAAACAATGCCCCATTTTCTTGGATTAGTTAACAACACATCTCTAACCTGAACAGATGCAAATTTCTGTGCTTTATGCAAATTCCTGAACAGCTGCATATTAATGCACTTTTTTACTCATGTTTTAAATATATTTAAGGCACTTGTTAAAGTAACACTGTGAAATCTTATATAAAGAATTTTTACAACATAAATTCCTATTATTACATATATTTACCTATTTGCATTTTTGTATACCACATTATACTTTTGTATAGCAGGACATGACTACTCCCAAATCCTCAGGGGCCAAAGACTAAATACCTAGTAATCTGGTCCTATCTCTATTAACTACAAATGTCAAGAAGGTTCCTGTCTTTTCTGACAATCCATTGCCTTGTATTTGATGAGTAGCTTGTCAAAGGTTAGACTGCTAATCTTATGAAGACATCCAAGAAGATGCCTGAGGATTTCAAAATTCCTCCTGAACACGTGCTCCTGGGAGGGGAGGCGGTAAGAGCTCTACTCGCCTTAGCGTGGTCCCCAGCATCCAGTACAGTACGCTGGACACAGTACAGCACGTGGAAAGCAGACTCACTTGACTCTAATCGATATTAACTATGTGCCAAATGAGCAAACACAGAACTCTTTCTGAGGGTATAAACAGATCCTCTGGACTCTAATAAACAATCAGAAAAAGAGAGAGGAGAAGCCAGCTCTCTGCCAGAAAACACAAAATCTAAACCCCCTCTGCACACCTCTGCTCAATCCTCACAGACGGATACTCACATATATTTCATTATAGTCAAAACGCCTCTTGAGGTTGTTGATGAAGGTCTCCTCGCTGAGAGGCTCTAGAAGAACCATATCGCCAACTCCAATCATGTTGTCCAGAAGTGAGGTTTTCACCTCCATTTTGGCCATAGTCTCCTGCTGTAGAGAAGAGGGGAAAAGGGACAATTTAAGTGAGCAAAATTATTTCAGGTGGGTTGTTGGCCCCACTGGAGAAATGAAACACTGGCAGTTCCAAATGACCCTTGCCAGCCTCACAAACATCACAGCCTCCCCTCCCCACAGCCTAAGGCAGCATCTGAAATAGCTGCAGCCCTAGAAGGCCCACTTGCCACCCTACTGCCATAAACAGACCTCCCTCCCAGTCCACTGCCCCAGGCAAATTCTATCTATACAGTGGGAGGGTCTCACTTGGCTTCTTTAGATTCCCTATCCTGAGCCAGAAGTTGCATAACTCTAGCAAGAGAAACCAACACACCCCTTTCCATCAGCCTTTGCAGAACAATGTTCGACGTGAACCTATATGAGCCTGCTTCTCCCAAGATGATGTGCCCCAGCATCCCATGATGAAATTCAGAACGCACTTTCCCAGGAAATAATGTTTAAAAAATGATGCTAACACTTACTGAGTACTTGCCACATAGCACATAGCATACGAAGAACTTTACATGCATTAATTTAATCCTCACAATCAATTTATGAGGTAGGTATTGTTATCACTATGCCCCTTTTAAGATAACGAAGCCAGAGAGATTGAGAAATTTTGCTTATGGTTATTTAGGACTGTTACACTTTGTGTTAAAAAAAATTCAATCACCACTTGTAACACTGTACCTATGGGGGGAGATTTCATTCTGGGCATCAACAAGGACTTATGAAGAAAAGAACACAACCCACTTACAAATGAGAGGTTGCCTATATAATATAACCTGCCAACAGTGACCTCAATGTTCTTAGTTTTCATTCCAGCGACATCCCACGGTAAAAGCAAAATCAAATGAGCATGCAGTGAATAGAGCAGAAATACTACAGATTTCCTTCAGCTCAGTGTGAAAGTCCGCACAGCGGAACTGAGGCACACTATGAGGGCAGCACTCTGTCCCCACTGTGAAGGTGCAGGGTGCCACCCAACAGCAGGGTCTGATCCCAAGGCTTCAAATCTGATCACTGTTGACAGTACTAAAATTCTTTCAAATATATGATCAGGACATGTGAGGTGTTTGTGTGTGTGTGTTTTATGTTACTTTTTCTAATATTACCAGGATGTACGTTACCTAGGACATTCCCCCCAAATGCTTCCAACGTAGAAGTCAATTTGGTGTAACTTCAGTATAGTAATACCAAATAATACTTCAGGATACTAATAAATACTCACAGACACTCATATGGCTACTACTGAGGATAAAGTACTTTCAGTTCTTTTCATCAAGGAATCACCCCACCATATTATAATTTATAAGGATTGGTCTATGTGCTTAAGACTTAGCAATTTAAATAAACATCTTCCTATTCTAGTCTAGAATACCCAGTAGGTCTCGTACAGGCAACAGAGAGTATATTTAGTTGGGCTATTTTAAAGAGAACTGGAAGAGGTGGAAGTTCAGTAATTCTTTATGATTAATTACTAATGATGTATATGAATCCACAAACACATCTTTTACTTCTGACCCTATTTAAAAAAAAACTTTTTAAAGTGTGCACTAAAAAGCCAAAAAAGAGAGACCAAGAAGCAGAGAAGGAAGTTCTCCCACAAAAACAACCCGATATAGAAGGATTTCAAAATCAAAAGAAGAAAAAGAGTGTTAACTTTTTTGTTAAAAAATGTTTTTTCAATTTCATGCCAACTACACCTGGAATAAATAACCCCAGGTACCACTGAAACCCAACAAGAGTGACACTAAGAATGCTTTCCTGCACTTTGAACTAGACCAGTCTCGGTTTAAAACCAAATGGGTGGGGGTGGGGGCACCTGCCATTCTCTGGAGAGGGAGCAGAAGCTAGGGAGACGGCTGGTCCCATGCCAGGACCATAGAAAGAGTTGCACAGCAATTGGAACAGGAGTGCCCAGCCTTGTCGCAATAAATTAACATTTAAATCAAATTTCAAGTTCTCAGAGTCATGAAATGCCAAAAGCACTCTAGCCGCGATGCATTACATGTAATTTGGCAGATGGGAAGAAGGTTTAGGGATTAAGGGGGAAGTCAACCTGAGAAAGGCTTCAAAAATAACCACCTCAAACCAGCAATTAAAATAAAGCAAAGAGGCTGAATGGGAACTCTTTGCCCTGGGGTGGATTCCTGTATGTAAAGTCTATTTATGGAAACCACTGCAGAAAGACAACAGCTTCACTGCAGGTAACGATAATTAAGCAGCCAATCTTTCTCTGTAATTAAACCCACTTCACTATCTTTTCAAATACAAGTCTCAAGCAAGTTTGTATGGGTTCTAAATTTTACACTTCCATCCCAACTTTATAATCCAAAGCGGGGCGAAAGGCAAAACAAATGCTGAACTACAGGCAATTTGTAAAAGTGAAAACCTCTGAAAACACAACTTTGGCAAAACCGAAACACAATAAAGTTACACCAACTGAAAAGGTGATAGTGACATGCATTTAGTCACACAAGCAGTTTTGTTTCACTTTGTTGTTTTGTCTCTTTAGCATCCAGGTCCTCTGCGGGGCGTTAATAGTGACCACCCTCCCTAGTCTCATGGTAAAAATGGGGCACTAAGAAAATGGCATAGAGGTACGTTCCTGTTCTCCTACAGACGGACTGGTTTCCCTTATGGAGACTATTGCCAGCCTTGGTTTGCTTCACCTTCACATCTCCGAGAAATTAGTTGGCTTATTCGCTCCATCAAAAGAAACTGATTTGTTTTTGTCTCTGAAAGCAATGCTTACTTACCACTGGAACAGATTTCAGAATCACTTTGCTACCTACCTCAAGATTTCCATAAACTCTCAGAAGAATTCACATGGGAGAAAAAATGTATGTATAGCACAGAGGATACTTGTTGTCTGACACCCAGATGTGTATCTTCACCCTTCCCAAGACTCCCATGGGAACCCATGCTGTTGTAGGAAAGCTATTTTATCCCATGTTAACAGGACTATAGCCCATAAACCAGACTAGGGCAATCAACACATTTCCATCTTTCAGCCACCATAACTGATTCAGGGCTGATCAGATAAATGAGCCTGAGGCTTTGGCTTGGAATATTAGGACAAAGGTTCTACCAACCTCTGGATTGCACGATTTACCTTCATGATACTTGGAACCTCTGCAGCTATGAAGATACTTGGAACCTCATGCTTTCATGAGAGGGCTTGTGTGAAGAGGGAGACAACACAAGGAGGGCAGGACAAGAAAAAAGCCAAGAATCTGTGTTGGAGTCCTGATGGTATCACAAATTTCTAGATCGAATTGCACCTGAAGCCCGCCCACAGCTCTCAAGTTTTCAATCACAGAGGCCAATTAATTCTTCTTATTGTTTAAGTTGCTTGAGTTGGATTTTCTATTATTTGCAACAGAAAGCATCTCACCTAATAAAAGAAGCTGGTACAAGGAAGTAGAAGGTTGTAAGTAACACCCTAAAGGGCATGGACTGGCTGAGCCAAGGCCACAGGGGGCAGGGTAGGAAGACCTATTATCTTGGACTGGCAAGAGGATTACCTCTGATACTTAACAGTGAACAGCTGATTAAACCATGACCTGTTGTACCTTAAGACTTGTACCTTATCCCTGAAACTTTAGAGAATTCAAGAAAAAGTCAGATGCTGCAGTGTATGTTGGCTACTTCTTAAGGATCTACCCGAAAAAGACAGAAGTGCTATGACACTGGCCTGTCTGAAAGCCAGAGGGAACCTATGGGCTGCTCAGAGGAGTCACTCTGCCTGGAGCTGGGAAACGCAGAGGAGACGTGACCTATTTCAAGTGCCAACTGCTTCTCCTGTATGGCCTGAGAAAGGGCTGGTACTCCCACCATGCAGATGCAGCCCAGGAGAGGTACCAACACTACTGCTTCTTGTACTTCCTGTTTCCCTGGCGGCTTCTATTAACCAGGAGCTAACGCACTCAGCAGAGTACCAAGTCCAGGCCCGATTGTCAAGACCCAAGTCCTCAGGCCAAGTTCTAGGTTCAAAACCTTGAGAGTTGGCTGTATCTCTGGTTTAGGTTGCTAGTCCATGTAAGCAAATAAACCTGAAAAATCTACAACATTTTTAAGGGAGCTATACTATCAAAGGAGTCTAACCAACAGTGATTTACAATTGCTTGATCCTTAAGACAATGAGACCCAAGACCTCCCACTTACAAGAAGAAAAAAGAACTTCTAAAGTGTGGCAGCCCCTGACAAAGCCATCTTCCCCAGTGCTCATCTTAAATGTAGCAATGAAGACAACGGACAAAGGAGATATTCTCAAGGAGCAGAACCCTCTGAAGGGGGTAGCTAGGTTTTCAGCTACACAGGGAAGAGCTGTATTATGTTGGCTGAAGCATTTTATTTTCTTAAGTACAAACAGGGTAATAAGGTGTATGTGAATGCTGGCAGCCAAAGGCTAGAGCTGTAGTGGACATTTGTCTTTTTCTTTTTTTTTAACCAGGGACACTACCCCATATACAGTATACAGTCCAATCCCTACTTGCACCTAATGTCCCTTTTAAGGAGTCCCCAGTTATCTTGTGATAACAAGGAATCTAATGAGAGGTAATGCTCAACTCCCATAACAGAATTTAAAGAAGACAGATCTGCTTTCTCTCTACCCCGAGGAACATGGCTTCAGCATAGCTAATCACATCCTCCTAGGACTTTCCATCTGGGAGATGATGAAAGCCGGTGATGGCGGCTGGAGGTTATGCTCACTGCTGAGCGCCAGGGGCATGCACACAGGTGTTTCTGCACCACAGCTTCTGCCACGGATCCCTCCAGCCTTTTCTTGGTTCCTGCCGCTCTTCCAAGTCGGCCTAGCCTTCCTGGTCTTCTAATCTCTCTACAATTCCGAGTCTCTATATCCTTCCTGCACTGCAAGCAACCAAGATCCCTATGCTGACAGCAAAAGTGAGTTCAGTGACCAGCATACAGAATTATGCCACCGTTAGGTCTCCATTCCTGTGCAAAACTTAACCTTTTTCTCTCAAACTTGATGAAAGCAATCTGCAAAATACAATCACTAGGGAAGCCTTGAGAGGAAACACAGGGTAGTTCTGATTTAGCCCAGCCACCAGCCCACCAAATGATGCCAGGTGACTCCATGGGTGCCCCAGCTCCTTCCGCCTGTTTGTCCACCCAAGAAAAACAAAATACCTGATCACAACCATTCTTTCCCCCACCCACTGTCATCTCAAAAACTTTCAAAACTGCTACCTTTATTTCAATGCATACCAACTCATTTACTGAACCTTTGCCAAGTAAAAACACCTTTTTAAATATTGAAAACATCATTTCAAAAACTGTTCGAAACCCAAAAGAAAATGCAGCATAAACATCCTATACAACATCTTAAAGTGGCCATCAGTAACCTAACATTTAAATATCAGTAGTCCACCTCAGCTGCCAACCTTAAATTACAAGCCATCTATCATGGTAATATCATCTGTGCCTGGGAATGTCAAGACCAACATCCTACAGGCCAGTAGCCTCACACACATAGAGCCGGACCAGATGGCACATCTGCGTGAAGCGCATGGTCATTTTATTAATTCGATTATCAAAATGGCAATGCTGAGAAGCTATTCCAAATTAACAATTAATCCCACATTAATTTAATAATAACTAAGAAGAGATGCAGGATACCCTGAAGTAAAGCATCTGGTAGTCTCCCATGTTATTCAAAGTTCTGGGAGTACCACAGGTGAAACAAATGTGTATTTTGAAGTTGAAACAGTTTTACTGTAGAATTTGAAAGAATAATCACAAATCAGAGCTGAAGTTGCAATGATTAAATGTTAAATGTTTAACATAACTTTTTATTTGAAGGAACCCTTAAAGCGAAGCCATAAAAGCCTTTTGCAGGAAAACTTCATGAAAGCAGGTATCTCTTGCCTCAGCTACTGCCAATGAGGATGTCTGAAACATATCAATCACAATGCCGTCAGTCAGCAGCGTAGCCAGTGGCAGCCCCTTCAGGGAGTCTTCTCCGGGTAACAATCGTTCTTATCTGACTCCAGTTCTGCTCTATGACCTCCTCCTGTGGTGGTCATGTATGCAAGAGAGCCCCTTTCCTGGAGAATCTCTGTGGTGTCAAAAGTCACACCTTACTCGTCTTTATTTCCCCAAAGGCACGGCACGCAGCCTTTGCACAGGGTAGGCAGTCAGAGAAACACAAAGGGAAGACGAGTATGCGAGTGTACGACTGGCAGCTGAGTCTCTCATTAATGCAAGTGCTCACGGCCGCCACGGCCCCCATCACAGCCGACCAGAGGCAAAACACAGCTGCAGCTTCAAGCCACTTTGACCCATTCCCCTAAAAATGTATCACCAGCAAAGGACGGGAAACAGAACTGAGTCATTTGGCTCCCAAAGAGATCACTAATGCTCTTTAGAACATGAGAAACCCATTTTAGTTAAGAAAACTGGACCAATGGGGCAAGAATTCATGAACAAAATAATTTCAGCAAATCCTGATGGCAAAACAAAGGCAACAGAGGGACTAATTCTACAGGACATGGCTCTGTACCTAAAATAATGAGCTAAGTGACAGAAAAACCAGAATTTCCTTCCTAGATCTTTTAAAATAGCATAGAATCTCATCTCTGAGAGCAGTTAGATTGACTCTCCATTCAATTCAGTTTAACCACCATTTACAGTATTGAGTCCTATTGGTCCCTGGCTTTGTGTTAAGTGCTGGGGACACACTGTGAATCATCCCGGTACTTCCCCTACCTATGCCACCCTCAGGAGTTCATAGTCCACTAAGAGTCAAAAACGAAATAGGCCACTTGTGAAATCCCAAGGAACCGTTTTAATAATTAAAAGCAATACATGTTCTCTATAGGAAAAAAATCAGAAAATGTAGATGAGCAAAAAGAATATAAGCCAAATTCAACACCCTTATGCTTTAGTCTAAATCCTTTTGAATTCATTAGAACCCTTATGGAATCTGATTTTTATAACCAATGAATTGGCCTTCATTTCTGGTTTCATAATATAAACATATATATGTATTTCTGCCTCAATGTAGGAATAGGAAACAGATCCACAGGAGCTGTGAAACCGCGCGGCTACACCAGGAGAAGCCTCCCACTGGTAGGTTTGGCCAAACTGCACAGCCATCCACCCCTTTATTCTTTATCTTCTTCCCTCTCCCAAACCAGCACCCAGACCCTCAACAGTCGGCCCACCCGTCTTCTCTACGACCTCACCTCTACATCTAACACCTCAATACATGTCGAAAACCTCTACTTTCTACCGTCCCACACCCAAACACCCCCAAATCAAAGACAAAACCCTCTTATCCCCCCTAGATTCCAAGAAATCACAACTGACCCACTTTCTTACCCTTGGCTGCTCTCCCTGTCTCTGACTTCCTCCCCCCATCTGTCTCTTGATTCTATCCCCTTCATCGCTCCCGCTTCCATGCCATCCCCTCTCTCTTTCCATGGTGTCCTGCTACCTCAGCCTCACCCTTTCTCACCTGAAAGCCGACAGCCTGCTGAGTGGTCTCTCTCCTCTCTCGCCACCACCGCCTCTGCCCACCCCACTTCCCCCCATCCATGGCCCACACTGCCCGAGTCTCATGTCTCAATCACAACCTGATCAGCTAAGCCCTGCTTTAAATCCTTCAATAACTCTCCAGCATCTTTAAGCCAATATTCCTTAGCAGATCCTCAAAAAAATGAAACACACAATTGCCATATGATCCAATTATTTCATTTCTGGGTATAAAAGCAGGGATGCAAATAGATAACTGCACACACATGTTCACAGCAGCATTATTCACAATAATCAGAAGGTGGAGGCAACCCAAGTGTCCATCAACAGGTGAATGGATAAACACCGAGGTACGGCAGACAATGGGATTTTACTCAGCCTTAAAAAGGAAGGAAATTCAGAAATTCAGACACGTGCTGCAATATGGATGAACCCTGAAGACACTATGCACACAGAAATAAGCCAGTCATAAGAGGACAAACACTGTATGACCCCCACCCAGCCTTATATGAGGTACTAGGAGTCAGATTCATAGACAGGAAGTAAAATGTTGTTACCAGGGGCTAAGGGAAGAGAACAGGGAGTTGTCGCTTAGTGGGGACAGAGTTTCAGTTTGGGAAAGTGAAAAAGTTCTGGAGATGGGTGGTGGTGCTGGCTACACACATGTGAGTATACTTAATGCCACTGAACTGTACACTTAAAATGGTAAAAATGGTTAATTTTATGTTATGTATACTGTATCCTTACAGTATACATAAACAAAAAAATCCTTATCAGAGATCAAGATGCCAAACCTGACTTTAGCCTTCTTCCTTGGTCTCTTTGGTCCCTGAGGCCACACACACACAAGACATCTAACAGCTCCTTTGACCAGGTCATAGCTAACTGGCTTATATACCATCCCAAACAATGCCAGCTTCCAAAGATCTGGAATTAAGACACAGAGGCTACAGTCAGGTGGCCACAAAGAAGTTCATGTAGATCCAGGGGACAAGGTGTACCACTGAGAGGAGACCTTGCAAGGTTCCTGAGCAGAGAAATGAAACCAAGTGCAGGGAGAAGCAGCAGTGATGGTGAGACAGAAAAGCTGTTCTAGATCCTGAGAGTGGTTCTAGTCATAGGCCCTGAAGAGGTTCAGCTGAGTTTCTTGTCTTAAAGAAATCCCCCTACTTACACCAGTGCGAGGAGCCCCTCCTCAATGCCAGTGGGTTCTGAGCAAGCCAGTATGCCTCCAGGGCAACTCATGGTTTTCTGTCCCCTCCTCACTAGACAAGGCTTGAGTTCTCCATGTGCTAAGGCCCCACTGTCCAGCAGAGTACCTGGCACACAGGACTCAGGAGTGGACAGCAAATAGATGAATGCACATTAGAGAGACACAGCCCATTCTTCCCTCCAAAACTGTTTCCAACATCTCTGTCCTTGCCATCCAAGTCACAACTAGCAAAGGATAATCAGAGAGCCTCAGATAATACACCAGGAATTGGGAAAGATCAGGTTTGAAACCACGGGCAACACAATTCTCAGTCTTTACCAACCTGAGCAGCAAATGGCACAAAAACTGCATTATTCAGGGCAATTCACTCAAACTTTACGGTTCTCAAGAAGGGGGTTGATGGGCCACACAGAACCATATGGGTATCTTGCAGGGCTCCCCAAAATATATGAGAAATGTGTTTCACAGACATGTGTTTGTGAAAGAACTCAGACGATGCTGATTTCCATTCCTATCAACACTTCCTTAGAGAAATTCATGTAAGGTAGGTCAATTCATGACATTACTCCACAAAACATACTTACCTGACTTCCTAATCCTTTATTCCCCTGTTAAAGCCACTAAATACTGAGGTTTTCCCCCTTTCTCCAGAGCTTCTTGTTAAGAATATTCAATGGATTGCTGGAAGGATGGCTTTTGGTAGACTCCTGGATTAGGGAAGGAATAGGTTCACCTACTGGGCAATTTGCATACAGTAAATTGTCTTGTGCTCAAACTCAGGAAAATACAAAGGATATTAAAGTATCAGGTAAGGCTAAAATGGAACAGATTTGAACAGGGAGTGCAAACAAACAGCTACAAGCATATGGGCACCAATAGGCCATGAAGCCAGCTTATTAATAAGCTTTGCGGAGGACAGGGGCAGTTAATTCAACATTCTGGTTATCTCTGCATAGGCAGAGGAGGGCCAAACCACTCAGTGTCAATGTCAAGGTCTGCTTCTGTCTGTGTATGGAAAGGCTGGCTTATCAACAAAAGCCTTCAACCTGGAGCTGGCCACCCTCAATCTCCCGCACAGGCCAGTTACTAAGGATTTGAAAGATAACACCTAGAACTTAACAATTTGCAAAGTGCAGGTTAAAAAAAAAAGTTTTTCCAACTGTGGAACTGATGAATATGTTATCTAGACTAATCAGGATTTTATTTTAGTTAAAAATAACAGTGGCTGCTCTGACAACATTGAAGGTTTTAGATTACAAGCCATAAACTATCTCTTCTGATGTGTGAGCAAAATGTCTTAGGATTTCAGGCAAAACTTTCTTTTAACAGAGAGAGAAAAGGACCCAGGAGGTGGTATATGCCCGGTTTCTGGAAGAGCCAGGGCGAGGAGAAAGCCGTGCTGACCAGTCCTAGTCCTTCCCACTTATACTGCACATACCATTCAATCTAATGCCTAATCACCAAACTCTTCACAATACCCGCCCATATACAGACACACACACATGCACAGTTTTTCCAACAGAAGCTTCCCTTCTCGCTGGGAAAGCGTAACTTTGTGCAGAAGTTTTAGAACAAGAGTGTGCCGCAACTAAAAATGCCCATTTGATCTGCCCTAGTATGGGGCTGCACCGGCTTTAGACCACAGAACCAGGCTCAAATCCAAATGAATTCATCTGTGGAATCTGAATTTCTGATCTAAAAACTCAGGATGACAACATCCATTCCATCAGGTTATCATGCAGGCCGACTGATGAAGCAAAAAGTCTTCACATACGAAAGGCCTCACTAAGTACCAACACCCTCCCTTCCCAATGCCTGTTTCTTCTGACCCTGAAGAGCTCACCTACTCATATTACACTGCCTTCCGGCAGGTGCGTCCAGATAAACAACCTAGAGAGTTGCTTCATTTGCCGTAGACATTCCATGGGGCTCAGTACTCTGAGGAAATGCAGCCAAAATTCACTGTCCCCACCGTCACTTCCCAGAGGAAGCTCTGCAGAAACAGGGCAGGAACAAGTGTCAAAGGGCAGGGCAACTTCAGAGAATGCCTTCCACTCCCCAAAGCCTGGGTCTGAAAGTCACCTACAGTCCTCCATCCCCACTTCAGAGAATGCCGTCAACCCCCCAAGCCCAAGTCTGCAAACCACCTCCACCCGGAGCTGGTCACCCCTCACCAGCAAAATTCTGGAAGATTGAGAATGGGCAGTCCTGGCTTTAGGAGGAACCTGTGATCATGATATCCCTACTCACACTGAATATTATGGGGAATTAATGAGCTAATGTCTGAAAAGGCCTATGAGTTCCTGCAGGACAAGGTAGCCAAAAACTATAAACCTCTGTTATAACCAGAAACACAAACTCAGCTGCACGTGGGATATGCTAATTATAACCCACAGACCTCTCAAGTTGTTCCCTTAAGGTAGATAAAAAAAAAAATTCCAAGAAGGCAAATGTATTTAGATTGGCAAACCTAAGGCCCTGGATGCCCCAGGTGAACGTAAAACTGCTCAACGCAACTGGCACACCCGACTGTTCCCAGCCAGGGCACGGGCACCAGACACAGCCGGAGATTATTAAACTGAATACAGCCACTGGGGAAAAACCAACTTCGCTTCCAAATGAATTGGCTTGCTGATCGGAGGGTCCCAGTCTCTTCCCATATGCTAACATCTTCACCAAAGTCCTCCTGTCCTTTGCCCCTTCCCCTGCTAACAGCACTCCTATACTCATTCTTTCTTTATAGAAATCTTTTAGCAATTTCTCTCTAAATCACTCTAGGCACTCCCTAAAATGTACAGGGATTTGCACCTGGTAGCCACTCACCTAGGGTTTTGTGTACACTGCCTGTCAGTTTTGGGGACCCCTATGGGTTGCTGTCTGAAGACCACTGGCTGAACAAAGATGCCTGCGTTACAGTCTGGGGTACACAAGAGCAGAACTACCTTCTTCACAAAAGACACCTTCCCATCATTCAGACTCATTAAAGAGGTGACAATGGAGGAAATGCATTGGATTCAGGGCACTCCTTGGGGTAAGGAAGCAAGTTATCTCTCAGGGAAACATCAGCTGTCACTTCCGTAACAGACCACAGAGGTGAGAATGACTATTAAAGTGGCTCCACATAAAAACCCAGAAGATCCATCCACATTGCAGACTCCACTCTGCCTCTGGCTCACCAGGAGACCTGGGGCACACTGCGACTCTCAGCCTCAGGTTCCCCAGAGGAGGAAATACATCATCTGCTAAGGTCCTGCCCAGCTTCCATCACTACTGATTTAACAAAAACAGCTCACCTCTGGGAAGACTGCGTCCCTTCACTTTTGGGTGAGCACACACACATCCTGGGTCTAGTTATAAAGAATGTGAAAAACCACAATGTCAGTCCACAAGAATCTTGCTCAATGACACTGACTCAGAGCAAGGAGAGTAGCTCCCTTTATTCTGACCTCACCAGCAAAAAAAAAAAAATGTATTAAGGGTCTAAACGTAGTCAGCACGGAAAGCAATACACGACATCAACGGGATCATCTAAGGGAGGGCATTAGGGCGCATGTGAGTGTGTTCCGTGTGTTTCCAAACTGCATGGTTAGCTGCAAAACGACACTGGCTATTTTAATGACTTAATGTAGTAACAAAAGCAAAAAGAGGCAACTATGCATTTTTTTTAGTGTATCTTTTTACTAGTGGTTTAGAAAAAGGTTTTTTTAAATAATAAAAATTCAGTAGCCTCCTCAAGCAGTTTTCCACTGTAATAAAGTCTAACAAACTATGTAACCTTAAGGGAGTGATGTTTATCAATTTACATTAGGATTTCAAAATGTTTACTAGCTGAGAACTGATCAAACAGAAATAGCTAAGATGTTCCAAAAAAGACACTGATAGTGTAAATTCAGAAAGCAAAACGACTTTGTCATTTAAAAAGAATTTGTAAAGAAAATAACTAAACTGCAGTGGGTTACTTTGCCCAAGTTGATTAAAATCAACAATCATATTAGAATTTTAAAGTATTTCCTGGGCCCATTTTTCCTAATTTTTCTAATGTTGGAAGCATTACTGGATTTAAAATTAAATGCACCACAACACATACCTTACATATCTCTAAATACATTCTAAAGTATTTATGAAGAAAGGAAACATATACAGTACAGCCAACCAATGTATAAGGCATGCCATCACTCAATAATCTCTTTTAAGTCACAAATTAAAATGTCCACTGAAATTTGTTTACTAAATTTAAATTTATGAATGTCAACTAAGTTTAATAACAGTTCTAATTTCCAAAAGTTCTGTAGAAGACAACAATTATTTCCTATATATTTATATAAGGCTACAGACATACAAATGCCCCCCCCCACACAAAATACACTTTTTTTCTCTTGAATACAGCATACACTTGACCTCTAAAGCCATACAAAAAGAAAAAAAAAATCAATTTTAAAGTTAATCAGCTTGATCATTCATAGAACCATACAAGAAATTTTCCCAAGGGAAATTTTAGTAGGAAGCAAAATATTCTAAAGTGAACTATATTGTATATGCCTGCTTAAGAAAAGTTCATTTCCTTCTACAAGTAGCTTATCAAAAAAAAGTTTTCAAAATACTGCATCATTACACTGTAAATCAGCATTTTAAAAGGCATCAAAACTTAAAATTTACAATCCACCCTTATGTCTCTCAATAAGGAGGTAGGTAGGTAGGCAGGGAGATAGATAGACAGACATAAAAATTATAGAGTTCTTTTTAAACGATGTAGTTATAAGTTTAGAAATTAAAACTGCTTACCAACTTTTCTTCTCCATTTTTTTTCCCTCTGATTTAACTAGCACTTAAGCACTCAGTTCATATAAGGGAGAGACAAACATTCGTTGTGACAGAGAGAACACACTAAGTACAACAAATATTTTGCACACAGATAAAGGAAAAGTAGGTCAATATCCTGTGGCTAGGAAGAAGCGGCCTCAGCTTCCATCCAGAACCATATTTTATGATTAACCAGGCTGGACTCTCTCCTATCAAGAGCCGACCACTCTGCCCTGTGCACTTGGTATACCCAGACACTAGGAGAAGAGAGAATTAGAGACATATCTGTTGCTCCCCAGGTCTCTGCAATCTAGCCAGGGAAAGGAAAATACTTAAGAGCAAGATAAGAAATAAAACAAGTGCTCCCGTAGAGCAGATGACTGACCCCTAAAAGAGGTATATAGAGACTAACGTTTATGTCTCGAGGTGGAGCGATTATCATGGCATAGGAGGATCAGAAAAGGATGGCTGAAGAAGTAAAATTTGACCTTGACTTTTTGAGGACGAGTAGGACATAAAGCAGGATGTACGAGATTATATTATACATTTGGTACAAATTTATGCAGCGGGTGGGTGTGCTTTGTTTTTTGTTTTTTTTTTTTGCTGGAAATATATGTTGCTGTAAATATCCCAGACTCCCAACACTATAAAGATAATTGCCAAAGCAAAAAAAAAAAAATGTTGCTGAATGCAGGCATATGGACACACAGGCTTCACAGCAGCTCCTCTCTCTGCAGCAGGATCGGCAGAGCTCCAGAGGGCTGCTCCGCTGGACTGTGCCCCGGGGCAAGGATGAGGGCGCCCTGCAGCAGGGCCCCCACCTGACCTACAATGTACACACAATGTGAATATATAGATTATTACTTTGAGCCACTAAGATTCTCAGGTTTGCAGAACCACAACTTAACCTATCTATTCGGAATGGCTGACAATATCAATGAAAGAATATTTTTATTTGATGATCCCCCAAGCCCTTTACAGTTATCTTAGCCACTCCTGAATCAGCTGCAATCATTTTTAGAAACTTACTCTTATTTAGATGGTTTCCAAAACATTCAAATGAGTTTTCATAGAAACAATTCATTTTGCACATAAATTTAAAATCATTGTATTAAATATAGGAAGTACAAAAGGTATGAAGAAGTTTGGGGATGAACACAGTTAAGTCTGGATAAGCACACACCTCTACCACAGGAACAGAACTCAAGAGCTCACTGCAGGGCAGCCCTCTAACTTTGAGCCTATAGTGTGTTTTGGGCACCACGTGAAATATTTTTCAGGGGAAAAGAACACCAACTAATCCAGCAAATCTGGAGGTCACTAAGACTCAATGATTTCTAAACTGGGAGCCTAGACAATCGTAAAAATGAATAGCACTACCATATTGCCAAGTTAAAAATCTGGTTGGCTTTTCAAAACTATATCCAACTACCAGTTTTATTCTGTCCCAAATCTACAGTCATAAGTGCTTAAGTCATTTAAGAAAGCACAAAAATAACACTGCAAACCCACAACCAGACATAGAGTCAAGAGTACAAGGTCACGTCATTCCACAACCTGGCTCTTAAAGACAGAAAGAGTGAATACATTACTATTAAATACTAAATTTGAGTTTCATACTTTAAAATCACATACTTCTTTAAAACTGTCAACAGAGATAAATGTTCCTCTCAAGGTTGCCCAGCAAAATCTGGATGCTTCTATTTTAGGTAGCCAAACAGTCAACTGTCCATAGTTTACATACCTTTAGAAATCTAACAGTCAGCCTCTTCAATAAAAATATGAACTTTTATGTAGAAATCATATTGATAATATACTTCAAAAGGCTATTGAGAGAAAAACTATGTAGACACGTACAGGCCAGAAACCCCAAAACAACCAAGCATAGTTTAAATAACATACACTCAAAAGTCAACCTGGATGTTTTCATATCATGTATGTAAAGGCCCCCTCCTCAGCAACAAATAGGATAACATTAACCTCTATAAACCTTTAATTCAAAAATAAAAAACACAGCTAGAGAAAAAAAGGTAGTATAATTAGAAGACCATAATTGGCAAATAATTCTGCCCCAAGAATCTACAGGAGAGCTACCCACTCAGTCTTATTTTAACCAAGGGAGGCTCTTGAAAAGAAAGGAACCCAAAATCAAACTCTAGGGAGAAAAACATTAATTTGTAAAATATGAGGTGAACTCAAATATAAATTCGTACTGAACATTGACCTAAATCAATGTTCCCACTGTATATCTTTTTGGGTTTTTTTGTTTTTTACCTGTGTGATGAGCAACCACAGGGACAAGATTACAAAATGGTTTAGTCTTATCATCAAATAAAACACGCTACTGATTTAACTTGCCACAGATCCTATGCCTGGGAGAAGGATACTCTGCTATAGAAGACTGAGTTCGAGTTGAAGAGGAATTGAAGACAGATGAACCTGGTATCAGGAAGAGAAGGTTTAGGCCCAAACCCTGTGAACCTGGACACCAAGGGACCAGGAGGACATGAGGGGGGACCAGGAGGACATGAGGGAGGGCCAGGAGGACATGAGGGGGGGCCAGAAGGACATGAGGGGGGACCAGGAGGACATGAGGAGGGGGTAGAACAGGTGACTAAAGCCAAGAGATGGGAGCATGTCAAGGAGGAGCAGGTGGTCAACAGCATGGAAGAGGGTGGAGCACAGAGGAAGGAGGGAGCCAAGTGGATTGTCAGGCCTTGAATCCATCCATCTGGGGCTGAATTGTGGCCCTCAAATTCCTATGTTGGAGCCCTAATTCTGAGGACCTCAGAACGTGACTGTCTTTGGAGACAGAGCTTTCGAAGAGGTGATTAAGTTAAAATGAGGCCCTTAGTTGGGCCCTAATCTAACTGCTGTCCTGATGAGAAGAGAAGATGGGGACACACAAAACATGGACGAGGGACAACCATGTAAGAACGATGAGATGGCGGCCATGTGCAAGCCAAGGATCAAACCTGCCCCCACCTTGATCCTGGACTTCAGCCTCCAGAATTGTGAGACATCATATTTCTGTTTACACTACCCAGCCTGCGATGTTTTGTTACAGCAGCCCTCACTGACTAACACGCCATCCTACAACCCCTTCTGCCAACTGCCTACTCTGTCTCTTCCTCCACAGCTAAGGTTTCTGACACGGCCTACCTGACAGCTGCACCCTTCCTAGGCACCCAGTATTCAGCACATGCCCCTGAAACAGCTTCAACTCAAATGCTACCACCACCTGTTTGCTGCCCAGTGATTGCTCCATAAAACTCCTGCCCTGGGTTCCACATGGCCATTTCTTCCAGGCTGCCCACTTCCCACCCCCACCACTCCTCATTCTTCTTAGAGATTTCCTCTACTGTCACAATATAATGTTCCCAGAGTTCTGTGACCCACCTTCCTCTCTTCCCACTCCACCCTTAAGCAATCCTATTGATGCCCACAGCTTCAACTACCATACCTAGAAGCCAGTGAGCCCTTCATCTGGACCTTAGGCCCTGGCTTGTCCCTGAGCCCCAAGCTCTGCATTTCAAGTCTGCTGAACCTCACTCACTGCCCGGAGGCCCCACATCCCAAACAGAACCCATCCCATTCAGGCCTGTCTAGGCCAGCCACTCCCGACGTCATACAGGCCAAAAACTTGGGAGCCACCCCAGACTCCAACTTGCCCCGCTCCCTTCAATCCAATCATAATATGCAACCCACTGATTAAAGAGGGGTACATCAGAATGTTCCCAACTATCTCTGGTCCAATCAGCTCATTCACAGTATCCACTGTCAGAAATCATCCAACATAAAGAGAAGGTTATGTGTAAGAAGATGTTCATCACCATATGATTTATAACAACCAAGTGGCGGAAGCAAATCAAAAGGGATGTTTGGGGAAATGATGGTATTTGGCAAAATACAACTACAAAATTTATTTCAAAACCTATGCAGCAATACAGATTTTAAAACATGCTCATAAAAAGCTTGGACAGGAATTTTTAGAAATCACCACAGTTGCTATTTTAAAGTAGCTGGCTCAAGAGACATCTTTTTTTAGCTCCACTTTCCAGACTTTCTATAATGTTCTTAAGATGATTCTCTAGTACAAAACATCTAAATGAGAGTTCTAGTAACCTTGGACATTCTGAATTGCTTGGTTTTAAGATAAATGGGAAGTTTACTACAGAATTCCCTTCACTGCCATTCCACCCCCAGGCTACGTCCATTGCAAGATTCAACACAAACTCCCATAAAATAAAGTTTCCCCCTAAATCCTATTATACTTGCTGCCCTCAGCATAAGATCCTTAAAAATTGATTAATTCTTTCAAGAAATCCAAATGGACATGGAAACAGCTGCACGACTGCAGAACTGGACTCCCAACATCTGCTGCAGTTGTTAACAGTTCTAGTAAGAAAAAATCACCATACACAAGCCGCTGCCAGGAGAGCAAGCAAAGCTGGAAGCTGAAACACAGAAAATGAAGCCACCTCTGCACCCGATGTCTGACAGGCTGACTGCCAGGTAAGGAAGGGGCGTTTTCTCCATCCCAGGAGGAGGGCATTTGTCAACTATTCCATCCTAGAATCCATGAGATAGAAAACTGGTCACCTCTAAGGATGTAAAATGGTACAAGTTTCCTTTAACATTTTGCCAATACTTTTGGGTTGTTTTTTTCAACGGGCAACAAATGGCAAATATTAAAGTTGGGTGGATAATTTTACCATTACTTCTTCAACACTCACGTCCCACCAAGGGTATGCCTCAACTACCCCAACAAAGTTCTCCCTCTCCACATATTGGTGTATATGAAATGCAACAGGCCAACAACCAACAAACGTGATACGAGATGAGGCTCACAGCTCTGTGAGTCTGTGATAAAACCTAAGAGCAGCCTTGGATATACAGACCTTCTAAACCTCTGCCTTACTCAAAACTGGTATATATAATGTTTCTCCTTTAAAGGATTCCTATGATCCTTTTGAAAAATAAATACTAAATTCTAGTTATACCCATTCTGTAAATCTAAATTTTACTGAATTGTACTAAACATCTTACAGCAGAGAAAGAACAGTCATAAATATTTGTTATTCTTCATTAGGTGTTTGTGGTTAGAGATGAAAACCAATATAAATTGCAGAACAAGGTATAGAAGGCATTATCTTATTTAAATACCTACAACTAGCTTTTACATTCAACTGTGAAATCTCACTGAAATTCATAGTATTTCTCAAGTAAATAGCTCTTCCGCTGATGGCAGGCAACTCTGCTGTCGTACCTTCTTTGAAATCTGTGTCAGTACTATTTTGAGATACTTACAGAATGCCACTGCTTAAGAATAAATTCCTACAGGTAAAATAAAGTTAGCAGGAAAACCCATTTCTCCACTCACAATTTTACAAGAAGCAGACATGAAAGGAAAGCTGGGAAGCTCACTGCATTTTTTAAAAAGTAATTAAAATCAATAGGCTTTTGAGGAAATGTGTCATAAATGGCAATGTTTTTCTTTGTAAAAATATATTTTGGTAATTTTCCAGATTTCTGTTCTTCCAGTCTAAAAGAGTTTTAAAAATTCTGACACATAACAAAAAACAGTAGCAACATAGGTAACCCTAAGCAAAAATAGGGAAAGAGGCAAAATACAACTTAAGCATTCCCTCAACCTTCCCTTCTTTCCATCCTCCCAATCCCCTCAAGATTTTTGGTGCTTTTAGGAGGCACTGACCTGCAGAGATGAGTAAGTGAATTAATTAATTAATTTGAGGTGGAATAAATAGGAGGCAACTTAATTCAGGCTTTTGAGAGTGAAAATCTGTTTATTTTTTACAGTAAATAAGAAATAAAATATACTCTTTATACGGCATTGTAGAAATGTGTGCATCATTTCTGCATGAGAGCCAGTAAAGGGAAAGATGGGGTATACATCTATAGCTTTTCTTCTTCCTTCCTAATTACAAACCTTAAATAGAATTCGTGCCTCATATCGAATTTACCGAGTATCATAATTCCTCCAGGTGGTAAAGATACCTCGAGACAAGTGCTGGGCATAGAAGCCACAGGGCATAAATCTGCAAAGAAGTAAAAAGCTAACCTTTGCAAACAATATGGCTTCTCTCTCACTTACCAACTTTACATTTCCCTGTATGGCCCCGGAAGATGACTGGTTAGCCAGAGACGGGTAAGATTCCTCAAGGGAGGAACAACCTAAGACAGGCACAGTCGCAGGGGGGCCATCAGGTGAGAATTTGGGGATCAACAGAGGTGAGGCTCAGAACCTCACCCCCCCTGCTTTGAGAGAAATCTTCTGCATCCGTGGATGTCTTGCTGCCCTTGTCTAGCCTGGATTAATACTTAGTCCATAGGCACACACCTGATCATCTGATCATCTACATTTGCCTTCTTACAGCACTAAACTATGTATTAAAAGGAGCCTCCAAAAGAGAAAGATGGCCAGGAGCCTACCAGAGCACAAGAAGAAACAAAAATGGAAAACACTGACAGAAAAAGGAGCATTCAAGGAAAAAAGAGTTTCAGAAGGAACCATTTCCCCAACCTCCTAACCTTCGGGGTCCCTTCTACTAGACTTTTTTAAACACCATGCATTTCTGCAACTATAGGCATAAATGGGAAAGGACTCCACCTGTGAATGCAACGGCAGCAGGCAGAACCCTGGCATCACACCCTCTTCTGCCCCGCTCTAATGAACCACTTGGGCAACTGCCAGCCTGACCTTTCTTCGTAAGATTTTATTCTATTATTATTAGAACAGAGGTAACATAACCAGATTACAGAAAATGTGTAAAATAAAAGGGATAAAAGAAAAGTCACCCTAATCTACTACACTAACACAATCACTTTTAACATTTTGGTTTCTTTCCCACCTTTACTCCTACATGTTTTTCAGAGGAGTAACTAGAATCCCATTTCAAATCATATAGTATATGCACTGCTTGGATTCAAACAGATCTGCCGGGAGGTTGGTGGAACCCTATGAATCCATTTTCAGGAAAAGCTGAGTAGTAGTAACTCACATTTACACTGAGCACTTGTGCTTGACACTATTCTAGACAATACATGTGTTAATGCAGTTAATCCTTACTATAATCCAAAGAGGAAAATTCTATTGTTACCCATATTCTGCAGATGAGAAAACAGGCAGAAACAGATTAAGCTTCAAGCCCAAAGACATGGGCTACTACGGCAAAAGTGTCAAGTTTCCAAACCACTACTTTCTCCAGAGCCCAGCCTGCAACCACTGCACACACTGCCCAACTGAGGCAAGGACCCACGGCCATGTAAGAGAGAACAGGGCTCAGGCACACGCCCCAGGGGCAAAGCCTCCATGATCAAAGGGCTGTTATTCTGGCTGGACTCAGGTATGTGTAACTCAGACTGGACCCCTATGCCCCCCAAACCCCCATTATTAAATAATACTATTATGATGATTTACTAAGAAGCAATAACTTGATTTGTCATTGATTACTAAAATTCTCATTAATCTACCATTAACAGCAGAGCCCCACTCAAGGGCTTCAGAGCCCATTTTTCACCAACTGAAAGCTCTTCATCCTTCTCTTCCAGCACCAATCTGAAAGCCCATTTCCTCAGAAAGGCCCTCCCTCTACCCTAAATCTAAACTCTCCTCCCCTCACCTTTTTCTTATTGCCACGGCCTCCTGCACTTTTCCTTTCACAGCATCTACCACAGTTCATAAACATGTCATAAATATCTGAATTCATTTCTGCAATGTTTCTCTCCTGTCATATTCTGTGAGAGCAGAAACTACACCTGCTCAGACCACCACTAAAGACTGAGTGCCTAGTACAGGTAATTCCATGTTATTTTAAAAGTCGAATGAATTGTGACATTTTACAGGTTGTTATTTCATGCTCTATTATTAAAGCCGCCCAACTTCAGGTTCCAATAACAAACGTAAGTTTAAAGGTAAACTTGATCCATCAAGAACCATCTACAAAATACAAAATCAATCCCATTCTTGAACTCCAGCAACACCAATCAGAAAACTCATTAAACAATTCCATTCACAACGACCACAAAAACCATAAAACATTGTGGCACAAATCTAACAGAACACATAAAAGAGTTTACACATAAAATTATAAAATTTTACTGAAGGGCATGGAAAACCTCAATAGAGAGGTATATCAGGTTGCAGATGGCAAGCCATGAAACCATAAACATATCAATTCTCCCTGAATTTCTATATAAATACAATGCAATTGCAATAACATAAAAAAAAATTTTTAAGTCACATGCTTGAATAATATGTCCAATTTAATCTGGTGGAGACAAAGAAAAGAATGCAATGTGCATGTGATGAATCAACTGATGTAAATATGGAAAATGGCATTTTGTGTGAATTCCAATAATTTAACTATTATGGGTGTGCAATGTTACTTTCAAAATTTTGACCATTTCAAATATTTTCTCTTTTTTTAAGTTAAGAAATAGTAAATTCCATACGTTCAGAAAAGCAAGAGTCTGGGGCTAACTGGCAGAGAAGATGGGAACAAAGTTGGGTTGTGAAAGATATGTAGGTCTGATAGGTGAAGAGGGGTTTCTGGAGTGAAGGAAAGATCCAGAACAACAAAGTAAAAACGCATAAGACAAATCTGACAGTGAACCAAGTGTGGCTCACACAGAATACATATTCCACTAGAAAGTCAGACAGTGATGGTCCTAGAAATAATACAGTGACGTGACTACAGCATTGTTATCTACAACATGATCCCCCCAAAAAGTGGTCCAATGGTCGCATAAGTTGGGACATGTGCATACTGCCTAGTCAAAAATAAAAAGCCACTAGAAGTCATTCTAAAAAGAAATATATTTAAAACACGTAACTAGCCAAGGAACACTTTTTTACACTAAGACCTATTAACTTTGCAGGTTTGTTTTTTTTTCCAACCTGGTATTATTGAAACATCCATCTGGGAAATGCTACATTGTAACCCAGCCTTTCAAAGGTCTGAACCAGAACAGAGGCTTAAAAGATTTGAAAATAAAAGGCAACAATCCAGCAAACACAGCAAATGAGTGGATATATACATGGATGGGTCACAAGAAGCAGAAGTAGTGGATACTTCTTAAATCCAAAGTCACAATAATGACAGGTGTGCTGTTAACACAAATAGTAAAGTCAAAATAAGATCAACTATTAGGTAATGGATCCTAAGCATGGATTTAGATGGGTGTGGGGAGACACTGAGATATTCCCCTAGAAAGAAAACTGAGCAAGAAAAGACTTGGGGTCAAGTTCCCAGATCTGTCCCATAAACTTTATTAGCCTGAGCAAGTCTCAAATACAATGAAGGGGTTACAGCAGTGATCTCTAAGGACAATTCAACTTTACTACTCTACCATTCCAAAAATTGGGCATTTGAAGTCAAAATACCAATACAATCAAGTTCTGCCTTTATGAAATATAGGATAAAAATAACTCAAGAATTTGAATATATGAATTTAAATATATGGATGAGAGGTTTTGAAGAGTTTATGCAATTATGGATGTTTAAAAGATATCCCCAAAACCTATTAAGCTATAAGGTCCAACTCCAGCCTGTTGCCCGAACATGACAAAACACTGAGTATTCTGCTTCTACAGGAAGCAAATTCCTGAATCTGACCCAATGTGGCAATTCAGATATTTTTATGAATCCTCTCAACACCCTGAAGATTTCAGGCAAGTGAGAACTTTTTCCTAGATGGTTCACCACATCAGAAGTGGATCAAAACTGTGGTCAACTTACTATAAATGTACACAAACTGAAAGAGAGCTATTAAAAAAAAAAAAAAGCTAGCCATGCAAATTGGCCTAAGCCCAATATTTTTAAAAATTAAATTCTTCCTAGAAGTATTTTAGAAGGACTCTAAAATAAATAAAATAGTGATGATCCTTTTGAAGCACCTTCAAGGGAAAAAAATGATCAGCTAGGAACTGAGCATATTTGCAATCTGCACATTGCAAACAGTGCTTCAGGGTCTAATAAAATTGAATTTAAAATCAAGCAGCAACTGAGGAAGGAGAATGTGCACACTGGAAAATGTTTAAGTGGGGCCAGGGGGGATTTTTCAATCAAGACTTAAAAGGTTTTGAAAAAAAAAAGTGTTTATTGTTATGTTTTGGTTTAAGTGCATGAAAAATGGCTTTTATGAAACCAGTGAGAATGAGTAGGGAAATGATGTGCACAGACAAGACAATAGAGCCAATAATTAATCTGGGCCATTGTCCTTCTGATTCAACTTTTTCAAACCTCTTTAAGGATGTTGAATTTTTTTTCACAAGTTTAAAAAAACTGTACAATTTTGACCTGTATTTTCATTTTAACACAGCAAGAGGAAGGCATCTGGGCAATTTCAAAGCATCTTGAGTCCACATAGGATTGGTGGAAAAGTCCCCAGAGGGAGAGACCTGGTCTCCTCTGGCCTCTGAGCTCTCAAGGAAAGCCAGACAGATACCTGGTATTTTTTTAGAACCTCAGTGTTTTTATCTGATAAGCAAAGGAAGACTATCAATTTTCAGTGTTCTCCAGATCTCTATTTCTAACACTATCTACCTTGGAAGAAGAAAAATTCCCTACCAACTCTTTCCTTCCCCGTCTTGTGCAAAGTTATATTCTCTGAGCCCTAGCTCTGCAATGGTTCTCATACCACTTCATCCACATACTCAGACCCTGAGTTCAGTAGTATACCCAGCAGGGTGGGTACTGTGCTCAGATAGGCCAGAAAGCAGAGAGCTCACGAACCCCTGGGAATCTCCCTGACGGCCATCAATTCTTGCAGATAAAATGTGACAGGCAGAGAGTAAGGAAGCCCAGCAGGCAGGCAAGCTCACCAGGCTCCTGAAGGCTCTCACAGCAGGCTGAACCCTGCTTCTGAGGCGCCTTCATCGGGGGAAGAATGGTGCAGCAAGGAGAGCCAAACCCAGAAACGAAGGAGAAACTGAGAAGCATTTCAACCAACTCTCCCAGCTCTGGACTAACTAAGACACCCACAGAAATCCTGACTCCTGGGGACAAGGGAAGCAAGCCAGGAGGGAAAGAGACTGTCACAGTGGGCTCCCACTCTTACTCCTTAAACAAACTCCTTAAAAATGGCCCAGAGTTTCAAAGGACACGCAGCATGAAGCAGTATGTTGTTCTGGAAAGAAAGCAGTCTTGGGTTTGATCTCTACTAGCGTAGGCAAGTTGCTCAATTCCCTCATGTATAAGCATCTCCAACTGAAAGACTGCAATGGGGATTAAGTCAAACCAGCTACAGAAAGCACCCAGGATGAGGCCTGACAAAGAAAAGCACCCAATACTTAACCAACAGAGGCATGAATGTCATACAAAATATGAATGGTTCATTCTTTGGCGACCTGGCATTTCTTGTCCACAATGCAAACACGCCTGAAGTCTATGAACAGCTTTAGCAGGCTTGAATCGACAGCCATGCTAACACACGATGGGGACGGGATGCCGGCAGGTGTGGACGGAAGAAAGCAGGAGGGCACCAGGGACTTGCCATATCCAAGCGATTTAACACCTCCCAAGGAACAGTGCTGTTCAGGCAGAAACCTCACCAGGATAATGCTTCCCAACATCCCAAGCAATCTAACCTTCAGAGGCAAGAGTTCAGAGAGCTGACCCCTCCATGTCTCTGACCCCTCCGTACCACCACACGTTGAAGAAAATGAAACCAGGCATTGGGTTCAGTTTCCTCCCTTTCTCTTGCTTTTGTTAGTTTTCAGCTTTTGTCCCAGCAGCGCGTGTTGGTGTAGCCCAGGTCACTGCTGCTGTTACAGTCATTTTCTTCCTTTCACCGACATCCATTCTCTGGGCACACATGTCCACCCTGACATCTATGTCCTTCAAGGCATAATGGGTTTTCTTTATTGATTCTTAAGGCAGAGCCTCGCATGTACTGTGTGCTTACTAAACAACAAATGGGGGAAGCATACTGCCAACTGAAAATAGATCTGCAAAGCCTGCAAGAATGCGATGCTACTGAGCAACCTCCATCTTTCTCCCCTGGAAAGCTGGAAGATGCTCCCTGTTAGAGCTTAGCAGACCACAACATTCACCTTCCTCTAAATATCCAGTGAAGGGGAATTTAAGGACATGAGGAGACAAAAGTTGCTGTACTACATCACAATCCCTGTAGTCCCCAAATGATGTCCTAGCTTGAAATAATTAAAGTAAAGGTAGAACTTTCAGTCTTCAAAGTCTTATCCCAGCAACAGCAGAAAAAACAATATTGACTTTTCTATTTGTCCAGGAACATTCTGAGAAATTCATAAACAATTCATGATGCCAAATGTTAAAATGCATGCCACTCATGCACTTAGTGGTCACTCTTGGGTTAAGGTCAATGCCTCCTGCTCGGCACCATGCTCCATCCCACCACAAGGGTGGACACCACTTCCATTCCCGGTCCGTGTTGATGCTTAAGCTCATCCACTTCCCCGGTGGGGAAAGGATGAGCACTGAAATCCTGTGGAATGCATGTTCCCACAGAGCTCAGAAATCTGATGATCTCAGAGGGTATTGTAAAGAAAGACCCTTGACACTTCCCTTCTTCTGCAAAAGGCGACTGCCTGGACAAAAAGCATGTGCTGGGAAAATCTAAGGCCTGCTGCTGTGTGTGTTTCCAGTTCTGATGCCTCACTTCCTCTTTATAATCACATTCCTTCCCCCCTTATTTCTCTTCTAAAGAGACAGTCTGGCATTGGGTCTCACTAAAGAAGCAAAGTGTGGTGTTCTAATAAAAATTATTACGATGAAAGCATTAAAATGGATTTCAATAAATACAAAATACTTTAATGCTATGTAAGATCTACTTCATTCCACCACTTTTAAAAGTTTCCAAAAAAGAACTTATTTTTAAATGTTGGCAGCCTTGCTTTTTAAAAATAAGGCTTCATTCACTTAAAGCTTACTCACACAGGCCATCTCACAGAATAAAACTTTTTAACAATATAATTGTTTTTTCTCCTTTAACAAAAGGAGTTGTGATGCCACTCATCTAGCCTTCCAAACCTATCTCACAGTGGTTTTGGGAGGATCGATTCTGACAACATACCTGAAAGTGCTCTGAAATCTGCAAAAAGCTAACCAAATAGTAATTAAAGTGTTGTTATTCCTATTATTGAAAGATATCATACCATACAGTGTTTACTTAAAAAGAGTATGGACTTCAAAATCAGAAACCAGAGTTCAAATCTCACTTCTGCCACTTACTAGTTGGGTATAAGTAGGGTGTAAGAGGCAAGTTAACTAAACTCCCTAGGCCTTGGTTTCAGTTGTAAAATGGATATAATACCAACCTTATCAAGCTGTGAGGATTCACAGTGTAATGTATGGAAAACCCATTGTACATGCTAAACACTTACTAAATGATAGTGACAATTATTGGTAGGCTATTTAATTAAGATTTAAGTTATCTAGCTATTGGAAATATGTGTAAGAGAGGCAGAAGGGAGAATTACACCCATAAGGACAAATGCTAAAACATAGATCCTACACTCTGAGGATCCCTTCTTAGCCAAACACCAATCCAACCTCCACCCCTTCCCCACTGATACCAAAGGTCCCCTATCGCTTTGCCTAACTGCAGTAACCAGGCAGAGCCAGTCTTAACTCCAGGCTTGACAGAGTGATGATTCATCCCACCCCATGAAGTGGGTACAGCCTGTAGACAGCCTCATCACACAACAGGGGATCCACCCGGAGAGCCCGCAGCCAGAAACCAGCTATTTAAAAGGGTCCCCATCCTTGTCTCCAGTAGCAGTTAGGCGGTCTTATGCTTTGCATTTTCTTAATGTTTATTCCAATGGGTACTTGGGAAGAATTCAATTGTGCTGTATTTTACAAAACAATTCACAACATAAATGAAACATCCAAAACGGCAAAATAACAGTAAGAAATCTCCCTCTGCTTGCTGCTATGGCACAATGTTTGGCCAGGCAGAGTATTATAACTAATAACAAACAGCTTGACAGTTGGACAACATCTTACTTGAACTTCATTCATTCACATCATGGCTCCTGAGGACAAGTCCACTGCTTTTCAGCCTGGCCTGAAAATCTGACCACATCCCCCAAGAAATAGATAAACGCTCCGCAGCAGCTTATAAAGCCCTTTTCCATTACCACTTAGTGGGCAGCACACATTCTTTCCCCCACAGTAAGCTCCTAATTCCCCTTCTACGGTTAAGAGGCTTTCAAACTTGGTTGCCTTCAAATGCACGGCCAGGGGGTGATTTAACACGGGCCCTCAGGCTTGTCAGAGAGGCAACACTGAGCCCCGTGCCAGACCTGCCCGCAGCCGGACTACTGTAACTGAATGTCTCCTAAATTATCACAGTAAGTCTAACCTGCAGGCTGACTGTGGGATCCTTCCACCAGTGTCCCATAGGCACAAACCATGAATGCCTGGAAATGTCAGCCTCCTCCCAAAACAGTTTTGCTTGGAATATCCCATTCAAAAAACATGCACCATCCAATCCTCCACGGCTCCATTCCAAGGGCTGTCAATCCTCTTAAATTTCTTGATTCCAATCTTGGGAAGGGTCACTTAACTAATAATACCCAACATATTCCATTTAACTCCACTTCCCCTTAAAAAAAATTCCTATTCACCATAAAGGTGTTCTCTTCCTTATTCCAGATGATCCACGTTAGGGGTGTGAAAACACAGAAGCGTGGCTTCTCAACTCTAGACCCCAACGCTAATTGTGTGTGCTGTGTTTTCTGGGAAAGACTGAAAGAAAGGGCTTTTCAATTCAGTGTTACATAATCTGATTTATTTACTTAGCAGTATCTAATTTTCCAGTGGTTCCCCCACCCCAAAAACATTCCTGGAAAATTGTTATACTATAGTATATTGCAACGGAGAAAATTACTTTATGTCAGAATCATCTATATTTGCCACCTACCCATTCAAACTAGTATCCCCTAGCGACACACACAGATCCACAGGCACACACATACACACAAGTACCCTGATTCACAGCAAGAAAAGAAAAGTCTTTCACTGTAACTAAGATCTGATTTCAGCAAACTAACATTGGGAGCGCCTAGAACTCAAGGAAGTGCACAACTTGTTGCAGCAATTAATCAGCCTGAACAAAGCATTACAAATAAAGTCCAGAAACCCACACGGCCTTTGGACATAATGTTGTGTGTTTGTAATCAACCCTCCAGGGCGCTCTCATCACCGCCCCCCCCCCACCACCACCACCCAACTCTCTTCGCTGCCTCCAGCAAGCACCCCTTAGGACTCGCTTTCCCAATCTGGTTTCCATTCCAGCCCCGCCCCCTCCCCTTCCCTCTCTGGGACGGAGAATCAATCCCATCCCCGGCAGGAAACGAGACCCAGAGCAGCCCCCTCCGCTGCGGTGGAACAAAGGAGCAGAGCGCAGCTGCACGCGCAGGGCGCCCTATCCGGTCCTGGGGCCCCGCCGCCCGGGCACACCGCACCTGAACCCCACTCCCCAGGGCGCCCCATTGTTCTACCTCCACTTTGCTTCCTGGAGGCCACCTCGTGCCCTTCCATAGAACCAAGGGGCCGGGAAATAGCCGTGGGCCAGAGAGATGGAGGGGATGTGGGTGAACACGAAGCAGACCTGGATTCCACTCTGCCCCCAGGTACGAGGGGATGGAGCAAAGTAAGACCAACTTAGTTTACAAGCCCTCTTCGGTCCCGCCCACTGCCGACACAACTGCGGAATCACGACCACCCTGCGCGACCTCCAGCGTTCGCGGGTTCTCGCCGCAGCGGCGCCTCGGCCGGAGAGGAGAACCGTAGACCCCACTGACCCTTTACCCCTTGGGCTGCAGCGGGGCCACAAGGACCCCGGGCACAAAGGCGCGGGGCGCCCGCTTCACTCGCCCTGGCGGGCCACGGCAGGACGGAGTGGGAATGGCAGGGGAGAGAGGGAAAGTGACCCCGCTACCTCGCCGCGCGCCACCGCGCCTCCTCGTCGTTCCCCCTCTCCGGCGGCAATCCGGGACGCGGGCCCACCGCGAGCCTGCGGGGCTCCCGCGGCGGCTGCTCGGCAGAGGCTGCCGGGTGACGCTGTCCCGCGCTCCGGTCCCGCTCCCACGCGCCGCAGCTGGGGCTCCGGTGAGCGCCCGCTGCGGAGTGCCGGGCGGCTGTGGGCGGCGGGCTGCGGCGGGAGGCGCCCGGCCACTCCCCTCTCCCCCGCAGGCGGAGGGGCCGGCCGAGGGGCGGGGGCGGTGACCTCGCCGCCCGGGATTCGCCCCTCCGTGCGCCGGGGGGACCCGCAGCCGCCGCCTCCCAGCCGACTCACCTCCGGCCGCCGAGTGCTGGTGGCACAGCGCCCCCCGGTGAGCGCGGGCGGTAGCCTCCGCCCCCGGCGCCGAGCCTAGGCGCGGCAAGGACTGGAAAGAGGGAAGGAGAGGGTCCGTCCCAGCCTCCGCACGGTCCTGCGACCATTTTTACTTCCGAATTTACTAACAACAAACGAGAAATGTAGAACTAGGGTGGGGGGAGAGGGTTGACAACCAGAAGCCAGCCTGGCATGAATGCGGACAAAGAGTGGGAGTGTCCTCAGTTCTTCCTCCTCACCTAAATAAAAAGTTTGGACACTGCAGAGTATCAGAAAATAGTAATTTGACCAAAAGAGAAAAAAAAGCATATTTAGGGGCTAAGTGCTTTTTACTTATAAGGTTTTTAATATCTGTTAACGCACTTAATCTCACATTATGCTAAGTAGACACTTGCCAGTTCTATTACAGAAAATTTTTAAAAATTCAAAAGAAATTTCAAATACCAATATATATCCGAATACAGTGTATTAAATGGCATTAGTTAATGATCAGTGAATGATGGGGTATCATTTTGCATATTCGTTAGACATGTTAGAGGGCGTGGGAAGGGCAGGGGAGAGAGGCTGCTGGGCTGACGGGACAATCAGGTTCTCACTCCAGCCAGCCTCTTGCCTCTGTCAAATTTAGAACAAGCCATTTAACCCAGGTCCTGATTTCCTCAACCCAGATGAGGGATGGGTGCTCATCCAAACTTACTCACTGGGTGAGGTAAGGATTACTTGGCTAAGGTGTTAAAAGCAATGTAAACACAGTAATCATTACTCATGGTTCTAACTACTTTATCCTATAATGAAATAAATTGCCATAAATGGAGTCAGGTTTAAGTGGATTGACCTATATCTGGAAGCTGTCACTAAAATCAGGTGAAACAAAGAATTCAGACCATTTATAGTAACTGTTCCCACAGGCATAAGAGCTACAAGCACTGGGATTTGTCAAATGCCACCAGTAGAATTTGGCAAGGTGGTGATTCCCCAGACTGTATCTGCTTAGAACTATACTGTCATTGATGACAATGGGCATCAATTCAGATCTGCAGAAGACATGATAATGCTCTAAGCGAAGGCATACTGAGTACCTGGTACTGTTCTTTTCTTGTTTAATCCTCATAAAAACCTGGGAGGTAAGTTACTCTCACAGTCCTTGTTTTACAGATCAGAAACGCCAAGAACAAAAAGGACATCCAGCTAGTAAGTGGGTATGGTGGTTTGAAGACATGCCCACAAATTCTCTGACACTTCTCTTATTCAGGAGTGGAGTATAATTGCCTTTCTCTTGAGTATGAGTTGTAGTGAGGGACTTGATTCTGACAAATAGAGTGCAGCAGAAGTGATACATGACTTCTGACTGGGAGTCATCAAAGCAGCTACAGATTGAACCTAGCTCTCTCCCAGGTCATTCACCCTTGGAACCCAGCTGCCATGCTGTAAGGAAGCTCAGGCCCCGTGGAAGGGCATGGATAGGTATTGTGGCTGATAGTGCCAGCTGAATTCCCAGACTATAGCCAAATGAACTGCCAGATACCTGAGTTAGTGAGCCTTTGAGGTGACTCTAGCCCCGTCACTGACTGCGTGAAAGACCTAGAGAGCAAACCAAGCTGAACCTAATCATTGCCCAGAAACAGGAGAGATGATAATAATAAGAGATTGTATTTGAAGTGGTCATTACATTGCAGTCGACACTGGGAACTGTGGCAGAGCTGGGATTCCAACCCAGGCAGTCTAACTCTACAGGCTCCACCACAATCACAGCACTTCTCAGACATTGATAACCTAGCCTAATGAAAACCCTAGAGTCGCCAGCCTTCACAATAGACAACATGTGGACCTGCTATCTGCTGATGCATTTCAGACTTGCTTCTCCAATTTGCCCGTCTGATATTAGGTTCCACAGTGACTGCTTATAGATGTTGGCAATAAGGAAACCTTCGACCCCTGCTGTCCAGTCCAGCCTTTCAAAAACAACAGAAATTCCAAATGGCAGGTTCACAAATACAAAATGTAAACAAATGGTTTGAAAAAGTGGGGGAATTCTATAACCTTCTGATCTTGGAGGAAGGCCAAATTTTAGTAAAAAGTAGGTTTGGGACAAGTATGTGCTGAGTAGAACTATTGAGAGAGCTGCTCTTAAGAAGGTTTTGGAGTCCTGCCCCAAGGAAGAGACAGGAAACTAAGTTACAGTGGAACAAGTCTGCTTCCAGAAAGACCTAGCATAGTGGGGATGCTTGAGGCTTTCTCCCAATTTGTCAGCTAGTTCAGAAAAGAAAATAAGAGAAATTTGTGAATCATCCTAGTAAACACTGAGAAAATGAACAAAGAAGCTAATTAGAAAGCAAAAATATGTTTCTAGACCCAAGCTATGCTTCTCTTTTAAAAATGTCATTAACTTGGTTCTCATAAATCTCAAAATTCAAACTTCTAAAGACATACCATGAGGTTTTTAAATACTTTTACCTTCTGGGCCAGTCTTTCCAAAAGTCAATCAATCAACAACTTTTGAATTTAAGAGAAGCAGATTACAGTTGTTCTAATAATTGTCAAAGTTGGTAATAAATCCACAAATTATAAAAGCATTTTTTTTGCTACCCTCACCCAATCTTTTCGGAGGAAGTATAATATGTAAAGAAGCAAAAACACTACTTACTAAGATTTTGGGGTGAAAAACATAAATTATCAAATTACAGGAGTAAAAGAATGTAAGACATGTGCTTTACCTCAATGAAAGCGTGCAATAATTAAAATCAAAACAAGATTTGAAAAATACGGAAATAAAAGATATTTATATATGTCCCTAGAAGAGAATTACCACTAAATGGATAGATTGGGCTTTTTCCTTTGCTGTTTTTACTTGAGCCTTTTTTTTTTAAAGTTAAAAAGAATTTAACATTGGGAAAAAGATCAACATAGGGCCACATGACCTGCTTCTGCCTCATTTGGGTGTAGCAAACAAAAAAGTAGGCTGGGAGTTTTAGATTTTTAGATTTTCTCAGTGGCCCTGTCTGCAGATAGCTTTAGAATTTTAGCCAGAAGACTCCTGCTGTCTGTCCTTTGTTTTTTTTTTTTTGTTTTTTTTTTTTTTTTTTGAGAGGGCATCTCTCATATTTATTGATCAAATGGTTGTTAACAACAATAAAATTCAGTATAGGGGGGTCAACGCTCAATGTACAATCATTAATCCATCTCAAGCCTAATTCTCGTCAGTCTCCAATTTTCTGAAGCATAACGAACAAGTTCTTACATGGTGAACGAATTCTTACATAGTGAATAAATTCTTACATGGTGAACAGTACAAGGGCAGTCATCACAGAAACTTTCGGTTTTGATCATGCAATATGACCTATAAACAATCAGGTCAAATATGAATATTCGTTTGATTTTTGTACTTGATTTATATGTTGATCCCACATTTCTCCTATTATTATTATTATTTTTATTTTTAATAAAATGCTGAAGTGGTAGGTAGATGCAAGATAAAGGTAGAAAACATAGTTTAGTGCTGTAAGAAGGCAAATGTAGATGATCAGATGATCAGGTGTGTGCCTATGGACTAAGTATTAATCCAGGCTAGACAAGGGCAGCAAAACATCCACGGATGCAGAAGATTTCTCTCAAAGCAGGGGGGGTGAGGTTCTGAGCCTCACCTCTGTTGATCCCCAAATTCTCACCTGATGGCCCCCCTGCGACTGTGCCTGTCTTAGGTTGTTCCTCCCTTGAGGAATCTTACCCGTCTCTGGCTTACCAGTCATCTTCCGGGGCCATACAGGGAAATGTAAAGTTGGTAAGTGAGAGAGAAGCCATATTGTTTGAAAAGGTTAGCTTTTTACTTCTTTGCAGATTTATGCCCTGTGGCTTCTATGCCCAGCACTTGTCTCGAGGTATCTTTACCACCTGGAGGAATTATGATACTCGGTAAATTCGATCTGAGGCACGAATTCTATTTAAGGGTTGTAATTAGGAAGGAAGAAGAAAAGCTATAGATGTAGCATATGAAGGAAACTTGGGAGGATTGATTATTTCTTTGACATATCTTCTTGTATAGTACCTTAGGTATGTATAGGTTTTAAACTACTAACTAATTTGCACACACATATTAACATAATAGGAATACGGTGACATAAACAAAGCAAATCTATAATTACCATCCATCTCCAGTGAAGCCAAGAAAACCAGTTAGGCACCCTAGGCATTTGTGAAAATTTATCTATGATATGATGGATATTGTCCAACTGTACTTGAACCATCAGACAAATTAAAGCAGCCCATTTCTGGGATCTGTTCACATCCCATATGTTCTTTTAACCATAGATAGTCTATAGTCATGAGATTTTGGGGTGCTACAACTTGCACCCCTCCCAACTCCTGGTTGAGTTCCAACAGTACAGATCCGGTCAAATTCGTTGTCTCACTGTATGCACATGCCAGCCTAGACATCTCCCTCCTCATTCTTATGGCAAGTCCAGGAGACGGTGGGCTGGATGCAACCACAACCGCAGCATCGTCCGGATCCCTGTGGAGGCTTTTTGATGATCATCCCCCGGCACAAGTCCTCCAGAGAGTGCTGATGCCGGAAGCTCCTCCTCATATCGTATCTTAGTTCATTTTCTGGGTATCCAAGCTAGGCCTTGATCTTCTGCATAGAAACAAAGAGACCCTTTGCCCACACTTTGACATGCCCTCTATACCACTGTGCAGAACTCATTGGAGGTCAGCACACAGTAACTGCTTTTTTTTTTTTTTTTTTTTTTTAAATTAAGAGAAAGGAATATTATCAGAAAAGAGTACCTCCATAGCTGATCATCTGACACCCTTTAAGTGATCAACATTAAGGATATTTAAAGCATGCGTTGATCTTTGATTTACCAATAGTTTTATCCTGTTAAGGAGTAATCCCCCTTTTCTTTCTTTCTTTCTTTCTTTTTTTTTTTTTTTTTAATTTTTAATCTACACTTACATGAAGAATACTATGTTAACTATGCTCTCCCCTATATCAGGTCCCCCCTAACAACCACATTACGATTACTGTCCAACAGCTTAGCAAAATGTTGTAGAGTCACTACTTGTCCTCTCTGTGTTGTGCAGCCCACCCTCCCCATGTTCCCTCCCCCCCATGCATGCTAATCTTAATACCCCCCTTCTTCTTCCCCCCCCTTATCCCTCCCTGCCCACCCATCCTCCCAGTTCCTTTCCCTTTGGTACCTGTTAGTCCATTTTTGGGTTCTGTAATTCCACTGCTGTTTTGTTCCTTCAGTTTTTCCTTTGTTCCTATACTCCTCAGAAGAGTGACATCATTTGGTATTTCTCTTTCTCCACTTGGCTTATTTCACTGAGCATAATACTCTCCAGCTCCATCCATGTTGCTGCAAATGGTTGGATTTTTCCACTTCTTATGGCTGAGTAGTATTCCATTGTGTATATGTACCACATCTTCTTTATCCATTCATCTACCGATGGACATTTAGGTTGCTTCCAATTCTTGGCTATTGTAAATAGTGCTGCGATAAACATAGGAGTGCATCTGTCTTTCTCAAACTTGATTGCTGCGTTCTTAGGGTAAATTCCTAGGAGTGGAATTCCTGGGTCAAATGGTAGGTCTGTTTTGAGCATTTTGATGCACCTCCATACTGCTTTCCACAATGGTTGAACTAATTTACATTCCCACCAGCAGTGTAGGAGGGTTCCCCTTTCTCCACAGCCTCGCCAACATTTGTTGTTGTTTGTCTTTTGGATGGCAGCTATCCTTACTGGTGTGAGGTGATACCTCATTGTAGTTTTAATTTGCATTTCTCTGATAATTAGCGATGTGGAGCATCTTTTCATGTGTCTCTTGGCCATCTGTATTTCTTTTTTGGAGAACTGTCTGTTCAGTTCCTCTGCCCATTTTTTAATTGGGTTATTTGTTTTTTGTTTGTTGAGGCGTGTGAGCTCTTTATATATTCTGGACGTCAAGCCTTTATCGGATCTGTCATTTTCAAATATATTCTCCCATACTGTAGGGTTCCTTTTTGTTCTATTGATGGTGTCTTTCGCTGTACAGAAGCTTTTCAGCTTAATGTAGTCCCACTTGCTCATTTTTGCTGTTGTTTTCCTTGCCCGGGGAGATATGTTCAAGAAGAGATCACTCATGTTTATGTCTAAGAGGTTTTTGCCTATGTTTTTTTCCAAGAGTTTAATGGTTTCATGACTTACATTCAGGTCTTTGATCCATTTTGAGTTTACCTTTGTATATGGGGTTAGACAATGGTCCAGTTTCATTCTCCTACATGTAGCTGTCCAGTTTTGCCAGCACCATCTGTTGAAGAGACTGTCATTTTGCCATTGTATGTCCATGGCTCCTTTATCAAATATTAATTGACCATATATGTTTGGGTTAATTTCTGGGGTCTCTAATCTGTTCCACTGGTCTGTGGCTCTGTTCTTGTGCCAGTACCAAATTGTCTTGATTACTATGGCTTTGTAGTAGAGCTTGAAGTTGGGGAGTGAGATCCCCCCTACTTTATTCTTCTTTTTCAGGATTGCTTTGGCTATTCGGGGTCTTTGGTGTTTCCATATGAATTTTTGAATTATTTGTTCCAATTCATTGAAGAATGTTGCTGGTAATTTGAGAGGGATTGCATCGAATCTGTATATTGCTTTGGGCAGGATGGCCATTTTGACAATATTAATTCTTCCTAGCCATGAGCATGGGATGAGTTTCCATTTATTAGTGTCCCCTTTAATTTCTCTTAAGAGTGACTTGTAGTTTTCAGAGTATAAGTCTTTCACTTCTTTGGTTAGGTTTATTCCTAGGTATTTTATTCTTTTTGATGCAATGGTGAATGGAATTGTTTTCCTGATTTCTCTTTCTATTGATTCGTTGTTAGTGTATAGGAAAGCTACAGATTTCTGTGTGTTAATTTTGTATCCTGCAACTTTGCTGTATTCCGATATCAGTTCTAGTAGTTTTGGAGTGGAGTCTTTAGGGTTTTTTATGTACAGTATCATATCATCTGCAAATAGTGACAGTTTAACTTCTTCTTTACCAATCTGGATTCCTTGTATTTCTTTGTTTTGTCTGATTGCCGTGGCTAGGACCTCCAGTACTATGTTAAATAACAGTGGGGAGAGTGGGCATCCCTGTCTGGTTCCCGATCTCAGTGGAAATGCTTTCAGCTTCTCGCTGTTCAGTATAATGCTGGCTGTGGGTTTATCATATATGGCCTTTATTATGTTGAGGTACTTGCCCTCTATTCCCATTCTGCTGAGAGTTTTTATCATGAATGGATGTTGAATTTTGTCAAATGCTTTTTCAGCATCTATGGAGATGATCATGTGGTTTTTGTCTTTCTTTTTGTTGATGTGGTGGATGATGTTGATGGATTTTCGAATGTTGTACCATCCTTGCATCCCTGGGATGAACCCCACTTGGTCATGGTGTATGATCCTTTTGATATACTGTTGAATTCTGTTTGCTAATATTTTATTGAGTATTTTTGCATCTACATTCATCAGGGATATTGGTCTGTAATTTTCTTTTTTGGTGGGGTCTTTTCCTGGTTTTGGTATTAGGGTGATGTTGGCTTCATAGAATGAGTTTGGGAGTATTCCCTCTTCTTCTATTTTGTGGAACACTTTAAGCAGAATGGGTATTATGTCTTCTCTGTGTGTCTGATAAAATTCCGAGGTAAATCCGTCCGGCCCCGGGGTTTTGTTCTTGGGTAGTTTTTTGATTACTGTTTCAATTTCTTTGCTTGTAATTGGTTTGTTTAACTTTTGTGTTTCTTCCTTGGTCAGTCTTGGGAGGTTGTATTTTTCTAGGAAGTTGTCCATTTCTTCTAGGTTTTCCAGCTTGTTGGCATATAGGTTTTCATAGTAGTCTTTAATAATTCTTTGTATTTCTGTGGAGTCTGTCGTGATTTTTCCATTCTCATTTCTGATTATGTTGATTTGTGTTGACTCTCTTTTTCTCTTAATAAGTTGGGCTAGAGGCTTATCTATTTTGTTTATTTTCTCAAAGAACCAGCTCTTGGTTTCGTTGATTTTTGCTATTGTTTTATTCTTCTCAATTTTGTTTATTTCTTCTCTGATCTTTATTATGTCCCTCCTTCTGCTGACTTTAGGCCTCATTTGTTCTTCTTTTTCCAGTTTTAATAATTGTGATGTTAGACTATTCATTTGGGATTGTTCTTCCTTCTTCAAGTGTGCCTGGATTGCTATATACTTTCCTCTTAAGACTGCTTTCGCTGCATCCCACAGAAGTTGGGGCTTAGTGTTGTTGTTGTCATTTGTTTCTATATATTCCTTGATCTCCATTTTGATTTGTTCATTGATCCATTGATTATTTAGTAGCATGTTGTTAAGCCTCCATGTGTTTGTGAGCCTTTTTGTTTTCTTTGTAGAATTTATTTCTACTTTCATACCTTTGTGGTCTGAAAAATTGGTTGGTAGAATTTCAATATTTTGGAATTTACTGAGGCTCTTTTTGTGAGCTAGTATGTGGTCTATTCTGGAGAATGTTCCATGTGCACTTGAGAAGAATGTATATCCTGTTGCTTTTGGATGTAGAGTTCTATAGATGTCTATTAGGTCCATCTGTTCTAGTGTGTTGTTCAGTGCCTGTGTGTCTTTACTTATTTTCTGCCCGGTGGATCTATCCTTTGGGGTGAGTGGTGTGTTGAAGTCTCCTACAATGAATGCATTGCAGTCTATTTCCCTCTTTAGTTCTGTTAGTATTTGCTTCACATATGCTGGTGCTCCTGTATTGGGTGCATATATATTTAGAATGGTTATATCCTCTTGTTGGACTGAGCCCTTTATCATTATGTAGTGGCCTTCTTTATCTCTTGTTACTTTCTTTGTTTTGAAGTCTATTTTGTCTTATATTAGTACTGCAACCCCTGCTTTCTTCTCACTGTTGTTTGCCTGAAATATGTTTTTCCATCCCTTGACTTTTAGTCTATGCTTATCTTTGGGTTTAAGGTGAGTTTCTTGTAAGCAGCATATGGATGGGTCTTGCTTTTTTATCCATTCTATTACTCTATGTCTTTTGATTGGTGCATTAAGTCCATTTACATTTAGGGTGACTATTGAGAGATATGTACTTATTGCCATTGCAGGCTTTAGATTCGTGGTTACCAAAGGTTCAAGGATAGCTTCTTTAGTATCTTACTGCCTAACTTAGCTCGCTTATTGAGCTGTTATATACACTGTCTGGAGATTCTTTTCTTCTCTCCCTTCTTATTCCTCCTCCTCCATTCTTCATATGTTGTGTGTTTTGTTCTGTGCTCTTTTTAGGGGTGCTCCCATCTAGAGCAGTCCCTGTAGGATGCCCTGTAGAGGTGGTTTGTGGGAAGCAAATTCCCTCAGCTTTTGCTTGTCTGGGAATTGTTTAATCCCACCATCATATTTAAATGATAGTCGTGCTGGATACAGTATCCTTGGTTCAAGGCCCTTCTGTTTCATTGCATTAAGTATATCATGCCATTCTCTTCTGGCCTGTAGGGTTTCTGTTGAGAAGTCTGATGTTAGCCTGATTGGTTTTCCTTTATAGGTGACCTTTTTCTCTCTAGCTGCCTTTAAAACTCTTTCCTTGTCCTTGATCCTTGCCATTTTAATTATTATGTGTCTTGGTGTTGTCCTCCTTGGATCCTTTCTGTTGGGAGTTCTGTGTAATTCCATGGTCTGTTCGATTATTTCCTCCCCCAGTTTGGGGAAGTTTTCAGCAATTATTTCTTCAAAGACACTTTCTATCCCTTTTCCTCTTTCTTCCTCTTCTGGTATCCCTATAATACGAATGTTTTTCCTTTTGTATTGGTCATATATTTCTCTTAGTGTTGTTTCATTCCTGGAGATCCTTTTATCTCTCTCTATGTCAGCTTCTATACGTTCCTGTTCTCTGGCTTCTATTCCTTCAATGGCCTCTTGCATCTTATCCATTCTGCTTATAAATCCTTCCAGGGATTGTTTCACTTCTGTGATCTCTTTCCTGACATCTGTGATCTCCTTCCGGACTTCATCCCACTGCTCTTGCATTTTTCTCTGCATCTCATCCCACTGCTCTTGCATTTTTCTCTGCATCTCATCCCATTGCTCTTGCATTTTTCTCTGCATCTCTGTCAGCATGTTCATGATTTTTATTTTGAATTCTTTTTCAGGAGGACTAGTTAGGTCTGTCTCCTTCTCAGGTGTTGTCTCTGTGATCTTTGTCTGCCTGTAGTTTTGCCTTTTCATGGTGATAGAGATAGTTTGCAGAGCTGGTACAAGTGACTGCTGGAAGAGCTTCCCTTCTTGTTGGTTTGTAGCCTTTTCCTGGGAGACTAGCAACCTCTAGTTGCTTGTGCTGGGCAGCTGTGCGCAGACAGGGCTTCTGCTTCCCGCCCAGTTGCTTTGGGGTTTATCTCCGCTGTTGCTGTGGGCTTGGCCTGGCTGGGGCTGTTCCTCCAAAATGGTGGAGCCCCGTTGGATGGGGAGCGGCCAGGAGGCTATTTATCTCCGTAAGGGGCCTCTGTGCTCCCTGCTGTCCAGGGGGTTAGAGTGCCCAGAGATCCCCAGATTCCCTGCCTCTGGTCTAAGTGACCTGTCCTGCCCCTTTAAGACTTCCAAAAAGCACTCTCCAAACCAAAACAACAACAGCAACAATGAGAGAGGGAACAGAAAGAAAGAAAAAAAAAAGGAAAAAACAAGCGATTTTTTTTTTTTTTTTCCTCAGGTGCCGGTCCCAGGCACCCGCTCACTGGTCCTGCTGCCCTGTCTCCCTAGCACCAGGGTCCCTGTCCTTTCAAGGTTTCCAAAAAGCACCCACCCACCGGTCCCGCAGGGAAGGAACGCTCGATATTCTTTGTCCTCAGGCACTGGTCCCAGGCACCCGCTCACCAGTCCCGCCGCCCTGCCTCCCTAGCACCGGGGTCCCTGTCCCTTCAAGGCTTCCAAAAAGCACTCGCCAAAAAGAGAGAAAAAAAGGGGAAAAACACGCGATTTCTTCCGTCCTCAGGTGCCGGTCTCAGGCACCCACCCACCGGTCCCACAGGGAAAAACGCGGGATATTCTTTGTCCTCAGGTGCCGGTCCCAGGCACCCGCTCACCAGTCCCGCCGCCCTGCCTCCCTAGCACCGGGGTCCCTGTCCCTTTTAGGCTTCCAAAAAGCACTCGCAGAAAAGGAAAAAAAAAAAGGGGAAAAACACGCGATTTCTTCCATCCTCAAGTGCCGGTCTCAGGCACCCGCCCACCGGTCCCGCAGGGAAAAACGTGGGATATTCTTTGTCCTCAGGCGCCGGTCCCAGGCACCCGCTCACCAGTCCCGCCACCCTGCCTCCCTAGCACTGGGTTCCCCGTCCCTTCAAGGCTTCCAAAAAGCGCTCGCCAAAAAGAGAGAAAAAGAAAAAAAAAAAAAAGGAAAAACGCGCGACCTCCTCCGTCCTCAGGCACTGGTCTCAGGCACCCGCCCGCCGGTCCCGCAGGGAGAAACGCGGGATATTCTTTGTCCTCCGGCGCCGTTCCCAGGCACCTGCTCACCGGTCCCGCCACCCTGCCTCCCCAGCAACGGGGGCCCGTCCCTCTAAGGCTTCCAAAAAGCGCTCGCCAAGAAAAAAAAAAAAACCCCTCCGGTTTCTCTCCACCCGCCGGGAGCCGGGGGGAGGGGCGCTCGGGTCCCGCCGGGCCGGGGCTTGTATCTTACCCCCTTCGCAAGGCGCTGGTTCCTTGCAGGTGTGGATGTGGTCTGGATGTTGTCCTGTGTCCTGTGGTCTCTATTTTAGGAAGATTTTTCTTTGTTATATTTTCATAGCTCTATGTGTTTTTGGGAGGAGATTTCCACTGCTCTACTCACGCCGCCATCCTGGCTCCGCCTCCTGTCCTTTGTTATTTTATATTATCTTTAATGTGATAAGGGCTCTCTAGTTCCAAAAAATCTAAGAGTCTTCATTTTTGCTGTATTTTCTCTCCTCATCTACCTACACAAACACTTAGTTTTCACCCACTTTACTTATCCTTTGAGACCTAACTCAGTTCTCACGTATCCTCACCATCTTCTTGAATTGGATACCGCTTTTGTTACTATGGTAATGCCTTGATACCACATCCTTTCAGTAACTATTAATTTTTCTAAGTTATGACATCTTGCTGGTTGTTCTCTTATAAATGTTTGACCTCTCCAACCAAAGGGTAATTTTATAGGTTAAAGGAGTACTTCAGTTTGAAAACACCAGGCCCATGCCAATACGAGAGAGCTTGCTCTGTTGAGAAAGTTCTTAATGCTCTGCATGTTTGTTAATTCATTTACCTCATTTTACAGATGATGAAACTGAGGCAGAGAAGTTATTTGCCTGCGGTTACATAACATTAGAGCGTGAATGTTATAGGATGTGAATCTAGTCAGTCTATCTTCAGGGACCATATGTCAGGCTGTATACTTCCTCTCACATCTGTGAGCATTAATCTGTGAGCTCTTTTTCTTTGTATCCAAAAACAAGTACAGTTGAACAATGCAGGGTGCCGACACTCCCCAACCCCACCGTCAAAAATCCGCATTTAACTTTCAATTCCCCAAAAGCTTAACTACTAATACTACTGTTGACTGGAAGCCTTACTGATAATATAAACAGTCGATTAACACATATTTTGTGTATGTATCACACATGGTAGTCTTACAGTAAAGTAAGCTAGAGAAGAGAAAATGTTCTTTCAAATTGTCACAAATCTCTAAAAATTTTCTGATATACATACTGAAAAAATCCACATGTAAGTGAACATGTGCAGTGCAAAGCCATGTTGTTCAAGGGTCAACTGTATTGGATTATTTTGGTATATACGTCTTAGTTTGGAATCATGCTTGAAATGCAAGAAACAATGAATTAGTATTTCTTAAGTAGTTTCTTGCAAATGAAGATCTTTTCCATATATTTAAAGAGTGCTTTGAAAATGCTTAATGCATATTGTTTAAAATTCAGATTAAGTATTATAAAATATATTTCTGTAGCATTTCAGCCTCCAGAACTCAGTAATAAAAAAGACAACTCCTATTCTAAGTATTAAGAAACTGTAGATAGAAAGGAGCTGGAGAATGGATCTTGAAAGTTGTCATCACAAGAAAAAAATTAAAAATTTTCTAACTCTGTATGATGACATATTAATTGGACTATTAACTGGTGATCAATTTTTCAATATATACAAATACCAAGTCATTATGTTGTACACCTAAAACTAATATGTCAATTATACCTCAATAAAAACAAAATAAATTTTAAAAAAAACTAAAAACTACAGATAAATGACACCAAGAATATTAGATGATAAAAAGACTGATGAAATTCCTCCCAGTCAAGAAAATTCACTAAAGCTTTTTGAAGAGAAAAAGAGAAGAATTCAAAGAGCTCACAAATAGGGTTCCTTATAGGTAGTAGCCTACTTGAAGAGCAAAAACAACTATTTTTATAAAAATATAACAATGTAATTGAGCACTAAAATTTGGCAGTGAAACTCCGAGTGTAATTTTTTTCTCCACAAAATACATTTTTCTACACAGCAGCTCATAATGCTCTGATACCTCAGTAAGTTCTAGACACATTGCCAGGAAATGTAAATTGCCTGAAATTTTTTTCCCTTGACATTTTATAATTTAGCATTTTGTCATTTCAACTAGTGAAATAATTGTCTTTTTTATTTCCTTTCAAGCTGTAGCAAGTTAGTGCCATTATAGCAAAACCCTGCTGTTAAACAATAAATCAATCTGAAAAATGAATAGACTTTCTCCAATCCTTAAGAAGCATTTTCATTTTTCTAATGATAGCTGGGGAGCTTGTCTTCTCATTGCTGGGCAGACCCAAGGAAGACTGTAAGGAAAAGCAAATATTATGGCACAGGAAAAACATACTGGCTGTCTACACCAAATGAGGAGCAATTTTGGAGAACACGCGAAGTGATACTCTGTTTCTGCTTCAGTCCCTCAAACTAAATGTCCATTATTTGAGTCTGGTGTATACATTCATCACAGTTTTAGCATGTGAAAGTGCTTATAGAGAAAGATAATTGTGAAACAGAAAGAAAATAATTTATTAGCAACCAAGATGACATATAATCCGGGGTTAGAGACTAAATAAAACAGAATTTAACTTGGAAATACAAAACCAAGCCTTAGTAGTAGGTTTGCTCATTGTTTTAGCAGTGTTCTCAATCTAGACATTTGCACAAGATGAGAAGCTCCATCAGGCAGGATTTTTGTCTCTTTGGCTCACTGTTGTGTCCCCAGAGCCTGGGATTACTCAATAAATAGTACTGAACTAATAATGAATGAATTTCATAGATTATTATTTTAGTAAATTGAACTGATCTGTGATCTCAGTCAATATTCCCAGATGCATCTTACAGCAATTCTAAAGTCTTTTCACAGCAGGGTAGAACAAAAGCAGGTGGTTGCTGATAGGTTCACAGTGAAGATCCACTTCAACTCTGAATAGCACTGGAAACTCTTTAAAGACTGTAGTGCCAAAGCACAGCTCACTTCATGCAGAGGAAGAAACAGATCATGTGAGCCAGGGCATTGAAAAGCAACCCAACTCCCAAAACAAGCATAACTCCTACCCAAAAGATACATGACCTTCTTTCCCATCAAGAGTGCCAAACTGTGGGTGTTTCTCCTCAAACCCTTCCATATCAATGTGGCTAAGAGAAGGGAGCAGACTCATGCATTAAACTCCCTGGGGCCCCCTTGCCTGGCCCCAATTTCACCTGCCCATCCCCCTCTTAGCCAGTGGGTGCTTCACAAGTCCTCCCCAAATCTTCAGTCTGGACCTAAGGTGACCCTGACACAGCTCAGGGGCCTCAAACATTTTCCTCTCTGGAACACTAAGTCTGTAAATTGCTTCAAACACTCTTGAAAGTCTCTTCAAAACCTTTACCTGCTCCCTGAGGGCTCCTGCAGAGTCCCGCATGCTTCTGCAAGTCCATGGTTCTGTTAAATTTGAAAGCATGGTTTATCACTTCAGTCTTCTATGAATCGTTATCAGGCTACAGCAGTTATCACCACACAGATTTAGCCTGGGCACGGGGCGGGGGTAATCTATTTCTTGGCTCATGTGCTCTTCCATGCTTAAATGATTTTGGTCCCACTGGGTGGTTTTGATGGGTGCTATAATTGCTCTAGAGTATGATCCATGGTAGAAGTTCAACCTTGGGGGCTCCTTCCCTTTCACTGCCTTTGGTTAGGTACCACTACCTCAGGGCCAAATAATGAAGCAGATGAAACTTGACCTATATCAAGAAGTATTTATTGAGTGTCTACTCAGTCCTGTGCTGGCCCCATCACTAGGACAGGATGGAGAACATGATGGTCAGGATCTGATACCTTCCAGAATGTAGGGTCTAGCTTCAGGTCTTTGGAGCTTTCTTGCCATGGATACAATTCCCTTTCCTTTGAGTTATTTCTGAGTCCCACAGGCAGTAAGAGCCCTGATGTTGCTCCCAAACTCCTCCTGGCCTTACCATTCCCACCCAGCCCTTCATCTGCTGCTCCAAGCATTTTTAGATCAGTGATAGGCAACATGGGGTCTAAGGGCTACTTTGCAGTCTGAGGTTTCCATGCTGAGTGAAAGATTGGGAAGCCACCCTTACGTTCCTCCATTTCAAACATTTAAATATCAGATTTCAAATATTCAGATGTTCAGTGGCTAAAAGACACTCATTGATATTTTTGCAGTCAATAAAGTACATCATTACAGAAACTACTTGAATTGTCCATTAAACCTTGGCTTCCTTTGGGCTTTGGGATTTCAAATACATTTTCTTTTTCATACAAATAATATTCAAGTTTTTGGAATAACAAAAAATATTATTTTTATAATCCAGAAAAATTAGTAAAGCTATTTTCATCATGGATAAAATAATGTGGCCAATAAATTGCTATTGCTGTTTTTCTGGATTGGCCCGAGTGAATTAATAAAGAAATAAAGTTTGCTCGCATACTTTTTCTAATACCTTTCCATTGGAACATTTCAGTATTTGGTTGATCTTTTCCACCAGGAAGTGTTAGAAACTGGCAACTCATAACCAACCCCTTCTGAGTGAGGGTTTGTGCTAAGGACCCACAGAAGGCATTGCTTTGAATGAAAGTCCTTGGATTTCTTTGTTGCACGCTTTTTGCTAGAAGAGGTCCTTCTTTCCATTTCAGGAAGCCTGTGCCCACAGATACTGGGCAGTGTGTGTGAATGAGCACTGAGGAGTGCTGGGGAAGCCTTCCCATAGCCAGACTGGTTGGCTCTGATGGCCACCTCGAAAGAGAATTACTGCTGTGGAGACACTATCTGTCAAGAGCAATGCACCTGAGATCCTTGGGCCAGTGTGCTAGCCTTGCCTTAATGCAAAAGAGACTAGTCAGGTGGAGACTAGTCAGGTAGAGAAGGGGGTGGGGCTTTGTGTTTGTTAGAGCCCTCAAAAATGGCTGGCCCACTACACACCTGTGAGAATTTGCATATAGAATCTTCAGATTCCCAGTTAGCTGTTTCCTAGGCTAGTTGCTATTACAGACACCACAGCTCTACCTGGTTTCCATTCAGGAATAGTTCATCCATGACTCCTTGCTTTTGAAATTAACCCTGAAACTTAAAGATTATAACCACCAACCCCTATCACTGTGCTGAGGTGTACAGGTCAATTCTACATTTGGAACCTGAGTGGGTGGTAGGACATAACAAAGTCTTGAGAGTGAATTATGGTTTATACTATACTATAAATACATTTTGAGAAAAATATTTCTCTTATAATACAAATTATTGTAAGTGAAGTTGGAAAAATGTCTGCTTGGTGGGGAGAAATATTCAAAAGATTGAGCAGTGATCCTCTAGAAGAAGGGCTCTATACCTGATCAGAATTTTGAGTAATAAAGCTGCATTATTATGTTTGTTGAAAAAAAAGCCTAGGTTTTTTTTTTGTAGTTGTTAATACTTTTATTGATTTTTTCTTCTTATTTATGCTCTGTGTCCCCAGTATCCATAATTTTTCATTTCTTTTTTTTTAATCAATTGTACATCACAGTGTTTCAACAGTGTGGTTCACAGTGGTTCAACACCCCCTCCCACCTGCCCCAGCCCACTCCCTCTCTTTTGGAAACTACTAGTCATTTATCAATGTCTATGAGTCTAATGTGGTTTTGTTCCTTCTGTTTTGCTTTGTTTTTATATTCCACAAATAAGTGGAATCATATGGTGTTTATCATTCTCCACCTGGCTTATTTCACTAAGCATAATACCCTCTAGAACCATCCATGCTGTTGCAAATGGCAGCATTTTTCTTTTCTTTTTATGGCTGAATAATATTCCATTTTGTATATGTACCACACCTTCTTTATCCATTCATCTATTGATGGATACTTAGGTGGCTTCCATATCTTGGCTATTGTAAATAGTGCTGCAATAAACATAGCATAACAGTGCATATATCTTTTCAATTCATGGATTTCGTTCTCTTCAGTTAAATTCCCAGAAGTGGAATTCCTGGATCAAATGGTATTTCTATTTTTAGTTTTTTGAGGAACCTCCATATCACATTCTACAATGGTTAAACTAGTTTACATTCCCACCAGCAGTGTAAGAGGGTTTCCCTTTCTCCACATCCTTGCCAACATTTGCTGTTCCTTGTCTTTTGGATGTTGGCCATCCTCACTGGTGTGAGGTGATATCTCATTATGGTTTTAATGTGCATTTCCCTGATAATTAGTGATTGTGGAGCATCTTTTCATGTGTCCATTGGCCATCTGTATTTTTTCTTTTAAGAAGTGTCTGTTCAGGTCCTCCACCTATTTTTTTATCAAGTTATTTGTTTCTTGGCTGTTGAGGCATATGAGTTCTTTATATATTTTGAATGTTAACCCCTTATCAGATGAGTCATTTACAAATATATTCTCCCATACTGTAGGATGCCTTTTTGTTCTACTGATGGTGTCTTTTGCTGTACAGAAGATTTTAGTTTGATGTAGTCCCACTTGTTAATTTTTTATTTTGTTTCCCTTGCCCAAGGAGATGTGTTCAAGAAAAAGTTGCTCATGTTTATATTCAAGAGATTTTTCCCTGTTTTCTTCTAAGAGTTTTATCGCTTCATGACTTGCATTCAGGTCTTTGATCCATTGCGAGTTTACTTTTGTGTATGGAGTTAGACAATAATCCAGTTTCATTCTCTTACATTTAGCTGTCCAGTTTTGCCAACACCAGTTGTTGAAGAGGCTGTCATTTCACCATTGTATATCCATGGCTCCTTTATCCTATAATAACAGACCATAGATGCATGGGTTTATATCTATCTGGACTCTCTATTCTATTCCATTGATCTATGGGTCTGTTCTTGTGCCAGTACCAAATTATTTTGATAACTATGGCTTTGTAGTAGAACTTTAAGTCAGGGACCATAATCCCCCCAGCTTTGTTCTTCTTTCTCAGGATTGCTTTGGCTATTTGGGGTCTTGTGGTTTCATATGAATTTTAGAAAAATGTGCTCCAGTTCATTGAAGAATGCTGTGGGTATTTTGATAGGGATTGCATTGAATCTGTAGATTGTTTTAGGATGGATGGACATTTTGACAATATTAATTCTTCCCATCCATGAGCACTGGATGCATTTTCATTTATTGGTGTCTCCTTTAATGTCTCTCAGGAGTCTTGCAGTTTTCAGGGTATAGGTCTTTCACATCCTTGATTAGGTTTATTCCTAGGTATTTTATTCTTTTTGATGCAATTGTGAATGAAATTGTTTTCCTGATTTCTCTTTCTGCTAGTTCATCATTAGTATATAGGAATGCCACAGATTTCTGTGTATTAATTTTGTATCCTGTAACTTTGCTGAATTCAGTTATTAATTCTAGAAGTTTTGGGATGGCTTCCTTAGGGTTTTATGTACAGTATCATGTCATCTACAAACAGTGACAGTTTAACTTCTTCCTTACCAATCTGGAAGCCTTTTATTTCTTGGTGTTGTCTGATTGCCGTGGCGAGGACCTCCAGAACTATGTTGACCAAAAGCAGGGAGAGTGGGCATCCTTGTCTTGTTCCCAATTTTAAAGGAAAAGCTTTCAGCTTCTTGCTGTTTAGTATAATGTTGGCTGTGGATTTGTCATATGTGACCTTCATTGTGTTGAGGTACTTGCCCTCTATTCGCATTTTGTTGAGAGTTTTTGTCTTGAATGGATGTTAAATGCTGTCAAATACTTTTCAGCATCTACTGAGATAATCATATGACTTCTGTCCTCCTTTTTGTTAATGTGTTGTATGATGTTGATGGATTTTTTAATATTATACCATCCTTATGTCCATATAATAAATCCTACTTGGTCATGATGGATGATCTTTTTGATGTATTTTTGGATTCTATTTGATAATTTTGCATTGAGGATTTTTACGTCTATGTTCATCAGGGTTATTGGTCTGTAATTTTCTTTTTTTGTGGTATTTTTGTCTAGTTTCAGTATTAGAGTGATTCTCCCTCATAGAATGAGTTTGTAAGTATTCTATCCTCTTCTACTTTTTGGAATACTTTAAGAAGGATGAGTACCAGCTCTTCTTTTTTATTTTATTTTATTTCATTTCATTTCATTTCATTTCATTTATTTTATTTTATTTATTTTACTATTATTTTATTTACTTTATTTTACATTTTATCTTATTTTATTTTATTTTATTATCATTAATCTACAATTACATGAAGAACATTATGTTTACTAGGCTCCCCCCTTCACCATGTCCCCCCCACAAACCCCATTACAGTCACTGTCCATCAGCATAGTAAGATGCTGTAGAATCACTACTTGTCTTCTCTGTGTTGTACAGCCCTCCCCATGCCCCTCCCACATTATATATGGTAATCGTAATGCCCCCTTTCTTTTTCCCTGCCCTTATCCCTCCCTTCCCACCCATCCTCCCCAGTCCCTTTGGTAACTGTTAGTCCATTCTTGGGTTCTGTGATTCTGCTGCTGTTTTGTTCCTTCAGTTTTTCTTTGTTCTTATACTCCACATATGACTGAAATCATTTGGTACTTGTCTTTCTCTGCCTGGCTTATTTCACTGAGCATAATACCCTCTAGCTCCATCCATGTTGTTGCAAATGGTAGGATTTGTTTTCTTCTAATGGTTGAATAATATTCCATTGTGTATATGTACCACATCTTCTTTATCAATTCATCTACTGATGGACATGTAGTTTGCTTCCATTTCTTGGCATTTATTGTAAAAAGTGCTGCAATAAACCTAGGGGTGCATCTGTCTTTTTCAAACTGGGCTGCTTCATTCTTAGGGTAAATTCCTAGAAGTGGAATTCCTGGGTCAAATGGTATTTCTATTTTGAGCTTTTTGAGGAACCTCCATACTGCTTTCCACAATGGCTGAACTAATTTACATTCCCACCAGCAGTGTAGGAGGGTTCTCCTTTCTCCACAACCTCGCCAGCATTTGTTGTTGTTTGTCTTTTGGATGGTGGCGATCCTTACTGGTGTGAGGTGATATCTCATTGTGGTTTTAATTTGCATTTCTCTGATGACTAACGATGTGGAGCATCTTTCCATGTGTCTGTTGGCCATCTGAATTTCTTCTTTGGAGAACTGTCTGTTTAGCTCCTCTGTCCATTTTTTAATTGGATTATTTGCTTTTTGTTTGTTAAGGTGCGTGAGCTCTTTATATATTTTGGATGTCAACCCTTTATCAGATCTGTCATTTATTAATATATTCTCCCATACTGTAGGGTACCTTTTTGTTCTATTGATGGTGTCCTTTCCTGTACAGAAGCTTTTCCACTTGATATAGCCCCACTTGTTCATTTTTGCTTCTGTTTCCCTTGCCCAGGGAGATATGTTCATGAAAAAGTCACTCATGTTTATGTCCAAGAGATTTTTGCCCAGCTCTTCTTTAAATGTTTAATGTTTAAATGTTTTAAATGCTTTAAGAAGCCTGGGTCTTTAAAGTGCTCTGTCCCCTGAGTCAAGTTTTGGAAACCTCAGTAAATGGGTTCTGTCTACTTTCTAACCTCCCTTTAATATGTCAGTCCTTTTTTCTATGACTGCATTAAAACTTATCTTGCCAATGTCCTCAGTGATCTTTTGGTCATCCCATCTTAAAGGCAGTGTTAGGTGCTTATATCATTTCACTCCTTATATCATTTTACTCCTCCACCACATGAACACCCAACTGCCTTCTTGACCCAGTCTCCTTTGTTGGCTTCTGTATGCCACCCTCATTTTCCTTAATGCTCTTGCTACTTTTTCTCAATATTATTTAGCATTGTTTTGTCTCTACCTTTACCGTTTAAATGTTAATGTTATATTAAGTTCTGTTCTCAACACTTTCTTCTCTCTAATTTTGCCCATAGCCAGTGCCTCAACTACTGATGACTCCCAAAATGGTATCTCTTAAGCTTATGTTCCATATATTCAATTGTCTACTGAGCACCCAGCTCAAACTCCCTATCTTCAGAACAGAAACTTGCAGATATCTCAGACACAATGTGAAAAGGAAAATGATATTCTCCACCCGATCCCAACCCCATTCCTTGTCCTTTATTCCTAATCATGGTAAATGGCACCACCATCAGTTCAGTTACCCAAGCCAGAAATAACTGTCATTCTTGACTCCTCTCTGTCATCCCGATTCCACCTCTCTGCAAGTTCTATTGCTGTCCTACCTCCAAGCTGCCCCAAGTATCCATATTCTTTCTCCATATTCATTGTTCCTGCCTTCTTACCCTAAGCCTTTGACTTCAGGAGACTCCTCCGCTAGCATGGCATGCACATGACTTGTGCTCCCTCTCCAGCCCATCTCTCACCACTCCCCGACTGGGACCTCTTGCACCAAGTTATCCCAGTTCCTGACCTATCAGGGCTCTCTATCTTTGCCTTTTCATATGCTGTCTCTGCTGCATGGGATACCTCTCCCTCCCTTTTCTCCTAGGCTGTATTTTCTCATTCTGGAAAGCATCACCTCCTGTGAGAAACTCTCTTGATCTCCCCAAACAAGAGAAAAGCACTTCTTCCATGTTCCAAAACACTCTGAACCTCTGCTGTAGAGTATATCACACCATAATCAAATTTATTTATCAGTCTCTTTCACTGCACTGGAACCATCTTGAGGGCAGAATCATGTCTTACTTATTTCCTTATTCTAGTGTTTTACATAGTTCCTTGATATAGTAGGCACTCAATAAATTCTTGTTGCATGAATGAATGAATGTATACTAAGAGTTTCCAGTGTTTTCTTTCATAGGTCCTACATAGCTCTAGTCACTCAATTTAAAAATTGCCTCTTTCCTTTCTAGTAAGCCTCAAGAAGCTTAGTGACTATTTTCTTCTAATAAACTCAAATATAACAAACAGCTACAGATGTTTAAAGGAAAGCCAATTTTTCATTTTTAATCAATCTCAGAGCTGATGGCTCCTATACTTGATGTACACTCTCATGCCTTGACGCTAAAGGATTCTCATTTCTGTGCAGAAACACTAGGCTTATCACTGATGTTCCGTTAGGGTTTCTATCTCTACTTCAGAGCCAACACATATGTTTTTCTAGTCTTCCTGCCCAAACCAATCCATAAATATTTTTAATCTGTGAACTTTTAAACTCAAAAGATTTATTAGGCCACTTTAAATACTTATTTCTTCCTTACAGGGGATTGAAAGATCACAATGGCTTAGGATCAATTGCATTTCATCTTTTCAGTACTTATTTCACAGCTGAGCACTTCTCAGAGTTATGAGCATGAATCTAGTCCCTGACAAGCCATATCAAAGGCCAAAAGAATGAGCAAAATTATCCACCCTGGAACCCGCATGGGAGACTGCATAGATGGTGTCTGCTGTGACTTATTACAGCATACAAGTTACACTGGGCTCCAAATCAATCCCCAAATGGAAGTCTTATGTCATGGGCCTTTCACCACAGGAAAGCAACATAAACATACATTCAACAATAACACTCCATGAATCTCTGTCCCAATCACAGAACTTTATCTCATGTGGTGCCAATAAGAAAGAGAGATATCTCAAAACAGCAGGAGGCAATTACTGCTTCATGTACAGAAACATTTAATACCACTATAGACAAATCTTTTAACACAAGTAAGACATGAAACTATCTGCCCTAGGGTAAGTCCAAAATAAAGAAGTATCTCTCAAGTAGAGGCTGACAGATTTCATATTTTGAAGTTAATTGTTTAAAAGGATGTGAAAGGAAAGAAATAACTTAATTGTGAAACTATAGTTACATACATAGGCAATACCCAGGGCATCCTGGATATGAGTTGAAGAGTAATATATGACCAAGGAACATGTGGCTGGGCTGGGGAGTGGGGGATTTTTGATCTGGTATCAACAAGCCCACGGAGATTTATGTCAGTGTGTGTGTATGTGTGTGCATGCACTCACGCACATGCTCACTCATAATTGTGCACATACACATATTTCTTTGGGGAGAGGATTCTGACCAGTCCTCTGATTCTCCCAAAAGACCTTTGACTCACAAAGTATTACCAACCACTGCTCTATAGCAAATATTTCCCAGATTCATAAGCAAAGATGTGTTGCTATCAGGTGAGATGCAAGATTATTGAAGACCTCGGTAATCAAAACCACTGGCATCCTGCGGCAGTGATGCAAAGCAGATGGGACATGCCCACTCAGATGGAACTGAGAGGGAAAGTCACTAACAAGCCTCAGATACAATTTTGCTGTAAACACAAATATTAGTGAGGTAAGGGCAGAAAATCCTCCTCTCCATGTTTAGGAGAGTCCCAGAAACAGGAGGCCCCTGGCTCCCGGAGGAAAAGACCTTTCGACTATTGCCCTAGTGTCCCATTTATGGACATCCCAGGCTTACCTCTGACATTGAGTTTTGGCAGCCATTAGTTTTGTAAGGTTTGCTGTTTGTATCAAAACCCCAAAGAGCATAGGATAAGGTCATGTGTGGCAGCGTTCCGCTCTGGAGAACTGTTGGTCAGAAATGTTGCTGTGGTGGTTTGTTGTCACTGTTTTTTGTTTTATTTTAATTGTTCTTTTCACATTATTATTTTACTACATCAAAATTATAATGAATCCCTTGTGTCTAGGAATTTTGTGTCTCTTTCTCAACATTGGCAGACCTGCTCACATGTTAGTCTAAACATGTTTACATGGCTGATTAAGTCATACACAAAGAAGATTCCATTACCATGTGTAAATCTGGTATCTTTATCAGTCCAAAAGTCAATTAAAATGTGTATGTTTATTATTTGATTATTACGCAGATTACCTTTTCAAGATTTAGGCTATTGCTAGTGTTATCTCTTCTTCACATACAACTCATACTCTCTAGTAGAGTTGCATAGGTTGTTGTAACAAAAAACCATTTAATATATAATGACACAAATGCAGTAATAGTTTCTTCCTTCAGCACTTGCCAGTTTGAGGAGGGTGCTCCTGTTCAGTAGGCTGCCTTCCTCCATGTGGGGACTCAGGGGCCTGGGCTCATTCCATCTATGGCTCCATTCTTTGAGGACCTCTTGTCACCTAGATTCCACTATTGGAGACTTCATAAGACTTGAAATCTGAGGTTCGGAGGAGGTTATAATTTCTTAAATTGATTTTGGATCACTAGTTTATTATAAAAGAATGGAACTTTGGAACAGCCAGATGCAAGTGATGCATAGGATCAGATATGTTTTAAGGGGCTCAGAGCCTCCGTGCTCTCTTCAGACACGTCACTCCCAGTCCCCCCACGTGTTTGCCAACCCAGAAGCTCCTGCTATTTGTGTTATAATCTTGAGACCCCTACTTTAGTCAGAACCCAGTGAAGACGACAGCATCCACTATAGGTGTTTTAAACGGAGAGTTTAATATAGGAAATTGTTATAAATGCACTGGAAGAACTAGAACCAAAGAGCTGAGTAAGGGATGGTGAGGATTACCCAAAGATCAACAACAGTCAGAAGCCATTAAGCCCCCGCGGGCTGTAGGGACTCAGCGAGAAGGCCGCGTTAGGAGAGGCTGGAAGATGGGATCCTCAGCAAGAGGTCGAAAGCACAGGGGGTTGGATTCCTGGCAGGCGCTGAGACCACAGAGGGGGATATATCTGACAGCAGCTGGAGTCGTGGGGGAGAAGTGGGCGCTGCCAGAGAAAACCGCTCAGAACACAGAGAAGGAGCAAGTTCCGGCTCCCCGCTCCTCCCCCCAGTTTCCGCCCAGGCCTCCCATTGGCTCGGCCTGGAGGAAGCTGGAAAGCGCCCCGTGACAGAGCAGAGCGCGGAGGCCAGAGCCGCCGGCCGACGACCAGCGCATTCCTTTTTATAAAGATGGTGTTGTCTGAAGAAGAAAGCCACATGGCTATGGAATTTTTGTTATAGGGAAGGGAAGGAAGGGAGGTCAGAGGAGGAAAGGAGGGAAAGGGAAGGAAGAGGACGTGGCAAAGATGGGAAGTCAAGGAGAGAAAAAGAGAAGGGGAGGGCTCCTTCTCCAAGTAGGTTCCTGCAGCCGCTCGGATCAGAGGCTCCATTTAGACTCACTATTCAGCGAAAACAGGCCCACAGAAGAATTACAGAGCTGCAAGCATCCTTAGATACCAGGAGACTACTAAAATCCATACTTTGCTATAAACGAAGTTTGTTTGAGTTTAATGCATAATTGATTGAAATGAATGTGAATTTAATTCTCTTCTGTCAAAATGGAATTGAAATATCTTTCAAGAGACTTATGAAGGGATTTCAGAAAGCCAGACCACTGCAGGTCCCTGTGCTGAGCACAAAGGCAGAAAGAACTGGGAACAAACAAAGCAGCAGAAAAAATGTGTGTGGGGGGAGAGGGTGTGGGAGAAGGGAGCTCAGGGGATTTCTTTAGTAATGTGTTTATGGCTGTTTCAAATTAAGAAACTAATTTTGGATTGGGGAATAAATAAAGAAGTTCCTTGAGAATAGTAGATTATTGCTAAGAACATAGCATTGCCTGTAGTTAAGTGGGGAAAAAAGTCTATTCACACTTACACGTGATTTGTCTATATTGTGTTACTGCGTTTGTCAAAAGAATACAACTCACGCAATTTTTCTAAATGTTTCCTGTTTATCTGTTCATGCAGATAAATAACTGGTACCTATGCCTTTCCTTACTCAGGTCCTTCATTGGACCACCTTTTTCAGAAGAGGCAAGCAAGGCACCCCTTGAACCTGCTTTCAACCCTTCTAGGCACCATGGTGTAGCCCTGCAAAGCCCAGAACTGTGCTCCTGGATTCTGTAGACTCCACTTCACAGGCTAGAGCCTGTCATTTTTGTCAGATAAGCAAACTTGTCTTGGTCCAGTGATTTGCTTTGGTCAAGAGCATCGTTGAAGGTCCACGGGGAAACAGTTGATGGGTTCTTTGAAGAAGGCAGTTGTTTGGTGTGAAATGGAACCTCCAAAGCAGGGTGGCTGGAGTGCCAGCTGTGGTTCACCTGAGCTGTGGCGTGGCATTGGCACCAGCTCATTCCGTTCTTATGTGCTTCACTGGGCCGTGCTCAAGCTGCTTAAGAAAGGAAGCAGAAAGCCAGCCTAAGGCTCTAAAATGTCTTATAAAATCACTTTGCCAGTATTAAGACCTCATCCAGCCACAGTTTTAGTTTTTGCTTTTGTTTTTTGAGCCAACAGGAAGTTTTTATTTAATATTCAGTCTCATCAACTGAGTTTTTAATACAGAATAGTTCATGGCAACAATTTCTAAGGTACTGATAAAGGCCTAGTATTAAAACAGTCAATGAAACACTGATTTTCTTATATGGGTTTTCTTAACTAGTAACTTTGGTCCTACTTTTTAGAATTCTGAAAACATGACATTTCTGAAATACATCTTAGCTGTTCTTGTAGCAGCTTACAGGCCACGTTTTTCAGCTCTTGAACATACGGGTCTATGTTAGGGAGAAGAGAGGTGCTACTGCAGAAAGTATGAGACACTGTTTCTGCTTTAAGGCATTCACGATCATCAGCTAAATAATCAATCTGAGCTATCAGCCCAGCGACCCCTGTCTCCATCCCTAAAGCTCCTTGAAAATGTAATCATTGTATCTACAAGTTTTCAAGTGCCAACTGAAAGCCAGGTGCTACACTTACGTCATTTAAGGCTCACAGAAATCTTACGTGGCAGGTAGATGAATCATGCCCATTTTAGAGAAATGGAAATTGAGATTCAGAGATATTAAGTAATTTTCCCAAGAGTTACACAATTATTAAGCAGTGGGGCTGGGATTCAAACTCTTGATTTCAGAGCTCACGCTCTTAATTGCTATAGTCAGGACTGCCTTTCCTCCGTATGCAACCTGGGCAGGAACAAAGAGCTGGCACCTAGAAGAGGCCATGTTTGGTTTAATGTTCTCCTGTCACTGTCTTGAAATTCTCAATTATTCTTAAACAAGTGGTTCTGCATTTCTATTTTGCACTGGGTCCCCCAATTCTTACAGCTGGTCCTTCAGTACACTACATTCTCTGATATTCAGGATGAATATTATAGGTAGGAGTTTAAAATTCTTCAACAGTTCTTCTAAAAGGTAGAACCAAATTCCCGTTCCCCACTTGACTGTGGACTGGACTTTATGCCTCACTGCTAATGAACAGAATACAGCAGAAGTGATAGTGTGTATCTTTGTGATCAATGATAAAAGGCATATGGCTTCTGTGTTCTTGGGTCACTTGCTCTGGGAAAAGACAGCTGCCATGTCAGGAGGATATTTGGACAGCCCTTGGAGAGGCCCAGGTGGTGAGAAACTGAGGTTTCATGCCCGCAGCCATGTGCATGAGCTGTCTTGGGAACATTCCAGCTAGCAGGGCTCAACTGCAGCCGCAGGAGACAGACCCTGAGATAGGACCATCCAGATAAGCCACTGCTTGATTCCTGACCCTCAGAAACTGTGGGAGGTACGTTTGTTATTTTAAGCTGGATAACTTTTTACACAGCAACAGAAAACTGTACCATGCAACCCTGGAACTCAAGAAATGAGAGGAACCTTTGATCAGAAGGTGAATATACTAATCAACATTTGGTGCAACATTAAAATTAATTGTGTTATTTCTTAAGAGAATATAGGCGTTCTAGGAGACAGAATGGCATCCTCTTCCATGAGTGTCAGAGGGCTTCTTTCCACATGCTCATTGTGTGAAGGCCTTTAATTTGAGGGCATAGCTTTTGATTTTGACACTCGACATTCTGTCCTGACCTTTAATCCACAGACTACCAAACACCTTTCTTCCACAAGAGCTCCTCCCTCTGACTGAGGTCCAATGCGGCCACACCTTTGCCACGTGGCCTGGAGTGGTACTTTCAGGAGCATTTCTTCCACCCACCAAGCGTGGAATTGGGTCACCTGGGCTTGCCACCCTACGGCCACCTGGCTTCGCTGTCACCCCACTCCACAGGATCTTGCCTAGGGTAGTAACAAGGGGACAAGCAGTCCCTAAGTGCTGCTGGACTGGCTTCATTCCATGGCCTTGTTCCTCAAGATCCAGTCACACCAGTTCATAGAAAAGGTTCCCACATGACAACAATGGACCCACTTGGAAAACAGATTCAACATTGGCTGTGCAGTAACATCCAAGCATCATAGACCTAAGTGTGAATTCTAATTCAATAGCCCAGATATTTAAAATATTTTATTATTTATTTATTCATCTGATGCTGAAAGTCAAATAACCTCTTGGTTAGTGACTTCCCCCATGTGTGGATGTTTAAAGGGGTTGCCTGAGCCAGACCATTCAGCAGCAGATGAAACCAGACTTCATCTCCCTCCATCTGCATGGTAGAGAAGTCTTACACATAAAAAGCAAATTGTGACTACTTTAACATGGAAAGTTAGAGGGACATCGTGCCCTTATTACAGAGCCACAAATGAAGTGGATATTGTCTGTTATCAGAGGATGATGTGGGCTATCCTTGTTGAAAATGTAGACTCCAGACCCCGATTTTTATTCAACTATGTAAGGCAAAACAAGTGAGGATGGTGGTTATAAAGGTTAGGAGGAAGGACAGTGAGGAAAGACAGGAGAACTGTGTGATAATCCCTTGTCTGTAGAAATATACATCCATTGTTCTCAAGAAAATCTGTTCACTTTAAATTATCCAATTATTATGATGGCAGATGCAGCCAGGCAAACTAAAGCCTAACATGCCTAAATGAGCAATTTTTAAGAGAAGACATAAGAGATTCATTCATTATCCTGACATGTTTTTTCTGGAGCAGTGTCCCTCTTCTGGTTCCCACTTTTTAATTGAGAGTTTGAGATGAGGAAAGTTGAGCCAGTCAGCTGCCTAGGAGAGGTGACAGGGACAAGAGCTCCCCAGCGAGGCCCTCTTTGCTGTCTGCACACCAGGCCTGTCCTAACGTCCAGGCAGGGAGGACTGGAGCCACAGGATGCTGCTACCTGAAGTCAGTGGCTAGGTTACAGGATTTTTGCTTGTTTGTTTCACTTCCCCTCTTTCAGGACGCCAACTCCATAACAGCAATATCCATGATGTTCACAGCTGTATGTTCAGTCCCAAGGACAGAGCCCAACACATGGCAGGCTTCAACAGATGGAGGAAGGAAGGAAGAAATAAACTCTCACCTAATGGAAGTAAATGAGACTCTTTCCTTCTGGAATGTTCCAAATGGCAGCCCTTATTACCCCAAATAACTAGTCGCATTCTCCATCATTTATTCATCAAGCATTTGATGAGTACCTGCTATGTGCCTTGAGTGAAGGCATTGCCTGCCATTCATCACACTTCTCATTTCATCTCTTTGGAAAATGATCTCTCTCTCAGAGTTGGAGCCAGAAGCAGTCCCATCCTCAATTCCAGGACAAAGTTTCACAGTAAGAGTATCTTTCTGAGTATTTTTCCAGGGGAGGGCTACCCGTTTTAGTACAGAAAGTACTGCTGAGCAGACCCCCAACTACCTTTATGATTAAATTGGTTTTAAAATTCACTACATATTTCCCATGTCAATTCTTACTAGTATATTAGAACACACTTTCATGAGATGGAATTAATTTCCCTACTTAATGTGTTCTAGGTTATTATTATTATGGGAATGCTAGCAAAAATAAGGCAGAATTCTTATTTCAGGGATTTCCCGCCCAACCCTTTAATCTATTTATTTCCTCAGTGAAGGATAACAATTGATCTCTACCTAATCTAGTGGCCCCTGCTGTTTCTCTAATTCTGAAAGTAAATTGAAATAAGATTTTTAAAGAATAAATACCCTAGGCACTATGCAGATGGTCCCTTCAAAACGGCATTTTTTTTGCCTCATTTTATGATGTATGTGAAAGAAAAATAATAGAATGCTCTCTGAATCACATTTTATCTATCATATGGCAGCTGCTCGTATGAATGAAGAAAGTATGTAGAAAATGTTTGAAAACGTTATTTGTAGGTGGCGTCATCTTCTTCTTGAGAAGCCCCTTCAGCACACAGTTCAGCTGTCTTTCCAGGCAAACGCCGGACTCCTTTGGGACTGAGGAAATGTTTCCCATCTGAGGACAGGTCTTTGTAGGACACTTAAAAAAGGAGAGGAAGAAATAAAAATATTTTCCCAAGTAATGAAGACTTCTGCTCAATAGAAACAAATGTGGAATCTGGAAAGATTCCAATCAGCTTCCTTGATGTAAAATAATTCCAATGTTTTTCTTATTTTTAAAACATATATTTCACTCATGCAAGCAACATGAACAAGTAACTGATAAATTTCATTAACAAAACAGCATGATCATTCGAGATTGAATATTCTCTTTGAAAGCAAGTTGCTTTTTGAAAAGTTCTTAATACCCTCCACTCTCAATTTTATTTAGCTTATTCAGAGTTTTATGGTTTCACAGATAATTGTTTTTCTACACAGAGCTAGGATATGAGTTATTGTTATCATTATTTTAATGTATTGAAAGTCTATTTACACCCCACTTAACAAAATAATTACCACTTGGGACGCTCCGTGGCATTCTGGAACCTTCATTTATATCCTTGAACAGGGCTCTCTGCAGGGAAGAAATTCTGCCCTGGACCTCAGCAGGGGTAAAATCACGAATGAAGCAAGAATTTCTTTTGCTTGTTTTCCCAGAAGAGAAAAGAGACTGCAAAATAAATAAAATATTTTACTAAAGAGGAAGAAAAATATGTGGCTGTTTCTTTTCCCTACTGCCTGCACAGACACTCCAATGGAAGGACAGAATGCCAGAACTTTCTGGGGGATTCTAACAAAATCTCAGAAATCACCAGCTTCACAGCACCTTCGCTGGGCCTCAGTTTCCTCATCATTTAAAGAGGATATAATGTCTGTCTCATAGAGTGGTTTAAATACAATGTAGAGCACAAACTTGCCACACAGTAAGTGCTCATTAAATGTTAGTTTGTGTTAAAAGTAGAAATGACCCTATGTAATATTGATTATAAGAGTCAATGGTTTGCAGTTAGAGTTTGTGTTTAAAATCTCAGTAACTCTAAAAATCTAAAATCTCAGAACTCCTAGGATAAGCACTTGGTCTGGCATTTTCCACAGCTGTTTTATCCTTTAACAAACACGGATTGCTTATTGTTTATGAGTTACTCTGCTAGGAAGGAGAAAGGTCAGGACCCAGAGCCTGCTGTCTAGGTGTTCACAGTCTAAAGAGGAAAGCATTGCTAAACCAGTAATTGTGGTACAATATAGCCAGTTCTGTAATAAAAATAATTATACCTATTATTTATTGACTTTTGGGGTGGGTCAGCATGTTGCAAATATTGTCCTAATTATCTCTCACAAGTCTATGAAGTAGGTACCATTACTTCCATTTGACAGATGAGGACACAAATTCAGAAAGGCTAACTAGCTTGTCCAAGGTCACATAGCTAGCAAATGGTAAGGCTGATATTTGAACTTGGACTGTTTAAATCCAAAAATCTATGTCTTAACAACAACATTATACTGCCTCTCTAAAATATAAGACAGAAATAATAGCATATAATAATTTTGTTAAAATAAAAATATATTGTTAAATAGAGGTAGCAAAAATATTCAGGAGCACAGAGGTTCTAGCTAATTTTGCCAGAGAAAAGATGGGAGAGCTTCCATGAGGAGGAGATGCGAGTTAATCATCAGTGCTGTTTTCCTGGCTATGTCATGGATTAGAGCCAAGTATATATTTTATTTACTTTCCCACTCCACCCATCTAATTTTTAACTTTTTCTAATCTGCAATATAGTTTCAAATTTTTTCATCAATGTACTATATTTCATCACCAAATACATTTAGTCACTGAATACCACCATACTCTTTTTAGGAGAAAGAAAAAAATCACACACACACACACACACACACACACACACTCTAGTATATCAGGGGTTCCTTTAAGTAACCAGCTCCAATAGATAATGAAACATTTTTACAATGCACAAGTAGTGATACACACCAAAAGGTTACTTAAGGGTAGTCAGTACTACTAATTTTACAGATTCTGTGTTACTGAGTGCAATTTACTTCTAAATTCAAGTTTTCTCAATAAACATTTGTCCCTTTGGAATCAGATTACACATGTTTTTAAAATAACAGACAACAGAATTCCCTAGGTGTTGTCCTGAAGTCAATACTCATTAAATTCACTTAGCTGCATCTTGCTACATCTCCAGTAACAAGGTCTTTAAAGACAAGGTCTGCCTACCCAGGAAGACTCAGAAGTTAGGCCTATGCATGGTAGGTGTTGGCAAATATTTGTTATCTCTTAATGTGAAAAACAAGTACTTGGGGGAATAACAAAAGAAGCCAGAGCTGAGAAACTCTTCAACCTACACTCTCGCCAAAAATGTGTAAACAAAATAACCGCACATCCTATTCTAAGTTTTTCTTTAAAAACTATTATGTTCAAGGTGCTGAGCAGAAAGAAAAGGAGGCAGGAAGGGATTACTCTTCAGCCTTGAATATCTTGCAGCTCAGTTGGCGAGACCAGACTCTATAATGCAAGAAAAGTTAACTAGCAGTGTGTAGAATACGCATCATTATTCACAGACTCAAGTGTCCAAGAAATGTAAATTTATTTTTCAGTAATAAAAAAAACCACATTTCTTTAATATAGAAAGTAGTGAATACCATTGACAGCAGGTTCAGATTCTTGCAAGTGGCAGAAATGTAATCCTAGACAATTCAAAGACTCTCTCTTTTCTTGTCCATGGTATTAGCTCTGTTTTAGGGACCAAGATAATGGGAGGGAGAATGGGGGGATAGGCTGGCATCCACTGAGGTCCGTTGTCTCATCTGGCCCTCAGGGATTGGTCTACCCATATGGCTGTTTGGAAGGAACTTTTAAGGTCTGTGGCTGTCCCTGCTGGCAAAGCCCCTCCTGAGGCCCCTGCATATTGGGGAGCGTGGCCTGAGAGGGCTGTCCGAGGACCTCTGGCAGTGTGCACCCTTCATGAGCACACTGGACCCATTCCCCTGTGCCACATCAAGTTGGGTTGGGCGTGTTCTGTGAAGCAGCCTCAGGTCCATGAATCGAGATAAACTTCGTAGCCATTTCTATTCTGACATCTTGACACTTCCTCAAGCTCTACCTGCAACCAGAGAGCTACTTCTACTTACTCGGGACTTCTGTTGTCTCTCCTCCAGCGGTGGGGGTGGGAGGAGGTAAGGAGATCTCTTTTTTCTCTAGGAACAAGCACGAAACTCCTGTACTTTGTTTCCCCTATGACAATCAGGGAAACTTATCACTCTTGACTCATCAAACAACCCTTTGGGGCGGAAAATCTTGTTCCCGTGTCATTGTGTATGCTTTCAAATCCATTAACTTCACCTGAGAGCATGTTCCCTGTAGGCTTTACATTTGCACTCAAGTCAGCAAAGTATTCTTTTTTCTCTGAGCTAGTACATGGCCCGTGTTCCAGCTGCAGAATAGAAGAAGGACTGTAGGATTGCAAGAAAATACATGAACAAAATCCTCAGACAATAGGTTCAAGTAACTTGCTGCCAATTGTTTAAATGAAAGCTCAAGATAAGAGATGGGCAGGTCTAGGCCTTAGACAGGCCTGGGGCCTGCTAGGGCATGCTCCTGAGGAACTGACCTTCTTCTCTTCACTCATCCTGGCAGCCAGTGCAGGCTGCCTCATTTTATTGCACTTCACTTGTTGTATTTTTCACAGATCGAAGTCTTGTGGCAGCCCTGTGTCAAGCAAGTCTATGGGTGCCATTTACCCAACAGCTTTTGCTTACTTCATGTCTCTGTTGCACAGTTTTGTAATTTTTGTAATATTTCAAACTTTTTCCTCATTATCATATTAGTTATGGTGACCCATGATCAGTGACAGTACTTGCTGAGAGCTCAGCTGATGGTCAGCATTTTTTAGCAATAAAGTATTTTAAAATTAAGGCATGTACACTGTTTTCTTAGACACGATGCTATTGTACACTTAATAGACTACAGTGTGGTATAAACACAACTTTTATGTGCATGGAGAAACCAAAAAATGCATTTGCCTTGCTTTATTGCACTGTTTGCTTTACTGTGGTGGTCTGGCACCAAACCTGCCGTATCTCCAGGGTCTGCCTGTCCCCTGTGATGTCCAGGGGTCATCTTGGACATACTCCTTGCTCCTGGTAGTCAGGCATGTAGGTAGCTAGAATTTTCACAATGGTCAGGCAGGAAGAGAGACAAGAATAAATGAAGCCTCCTGTAATTATGGAAAAGGGACCATCTCCCCCTGTCACCACCCTCATTCTGCAGCAGAAACCCAAGGGAAGACTTCTGGGTATGAAGCCTCCTGCTGTTACCTCCTGTTTTGTATTGCTCTCTCTTTAAGTTTTTGTATTATTTGCAGCCAGTCGCGTCTGTTTTTGTCGTTCACCCATCGTGGCATATATGCAAATATCACCAAGGTATAAAATTTAATGAGAACATATTATAAATGTTATTCTTAGCAAGTTCAAGCAGTGATTTTGGGCAAGTCACTTCACCTCTTTATTTATCCACTCATTTAACAAGTACTTGGCAAGCACCTGATATGTACTAGGCACAGAGCTTGTGGCTGGGCCACAAAAAGCAAAGCATATACCTTTGTTCCTCTCATGGAGCTTATGATATGGGGGGGAAAACTCAAAGACAAAGTTTTAAAGACCACATGAATATAAGATAACTTGTAATAATTACTATGAAGGGAAAGTTCATGGAACTAGGCTGAGGGCAAACGGGGCTCTTTTTTGAGGCAGTGACATTAGGCTAATACCTAAATACTCAAAGCTGAGTAGGGGTTAACCTGGTAGAGCTCTAGGAGCTAGGTGAGGGGGTAGCATTTCAGGTCAAGGAAGCAGCATTTTCAAAGCCTTTGAAGCCGAAGATGGGAGTTGGCTGGAAAGAGCTGTCATGGGGTGACACTAGAGGCAGTGGGCATCATAGACCAGGTTCAGGATGTTTATCTTTTCCCTAAGAACACCTAAAAGTGTTGTGTGTAAGTGTGACCTTTTTAAATTTGCATTTTAAAAGATCACTTTCATTTCTCCTTCCCCTCAGCCATCAATTCTTACTGCTCCATCAATAGTTCACCTCAGTAACTAAGAAATTTTAGTCTCTGGCCACACCTCCTGTTCTTCCATGGTTGTAGCCAAAACCCCAGGGCACTGGTTCTTTCACTGCTGTGAGGCCTCCTGAGGCTCTCTGCCTCTACTGTGTACATATTCATGCATTCTCTCTTTCCTTCACTTCCCTTCCCACATAGTTGAAGGGGATCAGAACCTGCCACCCCCAAATATGCCACTTTGGCATATTGGTTATTTTGAGCAGAAGGCACTTTAGAACAGCAGATGCAAGAAAGGCTCCCTGCCCTCTCCCTTTCTACTTAGAAACAGGACATTAATTTCCCATGAGAAAGATGCCCTCTTTATACCAGGAAAAGGAGAACACTCTTATTGCTGGAAAAGAGTGAATCTGTATAAAACAGACCTACTAGAATACCCCTTATCTTTCATTAGTTCCCTTCGTGTATTTACTAGTCAGTTTCCCACCATTTAGTGCCCTTGACCCCAAACTCTTTCCCTTTGTCTTGTCACATGTCTACACTGTATTGTTCTTTGCTGAAATGGCATATAAGCTCTCAGGCCTACCAGCTTCTTTGGGGTTTCATTTCTTTTCTATGAAGGCTCCGTGCTATGTGAAAATACTAACACCAAATAAAACTTGTACACTCTCCTCCTGTTAATCTGTCTTTCGCCAGTTTAATTTTCAGGCTCAGCCACAGAACCTCAGAGGAAAACTATTTCCTCCCCTACACAGTTAAGATTCTATGGTCCATCATTTAATTCACTCTCTTGTTAATATCCCAAATACCTTGTCCTCGTCTTCCTTATGTGACATCTGCCCTCAGAGCCCAGGGCATGGCAGAGGCTCTGGCCAGAGCAGATCACAGTAAGAATTTGTCAGGGAATGAACCCAGCAGTTCCCTATCTCTGTGTGACACCTGGGCTCTGAACACTGCTGCAGAAAATCACGTTCCTTCTCCTATTCATGCTGCTCACATTCAGTGGGCAACAGCCTCGGTTGGGTGCTCATCTTGCTTAGTTTGCACTTCGACTACTTGAGTTTTCCCTCTGTTCCCACCTGGCCCTCCCTGATCGTCAGCTGATGATGCCCTTTGTATTTAAGAGACAACAGCAGGCATTGCTTAGATGCTGTGCAACCTCCTCCTACCCGTTCTACAGACATTCTAGAGTCGGCTTCCTCCTCATCCTTCTGGGGAAGTTGTCCTTCCTCCTGTGTTCTAGATCCTGTCCCTTGCTGCCTTCAAGAATCTTGCTCTTGCCTGTATTTTCAACATTTCTCTCTCTCTACTGACTTTGCTATATCAGCATTTAAAATTGTTCATGTTTCTCCCATGTGAAAAAAGCCCTCCCTCCACCTCACCTTCCCAGCAGAATTTCTAGACATGTTTTTAGCTTCTAGCATCACAATTCCCTCGCCTCACACCTAACTTTCCACCTCATGGCAATTTGGCTTCAGCCTTCAGCGTATGCAGGGTCTGTTCCCACCAACGTGGCCAACGACTTCCTTGTCCCCGATCCAAGACACATTTTCATTCTTAGCTTCCCTGACTTCTCAGTAGCTTTCGATGCCACTCACCCCTTCCTCTGTCAGACTCCTTTTGGGGGCAGGAGATCTCTGGCGTTCCTCCTGCACCTCTGACCATTCCTTCTCTGTTTTCATTACTGATGTTTGATTCCCAGTTTGGAACATGAAGTTCCCTGAAGTGCTACCCCAGGATGGCTTCTCTTTGCACACTTTCTTTCTCCTTAGAAGGCCTCGTCAGAGTTTCTGGTTCTATCTGTATGCTGATAACACTTAAATCTATATGAATAACCACTGTCTTTGTTTTAAGCTTTACACATATAAGTGTTTTAAATCTCCTCTTGAATATTTGCTAAGTACTTCAAACTCAAAATATCCTGAAATGAACACATAAGGTTTCCTCCCAAACTGCTGTTTCTCCAGTGTTCTCTGCCTTGGGAAGTGGCAATATCATCAATCCCCATGTTTAAGCCAGAAACCAGAAACCTCCCGTTCACACATCTAATCAACAAATCCACACCTTAAACCCTCTCTCAAAGCCACGCACTTCCCACCACTCTGGTTCGAGCTGCCGTTGTCATCCTGCTAAAATACAAAAGCTTCTCATTGGTCTCTCCCAGTCCTTCTTACCTCCTCAGTCCAGCCTCCCCATTTCAGTCATAACCTTTAAAAAAAATGCACATCTGATCATGCCACTTTTCTTTTTAAAATCCTTTATACTCCTTATTGCCCAACAGGCAACCTCTCCAGCTTCCAGCCTCTCTGACCCACTCATTCTGCCTTTTGGCTGAACTGAAAATCTCTCTATTATTTTAACTGAGCAGATTCCTTCCCACTTAGGGATCTATGCAAATGCCGTTTCTTTTCCTCGAATGCTCACCCCCCCTCCTTGTGACCAATTACCTGATTACCTCCTACTGCCACTTTAGCTTTGAAGTTCCCTGAGCCACAGACCAGGTTAGAGTCACGTGCTTCACATTCCTGTAAAACCTGGCACTTGGTTCATGTGGGCTGTTTGTTCCTATGTCCTTATTTGTTTACCGTTTCCCCACCTGCTGGATTACACGCTCCCTGAAGGTGAGGGTCATGCCTGCCCTGCTCACCTTCGCAGCTGCCGCACCTGGACAAGTGACTAGCTCACGGGAGAGGCTAAGGCTACATTTCTTCTTAAGATGGCCATTTTACATCTAGTATATAGTCAGGGCTTTGCATTAGCATTTAAAACTTGAAACTCAAGGGCATCTCCCTAATGGTATATTCTGAGCCGAATATGTTGATTGCAGTTGAGAGCCCAGCTATGTAAAGGTCACGTTATTAATTCCATTCCTTAGAACCCACATGTGGGCCCCCTGTGAGCAGAGCCCTGGTACAGGGGGTGATGCAGAATGATCTAGTACAGAGATCGTCCGCATTTCACAGGCTAGGGTCCTGGACCGCAGAAAAGTTAAATAACTTGCCCAACGTCGTACACCTAGTAAGTGGTAGGCCTGGGATTCGAAGAAACCTACACTGGAATATGGGTCTGAAACAGACCTGCGTCTATCCACTATACCACAGGACTATGCACGGAGAGCTGCCTCCTCTAAGAGCAGAACAGACAGAGTGCACTGGCGGGTGTCTGACAGCTACTCAATTCGTCCTGGATACAAAGCTGTGGGCCTAGGAAACTGAGGGCCAGTCCCTGAATCTGTTTGCCAAGGGTGCCGAGGGCACAATCAGAAGTATGCCCACCCACGCCTCTCATGTAGAGACACTAGTGCCACCTGGTGGACACAGTTTCTGTGCTCTCGGATTCTCCATTTGATATTTTTCTCTAACATAGCTCCTCATTCGTATGGATTTTAGGAACTTGTTACATAGGTTGTTCTGTAACGATACCCTTAAGCACTATGCTAGGCTCCTCAGGGATGAATTCCTCTCTTTGTCTTCTTTATTGCATCTAACTTTTATTAGCTCTACAGTGAAGTCTGATAAAAACTAATAGAAGAAACTTTTGTCATTATCATCATTCAGCACTTTTTTCTTTTTTTCAAAGTAAGAATGGCAAGATTTGTATGCAAGTAGTTTGAAATTCCCTGCTTCAGTTTCCTTATTTTTAAACTGGTGATAATAGTAGCATTTACCTCAGAAGGTTATGGTGACAATGAAATTAATCTGTATAAAATGATAGGGTAGTAGTACCCAGCACGTAATAAACACTCAGTAAGTTTTATCTATCTGTTATTTTTATTATCCCAAAGGGAAATTGGAAACTTTTCTAAAGGATTAAGACACAGATAAACACTTGACAGTCTGACATGCTCCAGAGTCATTCCTGTTGAAAACATGGATGGTATCAGAGAGAAGGTCATAAAATTATGGATTAAAGTTATCATTTATCTTATAAAAATTTCCTGGATCTCTACTATATGCTGAGAAAAGCTGGAAAGCAATGGGGAGGGACAGGAGTCCTTAACCCCAAATAATTTAGAGTCTGGGGACAGAATGAGCTGAATAAGCCATGCGTGCTAGTGCTCAGTCAGGGGAGTGCAGGGCCCTGTGAGCAGATAGCGGAGGCGCCAGGCGCAGCTTCCTGGGAAAGCTGCGGGGAGAACACCTCACATCTGGCAAGGTGTGTATGGCCCTGGCAGCCCCTGCGAATTCTCTCCCCTCCTAGAGGCATCCTCCTCTTCGAGCCAACTTCCTTCACCACCTTGAAACTCTTCTCTGTCTTTTCAGGTAACTGCCAACTCACGCATGCTAAAATGTACACAACTACATTTTAAGCTATTACCTACTAGTATAACCCTTCCAAGGAGCATTTGTAGTTTAAGGAAGAAGTCTAGAAATCTCTCACAGTCTGAGCCCCAGACCAAAAGTTCACCAAATGTTCTTTTGGGCCTTAAGATTCTTAGTTAACCTTAATTCAACAACACATTTTATAGAATGGTGTCCAAATGATCATTAGGAGAAAAAAATGAATTTCAGCAAGTAATATAATTTCATGTTCTATTAAATGTGCTTTCAGATATTCTATTAGAAGTGCTTTGAAAGAGGAAAATAACACTATGCAAATGTAAAATGCTATTCCCTCTCTGTATGCATCCTTACTCCTTCCTGCCACAGGTATTGCGAGGTTCAATTTGGGACTGTTTCTGGTCCCTGGGTTCAGATATCATAATAGCTCTCATACAAATGAGTTCCATAAGCCAGAGTTGTGAGATAAATATTGCCTGACTTTCTGAAAAGATCTCTTTGGATAAAATATTGAGCTGAAAGATTTTAGTTACATCTGTGTTACTCTTCACTATTAAATAATATCCCAACACTAACAGATTTTTGTTCTTCTAATTTAAACACTAAAATTGTATTTTGTCAGCTTAGCTGTCTGCTTCCTGTCTCAAGCTTCCCTTCCCCACCATCGATCATGAGGAGATAAAAAATAAAAATAAGGCAACACTCTCCTATTCAGAGAGGAAAACTCCAGAGTAGGAGGATATAGTCAAATAAAATTAATGACTAGGTGAACAGGGATGCATAGGAGTGTGTGTCAGCTCATCAGGTTGGCCAGAAAATCCAGAACATGTCGTATCCTGTTAGGGCTAAGTCTCAGGCCTTCATCTAGCATCAAATAGTAAATCCTAAAATCTCAGCTCCCCAAATCTCCAAGCCACCAAATCCCTCTCTGCACTAGGGTTCCTGCCTGACATTTGTCAGAGTTTCCACTGAGGAGGATGACACAATGGAGCCTTGGCCCTCAAGTCCCCTACTCCTGGAGACCCATCCCCTCCCTCCTTTCCCTAATCTATTCAGTTTTTTGGGAGACAAACACTATCTCCTCCTCAGAATAAGGTAGGGAACCCTGTTATAACCTACTTGAGATCTCAAGTTTCCCATTCCATTAGGAAAATAACAGCATTAATGCAAGGTGCCTAGTACAGAACTTTCACATAATAGGCACTAAATAAATGTTAACATAACTGAATGCAATAGTCTAAGAGGCCACAGCCAGGTCGAGGCATGAGGAACTACTGGAGTCTATTCCACCACTGATGAACGTGGCTAATTTTATCCAAGATACTTTGTCTCCCAATTACTGGTCTTCTGTCTCTCAAACAGTTTGCAAGCAACCAGTCAGGTTCAACTTAAGGAAATCACTTAATTAAATAAGTAGGAAGGTGGGCAGGGGTATTGATTCTCAAAAGATGACTTGAATGAACCTGACAATGACTGTATTCCACCTGTATTTGTATTTTCACAAGTGATCACTTTGTATTTTTTTAACGTCTGCTATGTGTGTTTTTCCTGATCCAGTGAGCTGAACTAATTTCCAAATCTAACTGGCTCAACATGAATGTCCTCCTGACTAGCAAATGCTTCTTCTAAGTCACTCTGCTTTGCTCAAATTGCCTAATGCAGGTCAGCATGAGGACTTGGGGGAGTACCTAGATTCCCCTTCCAGTGAGTGGCTATTTCAAGCCAACCACAAATTGCAAGTTAATTGCTCTAGTTTTAATAAAACTGGCTAATTCAACTTCATATTTTGACCCTAAAAATCTCCCCTAGTGTAGACAGCTTAAATTAACTACAGTTTGCAAGTATTGCCCAAATTATTGGGTCTTTCCAAAGTTACTCTGAAAACAATAGTGATCTTGTATGGACAAATTACAAAAAGATGGTGAGACTTTTGTTTAAAATCAAATGTGGGGAAAGTTTGGGTGTGGTGAATTAAAAAGCAAATTTAAGGCATTATGACCTAGAGGGAAGGATTGGTATTAGAGTTACAAAAACAAAATCTAAGTGTATTGGTTCAGCTACCTAGCAGGACCATAAAGCACCACACCTTAAACACCACTCAAAGGGCCTCACTTTTATTTACTCATCTGTAAAAGTCACAGAGCAGGTCTTCTAGGAAAGAGGTGTATGGGTTTGCTTTTCCCTGTTCCCTGGAAACCACAGGAACCAACCAGCCTATTGAGGGTCAAAACACAGTCTATTTATATCAATAAACTAAACAGTTTTATATCTCCAGTATTAGAAATCTCACAGAGGGCACATTTCTAAAGCAGCCTTTACTATATATTTCTTCTAAGCGATCCCTTGGTCTCAGCAGTTCTGCCTTTGAAATAGTTCACATTGATTCTTCCTTTTCCCTGCTGCCCTAATCCAGGTTCTCATCACCTCTTCCCTAGACTTTGACAATCACCTCTTATTGATCTCCCTGCCTCCAGGCCTGCTCCCACCCCTCTTTCTTCCACAAGGCTGTCACACATCAGTATCTAAAGCCCCAAACCAAAGAAAGATAAACAACATACTGCTTATTCAGAGGAGATAAAACAATTCTTCAAAAGGCAAGGGAATCATGAACACAAAATATGTAATATTGGTAGCTCTTAAGGGAGGCAAGACACAGGGAAGGAGCATACAAACAAACTGATGGAAATGTTTTAGTTCTTAAGTTGGATGATGTTTTACTTAGATTGGATAATGAGTTTGCAGGGATTCATTCTACTATATATGTGACATAGTCTTTTTTAAGTAGCCAAATGTTACAGAATATACTACTTTATGTAAGGTGAGGGAAAGCTGATTTAAAGGAAAGTGTTAAGTAAACATTGGTTACAGGTACTATACACTGTATATGGTGATAATGTGAAAGTGGTAAGAACATGACCAAAATTTAGGAAACATGGGCCTATGGAAACAAATCTCTATTTCTTAGCAGATCATAAAAAGTGTAGCCTGATTAGTAACAACCCAGATGGTCATTAGTAGGGAACCAGTTAAATAAGGTATGGTACAACCATGAAACAGAATAGCCAAAAAAAAAAAAAAAAAAGTGTAGTCTGGCCCAGGTTTACTTTTCCCACAACTTCCTCTTACTACCTTCCTCCCAAACCTACCAAACTAACCATAATCTTTCATGTTTCTCTGCCCTTGCCCATGCTGCTTTCTTCTGCTGAACTGTCTACTTATTCTCTCTGCTTGAAGAACTCTTATACATTCTATGAAACCCAGCTTACATGTGCCCTTCCCCAGGATACTGATATACCATAATATTTACATTAGTCAGAGTTATGCCTTCTTTACATTTCCAGCACATCCTGTTACCCTTACTCTGTTATGCACCCATGCATTTTATATGTGTTTCTGTTTATTTATCAATCTCTCCATCTAAATGATAAGTTCCTTGAGACCAAAATGTATGCAACCTTGCTCTTCCAGTACCTAGGGCATTGCATGGCATTATTACTCCATAACTAGCTGAGGAGCCACTGTCAACAAATATCCAAAAGCGTATGACTAAACCTTCCCCTATTTGAGTTGCGCTGTGATTTCCAGCTCACATAGACTCCCACAGAATATAGCAATTTGAAGACGAATTCTGCAGTCAGAGCATGGTCAAAGACACAAAATACACAGCAAACACACAAAAGAAAGGAAAGTTTACAGAGGCAAAAAGCCACTGAGCCCAGAGTGTTCTCGATGTTGGAAGCTGCACCAGAGAAAGACTGAGAAACTATCATTTAAACACACAGACTCCTGTTCTCCATGGGCAGGTAGGCATTCAGAAATTACTGGGACCTGCTATCCTTAGCTCACAGAAGCTTCCAAAGCTTCAGTGATTCAGGGAGACTGACAGTGGGGTTAGGGGTTAACCAAAGAATGTAACAGATGAAAAAAAGAAGAAACATGGGGTCTCACCACCAATTCCATGGCAACCAAGTGTGAGAAGTTGGCAAGAACTGCAGCCACATCAGGATTGTTTATCTTTGAAGCACAGATGTAGGGAACAGTGATACTTGCATGAGCAGAGCTGAATTTAGGTAAAAACAGTAGATTAAGTGTAGCTTCTCTTGGAAGGCCTCCCACTTTCCTTCATCATTCATTCAACAATGATTTATTGAGCACTACTATTTGACAGGCATGATCCAAGGTGCTAGGAGATACTGAAGATTATTAAGATTCAGTCCTTTATTTTTTATTTATTTATTTTTTGTAGATCATTATTTTTTATTGAGGGGTAGTTGACACACAGTATTACATTAGTTTCCGGTGTACAACACAGTGATTCAACATTTATATACATGATAATTCTAGCTACCAGCTATCACCATACAAAGTTGTTACAATATTTTGACTATATTCCTTATGCTATACATTACATACCGGTTACTTATTTATTTTACAAGTGGAAGTCTGTACTTTTTTTTTTTTTTTGAGAGGGCATCTCTCATATTTATTGATCAAATGGTTGTTAACAACAATAAAATTCTGTATAGGGGACTCAATGCACAATGAACAATCATTAATCCACCCCAAGCCTAATTTTCATCAGTCTCGAATCTTCTGAAGCATAATGAACAAGTTCTTACATGGAGAACAAATTCTTACATAGTGAATAAGTTACATGGTGAACATTACAAGGGCAGTCATCACAGAAACTTTCGGTTTTGATCACACATTATGAACTACAAACAATCAATTCAAATATGAATATTCGTTTGATTTTTATACTTGATTTATATGTGGATACCACATTCCTCTCTTTATTATTATTATTTTTAATAAAATGCTGCAGTGGTAGGTAGATGCAAGATAAAGGTAGAAAACATAGTTTAGTGTTGTAAGAGAGCAAATGTAGATGATTAGGTGTGTGACTGTAGACTATGTGCTAATCCTAGCTAGACAAGGGCAATAAAACATCCATGGATGCAGAAGATTTCTCTCAGAACAGGGGGGGTGAGGTTCTAAGTCTCACCTCTGTTGATCCCCAATTTCTCACCTGATGGCCCCCCTGTGACTGTGCCTGTCTTAGGTTGTTCCTCCCTTGAGGAATCTTACCCGTCTCTGGCTAACCAGTCATCTTCCGGGGCCATACAGGGAAATGTAAAGTCGGTACGTGAGAGAGAAGCCATATTGTTTGAAAAGGTTAGCTTTTTACTTCTTTGCATATTTATGCCCTGTGGCTTCTATGCCCAGCATTTGTCTTGAGGTATCTTTACCACTTGGAGGAATTATGATACTCTGTATTCAGTCCTTTATTTAATGAACTCAAAATATACTGGGGGGAAAATATGACACACATACAAATAATTACAAGTTAGAGTTGATCATCACCCTCTGAATGTGAAGTATAAGCTAAGAAAGATGAAAACATAAGAAGAGAGAACTAAGTCATAATTTAAAGGTATTGACAAGGAAAGAATAATAAAAGAGGTAACATGTCATCTGAGTATTGAAGAAGGTGTGGAATTTTAACAGACACAGACAGGGATGAGATCCTATAAGAGAGAAGGAATAATGTGAGCATGGAGTAAATTCTGAGACTCTAGTACATAGTACAGTCTCTTCATTCTGGAAGATTCATCTAGTCTTATTGGATGATTCATCCAGACTCACTGAGTCTGTCCCAAAAAACAAACACTTCTATATAATAATACTTCTTTACACTACTTAGAATAATTGGGCCACAACAGAGAAAAATAAAAGTCATATACCAGCCCCACAATTGTGCACTGTAGGAAAATTAGGTATTGCTAAATAATGTTGACTTTCACTCTTGATATAATAATAGAGAATACAAATGTGGAATTGGTTTTTTCAATGTATTTTGAAAAGGGATTTAGAGATTTGGATTGGACTAATCACAATTCATATTCATAATACACTCTTCCCTGGTGAATGCATGGAAACCTTCATTTATTTGTTTGCTTATTAGATAGTTATTTTAATAATGTACAGAATTTCTGATTTTGGCAAAAATGACAGAGTAACAGGTATTAGACTTATGCTCCCACTGTAAACAACTAGAAAACTGACAAAATGTAGGAAAAAACAAGCTTTCACATATTGGAGATAAGCAGTGCAGTTAAGTGATCTCTGAGGAAAAGGAATCAAAGTTGTCCAATGATCACTTGGGCTTTCTAGATAGAGGCGCTTTCTACATAGAGGCACTTTCTGGGTCATGCTTCAAGGTAAGGGAACCTAAGCAGAGGACAGAGGACTCAATGAATTGAGGACACAGAAGTCAGAAAGATGACAAAATACAGACACACAACAATGTAAAATGACAGTATACAGCATCTAATTAAGGCAAAAAGGTCACACTAGAAAGAAAACCAAGCCCCAGTTATTTTCTGTCTGTAAGAAATACATTTCGAATCTAAAGACATAGACAAGGTAAAAATGAAAAGATGGAAAAAGGTATGCCATGTAAACATTAATCAAAGGAAAGCTGGAGTGGAGATATTAACATCTGATGGAGGAGATTTCAGAAAAACAAGAGTATTGTAAGGGATAGAGAGGGAAATTTCATAATAATACAGGAATCAATTCATTAAACATCCTAAGTATGTATGAAACTGACAACAGAGGTTCAAATACACAATGCAAAAACTAAAAATGAAGAGAAATAGACAAACCTATAATATTTTTCAATACTACACTATCAATAACTGATAGAACTGATGAGTAGACACAAAATCAGTGAGAATATAGAAGACTTCACCCCACCAAACAAGATGATTTAGTTAACATTTATGGAACAATCAAAACAGTAAAATACACATTTTTAAAAATTGTACATGGAACATTACCAAAAAAGATCATATTCTGGGCCATAAGAATGCCTCAACTTCAAAATGATGAAGTTGCAGAAAATGTTTTTTAGCAATAGGATGACACCAGAATCAATAACAGAAAGATATTTGGAAAACCCAGAATATTTGAAAATTAAACCACATACTTCTAAATAACTTGTACATCAAAGAAAAAACACAAATTAGTTAGAAAATATTATAACTGAATTAAAATTATGACATATCAAAACTTATGAGACACAGAAGTATTTAAAGGTAAATATGTAACACTAAATGCTTATATTAAAAAAGATAAAAATCTTAAATCAATGAGTTAAACATCTATTTAAGAAGCTAGAAGAGAAGAGCAAATTAAGCTCAAAGTGAGCAGAAGGAAGGAAATAATAAAAATAAGAGCAGAGATCAATGGAATAAAACAGAAAAAAAATAGACAAATCAATGAAAGCAAAAACTTATTTTTTATAAAGATTAGTGGGAAAAAATAGTGAAAATATCACCTACCAATATGGAAAAAGAGAAGGGGCATTATTACAGATCCTATAGACATTAAAATGATAATAAAAGAATAATATAGATAATTTTGCCAATAGATTTCATAACTGAGATGAAATAGGCACATTCCTTGGAAGACAAGCTACTTAATCTCATTTAAGATAACATGAATCACATTATCCATAATTTTAAAAATTGAATCTGTAGTTAAGAATATTCCCACACAAAAAATTCGAATCCCAGATCACTTCTCTGGTAAATTTCTACAAAAGACAAGGAATAAATAATGCCAGTTCTATACAGACTCTTCCAGAAAACTGAAGAGGCAGAACAATTTTTAACTCATTCTATGAGACCAGTATTACCTTAATACCAAACCAGACAAAGCATTACAAGAAAAGAAAACTGCAGATCAATATTCCTCAAGAAATAAATGCAAAAATTATTTTTTAAAAATTAGCAAAATAAATCCAACTATATTGAAAAAGGATAACATATCATAAACAAATAGAGCTAATTCCAGGAATGTAAGGTTGTTGTAACATTCAAAACTCAATGAATGTAACTCACTATATAAATGTATGAAAACACATAAACCATATCATCATCTCAATAGATACAGAAAAAGCATTTGAAAAGTCCAATACCTATCATTGATAAATATACTCAGCAAACTAGGAATAGATGGGAACTTCCTCAAATTGATAAGGATCATCTGCAAAAAAAAAAACTATAAATAACATCATACTTAATGGTGGAAAACTGGATGCTTTCCCCTTAAGATGGGGAATAAGCGAAGGATGTCCATTCTAACCATTTCCAGTCAGTGTTGTACTGAAGGTCCTAGCCAATGCAACAAAGCAAGGAAAAGAAATCAGTAGGCCACAAAATTGGCAAGGAAGGTGGTAAAACACACACAATAGTGTCTGCATAGAAAATTACAAAGTATCTTTAGAAAAGATACCAGAGACAATAAGTATGTTAAGCAAGGTTGCAGGACAAGGTCAACATGAAAAATCAATGATATTTCTGTGTATTATGAACAAACGATTGGAAATCAGAATAAACAATACTACTTATGATAGCATCATATAAATGGAAGTAACAAATAAATCTAACAGCAGATAAGCAGGTCCTGTCCACTGAAAACTACAAAACATTGTTATGAGAAATTAAAGAAGAGCAGTAAAGGGGTCTTGACCATCCTGACATCACTGTTATTATAAAGCTGTAGTCACAAAGATCATTTTGTATTTGTGAAGAAATACATAAACTAACCAATGGAGCACTCAAAAACATTCCCCACACACTAATGGAACCTTGGTGATAACACAGGCATGTCAGTAGGGAAAGAAAGGTATGCAAAAAAGTGATATTGAATACCTACTCCTACCACTTACAAAAATCAACCCAAGATAGATTAAGTATTAAAAATTTTTTTAAACTTTAAAATTTATAGTAGAACATGAAAGTATGATTTAGATGTTCCCTATGAGATAGGGAAAGATTTCTTATGTAATATTTTTTTAAAGCATCTGCTATAAACATTGATAAATTATATTAAAATTAATATATTTTGTTTATCAAAAGATCTTAGAGAAGTAAAAGAAAGAAATGAAAGAAAATGAAAAGAGAAATGCCAAACTGAGAAAATATTTGAAATACACACATGATTAGTATCAAGAATATACAAGGACTTGCTACCAATTAATAAGAAAAAAATATAAAATTATAAAAAAGAACAAAAGAAATTAAAAAGCATTTATCAGAAACAGATACAGCCAATGAACATATGAAGTGTTTAATATCACTGATCAGAGAAATGCAAATAAAGACCCCAATGAGATACCATTTTATACCTACTTGATTGATAATAATACAAAAGAAATATTAAAATATCAAACAATAAGAGTTCATATATTCCAGTTTGGCTGAAGTGTAGAATGTATATTATGTAATAATTTATAAAGGCAGTTTGAGACTAACCCATGGAGACTATTAAACAGTAGTCTCAGTAGATTAATTCTAGGTATCTGAGGCTGTAAGGTAACCTCTGGCTGCTCAGCCTCTCTCAGTGAAATGCAGAATACCTTTCCCCAGAGTAGTTATGACTCAGGCCTTCAGCATGTCTCTATCTTCCTCTCAAACCACTGGCCACATGTTTTATTGCACAGAATGTAAAGCATGAAAGAAACTTTCTCTTTTGCATTTAACTTTTCATTTTGACGTGAAGCTTTCAATACTTCAACCCAAAGGAATGAGGAAGATAGGGCTTGCAGGTGGGGGAAATTTTTATTTTCTGTTTCAATAAAACGGATCGGATACCTTTATTGACAGAATGCATCTTTTGGTCTCTCTCTTGCAAATGCCTGAAAAGCTCCACAAAAAATGGATTAGATTTCATCACTTTAGATTAAAAAATATGTGTTTGTCTAAGAATTCGAATTACAGAAAAGATAAGCAGTGATTAAACCGTGTTCCACATAAACAATAATGCCATCTTCTATTACAAAAAACACCTTTTCAAAGTACCTTCATATACTCTTTTGTACTCACAGTTCGGTGAGGCAGGGTAAATATTATTATTTCCATAGATGAATGAGAAACTGAGACACAAAGATGACATGACTTGGCTTAAAACGAATGACCTATGAATGGTAAAGCTGGGATCTAAAACAGCTGTCCTCATTTACAGACTCCAGCTTCTCATTCTCTCTGCCTTCTCTTCTCCCTTCTGTCTGGTCTCTTTCTTCCTTCTTCTCTTCCTCTCTCTTTCTTATTGTTTTTAAGTATTAATTTTAGTAGTTTTTAAGGTACATATTTAGTGTTGAGAATTTAGAAAAGCATAAAGAATGAATTAAAATCACAAACAATCCTACCATTCAGATAACTACTCGTGAAATACTTTTTTAGTTTTTAGTCTTGTGCTTGTGCATATATCTTTTTAAAATAGGAAACAAACTTATATGTAACTTTTGTTACATTTCCTCACTTAATGATATAATGTAAATATTTTCCCAAATTGTTAAATATTTTTCAAAAACACAAATTTTGTTGGCTTCATACTATTCAGTATATGTATACACTATAATGTATTTACCCAGTCCACTCTACTGTTGAGGATTATTTTCAACACTTCACTATTAAGAACAACACAATACTGTATATATGTAAATAAATCTTTGTGTACATCTCTGGTATCTTTCATAATGAAAAATTCTTAGTAGTGGAACTTTGGGGGCACTTTTTGTGTACTCTAAAATTCCATTGTTGACTATGTGTTCCAATTCCATGAATCTTTGCCAATACTGCTATCATTTAAAAAATCATTCTTTTATTAGTTCAACAAATTTTTGATGAGCAATTACTATGTGCCTGGCACAGAGTTAAGTCCTCCCTTCAAGAAATTCCAGTGTACTGGTAGCTACAGTCACGTAAATCACATACTATACCTCTATACTTGCCCACTACTCTGGAAACACACAGGAAAGACCCATTCTCTTGGGGGAACCACAGAAGGCCTCCTGGTAGAAGTATGCCGAGTTGACACTTCATGGAGGAGCAGGAGACAGCTGGGTTAAGCAGAGGGAAAAGATTCTAGGCAGAAGGAACAGTACACACAGCTGGAACAGTGAATATTGTGTATGGGTCCAGAGGCCTTCAAGTAAGTAAAACCCAGCTCACACTAGCTAAGCCACAGACAATTTGTTATCTTGCATAAGGAGGTGCTGGGCAGCGGGGGCCTCATGTGCAGGGGCAGAGCACACACAGGTTCAGCTCCCCATCTTTGTGTTGTGCAGGCTCTTCCTTTCTCCTCACACTCTGCTCTATCCTCAGCATAAGGAAAGACTGTCTTCCTTCCTTATGACTCTTTTTAGGAGTAAAAAAATCTTTCTCTCTTGATCCCAAGCAGTCTTCCCTTTACATATAGGACAGAATTGGGTAAGATGCTCCTTCCCAGTCAAATCGCTGAAAGGAAAGTGAGATTACTATGTTTGGTAAGACTAATGACTCGGGGAGTTGGGGGTTCACCCCCACATCTGCTGCAGGAGGAATGCAAAGAGGTCAGTAGGCTGCAGCACAAACAGAGGGAGGCAGCGAGTGGCAAGAGGTGAGGCGCTGGAGGCTACCGGGGGAAAGTCTGTTTCATGAAGGTGGTGGTGAGGGTATCAAATGCTACAAGGAGGCCAAGTGACGGGGTTTGTCAAAGTGCCCTTTGCAATTACCATCAAGTGATCACAGGGGCCCTGAGAGCAGTTTTAGTCATGATGGGTGACAGACTTTTAGAGGCTTAGAGATGAAGCGAGACATGAGGAAGGAAAGGTCACTAGCACAGATACTTTTGCAAGAAGCTAGGTAGTAAACAGGTGGAGAGGCAAGGCAGTGACAGCAAGAGGCAGGCAGGTCAAGGGAATCTTTTCAGATGAGAAGGACTTAATATGCTTAACACAAGGGGAAGAGCCAAGAAAGGAAATGTGGAGGACAGAAGAAAGAAAAGGGATTGTCACTTCCCTGAGGACAGTGGAAGGAGTGGCCAGCTGCTGAGAGAGTTCAGGGGAGAATGGAAAGTTTTCCAAGGGCTTCTGAGGAAGGGAGCAATGGTAGCATGTGGGTAGAATTGAGGTCCCAGGGGAGGTTAGGACCTGTGAATTTGGAGCAGTCCAGGATGAGTGATTCCTCTCTTAGAGCACTTGGTAACCAGGGTACTGGCTGGGAGATGGCGGGTGGTTGGACTGGTCAAGGGTGAGGGTTTGGCTCTCTCAAAGAGAGAGGGGCTAAAGTGATGGACGGACCATAGAGCCAGGTTAGATGGGGAAAACGGAGGCAGAAGCTGATTGCTAGGACGGGAGAAAGTGTAGGGATGCAATGGCAGCAGCTGATTGCCAGTGAAGGGCAAAGATGCACATCTACATTTTCAGAAATGGAACAATTTGGGATTGTCTACAGTGTGCTCATAGACGTGGATGAATAAATAGAAAAATAGACTTGTACAAAATGGTATGATAGTATTCTATACATTGCTTGTGATGTATATAAATTAAGCTTTCTGGAGGGCAAATGAGCAAGCTTCAAAAATTAGAAATATATACACCCTTGGATTTAGCAATTCCACTTGTATTTATTCCATAGATTTCCTTCTCCTTGTGTGAAACAATGCATAGTCAGAGTTACTCACTGCAGCATTATGTATAATAGCAAAAGACTGGAAATGACCTAATTATTCATCAATATGGATCTGGTTAAAAAGAATGTTAAATTATTCAAATACAGTCTTAAGAGATTTTTAAAAGCAAAGAAGTAAAAGCATTATAAAATACTACCATTGTATAAAAAGATAGTAGTGGGGGGAATACACTCACACCTACACAAATATGTAAAATACCTCTATACACTTGCATAAGCTGGTTATAGTGTTTGCCTCTAGAGGAGACTAGGTAGCTGGGAGAGAGTGTAGGGGGAAGACCTACTTTACATTGTCTCTTGCTTTGGTCTGAGAAAGAATTAATGAAGAATGAAGCATCTGGACTGAAGGTCTGGCTCTGCCTGTCCTATAGCTGCAGGAGTCCTGCAAGTAACAAGAACGGGAAGAATAATATTCTGACCTCACAAAGGTGCTCTGAGGAGCCACTGAAATCATGAAATGTTTCATATGGGCAAAACAATATTAAAAAGCAAGGTATTTATTCAACAAATATTTCTTGCACATTTAGTATGTTCTGAGCACTGGTTTAAAATGGTAATTATTTTATTAATAATCTTCTTTGCCTCTTATAAATGTGTTTATCATTGTTAATTTCTGTGGTTGTTTCTTGCTAAAAATTGATTTACCCACCTGTCTGTTAACCCATTTGTAAGTCTGGGGAGAGGAAATCCCAGGGCACCTCTAAAAACTAAAATCAGTCAAAGGGAGAAATAAAGTTTAAAACTCATTTATTGCTTACAAATTGCAGTCCCAGGCCGTCTTTCTCCTCTGCTCTGGATGAAGCCCACAAGCAAGCAAATCCCTCCCCTCAACCTCTCAGGTTCAGACACTGGGCACTGATTTAAAACAGTAACTATTTTATTAATAATCTTCCTTGCCTCTTATAAATGTGTTTATCATTGTTAATTTCTGTGGTTGTTTCTTGCTAAAAATTGATTTACCCACCTGTCTGTCTATTTACCCATCTGTACCCATCCCTGGGCCTCGGCCTGCACCTGACTTTTGTTTATACTCCATTAACTAGAACACAGTTATCAGGAGTCCCAGGGACCTGATTTAACCTCCAAATATGTTTTGTTTGCCCACAGAGTGTTTCAATATTTTTGAGATGGTTGACATTTTTATTTTAATATATCAAGAATTTTTCAAGTTCAAACTTTTGACTTTTTTAGAAAAATCAGAAGATCTGGCAACAATTCAAAAAACAGGATGAGGCTCCTCAAAAATTTGAAAATTTGATCCATCAATTCCACTCCTGGGTATTTATCCAAAGAAAATGAAAACACTAACTTAAAAAGATATATGTATCTTCATGTTCATTATAGCATTATTTCCAAAAGCCAAGATATAGAACAATCTAAGTCTCCATCAATGAATTAATGAAGAAAATGTGGTGTGTGTGTGTGTATATATATACAGTGGAATAGTTTTCAGCCATAAAAAATAATGAAATTGTGTCATTTGCAAACACTAGTGGACCTTGACTGAAGGTATTATGCTAAGTGAAATAAGTCACAGAAAGACAAATGCAATATGATCTCACTTACAAGTGAAATCTAAAACAATAAATACATAAATAAATAAGCCCAAGCTTATAGAGAACAGATGGCTGGTTGCCAGAGGTGGGGCGGTTGGAGGATAGATCAAATGAATGAAGGGGGTCAAAGGTACAAATTTGCTATACAAGGTAAATAAATCCTGGGAATGTAATGTACAGCATGGTGACCATAGTTAATAATACTCTATTACATATTTGAAAGTTGCTGAAAATGGTGATCTTAAAAGTCCTCATCACAAGAAAAAATTCTTAACAATGTGTGGATGTCAACTAGACTTGCTGTGGTAACCATTTTGCAGTGTATAAAAGTATCAAACCATATGTTGTACACCTGAGACTAATATAATGTTATTGCCAATTACATCTCAATTTTTAAAAAATAAATTAACATAAAGTACCTTTTTTTTTTTAAAGCCCTGACAACAATGGACCTCAGGGCAAAAGACCCAAGCAGGCTGCGCTCCGGCCTGGCTGCAAGCATTCCCTCATTCAACACCATCCTCCCCCTTTCCAGTATGTTCCTGCCTGGCTCTGTGGACAGCAGAGTTTTCCACACCTTCCAGAACAATGCCTGGGAGGTGCTCGGTGATGACTGCCAACTACTTTCTTGGCTGACAAGAGAATGTGGAAACAGAGGGGCTTTCCTGCCCTGTCAGCGTGGTCAGGTCCCCATCAGCGGGCCAGGTCCAGTTCTGAGAGCCACTGATGAGTAGAGAAGCAGGGAACGTGGCCAGGATGCACAAAGGGGAGCACTATTAAAGGGCTGGAAAACAGAGCCTATGACACCAGTTTTAAGGAACTGGATTTTTTCCTGGAAAAAAAGAGAATAGAGAATGAGTCACTGTCATCTCCAAGTGTGTGAGGGGTAATTATGACGGCAGTGATACCTCCTGCCCTCGGTCCCAAACCCCCTGCAGGAAGTGGGTTTATCCTGTGACAGAAGGAATGCAGCAGAGCAATAAAGAGCTTTTCACTTTAGTAAGAACTTGGGTTGAAAGAAGCCTCCGTCTGCCTCGGGCCAAAATGAGAGTCCGGCTAGACTTTCTGTCTGAAACTCAAAAAATAAACCAATTGACTCCTAGAAGTCTTTCCCAACTTTAATTCTTAATGTCTCCTCTATCATATTCTCTTTTATTTCCATAGGCTTGCCAGAAGAAAGTTAGGAAAGCCTCCCTGCATAAGGAAACATGGTATGAATAACTTAAAATTCTCTTTAGCAGCATCTATCCTTGATGTTACCGTAGCAAAAAAAAAAATGCATGTATGCTCTTTCTAAACATACAATTAAACCACTGGGAAAGTGCTTAAGGTTCTTTTCCCAAGTTAACTTTTCACCAAATTGCTGTGGGTATAGTTTGCTCAGCAGACTTGAGGAGGATAGTTCAGAGGACTTCATCAAGAGCCAGGCTTATTTTTAAAAATCCCCGACATTATCCATCCTTAGTTGCTTTTATTTCGTTTTAAAGATAACGGCAGGTGTTCATGTTGTGAGTTCTGTGAATCTATGCCGAGGGGCTGGAGGGATTTCTCAGGATGTCAAAACTACTGGATGGCAGCTGGTACAATACATTAGAAAACAGACTTCAGTAGATTAATGGTAAGCAGAATAACAAAAGCTACCCTTTGTTGTGAGGCTAGTGAGTGCCAAGTACTTTTCAAGTTAATCTTCATAATGATCCTGTGAAGGAGGCGTCAATATCCTCACTGGACAGATGAGAACACAGAATCAGAGAGGAGTAACTGGCCCAAGGTCACATAGCGAGCAAGTGGTGACATCAAATTCGAATTCAGGTCTGCCTGATGCCAAAGTCTGTTGTTTTCATGCTCCTGCCCTGCTTCTGGTTTGTGGATTTACTTCGCTAGGATGCTCTCCCTCCAGAAATGATCGTGCAGTTTAAGGGATTAATTGGGTCAGTCTTCTGATGTCATTATTTTGATCACTAAGAGAGCTCACTAGCTCTGAAGGTCAATAGAAGCAATGATTGACAGAGATACTGTAACTAAATAGCCTCACCACCTTTCTGCAGTTCCATTTCCCACCCTCTCCATGTGATCATCAGTTGAACTCTTTCAGCCTGGAACTTTTGATATTCAAAACTATGGCTTCTTAATTCCTGCTAGTAAGCACAGCTCTTCCTCAAGATCCTTCAAGCCATCCTGGCTGTAGAGTTCCTTAAAAAGTGGTCCATGGTCTTCTGCTACAGCATCACCTAGACTATGGGCTGAAAATAGAAATTCCTGGGCCTCACCATTGTTCTAGTGAATCAGACTCTCTGGGGTAAATCTGCATATTTTGAAAAGTACTCCAGGTCAGTTTTATACATGCTAAAATGTGAGAATTATTGTTCCTAAAGCAGTGGTTCTTAACCTTGAAAGCACATTGTGAACACCTGGGGAACGGACGCCTTAGTTCCCCGAGCAGATTCTTATTTGTCTGGGGTGTAGCTTGGAAATCAGATTTTTAAGAGCTTCCCAAGGGATTCTTATATACAGCCAAGACTGATAATCACTTTCCCAGACTTAAAACACTGCTTCTCAAATGTAAGCGCTTGTTAAAGTGCAGATTGCTGCTCTCCCCACTCAGTTTCTCCTTCCATTGGTCTGGAGTAGGACCTGAGAATTTGCATTTCTAACAAATTCCCAGGCAATGCTGTCCCAGGGACTACGTTTTGGGAATTACTGGTTTAGAGTTCTTGAATATTAGCATGCACTACTGCTAGCTTTTAAATAATTAAGGAAAAATCTTTCTGCTACTTTGAAAGCTTCAGGGACACCTTGTACTTCAACCCTAATTTAAATAATTTTGCATATGTTAGGTCCACCAGACTAGTTCAAGCCAGCCTTGTAAATAGAAGAATTATTAACCTATTTTTCTCAGAGGAGACTTAAATATTCAAGGGAATGAAAGCTGCATTTACCCAGAATAAATAATTATGTTTCTTAGGCAAGTTGCCCTTTACAAAGCTGGTGAGGGGAGATCTGTGAAAGTACAGGTCACTTCCAATATCAAGGTATGTACTAAAGCAAAGAAGTGGTAGGGAAAATCAAGCTTTTTGCATAAGCACATGGATAAATCCTGGCCTTGTCATTATTGGACATTTCCATTCCTGATATTGTCAGATGATTCCTTTGGGACCAGGGAATTGCTGGGTAGAGGTAGGTCACTTGAAACAGCCACACAGGCTGTGCACTGCACAACCCCAGGGCACCACTGATGTAGACTTTGGTGCAAACTGGACCCTCTGGGATTGTGCTACATGGCAGATCTGGGAGAAGGCTACATCTTGTCTAGTTATAGAAACTTGGCAATCTCTCCCCCAGAACAGGCACCTAGAAAGCTCTATAACACAAGCTCTAGTCAAAGTTCAGTCTACTGCTCTGTCTTGGCCACACCTGCTTCTCCTATATCCAGGCGCTAGCTCTGTATGACCCACTAGGGGAGGAATGGGAGAACAAGAAGTTCCCATGTACAAAGAGAGACACTGGAAATTAGTTGGGGGAACCTTGACAGCAGACTTGAAAGCCAGGGAGGCACAGAAATGAGGTCCTTGGGCAGGGTATAGATCTTGAGCATATAGGCCTTAGTATAAACCTGTGAACCTCAGGTTCTTTTTAGAGCCAAGGATAAAAGTTAGATCTTGCTCCTTGGCCCTTACTTCTTTGTCCCTTGCTTCTTTGCAAGTCTATTTCACCTGTCATCTCCTGCACCCACCCTAGAGCAATCATATGCTCTGTATTGTCTGGCCGAATGCCAATTTAAAAAATTTGTATCTGAGTCTGGAGGTCTGCCCTTGTTTTAGCTCTGAAAATGTGGTCATTCTTACCTGCAGTCTGAAGGACAATCAGAATGTTGCCATTCCAGCCTCCCACTCAAGTCCTACTCCAGCTCCTTTTAGGACTTCCAGCATCATCGTTCTCCTAAATGGAAGTAGCTTCTGAGGCTGAGGCCTGGAGCTAAGAGGTGGGCAGTCATGCCAGGGGGAATGATTCAGTGGAAGAAGTCACTGGTTTTCAAGTACATCTGTCAGACAGTAAGAATGAAATCTGGGAGATCTATTGCCCCTTCCACATGTTTCACCTCAAACCCATTGCTGTGGGCTGTTTGTGTCTCCCCCAAATTCATATATTGAAGCCCTAACCCCCCAAGTGTGACTGTATTGGAGTAGGGAAGTAATTATGGTCAAATTAGGTCATAAAGGTCCTGTTGGATTAGCATCCTTACAAGAGGAAACACCCGACAGCTTGCTTCCTCCAGCACATGGGTTGAGTAAAGACACTTGAAGACAAGCAAGAGGGCAGCTCTCTGCAAGCTAGGAAGAGAGCTCTCATCGAAAACCCGACTGATCTGATCCTTGGTCTTAGACTTCTAGCCTTCAGAATTAAGAACAAATAAATACCTGTTGCTCAAGCCACCCAACCTACGGTATTTTGTTATGGCAACCTGAGTTTTCTCTTCTTGCCTCACTTCAACTCAAGTTCCTCCGAGATACCTCATCATCATCACTGTGGCTTCTGATCTCTACCACTGAACTGCAAGCACCTGAGGGCAGCAGCTGGCACTCAGTCATTTCCATGACTCTCCCAGGATTTCGCAGATTCTTCTCCTGCAGTAATGTGTGAAAGTCCAGGCAGAATGCACAATGGAGGCAGATGCCTACAGAGGGAAAATGCCTATGTCATTTTGGTTTTTTTCACTTATAATAGTATATCAAGAATGCATTTACTCCCACTGCTGGAACTTCATGTGGATGTATTGGCACCAAGAATTGCTAAGATGCTGTAGTGAAAACAGAGAGAAAAAGGATCATTATGTTGAATGTAGAAGCAAGGGACTCTGCATCACCTGGCCCACCTCAGGCACCTGCCTCCTGGAAATTGCCAGACTCCTGTTCTGGTGGATAGCTTGAGGTGCAGGAGATGGCATGTGGCATGGGCATGGATTTCTTCCTAGGAGGGCTGGAATTCTAGACCTGGTGAGTTCTTGGTATCTAATTAGGAAGATCTATCTAGTCCTTACTAGGGGAGATATTCAAAATATCTACTACCTGGGGGGTACTTGTAAACAACCAGTGCCATTGTATTCATGCACAGCAGCTGTTCATCAGTCCAGGTATGAAAGAAATGCTGTTTCCACTTCCCACATTAGCTTCACAGACATAAGCCACATTTGTTGGCACAGCTAGATCAGGGCAGTTAAAATCCAACCTGTACAATTCATCAGAATAGTGTGAGCTGTCCTGAGAATTACCCTGAGAACTAAGTCACTTGTGAAACCCAGAGTGCATCTGTGTGATATGGCAAACTAGAATTTCTTGAATTCTACAAAAGGGTTTTATAGGTAAGTATACTCTTTAGCCATTATAGCTCCTTGATTGTTCAAATGGCATTTATGTAACAAATTTAATTATTCAGAATTCAGTTGCAAATTCAGAAAATTTTCAAAGACCTTGTGAGGATTAAGATATGTAAGCCCATGTATTAGATGACATTTATTTTACTTCCTAGGAGAAACTCATGTTATTCAAAATCTCTACACAATTTTCTAAGAGCTTCGGATATTCAGTATTGGAATATTACAGAGGCTGGTAGTGGTTGATCCCAACTTCTCTTCTTCCATTTCTACTTGGTATCAGAAACTCAAGTTGGTTCAGTGAAGTCATACACACAGATACAAACTATATTTCCTAGTCTTCTCGCAACTATAAGTGTTATCAATGAAATATAAGCAGAAATGTTGTTTTGTAAGACATCCAGTAAGTATCTCACAGAGGTAGCACCCAGCCTTTCTGCCTTCCTGCATTCCAATCTGTCAGCTGAACCCTGGTATGATGGCTCTGGACGCCATCTTGGACTGTGGCCATAAGGGATATGCCCTATGGATGGTATAGCAGACAGCTAGGAAGAGCCCAAATCCCTAGGAAATTCAAGAACCCCTAGCCATATCCATCTCAGACTGCCTATCTCTGAAATTCTTATGCATGAGGCAGAAATAAGCTACCATCTTATTTTAACTGTTATGCATTTTGTTCTAAATGTTATATGCATCCAAGTTTATCCTAATAAATATGCTTAACAAAAATCAAAAGTAATATTGTTAGTTTGGTGGTTTCTAAAAGCAAATGTTTGATAGCTGTGAGAAGGGAGGTCTGACACGCCTAACCACAAAGCAGACACACAGACTCAAACACACACACAAACACAAAACAGAAAATAAACAACCAACCATGCAAACCTATAATAGGTTTTCACATAAATATTCTTAAAGCATAGCATTCTGTTTTTAGCTTTTGAGATAAATTGTCTCTTAGGTAGGCTCCAAGGGCATAAATAAAATTATTTATGAAAATTAGAATCATCTGAACTTCTAGTTATGCTTGGAGTCATCAAGAAAAGAACAAGTGAGGTTTAAGAGATAGGAAATGTTACAGAAATATTTTAATTCAAAATGACTTAGTTTTGGTTGTTTGTAAAAGAGCAAGCAAAATGAACAAGCTTTCTAGAAATTCTGTAATATGTAATAGCATATTTTTTCCAGGTTGCAAAATAAATGAGTTGTCACTGTGTATGGTTCTGTTGGTTTGAATGTTTTGCTGATTTTTTTCTTTTAAAATACCTTTACATTTAAACAATGTATTATTTTATTTAGTCAACATTCTAACTAGGTATACATTTTCCTCACAAAATGGAAAATTAAAACAAAAGAAAATCACAAAATGATAGAGAACATAAAAATCTCAATTTTGAGCCTTGGAGGTGACAAAATAAAGGAAGAAATTATGCCTTTCCTGCTTCCTTTATTTCCTGGAAAGTTTTAGTTCTTGTATTCAAATGATGTGAAATTCTCACCTGATTAGGCTTTACACAGGTGGGTGTAGAAAGAGGCAGCTCTTTCTGGCAAGAGTCATAAAGAGACCTAAAGGCAATTCGATCTGTAAGCCAAACCTGGATAAATGAGAAACCTATTACAAAGGGGAAATCTACTGAGAACTCGCTAGCTATTTGACATTCTCCAAACAGAGCTAAACATAACAATAACATAAGCAATGGAAGCGAAAGTTTAAAGAACAAAAATATTTGAATAAAATCCTGTAACATTGCCTCCACTCCTGCAAAGTATTAGAAACTCTCCCCTCCACCTTCAAGACATTGATGTCCCCTAACAATCCCCAGCTTCCAGGATTCTTCAGATCTCTTTCCAGTGATCACAGGTTTTTTTCACTCTATTTTTCAATTCTATGAGGGCAAAACCTGTCTCTCTTATTCAGTTTTATCACCATGACCCTCCTAGCACAGGGCCTGGCAAATAGTAAATACTGATTTAGATGTTGGATGGACAGACAAGTGGATGAATGAAAGAATAAATGAGAAAAATTTGGAGGAAGGTATGATCAGGCATATAGACAAGAGAAATGTAACCAAAAAATTATCCTTAACTTCCACTCCCTCCAACCTAACTCTGATTCTCCAAAAACACTACGGTTCATTAGGAAGAAAGGGAGAGAAAATGTAAGGGAAAATTGAGGAAAAGAAGATGGTAATGAAATGTAAATTAAGCTATGCAGCAAGTTGACCAAGTTGGTTCTCTGAAATTCATTCCTCTATGCATGTGCATGCAAGCTCAAGCACACACACCCAATTCTAACACACATAGCTGTCTGACATAGGGCAGGCATTGCCCCAAAGAATGGTTACTGTGAATAGGTTGTGTAAGTTAAATGACTATTCATCAATAATATGCAAATGTTTGCAAGCCCCAGCCTGACAGTAGGCCCTCAGAAGGGACTTTCCTAGGTACAGGGCCCAGGAACCACATTTAAGGTAGATGAATTTATATTTTATCCTTCACTTTCCCTCGGGGTCTTTAGTACTCTGGTTGCTGAGTAATAACACGGTTGGACAAGAAAAGCAGGAAAAGAGACCCAGTTTATCCAGGAACTGAGTAATACTCATAAGAAATAGAGCAAACCACAGCTTTATAACTCATTTCCTTAACTAGAAATATAAAGCTCAGCAAAAATATAGCCACAAAAAGAGGTGAATAAAAAAATGATGCAATATGGGACAGACAGTACTGTTGCTCGTTGATAGTTCTGGTTCTCTGTTAGGCCCACAGGAGGGCAGCTGCCCCACCTCTGCCTATTGAAGTGGCCATATGGTTTTCTGTAGTCAACAAAGTGCTAGTGCAAGTGACCCAGGTCACTTCCAGGAAGAGCATGTCAGGGCTGGTTCATGATTCTCTGTGGCCTTCTTCCTTCTGGCTGCCATAATGGGCAGCATTCCAGTTGATGGAGCCTCCACCAGCCTTTGGGTTGACTGCTTGCTTTTGTAAATAAAGTTTTATTGGAATACAACCATACCTATCTCTCTATGGATGCTCTCAAGCTACAGTGGCGGAACTGGGTTGTTGCAAGAGACTCTCTAGCCTGCACACCTAAAATGTTACCAAATGGCCCTCTAATATAAAGCACTCTGACTGTTGACATAGAGCACTGTTTCCCCGCTCACAATTAGTAGAGGAGGATATGTAAGTTGAAATGGAAAGAAAAGCCCTTATTTTAAGCCAAAAAAAAAACTGGGGGCGTATTTGTTACTCATATATAATCCAGGTTATTCTGACTACAAAACTCTCAAAAAAAAAATTCACTCAATTTGAGTGTATGTCACTAATCAAAATATATTTTTGAAGAAATAGTGAAAACAAGCAACACACTACCTGGCCCAGAGCAAGCACTTGTATAGTAGTTTCTCTTTCCTTGGTCAAAAATTCACCCTTGAAAAGGGAGTTGGAATATTGAGGTAGTCAGCAACACATTCCTTGTTGATTCCCTCAGAACACATTGTCTAAAAACAGTGGCTTTTCAACAAATGTTAAGAGAAAGATGTTGACATGACAGCTATTAAGGTGTTAAAAACCATGAGAAGAGGCCTGGTTCAGCAAAGCCACAGACCACGTGGTCTAAGCAGAAAAGGCCCAGGATCACATAGCTGTTTTCCAATGAGGAGCTCTTACCACACACATCAGGGTCCCAAAGCGAGTGGTCTTCTGTCTTCACTGACCTCCGTACAGGCTTCTCAGGGCAGTGAGACTGGCCTGGATGAAGGGGAACCAAAGGTGCTTGGATGACGGCACTGGAGACAGCTTCCTGGGCTAGCCCTGTGTCTTCCACATAGTAGGTAGATAGTAAATATTTGTTAAGTGACTGATCATATAAACAAGTGCTATTTACCACTGCTGAAAGTCTGATAATTAATTTGAATTGCATGTGGAAACTATTCATGTAGTCTAAGAAGCTAAAATTTCAAGAATCTATGATGGAAACATGTACTTCAGTTCTCAAATATATTTCACACCACAAAAATTATGACTCATTGCCCCTACTGAAAGGAAAACAAGAAGAAATATGTTTAAAATATAATGAAGAAGAGGAAGACATGAAGGGAAGGAAGAGAGAAAAAGAACAACAAGAGAATGAGACATTTTGCCACATAACACACATTGGACACATGAACGGGGAAGCAAAAGGCTACCACGGAGATGTGGCAAAGGACAGGTTGATGTAAGCGTCTTACAGAAAAGGAGGAGACAGAGGTGATTTATTCTTAATACTAATTAAGAAAAATTTAAGTGTTTGTTGCATGAACTTATCCATGTTGTGGGTTATTCTGATTAAAAGGAATTGAATCCTTGGGAGGAAGGTGGAGAGAGTAAAGGAGAAAGTAAGTATTTTTAGGGAGAATTCCAGTTAACAGTTTATCCTTCAAAGAATTCTCCAAATGATCAAAGAATGCGAACAAGTTCAAGACAAAGTCATGTTAATCATACCGATTCAGAGAAGATAAAGTGAGGCACCTACATGAGGTAAGGTGAGTCAGGGCTGGCTTTCTCAAAAACAAGTCCTGCAACCCTTAAACTCATTCATGATGAAACCCTGAAAAGCAGCCCACTCAGCCAACCTGTCTAAACCCTTGCAAATACACGGGCAGCAGGGTGTTCACAGGAGGAAACACTACTCTGAAGGTGATTTGTAGCCTCTGGTGAACACTGAGAGCTGAAAGAGACTCACAATTAGTCTTTGATCATATGTAGCAGTAAAGAGTGGGGAATCAAGAGTCTTGAAGTGATAAAACAGTGAGAGTCAATAAGGAGGAAGGGAACTCATGACAATCTTCTGTATGCCTCAAGCAAGAGTAATTTTTTTAAGCTGAGTCTTGATGTGTCAACAATTGCCAGGCAGATGTTTCCTCTGTGGGCCAGGTTCTGTGCTCACTCACTGCTTCTCCATTTGGCTCTATTACACTAATAATGCCACAGAGGCCCCTCTCCTTTCATGCCTGGTGAAGCAGCAAGTCCTCATTCTCCATCTCCCCATGTGAAGTGGATGCCGTGTCAAATGCTGTTGACATCTAGAAATAGACCACACAAATATCTCCAACTGATTTTTGACAAAGGTGTGAAAGCAATTCATGGAGATCAGAGAGCCTTTTCAACAAATGGCACTGGAGCAATTTGACATCATAAGCAAAAAGAAAAAGAGAAAAACAGAAAGAAACGAACCTTGACCTAAACCTCAGATCATACAAAAAATAACTCAAAATGGATCATAGATTTAAATATAAAACATAAAACTATAAAACTTTTAGGAAAAAAACACGGTACAAAGTCTTTGGGACCTATGACTAGATAAAGAATTCCTAGGCTTACCACAAAAAACATGATCCACAAATTTGACCTCATAAAGTTAAAAACTGTGCTCTGTAAGAGCCCAGGTAAACAGGATTAAAATAAAAGCTACAGACTGGGAGGAAATATTTGCAAATCACATACATGGCAAAGAAATAATACCTATAACACGTAAAGAATTCTCAAATCTCAAGAGTTAAAAAAACAATCCAATTAGAAAAGAGGCAAAAAGGCATTAATAGACATTTCACTAAAGAGGATAATGCAGATAGCAAATCAGCACACGAATTAATATTCAACATGACCAGCCATTAGGAAGGCTCTCCTTGAAACCACAATGAGATATCACTAAACACCTATCAGAACCGCTAAAATAAACAAATGACAGTATCAAATGCTGGGGAGAATGCAGGGCAACTGGGTAGCTCAAATATTGCTGTTGGGAATGTAAAATGATGGAGCCACTTCGGGACACAGTTTGGAAGTTTCTTACAACACTAAACATGCACCTGTCATATGATCCAGCAGCTGCATTCCTAGGGTATTTATTCCAGAAAAATGGAACTATATATGGTCATGTAAAACCTATATGCAAATGTTCACAGCACTTTTTAATTGTAATAACCCAAACTAGGAAATCAGCATCCTTCAGTGGGTGAATGGTTAAACTCTGGGATATGTACCATGGGACACTAATCAGTAATAAAAAGGAACAGACTATTGTGATGGCTGCCACACTTGGCTGGGTCTCCAGGGATTTATGGCTGAATGAAAACAGCTAATCCCAAGAGGTAACATAGTATACAATTCTATTGACATAACATTTTTGAAACTACAGAACTTTAGGAATGGATAACAGATTAGCAGTTGTTAAAGATAAGAGATTAGGGAGGTGGCACAAATGAAGTGGGTGTGGTGATAAAAGGGCAACATAAGGAACCCTTCTGGTATTGGAGCTGTTCAGTATAGTAACCATGGTAGTCACAGACCTACCTACAAGATAAAATTGTACAAATGAGCACAAGTAAAACTGGGAAAATATAATAAAATTTAATGACATAAATTATATGATTATGTCAATGTCAATATCCTCATTGTGATATTCTGTAGTTTAGTAAAACATTACCAAAAGAGAAAAACTAGATAAAGGATACAAGGGATCTCTCTAGCTTCTCTCTTACAACTGCATATGAACATATAATTATGTCAATTAAAAAAATGTATGTTTGTATGTATGTATGTATACTCTGTTGAAAGAATAACAACCAAACTAACAACACATCTCAGTAAATTAAACTAGGACCTTTTAAAGGTAATTCTGACCCTTTTAGATATTTGTGTGTTTACTCTCAGGCTGTGTCCATATCATAGGCAAAGGAAACTTTTCTTTTTTTTAAATGACTTATTTTTATCACAAATTTAATGTTGAATTGTAGAAAATATAAAAAACATAGAAATAAAAGTAAGGAAAGTAAAAATCACTTCTAAATAATAACTTGAGTAGTATGTCTTTAAAAGATAGGCCATAATATAATTTATTTTTAGATTTTTTCCATTTTGGTATTATATTAATACTTTCATGCATATGCCTTCATAAATATCTGAGGCATTATTTCTTAGAATATATTCTTTATAAAAGAATTTATATTTTGTTAATAATAGCATTACTGAATATATAAATAAGATCAGGAGACTGTTCCAATGTCCATATCCTCTTTATGATATTATAGTACAGTTTTGCATTTTATATACATGTACAAGGACAGTTTATCTACTCTAGTGTATAGCATTCATGAACATTCCTGTTCTTCATTTGGTGGTAACTCTGCATCCATGCTCCTGTAGGAAGTTGCTCCCTTGATGGGTGCTTAGAGATGATATCTATTCTAACCGTAGAGACACCCCAATGCTGTTACTTGAATTGCTCTATTAAGTGTGCGTGCTGAAGGAGAGATAGAAAGTCCTTCAATATCTACTAAAGAGATTGTCTCTCCTGAACTTCTGAAGGTTTTACCACACATCCCAGCTCTGAGAATCATGTGCATTCAACAAGCTTCCTTAATAAAAAAAGAAAGGAAGGAAAAGCCCAAAAACATACTCCTAGAAGGTCCAATTCTCCAGCCCTTGCCCAGTGTCCATTAGTGGAAAAACTCTTAGTTTTTGGTTCCACTCGTGTAAGCCTGTAATGGATTTTTCTGGGCAGCAGGTAGTAGATCCTGACATTTCAGAAAGTCTCCAAAGTAGAATTCACTGGAAAGAACATCCTGCATAATTCAGGAAACCACAAAAGAGGTACATGATTATATATTTCTCAGTCTTCAGCATCATTGTGCCACAGAAGGGCAAGAGCCTTTCTCAATCTAAAAGGGGTAAAATAGGAAACTACATGCACAAAAGTAAATGTGCTATTATCTCCATTGCAGGAGAGGTTTCAGCATCCAGAGAAGCACCTGGCAGGCCCTGCAAGTGAAAAACCTTTCTGCAGTGGAAACACTAGTTGAAATGCTTTATTTGCACTGCTGATGTGACAATCTTGCCTGAAAACCATCTAGGCTTTTTCTCACACTTCACTGAATCACACTTAATCTGTATTTTTCCTGTTGCATATCAATGAATCCTTCTGTGGTGGAAAGGGATAAAGGAGAAGAACTGACAGGTTGGAGAGATGCTGTTTTCCCTCATATCTGTAACTGTCTTCCTCCTCAGGTTTGATTGACTAGGAAATCAGAAGTGAAACTCTACCCTTGGCAAAAAGCACCCAGGACCAGTGCCGGGGCACACTGTGGTTGGCATCCACCCATGGAAAGTCAAGGCCAGCTCATCAGTTTCCTCCCAAGGAGCCAGAGCAGATATTCAAACAAATTGGTGCCAGGCTAATTTAAGACCTGATAAGAAACATATTTTAGCAAGCCAGGATTATTGTTTTAATTTACTCAGACAGGAAATAAAAACAAGAAGTTTTCTAGGATATTATTTGCAACATAAAATGAAACACAATCACTACCTAATTAGTTTCAATAGCTCCAGAAATCAAGGCAGTAAGACAGTGCAGTTCAAGTCCTTATGCTGTCAGTGCACATTTCAGGTGGGCAAGAATCTCCAGATGCCACTCAAGTCAATGTGCCCATCGAGGGCAAAGCAACTCCATTTTCTAGAAATAAGGCTCTTTTCAAGGAACGGGGAGTTCCTGCTTCCATAGGTGCATATTGACCTTTACAACAGCTTACAAATGCTGCCTCCACAGCTGTGCTGAAAGGGGCACAGCGTGCTGTATTTCCACTTTACTTGAACATAACATAGGAAGAGGAGCTCTGAGTGAATCCTAGAGAGTCGTTTAACATAAGCAATATAGGGATTGTGCCCAACTTCGAGACTTAGGATATTTCAACTTTATGATGGTGCAGAAGTGATATTCAGTAGAAACCACTTCGAATTTTGAGTTTCTATCTTTTCCAGGGTTAGCGATGTGTCCTATGATAGTCCCGGTGCTGCTCTGCAGCTGCAGCCAGCCATGGCTCCCAGTCACCTGGTGATCACAAGGGTGAACCACTGACACACTTGCAGCCGTTCTGCACCCACACGGCTATTGTGTTTCTCGCTTCCAGTACAGTAGTCAATAAACTACATAGGATACTCAACACTTTATTATAAAATAGACTTTGTGTTAGATGATTTTGTCCAACTGACAGTTAATATAAGTGTTCTGAGCACGTTTAAGGTAAACCAGGCCAAGCTATGAAGTTCTGTAGTGTAGGTGTGTTAAATGCACTTTTGACTTAATAATATTTTCAACTTACATTAAGTTTATTGGGACGTAACCCCATCATAAATCAAAAAAGAGCTGTAGAATTCAAGGGAAGCAATAACTCGATCTGACACACTCACACACTTTGTTTATTGCACTTCCTCTTCTCTTTTTACTTTGTCTCATTTCCAAATATGAGGGCTTGCCTCTGGAAATGTATATTCTTATAATGCTCACTTTGATTTACCAACAAGGCAGGATAGCATAGAATTTTTGTTGAGGGTTATCTGATCTACCAAGTCATGAGGCCACATGGGTATGACAGCAATCCATTACAGAATAGAGGGGTACATTCAGGGTTAGACTGATGACAATCCAGACATCTGAGCAACTCACACACACAGGTGACCTAAGCTCATCTCCCCTAACTGTTGTACCAGAACTTTTCCTTTAGTCTACATCTATGACATCATCAGAGATTCCCTATAGCTGTCTGACTGAAGGAAAAGGGACTTGGGCCTGGTTCACAAAAGGGCTGGTATAATATGTTGGTGCTAGCCAAGAGTGAACTGTTGCTGTATGAAAGCCTCAGTCAATATTGATCCTGAATAAAAAAGTGAGACACACCTACATGCTGCCTACAAGAGACTCACTTCAAACCCAAAGACATACACAGACTAAAAATGAATGGATGGGAAAATATATTTCATGTAACTAATAGGGAGAAAAAAGCAGGAGTTGCAATACTTGTATCAGACAAAATAGACTTTAAAATAAAGAAAGTAACAAAAGACAAAGAAAGACATAACATAATAATAAAGGGATCAGTCCAGCAAGAGGGTATAACTATTATAAATATCTATGCACCCAACACAGGAGCATCAATGTATGTGAAACAAATGCTAACTGAATTAAAGAAGGAAATACAATGCAATGCATTCATTTTAGGAGACTTCAGTACACCACTCAATCCAAAGGGCAGATCAACCAGACAGGAAATAAGTAAGAACACAAAGGCACTGAACAGCACATTAGAACAGATGGACCTAACAGAGATGTACAGAACTCTATACCCAAAAGCAGCAGGATACACATTGTTCTCAAGTGCACATGGAACATTCTCCAGTATAGACCACATACTAGGCCACAAAAAAAGCCTAGTCAATTCAAAAAGATTGAAATTGTACCAACCAACTTCTCAGATCACAAAGGTATAAAACTAGAAATAAGTTGTACAAAGAAAAAAATAAGGCTCACAAACACATGGAGGCTTAACAACATACTGCTAAATATCAATGAATCAATGACCAAATTAAAACAGAGATGAAGCAATATATGGAGACAAATGAAAACAATAGAACAATGCCCCCCTTCTGTGGGACTCAGCGAAGGCAGTTCTAAGAGGAAAGTACATAGCAATCCAGGCCTCTTTAGAGAAGGAAGAACAATCTGAAACGAATAGTCTAAAGTCACAATTATTGAAAACGGGAAAAGAAGAATAAATGAGGCCCAAAGTCAGCAAAAAGAGGGACATAATAAATATCAGAGAATAAATAAATAAAATTGAGAATAATAAAACAACAGAAAAAAATTAATGAAACCAAGAGCAGGTTTTTTGAGAAAATAAACAAAATATGTAAACCCCTAGCCAGACTTAAGTAAAAAAGAGAATCTACACACACAAACAGAATAAGAAATGAGAAAGGAAAAATCGTTACAGACACCACAGAAATACAAAGAATTATTAGAGAATACTATGAAAATATATATGCTAACAAACTAGATAACCTAGAAGAAATGGACAACTTTCTAGAAAAATACAACCTTCCAAGGCTGACCCAGGAAGAAACAGAAAATCTAAACAGGCCAATTACCAGCAATGAAATTGAATCGGTAATAAAAAAACTACCGAAGAGCAAAACCCCCGGACCAGATGGATTCACTGCTGAATTTTATCAGACATTTAGAGAAGACATAATACCCATTCTCCTTAAAATTTTCCAAAAAATAGAAGAGGAGGGAATACTTCCAAACTCTTTCTATGAGTGCACCATCACTCTAATACCAAAACCAGGAAAAGACACCACAAAAAAAGAAAATTACAGATCAATATCCCTGATGAACATAGACGCAAAAATACTCAACAAAATATTAGTAAACTATATTCAAAAATACATCAAGAGGATCATACACCATAATCAAGTGGGATTCATCCCAGGGATGCAAGGATGGTATAACATTGAAAAATCCATCAGCATCATCCACCACACCAACAAAAAGAAGAACAAAAACCACATGATCATCTCCATAGATGCTGAAAAAGCGTTCAACAAATTTCAGCATCCATCATGGTAAAAACTCTCAACAAAATGGGTATAAGTACTTCAACATAATAAAGGCCAAATACAACAAACCCACAGCCAACAACTGAAAGCTTTTCCCCTAAGATCGGGAACAAGACAAGGATGCCCACTCTCCCCATTTCTATTCAACATAGTTCTGAAGGTCCTAGCCATGGCAATCAGACAACACAAAGAAATAAAAGGCATCCAGATGGGCAAGGAAGAAGTTAAACTGTCCCTGTTTGCAGATGACATGATATTGTACATAAAAAACCCTAAAGAATCTACTCCAAAACTACTAGATCTAATATCCAAATTCAACAAAGTTGCACAATACAAAATTAATACACAGAAATCTGTTGCATTCCTAAATACTAACAATCAGGGAAACAATTCCATTCACAGTTGCATCAAAAAGAATAAAATACCTAGGAATAAACCTAACCAAGGAAGTGAAAGACCTTTACTCTGAAAACTACAAGACACTCATGAGAGAAATTAAAGAAGATATCAATAAATGGAAACACATCCCGTGCTCATGGAGAGGAAGAATTAATACTGTCAAAATGGTCATTCTGCTTAAAGCAATCTACAGATTCAATGCAATTCCTATCAAAATACCAACACCATTCTTCAACAAACTAGAGCAAATAGTTCTAAAATTCATATGGAACCACAAAAGATCCCGAATAGCCAAAGCAATCCTGAAAAGTAAGAATAAAGCTGGGGGGATGACACTCCCTGACTTCAAGCTCTACTACAAAGCCACAGTAATCAAGACAATTTGGTACTGGCACAAGAAGAGACCCACAGACCAATGGAACAGACTAGAGAGCCCTGATATAAACCCAACCATATATAGTCAGTTAATATATGATAAAGGAGCCATGGACATACAATGGGGAAATGATAGCCTCTTCAACAGCTGGTGTTGGAAAAACTAGACAGCTATGTGCAAGAGAATGACACTGGATTATTGTTTAACCCCATACACAAAAGTAAACTTGAAATGGATCAAAGACCTGAATCTAAGTCATGAAACCATAAAACTCTTAGAAGACAACATGGGCAAAAATCTCCTGAATATAAGCATGAGCAACTTCTTCCTGAGTGCATCTCCTCAAGCAAGGGAAACAAAAGCAAAAATGAACTCATGGGACTACATCAAACTAAAAAGTTTCTGTATGGCAAAGGACACAATCAACAGAACAGAAAGGCATCCTACAGTATGGGAGAATATATTTGTAAATGACATATCCAACAAGGGGTTAACATTCAAAATATATAAAGAACTTACATGCCTCAACACCCAAAAAGCAAATAACCTGATTAAAGAATGGGCAGACGATATGAAGAAACAGTTCTCCAAAGAAGAAATTCAGATGGCCAACAGACACATGAAAAGATGCTCCACATTACTAATCATCAGGGAAATGCAAATTAAAACCACAATGAGATATCATGTCACACCAGTAAGGATGGCCAGCATCAAAAAGACTAAGAACAACAAATGCTGGCGCAGATGCAGAGAAAGAGGAACCCTCCTACACTGCTGGTGGAAATGTAAGCTAGTTCAACCATTGTGGAAAGCAATATGGAGGTTCCTCAAAAAACTAAAAATAGAAATACCATTTGACCTGGAAATCCTACTCCTTGGAATTTACCCAAAGAATACAACTTCTCAGATTCAAGAAGACATATGTACCCCTATGTTTATTGCAGCACTTTTTACAATAGCCAAGATATGGAAGCAACCTAAGTGTCCATCAGTAGATGAATGGATAAAGAAGAAGTGGTAAATATACACAGTGGAATACTCTTCAGTCATAAGAAAGAAACAAATCCTACCATTTGCAACAAATGGATGGAGCTGGAGGACATTATGCTCAGTAAAATAAGCCAGGCAGAGAAAGACAAGTGCCAAATGATTTCCCTCATTTGTGGAGTATAACAATGAAACAAAACTGAAGGAACAAAATAGCAGCAGACTCAGAGCCTCCAAGAAGGAACTAGCGGTTATCAAAGGGGAGGGGTGTGGGAAGGCAGGTGGGGAGGGAGGGAGAAGGGTTTGAGGAGTATTTTGTTTAATACATATGGTCTGGGGGATCACAGGGAGAACAGTGTAGCACAGAGAAGGCACATAGTGGATCTGTGGCTTCTTACTACACTGATGGACAGTGACTGCATTGGGGGGTATGGGTAGGGACTTGATAATATGGGTAAATGTAGTAACCACATTGTTTTTTCATATGAAACCTTCATAGAATGTATATCAATAATACCTTAATAAAAAAAACTTTTAAAAATAAAAAAATAAGTGAGACACAAATGTCTGTACATATATAATGGGAGTGAGCACAATGCATGCATATCTGTCATATATTAATACCTACCAGAGAGCAACCATCTCAAACTCTCAGCAATGATGTAGACAATGAATGCATCAGCTTCTTGCTAAGTCATTCTGTCCTCTCACAATGGGGCCACAAAAACATAAGCACAGGGATGGAAACCAAGCATGGGAGCACGGGCGCCCCTCACTAAGCTGCCCTAGCTCCTGCTGCTACTGAGCTCCCTACCCGCCAGGATCAGCGACCAATGCAGAGCTTTAAGGTGGTCGGAACCTTGGAAAGACCTGCCAAGTGAGCTCAATTAAATCAGACCCCTTCTACTTCAAAGAGAAAAGTGATTCATACTGACCTCATCGCTCCTCTAGAGGTGGATTTTGCCTTCCTTCCCCACAGTAGCTCAGCCAACACCACCATCTAAGGACCTACTGAATACCTGATCTACTCACATACGTAGGACACCTCCTTGGTGGTCTTCTGGCAGAAATCCTTCTTCGTCAGAGGGCATGAGTCTTTTTTCTATTAGAGCCTTCCACTGAATGAATGAGACCCACTACATTATAGAGGGTACTTTACTAAAAGTCTACTGATAATGATTAAAATGTTAATCTCATCTAAAAAATACCTCTGTGAAAACATCTAGAATAATGTTAGATCCACCCTAAAGCAGGAATTTAATACTTCATTACGTTTAATTGGATTATTTCTTTGCATTGAGACAATGAGTCTCTTTGTTGAGATGGTAATATAATTGCTTTGACTTAGTTGTTAAAGAGTACCTTTTAAATGCATAAAAGTGATCTGTTCCCTGTGACTCCAAAGCAGTGTCTGACCCTAAATGTGGTCCGCGAACACCCTAAAGTTTTATGGTGTGCTGGGTTGAGAAGTGGAGACCGATGAGTCTTGGTTTTCTGAAGATTTCCTGTTTCAGTACTGAAAATTGCACTTCCTCAAAGACTCCTCAGTCCCAGCAAACCAGGACACCAGTCACTGTAGTGCGCTGTGTTAAATCCCTCCTTACTTCCCAGGAGGAGCAGGAATTTGGGGTGGCTCATGCTAGCAGTAAAATAATTTATGTTTGAGTAAGGTGTGTTACGTTATGATGCTTTCTGCCTTCCCCTTGGAAAGAATACAAAAGCAAGCAGAGAGGACCAGCAACGGGGTTGTGTCACTGACTTCACTTTATCATCTGCCGTGGCTAACTGGGGCCTCACCAAGAACAGTCTCGGTGATCCCCCCAACCAAAATAAGGTTCAACTTCACTGTTTGCTTCTGTGGCTGAGGACAAAAGTCAGGATCTCTCTAAGGAGGTGGCAGCCCTAGTAGTGGCCCTTAAACCCCGTCTGTGATTGCTTCTGCCTTCCTCTAGGTCTTAGGAGCGTCCGTGACAGCATGGCAGTGAGCCACCAGCGGCCAGAGCCTTCTCGCACAGCCACAGCCTCCCACCTTGGCAGGAATACACCTTTGTCACCCTCATACAGCATTTCTTTTTGCTTTCTGGACCCATTTAACTGAGCAGTACATAGAAACATGTTTAAGATTCTAAAAATTGTTTTGGGCCACAGAGAGGAGCCAGAGTCCCTGGCTTGGGGAAGCAGTTCAGAGGAGAGATGAGGCTGGCACTTCACCCACCTCCCGCCTCCAAGGGCCCCGACAGCTACCCTTCCACTTAGCTTACATTTTGGGCATCTGCACTAGTTTTCATTTAATGGAAATATTCTTTCTATTGCTAAAATTTTTGAAAAGAACAAAAAAATACAGGATACAGATATTTATACTAAACATTTGTCACACCTACCTCTACAGTTACAATTATAAATACTTTAAACCACTTGAGTGCTGGAATGACTGCCTGACATAGTACACCCTCAGCCACTTAAATATTTGTGTCTTTCTTTCATTTTCAAATATAACACTCCCTGATGGCCCAGCTTTTCTCACATTTTAAAGGTGAGACCTTGAATGGTGAGGTTCAAATTCCAGCTCTGCCGTCTTCTAGCTTTGCAACTGTAACAAGCAAACTTAGCTACTAGGGGCCTCTGCTTCCTTGTGTTTAACTGAGTGTAATAACATGACCTCCTGGGTTATGTGAGGATTAAATGAAACAATGCACATGAAGTGCCCAGCATGTAGTTGCTTCATAAGTGGTAACAACTCTTCTAATCAATTGGCCACCGAGCTGCATAGCCAAGCCTCTGCGTGCCTCTCCAGTCTATCACCACCTCTTACAGCTCAACCTCTTCTGGCCTGAACAGCCCTACAAGTTCTGGCAGATACTTAAGTCACTTCTAGAATAAAGAAATTTAAGAGTTCTCTGAGGTATCACTACAGGCTTTGGAAGGGATGGCAGATGAGTTCAGTGTGACTTTATAAGACTGTCCTGCCCCCAGGTCTCCCTCTGTGCTGTGGGTGTGCTGTTCTCAGCGGGGCTTCTCTTTCTCATCTGCTTTACCAGACTAGTCATTGGTGCACCCCCAAGGTTCAGCTCAGCTGTCTCCCCTCCGGGAAGGCCTCCTCTTATTCCTCCCACCTAGATTAGGGGCCCCTCCTCTGCCTTCTACCATAGAATCCATGTGAAGGCATCGTGAAGGCATGCTTTCACGTTGTGCTGGTCACAAGATTATTGTAGCAAACACATCTCGTGGTTCCTGTATGACAACAGCCTTTCTAAGATCTCCCTACTCACAACACCTGGATGGCCATGTGCTTTACAGTTTGACCCCCCTCTGCACCCCATCTCCCCTCTCACCACTGGAAATTGGAACAATTGTGAGCATGTGACCAAAGGTCTTTGCTATGACCAAGAACCTGTGACCTGTCCCCCGTGGCAGTGTTTTAGTCCTATTTGAGCATCAGTATTGCCACTGGAACTTTAAAACAAATACATATGCCATGTTTTTCATCCTCAAAGATCTTGATTCAGGAGGTCTAGGGTGGGCCCACACATTGGTATTTTTTTATAAGTCTTTCAGGTGATTCGGAAAAGCATCCAAATGAATGACTCTCTGAATTAACATAGAAAGAATTGGCCTACTTAGACTCTATAGGACACTTGAATGAAGAAACATGAAACAAATTTTGTGAGTAGTGGGAATGGAAAGGGATTGAACAAGGGTTATGGAAAGTCAAAGCCACTTCCATATGAAATTACCAGGGAGCGAGCAAATGTGGATGGTGAGGAAGTGGCCATTAGAGGGAGAACAGAGCTAATGTGTGCAGAGAGGCTGACACAAGACAGTGAGAGACAGAGATGGAGCAGACAGAACAAAGACAGAGAAAAAGACTTAGAGAGAGGGAGAGAGGGAGAGAGAAACCTCAGCCTTATCCCCCAAACTAGAAACCTCTGTGGACTTCTGACTCATCATCCACATGCAATATTGTGAAGTGCACCTCCACCAAGTGTTGTTGAGATGTGTGCTTCCCCCTCTGACCTACTGCTGCTGCCTAGGCCCCGGCCTTCATCAGCACTCACTGGGATCCTGGCAGAACCCTCACATCTGAGGTCTCTCCCTCTACAGCCCTCCTACCCAGCCTGTCCCCAGCACTGTCGCTAATCACACCACGTCCTCCTTTGGTCTGTGAAATGGCAAGCCTTCCCAATCTGTCCCGTCCTGCCCCACCTTGCCCATGTCCACCCATCCGTAGATCTCACACTCCTGCCACAGCAAATCAGGCCCTGGCTGCTGTGAATGCTCCACTCTCCCTTCTGTTGCCCATTTTCTACTCAGCCCTCAAAACCTAGCTCAGAAATCACCCTAGTGATGCCTTTTTCCCTCCTTCAGGCAGGATGTGCTTATTACAAACTCCTACCTTCTCCATTACACCAGTAGCTCCTGAAAGAGATGGGCTCTTTTCTATGTATCTCTGATTTCCCAGGGCATAGGAGGCACCCAGTGAGTGTGTTGTCACTGACTGAACTTATGGAATTGCAGGGAATGAGAATCGGTGATTAGAGAGCCAGAGTATCGCTGGATCTGTAGGCCAGCCCTGCATATGACTCTGTGGCCACAGACTCTGCTCCTGGATTTTCAGTGTCTTGTCTTTATCCACATTTATATCCACAGATCCTCTGGAGACTCCAGACAGATTTTTCCCAAAGTTCCATGAAACCTCAGCAGAGGCTTCTGGAGGTAACAGTTCTGGGGTGCAAAGAAGCACAGAAGGGGTGAAGCAGCCATGTGTCCATGTGGGCATTTGGACTACCTAGATGCACATAAGAATAATTTCCTTCCTTTTTATGTGAATCCTAAGAAAATCCCTTTATAGGAAAACTTAATCTTGAGCAGGAAGAAGATAGAACTATGAATTAACTCATTTTCCATGACCCAAACCACTCAGAGCCTCCAGCAAGCTTGCAGGGAGGATCCGAGTTCCATCAATGTTGAAACAGTCATTCTGATGTGGGAATGCATGTGCAAAGAGCGATTTCTGATCAGTTTTTAGTTTGCATATTTCGTTGCCTTTAACAGTGATGACGAATGGAACAAGATGTTCATTTACCAGGGAAGCTCAGTAACATGTATCAGGGCAATTAACTTGGAAATCTCCAGTGAATAAGTGTGATTCACGGGCCTATTGAATGTCAAGGAGGACTCTCAGGAATCCTGTGTGTCCACTGGGTGACAAAATACTTTAAAATCTTGAATTATGTGCTAAACTTTCTCGTTTTGGTAGTGACTCCCATTTGAGTCAGTTGATAATAGATGGAAAATGAGTAGGAAGAGGTGGATCTCTGCCAACTGAAAGGACAGGGGCTAGTCTGGGCAGAGCATTTTGTAGGATACTGGTCTGAGTGTAAGCCTAAGGTTTTTAAAATCCTCATTCTTGTAAGCAGGCACATGACCTCTTCTTAAGGGCGAGGAGATTCCAGAGGTTCATATTTGCCATCTGGAGTGGACTGTGTTATTCACCTAGATACCTGCATCACTGTGAACTTGAAATTATTTGTAGAGATGAACAAGGAGAACATTCTGGGACAGAAAGGTCAGTTTCCTTTGATAAGAATGGAACGTGTGGTCTAGCTGGGAATGTGTCTACATTCATTACATTCGGGAAAATGCTACACAGCCTCTCCCTCTGAGAGGATACCTGGGAAAGAAAAGGGCTCCCTGTGAGGCAGTAAAAATGAGAACCCCCTCAAAGCCCTGGCATTTAATGGCATCCAGAATCCAGCACCATTAGATGGTGCTCTTCTTCATCCCACAAGGGAAAATGTCATTTCATCCATGCCTGTGGGGTTTCCTGTTTGTCCAAATCATGTTAAGAGCACAATGCCTAGTTAGTAATCAAGCGCTGTTGGAGTTGTTTCCTACCAAGCGAATGGTTTTAATTTTGAAGCTCTCCGTTCCATCGTTCTTTAGCACTGGGAAGGGCTTGCAACCCAGCTAACCCTGTCTCCCACTTTGGCCTGGGAAACCCCACACAGACCTGGCTTACCCTTCAAACTGGCCAGAGCCAGATTTGCTTGGCTTTTGTTGCTGCTCTTATCTATATTTTAAGTAGGCACAGACAGGAAAGAGCAGCAGTGGCAATGATATTTCAACTTTGCTTCTGGTGCTCTGGGGACACAGCCACCAGAGGTGGTGCCTATTGTGGACTTTCGGGCTTAAAGTCATCGAACAGAATTCCTTGCTTTGGTAAGACCACAATGCATAGTTTTCTTTTGAAGTGACACAGCCCAGAAATAGGTATTGTAGATGATTGTAGCTCCTTGTACTTTTCTGCTTCTGTCTTAAAACTCTCATGCACAAATTCTACTCTCATGTCTCTGAAGATGACTTTTGAATTTGGGTGTGCAGAGGAATTGGCACCAAACAAAATTGGGTTAAAATATCAACTCTGCCACTCAATTGCTGTTTGACCTTGCATAGGTAATTTGAAGCTCTGACCATCAGTCTCCTCATCTGTAATATGGGGATACTACCTATCTTGCAGGGATGATTTTAAGACTCAATGAGATAATGCTATTCCCCTTACTTGTACAATGCACACAATTCCTTTAAAGTAAAAAATTGTGTGAAATTCAGTATTGAATGAAATTATTTTTATCATAATGTTACTTAAGTACACACATAAAACTAGGTAAAAATTCCTGAGTGTATATATATATATATATATCCATTTCTACTTTCCACCATATACGACACAAATTTTAAAAATTAAATTTAAGTGAAGATACAATCTATAACATTCAACTTACAACATACATTTCATCTAATTTCATAAGTCTGTTGTTTTCCTGGAATTAAATGCATTTGCAATGTGAATTTGATACAGTTATGTGAAGGCTCTTTTGAGTTCAGTCAGGCTATAATATCAAGTGCCATTGTGTAAGCATCCCAAGAATTCAGTTCATTCCCAAAGAGATTTCTCAGTATATTCCCCACGGGTTGCCAGCTACTATTTCTCCACCTCTGAGATTACTGCTAAAGGGGGGTTTAGCTACCTACAAGGCCAGGCAGGGCTGCTGGGGAACTCTCCAGTCCAAGCAGGGCCCAGTTGTGAATAGTCTTATAGACTCCCACACTTGAGTGGGCTTAGGAGCTCACAGCCCTCTAAAAGCCACTGAGGAATCTTCAACAGGGGAGTTATATATTAACTTCATCTTTAAAGTGATTCATTTTGGCAGTTTTGTGTATGGGTAGGAGTTGTTGAGGATGAAGTTAGAGCCGTAGAAATTTTTCTTTGACTTTTTGTCTGAACTTGTATCTTCAAAGTAATGGGGAAAAAAAAACAATTAGGGCTAACTTATATCTATTATTCTTTGGATAATTGTGTTTAACAGAAAAGTCAGCACTGATTAGATCATCATCAAAATGTTCCCCAAGACAGCTGTTCTCTTTGGGGAAAAACCTAGCCAACTGTTCAACATTATTATTTTCTTTACACCTAGTAAGGTGCCTTGCAAAAACAACACCTTAAATAAGTGTTTTGTGAATGAATGAAGAATAAATGAATAAAAATATACAAAGCAGTCATCTAGTGACAGCACCTAGAATGGTGAGCCCAGTATCTCAAACGGTAGGCTCATGCTTAGAAATTCTGCTTTTTAAGAAAATGGCATAGCATGTTAGATTATCTTAGTTCCCTTGGTTTTAGACCCCTGGCACAGGGATGCCCCCAGGTTTTCTACCTTTGTTACTCTGACCCTAAGATCCAGTGGACGCTTCTTGGGCTTAACTGTGTAAGTTACACCATCAGGCCTAGCTCTGATACATAGCTATAATTTACCTGTCATTTGTCAGTAGATTAAAATATCAGATTGGTCTGGAGCAAAAGATAGTTCATGTAAAGTCAGTATCTTGTTCTATTCACATTATTCACTGCAGCAATTTTTTCCCTTTGCTATAAAAGTTGAGCTTACAGGTCTTTAATTTTCAGAACGAAACCATTTTCTCTTTTATTACACAACCATTTTATGTTGGCTGTTTTCCCAGTGTGCTGGCACTTCTTCAGTCCTCCATGAAATGTTAAAGAATAACAGATGTAACCTTGCAAAACTTCAACTAATTCAGCAAGTTCTCTGTGAAGTAAGTCATACTCCTTGTAAATCTGAATAAAGCTTCTTTATAAACAACCTACTGTCAGTCTCTTAATCTCTGGGCCTCTCCTTATTTCCAGTCCATAGCATGATACTCTTTTGATACTTTATCAAATCAGCCTACAGCTGGCTGCTTCTGATAGAATTTCAACTACAAGGGGGAAAAAAAAGTCATTTCTTAGGTTAACTAGGAAGTCCAGGAGTACAGGGCTTTAGATACAACTAGATCCAGGGATACATGCTGGCTTAGTTCAAAAACATCTTCCTTGACAAGACAAGAAGCTACTGAACATTCCAGGGTTACATGGCCCTTACCACTCACCACCCCAAAGAGAGAGAATCAGAGAGATTAGGTGCCTTGCTTGGCCACCCTGGATCCCACCAGGAGTCCAAGCATGGGTCACGATGCTAATCAAAATGTTGCCCGATGGAGATTCCTGTATTTTTCACAACAAAGCCCGAAGTGCAGTGGGAATCTGACAACCAGTCTGGAGAGTTCTAGACTCCCACCCCTAGATATTATAAAATCTACTTGCAGAATTTGAATTAACCATAAATTTGAACTTAAGAAGAAAATAATACCCAGGAACAAGGTAGACTCACCAGTTAATATAAAGACCAAAACCTAGGGTGAGAAAGCAAGCATTTCAGCTGTGCTGTTGAATAAACTCAATCAGATGAGCAAATAAGCCTGAAACAATAGTCCTTTCTGCACCAGAGTTTACACAGTACAGTACAGCATGCAGCAAGGTGACAGACTGTCCAGATGGGAGGGCTCTCCAGCACTATTTCCCGTGTTGGCCTGTTCTTGCCAAGGTGTTCTCTGTGGTAACCTGACCCTGAGTTTTACACAGGCATCATTTACAAGAGTTAATTACCTTTCACTAGATAGCGGCTACCCCACTGCTATCTTCCAAGAAAAGCAGCACTGTTTTGGAAGCTCCTGTTTAAGGAATGAAATAGGGCATGAGTGCAGCCAACCCAAACTGGTCTGGTGCCCTGTCAGTGCTGAGAGAAGACAACGAAGCCAGTGTAGTTCTGGCTGCTTGGCTCTTTGCCTTAAATGAGGTGTTGGATTCCCTATTTGGGGATTCTGCCCTTTGCTGGAAAGAGGAGTTGACTGGATGATCTAATCATTTATCTGTCCCTTTGCCGACCACTGTATGCAATCCATTGTGATCATTATTAAGTAACATCCAGTGGCTTTCCCTGGGAATGGCACAGGAGGTTAGAAATATAAACACAGGGCCCATAGCATTCCCCAGTGATGTCAGTTTCTGTTTTAGTTTAAATATTTTTAGAGGATATCCCTGTTAAGCCAAACATCTTGTTTACAATGGGGCAGCATTGCAGAGGACAATACCCTTGCAGTACAAGTTACCACTATGGAATCACGTCAAAGTTTCGTGTTACATCTGATCCACTGGCTGCTTCTGATGTGGTCAAACATGACGTGTTCCTCCACCCTGAGAGAATGTGCAGACTGAACGCCATCTAAAAGGGAGTTTGAATAGATAGCTCTTTGTATACATTACCACAGATCAGTGTTTATGAGAATAAATGTTATTTTTATTAATTAATCTTTCATATCATTGCAGCTCTTGAGAAAGATGACCACTGCCCTTGTAATTGTTCTACCCTTGGTAGCAAACAAAGTGAACGCAGATGCCTTGCCTATATATGAGAAGTGAATTGGATTTTATGTTCAGTATTGCAGGTCAACTGAACACTTATTATCAACAGCAAGCAGTAGTGGCTCTAGAATTTCCATTAAGAGAAGGTTTAAAAGTGACAACTTCCTTGGAAGCAGCAGCCAGAGGATTTGTCTTGAGGTGCATTTTCACAGCAAGTACAGATGACACTTTTTTGGGGGTGGTATGGTGAATGTTATAGAGAGGCAAGAGATCTCTGATCTTCCATGGTCACATTGTGTGAGCTTGACAAACCTAAATAAATAAAATACAAACAAAGATTTTATCAAAACTGAGCAAATTCCTGGTTCAGATCTCACCTAGGTATGAATCTGACAATGTCACCATTCAGATAATTAGGTTGACCAAAACGAAGAATAAATCCCTCACAATCCTTTGATGTATTATAGTTCATACCCCCTTTCCTTCCCCCAACATCCATCCTAACATAAATTACTATCCAACACTCATCATAGCCACAGAGCAAGTTGGCAGGGCCCAGTTTATTAATTCTGTAAGCCCTCTGGTATCTCAGAGACAAGGCCATTATACAATCACAGATGACAAAAATTTAGAGAATAACACTCATCTCGTTTCAATGTGAAAGGAACTCTCTTAATAGATATATTCAGAAGGAGCCTTTATTTTTAGTCCCTGTCTGAGTTGGTTTCCCTGTGAGAATAGTGCCCTCTGGTGCTGATTTAATGTTCCAACTGGGTAAGGAAAAGAAAAACCTTAACACGTTGACCAACCTAGAAAGATTTATGTAGTAAGACTGGCGGTTCTTAAGACGGCACTTTTCCATTAAAACCTGTGTTATTAATTATGTGTTAGACTTTTCCCCCATTGCTCTAATGCAGCATAAAACTGAGAAAGAACTTGGTGGTCCACACAGAAAGATCAATGCAGGCAGTGGCTAAACAGGTAAGACATGCATTTATTATAGCTCATCGGAGGTGATTTAGGAAGTCAAACAATTCTTAACAAAAACAAGACAGCAATTCTTCATTTTTAAATTTTGGTTCATTGTTTTTACACCTAATGGAGCTGCCCACATAAGGTTCACCTTCTGTGGAACTTGTAATTTCATTTAGTTTCCTTTAGTTTAGTTTGGTTTTGGACTGTACCGTCCTTGGTAATTTCTATATATGGAAAAAAGAATGCTGCACCCTTCCAGTGACTGTTTTTTCCAAAGCCAGTATCTGTTATGGGTGTGTGTGTGTGCAGCTGTAGCAAGGAGCTCCAGATTGGTAAAGATCTGACACGTGTATTATTTGGTTAGAATAGTGTAAGTCTACACTGTTTACTGTGGGGTGTAGGTTGGGGGATTAAATTTTTAAAATTACACCAGCAATTAAAATTCAGAAGATTTTTTTCCTTAAAAATCCAGATTTGTAGCTTCTCCTAAAATATTTTCTAGTGAAAAAATACTTTTAAGTGTCTTTTAGAAGGGTTTTCACGAAGCCCATTATCTGCCTGCTCCAGGAGGCCCTTGAATTCTTAGCATTGGATTTATCTATTCTTCATTGGATAGCTTTCTGTTAAAATACAGATCATGGGGTTCTGGTGCTGAACTTTGGAAGGGTTCTATCAAAATAGTCATTGGAAGCCCTGTCAGCTCCATTTTGCTCACTTATTTTTCTCCCTCCAACTATAAAACCAAATTTCATCCTGTCCATTTGCACTGTCTCTTCCCCAGCAGCCCAGTAGAGAAATACTCATGGCTCAGTGATGATGCATCTTCTACCATCTCCACCCACCTTTCCCTATAGTGATTCCTACACAGGGGAATCTGGACCAGGGGTACAGAAATAATTAAGACTGCAACAGCTCAGAAGAAGATGCTGACACTCCCACCCAGGACCTCACATGTCCCACAAGTCACCTTAAAATGAGAAAAAAACATCCCTTTCTCCAACTGGATGAAGCCCTGCCCTGTAGCTCATGTCTTGGGAATTAGAGCAGTTTAGATTTCAATCCTCACCCATCCTTCCAACGAGTCACCCTTATGTAGTGAACAAACTGGACAGCTGTTCTCAGAGGTCCTCCTACCAATGAATCTTGTTTATAAAGACGCCCCCACAGCATCTTTTCTTGAGGTTTTTTTCCCTCATCCTGTTTTCTGGACATCCTATTATGTCCAGAAGGATGGCAGTCGTAGTCCTGCCCAGTGTCTTACCTTTCTCAGGCAGGTTTTCCTTCCTTCTGCCTGAATACAGTTCTTCTCTCCATCACTTTTCTGGTTAACCAAAAGTCCGTATCTCCTGGATCTTCTGACAAGTTCAGTTCATTTTGGTCTTTAACTTTTCAGAATTCCTGTGACATTTATGTTTGGTATTGCAGATCAACTGAACACTTATTAAATGTTTCACATGATTTCTTTGTCTTCTCTGCCAATTTGATATCTCCTCAAGGAGATTTCTCCCTAAATCATTCTCTACCATCTAAAAGACTCTCTGGGGATTTCTGCTTGGGACAGGATAGATTAACAGGGATTGAGGTTGCCAGATAAATTTCAAGAAGCCCCATTAAATTTAATTTCAGGCACGCTTATACTATATGTATGGGTCATACATATATTTAAAAAGTATTTGTTGTTGCTCTGACATTCAGATTTAATTGAGGGTCTTGTTTTGTTTTGCTATATTTGGCATTTCTTCCAGGGTTGGATTTACTCTCCTATCTTAAATAACTCTTAAAAACTCTGGAAAATACATGAACAATGGTTCTCAGACATTGGCACACAAGCAGTGCAAAAAATGATCTCTTAGAGAAGTGAAGAAATGAGGCAGTCTTCATGATGGCCCTATGTTACCTTTGGGAGAAATTTTCCAGACTTCAGTGCAGAAAGAGTGAAAACAAGCAGTCTGGCAGTTTCCTTAAGATGAGGAGACAGAGTTGAGAGTTTGGAGAGGCCAAGCTGGCTAGAATTCACAAGGCAGAGCACCTGTAAGACTAAAGAAGGCTTCCCTTGATTCTTCAGCTAAGTATTAACTAGCGCACGTGTGCAAAGGAAAAAGTTGGAGAGATAAAACCATAGGAAGGAGTAAGTAGAACAATTTCTGGAGCTCACACAGGGCTAAGCATAGTTCATATTTTCAATAACCAGAGTGGATAAAGCTTATAATAAATCATGAAGGCAGAAATTGACAAATTGGGTAAAAAAGCAAGACCCAATTATATCCTACATGCAAGAAACCCACTTCAAAGATAAACAAATAACTTAAAAGTAAAATATTAGGAAAATGGTATACCATGCTATCACAAATCAAAGCTGAAGTGGCTATATAAATATAAGACAAAGCAGACTTCAGAGCAAAAAATATTACCATGGATAAAGAGCACCATTTCATAATGATAAATGGGGAGATGATCAAGAGGACAAAACAATCCTAAGTGTTTATGAACCTTATAGTAAAGCTTCAAAATACATGAAACAAAAAGTGACAAAACTGGAAAGAGAAATAGACAAATTCAGAATTATAGCTGAAGATTTCAATACTCCTCTGAAAATAACAGACTGAATGAATAGGCAGATAATCAGGAATGATATAGAAGACTATAATACTATAGAAAACTATAATACTATCAATCAACTTTACCTAATTGACATTGATAGAACACTCCACCCAACAGCAGCAGAGAACACTTTAAAAGCATCCTAAACATTGACCAAAATAGAACATATTCTGTACCATAAAACAAGATTCAGTATGTTTAAAGTAATTCAAATAAATAAAAAGTATATTCTCTAACCACACTGTAATTAAATTAAAAATAGATAACAGAAAGACATCTGGAATATCTCCAAATATTTGGAAACTAAATGACACACTTCTAGAGAAAAAAGTATCAAAGAAGGAATCATAAGGTAAATTAGAAAATATTTTGAACAAAATGAATGAAAATTAAAATACAATATGTCAAAAGTTGTGAGATGCAGCTAAAGCAGTGATAAAGGGGAAATACATACATGCTTATTATAGGAAAGAAGAAAGGTCTAATCAATGACCTAAGCTTCCACCTTAAGAAACATTAGAAAGAAAAGCAACTTAAGCGGGTGGAAATAATGAAGGCAAGAGAAGAAATCAATAAAATAGAAAGCAGAAAAACAATAGAGAAAATCAATTAAACCAAAAGCTTATTTTTCAGCAGATCAATGAAGTTGATAAACTTATAGTCAGAGTGTCCTGGAAAAAAGAAAGAAAGCACAAATAACCAATATCAGGACTGAAAGAGGTGACTGAATTATTCCAGATTCTACCTATATTAAAAGAATAAAAAAGGAATATTATGAACAAATTTATGCCTAGAAATATAATAACTTAGATGAAATGGATAAGTCCTTTGAATGATACAAACTATCAAATCTCACTCAAGGGGAAATAAGCAACCAGAATAGTCCTATGTCTAAAAAAAGAAATTGAGAGAGTAGATCTTAAAAGTCCCTATCACAAGAAAAAATATTTTTTCACTATGTATGTTAACTAGACTTGTTGTGCTAATAATTTCACAATATATACAAATACCAAGTCACTATATTGTACACTTGAAACTAAATGATGTCAAATACACTTCAATCTAAAAAAATGAAATCGAACTTGTACTGTAAAAATTTCCTGCCAAGAAAACTCCATGTAGAGATAGCATCATTGATAAATTCTTTCAAACATTTACAGAAGAAATATCACCAATTCTACACAACCTTTTCCAGAAAATTGAAAAGGAACATTTCTCAACCCATTCTGAGACCACCATTACTCTAATGACAAAACATATGCAGACATTACAAGAAAAGAAAGCTATAGCCCATTATCTCTCATGAAAATAGATACTGAAAATCCTTCAAAAATGATAGCAAGTTAAATCCAGCAATATGTACCACAGAATATACATCAGAACCAAGTGGGGCTTATTCCAGGAATTCAAAACTAATTTAACATTTGAAAATCAATGTAATTAATCATATTAACGATTGAACAAGAAAAAAACATATGGTCATATCAGTTAATGCAAAACACCCATATTTGACAAAATTCAACACTTGTTTGTGATAAAAATTCTCAAAAAAACCCACACAATACAACAAAACTGGGGATAGAAATGAACTTCCTTAACCTAATAAAGAGTTCATATTAAAAAACTTACAGCTAATATACTTAATGGTGAGAGACTAACTGCCTTTCTCCCAACATCAGGTACAAATAAGCATGTCCTCATCATTCCTATTCAAAATTGCACTGAAAGACCCAGCAAGTGAAATAAGACAAGAAAAAGAAATGAAATGCATACATATTGGAAAGGAAGAAATAAAAGTCTTTATTGGCAGATGAAACAATTGGGTGTGCAGACAATCCCAAAGAATCTATCCAAAAAAAAGCTTCTGCAACTACTGGGGGAGTTTAGCAAGGTAACAGACTGCAATGTCAATATGCAAGAGTTAATTGCAATGAATAACTGGAATTTGAAATTTAAAAACACCATTTATAATCACACTAAAAGTCTAACTAAGAAATTTGGTATAATCTAACAAAAATGAGCGTGAAACACTAAATGAAAGAAAACAAAGAGGACCTAAATAAATGGAAAAATATTCCATACTTCTTTTTAATACTCTTTTCTTTCATTTCCTTCAATACCACCACAAGAACCATATTGGTCACTCATGAAGCCTGAAGGTAAGGATGAGGCATGCAACAGACACAAAACATAACTTAATATACATCATTATACATGGGTCATTAGATCCCAACACTAGACATTTTTCTTTTTTTTAAAATAATTCTGGTTTTTTTTGTGGGTTTTTTTTGTATCATTAATCTACAATTACATGAGCAGCATTATGGTTACTAGACTCCCCCCATCATCAAGTCCCCACAACATACCCCATTACAGTCACTGTCCATCAGCATAGTAAGATGCTATAGAATCACTACTTGTCTTCTCTGTATGTGCTGTCTTTCCCATGCACCCCCCCACATTATGTCTGCTAACAGTAATGCCCCCTTTTTTCCCCTTCTCCCTCCCTTCCCACCCATCCTCCCTAGTCCCTTTCCCTTTGGTAACTGTTAGTCCATTCTTGGGTTCTGTGAGTCTGCTGCTGTTTTGTTCCTTCAGTTTTTTCTTTGTTCTTATACTCCACATATGAGCTAAATCATTTGATACTTGTCTTTTTCCGCCTGGCTTATTTCACTGGGGATAATACCCTCTAGCTCCATCCATGTTGCTGAAAATGGTAGGATTTGTTTTCTTCTTATGGCTGAATAATATTCCATTGTGTATATGTACCACATATTCTTTATCCATTCAACTACTGATGGACACAGGTTGCTTCCATTTCTTGGCTATTGTAAATAGTGCTGCGATAAACATAGAGGTACATATATGTCTTTTTCAAACTGAGCTCCTGCATTCTTAGGGTAAATTCCTAGGAGCGGAATTCCTGGGTCAAATGGTATTTCGATTTTGAGTTTTTTGAGGAACCTCCATACTACTTTCCACAATGGTTGAACTAATTTACATTCCCACCAGCAGTGTAGGAGGGTTCCCCTTTCTCCACATCCTCGCCAACATTTGTTGTTGTTTGTCTTTTGGATGGTGGCCATCCTTACTGGTGTGAGGTGATATCTCATGTGGTTTTAATTTGCATTTCCCTGATGATTAGCGATGTGGAGCATCTTTTCATTTGCCTGTTGGTCATCTGAATTTCTTCTTAGGAGAAGTGTCTGTTCAGATCCTCTGCCCATTTTTTAATTGGATTAGTTGATTTTTGTTTATTGAGGTGTGTGAGCACTTTATATATTCTGGATGTCAATCCTTTATCAGATCTGTCATTTATGAATAGATTCTACCAAACTGCAGAATGTCTTTTTGTTCTATTGATGGTGTCCTTTGCTGTACAGAAGCTTTTCAGCTTGATATAGACCCATTTGTTCATTTTTGCTTTTGTTTTCCTTGCCCAGGAAGATATGTTCATGAAGAAGTTCCTCATGTTTATGTCCAAGAGATTTTTGCCTAGGTTTTTTTCTAAGAGTTTTATGGTTTCATGACTTAAATTCAAGTCTTTGATCCATTTCAAATTTACTTTTGTGTATGGGGTTAGACAATTATCCAGTTTCATTCTCTTACATGTAGCTGTCCAGTTTCACCAACACCAGCTGTTGAAGAGGCTGTCATTTCTCCATTGTATGTCCATGGCTCCTTTATCATATATTAATTGACTGTATATCTTTGGGTTAATATCTGGACTCTATGTTTTGCTCCACTGGTCTATGGGTCTGTTCTTGTGCCAGTACCAAATTGTCTTGATTACTGTGGCTTTGTAACACTAGACATTTTTCACCGACCCCCTCCAGTTTTTTGTAAATAAGCTTTGTGCCACGTTTTCTTCTCTCTCCCCTTCTCTTTGCTTGTTCAACTCCCTTTGTACCTTCCCCCGTCCCTTTCTTTCTTCTTTTCTGTCCTATCTGGTCCACATTCCCAGTTCCTATTTGTGCCTTTAAATGGAGACTTTTGGCTGGCTTTATCACTTTCTCCTATCATCAAACAACTTAACCAAGGTGTTTTCCTAAACAAAGATAGCTTTTTTTCCTAAAATATTTGAGAGAGAGAGAAAGAAATGGAAAGATGATCTCCACTACCCTCTTCAACTTGGTGTTTGGATAGAATTGATGTACATGAAGTCATTATGTCAACTTTATATAACTATAAACTTATAAATGTGAGGCATTCGTATAATTATAGTGATAACGTTGGTGGGAATGAAGGGCCTGGACAAGGTAAGTCATGTGGAAGGGCCCCTCCCAGAACGGCCTGTGATAATGGAGTGCTCCTTCAGCCCTTCCATCTGCTCAGTGAACACTTCCTGAATATCTGCTCTCTTCCAGGCACTGAAACACAAAGAAAAATAACATTTAGTTCTACCCTCTAAATATTCAGTTCTGGTGGAGACCAACATGTGAAAAATACATAAAATTGAATACAGTGATTAAGAGATTTTACTGACCAGACAAGCAGATTTTTTTTTTTTTGGAATAGTATACAATTCACATATCCTAGCCTGATGTCAAACCTCATTTTCTAATTTGCAGCCCAGCAGAAATAGTCAACTTATGTACAGTATAAACAAGATACTCTAGAACCAAATAATTTGCTAAATGTGTTGGAACTCTGTTGGCAATGTGTCTAGTATCATATGTGAAGAACTTTTAGCTACGTGGCTAATTGCTTAAGTGCTCCAAGGGAAAACTTGAGAATCAGACTATGTGAATCATCTCTAACCAATAGACTCTGCAATGAGCCTTTCTATTTTGAAATTCCTGTTTAGATCCTTACACTTACTTCTTCTATAGCTCCTTAAGAAATTTACTGTTTTCTTGTAAGAGCAGATAAAATTGAAGTAAAGCCAAAGGTTACAGGCGTTGTTTCTGGAGTCAGAGCATGTTAAGTTTGAATCCTGAATCTGCCCCTTACCATCTGATTACTGTTAACCAGATCCTTTAGCTTCATTAAGCCTAGTCTTTTTGTTTGTCAATTAGAGATAAGAAGAGTAGTTAATTCTATGGAGTTTTGTAAAGATGAGGTAAAGCAATGTATGTGAAGCTCCAAAACAGTGCTGTTATTGGGAAGGATGCTGTGGTGTGCAAATTGCAATACTTCTGAAGTGTCAGTAGAGGGAGCACAGTCATTGGAAACTTGCGAAAACCAAATTAGGTTAATCCAAACCCTTTGCACAAACCCTGTTCTGATGGAGTTTGAGGGACCCGCATACAGATGAGCTGGCAAGACCCAGAAGAGACTGTGTTGCCCCAGTAATCCCTGCTGTACAACTCATTTGATGCTAGCATATGCTACCATGGAATTCAACCTATTTTTCTGTATGTACATGTTCTGTCCAGCATCCAATGTTAAATCACCCAAGTTTCCTCAGGACACCTAAGAGGCGAGCTCGGAGGGGAGAGGTAAGGTGCTACTACAAAAATGAAGAGCAGCAATGTTTATATTCTTTGTACAAGAATGGGAGAAGGTGATGCTGGCTTACAACCTGCAGGAGATGGAAGAATCCAGCTGTCTTCTCTCAAACCAGACTTTCTCTCTCTTACAATCTTCTTCCTCTCTTGCTGCCTCCAAAACAAACAGCGTGCTTAGCATAGCAGAAGGACTGACCGAGTCCACTCTGCCTCCTATTTTGACAGCAGCTGTGAACTTGTCTAACTTGACCTCTCATCTCTGTTTGAAATCCCATCTGTACAATGAAGAGAGAAGGGAAGGCAAAGGTTTAATCTAACGACCTCCAAAATTCTTCACAACTTGGTTATCATTATTCTAATAATAAGTTATTATTGTGCAATTTCACTTACCCTATTCCTTACATTATATTTGTGAATCTTCCCAGCAGTTTCATGTGGGATATGATGTCCCACTTTTACAAGGAGTTTGGGACTCAAATAGATTAGGTAGCTTATCTGGCTTTGTACAGCTACAAATTTCCCTCTTAAGACTGGACAACAAAAAATTAGGAGTAGGGCTTCTAACCAGGGTAAATGGAGGATCATTATAGGGGAGAGAGGAATCAATGGTGGCCTTTGAGTTTGGGAAACTTTATAAGGATTTCACTTTGGGGTGTTCTTGGTTGTTCTTTTGCTTTGGATTATTTTCTTTAACTCCTCCTCCTCCTCCTCATCTTCTTCTTTTTCTCCCTTTACTCAGCTCTGAGGAACTAGTGAGGCCAATGTAGTGACAACAAACTGGGGACCTAGATATTTAGACTTCACGCTAAGAGACAGGAGCAAAGGCGCACAGAGATACTCTTTCTTAGAAGCCGCTAATTGCACTATAGGAAAGCAGACAAAGGTTTTAGACAGATGCTTCAACCAAGGGAAAAAAAGTGTACATTTGGATGGAGAGTCCCGCATGATATATACTTCTGGGTAAACTGATTGTGATGGTGGATAGAGTAGAGAATTCAAGTGCGTTTTCTGAAGACCTCTGGAGGTGGTCCCCAAGACCTTTTCAGGAGGTCTGAGAAGTTTGAACTATTGGTGGGTAATGTTGGTGTCTCAGTGTGACCTAAGGCACTAATGCCAAATTATCCTAATAATCATTGTATTCTTTACCACCATAGACTTAAATTTTTTGAGATCCCAGTTTGATTTAAGAATGTTTTCAATGAAATAGGAAAATAAATTTTATTAAATCTGAGGCCTTGAATACACATCTCCTTAATATTCTATACTATTACATGGGAAGGAAGCATATTCACATATGATGATTTTCTCAAGGAAAAGCACTGTGATTGAGTTCCCAATGCACGGGCCACTTTTTCTCACAGAATACCATTTTCCCTTGGAAGAATGACTGACAAAACTATGGTTATTCAGACTTGGGTATCTGGAAGACATTTTCCTAAAAATAAATAAAGTGGGCCTGTCACTTCAAAGAAAACAATTGACAACAACTGCTTCCAATAAGAAAAACTTGACCTTTCAAGCAAAAATTAGAATTTGATAAACTTCTATCCTTAACAGCTCCCCAATACTTCAAATATGTTTCTAAGGAAATTAGTGGTGATACTGCCTAATATGATGTTCTAATATTGCGTGATGAGGTGTGTCAGCATTTGAAAGAGCTGCATTATTCAGTGGACCAATATTTTCCCAACGACCAATGTGTGATATTACAAAACCATGGATGATGGGTAAAAGTTCCACTGAAAATACAAGATCCACCAATGGATTTTCATGTAGCTGTATATGTAAAGTTTGCTGCTATGGTTCCACATTCCACAGTGCAACTAACCCTTAAAGAACTACCACTTGCTGAATTTTGAGGTATCCAGGAAGGATATCTACATTATCTGAAGAAGTTATTAAAATGCTCTTCCTTTTCCCATTATCTACGTGAGTTCAGATTTTCCTGAAATACTTCAACCAAAACAATGTTTTGCAACAGATCAAATGCAGAATTAGATAGAATCCAGCTGTCTTCTCTCAAGCCAGACTTTAAAGGGATTTTCAAAAATGTAAATCAATTTTACTCTTCTTGCTAATTTTTTCTGTTAAAAATATACTTGTTTCAAATATTCATATTTGACCTGATTGTTTATAGGTCATAATGCATGATCAAAACCGAAAGTTTCTGTGATGAATGCCCTTGTACTGTTCACCATGTAAGAATTTATTCACTATGTAAGAATTCGTTCACCATGTAAGAACTTGTTCGTTATGCTTCAGAAGATTGGAGACTGACGAGAATTAGGCTTGAGATGGATTAATGATTGTACATTGAGCGTTGACCCCCCTATACTGAATTTTATTGTTGTTAACAACCATTTGATCAATAAATATGAGAGATGCCCTCTCAAAAAAATATATATATATATACTTGTTTTTCATTTAAAAATGTTTAACACATAACGGATGTGATAATTGTAAATGAATATTTTAATTTTTTCTCAGGTTTAATTTTTGATCACAATAAATACAAATTTATAAATATAAATAATAGTAATAATAATAAACACATAATTATAATAATAAATATAAGAGTAATACAAATAGTACCACAAAAATTCTCTGGGTTGGCAACAATTTTTAAGAGAATAAAGGTGTCATGAGACCAAATAGTTTGAGAATTGAGGAGGGGGTTCCAAGGTGAGATCCTTAAGGAGAAAATAAACTCTCTGCTTTGTATAGCAGGTACTCAACAGTTGAGTATAATGATGACAAAGACACGCAAAACCAGTTTGACTAACACTCTAAGGCAGGAAGTGAAAAGTGTTGAATGAGTGGTTTAGATCTGCGCTGGCCAATGGGGTAGCCACTAGCCACATGTGGCTGTTTAGCACTTGAAATGTGGCTAGTCCTAACTGAGAAGTCCTGAAAGTGCCAAATACACACCAGACTTCAGAGATCTACTATGAAGTAAGGAATGCAAAGTATCTCTTTAATGATTTTTTACATTGATTATATGTGGAGATGTTAATATTCTGCATGTGTTGGGCTAGAGTGTTGAAATTAATTTCACCTGTTCCTTTTTCCTCTTTTAATATGGCTACTAGAAAATGTAAACATATGAAACTTGTATTTTGAGAGAGGAAAGTGCAGTTGAAGGGAGCATCGATTCTTAAATATGAGCGGTTACTCTAGGAAACAAAGGAGACTGGTCTGCATCAGATCGTGGGCTCCTGTGCAGGGTGGGCAGGAAAGGTTGGGATCAGATTGTATGGAATTGTGAGTGCCAAATCTTGGACTTTTTCCTCTAAGCAGTAACCACTTCACCAGGAGAAAAGCAGACTTTGCCACATAGCTCATGGAATAGCCCAAATTAGGCACTTTCTTCAGGTAGGGGCAGAGCAACACCAGCTCCTGGAAACTGCCCGGTGGGCAAGCAGCCAAGCCCAGGCCAGGGGTTCAGAGCAATGCGGAGAGTGAGACTTTGCAGTTGATGGGCTTATTTTTTGAGGGAGGAAAAGGGTGGCAAATTTAAGCACATGATACCAATGTCACCTGGAAGAGGAGGAGAATCCTGGGGGTGTACCTGTGCGATGGCCGCTCAGAGCCAGCGGTAAAGCAGGACTGTTACGTGGCATGCTGCTCTAGGCATGTGCATAAGTAGACTGAGTCATTCCTTTTCTGTTTTTCAGTCTATCTTCCTTTATTTTTGTCTTGATTTTCCTGAGCATTTACAGAACTCTGTGTCAGAGGTGGAGCACCTAGCTCGGAGGAGATGAAGTGAAAGACCACTAAGAAGGGAGTTGAAACCGCTGGACTCTTACTTGGGCTGAGTGGCTAACTCACTGAGTAACCCATTACCTCCATGGGCTTCAGACTCTTCAGATATGAAAGAGGAGTTGGGACCAGATGAGACCAAGTTTCCCTCCAACTCTGATTCTAGAACAGGCCCGTGTCACGGAGAGAAGAGCATCTCACAGCAACCAGGTACGAGGCTAGTAAGGGCAGGCACTGGTGGCACACACAGGAGCTGGCCCAAACCTCTGCGTGAGGTTGCCTTGCTCCCAGGGAGCAGACCCTGCTGGAACTGGAGCAGAGCGAGATGTGAGTTTTATGTTTTGATCCTGGCTACCCACCCCTGCCATCCCAGCGACTGGCTCTCTTTGGTGAGTGGCGTCTGAAAGAGGAAGCCCGGTAGTTAACTCAGGGCAAGTAAGTCTGCAGGGGATCTCAGACTGTCTGGGGAAAACCCTGAAGAAAATGCGAGTGGGTAGCCCCCACCCACCCACCTCCTCCTGACACCCTTGGGCCTCCTGTCTTTGCAGGAGTGATTGGCGGGGAGGAGGAGAGGGCTCCCTGCGCAGGGGCCTTAGCCTGACTGTTTCTCCTCTTGAGTATTTCTAGAATAGAGAGCGGTGGGAACCACCCAAGTAAAGTCCCAGAGACTGTAGCACTGACGCACAGGAAAGCCTCAGTGGGCGGAGAAATGCAAATCCCCTGCTGACGATGGGCGTCAGCGGCTTTGTCCGGGCGGCTGAGAAGGGCGGTTCTGACTGGACTTGAGCACCGCCTGGGACCTGGTGCTGAGGGAGCCAGGTAAGGAGCTGTCCGCACCTTGTGTTGCTTCTCCGGAGGAGCGCGACCAGGAACATGCTTAGGCGGGATGCCGCTGCGGCTTGGCTCTTCGCGTGGGGGTGTGACAGTCACTTCATTTTAACCTGAGGATGGGTCATTTTTAAAAGCATCCGGCTCCATGATTCAGAGACGCGCTCTGGCGCAGGTCTCCCGGCGAGGCTCGGGGCTCTGCCCGCCGAACCTGTCGGCGGGTCGGAGAGCGGCGGCCGGCGCGGAGGTGTGTCCTCGCGGGGCGCTGGAGGAGAGCCCCTCTTCACTTCCTCAGCCCGCTTCTCTGAGCTGTAATGTCTGACATCAGACTGCGTACCTGGGTTTCAGAAAGAAAGCCCGCAGCTCGGTTTTGATGAGAGCAGGGCACTTAGGGCAAAAGCCACAACTTGGCGAGCGCCGGGTCACAGAGCCAAATGGGCACTGTCGACTAACCAGACAGTGGAACAAGATGACCCTTTACAGGGATCTTCTAGGGCCAGGCATTCAAAGAGAGTAGACAGGCACTCAGTTTTCAAAAGAAATGTTCCACAGTTTTCTTGGGATGGGAGAATTAGCCCTTATGAGAGTGAATGCCGGGAAAGGTACTGAAGGATGTCTGAAGGCCTTTCTAGCGGCTGCAGCAGAGAAGAATGTCCTGGGACTGTGCACCTCATCCTCCCCCTTTTCAGCCTTGAGCTCAGCTTCCTGAAGGTGGTCTCAGGTCCTAGAAGTGATCTATCTAACTTTAGAATAGGCTCAGTACAGGTAATCCTTAATTAGAAAACACATTTTCATCCAAATCATGGCAACCATTTAATAATAGCAATTAGCATTGTGATTGCTACTTTTTTCAGCTCATATTCTCTCATCATTAACTAGAATAAATTGATAGGGATATAACAGAACAATAGCAGTGTGGGAACAAATATCCCAATTTCGTGTGGAAAATATATATACCACCAGCATCAGGAAAGACAACTGTGTGTGTCAGGAGACCTCAGGTTAACCCTCAAGACCGTGCGTCTTTGGTAGCAGTCATTTCACCTACTTGTCCCTCAGATGTCTTTCATTTTTCAAGTTGGGGTGATAATTACTATCCACCTGCCCTATTTACACCATCGGGCTTTTTAAGAAGCACTTATTGAGCATTTACAATATGCCTAGGGTTTGTATGTGTAAATATAAATGCATTATAGGCTCTCAGAAATAAAAAGTGGTATGAAAACAAAACTATTTCTTTTCCCAGTTGCTTCCTTTTAGCAAAACATGGGCAATAATCTTCTTCTATACATTTAGATCAGGAGAAAGGTGCTCAAAAATGGTTCCACTTGACATTTGAAGAATAGGTGTGTATGAAATATATGAAATTTAGTATCATGATGTCCTGTGGGCAAAAGGAAATCTTAACGTACCTGTGAGATAGGTTGAAATACTATGGTGATAAATCAAGTAAAAGCTTTTTCTTTGATGTTGAATTGTAGACAAAACAATAAAAACTTTGACTTTGGAAAAAGTAAAATACTGTAACTTCAAGAAGATGTCATATTAATTTCTGTGAGTCAGGAAATGTCTAAACCTTCTAAATTGGTTACATGGGGGAAACATACTTGTTTTATGACAGGCTTCTAAATACATATCAGGTGTGGCTTTTTTCTCAGATAACTTGAGGGTTTAACCACTGTGAGATACACATTGGAGACTAATTGGAAGTAGACTTTGAAAACTTTTCCCAGCTGCAGTGGATCATCACAGAGAGAAACAAAAATGTTTATTAGTTCAGAGATATTTTGGACTGAAAAAATTTGAGCCCACAAAATGCACACATTTAAGCTAAGACTGAATTAGACCAAAGTCTGGAAACATAAGGCTGACTCTAGAAGCCAGACAAATCTGAAATAAAGAAAAAAATACTGGGCAAGATTCTTCATATAAAAGAAAATTTTCTTGAGTGTTCCTCATACAGAATCTAAAAAAAAAATCCAGAAACAAAATCAAAATATAGTAACAAACTGATGGTTGCCAGAGGGTGGAGGGGGGATGGTGGAACAGGAGAAATAAGTAAAGGGGATGAAGAGGTACAAACATCCTGGTATTAAATAAGTCATGGGATGAAAGATACAGCATGGGAAATATAATCAAGAATATTGTAATAACCTCTATATGGAGACAGATAGTAATTACACTTCTCAAGGTGAGCATTTTGTATTGTATACAAACATTGAATCACTGTGTTATATGCCAGAAATTAATATTGTATGCTAACTATACTTCAATAACAAATGGTTAATTTTTGATTATGTGAATCTCACCACAATAATAAAAATAAAGATGGTGCTAAAAAAAATCCCTTAAGACAGCTTTGTATAGTTGAGTACATTATTTGCCTTTAAGTTGTTCAAAGTCTAATAGTGTAGCAGGGAGCAAGGGACAGGGAAGTAGCTTGTTAAGAGCACAAAATTAATGTGGACACAGTTGGGTGGGGAGAAGAGAAGGGTGTTCTAGAGATCGTAGAACAGGAGTTCTGGTAGAGCAAAGAAGGACGTGGTTTGGGGACAGAGAAAGAATCCTTTCTTCTTCATTAGGAATGACTTAGGAAAAAGCTGAAAAGAATTGCATATCTTTCTGTCGAAATCATTTTCTCTTTTCTGTTTTAATTGGGGGTAAGAGAAATTTTTCTCCAGTTAATTAATAGACATTGTCTTTGTTTGACATCTAAGAAAAAAGAAAACATGTATCACAGTTGTTATTTAATATCATTTTAAAAGTCTGATTTTACCTCTTCTTTTGTAGCATGTCTCAGTGGAATCAAGTCCAGCAGTTAGAAATCAAATTTTTGGAGCAGGTAGATCAATTCTACGATGACAACTTCCCTATGGAAATTCGACATCTCTTGGCCCAGTGGATTGAAAATCAAGACTGGTACGGTCAAACATTATTGTGCTTTCCCTAGAAGCTGGTGTATAGATGCTTTATGCTCTAGCCATATGGATTTATCCTGTGGCCCACTTTTGACTCAGGAGATGCATTCTCTTCAAGTAAAAGACTTTCTTCAAGGATCTAGAAAGCTCCCTCAAAGGAGGGGAATCATTATCCTTTCTGGTTTCATCCACAAATGAAAACTGAATGATTCTAGTGCTTTGTTTTTTTGTAAGCCAAAACCCCAACAACTTGCTAAATATTAAAAAGACAAGAAGTAAATCTATGTTTATAACAGTTGTTTATCACAGACTCAATGTAAATAAATATTTTTTTTAGTCAATATATTTGCATTCTTTAAAGCTCTATCACATTGTACAATTAAAAATACTTTTTTGCTTTTAACAGTCATCTAACCTTTTTATTGTGATAAAATATATGTAAAATTTACCATTTTAACCAGTTGTAGGTATACAGATTATGGCATTAAGTATATTTACATTGTTGTGCAACTATCACTAACTTCCATCTCCAGAATTTTTTTATCCTCCCAAACTGAAATTCTGTACTCATTAAATAATAACCCTTCATTCTCTCCACACCAGCCCCTGGCAACCACGATTCTATTTTCTTTTTCTAAATTTGACTACATATTTCATATAAGTGTAATCACACAGTGTTTATGTTTTTGTGACTGACTTTTTTTACTTAGCATATTTTTTCAAGGTTCATTCATGTAGCATATCATCAGAATTTCTTTCCTTTTTAAGTCTGAATAATATTCTGTTGTCTGTATATAAATGCCACATTTTCTTTACCTATTCATCCATCAATAAACCTTTGAGTTGTTTCTACCTTTTGGTTATTGTGAATAAAACTGGTATGAACATTGATTTACAATATCTGCTCAAGTCCCTGTTTTCAGTTTTTTTGAATATCTACCCAGAGGTGGAGTTGCTGTGTGTAATTGTATGTTTGTATTTTGAGGACTCTCCATCTTGCTTTTCAGTGGCAGTACCATTTTCCATTCCCACCGGCAATGTACAAGAGTGCCAATTTTCCACATCCTCACCAACACATTATTTTGTGTTTCCAACAATAGCCATCCTAATAAAATCTGAAATGGTTTCTTGTGTTTTGATTTGCATTTTCCTAATGATTAGTGATGTTGAATATACTTTCATGTGTGCAATTTAATTTTTAAAAACCTTTAAATGTTTATCACTGTGGAATCTATCACCTTAAAATTAGTATGGTTAAAAAATAGACATTTCAATAAGCTGTTTCCTGCTGTGTAATGACACTTTTGTTTTTTAGGGAGGCGGCCTCTAACAATGAAACCATGGCAACAATTCTTCTTCAAAATTTGTTAATACAACTGGATGAACAGTTAGGTCGTGTTTCCAAAGAGAAAAACCTGCTCTTGATACACAATCTAAAAAGAATTAGGAAAGTGCTTCAGGTGAGTCTACTTTTTCAAAATATCGGGATTTATGAATTTTAAACTCAAGTAAAAAAATGAAATATGTACTCTTATAAACTAGATTTAGGAGGGAAAAACCTGAATTCACTCACCATTTTCAATTCTGGGCTCACTTTCATTTCATTACCTAGTGTTTGTTTCACATGAAGTTTTGAATCTAAAATACACTGTAAGTGGGAGTGCGTGTGTGATTTGTATGTAACTGCTTACTGGTTATGATGAAATTTGGCAACCCTGGAACAGGAATTTGAAAGGTAATATTCGTGCCTATCCCCCAGTCCTCCCTCGCCTTTGTCTCTTCTGTAAATTTAGTTAGTATTGTTCCCAAGCACAGACGGAGGCCTCACGTTTGTATGTAACCTTCTAGATTTGGTTCAGATCTCACTTCCTTCAGGAGAGTTATGTGGTGTGTGCTCTTGCCCCCATTCCAAAGATTCACCCAGCTAAGCCCATGTTTGCGTTCCCACGTCTGCAACACATCTGAACCATGTCATTTTATATCTTCTATGTGAGTGTTATTCTCCATGTTGTCTTCTTTCCCAAGCTGTAGGTTACTTGAGGCAAGGACTTTAGTAGTCAGCTTTGAATTCCCACTGTCCACTGCTGGACATATAGTATTGTGTAATGTTCATTGATTAAAGGGATGAATGAGTGACAAAAATGAAACAGGTATCTAAACAATTAAAGGTAGGCTAATATTGAGCTAACCCCAGAGGTGCTGATAGAACAAACTCTGAATGTGAACTGCTGTAATATTTACTGAGTGCCTGTATAACATGTTATTAGATACATGAAAAATATGTGTGCCTTTCTCACTGAGGTATTCATAGAATCCCAAACTTGAAATGAATACTTTTTTAGAAAATTTTACCAAGACCATAATAGAAATGTGCTTGCAGTTACTTTCACAGAGGAAGATACATATTATTTTTGCTGTTGTTGGGATTACACTGAGCCATCTTTGCCCTTGTAATCACTTACAAATTGCAAGACACTTGGTGGGGTTAGGAAGATAGTATGTGGACAACAAAACAGGAGTTTTCGCAGGATAAAGCAAACTGTCTTTAACAGAGATAAGACATTTAACCTTGGCTTCATTAACTTAGTGCTGTAATAGGTAAACCTAGTAACAGCGGCTGGCATACAGCTGCTGAAGTCAGCTGGTTTTGTATAGCCCATTACTAAGAATGGTTTTTACATTTTTAAATGGTTCAAAAGAATAAAAATAAATAAGTTTGTGACATGATGTATATGAAATTCAAATTCCTGTATTTTAGTAGAACACAGCCTTGTGCATTCATTTAGGTATTGACTGTGGCTGCTTTTGCACTGCAATGGTGTAGGTTAGTAGTTGTGACAGAGACTGTCTAGCCGTAAAAGCCCAAAATAAAAATGTGTGTATGTGTGTGTCAGGCATATTTATGTGGCCCTTTATAGGAAAGTTTGCTGATCCCTGGCCTGGAAGCAAAAGTCCTAGACATCACTTTGCTAGAGGGACACCGATGGGTAAATGTGTGATAGATGATCTTTGGAAATTCTGGCTCTCAAAATAAAACTTTGGGCAAGTCACATAATCTTTGTGAATTCCCGTATCTTTTCATATAAAGGAGGATGGTTATTATTTTCCTTTTGGGATTGTAAGGAAGACTGGAGCTTTTGTTCTGGCAAAAAAGAAAGTAGGCTTTTAATAAATGGTTCCTGTTGTTGATAGGGAAAATAGAATCTTCTTAGTGTAATCAAAGGTAAATGTATAGTCCATCTTTTTTTCTGGATGGGGATCAGATTGCAAGGGAGCACAAGAACCTTCAGTAATTCTCAGTCATGTTTCATCTTGAGCACAAACTCTTCTGCTTGTGACACTGGCCTTCCAGCCAGTTTGTGGACATTTCTCAACAAACTTCTCTGAGCTGCTCAACATCCCTGCTCCCGAAAAATAGATCTACTCCTTGTTACTGAACACTGCCAGCTCACTCTTGAATGAACCTGAGCCTTTGTCCATGACTGCCCCATGGCCAGGAGCACTCTGCCACCCCTCTTCCTCCAATCCAGGTTCCGCTCATCCCAGACGACCTGTACTCGTCCCAGTGCAGCAAGGAACCCTTCACCCCCAGCAGCCCTATTCTCGTCCTTTGCCTGGCACCATCTGCAAGACAACCAGCATCTGGCTCTTCTGGGTGGATGTGTATGAGCAGGTCACAATCTCTTTGAGGGTAAAAACCTGACCTCCTTTTGTGACCTCCCTCCTCTCTTTCATACTCAGTATGGTTCTGCTGCAAATGAGAAACTTGAAAAAAGTTTGGTTGGTTATTTTCAGTTGACAAAACACTTGCTGTTTCCTTTGTTTTATGAACCATACTTATTATATTAATTCAAAACACAGTAGAAAATAATAATGAGGAATATGGTCAACTATGGTTTTATACCTAAACAAAATTATCGTTTATGTTTCCTTTTAACCTGTCTTAGTCTCACTGTGTTTTTTTTTAAATAAGACAAGTCTTTGATAAAACAAGATCACCTTTCCCCAAAAGTGGGGGAGAAAACCAACAAATCTATCAAGACTATTGACACTATACTTATCTGGTTTGAACATTCTCATCCTCCAGGATTTTAAAAACAATCCATTTTAACTATTATAGCATAAAGAGCAAACAATAGAGCACCAAGGGAACTAAGCAGGTATAAGGTACATTTATTTTAGTTCTTTACAGAGCATCTGAGGTTTCCAGTTTCAATATTTTAATTTTCTATTTATATCACACTTACTTCTGATAAGAATTTGGAATGACTTGTTATGAAAGACAAACAAAAGCACTGAACCAAGAGTAAAGGCAAGCTCTGAGATCAGAAGCAGTGAGCACTGACATCCAGCTGGCCTTAGTCCTTTTAAGGAGAGGCAGCCTGAGGTCAAGGCCAGGGGAAAGGAATGAATCAGGTTGAACCTTGGCTCTGTGATTTATTCACTATGTGGCCCAGGGCAAGATAATTTACACTGTCTGGCCTCAGTTTCCTCAGCAGTGGGAACTGAATCACACTGGTGCATACCCCAGAGGGATGTTAGGACCATTAAAACATTTGTAAAGCATGTGATAAGGGCTTTGTTAGGATTTGCTAAAGATAAATATCTGCCCCAGATATTTCAAGAATGTTTTCCCCTGTGCTTGGACTTTTTTTTTTTTAAACCAATAGACTTTATTTTTTAGAGCAGTTATAAGGCTTACAGAAAATTGAGCAGAAAGTACAGAAAGATCCCACATACTTCCTCTCTACCCACCTCTCCCAGTTTCCCCTATTATTAAATTCTTACATGGTGTAACTTATTTGTTACAATGGATGAACCTGTAGTGATAGATTACTATTAAAGTCCAAGATTACATTAAAGTTTACTCTTTGTGTTGTGCAGTTCTATGGATTTTGACAAATACGTCATGTCCCGTATCTACCAACCCAGTTTCCAGTTTCCCTGCCCTATCTCAGCTCTGCCAGTTCACTGGTCCCTCCCTCCTTCCCTGAGCTCTGGGCAACCACTCCTCTTCTTAGGGTTTCTATAACTTTGCCTTTTCCAGAATGTCATGTAGTTGGAGTCACACAGAATGGAGACTTTTCACATTGGTTTCTTTCACTTAGTAATATGCTTTTCAGTTTCCTCCATGTCTTTTCATAACTTGATAGCTCATTTCTTCTGATCACTGAATGATAGTCTGTTGTATGGATGGACTGCAGTTTGTTGATCTATTTTTGGCAATGATGAATATGGTTGATATTAACATTCATGTGCAGATTTCTGTGTGAGTGTGAGTTTTCAACACCTTTGGGTAAATACTTGGGAACTTGATTGCTGGGTATTTTTGGATTTTCTATTGTAAACCTCTTTTCCTTGTTCACCTTCCTGTGTCTTAGACTGTTGGACTGCTATTACAAAAATACAATTGATTGGGTGGATTTTAAATAATAGACTTTCATTTCTCACAGTCTGGAGGCTGGGAAGTCCAAGACGGAGGCGCTGATATCTGATTTGGCTTCCTGGCCCACAGATGGCTGGCAGTCTTTTGACTGTAACCTCACAGGGCAGAAGAGGGAGGGAGCTCTCTAGGTTCTCTTATAAGGACACCCATCCCAATCATGAGGGCTCTGTCCTGAGGACCTAATCACCTCTCAGAGGCTCCGCCTCCTCACACCATCACATTAGGGGTTAGGATTTCAACATGAATTTGGGGAGACATTCAATCTATAACAAGCTTCATCTCTGTCTTCCCTTCTCAGCTAGAATGACTTCTTAAAATAAGTTTAAATAGTGCATTCATGATAAAAAATTGAAGCAATACAGAAAAATGCAAAGAAAATATGAAATAATAAAAAAGATACTGCATAGAAATGACCATGTCAATATTTGATGAGCATAATTCCAGACATTCATACATATATGTGTAGATAGAAGGCTGCTGGTGACATTTACATCCAGTAGTCTTTGAAGCCTCCTGTTCCCCTAATCCCACTCTGATCTCTCCCCACCCAGAGTACCTGCTAATTGAAATTTTGAATTTATCAGTCTCTTCCTTTTAGGTATAGTTTTACCACATATTTTGGCATCCCTACGCAATATGGTATATAGGTTTGCCAGTTACGAACCTTATATGAGTGGGATCACACTATATTTATTCTTCACAACTTGCTTTCTTCACTCAACATAATTACTGAAATCATCCATGTTGACATGTGTAGCAGTAGTTTCTTCATTTTCATTGTTCCATAGAATTCCATTGTGTGACTCTATCACAACTGACCCATTCTACATCAGTGGGCCCTTCGGTTATTTCCAGTATTTCTTTGCTGTTTCATCGTTGATCTGTGCGTTCTTGTGCATGCTCCTTGGTTCCACATGTACATGAAATCCTCCAAGATACAAACCTAGGAGTGGCATTGCCAAGTCATGGAGTATGTACATCTTTAACTGTACACAGATAATATGTAGATCATGCCAAATTGTATTCCAAAATTGTATATCAGTTTCACTCCCAGCAGAGTAAGAGTTCTGGCTCCATATCTGTTGATTTTTGAGATCTACATATTGAAGTCTTTTTCTGTGACTGTGATTTATCACTTCTAAGCCAGAAGTTTTTGCTTTATATATTTGTTACTCTGTTGTGAGGATCACAGATACAAAATAATATTGGTGACATAAGCTTTAAAAAAAACAATACAAAATTTCCTATTTTGACCCACTCACTGATTATTTTTTCATCTTGTAATTTTATTGTATGACTTTCTATTTGTTACCATTTGCTAACTGGTAACTTTTCATACTTTCTGTATCACGTTGTACTGGGTATGTCTTTTATAAATAGCAAATAGCAAATCTTATTCAGTCAGCAAATATTTAATGAGCTCCTGCATTATCGATCCACACTTTAAACACTGAGAATATGACTGGAAGAAGTCATGAAGCTTACAGTCTAAGAAATTCACACCTCCTATGTTTTGTTTTTTAATGTGTAGGAACTTCTATGGCTTTAATAGAAAAAATCTCCATCAGTTAGAAAGCTTTGTTCAGGGCTTTGGTGTTAACTCTGTGGTTAATAATCCCCCCACTTACAGAGCATTCTTCACCCACGAGCGTAATGACTCTATCGGTGAGAGTTTTAAACTTGGTCGGTGAGGGGGTGCAATCAAGTGTGACCCACGCCTCCCATGTTCTGTTCTCTGCATCGCCATGGCCTCCTCCTCAGACATCATTCAGTTTGCCTGAACAGAAATACATACTTGAGCTGAAAGCTCCTCGAAAGTTGAGCAAATGGTGGGTTTCTTCCTGCCCGGTCTATACAAATCCTATTGTCGGTCTAAGTATCAGGGGAAGTGAAATTTTTAACATGAGAAGGAGGAGGACTAGAAACACATGTTTGCAATACTGAGAAAAGAAGCTGAATTAACTAAAAACCCACTCTGAATCTGTTTACATCTTACCCTGTAACTCATGCTGCTTTCTCCGTTCACTCCTCTTCCTTCCCCTCTGCACCACACACAAAGAGAAGTGAAGAGATGACCTCAACCTATGACCTGAAAAGAGTCTGGTGGAGCCACTGTGTGTTCCCTCGGAAGAGCTAAAAGAGGGCCAATCGCTTATGTCATTTTGCCACAAATGGGCAGCAGCCACTTTGTCATTCTCTTCAGTTATTTCCCCAAGTCAGTACATATCCCCCAAATCTGTTCTTCTCTGGGATAATTACCTGATGCCAATGTCACAACATTTATATTTCATGGGCTCAGGGAGCTGCTTACTGTACCATTTAAGATAAAATGTGAATTCCTTGTCAAAATTTTGTTTGCTGCATTAATGTGGGACAGCCAACAGAAGGAGGTGGTGTGCATCACACTAAACTGGAATCCAGTGTGAGCAACTCAAGATCCCACCCACCTGAAATTTCATTCATAATCATTTTGCACCTTTTTTCCCAAACTTTTATCTCATCCAAGCCTGCCTGGACTGCTTACTCTCTAACCATTTATTACTTGAGACCATAATGACTTGTCCTTTCCCTGATTGGGATTCTCCTTGAAGTTAATGTCAGAGTCCAGAGATTCTTTATACAATAATTACTTCGTTTATAGTGTACATGTTTTTATTCCAAATGGCATTTGAATTTATTGAAGTAGAACTAACAGAACTTGTTTTGGGGTATATTGGGTACCTTCTTCGTAGATGTTTATTGATTAAATATAGCTATATAACTTCCTGCAGATCAAGATGTAGAATATTTGTTGCACCCAAAAAGCTCTCCCATTCTTCTTCCAGTCAACACCACTTGAAAAGATAACTGTTTTGCTACTGTAGATCTGTTTGGACTGTTTTGAACTTCCTATGAATGAAATTTTACAGAACTTCTCTTCATTCTATATTAGTAAGATTTATCCATTTTGTTATTTGTAGCTGTAGTTTTATTTATTTGATTTTTTAAATTATAGCTTAGTATTCAACTATATGAAGATGCCACAAGTTATTTGTTCATTCTTCTGTGGATGGAAACTTAAGACTATTTCCAGTTTTTGAACATTATGAATATAACTGTTATGAATATTACTCTTTGTATCTTTTAGTAGATATATACACTCATTTCTTCTGAGCATATTCCCTGAGGTAGAATTGGGTCATGGGTATTACAGATGTTTAGATTTAGGAGAGATGGTACTCACACCTTTCCACAGTCGTACTAATGTATAGTGCTATGGCAGTGTATGAGAGCTCAGTTGCTCTATTTTCTTGCCAACACATGCTATTGTCTTTTTCATTTTAGTTATTTTAGTGTGCGCATGGTGGTACCTAATTGTAATTTTAATTGCACCCTTAAGTGATTAAAAATGTTGAGAATATTATGCCTGGTGACTCTTTTGATATCTTCTTTTTTAAGTAATAACTGTTGTTTTGCCCATTTGAAAACTTTTATTGGTTTGTAGTTCTTTATATATTCAGAATGAGTCCTTTGTCAGATACATCTATTACAAATATCTTTTGTGTGGCCTTTTCAGTCTCCTCTAAATGGTGTATCTTTTAATAAAGAGAAGTTCTTAATTTTAATGAGGTCAAATTTTTTCAAAAATTTTTTTAATCATTACTGCCCTTTGTGTTCTGTATAAGAAAACTGCTTGCTGTAGATCATAAAAAAAATTCTTCTAGGTTTCCTCTGAGACCTCTATTTTATTATTTTAACTTTTCAAATTTAGGATTATGATCTGTATGAAATTCTTTTTTGCGTCCGGTGTGAGGTAGGGTTCAAGGCAAACTTTTTTTATATGGATATCTAATTGACCCAGAACCATTTATTTAAATGAGCATCACTTCTTCACTGCAGGGCAGTGGTGTTTTGTCATGAATCGGGTGACTTGTATTTATGTGCATCTCAAAATACTGAGCTCTTTGTCTCTCTTTTTACCAACACTACATTTCAGCTAGTTACTGTGGATTTGCAAGAACTCCTGATAATATGGTAGTAAAAGTCCAGAAACTTTGTCCTTTTTCAGAATTGTCTTTATTTTTCTAAATCCATTGAATTTTCATATACATAGCAAATCTAGCTTCTTAATTTCCTTAAATAAGCCTGCTGGGATTTTCACTGAAATTGTATTGAAATCTATAGATCATTGGGAGGAACTGGTATCTTAATAATATCGAGTCTTCCAATCCATGAACATGAAACATCCATGTTTTTAAAAAATCAATAGCATTGACTACAATTTCCAACCTGTGATACATTCTGTTATTTTTTCCCTCCTTTCCTCCCCCTTCCCCTCCCCTTTCCTTCTGTTGGTTTCCCGTTACATTGATTTCATTATCTGTTAATGTGTCATAACCTGAAGTTTTAAAAACTCTGTTCTAGGACATACCTAGAAGGGGAATTGATGGCAGATGAACATTGTCTACATTAGTAGATACTAATACAGCTCTCCAAAGAGGTTTAATCAATTTCTTTTTCAAACAACAGGTATATAAGAGTTCTGATTTTTAGTACCTCCTTATGAATACTTGTCATTGTTTTTAGACTTAAATTTTTACTAACTGATGGTTGGGAAATGGATATCCTTACTGTCGCAAATTGACTTTCTCTGCCATTCAAATTGAGCAACTCCTTATGTCTATGACTTAATAAGGTTTTTTTGGTGTGTGTAGATTAGAGATATAATTTTGCTTTGTTTTCTACATAAGTAGCCAATTATTCCAGCACCTTGTATTGAATAATTCATCATAATCCCAACAATTTGTAGTTTGTCCATTTTTCCTATACAATTATATATCAATTTTCCCTATATGCTCAGATCTGTTAGGTCTTGCTATCCTATTTCATTGATCTGTTTGTCTATTCCCCTGCACAAATATCACACTCTTAATTGCTGTGGCCTTAAGCTAAATCATGATATTTGAGAGGACCAAACCACCTATTTTATTCTTCAAAATTTCTGGTTAGTTTTGGTTTTGGTATATTCTGGTTATTATTTATTTCTGGGTTATTTTTTGTCCTTTTTTCTTCCATATGTATTTTAGAGTCAGTGTTTTGCATTTTATGAAAGTTTCTGTTGGGCTTTTTATTGAAATGTTGAAATTGAATTTATATATTAATTTGAGGAGACTTGATATTTTTATGATATGGACTCTTTCCTTCAATGTACATGGTATATCACTACATTTATTCAAGTCTTCTATGTGTTTCAGTGCTGTTTCTAACCCTTTTCCATAAAGTTATAGCATATATTTCCTTACATTTATCCCTATATTTTTTTACATTTTATTGATATTTTGAGTAATATCAGTTTTCTACTACATTTTCTACATGATTATTGCCAACCCATAGGAATACTACTGATGTTTAAATGCAAATTTTCCTGTGCTTTCTTATGATTCTAACTGTGCAGACTCTCTTATTTTCTGTAGACAATCATATCATCTGCAAATAAGGAGAGGATTTTTTGTTCCTTTCCAAGTTTTATGCTTTTTATTTCTTTTCCTTCTCATCAGAATAATTTAACTACAATAATGAAGTGAAGCAGTCATAGCAGGTGAAATCTTTTATTAAGATAATTCTTGCTGTAGGTTTAAGGAAATTCCTTTTTGATCTTGGTTTATGGAGATTTTTAGAAATCTTGATGAATATTACATTTTGTCAAATGATTTTTCTACATATATTAATTTTGTACTTTAGTTATCTCCTTTAATCCATACTTGAGGTATATGACATAGATTTTCCTTCTATTGAACCACTATAATGTCCCTGAGACAAACTCTTTCATTCCTGCATACTGCTGAATGACTTGCTAATATTTTATATAGGATTTTGCATCTATTTGCAAATATATTCTTTTTCCTTTACAGTCCTTGTCTAATATCATTGTTATATTAACTTTATAAAATGATCTGGAAGTGTTACTTCTTCCTTTATTTTTTGAAGCAGGGACTGCTAGATGGGATACAAAAACACAATATAGATTTTTTTTCTTTTAAAAATTTTATGTTTAAAAATTATATCTATTTAGGGTGTACAACATGACTTGAGATATTTGTACATAATGAAATTCCTATAGTCAAGCTAATTAACATATCTCATCTCATAGTTACCTTCTGTGTGTGTGTGTGTGTGTGTGTGTGTGTGTGATAAGAGCACCTGAAATCTACTCTCTCAGTGTATTTCCAGTATTCAATACAGTTTTATTAACTGATCGTAATGCTGTACATTGGCTCTCTAGGTTTATTCACCCTGCAAACTGCATAACTAACATCTCCCCATTTCACCTACCCCATCCCCCAGTCTCTGGTAACCTCATGAAACATCCATTTATTCAGGTCTCTACTTTCTTTTGGCAATGTTTTACAGTGTTCTTACATAAGTCTTGCACATTTTATGGGCATATGCTAATTTAACCAGCCCACTAGTAATGAGCCATAGGTTCCAATTTTTACTCCATTGCATCTTTGTAAGCACAGTGAAATTTAAAACCGCACATCTAACTTTTACTAGTCATGTGTAAGTACTATAATTGGTGTCTAACACCACTCACTCTCCCCTCCTACATGCTCATCTTTAAGTAAGAAGTCAAAGGGCAAATACAGGCCCCCAGGTGTCCCATCCTTTGATTTTTAAAACCACAGCTTAACCGCTTCAATGTTTCCTGTTATTTAAAATCTCTAGGGAAGGGTATTGCATGAACAGACTTTGCAGCCATTCTAAAGCCTTACCAACATGGTCGTCCAAAAACACCTTCTTTTGCCACTGTTGTAAATAAAACCCACATTCTCATTGTTCATTTATCAGTGAACAAAAGACCTTATCAGCAAATGGAAGAACATCTTGTTGTCACTTAAATAAAATAGTTCTCCATGCATTGGAAGACAGAAGCTTTTGGGGGGACTATTAATTTCTTGTGTCTATAACTCACCTTAACTTCACATGTAAGTCCTAATCACCAGCCTTGCTAATCAATTAACAGATATGTGCCTGTTAGTAAACTGTTCTACATGAGGCTGGCTAATAAGCATGGAGCCACTTTGGTGTCAGGTCTCTTCACAGAGGTAGTCAACTTTCATATGCCAGCGAGCCTCAAAGTGCATGAGTCCAGAGTCATGGAGAGGTTTATCTCCTGAGTTCTTATAAATTGTATCTTTTTTGGCTAGTGCAGTTTAATATCATACCTACTGATTTTTAAAACTTTATTTCTTATACCAAGGTGATACGTATCCAATAAAGATCATTTAGAAAACATAGATAAGAAAAAAATCATCTGTAATCCCATCTTTAACTGATAACCACTGTTAATATTATAGTATGTTTCCTGCCAGTATTTCCACTCATGTATATATATATTTTTTCTTTTTTGAGAGGGCATCTCATATTTATTGATCAGATGGTTGTTAACAACAATAAAATTCTGTATAAGGGACTCAATGCTCAATGTACAATCATTAATCCACTCCAAGCCTAATTCTCATCAGTCTCCAATCTTCTGAACCATAACAACAAGTTCTTACATGGTGAACAGTACAAGGGCAGCCATCACAGAAATTTTCAGTTTTGATCACATATTATGAACTATAAACAATCAGGTCAAATATGAATATTCATTTGATTTTTTTTTCTCTTTCTCTCTCTCTCCTTTTTTTTTTTTTTTTTTGAGAGGGCATCTCTCATATTTATTGATCAAGTGGTTGTTAACAACAATAAAATTCAGTATAGGGGGGTCAATGCTCAATGTACAATCATTAATCCATCTCAAGTCTAATTCTCGTCAGTCTCCAATCTTCTGAAGCATAACGAACAAGTTCTTACATGGTGAACGAATTCTTACATACTGAATAAATTCTTACATGGTGAACAGTACAAGGGCATTCATCACAGAAACTTTCGGTTTTGATCACGCATTATGACCTATAAACAATCAGGTCAAATATGAATATTCGTTTGATTTTTGTACTTGATTTATATGTTGATCCCACATTTCTCCCTTTATTATTATTATTTTTATTTTTAATAAAATGCTGAAGTGGTAGGTAGATGCAAGATAAAGGTAGAAAACATAGTTTAGTGCTGTAAGAGGGCAAATATAGATGATCAGATGATCAGGTTTGTGCCTATGGACTAAGTATTAATCGAGGCTAGACAAGGGCAGCAAAACATCCACGGATGCAGAAGATTTCTCTCAAAGCAGGGGGGGTGAGGTTCTGAGCCTCACCTCTGTTGATCCCCAAATTCTCACCTGATGGCCCCCTGTGACTGTGCCTGTCTTAGGTTGTTCCTCCCTTGAGGAATCTTACCCGTCTCTGGCTAACCAGTCATCTTCTGGGGCCATACAGGGAAATGTAAAGTTGGTAAGTGAGAGAGAAGCCACATTGTTTGAAAAGGTTAGCTTTTTACTTCTTTGCAGATTTATGCCCTGTGGCTTCTATGCCCAGCACTTGTCTCAAGGTATCTTTACCACCTGGAGGAATTATGATACTCGGTAAATTCGATATGAGGCACGAATTCTATTTAAGGGTTGTAATTAGGAAGAAAGAAGAAAAGCTACAGATGTAGCATATGCAAGGAAACATGGGAGGATTGATTATTTCTTTGACATATCTTCTTGTATAGTACCTTAAGTATGTATAGGTTTTAAACTACTAACTAATTTGCACACACATATTAACATAATAGGAATACGGTGACATAAACAAAGCAAATCTATAATTACCATCCATCTCCAGTGAAGCCAAGAAAACCATTTAGGCACCCTAGGCATTTGTGAAAATTTGTCTATGATATGATGGATATTGTCCAACTGTACTTGAACCGTCTGAGAGAAATCAGACAAATTAAAGCAGCCCATTTCTGCGATCTGTTCACATCCCATATGTTCTTTTAACCATAGATAGTCTATAGTCATAAGATTTTGGAGTGCTACAACTTGCACCCCTCCCAACTCCTAGTTGAGTTCCAACAGTACAGATCCGGTCAAATTCGTTGTCTCACTGTATGCACATGCCAGCCTAGACATCTCCCTCCTCATTCCTATGGCAAGTCCAGGAGACGGTGGGCTGGATGCAGCCACAACCGTAGCATCGTCCGGATCCCTGTGGAGGCTTTTTGATGATCATCCCCTGGCACAAGTCCTCCAGAGAGTGCTGATGCCGGAAGCTCCTCCTCATATCGTATCTTAGTTCATTTTCTGGGTATCCAAGCTAGGCCTTGATCTTCTGCATAGAAACAAACAGACCCTTTGCCCACACTTTGACATGCCCTCTATACCACTGTGCAGAACTCATTGGAGGTCAGCACACAGGAACTGCTTTTTTTTTTTTTTTTTTTATTAAGAGAAAGGAATATTATTAGAAAAGAGTACCTTCATAGCTGATCATCTGACACCCTTTAAGTGATCAACATTAAGGATATTTAAAGCTTGCGTTGATCTTTTATTTACCAATAGTTTTATCCTGTCAAGGAGTAATCCCCCTTTTCTTTCTTTCTTTCTTTCTTTTTTTTTTTTTTTTTAATTTTTAATCTATACCTACATGAAGAATACTATGTTTACTATGCTCTCCCCTATATCAGGTCCCCCCTAACAACCACATTACGATTACTGTCCATCAGCTTAGCAAAATGTTGTAGAGTAACTACTTGTCCTCTCTGTGTTGTGCAGCCCACCCTCCCCTTTCTCCCTCCCCCCATGCATGCTAATCTTAATACTCCCCTTCTTCTTCTCCCCCCCTTATCCCTCCCTGCCCACCCATCCTCCCCAGTTCCTTTCCCTTTGGTACCTGTTAGTCCATTTTTGGGTTCTGTAATTCTGCTGCTGTTTTGTTCCTTCAGTTTTTCCTTTGTTCCTATACTCCTCAGATGAGTGAAATCATTTGGTATTTCTCTTTCTCCGCTTGGCTTATTTCACTGAGCATACTACTCTCCAGCTCCATCCATGTTGCTGCAAATGGTTGGATTTTTCCACTTCTTATGGCTGAGTAGTATTCCATTGTGTATATGTACCACATCTTCTTTATCCATTCATCTACCGATGGACATTTAGGTTGCTTCCAATTCTTGGCTATTGTAAATAGTGCTGCGATAAACATAGGGGTGCATCTGTCTTTCTCAAACTTGATTGCTGCGTTCTTAGGGTAAATTCCTAGGAGTGGAATTCCTGGGTCAAATGGTAGGTCTGTTTTGAGCATTTTGATGAACCTCCATACTGCTTTCCACAATGGTTGAACTAATTTACATTCCCACCAGCAGTGTAGGAGGGTTCCCCTTTCTCCACAGCCTCTCCAACATTTGTTGTTGTTTGTCTTTTGGATGGCAGCTATCCTTACTGGTGTGAGGTGATACCTCATTGTAGTTTTAATTTGCATTTCTCTGATAATTAGCGATGTGGAGCATCTTTTCATGTGTGTCTTGGCCATCTGTATTTCTTTTTTAGAGAACTGTCTGTTCAGTCCCTCTGCCCATTTTTTAATTGGGTTATTTGTTTTTTGTTTGTTGAGGCGTGTGAGCTCTTTATATATTCTGGACGTCAAGCCTTTATCGAATGTGTCATTTTCAAATATATTCTTCCATACTGTAGGGTTCCTTTTTGTTCGATTGATGGTGTCTTTCGCTGTACAGAAGCTTTTAGCTTAATGTAGTCCCACTTGCTCATTTTTGCTGTTGTTTTCCTTGCCCGGGAGATATGTTCCAGAAGAGGTCACTCATGTTTATGTCTAAGAGGTTTTTGCCTATGTTTTTTTCCAAGAGTTTAATGGTTTCATGACTTACATTCAGGTCTTTGATCCATTTTGAGTTTACCTTTGTATATGGGGTTAGACAATGGTCCAGTTTCATTCTCCTACATGTAGCTGTCCAGTTTTGCCAGCACCATCTGTTGAAGAGACTGTCATTTTGCCATTGTATGTCCATGGCTCCTTTATCAAATATTAATTAACCATATATGTTTGGGTTAATGTCTGGAGTCTCTAATCTGTTCCAGTGGTCTGTGGCTCTGTTCTTGTGCCAGTACCAAATTGTCCTGATTACTATGGCTTTGTAGTAGAGCTTGAAGTTGGGGAGTGAGATCCCCCCTACTTTATTCTTCTTTTTCAGGATTGCTTTGGCTATTCGGGGTCTTTGGTGTTTCCATATGAATTTTTGAATTATTTGTTCCAATTCATTGAAGAATGTTGCTGGTAATTTGAGAGGGATTGCATCAAATCTGTATATTGCTTTGGGCAGGATGGCCGTTTTGACGATATTAATTCTTCCTAGCCATGAGCATGGGATGAGTTTCCATTTATTAGTGTCCCCTTTAATTTCTCTTAAGAGTGACTTGTAGTTTTCAGAGTATAAGTCTTTCACTTCTTTGGTTAGGTTTATTCCTAGGTATTTTATTCTTTTTGATGCAATGGTGAATGGAATTGTTTTCCTGATTTCTCTTTTTATTGATTTATTGTTAGTGTATAGGAAAGCTACAGATTTCTGTGTGTTAATTTTGTATCCTGCAACTTTGCTGTATTCCGATATCAGTTCTAGTAGTTTTGGAGTGGAGTCTTTAGGGTTTTTTATGTACAGTATCATATCATCTGCAAATAGTGACAGTTTAAATTCTTCTTTACCAATCTGGATTCCTTGTATTTCTTTGTTTTGTCTGATTGCCATGGCTAGGACCTCCTGTACTATGTTAAATAACAGTGGGGAGAGTGGGCATCCCTGTCTGGTTCCCGATCTCAGAGGAAATGCTTTCAGCTTCTCACTGTTCAGTATAATGCTGGCTGTGGGTTTATCATATATTGTCTTTATTATGTTGAGGTACTTGCCCTCTATTCCCATTTTGCTGAGAGTTTTTATCATGAATGGATGTTGAATTTTGTCAAATGCTTTTTCAGCATCTATGGAGATGATCATGTGGTTTTTGTCTTTCTTTTTGTTGATGTAGTGGATGATGTTGATGGATTTTCGAATGTTGTACCATCCTTGCATCCCTGGGATGAATCCCACTTGGTCATGGTGTATGATCCTTTTGATATACTGTTGAATTCTGTTTGCTAATATTTTATTGAGTATTTTTGCATCTACATTCATCAGGGATATTGGTCTGTAATTTTCTTTTTTGGTGGGGTGTTTGCCTGGTTTTGGTATTAGGGTGATGTTGGCTTCATAGAATGAGTTTGGGAGTATTCCCTCTTCTTCTATTTTTTGGAACACTTTAAGGAGAATGGGTATTATGTCTTCTCTGTGTCTGATAAAATTCCAAGGTAAATCCGTCTGGCCCCGGGGTTTTGTTCTTGGGTAGTTTTTTGATTACCGTTTCAATTTCTTTGCTCGTAATTGGCTTGTTTAACTTTTGTGTTTCTTCCTTGGTCAGTCTTGGGAGGTTGTATTTTTCTAGGAAGTTGTCCATTTCTTCTAGGTTTTCCAGCTTGTTGGCATATAGGTTTTCATAGTAGTCTTTAATAATTCTTTGTATTTCTGTGGAGTCTGTCGTGATTTTTCCATTCTCATTTCTGATTATGTTGATTTGTGTTGATTCTCTTTTTCTTTTAATAAGTTGGGCTAGAGGCTTATCTATTTTGTTTATTTTCTCCAAGAACCAGCTCTTGGTTTCGTTGATTTTTGCTATTGTTTTATTCTTCTCAATTTTGTTTATTTCTTCTCTCATCTTTATTATGTCCCTCCTTCTGCTGACTTTAGGCCTCATTTGTTCTTCTTTTTCCAGTTTTGATAATTGTGATGTTAGACTATTCATTTGGGATTGTTCTTCCTTCTTCAAGTGTGCCTGGATTGCTATATAGTTTCCTCTTAAGACTGCTTTCGCTGCGTCCCACAGAAGTTGGGGCTTAGTGTTGTTGTTGTCATTTGTTTCTATATATTCCTTGATCTCTATTTTGATTTGTTCATTGATCCATTGATTATTTAGAAGCATGTTGTTAAGCCTCCATGTGTTTGTGAGCCTTTTTGTTTTCTTTGTAGAATTTATTTCTACTTTTATACCTTTGTGGTCTGAAAAATTGTTTGGTATAATTTCAATATTTTGGATTTTGCTGAGGCTCTTTTTGTGAGCTAGTATGTGGTCTATTCTGGAGAATGTTCCATGTGCACTTGAGAAGAATGTATATCCTGTTGCTTTTGGATGTAGAGTTCTATAGATGTCTGTTAGGTCCATCTGTTCTAGGGTGTTGTTCAGTGCCTCTGTGTCCTTACTTATTTTCTGCCCGGTGTATCTATCCTTCGGGGTGAGTGGTGTGTTGAAGTCTCCTAAAATGAATGCATTGCAGTCTATTTCCCTCTTTAGTTCTGTTAGTATTTGCTTCACATATGCTGGTGCTCCTGTATTGGGTGCATATATATTTAGAATGGCTATATCCTCTTGTTGGACCGAGCCCTTTATCATTATGTAGTGTCCTTCTTTATCTCTTGTTACTTTCTTTGTTTTGAAGTCTATTTTGTCTGATATTAGTACTGCAACCCCTGCTTTCTTCTCACTGTTGTTTGCCTGAAATATGTTTTTCCATCCCTTGACTTTTAGTCTATGCTTATCTTTGGGTTTAAGGTGAGTTTCTTGTAAGCAGCATATAGATGGGTCTTGCTTTTTTATCCATTCTATTACTCTGTGTCTTTTGATTGGTGCATTAAGGCCATTTACATTTAGGGTGACTATTGAGAGATATGTACTTATTGCCATTGCAGGCTTTAGATTCGTGGTTACCAAAGGTTCAAGGTTAGCTTCTTTAGTATCTTACTGCCTAACTTAGCTCGCTTATTGAGCTGTTATATACACTGTCTGGAGATTCTTTTCTTCTCTCCCTTCTTATTCCTCTTCCTCCATTCTTCATATGTTGTGTGTTTTGTTCTGTGCTCTTTTTAGGGGTGCTCCCATCTAGAGCAGTCCCTGTAGGATGCCCTGTAGAGGTGGTTTGTGGGAAGCAAATTCCCTCAGCTTTTGCTTGTCTGGGAATTGTTTAATCCCGCCATCATATTTAAATGATAGTCGTGCTGGATACAGTATCCTTGGTTCAAGGCCCTTCTGTTTCATTGCATTAAGTATATCATGCCATTCTCTTCTGGCCAGTAGGGTTTCTGTTGAGAAGTCTGATGTTAGCCTGATGGGTTTTCCTTTATAGGTGACCTTTTTCTCTCTAGCTGCCTTTAAAACTCTTTCCTTGTCCTTGATCCTTGCCATTTTAATTACTATGTGTCTTGGTGTTGTTCTCCTTGGATCCTTTCTGTTGGGGGTTCTGTGTAATTCCATGGTCTGTTCGATTATTTCCTCCCCCAGTTTGGGGAAGTTTTCAGCAATTATTTCTTCAAAGAGACTTTCTATCCCTTTTCCTCTTTCTTCTTCTTCTGGTATCCCTATAATACGAATATTATTCCTTTTGGCTTGGTCACATAGTTCTCTTAGTGTTGTTTCATTCCTGGAGATCCTTTTATCTCTCTCTATGTCAGCTTCTATACGTTCCTGTTCTCTGGCTTCTATTCCTTCAATGGCCTCTTGCATCTTATCCATTCTGCTTATAAATCCTTCCAGGGATTGTTTCACTTCTGTGATCTCCTTCCTGACATCTGTGATCTCCCTCCGGACTTCATCCCACTGCTCTTGCATTTTTCTCTGCATCGCATCCCATTGCTCTTGCATTTTTCTCTGCATCTCTGTCAGCATGTTCATGATTTTTATTTTGAATTCTTTTTCAGGAGGACTGGTCAGGTCTGTCTCCTTCTCAGGTGTTGTCTCTGTGATCTTTGTCTGCCTGTAGTTTTGTCTTTTCATGGTGATAGAGATAGTGTGCAGAGCTGGTACAAGTGACCGCTGGAAGAGCTTCCCTTCTTGTTGGTTTGTGGCCTTCCTCTCCTGGGAGAATAGCGACCTCTAGTGACTTGTGCTGGGCAGCTGTGTGCAGACAGGGCTTCTGCTTCCTGCCTGGTTGCTATGGGGTTTATCTCCGCTGTTGCTGTGGGCATGGTCTGGCTGGGGCAGCTCCTCCAGAATTGTGGAGCCCCGTTGGAGGGGGAGCGGCCAGGAGGCTATTTATCTCCATAAGGGGCCTCTGTGCTCCCTGCTGCCCAGGGGGTTAGAGTGCCCAGAGATCCCCAGATTCCCTGCCTCTGGTCTAAGTGACCTGTCCTGCCCCTTTAAGACTTCCAAAAAGCACTCTCCAAACCAAAACAACAACAGCAACAATTAGAGAGGGAACAGAAAAAAGAAAAAAAAAAAAAAGGAAAAAAACACTTGATTTTTTTTTTTTGTCCTCAGGCGCCGGTCCCAGGCACCCGCTCACCAGTCCCGCCGCCCTGCCTCCCTAGCACCAGGGTCCCTGTCCCTTTAAGGCTTCCAAAAAGCACTCACCAAAAAGAGAAAAAAAAAGGGGAAAAACGCACGATTTCCTCCGTCCTCAGGTGCCGGTCACAGGCACCCGCCCACCGATCCCACAGGGAAAAATGCGGGATATTCTTTGTCCTCAGGCGCCGGTCCCAGGCACCCTCTCACCAATCCCACCGCCCTGCCTCCCTAGCACCAGGGTCCCTGTCCGTTTAAGGATTCCAAAAAGCACTCACCAAAAAGAGGGAAAAAAAAGGGGAAAAACGCGCGATTTCCTCCGTCCTCAAGTGCCAGTCCCAGGCACCCGCTCACCGGTCCTGCCACCCTGCCTCCCTAGCAACGGGGTCCCTGTCCCTTTAAGGCTTCCAAAAAGCACTCGCCAAAAAAAAAAAAAAAAAAACCGCTCTGGTTTCTTTCCACCCGCCTGGAGCCAGGGGGAGGGGCGCTTGGGTCCTGCCGGGCCAGGGCTTGTATCTTACCCCCTTCACAAGGCGCTGGGTTCTTGCAGGTGTGGATGTGGTCTGGATGTTGTCCTGTGTCCTGTGGTCTGTATTTTAGGAAGATTTTTCTTTGTTATATTTTCATAGCTCTATGTGTTTTTGGGAGGAGATTTCCACTGCTCTGCTCACGCCGCAATCTTGGCTCCGCCTTGCAGCTGAAGCCACTCATGTATATTTTAACTTACTTTAAAAATTGATATTATTTTGTAAACTCCTTCCTCAGCTTAATACATTCACTTAAATAACCAACCATGGAATGCCACTCTTTCTCAGAATCAGTTGTATTCACCTACTAATTCTCCTGGTGTGTGTGATCTACCCCAGTGGACATTTATTACTTTTCCCAGTTTTTTGCCAATATGAACAAGTACATATACCTATTGTTAAAAGTTCATTCATATTTATGATTATTTTGTTATGACAGTGGATCTTAACACCATGCCTTAAAATCTCTTATAAAGTTGTTGTTTTTATTATAGATCCCCACTGTTGACATGAGCGTAAACTGATGTTAATGAGGATAACCCTAGTTACTGTAATTAATAAACTATCACACAAAAGGATTTTATTTATCATGCACATAATAGTCTACAAAGGGGCCTGTATGGACAGGGAATAAGGAGAAAGCATAAAGTCATGGTCACCTCTGAGATTCTGTGGCCTAGTAATGACACACCATCTGTAGTCCATTAGCAAGAACTACCTGCCTCCCACACAATCCAAGGAATGGTAGGAAACATAATCTCTGAATGTGCTGCCACTTTCCACTTCCAGGGACTTTCTGCGTCTTGTCAGAGACGAAGCAGGAGTTTTTGCTGACAGTTAGGTATGTCTGCCATATTTGGTAAAACCATTTTGGAAACGAATTTGTCAAAATCAAATGTTAATGTGACTCAGTAATTCCATTTCTGGATATTTATTCTACATAAATCTCATACAGATAAAGAGAAAAATATGTTCATTGTTTTCATTATTTAAAACAAAAATGTGAAAATAATTTCAAATGTCCATCTTTAAATGCCCAAAATGTTTAAATAAATTGCATTATTTCCATGCATGCTATATAGATATTAAAATATTAGGTCTGAATATATTGAAATGGAAGACTGTAATATATGTTAATGAACAGAAAAATAAGGAACAATATGTCCAGTATGATTACCCACAGGGAAAAAGGGGAGAAAGTGGAGGATGGGGCTCTCATCAATTTTTAACTTTTCTATTACTTGAAATTTTAAAAAATAAGCCCAAATTATATCAGTATTTTCAAAACCCAGATTCCCAAACATTTCCCCAAATCTACAGAATCACAATCTCTAGGGAATGGGGCCCAGAAATCTGTAGTTCATAAAAGCTTCACAAGTGATTCTGATAAATTGCCAAGGTTGAGACCACAGCCTTAGGATAAATTTCTAAAAGTGGAATTACTATGTCAGAGAACATGAAAAATGTTAAGGCTTTTGATAAGAATTGCCAAATTGTCCTTTAGTAATGTACCAATTCACATTCCCACCAGCAGTTTAAAAAGCTCATTCCATCATCAACAGCAAGTGGTGCAAAGTGTTTTAATCTTTGCCAGTTTGATAAATGAAAAATGGTATATCTGATTTATTTGGACAGAAGCACTAGTTAGTTGCATTTGGTTCTCTTTCGGGAATATCCTATTTCATCTGTCTTCCTCTTTAATAGATTCATCCCCCTAAGTGAGTGTTTCATTATAGAAATCATTTGGGAAACTTGTTAAAATATGTGGACTTCTAGACTCCCAATTCTAATCGAGCAGGTCAAGGAAGGAGTTTGGGCATATGGGTGGGAGAGAGAGGATCCAGAGAGGGTACAAAGGACAGATATATCTCAGACAGGTGCATCAGCAAAAAAATGAGCAATGGGAGATCTACGATATGGGTATCTTGTATTTACAGAATAGGCCCTTTGCTCATGACTTGGCCTGCTCTCTGCCCAGGACATAATTCTTTCCTTCCGCCATCCATCACGTTCCAGCCCAAGTCTTCTCTACGTGCCATTAAAATCCACATCGATTTCTCCCTCCTCTGCATTCCCATAGCACTTAGTGTCCAAACAACTCATTCTGCCACTTAATCATGCACTGAAATTACTTTCAATAGATGAGAATCGACTTACAGTAATAAAGATACAGTCTAATGAAAGTTGTAGAATTATTATTTGAGGACAAGAAGAAATGCCCCAGGATAGCTTGAAAAATAATTTTGCAAATAAATTACTTCTGTGTTGACATTAAATTAGAAGCAATGGCAACTCTTATCAAAGGTGAAATTTGAAGTCAGACAGCCTTAAAGACTTAGAAGCAAGGGCTTCTCTGTCAAAACAAAACAGCGGTCACTTTTTATCTTCCAAACTGGCAAAGATTAAAAACCCTTGATATACCACTCAGAACTGATGTAGACTGAGCAACCCAGGTAATTCTTATGCTCAGAAAACTTGTGGAAAGAGTGGCCAACAGTCAGTGTTCACAACATTGTCTGCTTTTTAGAATCATCAGAGATAAATTTAAAAATCAGTTATGTGCGGCCCCACCCCGGAGAGTCTGTTTCAACTGGGATTTTTTTTTAAAGCTTCTCAGGTAACTAAATGTATAGCCAAGATTGAGACTCATTGCTCAAAGTAATGCAAAAAAAAAAATCATACATAGATCTCATCTACATTTCATTATTTTTTGCCACTTTAAAAGGAAGGGATATATGAATTGCTTTTCTAGTGAAAGTGATGGATTCCCAAAGATTTATTCACTCTCTCTCTCTCAAATCTCCCTTGATTTATGAGAAGTGTGAGTGAATGTATTTTGAGTCATTCATTCATTCAACAAGCATGCACTGAGAGGAAGTTCTCTGTCATGAGCACTGATGAAATTGGGGATACTGCTCTCCTAGTGTGTGTAATCTACCCAAGTGGACAGAAATTAAATAAGTAATTGCAGGTAATTATACTGGGAGCTGAATCTATAAGTAAGCCTCAGTGGTGTCCTGCTTTACCCAAGAAAGCTAGCCATCATGGGCCATTCCCAAAATATGTCACCTTTGTCTAAATTGAATACAATGTGCTGGAAAAAAAATGTTTATAATTCTATGAGGTTATATTCCTTCCAAATTATTATAAATCTACATTTATTTTATAAGAAGATAATTTTCTAGGCTACTCAGAGCTGTTTCTTTCTAACCTAAAATAGCATTTTTTAACTTTCATTAGGCTATTTTTTATTATGACTAAATTGATTCTTTTTTATCTAAATTTGAGGTTGCAAAGTAATTGTATACTAATAAGACCAGGGGCCAAGGACATGATCCCAGGTTGGAATGGAGTGGGCAATATGATCCTGTGGAGAAGGTGCCGCCCAACCACAGGTCTAAAAGCATTGCCTCATCAAACTCTTTCCCTCCTGTCAGGTCCAGTGGACAAAGGGTACATGTGATCTTTGACTCACATTAGAAGTGAAAACAGTGGACAGGAACCATCAAGATTTCCACAGTGTCAGTCATGGCCCTTATTAAGTGTTTCATGTTTGTGAGCAGAGTATATTCCAAGCAAATGCAGTTTTTCTGACTTCTGACAATGCAATAGCACTCAAAGTTTCTCCCATGACCATAAGGCTCATTTGAACCATAGGTTCATTTGTCCCATTTGACTAATCCTGTACTTTTGCAAGAATTAAGCAATACTATATAATAGAATCTTATCTGGCTTTTTCATGTAGCCCTGCTTGAGTAGGCAACCAAGAATCTAATATGTAGAATCAGAGTAAATATTTGGAACCCCAAAAATTGATGTGTATTGATTACGATATTCCTGGCATAACATAGGGAAGAAGATACTCAATTTATTAAGGACTTCTTCACTGTCTGTGCATCGGTAGGAAGTAAATATTTCTGAGGACTGAAGTGATGAACCAGCCCAAACCCCAAAATGCTACATGCAGCCTAAGATCCTCATTGAAAACATGGACCTGCAAGCTATTGCAGTTTTGCTCCAGCAGGAGAAGCATTTTGTGCACAGAGGAGTAAGAACCTGAGACACAATACAAGTGGCCCATAGGCTTTTAGTGAGTCTGATTAGTATCAAGCATGAAACCAATGCAGATGTTTTCAAACTAACAGAGTTTCCAGGGTCTTGAGGCATGGTTGACAGTATATACCCTGCACAAATGCACCACACAGAGGGACACGTGGGACCCCCTCTTCTGAAGCTCTATGTCCTGGTGCAAGACTGCCTCGGTTACTTTATTTTCAGTCTCATTAAGTCATCATAGGGACTAACAGCTACCTTGGTTTTCCTTCATTTCCTAACTGCACTGAGCACTGGCCCTTCCCCAGCTGAGGCACACCCAGCTTCTTGGCCACTTGAGTCGGCACTGTTTATGAACGTGGCTGACATCATGAGGCAAGGCACGACCACCGGCTGGGAGAGCACTACTTAGAAGGGAGGGCCCAGTGTGCAATTACTCCAGAGGCAGTGGAGGTACATTCTGTAGGTGGGAACTTGAGAGTGTCAGTTTCAGGCCATTATATGCATATTTAGGAAATGGCTTTGCCAGCCAACCAGAAGCTGGGAGAATGGAGTTGCTCTTTTTGCTTCAGTGAGCCCTGTGTGGGAGAGGAGGCTATGTTCACATACTTTTAAGAACTCTTATAAGCACAAGGTGAAAGCACATAAGTAAAAGGAAGACCTCCATTGTGCTTAGTTTGGAGCAAAGTCTTGAGTTCAAACTGGCCTTTGAAAAAATAGCCTTTCTGTCATCTTGCCTGAAGTCATGAAGAAGAACTAAAGGACACAATAAAGATCAAGTCCTCCTCTTCCTCGAAAGCCCAGATCAAATCACACTTTCTCTTTGAATCGATCCCTACCCCCAAAGAAGAATCATTTTCTTCACTGAGCTTTGAACAATAGCTTTGTGCACACCACTGATTAAAGCCGACATCTCATGGCTGCTGACATATCTGTGTTTTCTAATAGATTGGGAGTTTCTGAGAGCAAATGACCAGGAATCCCTTTGACAAATGGGCTCACGGGGAGCTGATTTTTGATGAACTGACCTGGAGGTAGAATTATATTTCATTCAACCTTGGATCCCCAATAGGCATAGAGCAGATGCTCCATAAGTATTGGTGGAATCGAAAAACACTGTTTTTTTTTCTGTTTATAAAAGTAATACTTATTGTAAAAAAAAATCCAAAATATGGAATAAAGGAAAAATCAACAACTTTACCATTTTAAACACAGAGACAAATGTCCATCAGCACATCAGTTCCGAGCACAACAACAAAATAACACTAACAATGATGACAACACCAAACTAGGGCCTATGAAATTTTGCCAGTAAGGATGGAAATACCGTACCTTCTCGCTGACCCAGCAAAATAACTCTGTGGCTGCCAAACTGAATTGGAGGCGTAAGTCCACCCTCTTCTTTTTCCATATTTGCTGTCTGCTCATTTCAAAGGAATCTCCTAATCTCGAACCCCTTTTAAGGGGCACAGTTAAAAGCACAGAACCTATAGCAGGTGAATATTTTGGTAGGAGAGCCCCAGGGCTTCGATTGCAGAGAGAGGTTGACGTCACATGTGGTAAGATGTCATGATGGTGTCTCACTGAGAACACTAGAGAACTAGAACGCCATTAGACATATAATTTCTAATAAATGCTCAGCTGAAAAATATTCAGAGAATGGAAAACACGAATTATGCAACTGAGAGTTGTGACTTCCTGTTAAACTTGATGGAGGAGGTGAGAAGTGAACAGTAAGAGAGAAACTATCCTTAAATGTTTCTTTCTTGATCTATTGTTTCTTTTGCTTTCCCCATATTTATACTATACCCAGAGGGTGCTACTACATTATTGTTTTCTTATGCTTTATACAGAAGCATCTTAGAAAAATATTTTATAACTGGAAAGGACTTTAGAAATGATGAATATATACCCAACAAATAACCAGGAAAATGTTTTTTTAGAGAAAGGAACATTCTTTTGATACATGGTCACATTATCATGATTTTGATAAGACTTCAAGCTATACATTTTCCTAAATTTTATGTCTTGTTCAGCTTTAAAAATTATATTAGCAGCTTAGCATCGAATATAAGACTTAAGGCTTGAGCTTTTCCTTACTTTCTTTGATAATTATTCCCCCATCTTTATTGTAAGTCAGTTGGATAAACTGTTAAAAAAGCTACTCAGGTTGTAAAATGTAGCCCAGAATGAGTTATAATAGCAGCTTCCTGTATATCACACCTTTGCTCAGACCACAGCTTTCTTAAGAAATGAATATTTTAAGCATCTGATTTGATCAGCTATAGATTCTAGGGGAACCTGTTGTCAGTGGTGTTTTGAGCAGAAGGGAGAGGCAGGTCAAAAATAATATGTATATACCAGTTTATCTGTATAAATCACTTTCTCTCTTTTAAAAACCTGCAACATTCTCTGTTACTCTTGAGAGAATTTCCTCTGTCAAAAGTTACTTTTTAAAAAATTAAAAATTTCCACAAATTTTCATTACTGCTTCTCTATTTTCCTCTATACTATTTTCCTGGTCCTCTTGCTGGAACTCCAATTCAGAGCACTCTTTAAATTTTATCTGTGGCATATTGAATCCCTTTCCCAAATGATGGCAAAGGGCAAATGTTGGTTCTGGTGGCCTCTAGTTGCCTTTCTATATCTCCCTGTGAGGCCAAAAGTTTCCTAAATTTTCTTAAACCAATTCATTCTTTTTCAAATTTGGCTGCCTTGTGTAAGTTTCTGATAATTATTTACATCAAATTCTTTTTTATGATATCAAATCCAACACTTTCACTTCTCTCACATTCAGTAGATTTGGAATAGTGTTTGTCTTCCGTGTCTCAAGCCCCGTGCTGTGCACCTGCCATAGCTCTCAAGGGTAAACAAACGGCGGCAGTGCAGGTACCGAGAAGGAAGGTCAGGTTCACAGAGGGAAAGACAGTGGACGTGATGCTTATTTGGTGTGGTTTTCTCAGCACACAGATCAGTGCCTGGCAATAATGGTTGTGTGTGTTCAGTAAAAATTTATGGAACAAACGAATGAATGAATGGCCTTAGCAGTGTCTGGTAATACTGGTCTTAATTAAGGGTGGGGGCACTATCTTCATAAACAGAAGTGGGGGCAGGTTTTGCAGTTGGGCAAAACCATGTATACAAACTGTTCTTAATTTATATTTATTTCAATACCTATATTGTACATGTCTCCTTGAAATATTAAGGAGATGTCTAGATTGAAAAAGAATGAGATAGGGAGCTAAGGTAGGAGAGAGGAAAGGAGGATGGGTAAGAATTTTCTCCCAGATGTAATATCACTCCAGTCTTTCAAAACTGTAAGTTAATTTTGAAATTTTCCCCTTGCATGCATATAAAATCTCCATTTTTATATTCTGCATGTGAAGTTCTACAATTGAAATATGATGTTTAAAATGAAATTAATCAAATGTGACCCTTATAATATAATGCTTCAGCTGTGTCAGTTGAAATTCAGATGTTTTTTCTTTAGTGATATAGTTGTAAGTGGCTGATAAATTCTCCCATTTTAGATACATTTATATCAAGAAGGAACACTTTAAAGAAAGACAGATACTCTTTTTTCAGACTTGCAGTTTGAAACCAATATGACACCAGCTCCAGATGGTGTAGTAGAAAGACCCATGGATATCAGATAAGCTGGGATCTGGCTTCCCTGAGCCTCAGAGTCCCTGTTTGTAAAAGAAGAAGAATAGCTCTCTTGAAGGAGCTGTGTTGGTCTTTAAGTTAGAAGGCATTTAAAAGCACATGACACACAGAAGAAATTTATAAATGCTGTTTCCCTCTCCCAATTGCTTTTTCCTGGAAACTTCTTTAGGCTTCTTCTATCCATTCCTGTTTTAGCACTTTTCAGTACTTTGCAACACCACTCACAGCCAGGCACATAGCTGGAACCAGAATATTTGTTGAATAAAGGTCTGAAGGAGACCTTTCTTCCTGGCATTGGCATCAACCAAATGCATACATGGTTGTGCAGACAAAGAAATGGGAGGGATTGTTTTGTGACCTTGTTGCCATGAGAGGCATGGAGTGCCTTCCTGGGGACTGAGGTGGCCTTTGCGTCAGGATCTTGTTAGATGGTGCTGGGTGAGAAGGGATGGCTCAGGTTTCTCAGATTGGAAACCAAGGGTTTGATTATTGTGGTCCCTTTATGTGAATGGGACCCCCTGGAAAATGTAGCAGTTTATTAAGGGCCCTTTAGCATAGCTAGAGTGTTGGCATACCTTCAAAGCCAGTGATTAGTAAACCAAGTGCCCTGTCACTGTGAGAAAGCCAAATAGGCTTCCAGGGAGTCCATCAAGGGACCCTGGTGAGATTTTAAATGCTTGGAAACTTGACCATGCTAAGTTAGAAAGGGAAAATGACAGAATTGTTTCCAACATCACTAAGTTTGCTTAGGCATCATTTCTGGGTCTGCAATTCGGCCGTTTTCCGCCCATGGTTTGTTCTCTGAGAGGGTAGATGTGTGTGCTCTGTGACACAGAGATAAGGGGCCAGAGAGGAAAGCCAGAGTCAGAACTCGAAATGACCGCATAAAGCCAACAGTAGGGTTGTTTTTGAGAAATGGAGTGGGACACAGGAATAACAGGATGAAAACATGTTCAGAACCACTGGAAAAACAGGAATCCAATACAACTTACAAATTAAAGACCGGTTAATGTGTTTACACATCTCCCTCCACCATTATGGAAAGGCTTCTGGAGGGGCAGTGAGCCCTGGTTTGAGCTCCGGGTCAGCCTCTAACGGGCTAAATGACCCCAGGGAAGCCATTTCCTTGGGAATGCTCAGTTCTCCTGTCTGTGAACTGGTGATTCACAGCGCCTGTCTGATCCAACTATTTGGGAGAGGACTAAATGAGATGAGAATGAAGACAGACAAACTGACCACAGGCATAGCACATAAAAGGTGTTTGGTAGATCTTTAATGGGTGAATGCCTGAAGGAAGCCTTTCTTTTTAGCTGTACAAATGAAAACCTCATTCTGGCTTCCCTCCTCTTTAAAAAAAAAAATATTTAATCTTATTTTGTGAGTTTCTATGAAAAGTTGAAAGAGTTTTCTGTCAAAACTAGTAGAATTTCCTTTCAGCTTCAGTTCTTTATTTGTAAAATGGGAATAATCCCTCCCACCTGCCTCCCAGGGGGTTGCGTGAGAACCACTGGAAATTAACAGCAAGTGCTGGTGCACACAGGTGCAGTACAGCATCTAAACCAGCTCCTTTTCTCCGCAGCAGAAACACAGCATTTCATAGCTCCTTGTCCCGTCTGTGAGCAGTTCAGATAGGTGGAGCATGTCTTTGGTACAGGAAAGTAAATAAAGCTAATATTCTGTAATTTTCCATTAGAAACCAAGATGTTTCTGTTTTTGCCATATGGAAAAAGATTTGTTTCACCTGCAATTTTATTTTTCATGCAGTTTAGTAGACATGGAAAATTCAATTAAAAACAGTTAGTGAATCTCTATCAAATTTTTAAGGGCACATACCCAGTGTTTTAGAATTTTGGGGAGTTTCCCTTCAAGCACAGCCCTTGTTTGGCTGTGACCTTTCAGCTGGTTTAATCCTGTCAGTCTGACTACAGACTCATGGTCCCAGGGCGCAGACTTGTTCTCTCCCTTTAACTGTTCCTCACCCCTGCACTGACTTATTTGTCTTGAACACTTTACAGTCAGTTTCTGAATCCGTTTCTCAAAGCATCACTGCATGTAAATGAAGAAGTATCTGTTTCCAAAAGGATATTCATCTAGAACAATACTGTAACTACCATTACATTTATAGTTATGTGTCCTACTTCTTTCTAAATAAGTTCCCTTATTTCCTGGTACATTTCTTTAAAGTAAACAAAGAATGATGTCTTTATATCATCCTTGGTGTGCTTCAAAAATTACCAAGACAGTTTTCAGAGATCATGGAAATTAGCCCTTTTTATAAAATATGGGCTTTAATCAAGTAAGAAACGTTCTATAGAAATTGGGGCCCTCTGCCTATAGAACTTTTGTGACTTCCCCACATAATTAAATACTTGCTGATAAACTGCAGCTATCACTGAGATTCCCTTCCTATGACCACACATTAGAACAACAAGAAGGGATAGTAATAATCTGGATTGAAACTGTGAAAAACAAAGAAATCATGCCATGAATATTCTCATTTAGCCTAGTTAAACAGAAGCCACACACTTACCTTAAAAAAAAATCAAAACCAAAAAGTGGAAACAGAATTTAGAAGTAATAACATAACACTGAAGTACACATGTGTTCATGAATCAGACTATCTGCGTTGAGTCCTGGCCCTGATTTACTAGCTATACGACTTTTGTCAAATTACTTAATTCATCTGCACTGTGCTGTCTCTATCTCCCCTATCAAATGGGAGAGTAATAGTGCTGTGCCTTTACCACAGGGCTGTTATGAGGACTAGATGACATAATTCATGTAAAGAACTTAGCATGGCACCTGGCACTCAGAAAGCCCTCAATCAATATTATTTTCTATAAATTATTGTGTGTAGAACTGAGTATAAATGACATGTTTCTTTGAGGATGGTTAACAGGCAGGAAAATTATAAAGAAGAAATAGGCTGTTTTGGTGGGTTTCATCCCATGCACATGCTTTCGGTACATATTGAGGTCACCACACTGGGTCTGACCCTGGGGCTGAAAGGGTGACACACCGAAGACCTCACAGAACAAAGAGGCTGATCTCTGAAGCATTTAAACATTTTTCATCTTAACTGATGTCCCTGGAGACTGCATAAAAGATACCTATACTTATCCTGTATAATCACAAGTTTCTACTGAGGATGGTAAATGTATAGAAGTACTTGAATTCCATAGATTTCCTATCAATATTAAGTCCAACATCACTTAACTTACCCTCTTGGTAAATCACTCAGCACATGCTCATGTCATCTCTTCAGACAGCAGCATCCTGGTGCAGTTTGCTTTGTATCTTCCTCATCTAGTGGATTCTAGGAATGCTCCTCATAAAAATAATGATTCTCCACCTACTGTAATATTCCTGGTGGGATGTAGCCTACTTGAATGCTGGGCACAGGCCTGCTGTCACAGGGATGCAGTCTTGCTTTGCCCCTGAAGGATGTATGTTTGCATTTCCTAAAATGATTTGTTGACTCAGACACATTTTTTTTTCCAGAAAGCTTCTGGAATCGAACACATTAAAAATTTTTTTCTAAGCAGCCACTAAACCGTGAAACGTAAACAGAATTAGCATGTGTTTTGATTTGTCTTCTACTCTGCCAAGTTGGAAAAGTTCCCAGTACGAAGTGATTTACTTACCAACAAAGCCACAAAAGCACAAACGAGTCCCAAGGAGTTACCGGTTCCTTGTAATATCTGTGTTCTGACGGATGGCTGATTATTTTTGGCTTGAGACAGAGTGATAGCAAAACAACACTTAGGAGAGCTGGAATGCTAATACCATTGAATCCAACTCCTAACGTTACTGATGACCCAATTGAGGCCATAATGACCTGACCAAAATTCTTCAATAATAGAAAAGCCAATGGAGGGTCTTCCTCCTGCTTTTCTTCTGCAGTCCTCACAGCAAATCCCAGTGATACAGCCACAGTTCTCAGGCTATCACAGGCCTCCTAGGTTCACGCCAACACTATCCAATGCCAGAAGCTAGGGGTTATTTGCCGTTGTATCTATTAGGAAGAATAATTAAATACTGTATTTACAAATTAGGATCAACCTGTGTCCAAAAGAAGGAAACAGTTCCATAAATTGTGGCCTAGCCAGATCATTCAGGAGTATATGTTTATTTAACATCAGTTTTTGATGACTATTTAAAGACATAGAAAAATAATCCTAATGTGTTATTTCTAAGTGAAAACTATGGAATGCAAACTTGCATCTCAATTTTATATTATACTGAGTATTAGGAAAAAATAATTTTAAAAACCTGGAAGGAAATACATAAAAATGTTGATGTTTATCCTTAGCATTAAAATTAGGGCTGGTTTTTATTTTTTTAATGTGTACTTTTCCTGTATTTTATATATTTTATATAGTGGATATGGATTGTACTTATAATTTGGAAGATAAAGAATATTATTTCAAACAACCCACTGTATTCCTAAACAACTGGAAGAGAGGGGTTGGTAGCTGTAAGGACCATCCTTCTTTAAAAAAAGCATGAATATGGTACATAAAGTACATGCGATTCACTCATGACTTTGCTTGGGTAGGACAGTATAAAGATTTTGGTTTTTATTTTGAAATGAGAAACCACTGGAGGGCTCTGTTGGAGAAGTGGCATGATCCAACTCAGGTTTTAACAAGCTGTCTCCTGCTGCCGTGTTCAGCCAGACTCAACAAGGATGGTAGAGGCAGAGGCAGTGGAAAGGGTTGGATTCTAGCTACTTATCCACCACCATGTTAGATTTTGACAACTATTTTCCCACAACCTATTACTTATTACATAGGGATGTAAATATGTCTTTTATATATACTTTATCAATACAACGTGTGATGAACCTAAAAACATTGGGTGTAGCAGTCTTCTCTCTGAAAATAATACCTAGTCTGATTTTACCTTTCCTTCTCCAACACCTGCCACTATACCATTAGTTACTCAGTCTCTATGGAGCCAGATAAGGAAGATGGGCCTCTGAGACTTCTCTCTGCCCGATACTAGGAGTGCCAAGTCTTGGTCCAGGGGGCCTCAAACACCAGCCAGGGCCCATCCTTAATAAAGTTTTTACTGGTCATCTGGAAAATAAGAAAATTTGCAAAGTCAAATTTATTTCTTTTAAAGGATGGTTCTTTATTCTATGACAGGTTGTATCTCTTCCGATCATTTGGGACAGGAATGTTCTGTCTTATGAAATGATGAAGATGTATGTGGTGGTGACTACGGAGCTTTCTTTAATATATACTTATTTGGTTAAATAAAAAGCGACAACATGTCAACCCTAAAACTTCTACTGTTTTCTACTCCATGAAATCTTCAAGTCTGGAAAGCATAGCCCTAGTCTGTATGGCAAAACCTTCTTTACCTATGCCTGTTGTGATCGGCATTTCTATTTGTAACTGAATAAAAAATTACCACTAACTCTCAAACTTTGCTTCTACAATACACTCTCATCCTTTTCCAGAAAACAAAGACTAGTTGGAAATGAACATGGGAAAAACATAATTCATTGGTTTAATTCCTTTTTCATCAATGCTTTGTTCAGTTAGAACAGAGTGGATGTTTCTTTATTAAGTAATATGCGTGCATGAAGAAATCTGAAAAGAAAAAATAATTATCCATTATGCCACCATCCAATTTCAACCACTGTTGATAATTCAGTATATTTTTTCTTATCTGTTAAAATGCATTGTAGATGGATATACATTTTTTTTTCACAAAATGGAGATCATATAGTGGTTTCTTTAGTAGATTTCATTAAAAAGCTATCACGATGGTTCTGATACCTACAAAAGTTAGCTATCTATTACTCATAGTCTCAAACCTTGTTTGCTCATCAGAAATGTGCAAATGAAACATGTATATTTTACAGGCTGGGGGTGATAGAAATGTAGGCAAACTAGGGAAAAACTGTAGATTTCCCAATGTCTGAGAAATTTCCTTTAATAAAGATTAATAGATGTTATAAACACATTAGCATATAAATGAGACTAGACTAATATGGTAGAAATAGTGACAACCATTTTTTTTTTTTTTTTTGAGAGGGCATCTCTCATATTTATTGATCAAATGGTTGTTAACAACAATAAAATTCAGTATAGGGGGGTCAACGCTCAATGTACAATCATTAATCCATCTCAAGCCTAATTCTCGTCAGTCTCCAATCTTCTGAAGCATAACGAACAAGTTCTTACATGGTGAACGAATTCTTACATAGTGAATAAATTCTTACATGGTGAACAGTACAAGGGCAGTCATCACAGAAACTTTCGGTTTTGATCATGCAATATGACCTATAAACAATCAGGTCAAATATGAATATTCGTTTGATTTTTGTACTTGATTTATATGTTGATCCCACATTTCTCCTATTATTATTATTATTTTTATTTTTAATAAAATGCTGAAGTGGTAGGTAGATGCAAGATAAAGGTAGAAAACATAGTTTAGTGCTGTAAGAAGGCAAATGTAGATGATCAGATGATCAGGTGTGTGCCTATGGACTAAGTATTAATCCAGGCTAGACAAGGGCAGCAAGACATCCACGGATGCAGAAGATTTCTCTCAAAGCAGGGGGGGTGAGGTTCTGAGCCTCACCTCTGTTGATCCCCAAATTCTCACCTGATGGCCCCCCTGCGACTGTGCCTGTCTTAGGTTGTTCCTCCCTTGAGGAATCTTACCCGTCTCTGGCTAACCAGTCATCTTCCGGGGCCATACAGGGAAATGTAAAGTTGGTAAGTGAGAGAGAAGCCATATTGTTTGCAAAGGTTAGCTTTTTACTTCTTTGCAGATTTATGCCCTGTGGCTTCTATGCCCAGCATTTGTCTCGAGGTATCTTTACCACCTGGAGGAATTATGATACTCGGTAAATTCGATCTGAGGCACGAATTCTATTTAAGGGTTGTAATTAGGAAGGAAGAAGAAAAGCTATAGATGTAGCATATGAAGGAAACTTGGGAGGATTGATTATTTCTTTGACATATCTTCTTGTATAGTACCTTAAGTATGTATAGGTTTTAAACTACTAACTAATTTGCACACACATATTAACATAATAGGAATACGGTGACATAAACAAAGCAAATCTATAATTACCATCCATCTCCAGTGAAGCCAAGAAAACCAGTTAGGCACCCTAGGCATTTGTGAAAATTTATCTATGATATGATGGATATTGTCCAACTGTACTTGAACCATCAGACAAATTAAAGCAGCCCATTTCTGGGATCTGTTCACATCCCATATGTTCTTTTAACCATAGATAGTCTATAGTCATGAGATTTTGGGGTGCTACAACTTGCACCCCTCCCAACTCCTGGTTGAGTTCCAACAGTACAGATCCGGTAGTGACAACCATTTTTAAAAATAAATTATGTTTCAGTTTGAACTAGCCCAAACTCTATGAGTAACAAAATTAGGGCTTTCTATTTTTGCTATTAGGGACTCTGATAAGAGATTTACATTTTAGCACATCCCTAAAGATGCACTTTTTCAAAAGTCTACCATAGTGCCTAGAAATCATGCCTTTGGCTTTGGTTACAAGGACTTAAGGTTTACAACTGCATATAAAAATCTTTCCAAACTTTAAGATAAAATTCACAAGAGGAAAAAAAAGACAAACCCATACCACATTAAAACCTAAAATGACTGGACAGTTAAATGCCAGAATATGAGTAAAATCTATACAGGTGTCAGTGAAAACTAAATCAGGAAAATCAGCTCCACATTCATCATCAGAAACATGGCCTGAAGATACATGCCTGAGACTTATGAAAAAATACTAAAAAACTCAAAGAAGAGACTGGCAAGCTCACCTTGGTGTGTTAGAAGAACAGCATTTTCTAATAATGATTTAGTCTGCTAAATGAAGAATTTTTCTGGAAACCATGTTTGTATAATAAGAGCAAAGAGGACTGGGCAAAGATATATCAGGTCAAATTCAGACAAAAAGAAAGTAGAGTAACTGTGTTATTTTATTATAACAATAATAAAATAGAAATGAGATATAATAGCTGACATTTACTTTGTACTAAGGATATGTAACATCTCATTTAATCTTCATTGTGGTTATGAAATTGTTAGAAAATGTCAAAGTACAGTACAAAAGCAGTAAACAGGACAAATACTGTATTACTATAAGAAACAATTTCATGTAAACATACAACATTCACAGATCAGTTTGCACAAATATTATTGACTCAACATATGAACTAAACATTATAAATACAGGAAGAAATGAGAGAAATCAGAAATAGTGGTGGGACACTTCAGCATACTTTTCTCTGTTTCTGACTTATCAAGTAGGCAAAAACATAAATGAACAAGACCTAAATACTGTAATGAGGTTGGTTTAACCAAGAATGAATTTTAATGGTGAAAAATTGTAAATAATCTAAATTCCAACAGAGGACAACTTATTAAATAAATCAGGCTAGGACTAAAATAACCATTCAACAGCTATTAAAAATGGTATTTTAGATGTTTTAATGACATTGTAGCTTAATTATCAATTAAATGGAAAAGCAGATACATAATGTTATATAGAGTGTGCTCTGATTTTTATTTTTTAAAGTGTGTATGAATATACACATGGAGAAATAAACTAAATGGGTGCATCAAAATATTAACATCAGTTATCCTAGATCTTGTGATTATGGATCATTTTAATTTTCTTTGTTATTTTTGCATTTAAAAATTTTTCTTTAAAGGGTATTTTTACTTCTGCAATCAGAGAAAAACATACTTGACCTTTGTTTAATGATTAACTATGATCTTATGAACATCCCACTTGATTCTCACAACTTAGGAGAGAAGGACAGGGTACAGATTTTTTAGGAGAGGAAATGAAGTCTCAGAGAAGTAAAGAGGATTTTTTTTATGTCATATTTAATGGTGGGGCTGAGGTAAAACCCTGACACCTGACCTCAAACCCTGACTTTCGAGTGCATTCTTCTGGGCAAATCATGTCTTCACAAAGGCCTTGTTCAAATGTAGCTGGTTCAGCATGTCAAGTGATCAAGGCCTGGAGGTAATATAAACCCATACAGCTTAATAGGATTTTTCATCCAAGATAACAGGAGAAAAAGGTGACTACATCTGATTAATTAGCTCTAAATGAGCAAGGAACTGAAGGAAAGAGATAATATATTTTGACAGAAGCTGAAATTAGAAATGTTTATGGAAGCCAAAGCTGGTCAGCTTAAAAGGCTCTGTTACCAGAGGGACAGATTTCACCTTGTTAGCATTTTCTAGTTTCTAGAATGGCCCTGAGAGAAAAAGTCACTTTGAATATAAACATGTTAGTGTGACTTGCATTTGAGGCCTGCTTGAAGACCACTTTGAAGTGTCATTCTGGGGATTTGTAAACCAGCAGTAAGACTCACAGTTTAGAACAGGCTCTGGTTCCTGGCCTCATGTTCACAGTTGAGTAGTAGGCCATTTGCACACTCACTTTCCATTATTTATGAGCTATTAGCAATCCTTCAGTTTCCATTTCTCTCAGTAATGGAGTGGTGTTAATATCTCTGCTACAGTTTAGATAGATTTCAGATTTTTATTTGATGGAAAATGTACAGGGACACTTTTGAAGGTGGCTTTGTAAATGTCAACCATCTTCAGAGAATAGTTTTATTTCTTCAGACTGGAGTGATTTTTCCACTTAATTGCTTTAGTAGTTGCAATTTTCTAACTTTTGCACAACATGTAAATTAATTTAAAAGTTTTTACTAATGGAATTTTTGTTATGATGAAAAAAGTTTTAAACTTTTTCTGAGTGCTTAAATAACACACATCTTTGCAAAAATTCAAAGGATAATGAAAAGTTTAAGAAGAAACTAAAAATCCCCTGAAACTCTACCAGAATAAAATAATCACCATTAACATGCCAGCCACTATCTTTTCTTGCTTTTACCGCATACACACTCATATATAATTTACCATAAATTAGATATTATACATGCTGCTTTTTTTATTACAAACTCATTTTTTCCCTTCCTTTTTCCTTACCTCCATCCACATCATCGCCCCCAAAGACATCAGTGTTAACAAGTGTGTGCTCTTCCATACCTATATGTGATTACTTAAATAAAATGGGAAAATGTACAATTTATTCCCATGTGTATTATGTGTGTGTTTATGGAATTTTGGAAATGGGGAAGTCAGAATTTTGTCATTTACAAAAATGAGTTTTATTACTTATTTCTCTGCTTTTCACATTTTACATCACAGAAATCTCTAGATTTTAGTGGCAGCAAATGGTCTTTGGAGTGGAAATGCCACAACTAATTGAGCCATTCTCACGAGGTCAGCAAGCACTGTGCCTTAATTGGGTTTTCTCTAGCATAAACAGTGTTGTAACGAACAACCTTGTACATGCATTCTTACAGGCAAGTGTTCTTATTTTCATGGGATAGATTCATAGAAAAGGACTTACTAGTCAAAGGGTTTAAGTGTTCTAAATTTTAATACTGTCAGATTGCTTTCCAAATAGGTGTAGAATTCACATTTCAGTCAGTGAAGTGTATGAAGACCCTCTTCCCCATATCTTCATTAGTAGTAGGTATTTTCATTTTTGCCTCTCTGATTTTTGGGATATAATCTCTCTCTTTTTACTTTAAATTTGTTTTTGGCTGATTATCTGTTAGGCTGGGCATCCTGGCTCACATTTATTAGTTTTTTGAATGTCCTCTTTCTTAAATTTCCCATTCACTTTCTTCTTTTGGGCTTTCTCATATCAATTTCAGTGTTCTTTATATATTAAAAATATTATTTTAAAAAATATCTTTCACGATAATTAACTTGTATATGCATTACTAATATTTTACTTAATCTATATGTTTTTTGGCTTTATGACATCTTTTTCTATACAAAAAAGTAAATATAGTGGAAAATCCATCTTCTTTTGTATAGTTTCTAGGGGGTCTTGCTTTGGTTTAATGTCTCAAAACTCTTTATATGTTTTCCTGAATTTTATTCTAACATTTAAAAAAAATTAAGCCTTTTATCTACACAGAATTCTTTATACAGAGATCCAACTTTTTCTTCCAGATTGATAGACAGTTTTACCAGGAAGATTATTTTTAAATAACCATTTTCTCCCACTGAAATGAAATACCACCTTTTCATATGTTAATTTTTCTATCATTCTGCTGTTCTGCTAATATAATTATATTACAATACTATTGATTATAAATGTATACTTTATAGTACATTTATGCTACGTAAATATACTGTACTTCATAGTACATTGCAGTATTTTGTATGGGCAAATCCTCCTCCCCACAACTTGGAGAGAATGAACTGGTGGTTAATTTGTTGAAAGGACATACTCTGGAGTTGAATCCTGGCTTCAAGTTATTTAACATCTCTGTATCTCAGTTTACTTATCTATAAAATTGGGATAATATTATTTATCACAAGCAGCTGTTGTAAATATTAAATGAAGTAAAATATGGCACATGTAGAAAATTTACTGATGTATATCAAGAACTGAAAATTAATAAGCCTTTGTAATTTTCTGAACAAGTTTGCAACATTTCTTCCATATGAACTTCATTGACTCCTTCAACACAAACCCTCCAAAAGCAGCTCTTGGGAATCTAACTTCAATTGCATTAAATATATGTATTCATTCTGGGACAGTTAACATGTTTGTGGCATTAAGTCCCACATCCTAGAATTCTATGCTATGTTTATTCTATGTTATATTTTAAAGTTACCTTCTCCCAAATCTTGTTTAAAGTCTTCAATATGACCCTAGGTTTAATTCATATGACATTGTAACTCTGGGGGGAAAATATTTTCCCGGCCTGGGGCAAAATATGTTTGAACCAAAATCAGTCAAAGGGAGAAATAAAGTGGGAGAAACCCATTTATTGCTTATAAGCAGTCGTCCACTTCTGCTTGCCAGTGTCTCTCGCAACCTGGTTACAAAAAGAGACCCCACCCAACCTCTCCGGGCCAGATACGCCCTCACTCCCCCTTGTAATTACCTGCTGATATGGAGATGGACTACTTCTCTCCACCTCTTGGAAACATCTGCTGATATGGAGATTCACTTAGGCCAGATAAGAGATTCTGGAAATATTTCAATCTTACCCACAGACATGTACCATTCTTATTAAATTTATTTCTAAATTTTAAAAATTACTTTTATTATTATTCTGAATGCAATATTCTTCCTATTTCCAGTTCTAGGTGGTTATTGCCAGTGTAGAAAAAAGCATATCATCTTGTTTATTCTTCCTAGAATTTTTTTTATTAGAGTCTTGTTTATTCTAAATATACAATTCTATCACCAAGCATGAGACAAAACACGCTTTAATTATGATAATATGTCCTTGTGATCATGGGAGTAAGGGTGAGAGGGAGACTAAAGATGCTATCAACATAGGCAAAGGACACCAATTGTCTTACTAAGTAAAGAAGGTGTCTTATTATCCAGAGAGCTGGAGACTCAGAGCATCATCCTCACTGGGTGAGTTTCACCAAAGCAGCTTCACTGCCAATGATACTGGTCAGCCAGGATGACCATCCCACCAGGCCTTTGAGAAGCAAAAGTGCCATCCCCAGGGGTATTTCATACCTTGCTGTCCTCTTCCCAATCTCAACTAATCTCAAGACTATAGTTTCATATCTTTCTAGATACTAAGGACAAGTGACTAATAAAAATTCCAGAAGGATTTAAAGACAGAGGTCTTTACCAACACACAGATCAGATAATATGTTTTTTCTATTTTTCTCTCAGGAGGAGATTATTGTAATTTATTCATTCTCTCATTTGATCATCCAGCGAGCATTTATGAGGTTCCTCTAAGGTGACAGCTACTTCACGATTAGTCTTGAAGAAGACCAATTCCTGCTTTTGAAAGGTGCAAAGTCTAGATGGGGGAATCAGACATGGAAATAAGTAATGGAAGTGCTCTGTGATAAGTTAATGGAAATGCTCTGTGATAAGTTTTACAACACAAGTAGGTATCAACAAGTGTGCAGGATCTGGGATTTTACCCTCCTTTCAAGCTAACAAGTGAGTTTGTAGTTGTTCCATGGATGCTTGAAGAAATATGAGGCTTCTGATTCAGAGACAAAGCCTTTATTATTCATAACAAAAGCGGCAGTCAGAACTTCAAGCCCATCGGCACTCCCTGTCCTGCCCCAGGCCCTTCAGGAGCAATGCAGGGGGCCCATCATGGTTGTCTGCACACTCAGTGGGCTGTGTTACAGGACAGAAACACTTAACTGGAGGAATTCACTGCTTTTCTGGCTAGGGAAGCAGGCCTGCTCTTTAGCTGGCGGGAGACATTACCTCATCACTGAAGGTAGCTTTCTGCAAATACAACCCTGAAAAATGAGACAAGTAAAGAACGGTAGGGCCTTGCACTCTTGGCATAACCCCAGCAGGATCAGGCAGGGACTCTGAAGGTCCATGGCAGATTGCCTCTACTGACAGCAGGTATAAACTGCCTGAGGTATTAAGATGAAGTCAACTCAGGAAAAGTAATTTAGTAATTTTATAATCGAACACAGGTCATTTTTGGTTGGTTGGTTTTACCACAGCAGCTATCCTGAGGTCCCATGAAGAATGATCAGTCCTTGAACAGGTTTGTCATAGAAAAATTATGAAGATAATTTCCATGGAAAATAAAATTAAATACAGCTGTGGTTCAAGAAGGGGTCTAGTTAAATAAAGAAGGAATGCATTTTTTAGAGGCAGTAGTGTTTTGGAAAGGCCATAGTTTGTGAAATGAGGTACATCTGGATCTGAAGAGATCCTTCTCTTTTACTTCTGAGTTCTGTGACTTTTCACAAAGACAGAACCCTAGGCTTCAAAATATGAACCTCACAGGCTATTATAACCACCAAAAACAAAGCTATAAAGAACCCTGCATATAATGGGTATTCAGTAAATGGCATGTTCTATTATTTTGTTTAAACATATAAGAGATACATAGAATTTGTTAGCATCTATCTTCTTATTCTCTTCCTGGCATTTTAAATTAAGCAGTTCATTTCTCTCTTAATTACAGGAATGTGAATTCCTAAAAAGCATTGAATTTTAGTCATCATAATGATCTAACTAAACTTTTTTTCCTCTTTTCACCTGAATGACAAATTTTCAAAGTCAACATTCATCTTTTACAAAAACTTCTGCATAACTCAAGCAAAGAAAAAAGATCTTATATGGAGTATATATGTGTAATTTGTCACTTCTTGTTTAGTTTTAATCATAAAAGTAACTGAATTATTTTAAAAATTCTAACAATACCAAAGAACTGAGGCAAAATGGATCATATCCATTTCCCCAATCCCAGTTCCCCAAGGGTGACCATTAATGTGTTCCTTCCCAGCCTTTTTTTCTATGCACAGAAAGTGGTAAAATGTTATTTTCTTCCAAAGATTATATCAATTATGCATAGGTGAGCACACTGTATTATTATTTCTAATTGCTAACTTGTGTGAGTGAATTTTTTATTCAAAGCAGCTTTTAGTGCATTTGTGTGCATGTGTAAGTTAGTCCTAAAGAAATGCCAGGAAAGTCCCCACTGTCTAATGCTTTGAAAACCCCAATACATAGTCTTTTTTTTTTCCAGGAGTCTCTTTTATATTCATGTAAATATATTTCCTGGAACCCAACTCAGTCTTCACTGGCTTTATAATCAGTGTTGGTAATTTCTGTGAAACTAATAGGAAGATTTTTATCTTCTGTTTATATTGACTTACCATTTATGAGCTTTAAACTCCCCTAACGCCCCCACGAGGCAGCATAGAAAACTCTGTATAAACATGCAGTGTGCTTTACAAGTTATAAAGCTCTTTCTCAGTCACCTGGCATGCTCCTCACAGTGACTCCATGATGAATGACAAAGATTATTATTCCAACTCACTGAAGGGGCAAATAAAATAATGAAGGTTAAGAAGTGACTTGTCTAACTTGCCACACAGCTAGTCACAGTCACAAACCCAGGTCCCCTGACTTTATACTGAGAGAGTTCTCCAGCTGCTTCACAGAACAATTGTCTAGGATAAGTTAAGCCTTCACAGACAGAGAACATGGTGTAAGAAATATACTCATAATTTATAGAAGACATACTTGATGTCTTTAAGAAGTGTTTTATTTTCATTTAAAAAATAAGCAGGATCTCTATAAATCTGCAGGTGATTTTTAGCTAGTTTGTTTTAAGATGGATATATTAGTAGTAGTGTACATAGAAATAAGGCATTAATCATCTCTATCTATTAAGAATCTGTATCTCACTTCTCTTTTATCAAGAAAACCTTTGTGGTGATGAGACAATTTAAAGCTAACGGAACAAGGGAGGTGGACAACTCTATTCGTTTCAGCCAAAGGAACAGCGTAAGGGGATGTGACAACTGACTTCATTAAGACAATTTAAAAAGTAGGCTTGATTTTTTTATAGTAGTCTGGAAAGTACAGAGATTACCCATACACTCCCCATCCCCCCGCTCCTGGCAACCACTGATTTTTTACTGTTTCCCTAGTTTTGCCTTAAAGTATGTATGCATTTCAGATAGACTTGTTTCACTTAGCAATGTTTTTATGTTTCTATCATGTCTTTGTGTTGGTTGGTAGCTCATTTCTTTTTATCACTGGATAATATTCCATCATATAGATGGACCACAATTTGTTTATTCGTTTACCTATTGAAGGACATCTTGGTTGCTTCCAAATTTTGATAATTCAGAATGAAGTTGCTATAAACATTTGGATGCTGATTTTTATGTGAACATAAGCTTTTAATCATTTGCATAAATATCTAGGAACATGATTGCTGGGTCATATGGTAAGAGTATTTTTAGCTTTGTAAGAAACTGCCAAACTATCTTCTCAAGTGGCTGTACCATTTTGAAAGTTCCTGTTTCTTCACATCCTCACCAGCATTTGGCGTTGTCAGTGTTTTGGATCTTAACCTTTCTACACATAGATACGTAGTGGTATCTTCCGGTAGTTTTAATTATCATGAAAGATTATTGAATTTTAAATCTATCAGACTGAACATTCTTCATCTAAGTCAGCCTTAGGACAACTAGATCATCTCTCCTTTAATTTAATGGATTTTATTCCACCATAGACATATCCTTATGACCTACTGACAAAATATTATGTAAAAGGCATTAAGAAAAATTGTGTGCTCAGAACAAAGAGAAGGAATTAATAAGAGGCTGAAGCTGAGACTGTGCTATTCTGTAGAAACTGGCCAGCATGTTTGGCACTGGTAAGGAGTAATGAGAAAAATGGTTTAATAGCCCTATTTGCAATGATAAAAGGGGAGAGAGTGAGTTGGCAACCATTAAGTATGCAATAGGTTGCAGATCGCCAATAAAAATGTGAATGAAAACATTTTACTTTGTAATTGGAAACAACTGCTTCATATCCCAGACATACCATAAGAGAAGAATTTTCAATATTTGAGTACAATATGGTTGCAGGTAGTTTTTTTTTTTTAGATGAGTATTTTTTATTGAAGGGTAGTTGACACAGTATTACCTTAGTTTCAGGTGTACAATACAGTGATTTAACATTTATATACATGATAATTCTAGGTACCAGCTATTACCATACCAAGTTGTTACAATATTTTGACTATATTCCTTATGCTATACATTACATCCTGGTTACTTATTTATTTTACAATTGGAAGTCTGTAATTTTTTTTTTTTGTGAGGGCATCTCTCATATTGATCAAATGGTTGTTAACCACAATAAAATTCTGTATAGGGGGGTCAATGCTCAATGCACAATCATTAATCCACCCCAAGCCTAATTTTCGTCAGTCTCCAATCTTCTGAAGCATAACAAACAAGTTCTTACATGGTGAACAAATTCTTACATAGTGAATAAGTTACCTGGTGAACATTACAAGGGCAGTCATCACAGAGACTTTTGGTTTTGATCATGCATTATGAACTATAAACAGTCAGTTCAAATATGAATATTCATTTGATTTTTATACTTGATTTATATGTGGATACCTCATTTCTCTCTTTATTATTATTATTTTTAATAAAATGCTGAAGTGGTAGGTAGATACAAGATAAAGGTAGAAAACATAGTTTAGTGTTGTAAGAGAGCAAATGTAGATGATCAGGTGTGTGCCTGTAGACTATGTGTTAATCCAAGCTAGACAAGGGCAATAAAACATCCATGTATGCAGAAGATTTCTCTCAGAACAGGGGGGGGGAGGTTCTAAGCCTCACCTCTGTTGATCCCCATTTTCTCACCTGATGGCCCCCCTGCGACTGTGCCTGTCTTAGGTTGTTCATCCCTTAAGGAATCTTACCCGTCTCTGGCTAACCAGTCATCTTCCGGGGCCATACAGGGAAATGTTAAGTTGGTAAGTGAGAGAGAAGCCTTATTGTTTGAAAAGGTTAGCTTTTTACTTCTTTGCATATTTTATGCCCTGTGGCTTCTATGCCCAGCATTTGTCTTGAGGTGTCTTTACCACTTGGAAGAATTATGATACTCGGTAAATTCGATATGAGGCACGAATTCTACTTAAGGGTTATAATTAGGAAGGAAGAAGAAGAAAAGCTATAGAAGTAGCAGGTGGAAGAAAACCTGGGAAGATTGATTATTTCTTTGACATACCTTCTTGTAGAGTAACTTCAGCATGTATAGGTTTTAACCTACTAATTAAATTGCACACACACATTAACATAATAGGAGTACAGTTACATAACCAAAGCATACCTGTAATTACCAGCCATCTCCAGTGAAACCAAGAAAACCAGTTAGGCACCTTAGGCATTTGTGAAAACTTATCTATAATATGGTGAATATTGTCCAACTGAAATTGAACAGTCTGAGAGAAATCAGACAAATTAAAACAACCCATTCCTGGGGACTGTTCACATCCCATATGTTCTTTTAACAGTAAATAGTCTGTAGTTGTAAGATTTTGGAGTGCTACAATTTGCACTTCTCCTAATTCTTGGTTGAGTTCCAACAGTTTAGATCCAGTCAAATTTGTTGTTTTGCTGTATGCACAGGCCAGCTTAGATATCTCCTTCATTCCCATGGCAGGTCCAGGAACTGGTGGGATGAGTGCATCTACACCTGTAGCAGTGCATGGATCTTTGTTGGGGTTTTTTGATGGTCATCTTCTGGCATGAGTCTTCCCGAGAGTGCTGATGTTGGAAGTTCTTTTTCATATCGTATCTTAGTTCATTTTCGGGGTAGCCAAATTAGGCTTTGATCCTCTGTATAAACACAAACAGACCCTTTGCCTACACTTTTATATGCCCGTTATATCATTGCGTAGAACTCATTGGAGGTCACCACACAGGAACTGCTTTTTTTTTTTATCATTAATCTACACTTACATGACGAATATTTTGTTTACTAGGCTCTCCCCTATATCAGGCCCCCCCTATATACTCCTTTACAGTCACTGTCCATCAGCGTAGCAAAATGTTGTAGAATCACTACTTGTCTTCTCTGTGTTGTACAGCCCTCCCCTTTCTCCCACCCCCCCATGCATGCTAATCTTAATACCCCCCTTTTTCTCCCGCTCCCTTATCCCTCCCTACCCACCCATCCTCCCCAGTCCCTTTCCCTTTGGTATCTGTTAGTCCATTCTTGATTTCTGTGATTCTGCTGCTATTTTGTTCCTTCAGTTTTTCCTTTGTTCTTATACTCCACAGATGAGTGAAATCATTTGGTATTTCTCTTTCTCTGCTTGGCTTGTTTCACTGAGCATAACACCCTCCAGCTCCATCCATGTTGCTGCAAATGGTAGGATTTGCCCTCTTCTTATGGCTGAGTAGTATTCCATTGTGTATATGTACCACATCTTCTTTATCCATTCATCTATCGATGGACATTTAGGTTGCTTTCAATTCTTGGCTATTGTAAATAGTCCTGCGATAAACATAGGGGTGCATTAGTCTTTCTCATACCTGATTGCTGCATTCTTAGGGTAAATTCCTAGGAGTGCAATTCCTGGGTCAAATGGTAAGTCTATTTTGAGCATTTTGATGTACCTCCATACTGCTTTCCACAATGGTTGAACTAATTTACATTCCCACCAGCAATGTAGGAGGGTTCCCCTTTCTCCACAGCCTCGCCAACATTTGTTGTTGTTTGTCTTTTGGATGGCAGCCATCCTTACTGGTGTGAGGTGATACCTCATTGTGGTTTTAATTTGCATTTCTCTGATAATTAGCGATGTGGAGCATCTTTTCATGTATCTGTTGGCCATCTGTATTTCTTTTTTGGAGAACCATCTGTTCAGTTCCTCTGCCCATTTTTTAATTGGGTTATTTGTTTTTTGTTTGTTGAGGCGTGTAAGCTCTTTATATATTCTGGACGTCAAGCCTTTATCGGATCTTACATTTTCAAATATATTCTCCCATACTGTAGGGTTCCTTTTTGTTCTATTGATGGTGTCTTTTGCTGTACAGAAGCTTTTCAGCTTAATATAGTCCCACTTCTTCATTTTTGCTGTTGTTTTCCTTGCCCCAGGGAGATATGTTCAAGAAGAGATCACTGATGTTTATGTCTAAGAGGTTTTTGCCTATGTTTTTTTCCAAGAGTTTAATGGTTTCATGACTTACATTCAGGTCTTTGATCCATTTTGAGTTTACTTTTGTATATGGGGTTAGACAATGGTCCAGTTTCATTCTCCTACATGTAACTGTCCAGTTTTGCCAGCACCATCTGTTGAAGAGACTGTCATTTCACCATTGTATGTCCATGGCTCCTTTATCAAATATTAATTGACCATATATGTCTGGGTTAATGTCTGGATTCTCTAGTCTGTTCCATTGGTCTGTGGCTCTGTTCTTGTGCCAGTACCAAATTGTCTTGATTACTAAGGCTTTATAATAGAGCTTGAAGTTGGGGAGTGAGATCCCCCCTACTTTATTCTTCTTTCTCAGGATTGCTTTGGCTATTCAGGGTCTTTGGTGGTTCCAGATGAATTTTTGAATTATTTGTTCCAGTTCATTGAAGAATGTTGCTGGTAGTTTCATAGGGATTGCATCAAATCTGTATATTGCTTTGGGCAGGATGGCCATTTTGGCGATATTAATTCTTCCTAGCCACGAGCATGGGATGCGTTTCCATCTGTTAGTGTCCCCTTGAATTTCTCTTAAGAGTGACTTGTAGTTTTCAGAGTATAAGTCTTTCACTTCTTTGGTTAGGTTTATTCCTAGGTATTTTATTTTTTTGATGCAGTTGTGAATGGAGTTGTTTTCCTGATTTCTCTTTCTGTTGGTTCATTGTTAGTGTATAGGAAAGCCACAGATTTCTGTGTGTTGATTTTGTATCCTGCAACTTTGCTGTATTCCGGTATCAGTTCTAGTAGTTTTGGGGTGGAGTCTTTAGGGTTTTTTATGTACAGTATCATGTCATCTGCAAATAGTGACAGTTTAACTTCTTCTTTACCAATCTGGATTCCTTATATTTTTTTGTTTTGTCTGATTGCCGTGGCTAGGACTTCCAGTACTATGTTAAATAACAGTGTGGAGAGTGGGCATCCCTGTCTAGTTCTTGATCTCAAAGGAAAAGCTTTCAGCTTCTCGCTGTTCAATATAATGTTGGCTGTGGGTTTTTCATAGATGGCCTTTATTATGTTGAGGTACTTGCCCTCTATTCCCATTTTGCTGAGAGTTTTTATCATGAATGGATGTTGAACTTTGTCAAATGCTTTTTCAGCATCTATGGAGATGATCATGTGGTTTTTGTCTTTCTTTTTGTTGATGTGGTGGATGATGTTAATGGACTTTCGAATGTTGTGCCATCCTTGCATTCCTGGGATGAATCCCACTTGGTTATGGTGTTCGATCCTTTTGATGTATTTTTGAATTTGGTTTGCTAATATTTTGTTGAGTATTTTTGCATCTACATTCATCAGGGATATTGGTCTGTAGTTTTCTTTTTTGGTGGGGTCTTTGCCTGGTTTTGGTATTAGGGTGATGTTAGTTTCATAGAATGATTTTGGGAGTATCCCCTCCTCTTCTATTTTTTGGAAAACTTTAAGGAAAATGGGTATTATGCCTTCCCTGTATATCTGATAAAATTCTGAGGTAAATCCATCTGGCCTGGGGGTTTTGTTCTTTGGTAGTTTTTTGATTACCACTTCAATTTCGTTGCTGGTAATTGGTCTGTTTAGATTTTCTGTTTCTTTCTGGGTCAGTCTTGGAAGGTTGTATTTTTCTAGGAAGTTGTCCATTTCTCCTAGGTTTCCCAGCTTGTTAGCATATAGGTTTTCATGGTTGCAGGTAGTTTTAAGAAAAGTAAAAAAATTCTCAAATTGAGGTTAGGAGAAGAGTTAGTTTGGCAGAGACATGGGGAACCCTGCCTATATCACATGGGGTCTCACCATTTTAATTCAATGAAGTGAGCTGATAAGTGTATCTTTTTGTTTCATGGCTAATGACAAGAGCTGGTGTACTAGAACACTCCAATTCCCAAAGCCCTTGGGTAGATAACTAAGTCACATGTTCTGCAGTGGCTCCCAGCCCATTGTAGCCAATGGCTTGACAACATACCTTTTACTGGAAGCATTCTCTTCCTAGTCTCAGTTACCCTCTCCCAAAGCTGTTTTTGGGGATCAACTCCCAGTTATACTTCTCATGCTGGAATCCTTGTCTCAGGGTTAGCTTCAGGAGGAACCCAATCCCAGACAGTAGTTGGTTGCATGGTTTTTCAGAATCCCACATTCCCTTTGCTTGCTGTTGCCTCTCTCTTTCAAGGCTGTCCCAAAACTTCTCCCTTTCTTTGTCCTGGGACCTGTTACTCTCACCCTGCAGTTGTCAGGTCACCAGAGCCAGAGAACAACATCTGATAAATCCTTCACAATGCAGACAAAGTTAATTCAATGTGGTGTTAGCTCTCCCTTGTGTTTGCATTTTAAAGGGGATCCTTGGGGAAAGTACTCAAAGAGGTGCATATCTAATTGTGAATCTCTGATTCTCTGCCACCTAAATAAAGATTATTATGGCGCATGTCCTTTACTTCTGACTCTGGTACTTGTTGGACCATTTGGGACAAAGAACAGATGAACTAGTCAATCTTTAGTGACAAATGAAATTTAGAAATTAAATGGGAGGGCAGTAGAAGAGGAATTGAAGGAAAGCCAAGGAATTTAGCATAAAGTATCAAAAAGAATAAAACAGTATATTCATTAATTTTCAGACACCTTTTTTTCTGCATTTTAACATCACTAAATCAAAATGCATCTTATAATCTATAGCATCTCTTAATTGCTTTTGTCAGGTAGCAGTCACAGTGTCAGTCAGGCAACAATCACAATGTCATTGTCACTGTGATGGGAAATTGGGTCATAGCTATTCATACTGTCACTTCCATTGAATCATGTGCACTGTTGTTATAACACATGTTAAATTTAATGCTGTTTCAAGTGTCATGGATATAGCACTATGACTTAGGATGGAAACAAATAGCAACTGTGTATACAGAATGGGATAGGAACAGTTCAGCAGGTTATAAATTTAATGTTCGTTAATCAAGTTATTTTTCACTGGATGGATGACAGTAAGTTCCATGTTTTCTTGGAAAGCAACAATAAATTGCTTCACAGGATGTAAGAAAGGAAGAATCATGCCCAGTAGTAGAGTTGTATTATATTTTACTGCTGCGATTTACTCAAAAGGATTTCCTATCACACACAAAGCAACAGTAGAAAGAAAGATTGCCAAATTCCTCAAAATGCATGAACAAAACTTCAGCACAATGGGAAGCTGGTATAAACGAATTATGCATTGCACAGGATTATCATTAAGACGTGCAATATCCATTTATCAGAAACTTTCCACTGATTTTAAACAGAATGCAATTAACTTCCAACATGATGCCATTGAAGAAAAATTAAAATATGTGTTTAATTAAATAAGTAATACTGGGGACGGGGGATTGGTTTCCTTTGACAAGAAAAAATTTTCAATGTAAAAGGATCTTTAAAGGGATCAAGTGTTTGCATATGGGTTATGAAAAACAGTGTATCATTGTAATGTTATGCCTAACTACTGATTGCTGAAGTTACCACCATATTTAATTTTAAAGAACAAAGTCCAAGAATAAGAATGTTTTCAAATATGTTATTAAGAGTGAACCAAAGTATGGATAATGGTTGGTTGACTATCTAACCAGTCCTGAAAGAGGACTGGTTAAAATTCTTCTGGAATAGACATCTGGCAAACTACTATATAGTCTGGTTCTCAATGATTTTCTGGACATGTATCTGAACAATTAATTAATAATTTCACATAGCTGAAAAGCTTCTGTACAGCAAAGGACACCATCAATAGAACACAAAGGCATCCTACAGTATGGGAGAATATATTCATAAATGACAGATCTGATAAAGGTTTTACAACCAAAATATATAAAGAGCTCACATACGTCAACAAACAAAAAGCAAATAATCCAATTAAAAAATGGGCAGAGGATGCTCCCCCTCCAACGGGGCTCCACCATTTTGGAGGAGCAGCCCCAGCCAGGCCACACCCACAGCAACAGCGGAGATAAACCCCCTAGCAACCGGGCAGGAAGCAGAAGCCCTGTCTGCACACAGCTGCCCAGCACAAGCCACTAGAGGTCGCTATTCTCCCAGGTAAGGAAGACCACAAACCAACAAGAAGGGAAGCTCTTCCAGCGGTAACTTGTACCAGCTCTGCACACTATCTCTATCACCATGAAAAAACAAAACTACAGGCAGACAAAGATCACAGAGACAACACCTGAGAAGGAGACAGACCTAACCAGTCCTCCTGAAAAAGAATTCAAAATAAAAATCATGAACATGCTGACAGAGATGCAGAGAAAAATGCAAGAGCAATGGGATGAGATGCAGAGAAAAATGCAAGAGCAGTGGGATGAAGTCCGGAGGGAGATCACAGATGTCAGGAAGGAGATCACAGAAGTGAAACAATCCCTGGAAGGATTTATAAGCAGAATGGATAAGATGCAAGAGGCCATTGAAGGAATAGAAGCCAGAGAACAGGAACGTATAGAAGCTGACATAGAGAGAGATAAAAGGATCTCCAGGAATGAAACAACACTAAGAGAACTATGTGACCAAGCCAAAAGGAATAATATTCGTATTATAGGGATACCAGAAGAAGAAGAAAGAGGAAAAGGGATAGAAAGTCTCTTTGAAGAAATAATTGCTGAAAACTTCCCCAAACTGGGGGAGGAAATAATCGAACAGACCATGGAATTACACAGAACCCCCAACAGAAAGGATCCAAGGAGAACAACACCAAGACACATAGTAATTAAAATGGCAAGGATCAAGGACAAGGAAAGAGTTTTAAAGGCAGCTAAAGAGAAAAAGGTCACCTATAAAGGAAAACCCATAAGGCTAACATCAGACTTCTCAACAGAAACCCTACAGGCCAGAAGAGAATGGCATGATATACTTAATGCAATGAAACAGAAGGGCCTTGAACCAAGGATACTGTACCCAGCACGACTATCATTTAAATATGATGGCGGGATTAAACAATTCCCAGACAAGCAAAAGCTGAGGGAATTTGCTTCCCACAAACCACCTCTACAGGGCATCCTACAGGGACTTCTCTAAATGGGAGCCCCTAAAAAGAGCACAGAACAAAACACACAACATATGAAGAATGGAGGAGGAGGAATAAGAAGGGAGAGAAGAAAAGAATCTCCAGACAGTGTATATAACAGCTCAATAAGCGAGTTAAGTTAGGCAGTAAGATACTAAAGAAGCTAACCTTGAACCTTTGGTAACCACGAATCTAAAGCCTGCAATGGCAATAAGTACATATCTCTCAATAGTCACCCTAAATGTAAATGGCCTTAATGCACCAATCAAAAGACACAGAGTAATAGAATGGATAAAAAAGCAAGACCCATCTATAGGCTGCTTACAAGAAACTCACCTTAAACCCAAAGATAAGCATAGACTAAAAGTCAAGGGATGGAAAAACATATTTCAGGCAAACAACAGTGAGAAGAAAGCAGGGGTTGCAGTACTAATATCAGAGAAAAAATGGGCAGAGGAGCTGAACAGACAGTTCTCCAAAGAAGAAATTCAGACGGCCAACAGACACATGCAAAGATGCTCCACATCGCTTGTCATCAGAGAAATGCAAATTAAAACCACAATGAGATACCACCACATACCAGTAAGGATTGCCACCATCCAAAAGACAAATAACAACAAATGTTGGTGCAGTTGTGGAGAAAGGGGAACCCTTCTACACTGTTGGTGGGAATGTAAATTAGTTCAACCATTGTGGAAAGCAGTATGGAGGTTCCTCAAAATGCTCAAAATAGAAATACCATTTGACCCAGGAATTCCACTCCTTGGAACTTACCCTAAGAATGCAGCAGCCCAGTTTGAAAAAGACAGATGCACCCCTATGTTTATCACAGCACTATTTACAATAGCCAAGAAATGGAAGCAACCTAAGTGTCCATCAGTAGACAAATGGATAAAGAAGATGTGGTACATATACACAATGGAACATTATTCAGCCATAAGAAGAAAACATATTCTACCATTTGCAACAACATGGATGGAGCTGGAGGATATGCTCAGTGAAATAAGCCAGGCAGAGAAAGACAAGTACCAAATGATTTCACTCATATGTGGAGTATAAGAACAAAGAAAAACTGAAGGAACAAAACAGCAGCAGAATCACAGAACCCAAGAATGGACTAACAGTTACCAAAGGGAAAGGGACTGGGGAGGATGGGTGGGAAGGGAGGGATAAGGGCGGAGAAAAAGAAAGGGGGGCATTACAATTAGCATGTATAATGTGGGGGCAGGGCATGGGAAGGGCTGTGCAACACAGAGAAGACAAGTAGTGATTCTACAACATCTTACTACGCTGATGGACAGTGACTGTATGGGGTTTGTGGGGGGGACTTAGTGAAGGAGGGAGCCTAGTAAACATAATGTTCTTCATGTAATTGTAGATTAATGATACCAAAAAAAAAAGGTATAATAATAATAATTTCACCTAAAAGTATAATGATATGGTTAATGGCATAATGAGGCCACTACAACCCCTGAATGCTTTGGTCAGCACACCATTTAAGGACCATTTGCAGAAGGAAAGTGAATCCTGGTTCTTGTCTGAAAACTTTCTTTTGAGAACTTCTAGTAAAATAAAAAGGTGCCAACATCAAAACTTAGAGTAGAGACAGTAGCTATGCACATGTTAAAGAAATGCTGTATCACCAACAGTCTTGATGGCTTAGAAAACATTATTTTCTGGAAACATATGGATGCCAGTGAATCTAAGTTAAAAAGAGATTCAGAAAAGGTGTATTTTAAATATGTGAAGAAGTTTTAGGAATACATAAACCAATTTATTTATTATATATGCATAATACCAATAAGTGATTTTAAATCTTGAAGTAAATCAAAAGAGTTCTTTCAATAAAGATAAAATAAAAATTCTAAGTGATAAAAAGCAGATGTCATAGTTCATATTTTTGCTTCAAGGCAAAAAGCATTTATTAGAGATAAAGGTCAGTTCATAGTAATGAAAGATTTGATATATAGCAAAGGAGAAAAATTCACAAAATAGATTTCAGCATGCCTCTTTCAATAATTGATAAAATTAATTAGGCAGAAAAATCAGCAAGGATGCAGAAATTTGAACAAAACAATGAACAAACTTGGGTCAATGAACTTGAATAAGGCATTTGCACCCAACAACTGCAGGCTTCACATTCTTCACAAGCCACATGCAATATTTACAAAAGTCCATATGCTGGGCCACAGAGCAAGTCTCAATAAATTTTAAGTGACTGAACTCATTCAGAGCATCTATTCTGATCAGAATTTTAAAATCTATACAAAATAAGTAATAGAGGTAAATAGAAAATCCCTGTTTGGAAATTAACCAATACATTTCTAAATAAATCTTAGGCTGAAGCTGAAATCCTGATGGAAATCAGATGATTGCAAAGGGAGAACATTTTTACCAGTGTTCACAGAAGATGCAATTTGTGTATGCAGAAAATCCAAAAGAATCCACCGATAAATTTTTAGAATTTGTAAGAGATATTACAAATATGTTATTATAATCAGTGAGAGTTTAGCAAAATTGCTGGATTTAAAATCAATATATAAAACTCAAATATATTTCTGCATATCAGCAAAAACAGGAAAGAAAGACACCATTTGTTCCATTACCAAAATACCAAGTATGTTGAAAAAACCTCACAAAAAATGTAGATCTCTGTGTAAAACTTTAATGCTTAATATTAATAGAGAGAATTAAAAAGAGCTAAATAAGTGGATTAAAACACAATTACAAAGATGCCAAGTCTCTCAAATGTATCTAAAATTTAGTGCCATTCTAATTCTAACATGGTTGTGTGTATCTGTATAGCTTGATAAGCTGATTCTAAAACTGATATGGAGATGCAAAGAAAACCTATTCTACTTGACATCAAAACTTATTATAAAGCTCTGGTAATTAAAAAAGTCTTTTGATAAACAGAGTCAGACAGAACCATGAGATGGAGTGGAGTCCAGAAACAAACCCATTCATTTACAGACATTTGATTTATTTAAAGGCAATCTTTTCACTTTCGAAGTTGGGCCCGCAGAGCAGTGATGAAAAAAGTGTCTCCAATAAACATTGTTGGAACTGAGTATTCATACAGAAAAAAGTGAAAAGAACCTCATTATTAAGAAGCTGCAAGTGAATTACAATGAAATGCAAAAAGATAATGAAGATTTAAAAGATAGTAAAGACTTAAAAAGATAATATAAGAAAAACCCTTTAGGAGTGCAGGGTAGGGAAAGATTTCTTAAGTCATAAAACTATAAAGTCACTAGCCATGAAAGGAAGAATTAATAACTTGTACTTCATTAACATTAAAGACATCTATTCATTCATACTATGAGATAGTGAAAAGACAAGACCATGAAAAGAGTAGATGATACATGCAACACCTTCATGTAAGAGAGACAGACAACAGAAGGTGAGCATTCTCTTCCTGGCTCTCCTTCCCACCAACACATGCTTGAGGTGTTTTTGCTCTGGTTATTTTTGTTTTTTGTTTTTGCTGCTTTTTTTTTTTTTGAGGTCATACACAGGGTAACTACGGAAAGGTGAACATGAGCACAGCTTTGATACTTATGAAAATAATAAAGGTTAATTTGGTTTTGAATCTACAGCGATCAATTTTCCACATGATGTTTTTGTGTTGGGACTAAGTTGGGAAAAATGCAAGAGGAAAGTGACAGGATAGCCTGGATGAAAACAATGGTGGTTCTTTGCTCCTAGCACAGGAGAAAACATGAATATTCTTAGACCTCATGGTGGGGAGGGAACTGGATCTGATAAGGAAGGCAGAAAGCTCAAGCAGGAGAGGAAAATGAAAAGTATACACACTAGAGCTGAGATGTGCTGAAAGACAGTATCTGAATGATCAATGAAAAATTATAACAGTGAAAGAAAAAAAGACAAACAATGGTTATTCCTGGGGTCTTAGAGGAATTTCTCATCATGAATGGAGTTTTCAAGTTTACATAAATAACAGAGCCTCTACAGTAGCCCTAGAAGAAGCCCTTTATTTTTAACAATGGATTTTTAAATTTTAGTAATTTTTAATATTAATATTTTTAAAATACAGGCAAAGTGAGAAAACAGCTTTTCTTGGGAAATTGAATTGAAGGTACATGGAAAAAATCAATAGATGGGAAAATTAACAGGAACAAATTGTTAACTAGGGAGAATCTGAAATTGTCAGCACTCAGAGATCAGAAACTTTGGTATCAGTACCTAATAAATAGGGTCATTTTAATTTCTTTACCTTGTGAATTTCTGTCAATTCATTTTTGTTTTTGACTTTTGAAGCTTTCTGATTTAAGGGGAAAAGAGTTTTTAAGGCTGTAGAACACAGGGGAGGAGGAACTCAGGTATTTGAGTAGGAACCTTAGTTTTACAAATAGTGCTAATTACCACTCATCATCTAATAAAATTGTGGCAGTAGTCAAGGCCATAAAAATGTTTACAACCAAAAACCTCACTTCTTTCCTAGAAAGGCCCTTTGGTTTACAGTCTGTATAGTCTTGTTCTGATTAATTAGTAAGTTTCTACTTTGTAGATTGTTATTTTATTTTTTCTACTATTGATCTTTTGCTCATTTCATGGATAATTAGCACCTCCTTCAGAGAGGAAGGTAGAGGTAAAGTAGATAAATGCATTTGTCTACATGTGTTGTACTTCCTGTTAATCCTGCCTTGGAAAAAGTCTAGTAACAAGGTGTAACCCTACTGACTAAAACGATGGTATTGTCCGAATTAGTCCTATAAACAAACAAAAATGCAGATACCCACATGGGACTGGCAGGTAGGTAAATGAGTGAGGTCATTCAGTGAGGGACACTCTGGCATATGTAGTTAGGACATGCTCTCCTGAGGTGATTACAAACATATAACTTACACAACATACCTGATGGCTGAATTAGTCCAACAAGTTGCCAGTTTACAATATCTGCACCATCAACATTGGTAATATATGCTTTAGATGTCATAAAAATTTTGTTGCTGAAACATGTGCTAGAGTTTCATTCTAGTATGCTGAGACATTTCTGAGCCAGTTGACATGAACAACACTAGACCTGGACCAAAAGCAATGGTTTAAGCACACTATGAAGTGCAGTTAACATGTGAACAGCTGGGACCACCCTGGTTCATAATAATTTACAAAGAAGTAACTCATTCCCCTAAAACCTATCCTCAGCCTAAAGTACACTAATTGTCCTGGGTGTGTGCTCAGAAACTTCCCCTCACAGATACTCAAGAACAATTGTTAATTTTTAAAATGATTGTTTGGCAGAGCAATATGTCACATAGTAGTTTACATTCACAATATAAATTTATGTGGGTTATAATAGAAGAAACTGGTGAAATAAATACCAAATCTCACATATTTATTGAGAGATTATTTTGATTTCCAAATAGCAACATTTCCCCATGATGTAGACATTTAAGTTTTATGTTGCTTTTGCTGACTTTTTTACAGGGAAAATTTCATGGAAATCCAATGCATGTAGCTGTGGTTATTTCAAATTGTTTGAGGGAAGAGAGGAGAATATTGGCTGCAGCCAACATGCCTGTTCAGGTAATATTTTCTGAACTTGTGACCTTGTCTTCACCTTGAACTCAATTTTTATGGAACAGAAATTCTTTCCCTCTTCCCATCCAGCTTCTTCTACCTATGTTAATGGTGTCAATCCTTATAAAAAGGAAAGGGTATATAAGTAATCAATTTTCTAAATGACATCCTCCATAATTTAATAAATCACACCACTATGTTTTTGAAGGTCCAAAAAAGGCATCTTTTTTTAACTTTTTAAAAAATGCTCAAATTTAATTATGGTCAGGTTATGGTTATTTTTTGGAGAAGAATGAAATTTTAACAATTTACTCTTATGTTTTAGGTGAAGAAGAGGGATGGTATTTTTTTTAATTAAGGTATTATTGATATACACTCTTATGAAGGTTTCACATGAAAAACAATGTGGTTACTACATTCAACCATATTATCGAGTCCCCCCCACATCCCATTGCAGTCACTGTTCATCAGTGTAGTAAGATACCGTAGAGTCACTATTTGCCTTCTCTATGCTACAGTGTCTTCCCCATGATCCCCCCACACCATGTGTGCCAATCATAATACCCCTCAATCCCCTTATCCCTCCCTCCCCACCCACCCTCCTCCAACCGTCCCCTTTGGTAATCGCTAGTCCCTTCTTGGAGTCTGTGAGTCTGCTGCTGTTTTGGTCCTTCAGTTTTGCTTTGTTGTTATACTCCACAAATGAGGGAAATCATTTGGTACTTGTCTTTCTCCACCTGGCTTATTTCACTGAGCATAATATCCTCCAGCTCCATCCATGTTGTTGCAAATGGTAGGATTTGTTTCTTTCTTATGGCTGAATAGTACTCCATTGTGTATATGTACCACTTCTTCTTTATCCATTCATCTACTGATGAACACTTAGGTTGCTTTCATATCTTGGCTTTTGTAAATAGTGCTGCAACAAACATAGGGATGCATATGTCTTTTTGAATCTAAGAACTTGTATTCTTTGGGTAAATTCCTAGGAGTGGAATTTCCAGGTCTAATGGTATTTCTAGTTTTAGTTTTTTGAGGAACCTCCATATTGCTTTCCACAGTGATTGAACTAGCTTATATAAAAGGTGTGGTATTTTTATTTAACTTAAAATCTCAAGTATAGTAAGTTTTTAAAGTAAATATAGTTTAATGCAGTGCTTTTTGGTTAAAAACGGAGAGGCTAAGGTAGAGAAAGACAAGTACTACATGATTTCACTTATTTGTGGAGTATAACAACAAAGGAAAACTGAAGGGACAAAACAGCAGCAGATGCACAGATTCTAAGAAGAGACTAGTGGTTACCAAAGGGAATGGGGTGGGGAAGGTAGGGGGGAAAGTAGGGGTAAAGGGAATTACGATTAGCACACATAATGTAGGGGGTTCATGGGGAAGACAGTGTAGCACTGAGAAGATAGGTAGTGAATCTGTAGCATCTTACTACACTGATGGACAGTGACTGCAATGGGGATATGGTGGGGGCTTGATAATATGGGTTAATGTAATAACCGTAATGTTGCTCATGTGAAACCTTCATAAGATTGTGTATCAGTGATACCTTAATAAAAAGGAATTGAGAGGCTATTACAAATATATGATACTCTCAACTCTCCTTTTAGGTATCCCTCTTATCTCTAGTCATTTTAGTGTGTGAGTAGGTGTGTGTGTTTGTGCACATGTGTTCTCTTCAAATGTCAGATATCAGTCAAATTGGAAACATTTGTTTGAATAGATTTTCATCAAAGTGACCCTGCAAATTACCTGCCAGTACCACATACAATCACAAAGGCAGCCCAGGTTTGTAGGTTTCAAAGCAATGAACAAATATATGGAAGTAAATATATAGGTAGACAAGTAACAGAGGCCAAAATGAGAGGGAATTTTATAAAGACTTTTCCAACCTGAAGAATGTGGTGTAGTTGAAAAAGCACTTGATCAACAGTCAAAGATACGGGTTCTACTGGAGGCCCCACCACGGATTTGCTGTGGCTCTTACTCTGGTTATCATTCTTTCCAGCCATAGCTCCCGGCCCAACTGTAAGGTAAAGGGCTTGCTGATATCCTCTCATCCCCAGTTATCTAAGTAACTGTATCTAAGAAACACACTCAATGTCCAGTCATTAGAGTGCCCAAGAAATGGTGCTTGGAAAAGCTGGTTAGCCTTTCTGCTTAGCCAGGCTGTCATTTTACATAGTCTTTAGTAAACTCCCTTTGTTACAGTGGAAAAATAAATCTCATCCCGGCAGATTCAGCATCCCTAATTCTGAATCTAAGTTCAATTTAAAGCAGTTTCACTATACTACTTCTTAAATTACATGTATTAATTTTATATAATTTCAAAAATAATGAGTCTATTTTAGAAAATGAGTAGAAAAATGTTTAATCATAAAATCACCTATAATTTCACTATTCAGAGATAATATATTTTGGGGGGGTGTACCTGAATTTACATATCTATGTATATTTATAAATATATACATATATAAGCAGTAGAGATCTACATATATGGTCTTTTTAAAATTTTCTCTATTTCTTAACAGTTTAATACTACTTAGATGCCATTAAATATTTTTCTCAGTGTGATTTTTAGTGGCTATAGAATATTTCACATCAAACTGATCCAAACTCCAGTTCAGAGTATGCCACATTCATCATAAACTGTCTTATCAACATCATTGAGATTTCAAGACTTTTTTTTCCTAGGGACCTCTGGAGAAATCCTTGCAAACTTCTTCAGTTTTGGAAAGACAGAGAAATGTGGAACACAAAGTGGCTGCCATTAAAAATAGCGTGCAGGTGAGTGATCTTAGAAATAACCTAGAAAGGCTAGCTGTCTCCCCCATACTATTCACGTTTCCCCTATGTGCCCGAAGTTAGTGCATACAGAAATCATAGGGCGATTTGTTAGCAAGAGAACTATTTCTCACATACTGTGTTCACATTGAAAAGATTTCTGCCGGGGAAGCTTTTTTTATCTTCTGTTGACTGGAAACTGAGGCTTCTGCACAAAACTCTGTCACTGGGAAGCCATGTGGCCACAGGCAAGTGAAGTTACTTCACCTCTCTAAACTCTGTTTCTCCATCTATAAAAGTGAGGATAACCACGATCACAGGATTGCTGTGAGGACTACATGAGATAATATTTGAAAAGCCTTTCCCCAGATTTTGACACACATACGTGTTATGTCTGAGCAGAAAAGCATCACCATGTTTAGAGAAGAGTAAAGTAAAAATCTCAAAACACAGCCAACAGGCAGCACAAAGGAAGCATAGGTTTTTTGTAAGTAGAAAGGGAAAAAATTTAGACTAAATTGTCATATACAGCAGTAGATTAGAATGGAGAGTGTAAGCAAAAAGCTAGTTGGTACATTGATCCAGAGTCATGTGGACTGAAAAATGAGAAGTTACCATAGCCTCCGGTAAAGAAAGATATTAGTAGCATCATCTGGAACTAATTAAGAAATGAGAGGCAAGATGCTGAAAGATTTCCAAACAAATAAAAAGAGGAAATGGAAGAGCAAATTCAGTCTATGCTTGCAGCATTATTAAACTTTTGTGGGAATTAGCTCTTCAGAAGAGTAGGTTCTGTATAGCTGGTCTAGGAAAGTGCTGGTGACTGGAAGCACCACTGTGTTTTGAAATACTGATAACATTTCACTGACATGCTTAATTGTAACAATGGAGTGAGTATGTTTTCTTTTGTAAAAAGATGACAGAACAAGACACAAAATATTTAGAAGACCTGCAAGATGAATTTGACTACAGGTATAAAACAATTCAGACGATGGGTAAGTTTTTCTTTTGTCTGTACTTCTACATAGGGAAAAAAAGGCAACATGATTAAGATTTCTTCTTTACTGACAGTGTTGATAAGTTGATCTACTTCCCTAAGGGAGGCTTTTTCTTTTCTTCTTTTTCTTTATTTTGAAGAAAGAGAGTATTTATTTTGCTTCCTCCTTTTTTTCTTCATTTAAATATGATTTTTACCGATTAATTCAAACTAAATTTTAAAGCTCTTAAGAAATTACCCTTACTTTGGCACCCATCTACAAACACTAAGAACATTCTCCCAGAAACAAAAATACCATCACATCTAAGAAAAGTAGTAATAAATACTTAATATGATCAAGAAATCACTAATATCATCCCTAGGTGAGTTTTTTAATATAATTTTTTAAAATCATAAAATAGAAATGTGATTGATTCACTGTAAGAAATCTGGAAAATAGCCAAAAAATTAAAAAATTAAAAATTGCACAAAATCCCATTATCAGATAAACTGTTAAAATGTTAGTATATTTCCTTCCAGTCCTCTTTCTGTGCATTCAGATACATCCATATCTGTTTGCAAAAAATTGAGATCATCTTGTACATAGTTTTGTGTATTGCATTTTAAATGAAAGTTGTATTTCCCCATATCGTAAAATATCTTCAAAAACATAATTTCAATTATTATACAAATATCAAAATGTAAGTCCACTGCAATTTATTTCACTCTTTGTGGTTAAGCACTGAGGTTGTTTACAATTAGATGTTCTTAAGAAATGGAAGGAAAGAATGAGAATATTTACAAGGGATAAGATTTACAAGTAGTAATAGATTGATCATTTAAAGTGTGCTGCAATTAGTGGGACAAGTGGAGATTTCTAATGAGGCCCAAATTAGTTAATAGGACTGTACTGATATAATTTACTGGTTTTGATAACTGTGCTATGCTTGTGTAAGACACATTAGAGGGAACTGGATGAAGGATATATGGGAATGCTGTACAATTTTTGCAACTTCGTTGTAGTTCTAAAATTATTTCAAGTAATTTTTAAAAATAAATTTCATTTGCAGAATCATCTTTTAACTATTGAAATATTAGCTTAAAATGTATCTGAAAGGAAGAATAGATGATTATAACCAAATGCTTAACTTTTCATCCAAGATTTAGAAGAGAAGCTATTAGGAAGCTTGTTTTTCCTGGCATAGGTGGAGACATATGTTCTTCTGGCATCTTCAGGATATCTTGACAATCATGAAATGTTATTTGAAATGTTCATAATTATTACGTACAATTGTCCCTTCAGAAGACATGGCATAAAAATCAGATTATCAAATTATCAGTTTTATCAGATTATCAAAGGAGTCCATGATTCTAAAAAGGTTTAGAATTGCAGATTTAATCAAACATTAGCTGTTCATTGAAAGCAGCCTCATCCCAAATTCCATATGTGAACTACCAATTTTAAGAATTAGAATATAACAAAATACATTAAACAATAAAATTATTTTGAACTTAATATATTATAATTAGTGGTACTTTAATATCTTTCATTGCTTCAGCATTATGAAAAATAAAAATAATCATTTTATCACTTAAATCAACAAGTATTCATTTTGTTAGAAGTGAAATGAAATGTTTTAAATGAAAGATAAATGGGAAACAAGTTATATTCTTGCTAGTGAAGACTGGAAGATATTTGCTAATGAATTTTTGAGTTGATAAAATGCTGTAATAGGCAAGATTTTGCTACATGTGAGATCTAGGAGTTAGTGAATTTGTGAAATAATACACCAAGAATCTTCCTGGAGATCATTCTATTTTGTAGAGAAATTTGGTATAATGTTGTTCTAGGACCTCTTTTCATAATTACACAGGTCAGATCAGCCTTACACCCTTCATTTGTCATAGACATGAGTGGTTGGTATACTCATTCACTCTAGACCAATAAAGTTTATTGTTCAAATTAAGTAATATAATGTTTATTGCACGTATTCTACCTAAGAGGATGAAGTGTTTTAGTGTCTTTCCAGTCAGAGATTTTTCTTAATTTGCAATTCTTTCCCATTTCTAGTTTTATTGTGAAGCTAGCCCATTATGCAAAGAAAAAGAGAAAGCAAAGGATTTAGTCTTTGTCAGTTCATGAGACACAGTAGATAAAACTGCACTCTTCCAGGCAGTTTCCTATAACTCCTGGACGTAAAGCAGAGCTGGGATTGTTGGGTAAAGGCATCAGGAGGACTCAACTACAATTCAATCATGGACACAAAGAGAGGCCCCTTTTCTTGCCTACTTATGCCAATCAACCAGGCTTATGTTCAGTGTAGAGGTATCTAGTAAGTGATCTATTACAAAAACTTTTATTCTCCTCTCTCCCTGCCTCCAAAAGAACATGGTGTGAAGAATGGTCTCTCAAGGTCTGTAAGAGAGAGAGAGAGAGAGAGAGAGAGAGAGAGAGAGAGAGAGCGCCTGCCTGGTGTTCTGGGAAGTGATCCTTCTGGGTAAAAGGAGCGGACAGGGACTTAGTTCCAAGCTCCTCTCAGGGCTCCACTTAGGCTCCTGCATCTGAGGATCTTAGCACGGAGGACTGCAGCAAAGTTGACTGTCAGGACAGTTTTGCCTTGGAGAGGACTCCAAATTCAATCTCTTTTCTTTCACAGATCAGGGTGACAAGAACAGTGCCCTAATGAATCAGGAAGTTTTGACTCTGCAAGAAATGCTTAACAGCCTTGACTTTAAAAGAAAGGTTAGTGCAGAAGTTTAATTTAGCTTCTTGCCTATTTTTCTCCTTTTCCTACACCTAGGACTCCTGAAAAGAATCAAGCTCTTGGATTTTATCAGTTCTATTTATACTGAATGAATAAATAGCAATGTTTCTAGAAAGAGTGTCCTACTGTTTGTTATGCTTCTTTTCCTAAGTTTATAAATCTGGAATATATAAGTTATAAATCTTTCCTAAGTTATAAATCTGGGCCTATCTACAGTCTTTTTATTTTGCTTATGTGGTACATTTACTGTAACTACCATTAATTTCAAAGTAAGTATTTTACCTAATTTTTATTTGCCACTATTTCAGACGTGACTGTTTTAGTTGCTGTATTTAATATGCTGAGAAAAAGTTCAGCCCCATTTTTTTGTGCAGGAATTTGTGTAAGCACAAATGAATGTAAAATTAATTTTCACCACAAATTAACTATAAACTAAAAATTTATACATCAGACTTTAAACATGCAAATAGTTAATCTAAGATAAACTTAATGTCTTATGCGTAATAAATCTATGCTATACATGTTATGCGTGCCATCTTATTCTTTACTTTAGAAATAAGATTTTAAGGAGAGAGGGAAACTTGGAAATAATTCAGTCCTTTCACCTGATTGTATAGATCAGAAGACCAAGTTCCAGCAAAGTTAGATGGTTTATCCATATTCATACGGCTTGTGGAAGAGCCAAGATAGGAATTCCTATCTTCTAATCTTTAGGACTTTGAAAGTTATATTTCTCTACTATATCTTCAATAACCCAGATAAAGTCCTAATAAAAACTAACACAGAAAGGCTCATATTTTAATCAGTACATTTTAAAATAAATCCATAAATATATTTATAAGAATATACATTCAGTTGATAAATGTCTTTTTTTAAAACAGATCTATGGCTTTATCAGTATGACATTCAAGATTGTCACAGGAATTACAAATTCAACGCATTTATACTAAATGATATGCGAGTATCGCGAGGTAGTATGAGAATGCTAACTTCGGTCATGCTTCTTTCTTTACGACACTTTTTAATTGTAATACTTTAATAGCTAGAAAAGGCAGTGCTGTGACAAAGAGGAGGTAGTATTTGATAAAATATTTGGTCAAAATTTTAACCAAGCCCTTATCTCCCAGGTCAAATTGTTTTATAGGTTTAATTATGGGTGATGTGGGTTCTGTCTCATGGAAATCTTTTCAGTAGCCACCTTTGTTTGTAGGAAGCTCTCAGTAAAATGACACAAATAGTGAAAGAAACGGACGTGTTAATGAACAACATGCTACTAGAAGAGCTGCACGATTGGAAGAGGCGGCAGCAGATGGCGTGCATTGGCGGTCCACTCCACAACGGGCTCGACCAGCTTCAGAACTGGTACGACGAATTGCCTTCAGTTTCTTGTGAAAACCACAGGAAGCCCAGAACTTCAGTGTCACTAAGCCAGAGAAAGCAGTTTTAGAACAGAACATCAACTCTCCAGCTTATTGATGGTTTATTAGCAACAGGAACTCTACCGTTGTAAACAAATAGGTGTAATTGTATGTGTCCTTAATTTTTATTACTTTGGGGAGAACAATACAGCATCTATAGAAATCTACAGAATGCTTAAGAATTGCTTGGTTTTCTCTAATCAATCTTAAAGTGAATTTTTGAAACCAGCAATACCTACACTTTCTTAAAGGGATGTAAGAAGCACCAGCTTCAAAGGCTTGAAAAAGATATATCGGTATTTAAATGTATATCTTCAGATATCACAGTTAAGTATTAGATTTATGGTTTCAATTTATATTTGTATTTAAATGAAAATTCTTAAATGGCTAATATAACGTGGCATCCCCTATCTATGGACTATGTATGCACAAATGCAATCATATGTAGATACCATCTTTGTATTAGGGAAAAAAATGTTGATAGGGTTTCCCCTTTGTCAATGCAAAATAAAACTTATCTGGTTGAGAGAACAATTAGAAAATACAATGAAAAAGGGAAATGTTCAGTTGAAATCTAAAATCGCTTCCAAAGGGTACAATTCAATACAGTGGAAATACATAGTAACTGGGGACACTTGCATTAACAGCTCTGCCCTACCAGGCCTGCTGCTCAAGAAAAGTAAAGATTTGGGCTCTTTTTTTAAACGTCAGTTTTCCAGTACCTCAATGAGGCTGATTCTCTAACATCACTTTATCTTGCTGTGAAAATAAGATGAACGACAAAGGGAGAGATAAAGAATGCAGCTGATAATCGTGCACACACCAGGTTCAGCAGGAGACTGACTATTCTACAGTGTTATGTGGGGAACACACTTTAAGCAGACAGAGCTGCTGTCAGGACCAGACGGGTTTATCATGTCTGCCAAAACATTCTGCCTCCTCTGGAGCTGGAGGCCCCTTCAGTGTCCATTTCAGTTTCTCTCTACCCTAGACTTCCGGCCCACGCTCCCACCTCCATTTCCAAGGTGAGATCACCACATATTAAAACCCAAAGCAGACACCTTTCTCCAGAAAGATCCATTGGTAATTTTTGACATACTCAGGACTAGTTAAAAACTTATATAGGGTGGGAAGAGGGTCCGTTTCATACCAGATTTTTGATTCAGTATTCTTACACATAACATTCTTCATGTCACATATTTTTAAAGTTAAAATTTGCCCTTTATTTACCCTTTGGTGAGTGCCATATTCTTAACATTCATATATATTTGACACTTTTAAACAAAGGCTAATTAAAAGGGGTTTAGTTCCAGATATTGACACAATTTTATAAATGTTTTCTTCCCTATAACTGAAGGTATAAATTAGAAAACATTGAAAACATTTAACATGTATCATGCATGTTAGAGAAAAATGGATTAGGAAAATAAACAGAAAGAACTATCACCTTTAATGGAATTAAATGATTAATTTAAAATGTAATAATTACTTAATAATTTAATATTTACTGTATATGGTTAATAGTTAAAATGGTAAGCTGTGAAGTGGAAAACTATCTACAATTTTCACTTGCTGTTTAATAGCTTTACACTGTTGGCAGAAAGTCTATTCCAACTCAGAAGGCAATTGGAGAAATTAGAGGAACAATCTACCAAAATGACATACGAAGGTGATCCCATTCCAGTGCAAAGAGCACATCTGCTAGAAAGAGTCACTTTCTTGATCTACAACCTTTTTAAAAAGTAAGTGACATGTTATCCGTTTAAATGCTTCCTGGTAGCTCAGTCCTAGGGATTGTAAGGACACCCTGGCTGAGGGTTTGGAGTTACAGTGAGGAAGCTTCAGGGAAGTATGAAACAGTAAGCCTGAGAGTAATAAGGGAAACTTATTTCCAGAAACATTTCTCTTCTCCACTGGTGGTTCATCTACATTTCTCCCATGAACTGACTCAGTTTTCCATAAGCTAAGCACATCACCCACCTAAAGTTCATTTTTCACATTTTAGAAAAGAGGATTTTAAGGATTTCTTCTTATGTAGATATCCAAGAAGTGAAGGGTGGAGAATGAGCTTAGGTTTATAAGTTCATCTAAAAAAAAAATACTAGTATGTACCAGAAATTCCAAAAGGACACAGTTTAACTTTCTATTTTGTGTTGTTTGATAAAAATGACTGGGATTTTTATTCTTGATTCAAGTGTAACAATTAAGAATTACTTACTGCTGATAAGGAAATGGGAAAATGGAAAGATTTGAGCTTACTGGGGGTTTGAATATCTTCTAAATGCAGATTTGGACTTCTTATAAGAGGACAGCATCCTGTTCCTCTGTGGTTTTCAGCCTGTCAAGATTTTCAGTGTTTTCGAATGACGTGTTTTCTTTCCTTTTAATCTAGCTCATTTGTGGTTGAACGACAGCCATGCATGCCAACCCACCCTCAGAGGCCGATGGTACTTAAAACTCTCATTCAGTTCACTGTAAAACTAAGGTAGGCAGAAAGTGTCTGTCATTTCGTATGTTTATGGAGCCATAGCCCCTGTGTAACTAAAGCTAATTTCTCTCATGCCTGTCATTCAACTGTTCATTATTGAGTGCTTTCTGTGTGCCCAGCACTAGGCTTTGGTAAATACCCTCAGAAATATTACGATGAGGGCCCAACTTGTGAAGAGTATAAGAGTGAGATGAGGACAGGAGGGATATTATCACGAAGTATGAAATCCCAATATTGGGAAACAGGTTAATTGCTGAAAAGATTTGAGAAGACTGGAGAGACTAGAGAATGTCTTGTGTCGCTGTGAGGACAGACCCTGAGGGAAGAACAGAGGGGGATGCAGAGCAGGGTGGTAGGAGAGTGAGTCTGCAGAAATAATGACTTCCTGGGCCTCTTTGCAGGCATGTGGAGCAGGGAGAGACAGAAGTGAAAGACAGACTGGGGCCAGATTATGGAAGGCTTTGAATATCCTATCCAGGAAATAGAGCTGCACATTATTCCCCTGTGATTACTCAGCAACTTAGTTATTGGATTTTCCTTGAAAACTCTCACTACTAGGATTTTCAACATACCCTTAGGACCTAATTTAAAGATGTATGACTTTGGTGTTACAGTTGCTTTATCTATATTTTGGGTCTGTCTATCTATCCAATGGATCCTTTCCATTAGCATGAGCAACCAAAACGTACCTTCCTAAGGACACTTAAAACAGTGCGTTGGAGTTAGAGCTTTCAAAGATTGTCATCAATGCTCCAAAGCTTTAAATTCCTAATCACAAGGTCACTTCTGGAAAACTGAAATTTCAGACAAGATGTAGTGATGCCGAGATAGGTAGTGTTTTATAGAGTCCCATGGTACAGTCCCTGATCACATACCATTACTGGAATTCCATTTTTATGTTGTTTTAGTTTTATTCAGATTTATTGAGATATAATTGACATACAATACTGTAAATGTGAGGTGTACAGCATAACAACTTGACAGTCATAAACTGCAAATGATCACCACAATAAGTGCACTGTAAAACTAAGGTAGGCAGAATGTGCCTGTCATTTCGTATGTTTATGGAGCCATAGCCACCCATCACGTTGGAATGGCTTTAAAGGGAAGGCATTTGTCTTCAGTTTACATTACAAAACCTGTACTTGAAATCTTAATCATTTCCTCTGTGTGTATTTTATGTCAAGATTTAAGAACCAAAAACAAAAGGCAGAGGCCAGGTTCCCTTTAAAATTTCTTGATTTTCAAAAGTTGTTAGTCATCATGCCCACATCTCTGTATAACCCAGAAGACACTCCCACTAAGAGGAAATACAGTAAGAGGGATGGTGAGCATCCTCCTTTTCCTTGAGACCCCATAGATGATACATTAAGTCTAACATGTTCTCTGAGACAAAAATGAATGAATAGGGATTGCTCAGCAAAGAGTTCTGAGTGGGAGAGAGCTCTGCGTGGATGCCATCTTGCCTGTTGTTTGAACTGATTGCCAGAGGCACAGTCCATTAATGTGGTAGCGGTGTCTTCCTCTTCCATGTGACTGTTGAGACCCCATCCTTTTTCTTTGTAACCTTTTCCTCACTGTCTTGAAAGATGATCTTTTACTTAATATTCAAGGTTTTCCCTAAAAACCCTCTCTACAATAACATTCTATCCTCCTATTTCAAAGAGAGGGGTGATCTGGGACACCCTTTATTTGTCAACATCTTATAGTGAGTCAGATCCTTTCTGAAGGATAGAGAGGGAGGCAGAGAAGGAAAACATCTTGCTTTATTTCACCCCTCATTACCAACAACTACTTAAATCCCAAACCCTAAAACCAATTCTGTGCTTGCTACAGGACTTTTAGGAACCTTTGCTACATCCTACCTACCCTTTTGTTTGGGCTGTCTGTTATCTATGACTATATTTCTCTAACACCAATCAGTTGCTTATCACCATTCTGTGTATTTCCTCTACTGTATTTGGTGAGACTTCTTCCTTTTTATGTATGGCCATGTTGACACTTCATCCTTCCCCAATCCTCACTATGCCAGTTCCCCGATGCCTATAGCTGTGCTGGGTATACATGAGGCGCTCAATATAGGCTGAGTGAATGAATGCGGTTTGGGATCAGTGCATGAGTAATTAAATCAGTGGTTGAATAAATACCTCCAAAACTGGACAGAATTGACAGAAAGGATATATCAGAGGGTACAGCTCAGGGGAGTTGGGGAAAGCAAAGGAAGAAAGGAGGGGCTGACACTAGAAGAAGAAATTAAAGGAATTGTTATTCTAACCTTTAATCACTTGTTTGTTCTAAGTTAGTTCATAACTTTTTTGGTTATGAACATTTTTGCTATCTTTTAAATATAGTGTAGTTAAAGATTACAAATGCATTTGAAATGGAATTTTTCATATTCTATCAGAGCCGTAGTCTTTCTCAATTTTTTATTTATACAGCAATTCTTATAACATTGTTTTATTAAGCTTACAGATTTTTTTATAGCATGAGAATAAAATGGAGACTTATTAATAGACTTGTAAAAAAAATTGTTTGTACACCTATACATTTAACCCAAATTGGGCTTTATCCAAAATATATAGCTCTTTTTCTGGCCTAGCTAATGTACTATCCAACACACATCAGCTGAAGCAATATGAAACACTTTCTAAATGTCTCTTGATATGATATTAAGTGGCCGATGTCAATATTAGTAACATGGCAAACTAAAGAGGAATTAGACATCCTGAAACACACTAACATATATAAGTAGAGATAATGTAAGTTTGAATTATATATGTATGCCATAAATGTATTTAAATATTTAAATATAAAAAGACTTTTAGCACTTTTAATATTGTGTCTTCATTTTTTTTCGCATGTATCTTTCCAGACTACTAATAAAATTGCCAGAACTAAACTATCAGGTAAAGGTGAAAGCCTCAATTGACAAGTAAGTTTCTAATTTCATTTTGGAACATGAAAATGTAAGACATTTTTAAAAAGAGGGTTGTCCTTAATTTACAGAATAATTTCAAACTTCTAAGTTTACTTCTCTAACATTACATATCAGTATACTTCAAATATTTGACTTTGAAGTTCAAACATTTCACTGAACTCCAATGAAGACGTAAAAATTTTTCACTATAAAGACCTGAAATGAAGTTTTATATACTACCTTCTAAAGCATCATAGAAAGTTTTTACTAGATCTATTAAATAGCTTATTTTGGTTTTTACAGGAGTGTTTCAACCCTAAGGTAAGACATTTACTTTAGAATATTTTTGCTGTTTTCATAACTGTATTTTACTTGAGACCATGTAAACAGCTAAGATTACCTCTTCAGCAATAGAAGATTTGTCCTTTGTGGAACTCATGTCAAAGCTATGTCCACTGAAGAATCTTCTAATGGGAGTCTCTCGGTAGAATTTCGACATTTGGTAAGTTTGATAGTAAAATTACAAAACCTTTTTCGTTTTTCTGAAAACAGACATCTTTACTAACAGGCCTTATAATCCAATGTATTTTGTTCTTTAGTGTCTCTTATGTGAGATTAAGGGCCATATTGAAGAATAAAATATGGCATCATTGAAGAATTAAAAATAGTAGAAAGAATACTGAACCTTAACTAAGAAGGTTCAAGTTCTTAAGAATAGTGACATAGTACCTAAGTATATATAGTAATTGGTCAATATATTTTGATGATAATGACAGAGATAATCCATCTTATAATGGGTAGGCATTCCTGATTTCATTTTTTTAAGCTCCCTAGGGAGTAGCATTCAATATGTCTGGCTAAAGTCACTTTCCTTTTAGGAGGATTAGTTTGCAGAAATGGGATGTCCCTGGGTGTGACTGTTTGCCATGGCATGTCTAGAAAGCTTCTGACCCGGCCTCATCCTGTTGCTTCTTGTTTTTACCACTTCCTCTTAACCTAGAGTTCTCTTGCTGCTTTCTTTCTAATTCTTTGCATAGTTCTTAGATTCTCAAAGACCCACTGCTTTTCTTGCTAGAAATATGTTGCTAATACGGCCTATTCACAGTTAGCAGGTACCTCACCTGAATGTTGGGGCTCCACTGAATCAGCCTCAGAGGTCTACTTTCTAAAACATAGAATTTACGTTAACAGAAAGATATCTACCTATACAAATTTATGCTGGTTCTTGTTTTTTCTATTTTGTTTCTGTTTGGCGTTCAGTATTAAAGATTACATTTCTTTTTAGCTGAATCCCTCCCATGTGAGATGCTAAGTAAATAAAATATAATGAGGAGTCAAGTATTATACATCCTTGTAACTAGCACTCTTTTTGCTTAGGATCAGTGCCTGTCTTCAGGGAACTTTCAATAAAGGGCAATGTTTGCTAATAGGTAAAGCAGTAAGAGGCCCTTAGCTTAGAGATGTCTGTCTTCCAAAAATGTCATGTGGAAAAGGAAGGGCAAAGAATACCAGAAGGTGATTATTCCAGCAGGCATATGTAAAATGACAAAACCTTAGGTTTTACAGTGCTTTTCTAGTTGCAAAGCATTTCATATGTTATCTTGTGCAGAATAACTTCAATTGCTTTTTAATACAAAGGAAATGTAGAAAGTCAAAGCAAACCTTTAAAAATTAAAAATCATCTGTAATCCTCACCTTGAGGTAATACGCTATTAGCATCCCTATTTTGGGTTTCATTCTTTTTTCTTATGTATGTAAGAAAAACTCTTTTTTATAAGAAAAAATATATATGTATACACACACACATATACATATATATTCACTTTTGAGTGGGATTAAATTATCCACACCATTTCATTTGTTTTGTGCCTCTTTTTCTTCCATCAGTAATCTATATCACAAACATTTCTGTGTCAGTAAGTCGCTGTGTATGGAACACCGTATGGAAGCTTCCTATGTCAGGTGGCACACTGCCCATCATATATTTTCCCAGTCCTCTGTGTTAGAGTTGGTTTCACAAGGACTGGAAATCCTCACAGCTTAGCTCAGATGACCATTTCCAAGTACAAAGGGGTATTGAATAGATTCCAAAATATCCCAGCATGATTTCCTCTTTACAAAGGTTGGCAGAAAAAGTTTAATGGTATGCCAACTTGTTCACTTATCAATGAAAGTTTCAAAAGTGGCATCCCATGAGGTGAAACAGGAAGCTCTTCTCTGTTGAATCTAGGCAGCTATGTCAGGTTTCCATAAGTTAGAAGACATCTGGGTTACTGCCCTAGAAATTAAAATTCTGGCTGAGAAAATCGCTACAATAGGTATGAACAACTTGATGTTTAGTTGATGATGCTTCTACATCTAAACACTGTTGTTTTCTCTTGTAAAGCAGCCAAAGGAAATGAAGTCCAGTGCTGGAAGCAAAGGAAATGAGGTAGGAAATGTCTTCCTCAAGAGAATTTGTCTAGGAAATAATCCTTTAATATCTTAGATTTACAAAGTTCTTAAACTGCCCTTCATATTTTTAATAAAGTCAAATTCATGTCTCTCTGATTACAGATATAAAGCTTGATAATTCAAGACAGTGTAAAAAATTTTGTTTTATAAAGAAGAAAATAGAAAACAACAATAACATTTTGGTTCATATCATTTAAGACTTATCTATGCATATATTACATATATACACATACACACACACACGCGCACACACACACACATTGTTTCATAACCTGCTTTTTTTTTCACATAGCAATGTAAGGTGAATAGCGTTCCAGAACCTCAAACACTCGTGGAGAATATGGTTTAAAATGGTTACATTGCATTGCATTTTACAGGTGTGCCATAATTTCCTTAGTCAGTCCTCCAATATTATAAAACATCTTAAAAATCACTCATTTTCTGCAGATAATACGTAAGTCTCATAATGTATTATGAGAAAAGCAGAGTTGAAAAACGGTCCTGTTATTTTATGGTGTCAATTGCCTTGCACTTATATCTAAGGTTTGCATTTTCCTGGACAAATTGATTGAAAGAATAAACTGATGCAGTCCAGGTGCTCTGCAGCTGAGTCAGTAAATGCTAGAGTGGTCAGATCCTGGATTGGAAGTGGCCCTGGTGGTCATCTGTGTAGTTGGCCTAGATTCTAGGGTGTATGTCTATGCCCTACATATTTGGAATTAGAAAACCTAGGCTTGAGTCCACTCTGACAGTGACTGAAAATGTGATCTTTGGTAAATTATCTGATGGAGGAATATTGCAATTTTTTCCTCTTAGAACTCAGGGCTGTAATGTCCAACACTGTCTGCTCAGAGATGCTGCATATATAAGACCATCTCCACAGGGCAGTTATAAAGTAGGAAGGCTTATTTCTGGTGTGGTTGGGACGGGTCCAACCTCCTGGCTTTCTAGTCACAGCTCCTCTATGAGAAATCTCTGAATTATTTGAAGAAGAAAACACTTTGTAAATCCTGCATTCAACTACAAACAATCTAGCCCACCCCATAAACCACAAGGATCTATCACAACAGGTTTAAGGCCATATAGTTTCCCTTCCAAGAATTCTTCATTCCCTTAATCACGTTTTAAAGATCATTTGCTGAGTATCACAGTCACACCAGAGATGAGATATTGTTCTCCGTGGTAGAACCTTGGCTTTAGGCAAAGCTGTGAACAGATCTACAGCACAGACACCACGTGAGCAGAGCTGAGTTTAAGGATATTCTAGTAAACCAAGTAAGTAGGAGTTGTTCTTCCCACCTAACACAATGATTCTGCACTTTTCTTAGGTAAAACAAATTGAATGGGAATAAATCTAAATAACACAACTCTAAAGTACATTGCCATCTTTATAAATGTAAAATCAAAATCTTTACTTGGATTTCCTTAGAGACAGAAACCTGTACATCATCTTCTACTATAGAAACACCAACCAATATCTTACTAACACTGTCTACTTATATTACTTAAATATACTTCCTTTTATTTTCATATTAATAACAAAATCATAGTAATATCAGAATGATTTTCTTTCTTTTTTCCCCCAACTTTGCTGTTATAAGGATAATTTTGTTTTACGCTAGTACTGAGCTCCCCCTATTGATAGAATTTTTAAATGACTTCTGGGTACACGTAAAACAAACATGGACTTGAATGTTGTTTCATGTGCTACAGGAACAATTGCAAGGTCGTAAAACATATGAAGCAGGCTGAGAAGGATGAGCTTAGAAAGTGGAGACTTGGCCAGGCAGCAAGGGTAAACAAATAAAAGTCAGGAATGAGCTGGGGAAGATCTGGTAATAGAGTTCATAAAGTCATGGGACTGCGGATTGTAGTAACTAAATTTCAGGAAAACAGAAAGATAGGGTATTATAACTTCATTTTTCAATTTCAGATAGTAGCTGTTACTTATCTGTGAGAAACTTCAACAGGAGTTCATAACCTGATAAACACTTATTTAACAAATCCTTGTGTGGCACTTACTACATACTGGGCACTGTCTAAAAGCTTCACTGACATTAATTTATATAATTCTTTGGACAATGCTATGAAGTAGAAACTATTAGTGTCACACTTGTTTCAGTTAGGGAAACTGAGGCACATACATATAGGTCAAGATGCAAACCATGGCAGTCTGGCCTCCATGTCCATGCTCTTGGTCCCTAAGCTGTGCTGCCTTGGGGATCATAAATCCTTCCCTGGAAGAAGCCATCCTACTTGTCACTCCTCTTTGACCCCATCTCATCATGTCCCCTCCATTTGCCGGAGTTCCTGTGTGGGAGACCTTTGCGGGTGTGTGCGAGACCATCTCATACTTGCCTTACTGCTCTAGCTGCTGCTGTTATTGTCCTCAGCTTACCCACCAACTCCGAAACCACATAGCTACAACACAACACGATCCTTACAAAGTTTAGAAGGAATTTAAAGTAATGCTTTCTCAGAAAATGTTGTTGATCTCTCTCTTACCTCCCACGTGCATTGGTGGGGTAGTGGAAACAGTGTGCGTGCACACACACACACACACACAACTTTGGGTCCCTCTGCCTCTTATTGGCAGCTGACCTTGTGCAAGCTTCATACCCTCACTAACTCCCACTTTCCTTCCCTACAAATAAGGGGAAACACATTAACCTGCATCTCATAGGGTCGTTGGGAGGACTAAATGAGATGGTGTGTGTGAGTCAGAGTCAACTGGGACACTGTGCAGATGTCTGCTGTAACTCTTCCCATCAGCACTCCAGGCTGCCCCCTCTGTAAAGAGCAGGTATTTACACACGTGGGGAAATAGCTGTAGAGGTAGTGTAGACTGCTGGGGTCCTTATCCTTCTCTGCCCACTGCCAAAGTGCTCAGCTGGGGACATTCCCTTTCAAGGGCCCCGAGGACATCCCTTTTCCAGCTCCAGGTCCCTGACACCTCAGAGCACCATGCATCTACTCCCCTTTTAGGAGATTGCATGTCTCAGAGTCCTACTACCACCCCATTGGTCCCCACCCCTGCCTCTCTCTCACACACACGCACACTACTACTACTACTACTTTGTGTTCCTTAGTTCTGCTTTTGTGGTTGTGAGACTTTGAGCTGTATTGTTATTAAGTGATCGGGAGCATACCAAGATGTCATGGATGATAGTTTCCCTAAGGTCGCCATTCCAGACCTCAGAAATGCAGCACCCCGTGGCTGGCTGGCTGAGATTGTCCAAGAAGAGATGATCTGTCAGGATATGCAGGGGCTCCTGGGTGAAGGGCTGGGGTGAAGTAGGAAGGTGCCCTAGACCCATACTGATCCCAGAAGACCCAGAATGACAGAGGAGTCGCCTTAGGAGCTACCTCTGGATTGGGGTTTGGTGAAAGGGGAGCTCTTGGCCCTCACTCCTATTTCAGTCAAGATAACAGCTCTACTTTATAAATTTACAGATTAAAGCCCTGGTGGGAAATTTCCTTTCAAGAATATATCCCAGGGTTAAAAAACATTTGAAAATCACTGGACTAGACAATCACTGGCGCTTCTTTGATGAAGATTCTATAACCTGCAAAAGTGCAACATAGGGTAGGGGCTTCATGTTTTTTTTTAAAATGAACTTAATTTTAAGAATTTGCTTTGGAATATTACAACACCCCTTGAGGAATCTGTAGACATGCTGTCACAAAATCAAGGTTAGCAATTACTGCCTTTTTCTCCCACATTTGTTCTGTCCTTGGAAGAGTCAACCGTGCAGAGACAATTCCATCACATAAAAGTGGTCAAACTTTATCAGTCTGTCCTTGCAAAACAAACATTACCAGAAAGCAACCTTTCCCTCAGGTCCTTATCTAGAAGAAAGCTGGCTGGAGGGTGAATTTATGGTGAAACTGAACAGGGAAGCTGGAACTACAGTGTCTCCAGTTTGCTCTTTGTCAGTGGGCTTTAACTGATGAATGACAGCCTTGGCTACACACTGAGGCGTTAGGTAATTTTGTTTATGTGGTGGAAAGTCATGAAGCACAAGCTATTAGTAAAGCCTGGGTGGCTTGAGTTTCATTTAATAAAATAGCCAAACAGATGTTCTTTCAAGGTTCAGCATTCTCAAACACAGATGAACTGCTCACACACCAGCTAGCCAAGCATTTTCACAGGAAGCTGATTTCCTTCTGAACTAATGGAAGCACTCATCGGGGCAAGAATAACACCAAAAATGTGGACTTTTACACAACCCCCTTCACACTGTCCCCTTGTTTTATGGGCTGAGAATTAATTGCCATGTTACATTCATTTCCTGTGATCTGTGACTGAGGTCTATGTCTTCATGTGATTGTACCATTATTTTCCCTTCATCATTGTTGCCCAGACTTCCCTAAGGTCTAGACGTGATTGGTGCTCAATAAATATTCATCAAGCAAATGGATTATTATCATTGTTTTCTATTCCATATAGTTTTCCATGTACAACATTATCGTGGATTATGGCCTGTTAAGAGGTGGGGAAGAAATTTAGATGAGAAGCATTCTTACCCCAGTTCATGTTTTCTCAGCAGAGGTTTCTATTTGTTAACATAGTCTAGGTTTCCAGGGTGTACTATTAGGCACCGAGCACAGGAAACACAAAAGAATATGCTAGCTAGCTATACTTACCTTTCATTAGGTTGTGTATTTTTTCCCAGGTGGAGCCCTGGTCAAGTTTTTCAACCAGATTTTCAGTTTCCTAGCAGATTATCCAATGGGTACTTTCTTCAGAAGTACAATACAGTCAAGCCAGTTATAATATTCAGTGTCATAAAATATAAATATCATAAATATGGTATTTTAAATTCATACTCATCTCAGGTTAAAATGGCTTTTAATAAAGACAATAATGTTGCTTCTTACCTATGATAGTTTCCCAATCTTTAAGAAATGGACCCTATGTATGTGAAACTGAGTAATGTTCATGACTTGGACTACACAGATAAAATAATAAAGACTATGACTGATGGTCAGGCAAGCTTTGCAAATGAATGATGCTTCCTTTTGTCAGAGCTACTTTCCTCCAGTCATGTGTATTGTATGTCAGCTTTCTTGCTAGATTTCCTTCTAAACGGTTTCGCAGGGGTTTTAAGTAAACATTAGAAATGAGTTTGACTCACTCAGTAAACCTCTGACCATCCACATTCCAGTTTAGTAAAGTAATATCTAAAGCATGAAGTCTTTTCCCATAGTTAAAGTGGACAGTCCTGCGTAGCTTTGTTCTGTCTGTGGAGCCCTGGTTTCTCATACTTGGATGGTGGACATACAGTTACCATAACCCAATGATCTGAGGAAGCTATCTGTAATGACCAATATTATCATATGTACATTTAATCATGTAAAGTATAGAGGATAGAATGGGGGAGAAATGGGACCTCATCCTTAAAAAGGCCCCCTTTGGCTCTCTCCTCCAGCTGTGGCCCTCCCTGCAGAGAAAGATATCCGTGGGATGAAGATAATGTGCTCACCCAGAGCTCCAAGCACAGTTGGCACCATCAGTGCCAACATTTCTAGGCCCAGGCGGTGGCCTAGGGGCCACCCTAGTCATGGGAGGCCTATCACAGTGGTGAGTGGGCAAAGGTGCGGGATGGCCATGCTCTCCCCAGGCCGCTATGCTCCAGTGGGACTTCAAGGAGTTAAAACCTGGCCAGCTAGGTCATGTGAAAGCTTAGATATCAAGACAGGGAGCTACACCATATTTTAACAGTTTGTTAACTTGACTTGTAGTGATTAAATATTTAGACATGTGGTATGTGGGTCTCCATCTGTGCACTTGCCTCAGGCCTCTCAAATGTTCTGCACAGGCTCGCATCCTGTCTGCCGCTGAACTCTTTGAGAATATGAGAGACATTGATTAGTGAACACGAACTTGTGGATTCTTCCTTTGTCTCCATGCCATGCTTTGCATAGTGTAAGCACCCTAAGGGCAGTGAAATTTTTCTACTGTTTCAAAAATGTGTTATTTGTTCAACTTGGTGCCTAAACATAAACTGACCACTTCATCTAATGCTCAACTCAAGATACAGCAATTTGTTTATTTTAACACAGGGGTTGGAGACTGGGGCAAACTGGCTGTTTGGTGTGTTGGATGTGCTGGGAGTAATTTTAGGGGTAGGCTAAGGGATTTTTAGCAAAATTTTCATTAATGTAACTTTCTACTAACCCAGTTAGAAGCAACCCCACTCTGTGAACCTAACTGTCCATTGACAATGTAAGGAACCGAAACGGTCTAACCCAACAGAGAGAGGAGTTTTTAATTCTTTACTTCCTTCTCAGTCACAAATCCTAACTTTAATATTCCTCAATATCAGTAAAGTCTTCGTCATGTAATTGTTATTCATATCATATTAGAGCTACTTTTATTATTTGAAATTTAGCACAAATAGATTAACTTGTTATTAACACCTATAGATCTCCCTTTCTCCCAAAGCTGACTGCCACACCCAACCCCATCCTGACTTTTCTAGTCTATAATTCCACCTCTGTCCACATGTTCCCATGGGCTTGTTTTTTAAATTGTTTAAGCTTTCCATACCATCTCCAAATTTTCCACATCTCCTTTAAGACTAAACAAAATGTGGCTAAACCACATTGATAATAATTGTCTCATAAATGTCATTTGGAGTTCTTGTTAAAATACAGAATCTGATTTAGTGGGGATGAGTCCAGAGATCCCATTTCTCTAGCAAGATTTTAGGTGATGGCAATACTGCTGCTCCTGGGCACATAATGAGGTGCAATAAGGTTTCATCAGGGAAAAATGGCGATTTCTATCACATTTCTCTCCTCTGCAAGCATATTCCCCAAAGGTGATCATTTTTTGAGCTGTAAATATCACACTAATATCATACTGATACTTCTTGATATTTTATTTTATACATTTAACTCCTGAATTTCTTCTATAAATGATTTAAGCTATGGTCTCTTATACCAGCTTTCCATATGTATTAAATTTCTCCCCATCTTCACAGTATCATTATATAATATATTCTGGTTTAATCAATATATTCAGTGTTAAATTTACTATGAGTATATAAAAAATGTTAACAGCTGAACCATGTAACATAGTATGATTGCTTTTCCATTCTAGTATTACTTTTAATTTTCCCTGAATTTATTAGTTGCATTTTTTTTAATTTGATCAATTTATTTTATGTACCTATCACTAATGTAGCCCCAGACTTTCCTGTGGAACTTGAAAACTGCTTGCAATATGGTCAGACGGGTCATTTTGTATTTCTATCTTTTTCTTTTTTTCCTTGGCAACATACCTCTGGAAACCCTCTGTCTCTTGCTTCAAGCTAGGCTGGATGCCCTTCTGATTCTGTTGCATGAGTGTTGTTGTTATTTTAAACTTCATTATCATCCTAGGGAGTACATCTTTTACTTTACTAGCTATCCAAAGTGATTGTACATTTCCCATCAGCAGTATATAGGAATTAACACTGGATTATGCTTTTGGTATTTCCTCTGCCCCATTTTCTCTATTTTCTTTCTAGAATTTGTTTGTTTCTGGAGTTTGTGAATTAGTTCTTTGTTTGTTACCTTTTCTATCCTGTTTTTGATTTCTTTGCTTTTTTGGTTTGTTTTATTTCCTGGGACATTTCCTCCACACTACTTCCATTTCTTCCACTGACTTCTCTATTTCTTACTTTTAATTGTTCATTATTATTTTCTGATATTCTTTTTGAATAACATCTTACTCTTGTTTCACCTTATTATACCTATAAAGATATTAATAAGGTTTTTTAAACATCTTTAAGAACTTATTAATGAACTATATATGTGTGTGTATGTATAGATATACAAATATATACAAAAGTAGAGAAATACAATGAACTTTCACTTACACATCACCCAACTTCAACAATCATTAACATTTCCCTATCTTATTTCATCTGTTTTCCCCCTATACCCACACATTGTGTCTCAAATATTTAAATTCCAGGTAGTGTAGCATTTTACTTATTGATACTTTGTATCTCTTATCTAGAAAATAAGTAGTTTTTAGAGACCTAATCACAATACACTTATTACAAAGAAAAATGCTTAAAATCTTTCCCTATTAAAATTCCATTGTTCAAATTTCTCCACTACCTCAAAAAAGATCTTTTTCCAGTTGGTTTGTGCAGATCAGTATCCAGGCAATGCCACCCATTCCAATTAGTTGATTTTTGCCCCCTTCCCGAGTCACTTATTTGCTGAGCTGATATATAAAACAGCCTGATACATGTTTTTTTAACTATAGTTTTTTCAACTCTTCCTTTATGCATTCTCTTTTTTTAAGTTGTTGATTTTTGTATCTGTATTTTATGTGAGAAGCCTTGTCAAGTGTTTGATGAACATTAGCTTGCTGTTTATTAAGGGCACTAAAACACTGGAAGTTCTGTGCACATGGTGGGAATTGTAGACTTAAGGGTGACTGTTAGGACCCGGCTGTGTCCCTGGGGGGCCCCAAGGCAGTGTAAGTGTCGCCTATGGTCTGGCGCACTTCCTAGATGCCTTTCTTGAAGATGTCAGACAGAGAAAGGGGCCTGGGCTTCCCCAGGGGCTACTGGATCTTCATCTCTGCGGCGTATCTCCTCGCCCTGCGCTCAGCGTGGCCTTGTATCCAGAATGCAGAGAGCCTCTCTAGTTCCTCAGACTCATCTGCTCCAGAGAGTGAACCCTCCGTCCTCTGCGGGGCTGGCAGAGGTGCGGACCTCACGGCATGTGCTGCGGGCCCTGACTGCTCCTCCTCCGTGACTGTTCGGCCTTCCTCACCCTCCAGTCACAGGGGCCTCAGTGCCTCCAGGCTTATGACACACACTGCCACTTACTGTCACACTCAATCCGCACTCCCCCCACTCTCACTCAGAGATCTAGATGGCATTTTTTTATTTTCTTGGAAAGGAAACAAAACACCAGCTGTTAGTATATTGAAGTTTCTGGGAGGGCAGGGGAAAATACGTTTTCCACCTTGCACATTTAACCAGAAGGAAATCTTGCTCTCTTTTTAAACACATTCATTATGACATTGACTTATTTCTGTTATATCTACACATATATGGCTTGCTTTTATTAATAGTTGGTAAGTTAAAAGGACTAATTTGTGAAAATTAAAAATAAAGAATCATTTGTCTGAATTTCAACAATGAAAATATGTTATAATTTTAGAAGCCAGAAATTACATTGTTTTGGAGACTTACAATCATTCTGTTTGTGGAAATGAAGATTTCTCAAACTCTCTATATACTCTAAAAATGACTTTTTTAAATAAGAGAATGTTTCTTAATAGGGAATGTTTGGGGGAACTTACTTTAAGAATTTATTAAATGTTATGGAAGCAGGCCTAATAATAGGTAGCAAGTATGTGTTTGGAAGATAACAATTTATTTCTTCCTCCTGTAGGGCTGTCACATGGTGACTGAAGAGCTTCATTCCATAACCTTTGAGACACAGATCTGTCTCTATGGCCTGACCATAGATTTGGAGGTAGGTTTTTCAAGAAACACATTCATATTTTCAGGAATTAGTCAGCACTAGTGACTTTTTGTGACCTCATTTCTGTTATATCCACACACATATGGCTTTCTTTTATTAATAGTTGGTAAGTCAAAAGGACTAATTTCCAACAATTTAAAATAGTGATTTGTCTGAATTTCAACTATGAAAATATGCTGGGATTTTAAGAGCATTTGAGAAGCCTTATCAAAAGTTCAGTCTTTTCTAGGTTTTAGTACATCCCTAGTCATTATTTTTTGTTTTAATTTAGAAAATAAATAGGTCAATTATTCACTAGTTGATCAACATATACTGTTCTGGGTTAAATATAAATGATCAAATCTATGGGCATTTTGAATTCAATATATATTGAATAATTTGTTGCACAGGTGGTATATATGTGTGTATGTTTGTTTTCTGGGATTTCCTGAATCATGGATACTCAGTAAAAAGCCTAAAGAGAAATAAATATCCTTAAACCATATCACATAGTGATATATTTTCAAACATTTAGCTTGTACATAAAAATTCCTCAGAAGGAAGGTTCTCCTAATATAATGAGCAAGGGCAAATGATAGGAACATTAACGATACATTGTTTTGATCCTCTTGTAACAAGTTGCCATTGAACTCAAAGAAGGAATAAAGAAACTTTGGCAATCAAATTGAACACGACTGACTATGAGCTCCTAAAGGCAGGACATCATGCCACTTCATTACCCGTGTCTAGCAAAATGCCTAGTGCACAGTGGATGCTCAACGTTTGTTGAACAAATGAACAAACGAGTCCATGAATGAACAAACACAATTTCACACTCCCTGCATATAATCCCATGTGTGGGATATATTGTCCAAGAGTTCTGCCTTTGCTCTTTTATCCTAGTGAATGTAAACCTATAAAAATCTCCTACAGATTCCTTCCTCCTCTCATTCTCCTAAACTTCTGTTTCCATGAGCTCTTAAGTTCCTCAACTGGGTATTTCACAATCTATAGCAATCTAACCACTGTTATTGGGAAGAGACTAATATTGTAAGATGATTCGTTTCCCAGACTAGTCTGTGAAAAACCTGTTAATTCTGTAAGTTGAAAAATACAGTACCAATAGTACTAAGCTGGGTTCTACAACAAACCAAGCAGCTCTGTCACCCAAATATTTTGGATTCCAAAATTGCAGCCTCTCTATATTCTACAAGTAAAATTCCCATGTCTAGTACTGACATTAATTAGATATCAGATCATAATTTGAATATACTGATCCAATCCAGAGGTTAGTTGAAAATTAGATTCTTTAATGTAACCTATAGCAGGGACAATTGCTAAATCAATGCAAGCTCTAATTAGTTGCATTTTAGGCCGCATGTTATATAAGAAAGTATGAATATTTACACAATGTCAGGAAAGACACTGGAGAAGCTGACTGACCAAGCACTCTAAAAGGATTCCTGTTTGTATACATTCTTTCCTTCCTAAACTTTGATTCATATATGCTCAGAAAGTTCCAGTGCCCTTCACAAGTCATTTTAGCGACCCAAGTAGGGTAGGTGTCTGTATTGAAGGAGTGGGGTTGGCTTGAGATGGCACTTTAGGGGAGGGGGTCAAGTGTAAAATAAATGTAAGGTGGAACTACCTGTAATAACTATGTTTTCTCTTTTTTAAACCAGACCAGTTCATTACCTGTGGTGATGATTTCCAATGTCAGTCAGTTGCCTAATGCTTGGGCATCCATCATTTGGTACAATGTGTCAACCAGTGACTGCCAGGTATCCTATTTCTCTTCCTTTATCTATGATTTGTTTTATTGTCAACAAAACCCATCTGTTTGTGTGTGTGTGTGTGTATAAATTTTGGCATATCTCTATGGGTTGTTTTATTCCAGAACTATACTATATTTAGTTGTGATTCCTCTCTCACATTTAAAGTAATACGTCCTGATGTACTTGGACCCTGAGAGAGTTCTAGCTAGGAAAAGTGACAGACAGGTATTTGTTACTTCTGAGGGTCTGGTCAGCTCCCAGCTATGTGCATCACAAAGATTTCTAGGAGCGTTCTATGGCTCTGGGGTCCAGAATCTGTTTCTGACTGCTGTTTACCTCAACTACTTCTGACCACACTTTTTCCACATAGGCTCTTTCCACAAAGGTAGAGAATTGGTTTCCCAAGAAGTGACTAATTTTTTCACCACTTTTGTCTAACTACACTCTGTACAAAGTTTCAAGTTGATTATAGATTTAATCCATTCTAGACTCATGTTGGGCTTTTAATGCCATCTGGTGGTTATTTGAGACATTGATCAGAAACTTCTCTCAAGTTACAAAGCAAGCAGAAAATAGGTGCTCTTCTTGAGTGACAGCGGGGAAGGGAGTGGCAAAAAAGATGAGTCAGCACATCCTCATGTTCCCTCTTACAAAACCTCAGTGTGTGGTCCTGGTACCCGTCAAGGTCTAGAGAAAATAGGTCAGATGTAAATAACAACATTTCTTCTTAATGCAAATGTTCCCATACAGGGTAAGAATTCTTTTGCCTTAAGTCCTAGCAATAAGAACTGACATAATGAGTCAGCTCAAAGTGTTTTTTGCCTTTTATTTTTAATGTGCCTAACAAGGAAACAACACAGAAAATGACTCAGCCCTATTCCTTCTCATCCTCCGGTGCCCTGATATCTGAGAGAGATTAATTGCAGAGAGGAAGGCTACACAGAGTGCACTGTGTCTCACTTCCTCTCGGCCTGCAGTGAGAACAGAACTCACTAGAGAAGTCACCTGGTCTTGAAAGCCAAGAACAGCCAGCACTCCTGAGAGTAAATATTACTCCCCCTTAGGAGCCACACATGTTCTGAGCTTTTCATTCAACTCCAGGATGTAGGAGGGAAGATGGGATGCTTTTCCGCCCCCAGCCTCAGAGCGCAGAGCTGCTGCACTTAGCTTTTGTTGGCATCTTTCTTCTGTGAGAAAACCACTGATGTCACACTAACCATCCCAGATTCTGCTCTGCTTCTGATGAGGAATCTGGAAATGTAGATCATGTACAGCTCCTAAAAAACATGGATGCACAGCCTACTCACAGAGTCCACCATGACAACCAACTCTGGTTTCTCTTCTGTTTTGCTACAGAAACTAACCTCTTAGATCTTGATTATATTTCTATGCTTTTTGGTCATTTATCTAGGCATAATTCTCTGATGCAAGGAAAACTTCCTCTCTAGAAATTCTCTTTGTATTCTTTCTTTTCCTGTCTCCCATTTGTTATTGGATGCTGTGTCCTCTTTTATCCCACCTTCTGAAATCTCTTGAATTGGTTCCTTTTTTTGCTACCCAGCTTAGTTCATGTTCACTAAAGGCCTTTTCCCCAGATGGCACTAGATTTCTTAATTCTTCCTCTCCCTCTCTTCTCAGAACAACTTTCTTGGCTTTCACACCTTCTGCTTCCCAGCAGTCTGAGATGAAGTCTTCCGTTCCATTATTGTTGACCCAGTTTCTGGTACAAACAGTCCTGTTTACAGTTGATCATATAGAAGATTCTCTCATCTAGAGAAAAATAAGGAAAGGCTACTCTGCTATCCATAAAGCAGAAGTCCCAGGGTACTTGTGAATTCATACTGTAGGGTCACCTTGCCTCGCCTGGGACTTCACTGCTTTTGTGCTTTATATTGTTTTGTCTGGTCAAGGCACCAACTCATGTCAACCCATGATAAAGCAAATAACATGATAAAGTTTTTGTTTAAGATTAATATTATTTCAGAAAAGAGTATTTGTATGATTATTTGTTGGACATTGTTAAGGACTTTTATGAATTGATTGACAGTCCATTGTCCAGGGAAAGTTAGAGATGTCCAATGATTCTTTTAAGGATGACATGGAACCATATATTATATTAGATTCATGGAACTAGGAATTCTTTAGGAAAAGAAAAAGTCAGTTTTAATTAAAAAGCACAACAGAGATGAAATAGTATTCTATATTATTAACTTAAGCTGGCCTAAAAAGTTTAAATCCAGAATCCTATAAATGAATTACAGCATGTTCAGTGTAGCTAATAAAAAGAATCATTATTACAACTCTGTTTCAGAACTTGGTTTTCTTTAATAATCCTCCATCTGCCACTCTGAGCCAACTCCTGGAAGTGATGAGCTGGCAGTTTTCATCATATGTCGGCCGAGGCCTTAACTCAGATCAACTCAGTATGCTGGCAGAGAAGCTAACAGGTGAGAGCTGGTGCATATGGAGGACCTGCCTTTGGCTTTGGTACTTGATTGCTTTAAAGAACCAGGGTGATATTGCTGTTATTAATAATAATGATCATCACAATTTATTAAGTGCCTGCTCTGTTGCCAGGTACAGAGCTAAGTGCTGTATTATCTTTCTCACAAAAATTCTTTCAAGGAGAATAGTGAAGATAACTCATTATTCTATCCATTTTATAGGTGAGTATACTTAGATGCTGAGGCTGTGACTTGCCTTGAGGGCATGCTAGTACATAGTAAGGCCCAAACGTAGTCCAGGCCTGTCCAGTTCTAATGCCCCCTCCTTTCATTCCACACTCCAGTGTTCAGGGTGTTCTTAGGCCATTTCCACTGAGTGATGTGAAGACTTAATGGTGCCTTGAGCTTTCCTATTAATATCACAATGGTTATTAATCAACTGGAAAATAGCTGATTCCAGGACCAGAAAATTTATTATAGAAATTAAAAACCACCAGCTAATATCTTAAGTCTTCATATCAAGAATATTTCAGTTTTGATCAATATTTCTAGTTTTAAAATTAAAGTTATTTGTACTCCATGTAGTGACCACAGCTTCTTCTAAAAGAATTTTAAAAGGTATCTATATTTTGACAAGTCTGAGGTGAATACATTTAGTATCAAAAAAGAGTTAAAATTGGATTTGCATACACTTCTAGTTAAAGTAGGGCCCAAGATGCATTTGAGAAGTTGTGAACTGTGCGTGATTTGGTTAAGTTTGACTTAGAAGGAATGCTGGCTTGCCTATTGCACCTGCTATCTGTTCAGTAGGTATTTAAATAAGTCATGAATTTGGAAAATACTATAAAATATATTTAATGTAAATATTCTTATTGAGCCTTACTTAATTTATAAAGAATAATACTAATAGCAGGCATTCAATAAATACAAATCAGTGAATGAAGATTTTAAATATGTAGTATGAATAGCAGCCATATCCTTTCAGATCTTTATGAAAGTATTCTTATAATTTCCTTAAAATTGAGACCGAAACTCCTGTATCCTTTCACTATCCTGGATCACAACAGTAGATGACTGCTTATTGCCTAATGGAGCTCTAGACCATTCTTTTCAGGGTAATAGTCAAACCTACTAGTGACCTAGTTGCATCAAACTTATACAAATTTATTTTGTAATGTTTATCCACCAGCATTAGGCAGCTTTTACTGTCTCCTATATAAGCCGTGTTCATGTCCACCAATGCCTTATCCTACATTATTCTGGCTATTAGAGTGGCTTTCTCTTCTGACAATTTTTATCCTATCCATTCATGACAATTTATATCCTATCCATTCATCTATTCATTTATATAAAGGCCTGGTCCTAGACACCCTCCCGCTTCCTAAAGCTATTTTTAGCTTTTCCATTGAAAAAATTCTTTCCTAAGTAATAAATTTCATGATATCATATTTTTATTGTTCCTACCATTAAGTACACTGTAAACCAGAGCAGGTGCTTAAGGAATGGGGGGATCTAAATTGAGCACCAAATTGAATGGTCTAATTGTTTAATTAAAACCTCATTCTTTTCATTTTAGTGCAGTCTAGCTACAGCGATGGTTATCTCACCTGGGCCAAGTTCTGCAAGGTACAAACAGGGGAGTGGGAATATCATTTAGGTAATCAAAAACATTAATTTTTTAAATAGTGCACCTTTTTAAACCTCCATATCAAAATCTGGCATTTTGAGGATTTCCTGGATAAGGTTATTTTTAAAAGAAACTCTAAAGTATTATCTCACTTATAGGAAATTATTCCATTTAAAAAAGGAATTTGAATTATTATAGCAATATTACTATTGAAATAATCATTGTCCTAACATGTTCATTTATTCCAATAGGAACATTTACCTGGTAAATCATTTACCTTTTGGACATGGCTTGAAGCAATATTAGATCTAATTAAGAAACACATTCTTCCCCTTTGGATTGATGGGTAAGTTTTCTGTATGCATTCATTAGGTTCTTACTTTATGCTGCTAGTTTTTTTCCTTTCTTTTCTTGCATGTTTAATGTCATGGGGTGGAGACAGAAGTAGTTGCAGTCTCTGACTTTATCTTCACAGAGTACTGATATTTAGTCTGTAAAAGAGCATTTCAGGCACCACAGAATTTGGATCATACGCAAAACAAATTTAGGTCTGTTCTTTGTGAATGAAGTAAATGCAAATGGAATAAATTACAGCCTTTGATAAAACTACACATTGTTCTATTTTTAGGTATGTCATGGGCTTTGTTAGCAAAGAGAAGGAAAGGCTTTTGCTAAAGGATAAAATGCCTGGAACCTTTTTGTTAAGATTCAGTGAAAGCCACCTTGGAGGAATAACTTTCACCTGGGTGGACCACTCTGAAAATGGTACGTGCTCGCTGTTGCTTATTCGTGTGAATTTGTGCTGAGTTTGGTGTTTGGCATTTCATCTTTCGAAAGTGTGTGGCTTGTTGTTCTATTTTTCATATGTTTTCAGTGGGTTTGAATTTAGCTGTTACAGTTGTCTCAGGAGAGGGTGCCAGGAACTTCTCATAGCCTGTGTGGGCGTCCTCTATCTTGTGGCAATCTGTACTGTTCACACGGGAGAAAAGGGCTAGCATTATTTTATAACCAGTGACATAAACATAATGTGGACAGGAAGAATGGCCACAAAGAATGTCTGCAGGAACCTGAGTATCCCCCACCCTCACCCACCCCTCCCTGCTTTTCTAGGAGAAGTGAGATTCCACTCTGTGGAACCCTACAATAAAGGCCGGTTGTCTGCTCTGCCATTCGCTGACATCCTTAGAGACTACAAAGTTATTATGGCTGAAAACGTCCCTGAAAACCCTCTGAAGTACCTATATCCTGACATTCCCAAAGACAAAGCCTTCGGTAAACACTACAGCTCCCAACCATGTGAAGGTCAGGTTCTTCCTGTTGGCTTTTTTGCTTAAGCTTCTGGAAAATAACCTCATATTGGAGTAAAGTAAATGAAGTTCCCCTTTTACTTTGATGCTTATAAACTCTAATGAGTGTGTAGAGATCAAAGCCTTAGAAATGAAGTGGTGTGTCAGCAGTTCTGGAAAAGGGACAGCTGGGGATGGCCAGTTCTAGAGAGCGGTTAGTAATCCGTAGCTGAAACCAGCTGCACCATGGCCAGGGAGCCTCTCACAGCCACTGGTAGAGTTCTGGATTTCTCCTTCCCAAAATAGGAGGGTGCTGACTTCACTTCTGTGACTTGGGGAGAGGAAAAGGAAGAGGAGGTAATGATAAGAAAGCTGTTAGAAATCTCTTTTTTGCAAAAGAGGCCCTGCATTTATAAGCTTGTATTTTTTACCTTACTGTGGTCTCACAATGCAAGAGTACTGTGGCAATGTATGGCCCATGCTGCACAAAATGGCTGGCATGGTTTTATCACCAGTGACATGAAGATAATGTGGGCAGGAAGAATGGCCACAGGGAAGGGACTGGAAAGGCCTCATGGAGGGGACAAGGAGACACCCCCACCTCCTAGCCTACCAATAACAAGTCTCGACACCCCTGCCTTTCCTGGTTATGTCCTAAGGCCTTAAAATAATACCTGGCCAAAATAGGCAGTTAGTAAATATTCATTGAATATATAAAAGAATACTAAAGAAATTAGCTATATAATTGTAATATGAGTTCACCATTCTGTTTGAAAGTACATACACCTCACTAACATGTTCATCTACAGCAACTAAATCTGTGAACATCATCTTCTAGAATATCTTGCAAAAACTGTCACTCACAGATGGTGACCAGTTGCCATCCTGAGTCACATAAATCTCCTATAAGGCCATCCTTATAATCAAATTCAAACATAACATAGAAGACAAGTAATATAACTGACTCCCAGTTTTTTTCACACATTTTAGAGACATTAATACATAAAGCCAGATCAGGCCTGCCAAGAGATTTGTTTTTCTCTTCTTGCACATTTTATGCTCACCTAAAATACTGTTATACTGATTGAACTAAAAAATTTTGTGAATCACTAAACAATTGTATTGTCTTCCTTTTAGCATTACTTATGTTTTCCTAGATTTTTTCTAATTTTACCACCAATTTGGTAACTTTTTTTCCCAATATTGTGCCTTTCTCTTCCAGTTTCAAGACCAACAGAAAGGGGAGACAAAGGTTATGTTCCTTCTGTTTTTATCCCCATCTCAACAATGTAAGTAATCTCAGCCACATGTAAGATATTTGTTACTGAATTTATAAGAAAGAAAATACTTTCCTATAGGGTATTTAAGGGTGGAGCAGAGTACACAGAACTGGGAAAAGCATTTTAATACTCAGTGTCCCATTTCCTTCAATACATAAAGCTAGTCTTCAGCATGTACCAGTCTATCATGACTGGAATTAGAAAGCTGCCCTTTAAATGCCATATATTCCATAGTAGGCTGAATGCTCTGATTTCAAATGATCAATTAGGCCTCTCAGTGTCACAAATAGATGAAGCCCTAGAAATGAGTTCCTGACACTAAGTCCCCACAGGCTATTATTTTTTAATCCTTTTCAATATTTACCTTGTTATCTCTTTAAGCCGAAGTGATTCAACTGAGCCACATTCTCCATCAGATCTTCTACCTATGTCTCCAAGTGTATATGCAGTGCTGAGAGAAAACCTGAGTCCCACCACCATTGAAACTGCAGTATGTTCCCTTTCTTTTCTATTGCTGGTCAGGGGCATGTCTAATGAAGCAAAGGTGGTGTGTGAATCAAAGGGACTGAAGTTCTGCCTGGGCTGTGAGGAACACGTTTATCAGAACAAATCCGTGAGCATAACACAGAGGGGCAGCTGTACGGTCGGTCCTGTGTTGCTGGTATCACAGGCCTTGAGAGCAGACACCTTTGCTTACTTGAACTGCTCCAGGTGCTTCCATCAAAGCCACCAAAGGACAAAATATTCCCGTATTTTACTCAAGTACACTTCTTCCTCCCTACTTCCAACATTGACCCCACAACTTTAGCAGGCAACACATATTAGTCAATATTTATAAACCTAATTTAATTTTTAATTTAGGTACTCAAGCACCACAAATTCCAATTTCTCTTGCGTAATTTTTCCTCGTGCTATTAGTCCCATCTCAGGAGCTTCCTCAATATATGAGTAACAGTCAACAGCAGCATGATAATACTCTTCTGAGAACTGAGTCCTAATCTAAATGCTGTAACATGATTTAAAATAATACATTCTGTTTATTATTACTCCCCAATACCATCATGCAGTTCAAACCCCCAATTTACATGAGGATGAACATATACCAGAATAAGAGAATCTTGGAGCACCCTGAGCCCCTACAGCTTTGTATCTGGTGTGGGGGAGGAAAGATTTCCTCTGCCCTTCAAGAGTCAAATTGGCATGAGACAGATTAACAGGAGAAAATAAAATTTAATTACAAACCTGTGGGGCTGCCTAAGAATATGAGGTCCACAGGCAGTCAGGCAGGTGAGGCTTATATACCATTCTGAGCAAAGGAGAAGGGGCTAAGGGTCTGGGACTTCAAAGGAAGGAAGAGGAAAAAGAGTAAATGTTTGCTAACACAGAAACAATGCAATACAGAGAGGAAAGAGATCTGCTAAATTCCTCCCTGTCTACAACCCTAGTTCATTTTATACTACAGCTATCTATGGCGCTAGCTCCCTTCCTGGAGAAGGTCCTCTATCTAAATTCCTTTAGGAGGTCATGGGGAGGTCTAAGTTTCTTACTAAGCTTTCTATTTCTTCAAAATAATCAGCCTGGAATAATACACATGCCAAAGAGGCACATTTTGGGGCAGCAAATTTTACATAAATCAAGTGGTTTTTAGTCCTTTTCCTGAAGATCTCCAGGGATGGAAAGTCTATACTCTCCCTTGACAGCTCATTCTAATGTAAGTTGTCCTTAAATCATTTAGTTATAAAAAAAATTTTTTTGCAACATCTTGTACCTATTTCTGCACTGTGTTTCTGTGGGATAAATAGGCCTTCTTAAAACAGTTTCCATCTACTGAAAAGATGTCTTTTATTTTATACTGATCAACCTCAATTACTTTTGTGAATACTTAAGAAATTAATTGGTATAAAGATTATGGAGTATTTAATAGACAAGAGGATGTTCACCTTAAGAAATACTTATTTGCAAAACAATAGTCTCCTCAAAGGTCATTTTCATTTCTCAATTTTAGATGAAGTCTCCATATTCTGCTGAATGACAGATGAACTTCTGAAGCTCAGAAGAAGGAAGCAAATGAAAACATTTAAAGACTGAAATATGCTAACAATCACATCCTATTTCTTCAGCTTTAGATGTACCAGTTCCCAGGAAATGGTTCACATCTGAAGCCTTCCATTCACTGGCAGGGCACTCCCAACTGGAGTGCTGTTATTGAAATGCTGAAATCAAAACTTCAGATAAACTTTCAAGATAAGACACTTTAAGAAAACCACTGTTAATATAATATTAACAAAAGGCCCCTTTGTATGTGTTTGTTTCATTTCCAATTTTGTTTCTCACATATTACTTATGATTTTGGCTTAGAAGGTTGAAATGTGTTAAAATTTCAGAATAAAATCAAAGCCAAGAATAAGAGAGTCACACTTACATTACTCAAAAACCAGTATGAACGCCTGAAGGAAAAGCCCAATAAGCCAAGTCCTGAGCTCTGACAAGTTAAGAGTCATCACACTAGATACAAGATGGAGGTAATGCAGGAGCAATTCCCAGGTGTCTTGTGGTGAATTAAGAATCGTCTTGATGGCTGTATCCACACTGTCCCAGCATCAGGGTTCACAGCAGACACACAGGTAAAAACCTCATGCCAACAGGACTGGGAATAGAATAACAACACTGGCCTTGGGTAAGTGGTTTAATTCCTGGGCTGCATGCTCCCCTTTTCTGTGAGGGCCCCATGGCTCTTCCCAGCTAGAATAGTCTCTGGTCCCATGGATCCAACCTGAGCCTTGGGAAAGGAGTTTAGGATGACATGTTCCATCCCTTCAGTTTTCTGTGGTGATGAGGGAGCAGAGGGAGTTTACTGGATAGTGATGCATGTAGGTGAGTTGCGGTCTATGTTGATCCTTACTTTGCCCCAACTGGACGCTTAGAGGTGCCGCTGCCCAGACGCCACCCTTAGTAACAGTGTGGGTAAAGCTCAAGACCTGGAGACCTCTCTGGGTCTCCACATCCTGGGAAAGCTGCTGAGCCAGGTCAGGAAGTCACCATACCAAGGCATCAGCCATGACCAGCTACAAAAAGTCCTGACGCCTGTGCCATGGTAAGACTTGACTGCAGAGTCAGAGATGACAGTCTCCACTGCAGGGCTTATCTCCAACTCCTTCCACCCATCTCCCATGCTCCAGGCAGCCAAACAGGAGTAGCTAACATCTGATGGAAAATATTTCAAAGAGAGAAAAAGGCTTTTAATACAACCTGCCTTCTTGCCTACATTCCATCCTATCAATGTCATCCTTTATTTGTACCCACATGTGCCCAAGTACATCCTACATTTGACCCTATGGGGTAAACTCTGCCCCTGCCCCCTGGCCAGTTCCCTTACTCCTTTGCAAGTTCCTGACAGTACTCAGGGTGAAGGGTCTGTTGGATGGAGGACCACAGGGCTAACTCGAGGTGTGTTCTCCCAGTCTCTACTGCCCTCCACAAAGCCAGTTTTCTAAAATTTTTATATCACTTGGCAGCAGAGTAGAGGAAATAATTGAAAACCTGGTTTAAAACTGTTTTGTTTGATATTTGAACTATAAAATGATTATTATAGTTTTATCTTTAAAGAGGTAATTTCCTACCAGGGAATAACTCTTAATTGGATTAGATACAAAAAAAGGTTGCAGAAACTTTTCATTCCTGGAATGTGTTGAAAGTATGATGGACTCTTACTTACACAGCAGAAATTTTAAAGCTTACTAATGTTGGTAGCAGAATCTCAAGGTTTTATATGTGATCACAGCCATCATTGTTGTTTGGGGGTAGACAATATGAAGACATCTATAGTTTGCTCCCTATAATAGAGGCAGAGGCCAAGTGGTAAGATTAAGAGTTCAGTAAGTGACTATCTTTATTTAGATTCAGGAAAATCAAGTTCTTGATCTTAGCATAAAGAGTTATTTCCCAAGAGTGCGAGTCATGCATTCCAGAAATTATTTTTGTGGGGGTAATGGGATTTTATCAGGGGACTCCTAGGAATACCTGTTTAGTTCAGGCTAAGGTGTACATTTGGGGTGGAAATGCAGTGGGAAGGGAATTTAGACCACGTTTACATCAAATCCTACCCCAGAAAATGTTTTCTGCCAATTAGTAGCAAATAAGCAACATTTAATGAAACAAAATGTAAATTTATTTTTAAGATATTAATCACATTTTTCACTTCTCTCCTCACCCAACCCAAACCAATCACAGATGTCCATTTTGCCAATCTTTTTTCAAATTCTTTTTAAAGACTCACTTTGACAAATTGTACTGAATATCAGTGCCTTATCTGGAATAAATGCCAAAAGAAGCAGCTGCCGGTAGATTTCCTCAAGTCTTACAGTAGCAAGGAAGGCCCTTTAAAGAATCATAAAGAATGAGTATACCTCCGGCGAACCCAGGGATTTTTCTTTTCCTCACATGGTTCAGAAGGCGCATGAACCCCCTGCAGAGGAAGGAACAGAATCAGGGGTCAGACTGTCCTAGCACTGTGCTATCACAGATACCTGTAGTCTAGAGGTAGCAAGCTGGCTTCTGCATGCACATGCTCCCATTCCTGACATAGAGACAATTTCTTTTTCAAATTGACCATGAGCATTGACTGATTTGACTGGCTGCATTTTTTAAAGTCTGGCTTATTGAAAAATAATTTACGTATAATAGATTTCACCCTTTTCTGACAACAAAGCCATACAATTGTGGAACATTTCCACCAGAGTCCTCACAAAGAGGACACTATAAAAACACAATGAAGGACATTCTGTGTAACATCCTTTAAGTAAATACAACAAACAGTTCCATGTGGCTTGCTATATAGACTGAGGGCTCTAAAATATACTGGATTTTACTCCCTTAAAAATCTTTGAATGACTCATAGCATTTTGGATTAGCTGTTCTACCTGGGGTGTATGGATAGAATTCTGGTGGTGCATGAGTTTGGATGGTAAAAGTTAGAGTTTGATTTTCACAAACTTCTAACTGAAACTTAGAATTTCCTTCAATTAGAAATAAAGGCAACAAACTATAACCACCACATTTTTGTCATATTACAGTTGTTACAGTTTTCTCAAAATATTGCTTAGGCTAAGCACAAGTTTGAAATTGTATTCATCAGCCCCACTGCTAGATCTTATTTAAAGCCATTAAAGAAGCATGTAAGTTACTATATGACAAGTTGCTTTTACTTTTTCCATATCTGTATTTCAATGCAATTGGTTTCCTATTTAATCTTATGTATTTTATTTTATTCAACTAAAAACATTACTCTTGGAAGGAGTTCATAGATTCCATCAGACTGCAAAGAACTCCATGGCACAAAAAACAGTTAAGAATCCCAGCTCTGGATGAAGACCACATTTCCCAACTGATTTTTCCCAAGGTCAGATGTTATTTAGGTTTTTCTTAAGAAGAGTCTAAACTAAGTTTTCAAGTCGCCTCTCATCACTTCTCTTGTCCTCCAAAACACACACAAGCAGGATTGACTGAACTACTTTCAGTTTCTTTGATGGCCCATGCTGGCTCTCACTTCCTTCTGCTGGAGTCTTTCAATTCTCCCACCCCACCCCCATCTGCCCTTTCACCTGGATAACGTTCCCACATCATTCAGGCTCTGGAAAGCCTTCCTGATAAATACACACCATACATGTGTGTGCGTGCGTGTGCACGTGGCTCAGGTCACGCCATCTCTCCATATTCTCTAGATTCCCCAGCACAATTCCTACCACCTTTTTACAAATGCTTATCATTGGTCTTTACAAGACTCTAAGCAAGCTCTGTATGTACAGGGAACAAGAAGGCTTTGTTCACAGTTACAACTCTAAAATGTAGCACAATCTTCCTTCCCCTTAATAAATATTTGTTAAAGATTTAGTGTTTGAACACATAGAGGGCAGTAAGTAGTTGATTGCTTGCTTTTGCTCCTTGATCTGCCTGCAAAACTAAGCTAGAATTCTCTTTATAATACTTCAAACCCTAAAATTATGGAACAGTCCCTAATACCAAACTTCAAACTGATTAACCAAAACATGCTTGCTATTACTCAAACAATACAGGACATCCCCTCTACTTCACCTCATTCATGACTTCCAAACTCTGTAGAAAGGCTCTGGATTAGACTGTTTGATTATTAGCTCGTTCTAATTACCCTATGTACCTGACATCCCAGACATTCGCCCACCCACACATGAACCAAGTGTTCCTGAATTTTCCATTAACTCCCCCCTTCACTCAACTCATTGCTCTACTACTCCTTCCTCTGCTAAATGTCCTATGCAATTCTGTACCTCTCTTACATTAGGCTTGACAGTCAGTCATCCATGAAGATGGCTCACAGACTGCTGCCAATGGGCCATCTACATAGGGTGAGAGGGAGAGAGGTAGGAAGGAGCTTGGAGGATTGGTACTTTCATTAAAATCCCTTGGGGGAGTTTTTCAAAATGTACATGCTCTTTATTCTCTTCTCCCTCAATTCTAGCTCAATAGGCCTGGAGCCCGTGCTAAGTTCTGAATGGTGGAATTAACCTGTGATTCCTGCAGCCAGTGTTGGTCAATGACGTTAGTCATTCAAAAAATATTTTTGAAACTCTGAATCAGGCATTGCCTTTCTCTACTAGGGCTTACCATCTGAACCACAAGACAAAATGTACTTTGCTTGACTATTTTCTCAATTCTCCCAAGGACAACACATAGATGTATATGCCATTCTAGAAGTATAGATAGGAGAGAAGATAATTCATACACAGATGCCTCCGGACATGAGGCTTAATTCTCTCTCGTGTAACTGGGGATGAGACAGTTTTGTAACACAGCATAAAGCCCCTCCTGTTGTGAGAAAAGGTGAAAACAGGCAAGCAAATAATAAAGGGCAGATATACTGCTAGGAAGAACATAAATGTGATACAGAGTAACTGGGAGCAGTGGTCAATTAAGGTCTCTCTAAGGCGATCATATTGGGCTGAGACCTAAAGAGAGAAAAGAAGCCAGTTCAGTGAACACGGCCAGGAACATTGCACCCTACAAAAACAGTATTTACATAGGACCCAGGCTGGCGGAAGCTTGGGGTACTTGACGAACAGAGAGAAGCCACCTGGAGGTGAGATAGTGAAGCATGGAGAGAGTGGGGCAAGACGGGCCAGAGAAGGAAGCAAGGCAAGAGCATGTAGGGTTTATAGGGAAAGCTGAAACCTCTGGATTTTGTTGAGTGCTGTAGGAAGAAGTAGTAGTATAGTTTGTTTCTTCGTTATATTTAAGTTTGCATTTGTTTTAAGTAACATGTAAAGGTTTCTATAGAAATCTGTCCTCCAGGGGACTTCATGTGTGTGCAACCTGTGCAGTGCACAGGGCCAAGCACTCAGAAGGGCTCCGTTTGTGGTTTAATGCTCTGCTGTTGGGTTCTTGAAATTCTTAGTAAGTTTTTAATAAGACGCCCCACATTTTCATTTTGCAATGGACCTTGCAAATTATACAGAGGGTCCTGTCCTCTAACGCCCATATGCATGATGGGAATTATGTAAAGTGCGCTTACAGGTCCATTTGCTGCAGCCAAGGGGACTGATGCCTGATCTCACAGGAGGTCCAGTCCTGTACGCCCCTCACACGCTGGAAGTCCTAGACTGGTCCCTAGGTCACCCTAAATAGGGAAAGCCCTTTAAGAGTGGTTGAGTTGAGCACAAAGGAACCCAGTCCGCGCCTCCCGGAACCAGAGTAAACTGCAATGACAGCAGGGTGGGCCAAAACTATTTCTCCTGTGCCTGCTGTCTTTCAAGATCATGGTCCATTGACTACACTATATTCTCCCCTAATATACTTCTCCTTCACTCCCTCGGCCATAATCACCATAAGGGAGAAGGCAGGGGCTGAGAAGACCCCAGGAGAATGTGGAAAGCCCCTTTTGCAATGTAACAAAGGGGCCCGTCGCCCACTTTCATCCTCACCTGTAAGAGCAGCCACCCCAGCTGCCTGAAAGTGAGTTAGCATGCATGCAGACAATGCAGGTACAGAAGAGACGAAGGGCGCTGCTAGCCTCTGGGGAGACGGGACAGACGCCGCTCCCCGGCAGGCGGGGCTGGGAGGGGCAGGGGGCGCGCAGGCAGCGGGAAAGCCCCGGGCTCGCGCCTGCGCACCGCTCTGCACGTCTAACTTTCGCTTTTCGGTTTCCTCCCAATCCTGCTCCTTCTGGCTCCCGGGCCGATTCCCCGAAAGCACGTGGGGTGGCTCTTCTGAGCATCCGCGTCCCTCCCGCCGCGCGGCGGCGGCTGATTTGGAAACCTTTCAACCAACCCGAAGACTCGCGTCTCCCCGGTAAACCCCATCCTGGGCAGTCATGGGCCGCTGTCTTCAATTCACAAACTTCAAAAAGTGTTTGTGAGCGCGTTACGACCACGAATTTAAAAGTGCTTTAGACATTTAAAAAGAAAAAATTAAAAAGAAGTAATCCAACACTCAGAAACATTAACATTTTCAAGTATTTTCCCTCCTTTCTTTCCCTCGTTCTTTTTCTCTGAGTGTTTCCATGTATTTACATTTCCATATATTCTCACAGTAACAGTACAATACTACATTTTCTATCCTACATTTAAATTTTATACGTATTTTCAAATGTAACTAGTCTTTGAAAGCATGATATTGACATTCTACCATATGAATATCAAAAATCCACAGAACTGCAGGGAATTATTAGGAATCCTATTATTTCAATCCGGCTATATTACAGATTAACAACACAGCTTCACTAAGTGTTAACTCCTACTATTAGATACTTAGGTTATCAACATTAGAAAAATTTTCTAAATTAAATGATTGCTAGAAGGAGAAAGTCTTTAAACATATTACTAAAGTTTTTTTTAAAATCAGATTTGTATCTGCCATTTGAAACAGAGCAACGCAGTAAAGACAGACCACAGAGCTAGTAAGTATTCCATGGGGGTGTGGTGAGGACACACAAGGCAGTGTACTAAGGGGGGAGGAAAAATACCAAGGAAAATATTCATGGTTGGGGGCAGGAATGGTCCTGCACCACTAAGAAACTCCTTAGAATTCAGTAGTTGGATGCTTTGCTTCCCCCCATAAGATTTGTATCAGTGATCTATTGCTGCATAACAAACCAAGCTACCCCCAAAACTCAGAGGACAAAACAACAACCAGTTATCATTGTTTGTGAGTCTAGAGCACGCTGCTTATTGGGTCAGGCCATCTGATCTACTTTCAGCGCAAATCCTCTCTCACATGGCTGAGGCCTGAGCCCTGACGGCCTCACAGCTGAGCTGTGGCCCATGTGCTGTCTCATGTTGCAGCAGCTCATCTGCCCTGCCATGGATGCAGGCAGTGTTCTGGGAGTGGTAAGGTACTCGAGGCCCAGCCTCAGAATAACACAGTGTCATGTCTGCAGTGTCATGGTCAAAGCAAGTCATGAGCCATTCCAGATTCAAAGGGTGGAGAAATAGCTCCCACCTCTTGCTGGAAGGAGCTACAGAGTCACACTGCAAAGGGGGTGTGGATACAGGGAAGGGAATAATGTGGCCATTATTGAAAACAATCTACTGGGAGATACTTCCTAATACCGTATAATGAGAATTATGTAACTGATAATATCTATCTTTTTGCCTTGGATTGTAGGCTGCATTGTATTCTTTATATTTCCATTCACTGTAAATATAATTAAATGCTAGTGGGTGATTTGGAAGAAAGGATGAATGAAGAATAAGAATGATACTGTCTTCTTCTCACCGAGCAAAAATAAATCTGCAACAAATGGGGGGGTCTGAGATGGTTTCTAAGAGTCTTTCTATGGTAACACCATGTGAATTTATGAGTTATTCCAGTGCCTTCAATTATTCATCATAAAATGTGCTGTCTAGCTAGACTCCTCACCATTCTTTACTCTCTGACTATGCACCAGTTGAGGGATGGCAGATAGTAAGTTTCATCTCGCCTGCTATTTCTAATTGGTTTTGGGTAACTAACTAGATGCAGTGTTCAGAAGTATTTGGAAGCTGGGCAGTGGTGGCAAAGAAAATCCTGTCACTTGCTGCTTTTTTTTTGTAACCCAAACACAGGTCTTGGCATTTCCTGTTTTAAGTTTTATCCAGTTGGTTTCAGTCCAGCAGCATTCTAGCCTCTTAAGATTATTTCATATTTTGATTTCTGTCATCTATGAATTAATCAGCTATTTAAAAATGAACCCTCAGTGACTTAACAAACACATCTCATTCCTGAGCGTGCAGGTGGGCTGCGGCAGTTCTGTTTCCGGTGGCAGGTTCAGGGGTGCTCCCCTCTCCTTCCAGGACTTGGGCTAGAGGAACAGTGACTGCTTGAGCCCGCTGTCCACTGATGCTGGCAAGGAGCACACAGGACAAGTTGGTCACACAGAACATGCAAAGTCTCAGGTTGGCTGGAATGTTCATCACATTTGCTCACATTCCATTTGTCAGAGCAAGTCACAAGGCCAAGGCCGGAGTCAGTACATGGGGAGGTACGCTCCATTCTTAGTGAACCATGGCAAGAAGTGGGAAAGGAAGAAACATTTGAAAAATAATACAAACCACCAGACACGGTATCAGCTATTTTCTCTAGATTTGTGTCTTTCTCAAAGTTGGTATTGTTGGGATACACATATAGTTGCCCAAGCTGACTATTCTGAGGAGGCTATCACTAAGGGGACTGGATCTGTCATTTCTAGATCTCAAGTTTTTTCTTTGTTTGGCTTTTGATTTAACTGCTTTTTAGCAGTCAAATGTTAAATAGTCACACTTATAAAATACATATAGTTTGCCCTCCAGGAACTTAGACATTTGGAGGACTAGGCTTGGACACTTCAAAAACCACAATATAAGGTAGTGTGTGGTGATTGTCAACATAGAGAAACTTATAGAAAATATTATTTCAGAGACCAGATTGATCACCACAGGCTGAGGTGATTGCAGGACAATATAAGATTTGGGCTTGGTTTTAAAAGTTGGATAGGGATCTGTTACATGAAGGGAGCAAGAAGCAGGACTTACATTTAGTATGTGCAATATTTGTCAATAGTATGTGTATATGGGGCAGAAAAGGGAAAATTGAAAGCATGGGGGAGAGCAGGGCATAGAGATCATTTGATAAATGGGACAATGGGGGGATCCAGACTGCAGACAAAGTTTTGTGTTTATCATGCAGTGAGAGTCATCGGGGCTTTCGAGCAGGGCATGATCACATCACTGTGGTGTCTTGGAGAATTTAATTTGCAAATATGGCTGGGGGTGGGGGTGGAAAGGGAGAGGAAGAATGTAGTCTACTTGGCATTTCTTGCTGCATTCCAATTCTGAAGTGATGAAGGCCAATAGTACAGTATTGTCAATGATGGTAAAACTAAGGAGGTTAAAAGCAGAGAGATGAAAGTACCCATAGTACTTGATGATAATTGAAATGTGGAGAGCCAAAGAGAAACATCTTATTTGCAGATGTTAAAATTATTTAATTCTGCCATCAATATTGAAACTAGTCTTTGTGCAAGTTTGACACTATCAGAAAATCATATTTTTAACATATTATCTACCCTTCCTAGAGTCGGCTTTTATCAAACATTTTCTGAGTCCTAGCACAGGTGAGTAGGAGGGGAAGAGTTGTTTTTTTGGTGGCCTAGCATCTTTACACAGAAGGCTGCTACTTTGGTAGCAAGAATCATTGTTATCACCAGTTCAGTACTAGCTTTGTGAGGGTGCATATGCGATGAGAAGAAGTTTATAAATGTGGGAAGAAAGGAAAACTATAATAGACACACATATAAGCATATCCCTGAGAAGTTATTTACTTTTTCTACCCAAATTGCCTTATTATTCAAAGCTTGATTCATATTCCATCTACTTGAAGAAACACATTGATTTTATGGGTATACATTCCAAGATCTAAACTAGGCTGGACTCAGGGATGCCCACCTGGGGAAATGACATTAAGGCTGAGATATTAGCTAAAACATAAAAGATTACTTAGCTAGCAAAGAAGTTTGGGGAGGGATATGTTGGCTCAAGGGGCTTTCCAAATGGAGAACTGCTGGTAAAAAGGCCTGGAGTTTGGGGAAAGAGCTTGGCTTACATGAAGAACAAAAATGCTGAAGTAAGGAAAGGAAAGAGTGGCACAAGATGAGGTTAGAGAAAGTGATAGGGGAACCAGGGCCTTGCAGGCTGTGTTAAGAAATTTGGATTTTATAAGAAAAGCCATCACAGGCTTTTTCATGTCGTCAAGCACATGATCTGCTTTGCAATTAAAAAAAAAATCACTCAAACTGCTTTATGGACAACGGATTAACAGGGAGTGAGACAGCCAGTTTTGGAATACATTGCAATAATCCAAAGGAGAGAAAAGGAGGGGATGACATAAAAGATAGAGGTAAGTGATGAGACTTGAGAATAGTTAGGAGGAAGAATGAACAAAGCTTGAGGAACAGGTATTGAGGGTGAGGCAGAAGGAAATGTCAAAACGGATTTCTAGCCATTTGGCATGTGCCATTTCTAGAAAAAAAGACAGTTTGAAGAGAAAGATGATGAATTGATTCTGCATATAACTAGTCTGTGGAGTTTACAGGATATCCAAGAAGAGTTAGGTGGGGGCTGTACACCTGGGTGCGGGGTTTGGAGGTAAGGTGTGGACAGGATACCCAGGTGTGGACAGGAGACACATGTAGAAGCACTCCATATCTAGAAGTAAATTTAAGCTATGAGTAAAGTCATCACAACAGGTCGTGCGGAGGTGTAGGTAAAGCTGACCAATATTCGGACCCTGACAACACTGAACAGAGGAGGGTTTAGCAGTGGAGCTGGAGCAGCGGTAAGGGAATTGTGTCAAAAAGGTAGGAAGAAGCAAGGAGGCCGTGTCGGCATCGTGGCCAAGGAAGAAAGTGCTAAGGAATGGTGGCGTCAACTGTGCTGAACGTCTCTGAGCGTTCATGCAGGGTAAGGATTCTGTTCCCTGGGTTTATAGCTTCTAAAATGACAGTGTCCTCACTTGCGTCCACTGCCTCAGGGCTAAGGCAGGCATCTCAAAGATTCGGCTTCTGCAAAAGCATAACTTCCTTTTAGTTGTTCTCTAAAGTTGTAAATATAACCGCCAGTCCGCTAAGTTGCACCACGGAGCCGAGCTTCAGGTTACCCACACGGGGGCCCAAGGAAGGACCAGGCGGGTGGTAGAGCAGCTGTGCCCGGAGGGAGGCAGCGCGCCCGCGGAACAGCCACGTTCGATTGGACCAGCGGGTTCCCTGTGTGATTGGAGGAAGCGGAAGAAGGCGGGGCGCGCGGCCCTGCCTTTTCTCCCCGCAGGTACTTTCCTTTCTCTGCAGAGTCTGCGGAGATCCCCGGCGGCGCCCAGGACAACGCCCGTCAGACTCCAGCCTGAGCACAGGCCGTCCAGGCGCCCGGGAAAGGCTGCAGCGCCGCGCCTCCGCCCACTCTGGCCACCGGCGCTCATAGTGAGTGGGTGTGAGGTTCCGGGTGCGGGGGTGGGGTGCGCCGGGACCGGAGCCATCCAGGCCTGGCAGCGGGGCGTCCTGAGGGGACGGGCTTTGCAGTGCTGGCAGGTGAGTCAGTCATCGCAGAAGAGAACGCGTCCCGAGTATGCCAGGTGCTGTTCTAGGTGATGGCATGGTTGCCCCTGTCAGTCAAGATGTTTTGTGAAATAGAATTTTCCCCACTCACCCTTCCTTTTCCCTTCTTCTCGCCCCTTTTCCCACCACAGTCACGTTTTCGTCTTTTCACCGCAAGTTTTCATTTGCTGTCTGCTACTCAGCAGAGCTGTCTAGTTTAGACGCCGGTACCCTGTGCATGCAAACCCAACAACAGTCTGGCACCTGACGGCCCTGCTGTGTGTAGCTGCTACCTGGGTTGAATCCCCAGCCCCTGGCTGGAACACAGGGTGACAGGTTAGTAAATGTTACTGGCAGGGTATGAATGGGTGCATGACTTCGGAATCTTAATTATGTCTCTATGTTTGAGGATGAAGGAGCTTAATGTCTTCCGAGAATATAGAAGTAATGTTTAGTTCCTGCAAACCCCCACATAACTTAATTAGTCTTTAAAAAATACATTGTGACTACTACTGAAGAGTTTGGGGGGTAGTTATATAGGTGTGTGGTTGTGCTTTGGGTGTTGTTTGTATAGATTGCAAATTGTTGGTTTTATGGGACAGAAATAAGACTTGAGCCCCCAGCACAATCCAGTATACAACTGTTGCTTAACTGAGGATTCGGGACTCAAACTTGTTGGACAATAATGCAGTTTGCCTTTTACTTTCTAATTCAATCTGAAATACACTAGATTTCAATTCAACAAACGATTATTGAGTACATACTATGTGCAGGACACTGTCCAAAGTATAGAGGCTGTTTAAAAAGAAAAAGGCCCAGTCCTGGGAAGCCTGGAGGTTATATCATTCAGGGAAGACATCATAGAGCTTTCCAAGGAAAGCTAAAAGAGGTACAGAATGCAACGTGGCACAAATCAAGAAAGCTAAATTCTTCCTGGGTAGGTTTCAGACAATTTTACGGATGGGGCATTTGCATCTACCTTTGAATGCTGGTAGGATTTAGAGAGGCAGAAATTTGTCGGGAGGCTGATTTCAAGGGTGAGTGACAGCTGGAGCAAAGCAGAAATGTTGGGCATAGCCAAAAAAAAAAAAAGTACGTAATGTAACAACTGGGTTGCTTTGTTTATGGATGAAAATAGGGTCAGGGTGGAAATCAGCCTAGGAATGGGCAAACTGTAGCAGTTTAGAGCAATAGTATGATATGGTCCAACTCGTGTGTAGCAGGAGGCTGGATTGGGAAATAGTGCTGGAGGCAGGGAGCAGGAGGTCTTGGGACTGGAGAGGAAGGAGTCAGCCCTAAAATTAGGATTTGAGCCAGCTGACTGTGCAATAGTCATGCTGCTCTCTGAGTTAGTAATGTGGATTCTGGGTTTATCAGCGTGAATTTATTGATCATTTGCTCTGTGCCAGGTGCCAAGTCTGTGCTAGCTCATCCATTCTTGCCGACCAACTGTGTGGTAGGGAAGTAAGTCTCCTGAGGCCATGCACCTAATAAGAGGTGTCACAGCTCCTGCTGGTAGCACAGGCTGGCAAGTTTGCATTAGGCATGCCCTTAACAAACACCTAGCAGGGAGGGAGGGAGGGAGCCATGGATTTGGAGTTTTCCACGCAGGTGAAATGAACCCGAAGTTAAAAATCAAACTGCTGTAGCAGGTGTGTCAAATTTCTACTGGTATTTGTGATGATAACTAACTTTACAGTCTGAATGTATCATATCTCTACCTTCCTTTGAAAGGAAATTTGTGGAGTAGACAAGATTTTCATGCCTATACACATGTGCTCACCAGCAAGTGGGCATACACTTTTCCATGCTTTGCTTGAAAATCCAGACCCCTTCCTCAGAGGACTGGTAGGATAAGATTCACATATACCCACCCTGAATATTACCAACCAGGTGCTGATGCCAATCCTAAATTATCCTATGGTGATGGGAGGCTCTTCATTTTCCTAACGGATATTAGGATGTCCTTAAATCAGGTTTTTGTTTTCATTTTTAATCTTCAAACTGCTATGGAAAAATTGACTTAACAGTTATCCAGAGTAGTAGTATTAACTATTCTTTCAAATTACATTTCACAATGTTCCAGTCTTCAAAAATCATTACTGTGATTTAAGACTTTTTGTGCTAGATTTTTTGTTCACAGTATGCAAAGCAGAAGATATATCTCTTTTAAAAGGTACATGGCAAAACTAATTCATTCTTCTATATGAATCAAAAAATATAAAATATCAGTTAAAAATTCCTTGAGTTAAATTACAAATGTATTGTAATTTAAAAAGAGGGTAATTTTTAATAGCTTTTATGATTTGTCCTAAAGCAAACCTAATTCATGTTTTTCATTTATTTATTTGATTAAAGTACAGATTCATTTAAAAGGCATATTTATTGAAGACCTGCTGTGAGCTCAACACCACCATTCTGGAGGTACAGCAGTGAGCAAACCCCCCTCCATGAAAATCCTTCCCTTCATGTGGAGAAAACAGTCAATAATCAAAAGAAAAAAGAAAGTATGTCATAGGTCAGGTGGTGGTTAAGTGCTATGGAGAAAAATACACCAGGGCAGTGTGATAGTGTTTTCCAGGATGAGAATTGGGGTCAATTTAAATAGGGTGGCTAGAGAAGACTTCCTTAATATATTGACATTTGAGTAAAGACCCAAATATGTGTTTCCTGGAAAAGAAAGAAATATTGACCCCCGAACTCAGTAAAAAATAGGCTTTACATATAGATACCATTTAAATAATATATTTCAGAGACAAGTTATGTTTTAAATTAAGTAAGGTATTTAAAAGAAGCATAAGGCTAGAGATGCCTTCTCTGGAGCTGTGGTTTCCATTCATGATGTGTGTCCTGTTTCCCTGTAGGATGTCCCAGTGGTATGAGCTTCAGCAGCTTGATTCCAAATTCCTGGAGCAAGTTCACCAGCTCTATGATGACAGTTTTCCCATGGAAATCAGACAGTATCTTGCACAGTGGCTAGAAAAACAAGACTGGTAAGGAAAGCCCACACAGAGGAGGACATTTTTCTACGCTTCAAAAGTAATTTGTTGATTAGTTACCTTGGGAAAATGAATCTCATCAGTGACTATTGAGCTGATCTGTTGCAGAAAATGTGTTGACTTGAAAAATGTCATGTGTCTCTAGAAAACTCAATGCATTAGTCATTAGGTGTTTTTATGTAGTTTTGTCAATATAATTTTGATATGTACTCCTGAATGCTTTGGAAAAGTTAGATAATGCTGACACCAATTATTTTCCAAACTAGGATCCAGGTTATAGAAAGAAGTAAGTTGAAAGAAATACTTAAAGTCAAATTATGGTAAAACATTGTTAGAAATTTGAAGAAGAAAATAAAATAAAGGGGCTAGCTCTTAAAACTGATATATGTTCAATTTTAAAATGTACTGTTTGCCTATTGCAAAAATTTTAAATGTTCTGAAAGTATTTGACATAGAAAATGGAGGACCCTGAGGATTTTTTCCATGCAGAGATAATTATCATTAACGGTTTCTGGAACAATTTCAGAGGCCTAGAATTTTTCATGGTAACTGTATGTAATAGAAATATTGTACAAACTTGCTAAAAATGACATCAGTTTCAAAAGAAGGGAGGAAACTCTAAGAAAATACTTAAAATTGTTTTTCATAATTCATTAAGGAAAGCCATGTTTTTTTGTCTGTTTAAAGCAGTATCTGAAATGAAATGTGTAAATTTTAAATTTCCCAGGGAGCATGCCGCCAATGATGTTTCATTTGCTACCATCCGTTTTCATGACCTCCTGTCACAGCTAGATGATCAGTACAGCCGCTTTTCTTTGGAGAATAATTTTTTATTGCAACATAACATAAGGAAGAGCAAGCGTAATCTTCAGGTATGACCTGATATTTGCACTTTAGTTGAAATGTTCCCAGGTTTACATAAGAGATTATTTCATTTAGCAGTGCTATGGAGCACACATTTATCATCAGAAAAGTTACAGAGACTGTAAATAAACTCCTAGTATGTGGCTAACATTTTATAGCATAATGAAAATAACATATCAGTTCATTTTGGAAATACATAAGGAATTTTTAGGTTTAAGTGCGTCACCTGTTAGGCATCAGTAATTCTGAGAGAAATGTGATGCTGTAACCTTGTTTTACTGAAAATTGTTGATAGTTAAACTGAAAAAAAAGGGTTACATTTTACAAGCACTGAGCTGTAATAACAGATTGAAACTCAAAGGAACTTTAGTGATGAGAGTGGTCTGAGTCTTCAGAATACGGAGGAGGAATGAGTCCAAAAAGTTGTGACATCCCTAAGGCCCAACTGTGTGTGGTGAATTGGAGCTAGAATCCACCTCACCTCGCTTTTAGTGAAGTTGCCCCCTCATGGAAGAGAAAGTCAAAGGGAATCCCAGGTAGGAGGGAATGTGCTACAAAGTTTTAGGAGTTGTTCAAAAGTGCTCCCAGCATCCCTTTAGCCGGCTACCTTATTTTATTTCTATCCAAATAGAACTTTTCTGTTTTAATGGAGGTGAGAGCTATCATTTTCTTGTTTCATACAACACAACCAAACTGTTCAACTTAGGTAATTAGGAGATTTTTTTTCCTCTGTGACTGTATCTATAGTTTTATAATACCAGTGAGTGGGGAAGTCAGATTAATGTTACGGAAATTTGTTTTCCTACTGACTTTACTTGAATGTACCTGTTTTAAGGAGCCACAGTTTGCCAGCATTTTGCAAACTAACTTTGAAAAGGAAACAGAAAAACTGAGAAGAATGTCTTTGGTCAAATTCAAAGCAGAGACCAACAGATAAATTAATTGAGGTATATTATGGATAAATTTTGTATCATTTGCATTGTTTGAAGATCCTAACAGAAGATTACTGATCTCGAGAACAATAGAAATTAAAGTAAAAAATGACAGGATGTATGAAAATACTTTTTTAAATTAAGAAATAGTTTAGGTACCTATACTTAATTGGAAACTTAAAGCAATTTTTGTCATAATTTGTGCAAAGAATGTTTTGATTTTACCAAAAATAGCTTATATAGAATTTAATAAATGTGAAGTGAGGTCTTTCAGTGGATGTAGGTGAGGTATTTCAGTGGATGTAAGTTCATTTCAATTTATAATACACAATGTTTTAAATGTTCTGTAATTCAACTTATTTTTATTCTAACAACCCCTGTCTAGGATAATTTTCAGGAAGACCCAATACTGATGTCTATGATCATCTATAACTGTCTGAAGGAGGAAAGGAAGATACTGGAAAATGCCCAGAGATTCAACCAGGTACTTTTTTCTAATTGAGCACTAAAGATTATAGTAAAATAAACGTTCATTCATTCATCCAACAAATATTATCAAAGCCTTGTTTAAGACAGTGGTGAAGAGCCCTCTGGTTTTATAGCACCAAGAATTGCAAAAAATCAGATGTAGACATTTTATGGACTCAGATTTTTGACCATGGTCTTACTAAACCCAATATTGCCACCTTCCTGGCAATCAGGATTATTCAGCAGTTTTTTTAAATTGCCATGGCATTTATTCATTCTTCCTTGAGCAGTGGGGTGATGGGAACACCCAGCAGTTAGATGGTTGTGAACCACTGTGGTGTGGGTTGTTGTGGCTGAGACCATTGCATTACGAGGGGGAGAATGCCAAGCACTCTGTGTAATATGTCCTGTGTTCATCCCACTGACAAATAACTAACAGAGTAAACTGTGCAGCAGTGGGGAGGGAGAGGGAGAGAGAGAATTGCAGTAGGAGTGGTGAATGCCATTCTCCATGCCCTTTCTGAGCATTTGACCCAGTCATTGGGAATCTGCTTACCCGGGCATCTAACTCCTGTCTCGCTGTCACACTGAAAGTACCTTGCTGCACCACGTATTTAAAGATACGAATCATTTGTTTTAAGCTCAGGCAGGCTAGCTCATCTAGTACCCGACCTAGCAAACCAAAGCGCATCTCCACTTGGAGGAAAAGCTGGCTGTACTGTCTCCTCTGGCAGAGGTATGCCTGCGATATGGCATACCCCTGGAAGGCTCTCAGCAGGAAATTTTGATTATGTGGGATTTTCATCTTAAGATCATTATGTGATGGGCTACTCCTGTATCTCAGATAGACTTGAGAGAATAGCTAGGAACAGAGACGGGCAGAAGGAACCATCCATCCTGGCACCCAAGCATTTCTCTCCTCACATTCGGCCCCAGGGCCCCGCGTGAGCATCAGGAGGCAGAGTGGGGGCTTTCTGCCTTCTCAGATCACCCCCATCTCCTGGGTATGCTTTGGGTCTTGAAGGCTTGCCAGCTTTTGGTGCCCCTTTAAAAAAGTAGGTAACTTGGGGGAGAGGTTCATTTAAGCCTCTCAGAAGACACCCAAGTTTCAGTGAATACCTTTGAGGAGGTTTAGGTGACTGCCCAGCAGAAAGCAAGAGAAGCACGTCCACCTTGGAGTTTGGGGAAGGACCTGGGTGTCTGGGGGTGTCAGGTAAAGGGAAGGGGCACCAGAGGTGCTTCCTTCCCAGAGTTACCAAGCCTACTACTGGCTGGCTGGGAAATTTAGAAATACTTCTTTGCCATTTCTCCTCTTGTTGAAGTAATATTTTAGTAATGTATCTTCTGTTGATACATATATGTATATGGAATATGTGTTGTCTCATATTCGTTTCAAAATAACCTGGTTTTGGGGCCAAAATTGATAATTGTGGAAACTGTGTGATAAGTACATGGGGATTCAAGACATTCAACAAATTAAAAACATGCAAACTTATGAGTCAGTTCAGAGCATATAAAGAACACAGAGTTCTGTAGAAATGTTGGGATAGGAAAGTATTGTTTCCATTAATTTTTGTTTTAACATAAGGGCTTTTATAAAAAATGTTGAGAATATTATACATAGATACTTCTTGGGAGAATATAAATGTCTGCTGCTATTATAGCACACTAAGCCTTTTTTCTTTTTCATTTTTGATAGTGAGAAAGCTAATTATATGTATGGATGAAGTGTAGGTCCATAAGGTCCACCAGGGTGGGTGGTGATCATTTCCTTTAGGTAGGAGGAAAAGGCAAGAAGGGGCTCTAAGTTTCTCTTTGCAATTCTACCATTATCATCTTGAGTAATAATAGAGTTACCATATGCTGAATGCATGTGTTTCAAATCCTGTGCTAAGCATTCTGTATCATTTGAATAAATGCTTTCGAAACTGTCATTAAAGGTAGATATTCTTAACCCCATTATACAGATGAGAAAAGTAAGATTTAGAGGTCAAGTACTTTGCTCAAGGCGACAGAACTAATGAAATTTGGAATTTAAACCCAGACTGACTTTAAAACACATTCATTAGAGAAGTCGCTTAATCTTCACTTTTCTGATCCGTGAGAGGGGATTTGAGGGTATTCTGACTGGGACTTCTGAACTGCATTGCGTGACTGTCATGTAGCCCCATAATTGGACAGTTGCTTATTGAGCTGAAGACAACAGCCTCCCTGAGCAGAAGATTCTTCTTTGGTCTGGGGTGTGTGAGTAACTCTCTAGAGGTGCAGGCTTGAAATGAGAAAATAGATGACAGTTAAGGTCCCTTCCAGTTTTAACATTTGATTTGCCTGTGGTTTCCTGATGTTTCCTGCTTTGTCAGAAAGTTAAAAAAGGTAAAGACCCACCCTGGAATCAGAATCAGAGTGTAGAATGGTCTTAATGATACTGTTATTTTTTAAGGACACAGTGGTAAGCAAGCAGCTGCTTAGAGATGGGAGAGGGATGGAGGGATGAGTGGGGAGGGAGGGGAAGGAGTAAGAGAATACCAAAGGGTTTTAGTAACTTGGATGGACTACTGCTTAAGTTCCAAGTAAAATCCACAGCCACTAGATTTTTTTTTCCACGAAGTATCTCCCAGGTGACAGCAGGAAAGAAATTTAGTAGCTGGGAGTACAGCTGCATTCTTAAAACCATATTTTTTATGCCCCTGTTCACTAAAGAACCACTTACAGTTTAGGGAGGAGGATTTAGGGGGTCAGGATCCTCTAGTGGCCTGGCCCCCTGTTGGGGTGAAGTGTCCCAGCTGTTACCAGAGTCCACAGGCTGTGACAGCCACGTCACGCTTCTAGCAGACAGCAGCAGAGATTTCCCTGCAGAGGCAAGAAACCTTGTGGAATTACTCATGCTGAGTGGCCAGAATAGCTCTGCTTATCACTTAGTGACACATGGGCACCTGGGGATACCAATCATTTTAATGTATCTTTAATACAAACTTTAAACGGACATGATTCAGATGCATTGAACTTTTGCTCTTCCAGAATATATAAAATGTAGGAAAACTTTCAAAGTTTTCTGTGAAAAAAGACAAAATGTCAATATTAAATATCAATGTAAAAGTCCTAAATAAATATTAGGGGTCAGAATTACATATCACATTAAGAAAATAGCACATAATGATCAAGTAGGATTTATTCCACATTACAAGGGTAGCTCATGACTGAAGAATTTATTAATGTGATTAATTAATTAAGGTAATTCATTATATAGTTAATGTAATTCATTATATTAATAAATGTAAGGAGAAAAAGCATCTGCTTATCTCCATATATGGAAAGGGCTGATAAAATCCAACACCCATCCCTGATAAAAAAACATTTAATTTATTAGAAAGTGATGGATACCTCCTTAATATATTAAAATATGCATCTCTTAGTTCTAGAGACTATTTAATAAGGAAAACACCAGGTCAGATCCATGGCAAGGATGTCCATTATTTCCACTGCAATTTGGCCAATGCAATTAGACAAGAGAAAACAAGTTGAAGTATAAGAATTAAAAACAACATCAAAAAGATATTGGCTCTCCCTGAGTGAATTCATAACTTTAATGTGCTCTCAATAAAAATAACACATTTTCTGGAGCTGTGAAATTCATATGAAAAAGAAACATGCAAGAATAGCAAGGAAACTTGTGAAAAGGTAGAGCCATGAAATGGTTTTAGCCCTACCAGATAGGCTGTGAGGCCTCTGTAATTAAACATTGTTCAGCAGTTCAGGCTCGTGAAGAGAGAGACCAGTGAGAAAGAAGAGATAACCTTGAAGTCAATCCAGGAGCATATGGAAGTTTATATGACAAAGGTGACAACTGAAAGCACTGGGGAAAATGGGAGCTTTTCCCTGTTATTAAGACAAATGGATACCTAGTTACAAAAAAGTTGAGACTGGACACATAACATCACAATAAACACAAGAGTAAACTTCAGGTATATCAGGGGTGTAAAATTAAAAAAGAAAAAAAGAAACCATGCAAGTGTTAGGAGAAAAAAATGGGTGAACTCCTCTGTAATCTGTCAATAGGGAAAGGTTTTCTAATATGAGGGAAAATCCAGGTCTAAATGAAGGAAAAACTGATAAACTTGAACACATAAAATGTCCACATAGAATTTGTGCTGTGTAGGACATGTAAAAAAGATTGAGGGGCCCAGATTTTGCCATGTGGGAGCTTTAACTCTAAATAAAAATAGTGTCTTTCTAGAGTCTAGCCTCAATGAGAACAGGATCTCATGTTTACCACTCTCCCACCCAGGCCTAGGACATTGCCTGACCTTGATTTAGTACCTAGTAAATCATGCTACATGAATAAATCATGGAACGCCTTATGTAATGAACAAATAGAGCTGAGTCTTCTGATTATCAAGGATGAGGACTGAATACTGTCACTGGGACTGGGTTGATACTTGTTATTGCTCTAGAGTAGCAGATATCCATTACAGTCCTTAACAGCAATTCTGTTCAATTTTGATATGCATCTAAACCATCTGATACCTTGTCAAAATGAGCTGTCTAATTCAGTAATCAGATTAGGACCTAAGATTCTGCATTTCCAGTAAGCTCCCCTGTGGTAAAATGCTGCCGGTCTGGTGACCACACTGTGAATCATGTTGCTTTAAGACAAGAAGTGCAGGGTTAATGAAAACAATGTTATCTACAGAATCTGAGAAACCCTGGAATAAATTTCTTATGTGGTACCATGCAATTGTATGAGTTAATGGAAAATCCCAGAAATACTGTTTATTTTAGGCATGAACCAAGCCTAGTTTCTCTGTAGCCTTGTTAACAGGTTGTCAGCACTTTCTAGGGCCTTGGGAACTGAGCTATTTCTTGTCGACATTCATGTGAGAAACTGTAGAAAGTTTTGGAAGGTCTGGGAATGTAGGTGGGTTACTGGCTATGGACTCAACTTTGGCACATAACCAGCAGGCAAATATGTCAGAGAAAATGATGTTTGTTAACCATGCCCTTTCATTACAGGCCCAGTCAGGAAATATTCAGAGCACTGTGATGTTAGACAAACAGAAGGAGCTTGACAGCAAAGTCAGAAATGTGAAGGACAAAGTTATGGTGAGGACTGAGTAAATACATATTGATTTTGTAACTTTTCATAGATGATAAAAGGTTAAACACAATAACTGACTTCAGTCCTTGAAGTAGTTGAGAAGAAAAGTTTTGCTGAAGTTCCAAACCATAAGCAAACAAATTGGTAAAACCCATGAACAGATAGATTTTTATGGCCCTTGTTATAACTTCCAAACATTGAGCTTATCTTTTTCTTCTTCATAAAAACATGCAGTAACTGTTGACTTTGACCCATCACCCAGTAAATTAGATTAAAACTGAGGTAAATAGCCCTTTGTGTTTACACCTCTCAAATTGGGGTGTTCCTGGGGTTACACAGTCCCAGGACTAATATGGCCCATCTTCCTCAAGCACCTGTTTTACTCTAAGACTTGGAATGTGAAGAAAATCATTTCACTGAAAGAAATTCTGGTACATTTCTGATTAGAAGAAAACAGTCACAGCAATTTTAAGATAAAAGCTACAAGATATTACGAAAGCAGAGGGCTGCTCTGGTGCCCTTGGTGGTGTGTGTTTGCTCCCCTCCACGGTTTGGGGTGTTCAGGGGGAAGGGTGAGGAGCCCCACTTTACACCAGGCCTGTAACTGGAAAAGGCCTTCCAACCCAGGCTGCGGTCTCCCCTGGGTCTGTGGGTCACACCAGCGAGCTGTGACTTTGTGCTTCAGGCAGCATCTTTCCAAAGTCCAGACAGATTCTTTGGAGCCACTTATCCTGCAGCCTCCTAGGGAAATTCTGTTAAAGTAGAAGTCAAGTGGATCCAGTCTGGAAATAACCATGTGTTTTATGTTTAAAAAAGTTATTATATACTTACTACTAATAAAATAAATATTTAATGTATGTGGTTAGACATTTGCATGTCTAATCCATTTTTGAGGGAGCAGGATTGTTAGCATAGTTTTCTGAGTCCTGTAGAAGCCATAACATATTTCCTAAGGTCTTTGGAAGCTGATCAATGGAAAACTTCTGTATGTCTTTATTTATAGTGTATAGAGCATGAAATCAAGACGCTAGAAGATTTGCAAGATGAATATGACTTTAAATGCAAAACCTTGCAGAACAGAGGTAAGAGTTAATATTTAAAGCAGTGCCCATTGGCTGTCATTTTTTCTGTCTGTGCTAGGTAAAAAGGATAAGTACTCCTTCCTATTTACCAAATATTCAGTAACTCTGAGTTGTTAGTCTTGGCTTCTTGGCGACATGGGCTAGGGTTTCTTAACTTCTGCCCCAGTAGCAGTTGCCCAGATCATTCTTTATTGTGGAGTCTGTCTCATGAGTTACAGCATGGTTAGTGCCGTCCCTGACTTGTACCCATCAGACAAGCAGTTACTGGATTAGGTTATCCTCTAATTCTCCAGGAGTGACAGCCATCACTATTGCCCCGTGTTGCCAGATGTTCCCTGTGGGGCAGAAACATCCCAGTTGATAACGCTTTGGGTTATTCACTTTACTTACTGTGCCTTGCCCACTGCCCGACATAGACTGATAGGTGTCTGTGGGCTTTCCCTGCCCTAAAGCTCCTTCCGACGTTCCAGCTCCATGTATATATATACTCACAGGGAAGTTCAGCATTTTCCTTGTGTTTTAAAGCAGTTTGCTCTATTTCATCATTGTTGCTTTTGTTAAATGATGACAGGACATTGACTGAAAATAACCTGGAAGTGTGCACTGTGCACACGCAGAGCACAGCTGGGGCCCTGGCAGGGATCTGGAGGGTACCATGGCTAATGTGGAGAGATTGTTAGTGTAATTGGAGTGGAAGTATGGGAGAAAGGACTGCAGCTATGGCTTCCTATTCATCCACTTCTCTTTCCAAGCTGCAGATAGGCTTTGTGTAAATTTTTTATCTGAGATTCTGAATTTTGTCACTTTTACTCATTTAGTTACTATTCTGACAGTGAGTTAAGAACCAGACAGTACTGTTTCCAGTTATCATGAGTAATTGAAAACAAGTACTTTGTTTCAGTGTGTCCAGTTTGTATACTTAGGATATTTTTCTTTTGCTCAATATAAGTTGAGGAAGACCAAAGTTGGACCTGTCACCAGATGGTAGTTGGGCTGTATTTCTCAAAAACTTGTGTGGACCTTGGCTTTTGCTGGCTTTGTCTCCTCTTGTAGTTAAATTTCTCTGCTGTCTTTCCCAATTCACAGAACATGAAACCAATGGTGTGGCAAAGAATGATCAGAAACAAGAACAGATGTTACTCCAGAAGATGTATTTAATGCTTGACAGTAAGAGAAAGGTAGTGATTTGCTTTCTAAAATAACATGTTGCTTTTGTCACAGACTGTAAATAATGGACTTGAAGTTCAGAATAGAGGAAAAGGTTTTTTTTTATAACCACTTGGCTTAGAGCCCCCATTGAGATAAAAGGATATTTGCTTTGTTTTACCCAGTTTTTTTTAATTCAGTGACTAAAGATGAATCTATTTCACTTTGTTTCTTCCTCTCCCTTTAGGAGGTTGTTCACAAAATAATAGAGTTGTTGAATGTCACTGAACTTACCCAGAAAGCCCTGATCCATGATGAACTGGTGGAGTGGAAGCAGAGACAGCAGAGTGCCTGTATTGGGGGGCCCCCCAACGCTTGCCTTGATCAACTGCAGAACTGGTAAGATTCTTGAAAGCAGAAAATTGGCAGCTGACTGGCCTACCCTACAGACCCCTAAAGTATACATTCAAGCTGTGTTAGTTGACTGAACACTGCCAGAACTTTGGTTTAGAGTTTGACATTGTCCAGCTTTTGCCTTGGAAACACTCACTTGAAAAATGCCTCATGATTTATGCCCATGTCCACAGTAGCCATGACCTGCCATGTCCTTGATTTGGAGCGCTCCTCCCACTATATGGGTGCCATGGGAAGTATCATTTGGCTCTGCCGTAACACCAGTGATGTGGTCATCACACATCACATTTAACAATTTGAGTCCTACTGTTTTTATTAAGAAGGAAATAGTTGGGGACATTTTCCAGGCTTACATGAAGTAATAGTTTGTCATGAGCCATTCATTCAGTCATCCACCCAGTAAAACTTTTTCAGTGCTGTATGCCAGGTAGCGGGCTAGGAACCGGGGACACAGGTATGAATCGTTCTTGGCCCTTATCACTAAGAGGCTCTCAGCGTGGAGGGGGGAGATAGGTGTGGCAGTAATTCTTTGCAGTAAAGTTACCAGGGCTTTAACAGAGGTCTGTCCAGAACTCTGTGGCGGACGAAGGAAAGAGCCACTGGGAAAGGTTTCTGAGCAGGAGTGGGCTTGCACTGGCTCCTGAGAGTGAACAGGAGCATGTCCTGGGGACAGGGGTGGAGAACGTCAGGGGCAGCAGCAGTGGGGAGGAGAGGCCGGGCACGAGGAGGGGCCTGTTGTACTGCATATAAGACAGCCAGACTGCGGGGTAATGGGCAGGGCTGGGAGAAGGTGGGGCTGGCGGGAGGCTCTCACAGCATGCTGGGAACAGGACTCCGCCCAGTGGGCACTGGTCAGCCAGGCAGTTCTTTTATTTATATGGAGGTTCATTTCCATGATTCTTTGATTTAGAAAGGTCACTCTGGCAGCAGTCTGGAGGACAGAATAGAGACAGGAAGGCCAACTGGGCTACTGTGAGCATATTACCGTAGCCCAGGGCAGGCCCACAGGGCGGAGGGATGGAAGAGGTGGAAGCAGAGTGGATATGAGGGGGTCGTGGCCTAGAATAGTTCTCAAGGGCCCCAGGACCAGAGGTCATGTGAGATATTTTCTGAACTATTTTTTTAAATTCACAATTAATATTCAACCATTTATTTTTATTCTCTGGATTGCCACGAAGTGAAGGAGATGTTTCAGTTCAGTGAAACAGTAACATTGTACCGCCCATCCTAAGTCATGCCTAGCATCCCCCCTCTTTGTTTCTTCCACAGCTGCCAGGCTGCTCTCTAGCTCCTCTCTGTCCTGATATAAAACCTGCAGGGGCCCCTCGCTGCCTCTCCGTCTCCCCTGGCGGGTCTGCCTTGCCTCCTCTTTGCCCTGTCCCTGTAAATCCCAACTACCGTTCAGGTCACGTGCAGTCACAGCTCTCCAGAAGCTGCGACCTCCACCTGACTTCCCTTTTGTCCACCTCCGGGGTGTGCAGAGGTTTTTGATCTGGGCTCTAATCATTTAGCACATGGTACTTTCTTCTCCCCACATAAATCCTTAACACCAAGACGAACCGTGTGCTCCATGTCCCCCTGCGCACAGAGTGCCGCAGAGCGGTCACGTCATGTGTTGCTTGTCAGAACCGCTGTTGGTTTCCGTGAGTCTCCGTAACCCAGGCTGTGCCGGAACTGAAGTGCCTGTGTCTTCTCCTATCCCAGGTTCACCATAGTTGCAGAGAGTCTGCAACAGGTCCGTCAGCAGCTTAAAAAGCTTGAGGAATTGGAACAGAAATACACCTACGAACACGACCCTATCACAAAAAACAAGCAAGGGTTATGGGACCGCACCTTCAGCCTTTTCCAGCAGCTCATTCAGAGGTAACTTGCGGGAGATTTATTTGCACCTTCTGCGATTATTTTACCCAGAGGAAGATTTTATGGTAATTCAGGTAATTTAGAACGGTTTAATATGTAAGCCACTCTGTGGCTCTTAGCTCTGCCCAAACTCCCTGCTTATGCCTTTGGTGCTTCATTCTTGTGGCCACCTAGACTGGTACCTTACAGCTCACTCTGCCTACTTCCCCAGTGGCCGAGACCTGTTAGGTCCGACCTCATGATATCTGTCCCCTCCTTCCCAAACCATGGCTTCGCCGTGTTTCCGGCTTACACACGTGGTCCCCTTCTCAGCCCTTTGCTCCCTAGTCCCTCTGGCTCTCTGCTATCACAGAGCAAAGTGCAGTCTCGTCCTTTGTCGCCTGCTGATCCCAGTGAAGCACCTTGGCTGGACGCTCCTGCCTCACCTGCACAGCCTGACCTCGCTGGCCGCCCCAGAGTTAGCTTCCGCACATGCCTCACTCCCAGACCAGCTTGACCGTGTGCCCACCCGTATATTTACTTCTCCATGCCTCTTACAGTGTTTCCTCTGCCTTGAAGCCACCTTCTTTTGCACCTCATTTTAAAACTGTATCATCCTGAACGTTTCTATTTTTATCTCCCCAGAATTCCCAAACAGGTGCTATCTGTCTTCCAGGTCTGCAAAGTTCATTCTTTATTTTTCTCCCATTCTGGATTTTATATAGGTTCTGCATATTTCTGTTATCTTTGTTGTGAATTGGAAGTTCTGAAAGACAGACATGGCTTTGCCATTTTTGCTCCCACCAGGGCCTTGCACAGTGCATTCCCTACATGGAGATGTTCTAGATACTGTTCAATAGGTAATTGAGTGGCACTGAATGGAAGCGTGGAGTTCATATTGGAAGTTTTTTTTATTTTATTTTAATGCTCACTTCACATAGTAAACTATCTTTGGTTCTTTGTGGCTATCGTCCAAATAAGAATACCTAGATGTTGGATTTTGAAATAATCAAGGACATTTACTTAGGTTTTAGAATGCTAATTTAATTCTTTTTTTTAATGAAAATTAATGCTTAGAAGTGTTTATTTGATAACAAATATTACTAAACACATTTACTAAAAGATCAGTTTTCCAAAGGATGTTGATTTCAAATTATCATAGAAAGCAATATGGCACATGGCTCATTTTTTACTGTAGTCAAATTTATTTTTGTTTTTTTGTTTTATTTTTAAATTGAGGTATAACTGACATATAACATCACATTAGTTTCAGAAGTACAGTATAATGATTTGCTACTTGTATATGTTGGAAATGATCATTATAATAAGTCTAGTGAGCAAACATGGTTCTTAATGCTGATCTGTAAATGAACATAATGCAACCCATTTCATTGTTGAAGAGTATCACAGATCACTGCAGTTACTCGGATTTTACTGAGTGCAGTTTAGACTTGGGATTCCTTTACTGACTAGAAAACTTTGCTTGTTTCATTCAACTTGTTAGACTTTCAAACTCTCTCTTTGCTTTTCCCCTCAAATTCCTCTCCTCTCTAAAGAAAATAACTTTTTACTGCCTCAACCTTAATGGAAATGCTAATTTACACTTTGCTGGGAATTTACAGCTCATTTGTGGTGGAAAGACAGCCTTGCATGCCAACTCATCCTCAGAGGCCATTGGTCTTGAAGACTGGGGTACAGTTCACTGTGAAGTTGAGGTAATGATAAGATATAACCCCTATGCCTCTTGTCATGAAGTTTGCACCCCTAACTCTCTTTTGCAACACTGTTATATAGAGTGCTGTAAAGGAAGAAATTTTGTAGTAGTTATGTTAATATGAATTCTTATTTAGAATGTCTAAGATTTTGTCTTTCTCTTCAACTAGAAATATAACATGTACATATATACACACATACTTGATTTTTTTCCCATTGTAAATGTAATGCATGTTCATTATAAAAAGAACTGCAGAACTGCATGTAATAGAGAGTAAAACTTCCCAGCGGCCTCATCCCCTCCTAAGCATAAACTTGTAACATGAATTTATACACCTCTGAAACCATATGCAATGTGTGTGGACTTGAAACATACATTTTTCTGGTGAGTGGATTCATAGCTTTCATCAGACTTTCAAAGTTGTCTGTGATCTAAGTATCTGTGGACCACCATGGTAAACAGCCTAATGTCATTCCTCCCAGAATTTTGCCCATGAATATACCAGTATGTAAATAAATACATTTGTATGTGCGTATATGCTTTTTCATACATATGTGTGCACACACACACACACAAATATATATGATATACAATCTTCCATTTTTATAAACTAGGTTTCTACTGTATATGTAAAAGAGAAAAATGCAGCCTATTTTTCACTTTGTGAATACATTGTAGAACTGTTACCATATAAGTACAAAGGGCTTTGCTTTCTTCTGTTGAATGGCTACACCGATGACAGCTGGACTAGCCTTCAGAGGTGGCCCTAGCCCTTTCGTCGGGGGTGCTGCTGAGTTAGGTCCATGGCTTCTGCTTCCTGGCTGCTGGTGTTAACAGCACCATCATCAAGCACCCATGGGATCCTACATGGGATCCTACACTTGCAGGTGGAAGGGGCCCTAGAAACACAGTCTATCTACCTGCCCCGCTAAATGGAGCAGACCAGTGAGGGGCTCCTTCCCAAGGTGTCCAGCTCATGGTGGCACATCGGAGGCTCAACCCCAAAGCCTCTTCCCCCCATCTTTCCACACCTTCCTGGAATGATTATAGATGTAACATCCATTTTCATGAGTATGGGTGATAGTTTTTTTTCTCCCAACTGGACAAACATTAGATACATGTTTTGGTAAAAAGTAACACTTGCTGTTTTTTTACTCACATAACCAACCCAAAATAGAAATTTGGTAGAACCCCCATGTTGGCGAGGCTAAAAGGGGTGCAGTACCCTCCCTGATGTTTGGTGGGAATATAAAATCAGTGCTGCTTTCTACCAGGATTTAATTTACTGTTTTGCCCCTGTGCTTCCACAGCTAAGAATTTTTCCCTATCAGTAAACAGTTAAAAAAAACACAAGTAGATATACATGAATGTCAGTTCCATCGTGTGTAATAACCAAAAATTGGAGGGGGTGGGGGTTATTGAGATGTTCATCAATAGGGAATTGGCATAATAAATAAATTGTAGTAGAAGAAATTTTAAAGTAATAATGTCTTTTGCTTTTCTTTCTAGGCTGTTGGTGAAATTGCAAGAGCTGAATTATAATTTGAAAGTCAAAGTGTTATTTGATAAGTAAGATATTTTAAGTATTTTCTAAGGTATATGTACTGTTGAAGTGCTGGTTTTGTTAACCAAACATGGACTGATGCGCGGGGGCCATTTGTAAGTGATCCCCCCCAGCCAATTTAAATTAATAGCTCCTGTTTGGATGTTGGAAGCTTCTCCCTAGAGCTAGAATCAGCATTCTGTGCCTTTAGACTGTAAATTAACAAAAGAATGAGTGTGTTTATGCTCAAGTCTCAAAGCGGCCAGACCCGGTGGACCACTGCTCTCTGGGCCAGTCCCAGAGGAGAGGCCCTTGATCAAACCCAAGGCCAGAGGGCCCCCAGGCTGCTGTGATTCTGCAGTTGGTGTGGGGTTGTGAAACTGACAACATTTTAGGGGGTCTGTGTGAAGTGTACTGGTTCACTTGTCTCTTCCGTGAAGTAGGCAGCCAGAAATGGACAGGATCTCTCATAGGGTCTAAACGCCGCAGGCTTATTCCATTTGCCCTCAGACCCTGGACTAGCACTGACTAGCCACTTACCTTAAGGAATGGGATGGCTTTGCCCCCTGCTGCTCCTGGATATACTTAATGCTTTTGTTGTGTGTGTAACATGCTGCTTTACCAAGTTTCAAAACCATCTGTGGTACTCCAGGTCGTTTGCCAGTGGCATTTTGTCTCTTTCCACTCGAGAAACACTATTCTACCCCTGCCTTTGTCTTCCCTGCCATCATCTTTGGTTTCTCTGTGTATCAGTTAGCTTGTGCTGTATAATAAATTGGCCTAAAATTTAGTGGTCTAAGACACAAAACCTTACTGTTTCTCTTACTCTTGTCAGCCACAGGCAGTCCTTTGGTCTGTGCTGGGTGGTTATGTGGCTGAGGGCTCCCCTGGGGTAGCTGGGCCATTCTCCATGGGGCTCTCAAAGATGCTAGCCTGGGCTTTTTCCCATGATGACAGTGCTCCAGGTGGGTGACAGTACCAGCGTGCCAGGCCTGTTGGCGCTGGAGTTGGAATTTGTAACAGTAACATTCCCATCTCTGCTGTAGATGAAAACAAGTCAAGGTTGCTTGAGATTCAAGGGCCAGGGAAGACTATATTCTGTCTCTTGAAGGGAAGAGCTGCCGGGATTTGTGGCCACTGCAGTTTACCATACTGCTCTTTAGCTCAGTCTCTTAGTTTGTTCTTGCTCTTTGTCCCTTCTTAGTTTTGACAAGGAAGCTTTGTAGCACCCTATTCCTTTTAAGTTCTTTTTTTTTTTTCCAAAGTGGGGAAAACTGCTCTCATAGCTAATGGTGGCTGTCATTCACTGAACTTCTAGTGGAGCTAGGAAAGGAAGCTGCACTGACCAGTGAGTGTGCTGATGATTTTTAATCTGTGCCTACACCTAACAGATATGTTCTTTGTCCAGAATATAACAAAGTCTTCACAGGGTTTATATACAATGCGGGGTCTCTTGAGAGTTTTTAACCTCCAATTGAAAACAAACTTGACAATTTCCCCAAATAATTGACTATTCTGGTATTTTCATGAAAGTGTTAAAGATAGCAGAGAATAAAAATTAGAATTAAGCTGTCACTTCGGAAGGTCCTCTCAGTTCTATAATAGAGCAAGAGCTCTCTGCTGAACCTCCAGTGCTTTAGCACTCTGCTTTGCACAAAGTAGGCAATTGCTCAATAAATAGCAATAACTGTCACTTACTGTTATTGAGGGTGAGCTGTGTGGTCTATTTACCCGTTAACTAGTTTATTCCTCACAATCCTTTAAGGTGGTGCTGTTAGTATGCTGTGCAGATGAGAGATGCGAGGCCCAGATAGTTGATTTGCCCAGAGTCCCTCGGCAGTCGTGGGCACAGCTCATGTTGGTGATTGTGGGGGAGAGAGTGAATGAGAGGGCAGAAGACCCACGAGGAGAGATTTCTTTCTTACTGGTCTTTTGCTTAAACATGTATTTTTTATTTTTGTTAAAGTTCATTTCAGTTTTAAACACATATATGATTACATTTTTTTTTCAGAGATGTGAATGAGAGAAATACAGTAAAAGGGTATGTGAAGTATTTTGCACTATATTTTACCATCTTCTTCGTTTGTTTAATAGTTCCAAATCTTTTAAGCATTTCTACTCTGTGTTGTCTAGATTTAGAAAGTTCAACATTTTGGGCACACATACAAAAGTGATGAACATGGAGGAGTCCACCAATGGAAGTCTTGCGGCAGAATTTCGACACCTGGTAGGGAGACCGATTTTCCCCTCTTTTATGTCCTGTCTGATTTCTTGGGACTTTGTTTACAATGGAGTGGCACTTTGCGCCTTGTGTGGAGGACGCCCCCGAGGAGACAACTTCCTAGGGTTTGGGGCTGGTGACTTGACCAGCATTTGTGGAATCCTGGTTTCTCCTCCTTCCCCCAGCACCATTCACTCTGTTGTCTGCCTGTCTCTCCCACAGAGATACTGTCTTTGGGGTGCAGCGATCTTAGTGACATGGTCCATAAACCAGTGTGCACATAAATGCTCTGTACTCGGTGCTCCATGACCTCCCTCTGGACTCCTGGAGTTTTCTCAAAGGTCGTTTTATTGCTCCCACACCCTGACTGGTCCTTCTCCTGCCTCCAGTGTGGCAGACTCGGGAGTCTCTCCTCAGCCTGTTCCTTATATCCTGCTTCCGGCTGGTCTTGCCCACAACCACTGCCTCTACTGCTTTGTCTCTGGAGGAGCAGTGCCCATCCCACTGGGCAGGAGAAATCTAGCAGGGGGTTTAAGTGGGTAGGGCCGTCTTGCCTGCCTCTGTGAGAACCCGGGGCTGCCAGTTGTCATGAGGATGTGTGGATGCTGAGCCCTATCCTCTCCCTGGGCCAGAGCCTTTGTTTGTTGCCAGCCATCTCCTAATCCAGCAAATTCATAGTTAGGAAGCTAGACCTTGAATGAGACCAGGAGTCTGAGAGTGTCCAGAGATGCCCTTAGGGCTCCAAGTTGCTCCCTTAAAACCTCACGGATTGAAGTCCTGTAGAGGGCATTCTTAGCTGGCTCTGGAGTCCACTGGGCTTAGCCTGGAAGACTCTGCCAAGGGAAGGGGAGGCAGGAGAGGCTGTGCCCTGAGCCCGGGAGCATGAAACAGCCGTCAAAGGTGTTGGCAAATCATTCGGAAAAAGCTTGCACAGGGCAAGGTAGCTGGATGTAACTCCCCAGGATCCTTCTGGAGCCTGTGGTGCTCGTGTGGGGTCAGGCTGCCGGGAAAGGCACTCCCGATGATGAACCCACACAAGGGTCATTGCTTCTGCATTCTGAAAAGAATGTTACATCCTTCATTCTTTCTAAGTCCTGATGTTGGTTTGAGTTACAGATGAAAATTGCAACTTTGGTGATCATCACACTGTTTACTAAGGTGTTTCTTGTTTTATAGCAACTGAAAGAACAGAAAAATGCTGGCACTAGAACTAATGAGGTGAGTCTCCCTCTGTTGCAAATGGTCTTTAACTAGCAGGTCTGTCCAGTGAGACTGGCTCCACACCCCTGGTGGCCGGGGATACCTCACAGAAGGGCTCAGACCCAGCAGGGCAGAGCAGCCACTAAGTGTAGGAACGTGGTATATCTGTGGTCATAGTAAAAACACCACAGTCGTGCTTAATGGTTGTCCAACAATTTTGTGCATGCATTTTCTGGGCCCTCCCAGACAGCCCAGTGGAGTAGGTATGGTGGGCTCTGCGTCACTCACATTGAACGGGTGAGGAGGTTGGATCACAGAAAGCTTGCAGGATTTAGCTAAGGAGCACAGGAAATTACCTTCCGAGCTGGAACTGGAAGCTATGACTGCCATGCCGAAAACAAAGTGTGCCAGGGTCTTCCTGCCGATGCCTCCCTGCCCAGTGGCACTATCTTTCCATCGGTTTCCTTTTTATAGCTGGATCCGTGAAGAGTTCTGTGTGTGATGCATTCTGTGTTGTGACACTTGTGAAAATGAACCATGGGCAGAGGCTGGAGTGCTCTGCTGTGGCATGTCCTTTGTGCCTGCATGGCCTGCCGTCCCTCCACAGCACAGCTAGGAGAAGTCGTGTGTGACAGTGGGTGGGCCACGCACAGGCAGTGTAGGGACATGCCTCTCACTCTGGCTTGGACCTTGACTGTCCTTGTGACCTCCCGGGACTCAGCAGGGCGAGTGGCTGTACCTCTCTGTTGTAAGCTCACAGGACAGTGTGCATGAAGGCACTCTGAGAGCTGCGACATTTCTGCCTGGACCAGGGCACTTTATGAGCTTCCAGGCTTATGCACACCTGGAACACACATGCACTCTCCACACTGTCTGCCCAAGGTGTGCAGCCCAGGCTTATGCACACCTGGAACACACATGCACTCTCCACACTGTCTGCCCAAGGTGTGCAGCCCACACCGGGCAGGGCTGTGGTTTGCAGAGGGGCTTGAGGGCTGGGGAGCCACAGGTGATGAATAAACCCATTAGAACTTGCCATTTCCCTGTCAACATTTTTTCCCTTAATCCATAATGCTTGTCATAATTTCAGAAGTCATATCTTTGAGAGAACCCTGAGATACTCTCAGTATTTAAATCTGGGATACATTATTGAAAATTGGAATCTTTTGAATTGCAGCTGGGTGGATTCAGGCTTTCTGCAGCCTGTTGGAGGGCTTTTTAGGTCCTTGAAAGTTTCAGGATCTGTGAATGAATCACTAAATTCCTTTTCTCTAATTTTAAGGGCCCACTCATCGTTACTGAAGAGCTTCATTCCCTTAGTTTTGAGACCCAGTTGTGCCAGCCTGGTTTGGTCATTGACCTCGAGGTGAGACCTACGTGTCCCAGACCTGAGAAACTTCATTTATTTATCTTTAACTCTTACATGTATTTTATTTTTCAATTTTTGTTTTAGATATTTTTACCTAATTACTTAAAAAGATTGCCCTTTTTAAATAATACTATCTTGGCATTAATTTAATGGTTCAGGAAGCTAGGGAACGGAATTAACCTTTGAATACTATAAGCCAAATGTTCCAGTTTGAGATGTCCTATGTTAATTTTTCATACAAAGGACTGAGACTTAACTTTTTCACTGAAAGATGTAATGAAGGTAAACTATAAACAAAAGAACAAAACTTGACATTTTTAGTTTTCAAGTATCAAATGTATGCAGATTTACAAATACCCCCCTGCATGGTTTGGAGACTCTGCAGTGGTCTGAAAGTGATATTGCTGTGATTCAGCTGATTTCAAGGTCTCTGTCATCTTTTAGACAACGTCTCTGCCTGTTGTGGTGATCTCCAACGTCAGCCAGCTCCCGAGTGGTTGGGCCTCCATTCTGTGGTACAACATGCTGGTGGCAGAACCCAGGGTATGGAAAACACATCTACTTTTGTACCAGGGGTTAACCAAAGACTCCATGCTCTCACTTCTGCATATCTGCCAGAGCCCCTACAGGCCAAATGTTGAGGAAAAAGTGATGTGACGTAAGTGGCATTGCTAAGGATCTTGAGTACTTCTGGAAAAGTGAACATGTGTATATCTTAGAAATGAGAATTTTAGTTTTCCTTCTCTGTGAATAAGCTCAGGCAATAGATAATTTCATGTAACTTTTATTGTATAAGGGATCCTTTATTGTTACTTTTAAAATCTATGCATCTGTTAAACAAACATGCTCCATCCTTAAGGGGGCATACTCACTGTTGATTGATTACAGTTGATTCTTATTATTCACTGTACTTATGTTCTTTGAAGTCCCTGTGAGCAGTGAATTAGCAAATATTGAGCTCTTGCTCCTAGAGGAAATATGGGGCTAGGTTCCTGCAAGCCTCTGGTCACAGCCTTCTTGTCAACCAGTCAATACATAGCTTTGTTTACATATGTTTCTGTTTTAAAGATACCTTAGCAAATATATTGTTGACCCACTCATTAACATTGAACTCAAGGCCAGCAGCACTCTAACAGGCCTGAAGGAAGTTTATATGGCACATGTGTCTTCTCCTTAAGGCACACTGTGGCCTTCTTGTGCTTTAGAAGATTGGGCGGCACTTCAGCGTGCCACTAGGGGCCATTTTAGAAATGAAATCACCAAAAAAAAGAAACAGAAATGCAAAGAAGTGTAAAAAGCATGGCAATAAATAGACCTCAGAAAGGGCACTCGCTTACACTATTATAAGAGCTGAAACAAGAAGGCAGAGTGGAGCTTTTTTTGACCTCAGCTGAAAAACATACATGTTGGATGACTCAAATTTTTCACTGTTCTGTGCATGGGTACAACTGCAGGAGTGCCATGAGGGTTGATTTTGAGTTAAGGTAAATTTTGATGAGTAGATGAATTCACAAATGTGAATCTGCCAATTGTGAGAATCGACTGAAAACATCTGTGTGTTTCAGTAACTAGAACTGAACCACGGGACAGATCCCTGTTCTAGTGCCTCGCTTGTGACTGGAGGCTCTTTAGTAGTCAGTAGCTGTTGGGTGTTTTCTCTCCAGAATCTGTCCTTCTTCCTGAACCCACCTTGTGCACGATGGTCTCAGCTGTCGGAGGTGCTAAGCTGGCAGTTTTCTTCGGTCACCAAAAGGGGGCTCAACGTGGATCAGCTGAGTATGCTGGGAGAGAAGCTTCTTGGTATGAGCACATTGACTTTTTTTTTTTTTTTGTATCATTAATCTACAATTACATGAAGGACATTATGTTTACTAGGCTCCCCCCTTCACCAAGTCCCCCCCCACATCCCCATTCACAGTCACTGTCCATCAACATAGCAAGATGCTGTAAAATCACTACTTGCCACCAAGTTCACAGTCACTGTCCTTCAACATAGTAAGATGCTGTAGAATCACTACTTGTCTTCTCTGTGTTGCACAGCCCTCCCTGTGCCCTCCCAACACTATACATGCTAATTGTAATGCCCCCTTTCTTTTCTTCCTGCCCTTATCCATCCCTTCCCACCCGTCCTCCCCAGTCCCTTTCCCTTTGGTAATTATTAGTCCATTCTTGGGTTCTGTGCTTCTGCTGCTGTTTTGTTCCTTCAGTTTTCTTTTGTTCTTATACTCCACATATGAGTGAGATGATTTGGTACCTGTCTTTCTTCGCCTGGCTAATTTCACTGAGCATAATACCCTCTAGCTCCATCCATGTTGTTGCAAATGGTAGGATCTGTTTTTTTCTTAGGGCTGCGTAATATTCCATTGTGTATATGTACCACATCTTCTTTATCCAATCATCTACTGATGGACATTTAGGTTGCTTCCATATCTTGGCTATTGTAAATAGTGCAGTGATAAACATAGGGGGTGCATCTGTCTTTTTCAAACTGGAGTGCTGCATTCTTAGGGTAAATTCCTAGCAGTGGAATTCCTGGGTCAAATGGTATTTCTATTTTGAGCATTTTGAGGAACCTCCATACTGCTTTCCATAATGGTTGAACTAATTTACATTCCCACCAGCAGTGTAGGAGGGTTCCCCTTTCTCCACAACCTCGCCAACATTTGTTGTTGTTTGTCTTTTGGATGGTAGCCATCCTTACAGGTGTGAGATGATATCTCATTGTGGTTTTAATTTGCATTTCTCTGATGACAAGCGATGTGGAGCATCTTTTCATATGTCTGTTGGCCATCTGAATTTCTTCTTTAGAGAACTGTCTATTCAGCTCCTCTGCCCATTTTTTAATTGGATTATTTGCTTTTTGTTTGTTGAGGTGTGTGAGCACTTTATATATTTTGGATGTCAACCCTTTATCAGATCTGTCATTTTCAAATATATTCTCCCATACTGTAGGATACCTTTTTGTTCTATTGATGGTGTCCTTTGCTGTACAGAAGCTTTTCAGCTTGATATAGTCCCATTTGTTCATTTTTGCATTTGTTTCCCTTGCCCAGGGAAATATGTTCAAGAAGAGGTCACTCATGTTTATGTCTAAGAGATTTTTGCCTATGTTTTTTACTAAGAGTTTTATGGTTTCATGACTTAAATTCAAGTCTTTGATCCATTTCGAATTTACTTTTGTGTATGGGGTTAGACAGTGATCCAGTTTCATTCTCTTACATGTAGCTGTCCAGTTTTGCCAGCACCATCTGTTGAAGAGACTGTCATTTCCCCATTGTATGTCCATGGCCCCTTTATCGAATATTAGTTGACCATATATGTTTGGAGTCTCTATTCTGTTCCATTGGTCTGTGGCTCTGTTCTTGTGCCAGTACCAAATTGTCTTGATTACTGTGGCTTTGTAGTAGAGCTTGAAGTTGGGGAGTGAGATCCCCCCTACTTTATTCTTCTTTCTCAGGATTGCTTTGGCTATTCGGGGTCTTTGGTGTTTCCATATGAATTTTTGAATTATTTGTTCCAATTCATTGAAGAATGTTGCTGCTAATTTGATAGGGATTGCATCAAATCTGTATATTGCTTTGGGCAGGATGGCCATTTTGACTATATTAATTCTTCCTAGCCAAGAGCAGGGGATGAGTTTCCATTTGTTAGTGTCTCCTTTAATTTCTCTTAAGAGTGACTTGTAGTTTTCAGAGTATAAGTCTTTCACTTCTTTGGTTAGGTTTATTCCTAGGTATTTTATTCTTTTGGATGCAATTGTGAATGGAATTGTTTTCCTGATTTCTCTTTCTATTGGTTCATTGTTAGTGTATAGGAAAGCTACAGATTTCTGTGTGTTGATTTTGTATCCTGCAACTTTGCTGTATTCCGATATCACTTCTAGTAGTTTTGGAGTGGAGTCTTTAGGGTTTTTTATATACAGTATCATATCATCTGCAAATAGTGACAGTTTAACTTCTTCTTTACCAATCTGGATTCCTTGTATTTCTTTATTTTGTCTGATTACCGTGGCTAGGACCTCCAGTACTATGTTAAATAACAGTGGGGAGAGTGGGCATCCCTGTCTGGTTCCCGATCTCAGAGGAAATGCTTTCAGCTTCTCACTGTTCAGTATAATGCTGGCTGTGGGTTTATCATAGATGGCCTTTTTTATGTTGAGGTACTTGCCCTCTATACCCATTTTGCTGAGAGTTTTTATCATGAATGGATGTTGAATTTTGTCAAATGCTTTTCCAGCATCTATGGAGATGATTATATGGTTTTTGTCTTTCTTTTTGTTGATGTGGTGGATGATGTTGATGGATTTTCGAATGTTGTACCATCCTTGCATCCCACTTGGTCATGGTGTATGATTCTTTTGATGTATTTTTGAATTCAGTTTGCTAATATTTTGTTGAGTATTTTTGCATTTACGTTTCTCAGGGATATTGGTCTGTAGTTTTCTTTTTTGGTGGGGGTCTTTGCCTGGTTTTGGTATTAGGGTGATGTTGGCTTCATAGAATGAGTTTGGGAGTATTCCCTCTTCTATTTTTTGGAACACTTTAAGGAGAATGAGTATTATGTCTTCCCTGTATGTCTGATAAAATTCTGAGGTAAATCCATCTGGCCTGGGGGTTTTGTTCTTTGGTAGTTTTTTGATTACCGCTTCAATTTCATTGCTGGTAATTGGTCTGTTTAGATTTTCTGTTTCTTCCTTGGTCAGTCTTGGAAGGTTGTATTTTTCTAGGAAGTTGTCCATTTCTCCTAGGTTTCCCAGCTTGTTAGCATATAGGTTTTCATAGTACTCTCTGATAATTCTTTGTATTTCTGTGGGGTCTGTCGTGATTTTTCCTTTCTTGTTTCTGATTCTGTTGATTTGTGTTGACTCTCTTTTCCTCTTAATAAGTCTGGCTAGAGGCTTATCTATTTTGTCTATTTTCTCGAAGAACCAGCTCTTGGTTTCATTGATTTTTGCTATTGTTTTATTCTTCTCAATTTTATTTATTTGATAAATAAAAAATAATGATCTTTATTATGTCCCTCCTTCTGCTGACCTCAGGCCTCATTTGTTCTTCTTTTTCCAATTTTGATAATTGTGACATTAGACCACTCATTTGGGATTGTTCTTCCTTCTTCAAGTGTGCCTGGATCGCTATATACTTTCCTTTTAAGACTGCTTTTGCTGTATCCCACAGTAGTTGGGGCTTTGTGTTGTTGTCGTTTGTTTCCATGTATTGCTGGATCTCCATTTTGATTTGGTCATTGATCCATTGATTATTTAGGAGCGTGTTGTTAAGCCTCCATGTGTTTGTGAGCCTTTTTGCTTTCTTTGTACAGTTTATTTCTAGTTTTATGCCTTTGTGGTCTGAAAAGTTGGTTGGTAGGATTTCAATCTTTTGGAATTTACTGAGGCTCTCTTTGTGGCCTAGTATGTGGTCTATTCTGGAGAATGTTCCATGTGCACTTGAGAAGAATGTATATCCTGTTGCTTCTGGATGTAGAGTTCTGTAGATGTCTATTAGGTCCATCTGTTCTAGTGTGTTGTTCAGTGCCTCTGTGTCCTTATTTTCTGTCTGGTGGATTGAGCACATTGACTTTTTGTATATATAAAAATTGAAATTCATAAAAATATCTTGACTCCCCTCTTTGCCCTCTATTTTGTTCAAGGTAGAACAGTGCTAAAAAAAAAAAAAATCTGTTGGCTCTTCCAGGTGCAGCTTATTATAGCTAAGTGAGAATGAGACCTCATCCTGGAAAGAGGTATAGACCTGATAAAAGATTGAAATGAATCATTTCCCCATTATCTCATATTAACTGAGCAGGGTTTCTAAGGAAAAGATTTTTGAAATATGTAAAATATGGTACTTGTGGCTAAAATAAGTTACTTGGTGAGAAAGATGAAGTCTTATTAACCTTGGGGAGAAAAAATAAGTCCCCAACATGATAAGTATAAGTTCCGGGGCTGCCCAGCACAGAGCCTACACCAGGGCTCTTGCCTCAGGGGGCGCAAGTAGAAGGAGACACCATCCCCATCAGAAGGGCATCCCTTGAACAGCTGTTTTGCCTCGTTGGCAGGGGCCAGGCCATGGTAGATAATTTCCTTTCAAAAGCTAATGTCATGGATTGATTAGTCTTCCACACTAAGCAAATCAAAGACCTACTATACTAAGGTCAATAGATCTTCAATAAATAGGAGTATCTGAACATTTCCTTAAAAATCCATGGGCAGATTTCTCTACAGCTTTCCACAATGCCTTCTGTTGGCCATGCAGTGTTATGGCCGGGGGGTTTCTTGTGCTATTTAATAAAAACCAGGAAGTCACCTGATTCCATATGCTTATTTGGTGAATAAATGATAGATATCTTTTCTGCCTACAATGGCCTATTTGTGGGCCTAGAGATGACGGTTTACCACCTCTCATGGCCTGAGCTGCTTTAATTTACGTAGCTGATAACCCCTCCACTTCTTTTCCACTCTTATTCTCTCACTTGGCTTTTAATTTGCATCAGCCTCCCAGAGCCCAGGTCCTGTTTGGAGGAGAGCTCAGGGAAATGCCCTATTAACATCTAAAATACTCCTGGAGAGTCAACTGTCCATTAGCTAGATCACCTGGGGGCTATCTGGATGTTAGTTTGAATTTGGAAGAAAGCTCTGCAGGGTCACTGGGAGAGGAGACTGCTGAGACAAGAAAGGGGGCCAGTGGGAAACTGAGGCTTCTCCAGAAAGCACAGTTCATTAGCACTGATGTATTGGAGAATACCAACCGTGCACCTGCCTGCTTTGTTGGGTATTGGCTTTTTTCTTTGAGAGCAAATACAAGAGTCAGTCTAGCCGAAGTTTCATAATCCATTCTGTTTCCTGAAAAAGCTTACTTCTGTTTGTTTAGGTCCGAATGCTGGCCCTGACGGCCTTATTCCGTGGACAAGGTTCTGTAAGGTGGGTACTGTTGGGCTCTGTGGAGGGGTGTGCGTTTCCCTCTGTGGGTGTTAACTTAGTTGGGTGCATGTTTTGGCGTTCGGGTCTCTCAGCCTTGGAGCCCCGAGGGCAAGTTGTTTATTTTCCTTCAGGGCAGAAGGTTGTCTCCAAGGGTGAGTCTGACAGGAAGCACCTGCCTGTGTGATAACATTCCTGTATACCTGACATGAGGCCTCTGTTCGCTCACGCAGTCCCTTGCCTGGCAGCATTTAGCCCCGTCTGTGACAAGTGTGTGTACCTTGTGCCCTGTGGACAGACTGAGGGGCCAGATGTGTTCCTCCTGGCCTGCCCAAGCCAGGACCTGTTGGAGGGCATAATTAGACCAGTTGTGAGGTCACCAGTTACCAGACAATGCTGACAAGCTCATGCTACTGGATTTTCATAGTGTGAGGGCAGCTTTTGTTCTGTGATTCACCCTAGAGGTCATTCTGTGGCTGGTTTGCTGCTATTTGGAGAGGGAAGCGGAGCCCAGGCCAGGAAATACAGAGTGTGGTGTCTGGATGCTGATAAGGAGATGACTGTTGTGTATGGGACAGTGTTAGCTTTGGCAGCTTAGCAATCTTTGCAAATTAAAATCTGATGGTGGGAGGGGGCATGGCAAGTAACTGTTTTGAATTTCCTTGTTCTTAATGTGTACATTTGTATATTTGCAGGAAAATATAAATGATAAAAATTTTCCTTTCTGGCTTTGGATTGAAAGCATTCTTGAACTCATTAAAAAACACCTTCTCTCTCTCTGGAATGATGGGTAAGGGCCATTGATAGATATATTGAAACATATCTTTAGCATACACCCCCTAACTGCAAGGCTGAGACAGGACTGACCCAGATGGACGTCATTATTTAACGAGACTTGTATGCACCTCACAGAAATGGATGCTTACAGGCTGTCCCTTCAGGACTGCATGATAGTGGAGCCTAATGAGATTAACTTATACTTTGGTAGCATACATATATATATTTTCAAAGCTAAAAAATTTTGAGTGCCATTCATGCATTCATTCAGCAGGAATTTCTTGAGCACCTACTGTGTTGTGTCTAGGAAGGAAGAAAAACCTTTTTTAACTCAGTAAATTATTTCTATCTAACTTATTCCCAGGGTCAATGAAATTTCAACAAAGCTTTAACTTGATTAGAAGTGCTAGAATATGGAAATACATTGTCTGAGTCCTCATCGCCAGTATAAATGATGCAGAAATTAAAACATTTTCATGGCCTTTAAAATCCTCAAGTGAAAATGAAAGACTGATTACTCCTGCAAGTATTTATTGATTATCCATCGTGTCTTACTGGCAGTGTGTTAAGGGTTTCTTTGTGAACTGCAACATGTATGTGTACAAGTGAAATGCTTTCTGAAGTGTCAATAGATTTGAAAGCATCTAAAATAGTCTATGTGTCTTCATCTTATAAAGATAAGTTCTGTCAAGTCCCAGTAATCTTTAAGTTGACATGAAAATTAAAATCATGGCTGAACCTCGGAGTACCTCCTTCGGTCCCTTTCCACACCCAGGTGCATTGTGGGCTTTATCAGCAAGGAGCGAGAACGCGCTCTGCTAAAGGACCAGCAGCCTGGCACGTTCCTGCTGCGCTTCAGTGAGAGCTGCCGGGAGGGGGCCATCACGTTCACGTGGGTGGAGCGGTCCCAGAATGGAGGCGGTAAGCAGAGGCACACACTAGTCATGCTACGTGTGTGAAAAATCCCTTTTCATCACTGCAGTGCAACTCATACAGATAATGAGCTTTTGACATAAAATTGCAGACCCTGTGCTTAGCCCCAGCTGAACTTCCCAGATAGGATTTAATAGCTCACCACAAAAATTTGTGATTCACTGCTTGGAACGTATTGTGGAAATGATGGTTTTTAGAGGACAAGGCCAAATTCTCTTCTTTTTGTCAGGTTTGCTATCTGTAGAGGAAGGATGTGAGTCCGTATGACGGGCAGCTGCCCCCATTTTGCACAGGCATAAGCTCCCTGCCTTCCCGAGGGGACTCCCACCTGAGAGCACAGACTCAGGCAGGCAGGCTTTACGAGGGGCTCTGGAGCCTGGGTGCAGCCCTCCGCCTGCCTTCAAACACAGCAGTTTGTCTTTGCTCTGTCTTGGACTTTTTTTGACCAAATGAGTCTATGGCTAAAAGACTCTGAAAACCTTGACATTATGAAACAGGTTTTTGGAGATGAGGCTGAACACTGGAGATGAGAAAATGTTAAGGACAAACTGCTTACTTTCCACTGTGGCTTACTGTTTGCTCTGTTTGAAGGACTGGCAGAAAAACTGATTTGTTCCAGTGACTTTTATGCTTTCAATGGAAAGATGCAAAAAGATGGGATACTTTTCTTGTTCAATTTTTTTTTTCTGCCTGAGAAAAAATGGGAGTGCTGGGATGAGAGCCTCAAGTGGGCCGGGGATGTTAGAGACTGCCCTTTTCATCTCCTCCCCACGTAGCTCCTTTCCTGAACTGGATGCGAGTGCGAGCTAGCAAACCAGGCAAAGATGGAGAACACCGTTGGCAAGCAGAAAGGACAAGCAGGGCAGCACCAGCGCTGAGGCTTTAGGGTGCCAGCATTGCCCGAAGTCCTAGAGCAGCATGCCCAGAGCACCTGGACAGTGGCTCCGGAATGTGTGCCCCCAAAAGTGAGCGTGTGGATCAGTTAGGAAGCAGGATTTGAATGAAGTCTGAGAATAAGACTAGGAGTGAATTGAACTGGCTTATTACATTAAGGACTAGAGAAAAGGTAAAATAGGATCATCGGGGGAGGGAAGGGCTATTAAAAGTTGTTTTCCACTTATTATTATTTATTTTAGTAAAAAATAATATTTTCTTTCCTCCAACATGAACAGGAAAATAAAGTGAGCTTATTTTTAGTAACATAATGTATGGCTTGAGCCAGGGTGACCCAGTTAGTTGTTTATCTACCTATAGGCTATATAGTTGGATATGAAAGCTCTTTTGGCCAGATTTAATCTACGCAAATAGTGACAAATGCAATGTTACTTCAAGTAATGACTGTCTTTATTTTCCCTGTTTTTAAGAAAAGATGGTAACTTACTTAGAAATAAAGCAGTATCCTGTCTGTGTCAGAGCTACCAGGGTGATGAGTGCTCACCAGGCGCACCTGACCCACAAGCCGCGACGTTCTGTTTCTTTCCTCTGTTGCTTGGTGAGATTTCACAGGACTCACTTTGCTTTTTACTTTCTAGAACCTTACTTCCATGCGGTTGAACCCTACACAAAGAAGGAACTTTCTGCTGTTACTTTCCCTGATATTATTCGCAACTACAAAGTCATGGCTGCTGAAAATATTCCAGAGAATCCCCTGAAGTATCTGTATCCAAATATTGATAAAGACCATGCCTTTGGGAAATACTACTCCAGGCCAAAGGAAGGTAGGTGGGGAGAGTGAGCAGTCACTGGCCTGATGAGCAGTAGCACAGCTCGGTGATTCCTGGTGATTGTGTTCTAGCTGTGTCACGATCCAAAGGTTTGCTGTGATAGCACATAATGCCCTTGCCTGCTCCTAAGTTCAAGGTACAGGCACAGCCTCCACTAGGCTGTGTCATTAGCCCACCGCTTTATTTTGAATTGGTAAAAGTTGGCTTTCCAAAGATGGTATAAACATAGCCCAGTTAAAATATAGTGTATTTGGCCTCATACAGCTAGTAAGAAATGAATAATTTTTTATTTTAGGACTGTAGGAAAAGTCCATTTCTGGTCTTGTACATTTGTTACATTATTACTTTTCCTACACAGAAAGGGGTAGGAAGGACCACCATGGCCAACTGATTTATGCCAGCCTATTTCTGTTAAACTTGAGGGAACTGAGGCCTGGGAGAAGCAAGGTGGTTCATTCAGGGTGTCCCAATGAATTATTAGATCATATTGTTACTAGTGATTATTGTTAAGAGAGGCCTAGGCTTAGAACACAGGTCTCCGGCATCTCAGTCTTCACTGATTGCATTTGAGAAAGTTTGAGTTAGACTAAATCTGGTTTGGAACATGTCAACAAAGTTAATTATTTTTCAGAATCAGAAATCTCAGTATTAGCACAATTGCTCTGGGAAGAAGATGCTCCCCTCTTAACGCTGACCAGGCTAGGAACACTAAGCCAGATACAACTTTGAGTATTTGGGGCTCTAACTTGTGTAGGATTTCAAGCCTCAGAAAGAGAAACCCCTCAGCTTGACTTCTGTTCAACTCTCCTCCCTTTTCTTCTAGTTGTTTCTATGTTCCCACCAGAATTTCAGATGAAATTAAACCCCTTAAAGTTATAGGACTCTAGCTTGACTATCGAGAAAAACAACAGAATTTGATTAAAGAGAAAGTTGCTCTTGTGTAATTTCTGCTAATGGGAAACATACACTCTCTGTTTGCTTCTAGCACCAGAACCAATGGAACTTGATGGCCCTAAAGGAACTGGATACATAAAGACCGAGCTGATTTCTGTGTCTGAAGTGTAAGTGCACGCAGAAGAGTGCTGTTTAATGCCTCCGGTCAGTCCTGCTCCTGGCTGGGGCCTGTGGAAGATGCTTGTACTTTGCTTTTCCATTGTAATCGTCGGTGCTGCCATTCCAGCTGGACTTCTTGGAGAGATTCTGGCATCACTGAGATCCCGGCATCACTGCCGCTCTATCAGCATTTATAACACAGAGCACAAAAAGTTGTATTTAAGATATATAAATTCTCCCCAAACTGATACTTTGAAAAAGGATAAATAAAATGAACAAAAATTGATCAGAGTGGGAAAATAGTTCTTTTCAATCTAGAAAAGGCCAAAGTAATGATTGAGATACCTTTTTTTCCGCTTGCTTTTATTTTGTTGTTTCATTTTACAAAAGGTAGAAAAAAAATTTGGAAAAGTCATGGTCAGTTATTTGGCCTGCAGCACTGTCTTGGGGTGAATGGATGTAGCCTTCATGTAAAAACACTCTGGAGCAGCTTTATCTGCATTCAAACCTCAAGGTAGGGATGAGGGACTCCCCAGACATTTCCCAGGTGCTTCCTGGGTCACAGGGAGTCCCAAGGCTTCGTCACCCAGGGCGACATGCCGCACACACTAGCATACAGGCCGAACCAGGCAGAAGGGTGCAGATTTCAGCCCGACTATTTCTGGCTCCCATCTCTAGAGTCCAATATGTTTCCCAAGGGGCCGGGCTGGGATTGTGAGCCTCCCAAGATCCGTACTTCCTCAAATGTCTTTTACAAGCATATGCACAGACCTGAATAAAAATGTGAAATGACTGTTCAGTCACAGGCCAAAGATGGAATGTCTTGAGTTTGCGTCCCTGACTTCCTGATCTAGATGTTAACATTTCCTTTTCTTTTCTTCCCATTTCAGTCACCCTTCTCGCCTTCAGACCACAGACAACCTTCTCCCCATGTCTCCTGAGGAGTTTGACGAAGTCTCTCGAATTGTGGGCCCTGTGGAATTCGACAGTATGGTGAGTACCCCGCAGGGATGTGCTCGGCTCCCACCGAGGCGGGGAGGGTGCTCTGCAGGCCCTGGGCCTGTCTGCGGGATAGCACGAGGAGCCCTGGCAGGGCCAAGAACAGTGTGTTTTAGATCCGCCGTGACAAGTTGGAGTCTGCTGTGCTTAAACAAGCTACATATCACCAGGATTTTTATTCCTGGCATTTAGACCTTCCAAAACATAAGTGACATTTCAAATAATTTAAAAGTTCCCATACTGACCTTTGAAGTTGTCTGTGTAGAAATTTCATTATATTAAGGAACGTAAATTTCTCTGATAAGAAAATGTTTTCCTTTGGCCTATTATTTCGGCACTGTCTGGGGTGAAGGAGTGTTATTTTTAGGAAGAGTGGGGACTAATGGTTGGTAGTGACAGTAATTATAGAGACTTAGTGAGCAGCAGTGACACAGCTTAACCTGCTTTATATTTGAGAATTAATTTGTCCTGCTGGCACCTGGCGCTGTGAACCGTGGCCAGAAGTGCAACAGTTAATGAATGTCCTGGTAGGAACAGGAACAGGGTGGTCACAAAAGAGTGAATCTGCCTTTGGGAGAATGTTTTTCAGTGTATCAAATAGTATTGTTTGCCTGTCAGACTGAAATCCTTCCTCTTAAGGAATTTTTTTGGTTGGCTGGATTTTTGCTGATGTTGTTTAATTTTAAGCTCTTTTCCACATGAAGCTATTCCTGTTCACTACAAAAAAATTTGTTTTAGATCCTCTCTGAGTCACGGCTGGCCTTTCTTCCTCACCATGTACCTGGTGCCTGGCACAACTGTGTGCTCAATAATAAGAGAGGAAGGCAGGGAAGGGAAAGGAGATGGGGAGAGGGTGCTCTTCTGCCTTTAGGTCAAGAATCCATGCATTCAGGGAATGTGTGTTTGCGACATCTGTTCTATCTGTTTAGAGTCAAGTGCCTGGTATGTAACTCTCTTTTCATTCTTTTTCCTCACCCAAAGCAGCACATGCTAAAATCTTCATAGAGACTGTCCTTTCTTAAACCTTCCTGATTATAGAGGATGCAAGAAGTCACTTAGAAAAATGCTTAGTGTAATGGCAAAATTGTTCTGTTCGTATTGGCAAGTGTACAGTGAACCTTTTATATGTGGAAGGTTGAATCTTCTATTAGAATGCAGCCCCCAGCTCTGCTATCAACTGCTTTATAAACCTGACACTGAAGTGGAGTAAATAGAAAGCCCTGTTCAGAAAATTAAGACAGTCGATGGAACCTACACAATGGGCTCATCTTCTTTCACACCTCCTTTGTTGTCCTCAGCGAGTTACAGTATCATCACGATCATCACCACCATTAGTTGGTGACACTTATTAAGCACTTGCTGTGTACCAGTCACTCCACAGGGAGTAACCTACTCAGACCTCACAACTTTCTATGTTAGGTATTATTGCTATTCCTACTTTGACAGGTATGGCAAAGGAAGTCCCCAAAATTCTGTAACCTGACAAATGGTCAGGAAACGATGGAATGAATGTCTGACTCCATCTAGTGTGTCTTTGTGCAGGCCTGTGCCCACTACGCTGGGATGCTTCCCACCAAAGGCTGATCTGTGCTCCAGTCAAAACATGCCCCCTGCAGAAGCTGTTTGCACAGACTGAGGAGGTTTTATTCTGGCTTATTAAAGGTAGTGTGGCCTTTGGGTGAAAGGCCTGTGTACAGGGTTTAGAAATCAGAATTCTAATTCCAGCATTACCATTACTGTTATTCCCTATGATCTTGAGGAAATAAGATGGATTAGTTCCCTCCATCTGTGGCAACAGTGTGACTACTGTCTTTGTGTTGTTGGAATGGTACTGTGAGAGCAATTTAAATACTCTAAATAAAAGCCAGGAAATGGTTTTGTGGTCTCTGGATGACCCCTGTAGCCATTCAGTTCCAGGTAATTTCACTCATTTCATTTGTAGAATAAAACAAGTGTATTTTACACACACATACACACACACACACACACAAAGTGTATTTTACACACACACACACACACACACACACACACACACACACACACACCACCCCCACCCCCTACCCCGACAGCTCCAGATTAGACCTGAGCTACAAGAGGCTATACTATGGGCACAGCACTGGTTAGACAAAATAGAAGTTGGATGAGTCTCCAAAACTGTTGGACTCCACCGTGTCTGCCTCAAGCTGTCTGGCCCTCCACCTTGGCCATGATTTCCATTCAGCGTCCACTCTTGGAATTAGGGCCTATGCTCTGAAACAGAATAGCCCCTCACACAGAGCTGGCTGGTTTCAGCTCATCTGGAGGCTGCAGCTCCAGACTGACGCCTGGGGAGCAGGAGGACCGCAGGCTCCTGAGGAAATTGGCCGAGAGAGACAGAGCACCAGTGTTTTCTGCAGCATGGCTTGACTATTTGTTATGTCTGGATTTGCTGGCCAGTAAACTTTTTCTCTGGGCAACAAGAGAACCAGTCTACTCTCCTAGAGGCCTTTGGTCAAAACTAGTAATAATAATAATAGAAACACTTGTTAATTGTCTAATATTTTCCGTCTCCTATAACAATTCTACATAACACTGTCTCATTTAATTGTTTCAACAAATCTGTCTTCAAGGGGCTCTTAGCCTCCTTTGAAAAGAAGAGGACCTTGAAATTCAGAGAGGTTAGCTAATAGGCCATGACCGCACAGCTAGGAGGAGACAGAGACAGGATTTGATCTTTTGGTCTCTCTGTCTTTCCAAAGTCCACCATCTTAACGACACATTTTTACTGTCATCCACACTGAAACGTAGGGGCAAAACCGTCATTTTACTTTTAATTTAAAATTACTTTTCTAAGAGCACACTATGTACCACCCACTGTTGAGCACTTGGGATTAAAAGGAATAGATTGAGTCCTCAGGAGGCTTCCAGCCTAGTGCTGTGTTTCTGTTGGTATTTGGGGCTGAATGATTTCCGTTTGGGAGGTGCTGTCCTGTGGATTGTAGGTTCAGCAACCACCTTGGCCTTTGGCCACTAAATGACAGTAGCATACACACTCCCACACTCAGTCATGATAATCAAAAGTATCTTCAGGCATTGCTGGAGGGCAAAACCATCCTGGGTGGAGAGTATCTGGTCTAAGGGAAGAGCTCAGCTTGCAGGAGAATGGCAAGCTGGTGTTCTTCGGATGAGTAATTTACTGCCTACAAGGTGCCCTATTCAAAGCAGCTGGGCAGGAGGCACTGATGGGGGAGGTGAAGGGGTTCCTAATAGTTCTGTTGCTCTAGCCTGTACCTGAAAGACATTTATTATTCCTACTGTCTGACCTTTAAGGAAAATTCATCATTCCCCCACACCCCTCTCTCCTGCTGGCCTACAGCTCAGCATTGCCTCACCCTTGTTTTGCATGAGCTTTGCCATGGTGCTGTGTCCCCAGACTTGCATAACAGCAGAAAGCTTTATGTAGTCTGGCTGAATTGACAGAACTAAGCCAGCAGGCTGCAGAGAAATAATCCATCAGCTTAGATGACATAAAAGGTCACGATTAGTCCAGGAGAATGGACGGCACATGCCAAAGGCCCTCTAATTCCATGCTTGTTATTTGCCACGGGAAGCATCTGCCTATTACTCGACCACTCCACTGCGGAGTAGACAAACAATATTAAATACATGAATCTGCATTGCACAAAATCGTTGTAATAAATTTAACCACATTTTATCTTTTTGCAGATGAATGCAGTGTAGACCATCAATTTCTCTCACCTTCCCTGGCGACATTTTTCCTTTCCATCTGTGATTTCCCTCCTGCTGCTACTCTGTTCCTTCACATCCTGTGTTTCTAGGGAAATGAAAGAAAGGCCGACAAATTTGCTGCAACCTCTTGATAACAAGTGGATTTTCCTATTAACTCGACCACTCCACTGTGGAGTAATTCTGAAACATCGTTGTTACTCTGAAGGGCTTCATTCATCTTGTTAAAGGTAACATTGAAAGGCCCTCTCCACAGAGTGGGTTTACAAATGAAAAACATCCAGATTTACACTGACAACATCACAACTAGAAAAGGAGTCCTTCGGAGAAGGTGAGGTTTAGCAGCATCTAGCAAATGCTGTGCATATAGTTAGTGCCCAACTGTTCTAGGTTGTTGGATAGATCACATGGTTATTTAGGGAACTTCTTGATGTAAGATGAACAGATTTCTATTCTGGAGAATTCCTATTTGTTCTCTCTGCTTTAAATTTGACTGGAAGTTTTCCACCGGTTTGCCTATGAAATAGTTCAAAGCTAAGTTTATATAGAATTACATCAACTCTCTATCAAAGGTGGCCATCCTCTACTGGTCAGGGGATAAAAGCTGTATTTGTTATTTTATTACATCTCCCTCCCTGGCTATAAGAGCTAAAGACAGATCCCCTCTTGGGAAATTAGCTTTTCTGTTTGTTAATGGCTTTGTGATACTGGCTATTATTACTAGAAGGAAGTACATTTTCCATACGCATTGAGTAGCATTTTGTGTTTAAATTTAAATATACAAAGCTGAATATGTCTGCCTTCATTGTGGCTGCTAGTACATGAGATTGTCTTCACAGTTCCACCAAGGGAGCCAGGCTATTAACAGCAGCTCTCTCAAGGCAAGTCCTGTTGTTTTTCAAAAAGTTGAAATGAATCATAGATACAGACAAACTCAGAACCTTAATTCATGTTTCTTAAATGGGTTAATTTGTCTTTAATGTAGTCTTAGTCATAAAATTTGCAAATTGAGAAGAAAAAAATAGTAACTGACAAATCATTAACTAGAGAAAATATGAGAATCAAATTATTTGAAAACTTGTGTAACTGTTCAGAATTGCATATTTTTCACTGATAAATGTGTTTCTCTGGCAAATACATTTGCAAATGGTTCCACTCTCTCTCCTTTTCTTTTTCTAGACCCCTTTTTGACTGGATGTTGTTTTGTGAAATGTATTGTTACTTAACTACTTCCTTCATTAACACTGACAAAAAAGTACATTAGGGGGATGGGTTTGACACGGTTTCTCCAGGTAACTTTCCCAGCCTGCTGTCTTCATAGTTGCCTCTTATTTTCCCACTGTCACCACTGCAATTATATTATGTAAAAGCTATGCAAAAAAAAAGTTTTTTTGGTGGGAATAAATTTTCTTGAAGTCTATTTTAAAATTACAGCTGAAGTATATATATTGTATCACACAGTATTTTCCTTGATATTGAACACAAATTAAGGCCTCCTCTCTGGTTTTACATAAAATGACGTGAACCTGACTGGGTCTGCATTGACTTTTTAAATTGAAATTATGAAAAAACAAGGAAGACAACATTAACAAAATATTGTTTCTAATTGCTGATCCCTAACTGTATATTTTTGAACTTTGAAAATGATTTGGCATGGTTTCATTTTACTGCAGTAAGAGACCTTGTTTACTTTTAAGAAGTAGTAAAATTCTTATGTTACTCTCTTATAAATAGCATTTGATGCAAGGATTTTAAAGGTTGCTGGCATTATATACAGGTTTGATGTTTTTCCTATTTTTTCTTACTTAGGATTCAACATAAAAACATATCAGTCCTTATTTTTAAATAGGATTAATAACACCATTTTTCTACTTTGTTGCCCTTTCTTATCCTGACTGTAATCAGAATTGCTATGGCAGATTAAGATAGGTCAGTGGAAGAGATCAGAGAGGAAATACTGGAACAAGCTGTACTGGGTGCCATAATAAGCAAACATAAAAAGTAGTTTGGTCTTTGTGACTCCAAATATACAACTAATATGGTATTTTAAAATGAATCTCAGTTACTAGTATGTTTTTAATTTTATAGTACAGTAAAATGGGACTCTGTCTTGTCTACAGAGTGGCCATGTGAGATCCATACCTCCGTGATAGATGAGTTATTACTGAGATGATTATCACACAGAAAGGGGCCATTTTTCTCCATGCTGGAAAGCCAAGATCCTCTCAAAGTAACAGTCACCATGTTCTGGAAAAAAATAGTACAATAAAACATACAATCACCAAGTTAGACCTAATCTAGCAGGTTAGACTTAACTGTTGTTTGAAGAGTTATTATAGAGTAGTGGTTTGAGCTTAAATTCTGGCATTATAACAGTTATGATCATTCTTATCTCTGATTATGCAGTATTTACATCTAGAAATACAGAGTCTTCATAACAAACACTGAGAGCTATATTTCTCCAGGGAGTAAAGTAGATAATACTCAGCCTAGTCAGTATATACAATTGATCATTATAAGAAGTCACTAAGTAGATCCTGGCTTAGGGATGTTTGTGTGTTTTAAGAGTATTTCTGGAATAGTGTTTGTAGGAGCATAGAGCTTTTATGTACCACAAATAAAGACAAATTTCTCTTTAAGGAAAGAGTTCTCTGAGATAGCAATAAATAGATTGTGCTATTTCTTTGAAATTAAAAGAGTGAAGTCTGTTTATTGCCTGTAGACAAAATGGAATATTAAGTCTTAAAAAACAAAGCACTGCTTTCACATCTGACTATCCCAGGAAAAAACAGGAAAAAAACTAGAAATTGTTTTGAAAACTCTAGCATGTACCTGCTGAAATAGGATGCTATTCCCAAAGTAAGGGGCATTTGCTTGAGTGGTTTCTTTTGGTTAGTTAAGTTTCATTCTATTTACTAGTTCAAATATATACTGAGCCCCGGCCTTGAGCCAGATGCTATTCAGGTGCTTGGGAAACACTGGTAACAAAAAACAGACACAGATCCCTGCTTTTGTGGAACTTAAGATGTTCTGAGATGCTGGATCATGTGTTTTAGTAAAATCATCTTATTAAAACCTTTTGTGAGGCAAATATAATCAAAAGCTACAAATAATTAAAAACATTATATAAAAATATATACAATCCCAAAGAAACAGCATTTAAAGAATTTTTAGGAAGGTGAAAGATACTGTAGAATCTTTCTACAGTAAAAAAGATATTTTAGAATCTTTTAAGATAAATTTTTATAGCTCTTAAGTGATACTGACTTAATAATATTCAGATTTCAAATTTTGGTAAACTAACTTCAGGTTATGTATTTGCTATACTGAGAAATGAAACATCTTATTTGACTAATTGAAAATAAGAACCACACTTAAGCAGTTTTAAATTTTACTAAATTTACATTGGGCCTACAAAGAATATAAAGGTACCTAAAGTTACCTTTGACAGAAAGCCATCCATATCTTTTATCAAACTTGGCAAGTTCTGTATTTCTTAATGCTGTTATGCGACTTTAATACCCTAGCATTGGTGTGTTTGCAGCCGTTCCTTGTTTCTTCTACATGAATGAAGCAGTTTTGATATTCTTTTGCTGTTACGACTGCCTGTCAGATTCACTTCTTCGTGGGTTCTTTACTGACTGTTCCGGGAGGCAGTGAGGGGCAGGGCTGAGGCACACGAAGGCCTGGTGTCAGGTGCAGGCTCCAGAATAAGAAAAAAACACCCAATCTTTGTCCCTTTATAACTGACTTGATTTTCTAATCCTTCCCATTCCCAAACACACATACCTTCTCTAATCTTGTCGTAAATCACATCCTTTCCATATATAACTACAAAATACTCCTTCCCAAAAGCCTTTTTTTAAGTGCCACCTACCACATTTGTGGCTTGCTTCTCTGTGCTATCTGGTCTGTGATTTATGAATTTACTCATTTTACTGTAAGGTGAGTGAGTGAAATTAGGAATAACCCTGCCCCTAGAAAACATATATAAATAAATAGAATGACCATGTTGTATCAAGAATAATTTAATTTTTCAGAATTTGGGATTATTCATGCATTTGTTTCCTTTGAACTGATATCATGCTTCTATCTGTGGATGGATGTATCCATAGCTCAAGTTGACATTTTCAGGACTTAACACTGTAGCATTTATGCTTCTCCTTAAAACTCCACAGAGGTGAGGTTTTAGCTAATATACAAGTGACTGGATATTCTATGCAGAGTGTAGGGGAAGAACATGGGACTAGGAGTTGTGTATCACAGCCCACTCTTGAGTTTCAGCTATAGCTACAAATGAGTTAGGTTAGAGATTCAGAGATTAGATTAGAGATTTCTGACAGCACTTCCAGTTCTAAAATGTCAGAAATGCAGACGGATTAACACTGATACAGCAGAGCAAATTACTTTGTGAAAAACAACCGTGATAGCTGCAAACGGACAGCCAGAGTGTTTATGTACCTTCTCGATGGTTAGGAATCCATAACTAATCCTAACCCTGTGGACCAGGGGTTTGTGGCACTGGAAGTGAATGCCATTCCACACACCCATGAACCAGTTGGGAGCTACAGCTTACCAGCTGGTTATGCTCAGACTCTTGTTGCAGCATTAGGTTCAGCTTCCCAAGCAGAGGTCAAGGCTTTGTGAAAATGACCTTTCTTCTCATTAAAGGCATTTAGACCCCCACCCCCACCCCCAGCAAAGCACACACTGAATGGTTCAATTCAGCAAGTATTTATGAGCACTTCCTAACTGCAGAAGTATAGTGTTAGGTTCTAGGGGACCAGAAACGTGTTTGCCAATTCACCTTCCACGATTCTCATCTTTATCCTTGTGGTGACCCCACCCAACACCTTGCATAGTGTCTGGGTCATAGCAGGCATCAGAAATGGATTTGAACCAACTAGACAAGGTCCATATATGCTCAAGGGAGTTCCCAACCCAGCAATAGGAGAAAAATCTTAGTTGTTTTTTAAAAATTCACTTTTCACAGTTTTTTTTAAATACATGTATTTATTATGCTGTAAAAAGCAACACTACCTGATTTCATTTAAAATAAATATTTTCCAATTTCAGAATACTTACAACTTACAATTTTAAGATTGGACTCACTTTGGGAGTTTCTGGAAGCAAATACATTTATATCTGTACAATCCCCAGGAAGAATTTAAATCCAACATCAAGTCATTCAGGCTTTGCCAGACAGACATCATCAAATGTTCATAGCTAATCCAGTTTTGCAGCTAAAGGGCAGTGTGGGGCAGCAGTGGGGTATAGCACGTTACACCCCCAAAATGAAATAATTAGAACTGAGACCCACTTTCCCAGCAAAAACAACAACGTATAAAAAGCTTTAAACATGACCATATAGAGCTCTCATGATACAGAAAAAGCACATGTGATCCTAAAGTCAAAACAAAAGATCTTTGGAGTATTACTGATGGCAGCATTCAACAGCATAATCAAAAGCATTTAAACCAAATATACTTGCCATACCAGTCGACAGCAAACAGAGCAGACACTGGCAGAGTCATAAATAACCTCATAGGTAAAAAAGGGCTCATTTAACTAAACCACAAAGGTTCCACGGAATAGTTTTGATCTGAGAAAACATGAAAACTTTCTTTGTTCTCAAATAATAGTTAATCTATTAGAGAAAAGCCTCAAAGTCATTGGTAATCTTCAAGCCAAAAAATTTAAGTGTCTTCACATGTCATTTTAATCACACAAAGCAAGTTTGAGCAGTTATTTCAATTGATTTCAGTTAAAAAGTGTCTATCCCATAATATCTTTGGAGTTAATGCTGTTCCTTTGCAGCATTCTGCAAATGCTACCTGTTTATGTGGCTTGGTAGATCCATGGGGCAAGAACACAGCACCAGGCTAGATAGATGCCCACCCACCATATTCCCCACAGCACACACATGGGAATGGCTTTGTGCCTGATGCAGCACAGTTCAAGAACAGTGGCTGTGGTTCCATGAAAGGAGGTGCTGTCTAGGTAATGAGGAGGGCAAGGGCTGAAGCCACTGACGTAGGCTGGAAGCAACATCAAAACCCTTGGAGGCTGCTGGAGTGGAAAAGGGGTCGTTAGGCATGATAAAGCTTGGAAGCAGCAGTGGTGCTGATAGGAAAATAAAAGGCAATTTACTATATTAATGTGACAGCTAACATTCACATTGTTGATGATTCTGCTCATTTCACTAAACACAGCTTCAAAGAGGTCCCTTTGTGTGTGTGCCTGTGTATGTGCTTAATATGAGAAATCCTCAACATACCCCATTACCTCTCAGGTATGGGATAGTGTTTTATGTGCAGTTCTTCCCCAAGACAAACAATGGGTCTCGCTTTAAGATGAAACAGCCTTTTCTTATTAAACTATAGAGTCCACTAAAATTTACATACTGAGAATCAGGAGGAAACGAGTTATTTAGTGGTCTCTCAAATAGAGCAAATATGTTGATGCAGACTAGGTTTAAAAGCACATGTTATTTGTAGCAGTTCCCATACCATCAGAATAACTTTGGTAGCTTAGAGCACTTCTAGATTTGTCTTTATCTTTATCCTGGAAGCTGAAAAATATCTTCTTAAAGAGCTGCAATAGCATGTCCCTTCCTTTTTAGGCTGATGAATTTGACTAATTTGTATTTAGCTTTCTAATTTGTCTCTGGTTCATCTCCTATAGACCAATGACATAGTTATGTAGCTTCGATGCAAGATACAGGAGGCATTTTCTGACTTACTGTGGAAATCATGAAAACTGCATAGTATGCCAGCACCCACTTTCGCAGCTAAAGGGAAGAGGCAAGTAACTAAATGTCTGGGAAGAGAGGCTGGACTAAGGGGATATAGAAAAAGGAAATTTTTTCAAAAGCATTGTTAACTACATTCACACAAATATTTTGGTCACTAAACGTATCTTAAACAGAGTCCCTGATAAAGAATTGGTCTGTGCTACTAACAGCTATTAACTATTGTAATTCTCGAAGAGTCACATCTTGAAGCTAGGGTGATGGGAGGCATTTTAATCACACACCCTAGGTGCATATAATCGTTCAAACACTCAGTCTATATTTGAAGTCTTGAAAATCACCTTACTTCGCTTCTAAAGGCAGCCTTGATCCATCTGGACAGACTGTACAACAAAGCTTAGTTTATAAATGCAGATCAGCAGATCATCATCACAGATTGAAAATTCACAAAACACACAAAAGTAAATCATGAAGACCACACACTTAAGCTAGCATTGGAAACTATGTCTTTTACATCAAATTATACAATGCACGAGGTAAATATTGCTCACATTATGGAGGAAGATTGCATTATTTCTATTTTTTCCCAAAGAAATCAGATTTGTCCTGTGCATACAATGAAGCCCCAGTAACACTGAAATGACAAATGTTGTAAAATATACATCACTACCAGATAAATACACACGTTCTTCATAATCATTTTCCACAATTAAATAGGTAAGTGATGAAATCTTGGGCTTAAGACCATTATAACAATCCATCAAGATTCTTATGGACTGTTTGGTTTTCCTTTCCATCGTCGGAATCTCCTTGAGGCGTGTACTGGACTTGGTATTCCTGGAGGATTTTAAATACATCGTGGTGTCCAAAGTGCAGCGCTTCATCCATGGGGGTGTTATTCCACCTACATGAGTAGCACAGCATGGACTGGGTCAGTAGGTAATTTCTGTGCAAAAATGATAACCCACCATTCTTTGATTTTAAATGCAGGTTAAATGGCCCTTGAAATTTAGCCATTTTAGTAATATTCAAGTAAAAATCAATGGAAGAAATGCAGAAAGGGATTTGTCATTTATTTAAAACATGGTGTCACTGACAACTTGGGAAATGGGGAGGAAGAAAAGATTATCTTCTACAAAAGGAGCTTGTTTACATGTCTAAGTGCTTATGGAGGGGAAGTTCTAGTACTGACAGATAAAACAGATTCCTAGTATTCCTGAGTTTTAACTTCATTAAAAGCCCAAAGGATTTCTCTTTAAATAAAACGTTCAAAGAAAATTCAGGTATATAACATCCATCACCCTAGTCTTTGACAGAAAATTTGTGTTCTGTCAATTTCAAGATCACAATAAATCTCCGAAGCCTGGAAATAACCATGACCTCATTAGGGCTGAGACACACTGGGAGAGCAGGAGGGGCCCCAGAGGAATTGACATTTTCATTATCTGTGGGAAGGATGGGAATCCAGAGATTCAACGGACCAGTACACACCCAGAAGAATAACTACCCTTTCCATGGTAAATGTGTTTATGGGGCTGAGCTCTTCAGAGTGATACAGACAGACGAAGTCTGAAGATGAGAAGATATGAAGAGCTGCCAGCAGTGTGGTTAATCAGCTAAGTAGGAGGAGACAACACTATGAAATTCACAACAAGTAAATGACAGAGTGATAATTATTCCCTAATACTTCCCAAACTATTAAGCCTCTCTTCCCATCCTCTCCCTCTCATGTCACTTAACTTCTCCATGGCTACCAGGCTCTCTGACTTCATTTTTCATGCTACTCTCACCACCTTCGGCTTTTCCTGCTTTCCTTTCCATCTGTCCTTATTCTTTTATCTACTTAATGGGGTCACAATACAGAACCAAAATGTTTTTAAAATAGTCTCATTTAAAAAATATTTTTGGGTAAAATACGGTAACCTCTTAATTTTTAAAACCAGGTAAGTCACATTTTATATGTATCTTTGTGCTTCTCAAAAAAATACCTGAGCTATGTTGCTTTTTACTTCTTTTGACCATTCATTTAGGGAATTAGTGGCCTTAAATTGGGGGTGGGGGAACTTTTCAATCATCTACAGCATATAATTTTCTGTCTTTCTGGAAGAATGGAATGTTAACTGCAAGTTACCTTTTTGACAGTCCTTCCATGAAATAATACAAAATATCAACTTTAAAGAATACACTAAATTCACTCAATCCTATTTTATAATTTGAGGTAATAACTGATTCTATAAAATAGAGAAAAGAGTTTTCCTGGTCTAGCTTACATTCTAGAACAGCTGAATACCCAGTTACTAAGTTTGTTACTCATCTAACTTTTGCCTATCAGCTGAGTACTTCTGTACTTCCACATTCCTAGCGGCCAACTTAGGGCAAAAACCCAAAACATTTCAATCCTTAAATATGCAAATCACAATAAATATTTCCAGCATGTATTAGATAGTGGGAATTATAAACATGGAGTGGTGTGGGAGGAGCTCTCTTCAGTTTCTTGCTCTAGAAAGAAGTGGTATAGGCATTACTTTTGGGGATAAAAGGGAAGATTATCTCCCTAACATGGTTTTAGAATACGACCTATAAAGGTCATGATTGTAGATAACAGAAGTGTTACCATACATACAAAATGCTAATAATTTCCAGGCACTGACATAACTTTTCTCCATTTCTTGCAAACTGAATAAAACCCAAACCTCTAATTTAAAATTAAAACAGTAAAAACCTTACCACATAGAAAGATCTAATAAGCTAGAGAATAATCAACTTGCCCGTCCCAAACTTTACAATCCTCAAATATTCAACCCAAACTATAATTGAACATATCAAACCTCTTCCAGCAAGTATTTTTTCCTTCCATTCTTCTAAACCTTGGTTTTCATTACTCATCCAGTTATATAATGTGCAAATTGCACAACTACAGAGTTTACATATATGTGCATACCTAAGCTGTGCTCTTTGTCTTCCCTTGACTATCCACTTTGTGAAGCGTGTTCACTGCAGGATGTATGGCAGTTTGCCATGTGGACAAGGGAAAGGAGAGGAGAATACATTCCAAGCAGATTTTCTGTGCTATGGATAGAGTACCCTTTCCTTCCTGTAATTCTGTCAAATCTCATCTCCCCCAAAGTACTGATTAAAATTGATCTTGCACGAATCCTCCTAGAACTGACTTAACCAAACTCAGGAATTTCATCAAACTCCAATATATTCAATTTAGAGTTTCTTAACTAATTTTCTTACACATTTTAATATGCTCCTATAAATATTTTGTGTACCCTGTATTGTTAAAAGGCCATGAGGATGAAATTCCTATTTTCTCTTTCCAAAAACAGAGTTATTTTCTCCATATAGTCTGTTGACTGACAGACTAACCTTGAAAATTCTAGAAGACCATCCTTAGATTAGAAATACAATATGGAAGAGAGAATCATCTACCTAACAGGAACAAGGTTTTGTTTGTTACCTTTATAAAGCACCAGAGCAAGTTCAAGAATGTGTCCAATATATACATTATAGCCCTGAATAGTAAAACACTAACTTGCCAATTACATGTTAGAAGGTAACAGAAGTGCTCACCTGTCCTTGGGGAAAGGATTTACTTTGCAGGCTTCCAGCAAAAATTTAACAACTTCAACATGACCTATATCCAGAACAAAAGCATCAAATTTCAGTATTCAGTAGAAATGAAATCTGAAGAAAAAAAATTATTGATGAGCAGCTCATATCTCACCCTCTGCAGCAGCTACATGGAGTGCTGTTCTAGAATCGTAGTCTCGCTGTTCCATATCCATGGCTGACAAAGCAAATCTGAAAATTTGTAAGCATAGCTACTTATTGTATATAAAATTTAATTCACACTTCTAACATTTAGTCCATCAGTTCAGTTGAAGGTCCTGTGAGGCAGGTGCCATCCTTCAGGTTCATTAATGGGAACTTGAGACCCTGTTGAGTACACAGGTGTCTCAGGTAAATGTCACTACCTCTCTTAGCTTTGGTCTCTGGTTAAGAGGAAACATTCACCATTTCTCACAGAATTAGGTTTCATTACATTACTCTTCATAGCTCAAGAATTGTAGCACAACTAAACCAAAGTGTGTGCTTCAGAAGGGCAAGGAACTAATACCTATACTAAAGTTAAATGTTTTCACTAAGGCTCCCATTCTTTAATATTCTATAGTCTACAAGTACTGATCAGACATTTTTTAAAGTTTTTAAAGTGCACATTTTTTGTGATGTAATTGACATGTAAGTTTCAGGTGTACGACTTGACATGATACATTTATATATTAGAGTATGATCATCCATTGCATTAGCTAACACCTCCAGCACATCAGTTCTTCTTTTTTGTGGTGAGAACAATGAAGACCTAGTTTCTTAGCAACCTTGAAGTTTATAGTACAGTAGTGTTGATACAAGTATTAATCAGTCTTTAAAACAAAGGTAGAAATTAAGCATACACATTTTTCCACCTTAAAGTTCAGTTGCAACTCTATACAGCAGACCTTACATTAAGTGTACAGGCCTCTGTGACCTAACCCTGGCGATCTGCAGAACACCAAATGCCTCTACTTGCCCATCGCCCTCACCTCCGCAGATGGGGAGTTAGTGGTTGATGGAGACTGAGAAGGCATTGTCTAATTCCACTAAAACATTAATAGTCATTTGCCAGATTAGCTGAACACTTACCACTCTGGAAAACAGGTTCTGGCTTTTATAGGAGGTAGAAAAGAACAAAACTGCACAGCAAGCCTAAGGCACTGGGAGTGAGGATTTCATATAAATTAGTTTGGGTCATTTTTATTAGAGAGAAATGGAAGTTAAGACTTCAGCCTTAAAATGCCTGTTTGCCCAGCACTAATTACACAAACATCTGTAAACCATATGCTGATCTACCCTGTTAACATACCTCCGAAGTGCAGACACATCTCCGGTATACGCAGCAAACAAAAGGTTTATCACTGACTTTACCTGTGAAGGAAAAAATGTTCAGACATCTACAGGGGAAAATAAATACATGGATGTACAATTATCACTGGTATGTGATTTCCATGTGCTTTGAACACTTCAGCTGGGTCACACACAGGAAGTTATGACAAGTACACTTCTGCAGCCAAAAAGGACACACGTGGTATTTTACTTTTTTAAATAGAGGATTATGAGGGAAAAATGCAATAAAGATACATGAGTGAAGGAATGCAATGATGGTATCAACTGGGATGAAAGGATGGAAACTTGTGACCTGTGAAAATATACATAGTCGGTGCAACTGAAAATTGTTTAGAACCTTTCTCATTCAGTTTAATGTCTCAGAACTGTGACCTGACTTGTATACTCATAATATTCACACACATCATTATTAAAAACTAAGTCATGCTATATAAATGCCTAATCCCTGAGCAATCTCCAATGACTGGCTTCTTTAGGAATCGTATTATGAGACAACATTCAGTAATCACCTTAAACTTTAGGACTGTACTACACTGGAAAGAGAGTCTTCAGTTGAATATCCAGGCAATACAAAGGGGGGCATTCTCAGAGCCTGTGATGCTGCCTCTTCTCAAAAGGTGGGTAAAACTCCCAAAATATGAAGTCACTGCTATTGAGTGCTCCACTTCCAAGTATATCTTCTTTTATCAATTATCTACTTTCTTGTCCTTATAATTAAGGAATAGATAGTTATCCTAAAAGCCATTGGATTCTGACCTGCTTTCATAAAGACTATCCAACCCTGTTTTTGAGGAACTAAACTATGGAACATTTGCTGTTGGTACATACTTCATAAATTTCCACCTATGTCTTAGACTTTGCAACTTCAACATTTATACTGATGATCCAACTGATATTGGATTCAGTGGTAGGAAACAGAAATTGGAGGGATGGAAAGCCACAGCCCTGGAAGCTTCGTTTTCAGGGTCTTACCTGAACATTCCCCCTTTCCACCATGACTTCCCTTTCTGACAACCTGTGAACTTTTAAATCGAACTGGAACTAACCACTGCCAGACTCTTCTAATCCAGCATTCTCAAAATGTGTTCTGCAAAAAACTAGTCCACAAATGCTCTATTTTTAAAAAAGGGTCCCGTGGTCAGACATTTTCTTAAAGCAAATCCTCTTTTTGGAGATTCATGAGCATATGAAAGACCCTATAAAGTTCTTCAGTATGGGAATCTAACCAGCTGAGCACACCCCCCAAATGTTACTACTTACCATTAATGTTGATATCACTTCCAAAAGTCTTAAACTTTTATTCCTTCAGTCCATTAGCTTCCCTCTGGCTACACTTCAGTTCTCCTTCCCAGCCTTATTTTGTAGTTAATCCCTTGTTAACCGTAAGTCCAGAACAGTTTCCTCAATGGGGGTGGGGGAAGGGACTTAATGGAATCACCTAGAATGTTTTAAAAGTATATACAAGCATGTCTTTTCCCAATTCTAGTCATCCTGTTCGCACACCTCAAGTTTATACATTTTAGGGAAAACAGCCTTTTAAAAAACTCTCCAGATGATTTTAATATGTACTCTTCTGGGTTATGAACCATTGTTTCATGTAACCTTAATTTCCTTCTTTTATAATCGGACTAATTTGGAATCCTCAATTCCCCTTATGCTCCTGGGCCCACAGGAAAAATACTGATTGGCTATTACAAATTATTTCCAACTGGTCTCCTGTAGCTGCTTGACAATTTTTTTTTTCTTACTGGTTTACATTCACATTTTTTCAGGCCGTTAATACCAATGGCAACCTAAAACAGATGACCCTGGCCACAGCTTTAGTAAGATAAACTGTTCTCACCTTTTATGTAAAATACCTGCTTCTAATACCTTATTCTCTCTTCCATCCCTCCAAACTTTAAAGTAAGGTCTGAGATTATCTTCTTCACCTTGCTTCAAAGATACATCCTCCAGATCCCCTAACCCTGCTCCCATATTTATCCTGTTTCTAGCAACTTCAACTTTTCCTCTTTCATTGGTTTCCTTCTCTGCCTTAATACAGACACAACTTCAACCTACTTGAAACACATGTAACACTATTGTTACCCTCTTGCAGTGCATATTTTCTGAAAGTTTGTATGTTCAATTCCCTTGAAATTACCTTTACACCCACTCTTACCTCTAAATAACCCTTCAAAGCTCCAGCAGCCTTCCTAAGCCCTGATTTTTCTGACCTCTGATTGTATCAATTTCCACCCTCTCCTTGTCTTCCATGGTGCTGGTTACTGATCATCCTCCTGTTCATTGGTTTGCAGAGTCTTTCCCCACTTTCCACTGCCTAATAATACTCTGAAGGCAGTCTCCAGCCTTCTCGTTTTTCAACATAATTTCCCTCAAAAGTTTCATGCATTCCTTTGGGGAGAATGACTTACTGATCTGTATCTTTAAATCTTTGTTCCTAAACCTTAACTCCACAGCCCCTCCTGCTTATCATGCTGTCATTTCAAACTCAAAAATAGCAAACTTCTCTGCAGCCTTGTCTCCTCACCTGGGCTCTGGAAGTCCACGTCATCTGCCTACTTGACATTGCCTCTAGAATGACTCATAGGCCCCTCAGACTTAAACCCAGAATAGAACTTTATTTCCACAACCTCCGCCCACCATGACCCTTAGCTCCTCTTCTGGTCTCCCTTATTTTGGGATGACACTACAGTTCATCCTGTTGCTGAGTCATCACCCAGGGCTGCTGCATTTGATTGCACAGGTTGAGCCTCCAAGGATGCCCAGCCAAGCAAGCGGACCCAGCCTGTGTCCTCTCACCCAGCTGTGGCGTCTGGTACCCAGGTACATCTGATGGGAGGAAAGGAGCCTTCTTCATACAAATGTGCTGAGAGGGTCTGCTTATGCAGACAGGCAAAACTAGCTTATTCTAATTCATAAAAACCCTGGGGGTATTCCTTGATTCTACTTCTCACATCTTAAATCTAGCTCATCAACAAATTTGCTCTACCTCCAAAATACATTTGGAATCCTAATATTTCTCACCACCTTCATTACTATCACCAAGGCTCTGAGCCCCACCTTATCTCACCTGGAGGACTGCAAAAGCCTCCAAACTATTCCTCTTGCTCCACTCCGCTGCTACAAGGATCTTTTGAAACTGATTGTGGCACTCCCACGACTTCCATCATATCTAAAATAAAATTCAAACTCTTTACCGTGGCTGTCAGGACACTGAATGCCTTTCTCCCTCGTTATGCTCTGTGTCTCACTCCCTCCCACCCTGCAGGTCTACTTCAGCCAGGTGGTTGTCCTCCTGGTCTTTGGACACTCAGAGCTACATTCGCTGTGTTGCTGCTGAGATGCTCTTCCCAGGCAGTGAGGCAGGTGCCACCCCTTCACTCAGGTACCCAAACATCAGCTCACAGACTCCAAAAACACTACCCTCTTTTCATCACCCTTACCCCTTACCTTGCTTTTTCTCTTCAGAGCCCTATCACATACATACACACACACGTTTTGTGTCTTTTTCCTCCGTTAAATATAAGCTCTAAGTGTGTGAAGACCTTGTCTTTCTTCCTCACTATAACCACAGTGCCTACCACACAGTAAGTGCTCATTACCTATGTGCTGACTCAAATCAACACATAATACACCTGAAACTTATACAATGTCAATTATATTGCAATTTTAAAAATGTATTGACTAAATGAATATTCTCCCCCAAAGCATCAAATATTCAAACTGTTATCACCACTTGGGGATTAAAATGTAATTATTATATCTTCTACCTCCTTTAACTTTTACTTCTTCAGAGAATGTTAGCAAATTTATTCAATCCTCATAACCAGTGACTCTACTTCCAGTCCTTTTTCCATCTCCCAAATCCTTTGCCACTTATTTCTACTCATCTTCTCAAAACATTGCTCTGATTATTAAATGCTTCTCAGCAAGGGAGCGTCCCAAAATCACTCCTGATAATATTTAAGTTCTTTAGAAGTTGCATCCAAGGTTCTTCAGTCTGGCTAATCTCTCTTAACCTCTAACAAAGCAAAATTGGTCTTACTGTGCTTGTTCTTATCTTTGTGTCTATGCTCCTCTCTCCTTCTTTGGGAACATCTAGATTCCTAATCAAATCCTTCCTTTCCTTCAAGGGCTAGCTTGAAAGCCTTTGAAGGCTCCTTCGTTACTGCATACAGTCATCCCTTCCACAGACATCCCATCCAGCATTCATTATCCATGAAGCTTGTTGCTAGTTACCCACATGTTCTTTGTGACAGCATGTGCCAAGGAGTCATAAATTAGATACCTTCTCTCCCACTACACCCTGACTATACCAGCTGCCCCTGCTAAGCCACAGTACATACTTTTAATTCCCTAAAAGCATCTTTTCTCCACCCAGTTTTTCATTGCAGTGTTACCCTTAACCCCTCCTCTGTGAGCTCTACATCAGTCTCTTAAATCAGAAGTCATCTCTTCTACATTTGCCCCCCTATGGCACCATCACACACGATATATTTATTTGTGTATCTTATCTCCCCCACTACACAAGAGAAATCCAGAACTCTGATGTGCATAACATTATTAACTATCCATAGTTCTTATTCTTTGAAGTGTATTACTTCTTCTAAGCAATAAATTCTTGACCTAGCTCATTGACTGTATGTGTGAACTACATCCCTTTTAAAAACTCTGAATTTAGACCAATCTAGTTTGAAGAGATTTTATTATATATAATACATGCACATTGCTTAGCCACTTAACTGTTTAGTATTACCAAAGTTCTAAAAGTAGAAGTTCCTTATTACCAGGGCTCACAAAAGGCTTATTTTGGAATATAATCAGTCTATTGAGAGCATTTATTCACAAACATATTTCAGCTCAGAGAGATACGAGAACAGATCAGACAACTGTAATGTACAAAGTCTTCAAACACTAGCTTACCTTAAAAATATGATTAAAGGGTAACATGGAATTCAGCTGCAGGGCTGAATTTAGTCTAAATCAGAGGATAAGAGGTTGATCGCCAAATGAATATCATTCACTCTAAGACAGACCCTAGGTGGCAGCATATGCATGGGCACCATTCAAAATTAAAATGACAAATGCCTCTTTACTCCAGCAAACAGCCACCTGTATTTTTAAGGTTTGCATAAATCAGGAAAAGAGCTAGGAGTAGAATGCCAAGACTGAATGGCTTAACAGTTTTGATACAGCAGATGCAGTGCATTCCATTTAGAGACAGGCCATTTCCTGGTCTGTTAAAGGAGTTCCACAAATATTCCCAGCTAAACTGACACACCCTCTGGAGTGGCTACCATGGCAGAGCAAACTGGAGGAGGAGGATACGCTATGGCTCATCTTACAACTACAAGCCAACGATTGATTGACTCAATCTCCTACTCCCCCAATGATACCTGAGTAAGGTTAATTTAAAAGTAACTATAAAGGCCAGGGTCCAGAGAACAATGAGTTAACAGTAACTGCCAGGGGCATGGAACCTGTGTTTTGATGAATCAATCCTCAGTGCAGAGAAACAGAGCACACACAGTAAGGGCTGTGTTGTTTAATGTATGCCTCCCAGCAGTAAACAAACTTCACTTGGCAGGTAGCCACTAAAAATGCATGAATTAAATGTTTTCCTTTTATATTTTTTCTGAAATTATACTTTCAGATTTTCCAGTCCTACTACATTTTTCTCATTAACTCTTTTTCAGAACCTGCCAGAACCAGACAACCTTATCTTATGTGTACAAAGTAATGACAAAGTAGGACAAGAATGCTGCAGTTCACATGAGTTCATTTAACACTGGCATGCTTGCCCTATCAAAATGAACTTTTTTCCAAAACAGCTAGATGTGATTGGAGGTTCTATCAATTTTTCAAATCTAAAACATGACATTCCTTCCTAACTCTACAGTCCTATCATTCTATTCATTTTGAGCCTCTTCAGAAGTTGAATTGTGACTTTTGTCTCCTCCTCCAAATGCCTTAACTTTTTGCAAGCAGCAATTACTAGAATTACATAATCATATTACTTTGTATTTATACAGCAAACTACATGGAAAAACTCAGCATTTTTAAAGTTATGTGTCTATGCTCCTCTTTTAAACATCTCTGACAGGCTGGTTGTAAAACAATGATAGACATATTTTATTTATTACTACCATTGAGGTGAAGGGCCTTGACTCAAGGTCATATAGCATATGAATTAGTGATGTAGCTGGGATACACTCCCAATTCTGTACAAGCAGACCATGCTGATTTGAGTCCTTAACAGATCTCAGTGTTATCCAAAGGATAGAAGTAAACCAAAGGATTAAATAGTAATTTAGCTCTAATCCGTCAAAGTCCTTTTGCTAAATACTGGCAGGTGGGAAAGTAGGGCAGGAGGGAGGAAGTGGAGAAGGCGGAAGAGGGGGGAGAGGAAGAGGGGGCAGAGAGAGATTGATTCATTGGCTTTACACTTTACTCCAAGTATTTTATTTCCAACTCTATTACCAACTGCAGAACTGTGGCTTCCCTTGTTTTTCATCATTAGTTCGTCTTCATACAAAGACTAATTCAGACCTTTTGGAAAGGTTTTAATGAAAAAAAAAAAGCAGGTAACTGAAAAACCATCCTTCTGTTCCTACCACTTCCAGTTTGACGTAAGCTGCTCTCTTATTTCCAGCTCACTACAGTATCTGTTGCCCTGGAACGGATACTCTTCTTCATCTGTTAAATAAACTATCATCACTCCAGACCCAGTTTTGTTATAAAAGCTTCACTCCAACCTAGCCTTTTATAGCTTTTAAATGAACATAAGTTTTCAACCTTCTTTCATAGATTTTTTTCTTAAGGTCAGGTTGAAAAATAGAAACTATTATAGTATAAAGAAAAAAATTAAGTTGCCAGTAAATGTAAATTAATCGCTTGCTGACAAAGAAATATAAACCTGTACAGTGTGAATGTGATCACTTACTACTGAGCTTAATATTCATATGAATAACAAAATTATAGTACTTTTATCATTAGAAAGTAAGAGGCCACATGATCCTCAGCTTTACAGTGACTTATTCAAGCACAATTATTATACACCATATATAGAAAAAAACTAATCCAAACTGACATGATCAGAGGATTAGAGAAAACCCCTTATGGGACTAACAGTTCAGCAATGTCATGGCCACATTTCCTTCTCATACAGTAACTTATTAGAGGAATAAATAGAGCAGTAAATTTTACTCTAAAGAATATGGAAATTTCACTTCCAAAATAAGAGTTTCAGAGTGGCAGCTCCAAATACTGCATTCTGCTCGATCACTAGTACCTAATAAACTCCCTTAAGCATACCATTTTCAAAATTGCTCAATGAGTAGATTAATCTGAAATAATTTTACTTATTTTTAAGCTAAGACACAATTACACGAAATATATAATTTGGCAATCCATGAGAATAAAAAATTAGGATATTATTTACAACAAAATAGCTAACATGAAATACCTACACTCCCTGGATTGAGCTAAATTCTTTAAGTATTATTATCTCTGCTCTTATTATTCAAAGGCTAGGAAACTGAAGACTAGTGCATTTAAATTAGCTTGAGCAAAATAATGCTTACCAGTGGCAGAGTGAGCGAGCGCTCAAGCTCAGTCTGCCCAACGCCAGGGTCAGTGTTCTCAACCACTACTTAGTTTCTGTTGGGCCAAGAGATATCCTAACAAAACCAGAAGTGATCTCCTCACCAATACAGTTGCAAGACTAAAATCAGAAAGTAGCAACTAAGAATTTATAGGGATATCAGAGGTAATTTTCTATTGAGGTGCTAACCAAAGGTGTATTCTTTTTTTAATTGAGGAGAGACTATGGGAACAAATCAATGTGGCAAACGAATGACACAAACAGAAAAATGTTAAAGATATCTATTTTTTGCATTAGTCTTTAAAAATGAAATGTGAATTTTGGCCTAATGTGAGTAAAGCAAATGTTACTGTAACAGTATTGGTAGTATATCAGCTCGTCTTGGGGACTCATGTTACTCTGGCAAATCCCAATGAATGGCCTTAAAAGGATACCCATGGGCTCACAGGACCCTCCTTTTAAGTCTGAGTATAAAAAGCACCTAACAATGTATCTTTGTGTGGTGTGACAAACAGCACTCCTAATTAAGATGCACCAAATAGGAGAAAAAGAAATGAGCAGGTGGCTAGTCCTCTGAATAAAAGTGCATCTCCCATATGCAGACCTAAGTATATTCATACTGTGCTGACAACTATCAAACTTATATATTTATGTCTTCCTGGTTCTCATTCCCAAATATTTGTACAATTCCATGAAGATGTTAACATTAGTGTGTTCAAAGAAAGAACAAGGTGCCACACAGCTAGCATGATAAAACATCATGAATGTCATGTTTACTTACAATTATTATCAACTGAAAAAACAAGTACATAAAATCCCGAAGATCAAAGAAACTAAAAGCAAAGAAGAGTAAGACAGGAAAAGAAGAAACTGGTCGCCAAATCCTGAAACATACATACAAAAAATAAAAAAATTCAGGGTCAGGGCCAAAGGAATCAAAAGATTACTACACTATCTGGTATAAATCAGGAATAAATGCAAATGGGGGCCCTGAGAAGAGACAGGGGTTCTCTTTCTGCTAAGAAACAAAACCAAAAGCTTTGCAGTGAGAGGCAGAATGATGTCAACTCAAAATGAAAGGACCTCTCTCTCCTTTGCACTCCCCGCTAAATACTGCTACTACAGTGAAGTAAGGCACATGGGGCACAAAATACTCAATTTATCTCAGCCACAACACATCCTTACTGCTCGTAGACCTACCTCATTTTCACTGGCATCTAGCGAGCCATACTTCTTGAATGTTTATTTCTAGTTCTACTCTGAAAAGTATACCATGTGTGCTTTATGGACGACACGCACAGAAGAGGCACAATGACAATGATGTTTCTCTGGTGCTCTACACTTTTCAAAGCACTTTCGTAGATATTGTAATGTCATTACTATTCAGGCTATGCTAACATTCCTCTAGCAAAAAATGCAAGAAGCTGCTAGAGAGTAACATATTTTTAAGACTCTCAAAAAATTAATGTAACATTTGAAGGAAAAAAAAAAGATATAGATAAGCCACCAATCAAATCACTCCAGTACCATTCTCAGGGCCTTTTCATGAGACTGATTAGCCCCTATCCTTATTTAACATTTATTAATTCTTATCAGAAATATTTTATGTGAAGGAAGATGGACATAGGAAATATACAAAGAACTCACTTGTTAGTGTAATCTATGTCATTGAAAATTCTTTTAACTAGAGCCAAATCCTACAAGGAAAAAACCCTAAAAGCATGTCTTCTACACTGAGAGAATCTAGACTCCAAAACCTGTTAAAATCACTTTCTGGTAAATGCTCCAAAATCCCTTCCCTGATATTCTGCAGCTTCTAAATCCCAATCTGAAATACAATCATAAGCTGTGGGGCAGAAGCAGGACAACAGAGCAGACTGCCATCACTACGAACCCCTGGTTACCAAACTCGGTATTTCCACAATGCTGCCATGTTTTTCTCAGCTCTCTCCCACTCTTCAAGAACAAACATTTCCTCTCTTCCCTATGCCCTTTAACCTCACAGCCTCCCAATCCCACAACTTCTCAGAGAAAACCTCCTTTCATACATACTCTTCAGGAAGATGGAAGCCAATGGACAGAAACTCCCTCAACCTCCGCCTGCCAAGTCTGTAAACCTACCCACCTGCCTTTCAATGTCCTATTTGTGGGGGATGCTCTTCTTCCCACTACACCTAATCCTCCACTTCTCTTTTCAGAGACCTCACTTTGCCAGCTATTTCTTCTCTTTTACCTACTTCACGTTCTCCTTCTTTACTGGGCCTGCTCTACTCTAATAGTTCTCAGAACTTTAAATCTCAAAGCCAGTAATATTTTCTTAAAAGGGGGAAGGTTACCAATATGATACCAATTTTTTAGTTTCTAAGTGCAAATAATAAAAACAAGCCTACCATCTACTACTATCATTTACTAAATAAAAGGTCATTCTAACACCAAAATAAAATTAGGAAGAACACCTTTCTTACTTAACACACATCCATTTTGTTACAGATGACTGCTCCAAACTTCTTGAAACACCCTTGACTCCACACAACACTATGCTCAATTTTCCCTCTCGGGCCTCCTTTCCCTGGTGGGAACACTACTCAATCCTACTTTAAAAATGGGAATTCCTTAGGGCTCCTTCTCATTCTACGCTATCTCCTTATGCAATCTTAAACGCCTCCATGGCTCTGGATCTACTCTCTCCATGCAAACCACTAACCAAACTGTCTCTCCTAGCATTCTGTACTTGCTATAATTTATCATCATCACATTTGCTTAAGTATTTTTAAAGAAACAAAATATTAAAGATACAGCAAACTATTTCCCTCCCTCGAGAGGCAAGCTTTATGCAGACTGGTGTTCATGTTAACTACATTGTCATATGGTATAAACCATTTTACCACCTTTAAAAGTTAAAATGAATTAGATCAGTATGAACAAATCACTCATCACCATTTTAATTAATTTACCGATTATTTATTCAGTATCTGCATTCCCTTCAAGATTATAAAAACCAAGAGCTGGATCATACTTGTCTCATTTACCACTGCCTATTCCAAGCACTTTGCAGTTTCTGGTACATGATAGCCTATTACATTCATTGAATGGAGAATTAGTGAATGAATAATCAACAAGATAATGCTAAGGTTAATTTACATAAAATCAGAACTATTCCTTCAAATTAAATTGGCTAAACATCCTGAACTAATTTCTGAATGCTGTTTAAACAAAAACTAATGAAATTCTGAGGGAGATTTGGTTCTTAGTAGAAAGGAAAAAATAATTTGAAAGGTGATACATTTTCATTTATATATATAGAGATCTAATCTTGGGCAATGGTGGGGGATCTACATGTAGTACCAGAACTAAGGAGAAAGCACACAAGAGAACAAAATTCCCACTATACAGAAGAAATGAAAAACTGGTAAGTAAGTAAAACAAGGAACAGTAATACTAAAATGGAAACCTAGAAACCGAGAAACCAGAAGAGTCCTGGCCATTTTCTTATAGCCACCCAAGTGGGAAGGCTACTTCATTAAAAAGAATGAACTACTTGACCACTCGTTACCATGCTACATTATTATAAAAGCAATACTAGAACACTTTATGTGAACAACTTAATTGGAAAATGGGTATATTTACTATCAACTTCCCAGAGTAAGGGCATTGGGATAGGTAGAAGTTATTTTTCAGATGTACTTTAATAGAAATGTTTCTTCATAGTCCAGTCTATGTAATCTTTGTGATTTTGCTTATATTTAACATTGTCATTAAGCTCAAAAGCAAACATACAACTCTTAAGTGGCTCTAGAAGACAGAAAACTTCATCTTTTTCATTAATCATTCTAGATTTGGTTTCCAAAAAAAGTTATATCCTGAAAACAAGTACAGATGTAAACACATGAATTCGTTGTACATCACAGAACCATTAGCTATAAATAGGATTAATGAAAACTCCTACTTTGAGCTCTATGGAAAGCTCCAAAGGGATCAAAGCTTATAATGGTTTTAATAAATTGAGCTTAGCTGATGGGAATTTAGAGAAGGCAAACAAAAGGATTTAAAAATGCATCTTCCAAAGTAGTAATAATAAACATCAGCTTTTAGTGTTGACATACTAATGTATATGTAATGCTGTAGGAATACGGAACAGTAATGAAAGACACATATTTACCAAAGAGCTAAGGAATGATTTTAATGGTAAGATTTAGGACTGACGTTTTACCTTCTACAGTCAAATATTATTGGAGTCAATTTTCCCACTTAGATCAACACTTTAGAACATAAATGTGATCATGTCAGATAATGTCTGCTTAAAGCCCCCCAGTTGTTTTGCATCACACCTAATTTTCAGTAAAAGGATCTTCGGAGATAGTAATTTCTGTTCTATGAGTGAAATACATATATACATACGTGAAAATCACACAACTTTGGTGATATGGGATAGACACTTGCCTGTATTATATGTTATAGTGAAAAAGGAGATTATCACAAGATAACCTTAATATGAAACTTCCCTGAACTATTCGTCTATCAAAGCACTCTGAAATTGTTACTATCCTTAAATTTTCACAGAAATATCCTAATTTCATTAATGAGGAGACATAAGTTGCTCCAGTTACATTTTGCAATAGGAAATAGTATAGTTGGGCTCTCCAAAACTTCTTGGGTGCAGGTCCTGATTCTATACACGTGTGATCTTAGGGAATTTACAAGATCTATATAAATCTATACAAATAATAATAATACCTACTTTGTGGAGTTTATGAGAATCAAAACATTCTCAAAACATTCTTTGTACTGACGGCTGACCCATAATAAGACACACAAATGGTATTACCAATGATCCTGAAAGCCAGGTTATTTAAATGGTGATATTACTAGGTTTCTGCTGATAATGTTTTGTACACGCTTTGTTGCTAGAGCTGAATGAAACTGTTGACATTGGAAGCAAAAAGGGAATCTACAGAAAACCACAGAATCTTGTTAGCAAACTGGACTGCCCGAGCAAACGGAGATTACCTCAATTTAGGCCCACACCTTTGAGGACTGATCACTGTAGGCTCAGTTCCAGTCTGCACACTGCTAAGCTGCCTGTGGTAAGGGCCTTAACAAAGGAACTCTAGATTTCCAAGGTTTTTGGGCACAGACAATAGGCAGAGATGAGACCTTCTTTTCCATTTTAAATCACTGCTAATTTTAGCTGTTATGGTAATTTCAAACCTGTGATTGTTTACGAATTAACTGTTATGGTTCACTGTTCTGTCAGAATGAATGAGAATAGTACATTTCCCTGAGGTCAATTTTACTTAAGACACTGGAGGAAAAGTTTAATCATAGAACTAGTAAATACCGTGTTTTAAAAATATTAAGACAATTACAAAATAGAACAAAATTTACATGAAATTTTAAGGTAGAAAACAAGACTTAGAAGATCATGCCTATGGTATATCACATTGAGCTACCTACCCAGATCCTATGCCCAGCTGCTCAGAATTGACTATGCTGTTTCAGTCCAAAAAGATTTGGTAAACCCAAAGTTTCAATTTGTAAATTATTGCAGAAGATCCCAAATTTTTAACTAATAAAAAATTTTAAGCCTCACAAGGGCAGTGAATAAGGACTTTTGCAAAACAAAAACTACAAAATATAATACGCAAACAGCAAAAAAATAACTCTCTACCTGGAGCCCCTAAGTGTAAATACCCTAAGACACAAGTAAGCAGACCGTTACATGACAAAACCCAACATGTAAGGGGTATCAAATAAACAATAGTGCAGATTTTTGTGGCAGACACAAACGGTGGATGTAAAATAAAATTGCACAACAGAGACAAAATAAAAAAGCTTCTTGAGTTTTTATTTTTTTTTGGCTGAAAACACAGCAAATTAGTTTTCTTGTTTCTCCTTCAGGCAGAAAAGAAAAAAAAATCACACATACTCAAATTCTATTGTAAAGGCATGTTTTAGTTGAAACATTTCACAAACAGGTAAATTAGTTAAGCTATACTTCTTAAAACCATTTTTTAAAGTTTCTCTTTCATGTAAAAGAAGAGACTAAGGCAGGAATATTTTATTGGTATGATTAAGAGAGTTAATAGTATTAGTAACCACAGAATTTTAACAAATCATTTGTCCTGTAATTTCATGAAGAGGTGTCAATGAAGCTTATTTAGAAAATGGAGCATTTATTCATCTCAATTCAAAGTGAAAAAATTTTAATTCATTTACTTATTTAAATTTTAAATCTTATGCACAGTCCTGGACCCTCAAAGTTTAATACAATCTGAGTTATCAACAAGCTATACTACATTGAAAAAAAGAAGTTTGGACTTGTTAACACTTTTTTAATTTTTAAAGAAAATAAAACTGAATGACAAATGTCAATATGAGATTTGGAAATGAACATATTAGCAATATGAAAATTTGAAAATGAAGACCCATTTATGAGCAACTTCAATTTTTAAGTTACCTTATTTTCAGCCCAAAATGAATTATGATAGGAAAGGATGAAAAAGAAAGAATATTGGAAATTAATATATTTTGAGTGACTGTGAGAAAGAACAAAATAATAGATGTTAGGTGGGGTTCGATTAATGATTTATACCATGGTTTTATATATCACTACTCTAGTTAATGGAAGAAAGTCAAGATAAATTTTGTTATCTCCTCAAAGGACTTGCTCCTTAGTGATGATTTGTGCAAGGCACATACAAAAGAATGAAAACCAGTAATTCTAAAGAAAAGGCATCATCTTAATTTAGATTCTACAATGGAATGGTCCAAATGTAAATGGTTGTACTTTTATAACTGATACTTGTATTTTAGCAGCATTCTAATTTTAATAGGTATAATGTGAAAGCAAGCAGAGTTTATACCAACAAGCAGTGTCTTAAAAGGTCATGTTCTCACCTACATAAATTTGTGGAGAGAGGAGCTACCTAGGCAAGTTTAAATTTTGAGAATTAGGAAACCAGCACTTCTTTAAAGAGTAACAATATTTAAATTTTCAACATTTATAAGTTGACAAAGGCTTTAAAAGATTCATGCCTTTCAAGAATAGCAATTTATTCCTTGATAAAGAAAAAATAAAAACCTCAGAACTAAGAAAGATATTGGTACTGAGGACAATATGCACAGAGTAATAAACCAACAAATGAGAAAACTTGTTCTGAGGCCACTCAAGAGATCCAAAAATCTAAAATAAAAATAAGGAAAGTAGCTACATATTTTGCATGGTATGTGCTGGGAAAAGCTATCTTGCAAAGAAAAAAAAATTTCTTAGGGAACATTTGAACTCCAATAACCTTTTCCTTACTTAGTATCTTTTTACTTATATATTTAACCTAGCCCCAAAGAAATTTATTTTAAAGAGCCAATGGTGTAACATTTACTTTTGAGTCACATTTTTGCTACAATTACTTTCTTTCAAGATTTCAGGGTAATGCTTTATTTTCAGAACAACTGTATAATTGTACCATTCACTTCTAGCTTTACTAGTCTACATAAACTGTGACATATGACTGTTTTGTAGGAAAATATAATTATGTAATTTTAATAAATGCTGATGGGACAATCAGTATTCCAAAACAGGTTATAATCGTATGAACTACTGACATTTATACTTGTTAAAAATAAAACAACCAACAAACGAAAGACTTTCCCAACAGAACACAAATGGACCAACCCCATTAAAAAAGAAAAAAGTTGTGAATATGTTAACTGAGAAAGCAAGGTGCTAAGAAACCTTGAAAAGGGAGGCTGGGTGGAATGGGAGTGGGAGTTTGCACTAGATAGCTTTTAAGATTACTTTCAAGCTCAGTTATGAGATTCTAATAAATAAAAAAATTATTATAAATGAAAGAACATCAAAGATCTAGAAATAAAGGGACGAACTGTGTTTTAAAAATAAATTCTTGTTTACAGACTATGATTAAAATTAAAACTCAAGATTCCTAGCAGAATTGCAGGGCACATGGTATTTTCATTATAAGAAACAAAAATCACCAGAAATGTACTGTGGAAGCAGAAATTTAAAACTCTTTCAGGTAAGAATTCTTCCTTTCATAAACTAAGCCTTGGAGGCAGAGCCAAGATGGCGGCTTGACTAGAGCAGTGGAAATCTCCTCCCAAAAACACATAGATCTATGAAAATATAACAAAGAAAACTCTTCCTAAATTAGAGACCAGAGGACACAGGACAACATCCAGACCACATCCACACCTGCAAGAACCCAGCGCCTTGCGAAGGGGGTAAGATACAAGCCCCGGCCCGGCGGGACCCGAGCGCCCCTCCCCCCAGCTCCCGGCAGGAGGAAAGAAACAGGAGCGGTTTTTTTTTTTGGCAACTGCTTTTTGGAAGCCTTAAAGGGACAGGGACCCCGGTGCTAGGGAGACAGGACAGCAGGACCAGTGAGCGGGTGCCTGGGACCGGCGCCTGAGGACAAAGAATATTGCGCGTTTTTCCTTTTTTTTTTTTTTTTGGCGAATGCTTTTTGGAAGCCTTAAAGGGACGGGGACATGGATGCCAGGGAGGCAGGGTGGCGGGACCGGTGGGCGGGTGCCTGAGACCAGCACCTGAGGATGGAGAAAATTGCGCGTTTCCCCCCTTTTTTTTTTCTTTTTGGCAAGTGCATTTTGGAAGCCTTAAAGGGACAGGGACCCCAATACCAGCGAAACAGGGCAGCAAGACTGGAGAGCGGGTGCCTAAGACCGGCGCCTGGGGACAAAGAAAATCACGCGTTTTTCCCAATACTAGGGAGGCAGGGCGGCGGGACTGGTGGGCAGGGCCTGGGGCCAGCGCCTGAGGACAAAGAAAATCGTGTGTTTTTCCCTTTTATTTTCTTTTTTTTTTTTGGCGAGTGCTTTTTGGAATCCTTGGAGGGACAGGGACCCCAATAACAGGGAAGCAGGGCAGCAAGACCGGTGGGTGGGTGCCTGGGGACCGGCACCTGAGGACAAAGAAAATCGCGCATTTCTCCCTTTTTTTTCTTTTTGGCGAGTGCTTTTTGGGGGCCTTAGGGAGACAGGGACTCCACTGCCAGGGAGGCAGGGCGGCAAGGCCGGTGAGCAGGTGCCTGGGACCGGCACCTGGGGACGGAGAGGGTCGCGCGTTTTTCCCTTTTTTTTTTTGGCGAGTGTTTTCTGAGGCCTTGGAAGGATGGGGACCCCAGTGCTAGGGAGGCAGGGCGACAGGACCTGTGGGCGGGTGCCTGGGACCATTGCCTGAGGACAAAAAATATCACGTTTTTCATTTTTTTTTTTTTTTTGGCGGGTGCTTTTTGGAAGCATTGAAGGGAAAGGGACTCCGGTGCTAGGGAGGCAGGGCAGTAGGACCGGTGAGCGGGTGCCTGGGACCGGCGCCTGAGGACAAAGAAAATCTCGCGTTTTTTCCATTTTTTTTTCTTTTTCCTCTTTCATTGTTGCTCTTGTTGTTTTGGTTTGGAGAGTGCTTTTTGGAAATCTTACAGGGGCAGGACAGGACACTTAGCCCAGAGGAAGGGAATCTGGGGATCTCCGGGCACTCTAACCCTCTGGGAAACAGAGAGCACAGAGGACCCTTACAGAGATAAATAGCCTCACGGCCGCTCCCCCACCAATGGAGCTCCACCATTTTGGAGGAGCAGCCCCAGCCAGGCCACGCACACAGCAACAGCGGATATAAACTCAATAGCAACAGGGCAGGTAGCAGAAGCCCTGTCTGCACACAGCTGACAAGCATAAGCCACCAGAGGCCGCTATTCTCCCAGGAGAGGAAGGCCACAAACCAACAAGAAGGAAAGCTCTTCCAGCTCTCACTCATACCAGCTCTGCAAACTATCTATCACCATGAAAGGGCAAAACTACAGGCAGACAAGGATCAGAGAGACAACACCTGAGAAGTAGACAGACCTAACCAGTCCTCCTGAAAAAGAATTCAAAATAAAAATCATGAACATGCTGACAGAGATGCAGAGAAAAATGCAAGAGCAATGGGATGAGACGCAGAGAAAAATGCAAGAGCAATGGGATGAAGTCCGGAGGGAGATCATAGATGTCAGGAAGGAGATCACAGAAGTGAAACAATCCCTGGAAGGATTTATAAGCAGAATGGATAAGATGCAAGAGGCCATTGAAGGAATAGAAGCCAGACAGCAGGAACGTATAGAAGCTGACATAGAGAGAGATAAAAGGATCTCCAGGAACGAAACAACACTAAGAGAATGATGTGACCAATCCGAAAGGAATAATATTCGTATTATAGGGATACCAGAAGAAGAAGAAAGAGGAAAAGGGATAGAAAGTCTCTTTGAAGAAATAATTGCTGAAAACTTCCCCAAACTGGTGGAGGAAATAATTGAACAGACCATGGAATTACACAGAACCCCCAACAGAAAGGATCCAAGGAGAAAAACACCAAGACACATAGTAATTAAAATGGCAAGGATCAAGGACAAGGAAAGAGTTTTAAAGGCAGCTAGAGAGAAAACGGTCACCTATAAAGGAAAACCCATCAGGCTAACATCAGACTTCTCGACAGAAACCCTACTGTCCAGAAGAGAATGGCATGATATACATAATGCAATGAAACAGAAGGGCCTTGAACCAAGGATACTGTATCCAGCACGACTATCATTTAAATATGATGGAGGGATTAAACAATTCCCAGACAAGCAAAAGCTGAGGGAATTTCCTTCCCACAAACCACCTCTACAGGGCATCCTACAGGGACTGCTTTAAATGGGAGCACCCCTAAAAAGAGCACAGAACAAAACACACAACATATGAAGAATGGAGGAAGAGGAATAAGAAGGGAGAGAAGAAAAGAATCTCCAGACAGTGTATATAACAGCTCAATAGCCAGCTAAGTTAGGCAGTAAGATACTAAAGAAGCTAACCTTGAACCTTTGGTAACCACGATGTAAAGCCTGCAATGGCAATAAGTACATATCTCTCAATAGTCAACCTAAATGTAAATGGGCTTAATGCACCAATCAAAAGACACAGAGTAATAGAATGGATAAAAAAGCAAGACCCATCTATATGCTGCTTAGAAGAAACTCACCTTAAACCCAAAGACAAGCATAGACTAAAAGTCAAGGGATGGAAAAACATATTTCAGGCAAACAAAAGTGAGAAGAAAGCAGGGGTTGCAGTACTAATATCAGACAAAATAGACTTCAAAACAAAGAAAGTAACAAGAGTTAAAGAAGGACACTACATAATGATAAAGGGCTCAGTCCAACAAGAGGATATAACCATTCTAAATATATATGCACCCAATACAGGAGCACCAGCATATGTGAAACATATACTAACAGAACTAAAGAGGGAAATAGACTGCAATGCATTCATTTTAGGAGACTTCAACACACCACACACCCCAAAGGATAGGTCCACCAGGCAGAAAATAAGTAAGGACACACAGGCACTGAACAACACACTAGAACAGATGGACCTAATAGACATCTATAGAACTCTACATCCAAAAGCAACAGGATATATATTCTTCTCAAGTGCACATGGAACATTCTCCAGAATAGACCACATACTAGCTCACAAAAAGAGCCTCAGTAAATTCCAAAATATTGAAATTCTACCAACCAATTTTTCAGACCACAAAGGTATAAAAGTAGAAATAAATTCTACAAAGAAAACAAAAAGGCTCACAAACACATGGAGGCTTAACAACATGCTACTAAATAATCAATGGATCAATGAACAAATCAAAATAGACATCAAGGAATATATAGAAACAAATGACAGCAAGAACACAAAGCCCCAACTTCTGTGGGATGCAGCAAAAGCAGTCTTAAGAGGAAAGTATATAGCGATCCAGGCACACTTGAAGAAGGAAGAACTATCCCAAATGAATAGTCTAACATCACAATTATCGAAACTGGAAAAAGAACAAATGAGGCCGAAAATCAGCAGAAGGAGGGACATAATAAAGATCAAAGAAATAAAATTGAGAAGAATAAAACAATAGCAAAAATCAACGAAACCAAGAGCTGGTTCTTTGAGAAAATAAACAAAATAGATAAGCCTCTACCCAAACTTATTAAGAGAAAAAAAGAATCAACACAAATCGACATAATCAGAAATGAGAACGGAAAAATCACGACAGACTCCACAGAAATACAAAGAATTATTAAAGATTACTATGAAAACCTATATGCCAACAAGCTGTAAAACCTAAAAGAAATGGACAACTTCCTAGAAAAATACAACCTCCCAAGACTGACCAAGGAAGAAACACAAAAGTTAAACAAACAAATTACGAGCAAAGAAACTGAAACGGTAATCAAAAAACTACCCAAGAACAAAACCCCAGGGCCGGACGGATTTACCTTGGAATTTTATCAGACACACAGAGAAGACATAATACCCATTCTCCTTAAAGTGTTCCAAAAAATAGAAGAAGAGGGAATACTCCCAAACTCATTCTATGAAGCCAACATCACCCTAATACTAAAACCAGGCAAAGACCCCACCAAAAAAGAAAATTACAGACCAATATCCCTGATGAATGTAGATGCAAAATTACTCAATAAAATATTGGGAAACCGAATTCAAAAATATGTCAAAAGGATCATACACCATGACCAAATTGGATTCATCCCAAGAATGCAAGGATGGTACAACATTCGAAAATCCATCAACATCATCCACCACATCAACAAAAAGAAAGACAAAAACCACATGATCATCTCCATAGATGCTGGAAAAGCATTTGACAAAATTCAACATCCATTCATGATAAAAACTCTCAGCAAAATGGGAATAGAGGGCAAGTACCTCAACATAATAAAGGCCATCTATGAAAAACCCACAGCCAACATTATATTGAACAGCGAGAAGCTGAAAGCTTTTCCTCTGAGATCGGGAACTAGACAGAGATGCCCACTCTCCGCACTGTTATTTAACATAGTACTGGAGGTCCTAGCCACGGCAATCAGACAAAACAAAAAAATACTAGGAATCCAGATTGGTAAAGAAGAAGTTAAACTGTCACTATTTGCAGATGACATGATACTGTACATAAAAAACCCTAAAGACTCCACCCCAAAACTACTAGAACTGATACCGGAATACAGCAGTTGGAGGATACAAAATCAACACACAGAAATCTGTGGCTTTCCTATACACTAACAATGAACCAACAGAAAGAGAAATCAGGAAAACAACTCCATTCACAATTGCATCAAAAAAATAAAATACCTAGGAATAAACCTAACCAAAGAAGTGAAAGACTTATACTCTGAAAACTACAAGTCACTCTTAAGAGAAATTAAAGGGGAGACTAACATATGGAAATGCATCCCATGCTCGTGGCTAGGAAGAATTAATATCGTCAAAATCGCCATCCTGCCCAAAGCAATATACAGATTTGATACAATCCCTATGAAACTACCAGCAACATTCTTCAATGAACTGGAACAAATAATTCAAAAATTCATATGGAAACACCAAAGACCCCGAATAGCCAAAGCAATCCTGAGAAAGAAGAATAAAGTAGGGGGGATCTCACTCCCCAACTTCAAGCTCTATTATAAAGCCTTAGTAATCAAGACAATTTGGTACTGGCACAAGAACAGAGCCACAGACCAATGGAACAGACTAGAGAATCCAGACATTAATCCAGACATATATGATCAATTAATATTTGATAAAGGAGCCATGGACATACAATGGTGAAATGACAGTCTCTTCAACAGATGGTGCTGGCACAACTGGACAGCTACATGTAGGAGAATGAAACTGGACCATTGTCTAACCCCATATACAAAGGTAAACTCAAAATGGATCAAAGACCTGAATGTAAGTCATGAAACCATTAAACTCTTGGAAAAAAACATAGGCAAAAACCTCTTAGAGATAAACATGAGTGACCTCTTCTTGAACATATCTCCCCGGGCAAGGAAAACAACAGCAAAAATAAGCAAGTGGGACTACATTAAGCTGAAAAGCTTCTGTACAGCAAAAGACACCATCAATAGAACAAAAGGGAACCCTACAGTATGGGAGAATATATTTGAAAATGACAGATCCGATAAAGGCTGGATGTCCAGAATATATAAAGAGCTCACACGCCTTAACAAACAAAAAACTAATAACCCAATTAAAAAATGGGCAGAGGAACTGAACAGACAGTTCTCTAAAAAAGAAATACAGATGGCCAACAGACACATGAAAAGATGCTCCACATCGCTAATTATCAGAGAAATGCAAATTAAAACTACAATGAGATATCACCTCACACCAGTAAGGACAGCTGTCATCCAAAAGACAAACAACAACAAATGTTGGCGAGGCTGTGGAGAAAGGGGAGCCCTCCTACACTGCTGGTGGGAATGTAAATTAGTTCAACCATTGTGGAAAGCAGTATGGAGGTTCATCAAAATGCTCAAAACAGACCTACCATTTGACCCAGGAATTCCACTCCTAGGAATTTACCCTAAGAACGCAGCAATCAAGTTTGAAAAAGACAGATGCATCCCTATGTTTATCGCAGCACTATTTACAATAGCCAAGAATTGGAAGCAACCTAAATGTCCATCGGTAGATGAATGGATAAAGATGTGGTACATATACACAATGGAATACTACTCAGCCATAAGAAGTGGAAAAATCCAACCATTTGCAGCAACATGGATGGAGCTGGAGAGTAGTATGCTCAGTGAAACAAGCCAAGCGGTGAAAGAGAAATACCAAATAATTTCACTCATCTGAGGAGTATAAGAACAAAGGAAAAACTGAAGGAACAAAACAGCAGCGGAATTACAGAACCCAAAAATGGACTAACAGGTACCAAAGGGAAAGGAACTGGGGAGGATGGGTAGGCAGGGAGGGATAAAGGGGGGGAAGAAGAAGAGGGGTATTAAGATTAGCATGCATGGGGGGGAGGGAGAAAGGGGAGGGTGGGCTGTACAACACAGAGAGGACAAGTAGTGAGTCTACAACATTTTGCTAAGCTGATGGACGGTAACCGTAATGTGGTTTTTAGGGGGGACCTGATATAGGGGAGAGCATAGTAAACATAGTATTCTTCATGTAAGTGTAGATTAAAGATTAAAGAAAAAAAAAGGGGGGGATTACTCATTGATAGGATAAAACTATTGGTAAATCAAAGATCAATGCATGCTTTAAATATCCTTAATGTTGATCGCTTAAAGGGTGTCAGATGATCAGCTATGGAGGTACTCTTTTCTGATAATATTCCTTTCTCTTAATAAAAAAAAAAAGCAGTTCCTGTGTGCTGACCTCCAATGAGTTCTACACAGTTGTATAGAGGGCATGTCAAAGTGTGGGCAAAGGGTCTGTTTGTTTCTATGCAGAAGATCAAGGCCTAGCTTGGCTACCCAGAAAATGAACTAAGATACGATATGAGGAGAAGCTTCCGGCATCAGCACTCTCTGGAGGACTAGCCCTGGGGGATGATCATCAAAAAGCCTCCACAGGGATCCGGACGATGCTGCAGTTGTGGCTGCGTCCACCCCACCATTTCCTGGACTTTGGAATGAGGAGGGAGATGTCTAGGCTGGCATGTGGATACAGTGAGACAACGAATTTGACCGGATCTGCACTGTTGGAACTCAACCAGGAGTTGGGAGGGGTGCAAGTTGTAGCACTCCAAAATCTTATGACTATAGACTATCTACAGTTAAAAGAACATGGAATGTGAACAGATCCCAGAAATGGGTTGCTTTAATTTGTCTGATTTCTCTCAGACTGTTCAAGTACAGTTGGACAATATCCATCATATCATAGACAAATTTTCACAAATGCCTAGGGTGCTTAAATGGTTTTCTTGGCTTCACTGGAGATGGATGGTAATTATAGATTTGCTTTATGTCACCGTATTCCTATTATGTTAATATGTGAGAGCAAGTTAGTTAGTAGTTTAAAACCTATACATGCTTAAGGTACTCTACAAGAAGATATGTCAAAGAAATAATCAATCCTCCCATGTTTTCTTCCATATGCTACCTCTATAGCTTTTCTTCTTCCTTCCTAATTACAACCCTTAAGTAGAATTCGTGCCTCATATCGAATTTACCGAGTATCATAATTCCTCGAGGTGGTAAAGATACCTTGAGACAAGTGCTGGGCATAGAAGCCACAGGGCATACATCTGCAAAGAAGTAAAAAGCTAACCTTTTCAAACAATATGGCTTCTCTCTCACTTACCAACTTTACATTTCCCTGTATGGCCCCGGAAGATGACTGGTTAGCCAGACGGGTAAGATTCCTCAAGGGAGGAACAACCTAAGACAGGCACAGTCGCAGGGGGGCCATCAGGTGAGAAATTGGGGATCAACAGAGGTGAGGCTCAGAACCTCCCCCCCCATTTTGCGAGAAATCTTCTGCATCCGTGGATGTTTTGCTGCTCTTGTGTAGCTTGGATTAATACTTAGTCCATAGGCACACACCTGATCATCTACATTTGCCCTCTTACAGCACTAAACTATGTTTTCTACCTTTATCTCGCATCTACCTACCACTTCAGCATTTTATTAAAAATAATAATAATAATAATAATAATAAAGGGAGAAATGTGGATCCACATATAAATCAAGTATAAAAATCAAACGAATATTCATATTTGACCTGATTGTTTATAGTTCATAATGCGTGATCAAAACCGAAAGTTTCTGTGATGACTGCCCTTGTACTGTTCACCATGTAAGAATTTATTCACTATGTAAGAATTCGTTCACCATGTAAGAACTTGTTCGTTATGCTTCAGAAGATTGGAGACTGACGAGAATTAGGCGTGAGATGGATTAATGATTGTGCATTGAGCATTGACCCCCCCTATACAGAGTTTTATTGTTGTTAACAACTATTTGATCAATAAATGAGAGATGCCCTCTCAAAAAAAAAACCAAAAAAAAACTAAGCCTTTCAGATAGATAATTTCAATCAAGGTATTAGGATTCAAGTATTTCAGCAAGTACTTAGTGAAAATATAATTATTATTTTTTGTAATACTTTGTCCGGAAAAATCATGTCCTCGGATGTTAAAATCTGGCTGAAAAATAATTTTATCAAATTGTTCTTTATCACTGAGATTTCAACTAAAAACTCCCAAATAATTTACTTATTTGGAATTAGATTTAGTTTAAAAAGTCCAGTAACATTGTTAAGGGATCAATTCTAGGATTTGTCCTTTCATTAGTCATTCCGATGAACGTCCACACTGGACTGCTTATATTCATCACAGCATTTGACATTAAGGATCATAACTTGTTTATTTTTGTATATAACCAATACATAATAGTTCTCAAAAAGAAGCATTTTGCAATTTATACAAAAAAATACCACAAACGACACCAAAAAAGCAATGCACCCAAGTGCTAATTAGTATTCTATTCATTTTAGTTAAAGGGATTAGGAAGCTATTAAGGGTCAAATGATAACAAAGAAAAAACTGAAGGAACAAAACAGTAGCAGACTCACAGAACCCAAGAATGGACTAACAGTTACCAAAGGGAAAGGGACTGGGGAAGATAGGTGGGAAGGGAGGGATAAGGGGAAAAAAGGGCATTACGATTAGCTATTATAAAAGTTTTATTCATCACAGGCTATACACATTTTGTGTACCTTAAAAATCTCTATAGCTACAACCTAAATCTACAATGTACCAAACAGATAAGGCAAACTATATCAACCTTAAAATAAATTTCCTTTTTTGTATTTCAAAATATAAACAGAAAACATTTTAAGACCTCAGTAGTAGAATCACTCAAATAAATATAAAGATTTATGATCCATCCGTCTACTTAACACCTTCTGTTTAAAAAAGAAGTACCTTTTCTATAACTTTTTAAGAAGTTAACAACTCTGAGAAACATCAGGTTTTGCCAGCGGTTTTATGTAGGATAGATTTTGCCCTAGTTGCTCTTCTATAGTTTTAAAAACAGAAGTCCAGACTAAGTGTAATTTAATTTCTAAAATTCTTCATTTCATCATTGTACAGGATGCAGATCAATAAAGTACCTGTGGGGCATGGTAAGGGAGAAGGATAAAAGGACCTTTCTGAGTCCAAAATTAAATTCCTTCCATTTCTAAGCAGTCCAAGAAACAAATATTTTAACTGTTATAACTGAAATAAAAATAGTTGAACTTGATAGACTTGAATGTATGTTCATGAATAATTTTGCCCTTGAACTCCATGACAGAGAATGGACTAAGGTAAAGTCTACCCTGATAAATATAAGGGAAATGTGAAGCATGGGCTATGATGCATCTTAACAAGCTATATCTAAAACATCTGGTTTTGGTTTTACTATGCAATATAAGTATCACATTCAATACAAGATGGCAAACAACGAATTGAACAGAAATCACAAAAAAATGCATTCTAGCCTAAATGATCTCATTTAGGAGAAAAAACAAAATTTTTACAAATGAATAGCAAAGCAGATTCTTAAAACTGAAAATTGAGTACAATTTTTGGAATAAAATTATTCTATAAAGTAAACTGTTAAAATTGAGAAGTACATTATTTTAAGCTGACTATCATCCTCCTATATAGTAAATTTTGGAAACTGCTTTGAGGTCAACTTTCACATGAAATCTGATGTTCCTACTTTTCCTTTTGTGGATTTCCCAGTATTGTTACTCTCTTACCCTGCAGTGCTGGAAGTGAATGGGAGCAACAGAAACCACAAATCTTTAGTTAAACTGAATAAGTAAAATATGTTATAGTTGATAAATTCTGGTACAACAAAACTTTAGTTATGACACAACTTGGAATAGGAATAGATCAATGAACCATTTTTACATAACATGTAGAAAGAACTGCTGATTTTAATAATATGGATGGATGGACATATATAGATACACACAAACACATACATATACAACACACACATGTACACTATATATCACATATTAGGATACAGACTGACATTTCAGTATACATCAGTGATTCTTTCCATATACCTACATACCTATGAAACTCTATACTGTCAGACAAGAATACCAAGCTCTTTGGTACTCCCTTTATTTCAAATGGGTTAAAAATAACAGAAACAACCCCAAGTGCATCATTAAAAGCAAGTGATCAGAAACTGTTAGATACTGAATATACCATGACACTGGAATTACTTATTTATTAGTCCCAAAAAAACTTCATGAAAAATCCCACAGGTAATACAAATTCCTGTAAGCAATGATATTTCCTCCTCAAATAGTTTTACAACTCGGCAGTGTATTTGGGGTGTCTTCTCTGGTATGAGGGTAGGTTTACTTAAACAGAAAAATTTTAGGTACTGTATTTGACATACAAATGCATGGAGCCTCATTATACACCATGCTGTGGAAATATGCTAAATTTCTTCTGAACATTAAATTCCTTAAAAAGCAGTTAAGGGGAATTTCATATGATAGTTATTCCACTCAATATAAATTCTACTGAGATTGGCAGCTCTCTTCTAAAGCAATACTACGATACTCTTCATCTAATTTAGCAATATGTTTTTCCTACTCTAGACAATGATAAAAGTTACATAGTGAATAAAATCCATTATATTCTTCCTCAGAAAGCAGAAATAATCTGCATATAGGGTAGTGCATTTTTTTCTAAGTTGTCAAATGGAAAAAAAAAAAAATTGGGAGGAAAGTTTTTATTCAAATACTTCTGGTACAACCAATAGGAAAACATCCTTGCCCCCAAGACCCCACAACACAATACTGCATTAAAAAAAAAAAAAAATGAGGCTCTTTTGAGTATTTCTAGTTTCTCTTCACAGCAGCCAGACTTCATTAAAAATACAAAGCATTTTAATACTATCATCCTCATAAGTGATAATTTTCTTTTTTTGAGTTAAAATTCCACCTACCTGTTGTACTTAAAATGCTGGAGATACTTTCACAAAAAAAAAAAAAAAACAATAAAACCAGCTTAAAATAAATTTATTGTATAATACAAAAAGTAGGCATACTGGAAAATAAAAGGCACATATATTAAATATACAAAGCAAACAAAGGAAAGCTAAATAACACAAATATTTTAATCCAAACACTAAGATAAAATGCACAACATTTATGCTAAAAATAAAGTAATTCAGGAAGGATATGCATTTCAAATGAAATGTTAATGATGAAAAAAAAGAAAAACAAGTATGCTAACTTCTAAATGCTTGAATATCAAGAATCAGTAAAGGCGTTAAACATTAAATCCAACAATACTAGGTACTTTTCAATAATTTCATTTGAAAAAGTATTAAAAATACTAAAATATTCTTAAATCAGGCAAAGAAAGATTTTCCTTTTTTAAAAAAAATAAAGTTTGGGGAGGGCCTATTCACAATGTCTTCCTTCTTATTACATATATACCTTTCCTAGAAAAATATCTGGATGTCTACCAAGATTCTACAAACACAGATTAGATAACCCTATTTAACTGGTAAGTGTGCAGTTAAGCCTTACCAACGTTAAAGTGCCACAAATTAACAATATAATTTTGAAATCTATACAAATGTAGACATAATATGGAACATTAAAATTTCATTTTATAAAATAAAACCAACCTCCAAATTAAATAGTAAAATGTAGCAATTTAGAGCATAGGGGAAAAAATAAAACCTTTTTTGCAACCTATCAATTAAGCAGTAAGTTCCCCAAACCACAAATGGCTCTTGGTAACTATTACAGATGGCACTCTCCAAAAGTTCAAAAGAGGCAAGGCCTTCAGACACACCACTTTCCTGTAAATGGCCAAACCAGAAGCATCCAATTAGATACGCATCTGCACATGAGAGGTTCATTCATATAACCATAAAATCCTTGGTAAAATTCTCTAAAACTTACATATAATTATTTATATATAAGTTTAATACTAAAGTTAGCCCAAAAGGCTTTTGAATACCCCACTGGGAGGGAACTTCTTTTCCTAGTATCATAGTTCCCAAACTCAAGACATCATATGATCGGGATTTTCTATACCTATGTTTAGTATATAAATAACCCAGTGAGATTTCTTTTGCTATACTGTATTTACTTTTACAGACTATATCCTACACCACATATGTACCTTGATACTGAGAAACTATCAAGTTCTCCTTCTAGACCCTATCTTGCCGCTCCAAAATCTCCAAGTTTAAAAATGAAGCAACACACCAACAGAAACACCTTGAAGCTGTGGGGAACTGTGGGGAAAACCAGAAAGCCAAATGGAGGAAGGAAGAATGTGAATAGGTCCTACAGAATTTTACAATTGCTTTGCCAAGACAGACTTTAAACACTGTGAATTATTTGAAATTAGGTTGTGCAGAACCTATTAGTCCCCTTAAAAAAAGTTTTGATTCTCAATACTGCATTTTTAAAACCAAACGTAAGTATTCAGATCTAATAGATATTTTACTGGCATACTACTACCTTCAGATTCATTTCCTAAGAATTCTAAAAGAGTTCAAACAGAAAAAGCTTTATGGCATGTTACTATAAGAGATTCATCAGCATTTGTGAAATTATTAGGATAATAAAATTAAAAGCTAAAACCCAAGATTCACCATCATACTTAAATATAAATTGAAAAGGTTATGTGGATAATAACGAAAATAAAATTGTTCAGGTAAACATTTCACTTGAAGACACTCACTGTGGCTTCTTCTGAGTAACCATTATAGCTTTTTAAAAATGAAACGTCATTATTTTACATCTGAAAGTCTTTGGCTGGAATGTTTTAACAACATAAGACATTCCTGTACATGATAATTCTGACAGAACATAGGAGTTGCAAAGTAAAAATAGCAAAGACATGATTAGATTTTGAAGTGTTTGATAAAATTTAAAATGAAGTCTTACAAAGTTTAAAGCCAATCTATCACTAAAAATGGCATACAATGTAAATGTAAGCTAATTTTATAATCTACTGCTATATTAAGTGATTTGGGATTCATTATTTTGCCTTTTTAGTTTTGTACTTAGCATAGAAATACTTTCTATTGCCCCTACAGTCTCATGTCAGTTTTAAAAGTGGAAAAACGAAATGCAATGAAACTTATGAGTTAATGTATGGATTTTAGAACCAAGAAATTGCAAATTTCTATTATTACTTTAAATGGGATTATCTGACTATAAAGTTAAAATTTTAATTACACCAATTAAAATTTTAAAGAAATATTTCCTTTTGGAATTAAAAAAAATAAAGTTTGTTTTATTTACTTGCAAATACTTTTTAAAAGACTAACAAATCTGTTTTTAATCTATTATATTTACACAAAGATTAAAAGGAAAAAAAATGCTTTATGGCCCCAGCAATCAAGTTTGAGCACACAAAAAACACTGAAATAAATATTTATAGTATGCAAAAAAAGCTAAAGATGTTTGGAAGGTTAAAGGAAGAACATCTGCATCTAGAACCCATTTCTTTAGCTTTTCTCTCCCAGACTTTCCATTCTATATACTACAGTTGTAGAGATGTCCTCATTTGACTCAGGTGACACTTTTTTCCATACTGTCTCTTTTAAAGCAAGTTCTTGTTGGAGACTTTCATAGTCCAAAGGTCCAAAGGAATGCTAGTTGTTCAAGCAACATACATAATTTATTAGTGCACTTAAGTGAAGAAAAGTCCAAGTTATAAAACGGTATTTTTCAATGAATGTTATTAAAACCTGTTAAAATTTTCACCCACCACCGTATGATGTTTTTTGCTCCATGTTACTTATGGTGACTCCCATGGAAGTTTCTACTGTGTCGGTTGTGCATAATTCTTACATATTATTATAAGTTACTTTGGACCTAACGATAGGATACTCAGAATGTATGGAAAATATTTTCTACCTTTAAGTGCTTCATATTAGCTTCAAGTCTGATTAGATAATTTTACTATAAACATTTTTCATACAGGATGCAAAGGAATTTAGTTAAAACTCAAAGTAAAATCCCTTGGTCCAGTGAACAACTATGAAGACAAGAAAATCCTGAAGTTTATGTCGCAACTTGTATACTAATTCTAAAAAAAAAGAATATATATGTGCAATAATATGAAGCCAAATATACAACATTAAAATAGGAGTATCAGGAATATTGCATTAAGCACTTTTTAAAGAAAAATATTTCATCTACAGTGGTCAAAAAAAATCTATGAGGCTTTTTTATAAGGTCTCTCATTAATACTATAATCCTTTTCCCAATTACATACCCATCCATGTTAAAATAAACTTCAAGACAATGAAGGAGGCATATTAATAAAAACAAGGTTTTCTTTTTATAACATGTAGCACTTTTTCCAATGTACCTTCATTTGACTAAATCAATATGAAAAATTATTGTTTAGAATAGCAGGAAAATGGGGAGGGAAGATCCTGCTGCTAGACTACTCAGTTTCAATTTAAATAAAACAGCAATATTTAATATCTATATACTATTGGTCCAGAATGAAAATGTCAACAATTTGCTTACACTCATTTGTGAATCACAAAGATGTATGGCTAACAATTAAACTAAGTTTTTTTAAGCAGGTGCATTTCATATTCTCTCTTAAAAAAATACTACATAATAATTTAAATAAGAATTTTGCTTACCCTTTGATCACCACCTTCTCTTCGAGGATCAAGTTTTTTTGCAAAGTGCCTCAAATTATCATAGTTATGGAAATTACACAGAGAAACTAGATCCTATAAACAAACAGGACAGGTTTAAGTAATTGGCTATTAACTGGCTATTGTTTTTTTATTTTAACAAACTATACTAATACTGTCTAACTCAACCACCTCATGGAAAGCACCACTGCATGTTAATAAAGCAGCATGATGCATCAAAAAGAGGACTGATATCAAAATGAGAAGATATGGATACAAATTTTGAGAATACTGATTACCAGCATGACCCTAGGACTCAGCTACTCAAATTGTTTAACTTTCATTTCCTATAAAACGGGCATTATAAAAACATGCCACATGAAAGAATTCTGTCAAATAAACGTAAAGTACCACAAAAATATAAATATGTATTCTGGTTATAATCTATTATAATCTACACGCAAACTAATGTCATTCTTTAGTATTTATAAAATATAGTAAATTGAAAAACAAATCATTTTAATTGAGATAGTTTGCAGAAAAAATTATGGTACTCAGTGTAGACTCTAGGAAGTTATAAATGTAACTAAAACCAGAAGCTGAAATATTAGCAAGCCTTGGGTTGTAATATGAAATACTGAACTAGTCAGGAGTGGCAGCAATTTTAAACTCAGTGCTTATTTCCTATAACAAACAAACAAACAAATAACTTTAAACATAGTTTATGGATAAAAATATTCAACCATGCAGATTAAAGATGATACAATAAACTATAATAATCTTAATTCATGTTGAGTTTTTAATTACTTGTCCAAGTTTAGCATCTTCTGCTGAGCTTTTGGAAACTGAAAACTAATTACAACCAAGAAAATTAAAATATAAGCATCAAACAAATGTAATTTTCTATGAGAATGATTATATGGGAGCTGTCTATCTAGTAAAGGCAATTTGAAGCTCCTCTATGAGTACTTTTATTGCTACCCAGCAACTAGCAGACAGGTAGGCAGAGTGACAACAATCAGTAAATTATGGAAATGAGTAAAAAAACCAGAATCATTAGATGGCTCAACTTAACATGATCACTATTTTTCATTAATTAAAATATGCTTACATGACAGAAATGAATTCCCTTAACACTGTTGCCCATTTTGTCCAGAGGAGGAGACCAGCACATCATGCCCATGACATTGGGGACAACCAAAAGAATGCCACCAGCAACTCCAGATTTTGCAGGAAGACCAACCTGAAAATAATTTGAAAAAGGGACATTCATGTTAATGTTTTAAAATAAGAGAAGTTATATGCAACAATAAAGGAACTGCATAAAAAATTATGGTATATCTATACAGTAGAATTCCAAAATTAAAAATGTAGATAATTATTAACGTTTATAAATATAGTAAATGTATACTATACACACACATACACACACACAATTATAAAACAGTTGGGATATATTTAAACATGGAAAAAAATTTGAAAAATATGCTGTAAGGAATTTTAAAGTAGATTATATCTAAACTGTAGGGTTATGCACATTTTTATTTTATTCTTTTTGAGTATATTTCCTAATTGTTCTATAGTAAATATGTATTGCTTTTAAGCATAAAAAGTTGTCTTCAAAAAAGTATTTTATGACTAGAAAATAAAGAGGAATTGTATCTTCTTAAATATTTTCTGTGGTATACTGTCAGAGAAATGTCTCAGGAAAAGATGTAAGATGGTAATTAAAATTAATCCTCTTCAGAACATTTAAGGTCACACTGTGCAAAACTTGACACCAATTATGATAAAAGATAAAATTAATATCATCAGGGCAGTGTTCATGGCTTACTATAACATTTGATACTGAGTACCTCTTGCTCAAAGTAGTCTTGCACAAAACTAAGCAAAACAGAAAAATCACTTAAATGGGATCTTCCAATTTACCAGAATACAAGGGAGAATGGAACAAGTGTAATAAGCAAAACTTGGCTGTGAGACTGTACAGGATAAATGACCTTTGTTTTTCAACCAAAAATAACAAGAGAAACAGGGAGGGGGAGACTATAAATTTAAAAAAATTATTATTATTATGTAATAATTATTATTATTAAAAACAATCACAACATATGGCCCTTATTTGCATCCCTAGTCAGAAGAACTGTAAAATAATAATTTATAAAACAAATCAAATAATCTGAATATTGTGATATTAAAGGTAAAAATTTTTTAAGTTTTTTTTTATATGTAATAATAGTGCTGTTTTTTTTCTTAAGAATTCTTATTTACAATTACATGCTGAAGCATGTCAAGGATGGGGGAAGAGGTTGTACATACAGATGAAACAACACTGGTCAAGTATTGATAATTATTGAAGTTCAGGGGTGGGTAACATTAAATGCATCTTTTTTTTATGCTTTAAAATATTCAAAACACACTTTTTAGGATACTGTGATTTGACATAAGCAGAATGAGGTTAGAAAAAACTATACATTTCACAAGTGGCAAATGCACTACAGAGCTTAAAGCACTAGATTTTGTTAAGTTTTAGCTTTAATATATTTTAGATCTTTTAAAACACCTATGACTGTAACCAAAGATGTTAAACATTCACAATTATGCACTCTTTCTGAACATAAGTAGTCCTTAAGGTATGTAATCCTAAACATTAACAATTAAAAAAAAGTCTGCACTAACCTTATATATTGGAATATCTTAAAAGTAGATGTGATGAGGCTCTGTAAGTTAAACCTCAATTTCTCAAGAACATTAGGTAGACTCGCTTAACTCTATTCTTTATCATTCTGTAACACATTAACTTTCAAAGCAAGCCTCTCAAAAATTAATGTACTGCTTAGAAGCAAAGTTCAAACTGTGTTTTAAAAGAACTAGTCCAGACTAGTATCTTTCCAGAGAAAATTACTTACATGGAAAGCAAACTGCCCTGAGAAATCATACATGCCACAGGAATGCATCAAACTCAGTGTATTTCGAACTGCTTCAGGGCTCAGAACTCTTTCACCAGTAATTGGGCAGAACCCACCATTAGCCAGTGTCGCAGCCATCACACTGGCTGACTCACAAGTTACTTCAATGGAGCACAACTAAAAGGAAGAAAATATTGAATTCTGAAACTTAGGCTCACATTATTTTTGTATTACAGTTGACTTCTTTATCTATTTTACCTATTTCATACAGATCTGAAATCTTTCTTCCAAAGGGATTATTTTAACAGTAACTTACAACATACCAAATTTTTTAATTTGAACAAAGTTCTAGCCCTTTAAGGTTTATCCTGATTTGCCCAGTTATTTAGTTTTTAAATAGCAGAAGTAGGAGAGGAAGAACCAGCCCCTTAGAACTAAGATTTGTAACTGCCCATGTGACAAGAAAAGTTGTATAAATATTAAAGCTTTCTGTAGGATATACAAAGATCAATAGGGAAAAAAGAAGCCATGGTTAATGTCAAGATAAGGCAATATACATCAGTATGATACATATCTACATGAGAAATTGACACTTTAAAAAGTAATGCTAAATTGCCTGACATTTCACCTTTATCAAAACTCAGCATCTCCATCTGGCAATAGGCAAAGGACGAAGGGAAGAAAAATCTAAGAGTTCTCAGACAGGATATTCTGTGTGTCTATTACCTTTTAAGCCATTTATTAACATTTGAATATTTATTTGATATTGACTATGGATGGTGGATATACTATGATGAATGAAAAGAAAATTAAGCCCAGATACACTGCAGGATGAAATTTTTCATTTAAATACAATCAAAATAACAGAAAAAGTTACATCAAACCCAAATTTACCCATAAAACTAAAACAATAATATATTCTATGTTATTTTTCCTCAACAGCAATGAAAATTGGGGTAAAGTAGAGGAGAAAGAGAAGGTAAGAAGGGGGATGAGAAAGAAAATATTGAGTTTTCAACTTACAAACTTTCCTTACTCATACTTCAAGATCTACAAGAGGTATAAAGGGGTTTGGAAATAGCAAGAAGGAAAACTGATTAACTTTAGTAAATCAGAAAACTGGGAGCCACTTTTTGACTAACTTTTGCCTACTTATATTAAAACCTCTTCCCTATTTCTCCAGAATTAAAGAGTCTGCTTACTATACGGATTGACTAGTCCAGTTCATACTGACTATAAGCAAGACTTAAAGTTAATTCATAAAAGACTTAAAATTAATAAATTTTAATGATCATTTCCTGATTTATATTTAGTATTAACTGGAATTTTGTTTGTCATAAGGTGATATACTCCTAATTTGACAAATCCTAATTTAAGAGTACTTCCCTGATACCTTTATGGATGTTCAATTAGATGTAGCCCTTCTCCAAGAAAGTAAGCAAAGTTTCTATAAATGTCTCTTGATTTTTGCCTTGAAGTGTAGAAATTTCATAGATCAGTAGCACCTAAGCTATAATAGCCTAAGTTATATACATTTAACCAAGGAAAAAACATTAACATATGGTAGAAATTCATATGGGCTAGCAGAAAAATAAGGGCTACCAAAAAAAGTAAATATGACACTGTCTTTTACACAGCATTTTATAGTTTCAAAGGAATTTCAGACATATCAGCTCATGTTATCTTCAATGTAATGTAAAAAGTTAGGTTAAGCATATGCTACAGATAATGAAACTAGGGCTCAGTAACTGAAATTAGGTCTCATGACTAAAGGGTGGCCAGGTTAGACCTTGATTTGACATTGATAGTTCAGATTCCCACTTCATGGTCCTTCATACTGGGCGGGTTACAAACTGTAACCTAAACTGCCATCAAAATCTACTTCATTATCAGCTTCCCTTATATATTCTTCAAGATTACTGAAAGGTTAAAATTAAAGCATCTGCACAAATAAACACAGGCAAATGTAAGGTAAACTAGAAATCAACAATAACTACCTTCTTACTAGGTAGCTTCACATTACAGAACCATCAGAGGCATCAATGGTATTAATTTTGTAAAAATGAGTTGAGTTGAAAATATAGGGGGAGGAGAGGGATGTCTAGGAAGGCAAGTTTAAATTGAGTACTACACCACAGCAGAGTATGTGAGTGGTCTTCCTCCCCATGAATATGGAGAGCTACTCTAACTCAGAAAAAACCCACTATGTGACACTGCAGAAATGAACTAAACCAGCTGAGAAACATCTACTTTAAAATGCTTTATATGAACACTCTGATAAAGAGACAAATCAATCCTCTAAATAAAATTCAAGAGCTAAGGAAACAGAACTCAATTTATACAAAGGAGAAGCCACTTTCTGGAACCATACATTATTTTTGACACTTCTTGAATACAGTGTTTTTATAGAAAAAAATTTTCCACATTCTGAGGCATGACCTTTTAGGAGATATAGACACAAGATAGTCTTTTATGAAGACATTTTTTTGAAAGTAATTGGGAAATGTATTTTCTCTTGGTTTATAGCCAAGATTTCAGACATTTATATACTATAAAATGTGACATGCCATTTATATACACAATTCAGGCAGTCTAAGTAAATTACCTGGAAATAGAAGTCTAATATACCAACCATGTCTGTGCCTTCTGGAAAACACTGAAAAAATAGACAGGTAATTAAAAACATAAGCACATAGGAAAAAAAATGCACATAAGTAAAAGACATATAAAGATTAACTTTAAAATGTACATAAATGTTTCATTTTAATTAAAAACAGAATAGCACATAACCTATACAAGGTTGTAAACATGAAATGAAGGACAGTAAAGCAAAGTTACATTACATAAAGATTTCTAGATACTAGTTTAACTGATACTGAGTCATAATTCATAAACTATGTAAATGGACCAGCCACTTAAAATAAAAAAAAACAAGTGTTATCAACAATAGTCAGGCATTATACTTTTGAAAAAGAAGACTAATCCTTCAGCATATTTTGCATTAATGTAATCAGTCAAATATTTGAATAGGGCTAGATACAACTGATTTTATTTTAACACTGATAGTATTAACTTCAGACTATTCTGCAAAAACTTCTGCAAATTAAACAGTAATAGGTAGTTGCTTAAAAGCAACTGTTGAGTTCTTAGCACATTTTTTCATGTAATTTATTAAACAAAAGAATAACATGAAATAGAAACAAAAACTTAAGAACCTTTTTTTCTTTTAGGTAATATCCTATTGCAAAATTTCGATCTCCACTTTCTCTTTCAGACTGAAACCTAAAAAAAAAAGTTTTTTTTAACATATGGAAGACATTTTTTTTTTTTGCTCTATTTACTTTCTGTAGAAGTATGATTGTTCTATAGTTTAATTTGTAAAGCACAGTGCATTATAAAGTAGAAAGAACGCTGACCTAAAAGTCCTGACTTCTGGGTTCCAGTTCCACATCTGACAATAGGCTATGTCATTTAAATGACAATTCTTTCAGTTTCAATTTTCTTAGCTACAAAAGGACTGAAATGAACTAAGGCTTTTCTAGTCTTCCTATTTTGTGAATAGAGCTACTTTTAAAATTACCAAATACACCACTATTAAAATATACAAAAAACTGCAGAATCTTCTGGGTACCCCAAAAGTACAATAGTCAATTCCAACTGAGGGAATCCATGGAAATTTCAAAGAGAGAGATACATGAGATGGCCTTTACAGCGTTCACTGCTAACAGATTTCAGGGGGTAAGCCCAGGTACTGGCAAATTCCATGTAACATGAACAAAGTTATAAAGGTATAAAAGACAGGACTTCATTGAAGAATGGCAAATATTCTGATGCCTCTGGGAGACTGGGTTCATGGAGAAGAATGGAGAAACATCAAACCAATAAAAGAGACTGGACCAAATTATCATGACTGATAAATACTAAAAATGCAATTTGAAGGCTTTCAAACAAGTTACCCTGTCAGATCTACATTTTAGAAGGATAACTCTAACACCAGTTTGGGAGAGGGGGAAAAAGAAAGGATGAGTCATATTTTTAGAACACTACAGAAAGCTGGAACTTCAGTAGCAGTGATAGGAGTGGAAGGAGAGGTATAATCAATCATGAGGGCAGTTAGGCAAGTCTTACAACCTGATGGGGAAGAGGAGAAACAGAGTGAATGAAGTGTGATACAAAAGCCTGGATTTTTAACATAACCTACTGAAAGGAGGGAGGTATCAACTGACATGGTGATCCTAGAGTAAAGAACAGTTTGAGAAGAGAATGAATTTTGATTTAGACAGATTAATCTGCAGTAGATTTGAGAGACTGACCTACAAGTGTCCAGAAGGCTGCCGATAAAAGAGAAACTGTGGCTGACACTCTTTTGTATTATCAGTCATGGGTGGACAGCCCCTTTTAGCTGTATGTTTTAGTATTTTGGTAGTCAGAAAATAGTGTTGGATATAGGAAGGCAGACTCTTGGAAATAAACCTGTCAACTTGTCATATTAGAAAAAGTCAACATAGTGCAGATAAAGAACTACTTAGCAATTACCATAGTGCTTGGCACACAGTTCTGTTAACTAAACACTCTATCAACTGTCTATCATGTGCCAGATAAGAGGCATGCAGAAATGAACTGCAAGACACTATACAGGTCTTAAGGGGGTCAGAGTCTAACGGTGATGATGGGGCAGAGAGAGACAAAGAATACAAAGAAGAGAGGTGACATGCGATTCATGAAAACCTTCTGGAAGAGATGCTTAAGCTGATCAATAAAAGTTGGTAAGGCAGCCAACCTAAGTTTGCCTCCTGAACCAAGTACAAAACATTACCTAGTTATTATTCATGCCCAAACTGTTTAAGCTTTAATCACAAGGAAACAAACAAAACCTATTAAAAATGGAGATTATCCACTACTGCCCATGGGCCAGATGCAGCCTGCAGCCTGTTTTTACCAAGTTTTTTGGAACACAACCTCATATTGCCTGTGGTTGCTCTCCTACTAAAACAGTAGAACCCTAGGAGCAACAGAAACCATATGATTCACGAATCTAAAATATTTATTATCTGATCCTTCACAGAAAAAGTCAGTTAATTACTGCTCTATGGAACAAGTAGGTTGGCACACTTAAAAACCCATTTAATAAAATCTTAAAAAGCAAGGGTGGGGGGGGAGGGGGACTATTCTATTTTAAAAAGACGAGACATCACAAATGTAATGCATGAACCTTGATTAGCTGCTAGAGAAAAAGGCATAAAATGCATTTAGGAGATAGTTGGGGACATTTACATATTAATTGATTATTATTATTATTATATATAATAATTTAAAAATAAATGTTAATGTTCTTAATGTTGATTGTATTGTGCTTACCTAGAAAAATGTCCTCATTTTTAGGATATAAATATACACATGCTAAGTTATTTAAGGGTGAAGTGACATGATGTCTACAATTTAATTTCACATAGTTAAGGGGAAAAAAACGCCACCCACATACATGTATATTTGCATATAGATATTTATATGTGTATGTAAAGACACATGCTTTTCAAACTAAAGAAGGAGATTGAGGAAAAAGCAAATGAGACAAAATATTAATCTGAAAATATAAGTGAAAGATATATAGATACCCATTGTTTATTCTTTTAACTTCTCCGTAGACTTGCAATTTCAAAATAAAAAACTGGGGTAGAAATCAAGTTAGCCATGCACAGAGAGAACAAGAGAGGTAAGACAGGCATTATAGGCAAAGAATTGAAAAAATGTTAGTAATTTGAGGTAAACCTGGGGCCCCTTCTAATTCTGTGATTGCCCACAAGAAGTTTATTAAAATTACTAAAAGCATTTTAAGTGTCCTCCCCCTCAGGTAATTCAGATTATCATTCATTTCCTTCTAAAAATTATAAATAATTATTCACTGAAGTAAGTCTATTCTACACACACACACACACACACACACACACACACAGGGTTGGGGGTAAAGGGAGGAAGGAGAAAGAGAGTCACAAAATAGTGTTTAGATCAAGTTCTATAACCTGGATTTTTTTATTAAAGAGGCCCGACCCATTACAAAAACCTAAGTCATAAATCAGACTCACGTTGCATTACTGAATCCAACATATTCATTACCAGCCATCTTATTCAAAAACTGCATCACCTATAAACCAAAGTTACAATGCTTTAGTATTCAAAAAACAAATATATACAGAATGTAGCATGAAAACTGAATTCCACATTGCACTTACATAGTCAAATTTTTCAGCATTATTCACTCCTTGCTGCAAAGAAATGAGACATAAGTATGTTAATACAGGTACCACCAAGGTTACATTTTAAGTGAATATCAAAATTCCAAACTGCTATCATTATAATTCATATACTGCACATTAATACTTTTAGATCTAGGAAATACTTCTATAGTAATTTAATATTTACATAAATTTTTTTACATGTTCTTTCATTAACACCCGTATGTTGAGAATGGATTTGAATTACAAAGGGAATGCTTTAAATATATTACCCAACCCAAAGTTATTAAATGCAAGTTACTCCAAGTCCCCGTATCTTTCATGACAACACATAATCTGCTAGAACATATACTATTTAACATATTTTTTAAAATGTGAAGTTTCACCCTTAGAAAATAATTAAGTATATATCAATTATGGTTTTCAATTAACAATCTACTTATATTTTAAAAACAATATTAGAGTTAGAAAAATGAGTTATGTTGCAAGACTAATAACCCTTTATTATTTTAGTATATGCAAACATTCTGGATTATGTTGCATTAAAGTGTAGAGAAAGCTCTACCTTTAATCTCACTTGTTATAACAACACATAAACTAAAAAAAATTATTTCATAGTCCCTAAAAAATTAGCTACATTTGTATTTAGATTATGCCAATTCAGAGTATGAAAGATGTATTGTTTCATCACTTCTATTTCTGACATATTAGCTACCACAAATGTCAATAGGAAAAGCCTATGTAATGTAGATCAGTTCAAGTAGCCAAATGGTTTCATTTTACCTCAGAGAAGTTTACAAAGCAGTAAGTTGTAGATCTGAAATCAAACGTATTAATTGGTGATATGTACCCAAGAGAAACAATACATCTCTAATTTTCTTTACATCTCTAATTTTTAAAACAGGTTTAAAATAGTTTGACAAATAAAGTTGTAAAAATAAAAATTTTAAACTTCACCCTAAAGAAATCCAAAACATCACTTTGAAATTTTATTATGGTGGGGGGAAAACCTGTACCAGAATATGATTTAATTAAATAAAGCAAGGTTCATTCTCCACTTTACAAGTGGATAGGTGTGACTAATAATCTGTGAAACCTTAACAAATCAACTTACTGAGAAAGGATGTGCAATCATCTACACAGGCAGTAGCTGGAAAGAACATCACACTAGTTCATCAAAATTAGGCATTAACAAATCTTAAGCAAGATAATGAAAATTTACCGCCATATTGTAATCACTATCTATGTATTTTCTCTAAAGTGTCCTTTGACATATTTTAAGTTTTTTTCCTCATAATACACCAGAAATCAAAATGTAGAAACGTAACTCCAAAGCTGTTCAATGAAAAATAATTAAAAGAAGAAATTACCAACTTCATTGAACTGTTGCAGTTGTCAAAATATTCCATAGATCCTAATGCTGTAAAATATGTAACAACATTTAAACCACAAAAACCTTTTTAACCTTTGAAAAAGCACAAGAAAACCAACTCTTGGAAAAGGACATCAGCATTTGCATTGGGATGTCACATGGATAATTACTGGTTATACAATTTATCAATGTAAAATAAACAGGTTACACTGAACTTTTATTTTCTGACCTAAACTGTGCCCTACAAAATGAATACAAATTTTCTGTCATGTTTAGTTAAAAAAAAAAAACACCTGTTTTAACTCTAGACTGTGATCACATACTTTGCAGATGACTAAATTAAAGCACAATTAAGTTTTGCTTCTGTATTGTTTCTTAGAAACAACTGATATTTACCAATGTCTATCATCATATTACATTTTGGGTAAGCTTCTTGAAAAAGCCTAGACACACTATGTAAACAGGAAAAATAAAATATTTGATTACACTGACTCAAAGACTCTCCCCAAAACTTCCTTTTTTTAAATATAAAAGCCATGGATTTATGTTTGTTTTTATTATCTTCCCTGGAAATAGCATTTAACTTAAGTCAACAAAATATATTTACCCCTGTATCTCTTGGAAAGGATCTCATGTACCCCAGGGATTTATGGGCTTTAGTAATCCATTATAAGATGCTATGTCAATTTTTTTGTAAATTACAGTAAAAAGTTTATTGACAAAGATGTTAGAAAAAAAATACATACACATATAAAATAAGAGTAAATTTCCTGCCCCTTTGCCCACAAAGAAAGCAAAAACACAAATATAAAAAAGATCCATCGTCATCCAGCAGTGGGGTGAGGATGGGTGGAGGAGCTGAAGTTATGAAAATAGAAGCCAGGGATGGGTACACAAGGATGACTATACTATTGCTCATTTTGTGCACATTTGAAAAAAGGTAAAATATTTATGTGCTAATAATTTTCTACACTAATTTGCAAAATTGTTCTTTCAGAATATTGTCTTTACCATTTGAAATAGTACTTGATTTTTAATTAGCTCATGTATCTGTGGACATGTTCTATTGCTAGAATGAGTTTAATTCTCTTCCTATTTTAAATTTTTACAGATGTACAGTTGAGAAATCTTGTTGACAACAGATGAGTAGACGGAAATAAAGTTTTATTATAGCAATGTCACTTTTACACATCTGCCTCATTACATACAGAAGTCACATATCCTTAAAATTTACACTGAATGCTCTTATTAATTAATAACTTAATTCAATCCTCTTTCCTTCCATCTTATTGAACCAAAACCTACAGACAACTTAGTGTATTCAAGATGACTTGTTCCCAGTCACTTAAGTGATTCACATCCTTTAATACCATGGACTCTACTGTTTCAAAATGTTCTCTTTTGCTGGTGCCCAAGAGGTTTTTATAACCTGAAGCTGTGCACCACTGTAAAATTTGAAACACATGAGAAGTATTCTTTGTTTTGAAAAATGGGAGGAAACCTGGATCAAAGGCAGATTAATTTTAAGAAAGGCAAATATGAAAATTGAGATTTGGAAACTGATAGGCTTAAAACTATCGCTGCTCCCTTATCTCTTAGAAAAAAAATTCTGTACTCAGGGATTTTTTTATCCCAGTTTTAAATCACTGCACAAATATTAGATATTGTGCTATTTTAATCCTGAAAAAGTTAATATTTGTAGTAAGTACAGTAGGAAAACAAAAAATTTATTAAATATATTTACCAATTTCTAATCCTTTCACCAAATGACCATTAAAAGGCAAACCATGTGGTTTGTTTGAAAAGGGTAGTAATCAGACCTTAAGACTAGAAAATTCTACAGATTTACTTTTCTATAAATATACTTAACCAAATTAAAGAATGTCCATTCTTTTGAAGAAAACTTTATGAAAATTTGATAAAGGGGCACTGAGTTTTAACACTAGCCATTAAAAGAACTAGTATAACTATACTGAAGTATTTTTGTAGACTATTTTTAAAAACATACTTGTGAATTGAATCGTATTATACATTAAAATGTAGGTCAAAGTATCACTGTTCAGAGCAACATCTGCCAATAAATTTAGTATAAAAATGACTCATTTAAAATCAATGCATTAATCAGAGTTACTCTGCAAGTAAATCCCTTGACTTCATTCATAAAGTACAGAGGCATAAAAGCCAACTGAAAATTAGAGATCACAAAGGAAAGAATAGAGAAAGAGGCAAAAAGAGGTAACTGAAAATATGTTTATAAAATACTCCTAGTTTAATCTTGCCATTGAAAATGCGATAAAGCTAAATAAAACTTGCAGGATTAAAATAAATATTACAGGTAAAAAACAATGCTCTAAATCTAGTATTTTCATAGATTAACCCTAAAAATAAAGTAACAGAAAAGTGAAATTCTGATAGCAATAAATTATTTGCTTTTCATTTAAAATAACGCTCAAATACAACTGATATAAACATGAATAAACCAATATAATCCTGTTTTACGAATGTTAAGAATGTTGTGAAATCCAAGGCATTTAATTCCCCAGAACCAAAAGCCTTAAAAAATGTGGCTTGTTTGCAAGTGTAACAGGTTATTGCTCACATGACCAAACTGAGCATTATATACTTACATATTAACGTTAATTTGTCTTGTTTTTTGTTTTTCATGAAGCATGATTAAATGTGTTTTTTTAAGAAAAAATAACCAATCATTTAAATACCAAAATAGTTCTGATCAAAAAAAAAAAAAAAAAAGCTTCTTCAAATGAAAAAAACTGGGAACTACCAGTAGAACAAAGAGAGACATAAACATAAAAGACAAGGTAACTTATTCTTTGCCTTTAAAGTATAAAAGCAGAAGTATGGTAATTATCCTGTAATACATGCTGTCCTCATGTTCCCACCCTAACCCTCAAGCTGTCACCAGACCTTAACTTTTAAACTGAAACAGGGTGAAATATTTACCACTGCAAAGAAAAAAATTACACAATACTTATATTTTATTCAAAATAACTGTTCTTTTCAGTTTACTTTCACTCTTTCCTTTAAATTAAGCAACCACATGATCATCATCAAATAAAACAAACTGCATCAAAAAGTATTCCTTTAAAAATATGGTAGCTACCATAGAGAAAACGAGAGGAAGGATAGTACTTTCATGGCTTCTTTATTATGTGCACTTTAAGTACAAAATGACATTTGTTTTTATGAAGGTATTTACCTATATAGCTTTGTTTAAAATTTTAAATATTGGAGTTTTCCTATAAGTTTAGTAGTTAAGAATTTATGCAACAGGTTCCTTCTGTCCAAATCCTCCTTTTTTCCACAATCTGCTAATCCTTTTGAACATTTGCTCTGCCTCTTCCCCCATTTCCTGAGGATCACCACCAATCCTACAAGGAAAAAATATCAATACTACAAAATTATGAATTTATAAAGAGTCTTACTAAAGACTCCACTTATTTTTGTGTGTATGTGTGGGAGGGGGAGTAACATGAGGAGAATGTTTCGGTAACACCATAATAAAGTCTTGATATTTGAAAGAAAAGAAATACAGCCTTAAGGTCATCAACTGAAAGAGCTCAAACACAAAATTTGCATCTAGTAGCCATGGAAAAATATCCACGCTTTGGGTACTCAAATGTAAGCTCTTAGAAAAGAGGCCTAGTTTCTTACAAATAACAGGTACTGTCTAATGTCCAAAGAACAGCTATATACAACCACTGAAAATTAGATGTGACTTTTAAATCCAAAGATTGGTATCTTTCATACAAGTTAAAATTAAGAAAATAAAATATCTCCTTTTTGGATAATTTAACTATTCTAGGTAAAGAGAAACATACCACCAAGAGAAACAGCAAACACCTATATTAAAACTATGGCAGACTGAATTTTAATGAACAGCAAATGGAGAATTCAGGGAATTTAGCTCAAGCCTGATTCCACTGTTAGTCACAATTTCCTCACAGCACCTACATAAAGAGGGCAGGACTTGAAGACCCATCTGCCTATGGTTTTATTACTTCAATTTTAATATCCAACTCATAAATATTATGTGATCATACAACCTGCAGAGATCACATGCAGATTATTTGCAAGAGCTTTGAATTCTCTTTTAAAATGAGCCTAAGAAAAGTATTACATTCTAGGGCAATCAGTTTTACACAGAGGTACATGAGGCTTACCCCTACAAGATTTAGATGAACTTCGTTTAAAAAAACAAAAAAAAAATTGTTGAAACACCTTCTAAAAACAAAACAAAATTCAAAAGAAGTGATCTTAAATTAAATATGATCCATACCCCCAAAGCCTCACTTCTAACTTTGCCGTAAATTTTACATTTTTATACACTTAAAATCACTGATCAAATTTGTAAATAAAAGATGACTCAGTTAAATTTTTGCACTACTGGACATTGAACACTTGTGTATATGTGCTTTTTTTAACTGTTTCTAAGTGCCAATATTAATGTGGCTCAATGTATAGTTTATGGTTTGTGACTGAACATGGAAAGTAAAACATGAAATTATGGTGTGATATGACCAGACATGCATTTCCCACATGCAGCATTTCAGTTTAGTATATTAAACCCATGAATCATTAAACAAAAGATGTTTAACTGCATGCAGTTAAGGAAGGTTTCTTTTAATCATTTACATATGCCCTTTCTTGGAAATACTGGTGTGCTGTGTTAATCTTTCCCCAATACAAGAGTTCTTAAACAGGGATCCATGGATCAGCTTCAAAGGGTCTGTGAACTTCCTGAAGTTTATATAAAATCACGGAATTTGAATATTCTGAAAGATTCAGAACCATTCTAGTGGTTTTCTCATCAAGCACTGCACACATACACTAAATTATAACTTTCCTTACCTCTAATTTACTTGTTCAAATCTGAATAATTATTAATGAGACTTTTCTCTCATTGCAGTATTTGAATTGCATTGTAAGGGTCCATTTATTTGTGTAAACCCCAAACTATAATGTAAGGTATCTGAAGGCAAGACTTGTGCCTAGAGCATATTTGTATTATAATTTTCCACAATAAGGTTTATTTCATCTCAAACTGGTAATTTTTCTTTTATGTAAAACAGTCATGAATAACTAAATGTTATCATGGGCAAAATGAAAATTTCCTTAGCCTATTAGTTACATTAAAAATACTTAGCTGTAATATCTACCTCACTAGAGTTATAAGGATTAAGTGGGCTACTGCTTACGAAGCATTTGCCCTAAAATAAATAAACATATATATTAAGATAGCAGTCTTCTATTTTAAAGTCTTTTTCTCATGAACATAAACAATTCATGAAAGACAGAATTTCTAGTACACAAATTGGATGAATTTTTATTAACTGGGCCAAGGGCATAATTTATATTCAAACATTCTTTGTATAACCAGGGTATCCCATTCTCACTAATACATCTACAAAGCCATGTAGTTATGTTTCTTTTAAAGCTTAGATAGACATGCTTATTGAAGGAAGTATATAAATGATTCAAACACAAAAGAAATTTATTTGAATATAAATGAAATTTATAACTAGAAATTAAAAATCTAAACAGTATCACACAATAGAACCATTTTCAGATACTTATTTTAAACATTAATTCTTCCAATTATTAAGGCAAACCAGACACTTAAAAAGAATAAAAACATACAATGCAAACCAAAGCATAAGAAAAATAATATAACAATAATTGGAATAAGTCTTATTTATTATAGTTATGATACGATTTACATAAAACAAAACAAGTTCAAATGAAAATCATGACTGTGGCTCATGAGAGTATAAAGAACTTGAGAATATCAGAGTAAAAGTACTTTGCCTTAACAGAAAGTACTAGAACGTTTGTTCATATATATATATATATGCTGACGACAAACATTAAACAGTAAAATGCTTTTAATTCAGTTTACATCTGTTCATTCTAAAAGAGCCAGAAGGAAGAGAAAGAAAAAAATATCAAACTTTAAGAAGAAAAACTTCTATGCCTATTCAGCGGAGTATTCTTTTTGAATTTTTGCCAGATCTTTGGGTCAAGAGTAACTTGGAATTTACAATGAGTCATCTGTTTTTAATTTTGCCCTTGAAACACACTATTTATTCTGAAATAAATAAAAATCCTAACCTTATGCCATAGCATTAATTTCTTTTTAACACCAAAAGAAAACTTTTCAAAGTTCTACATAAAAATCCAAGATTCATCTTTATGCCTTAGTAATTTTAAAAATTTACTAGGTTAAAAGGAAATTCAACATTTTACCTTTATTAATGAAGTCACAACAATTGCTCCAGCATTTACCATAGGATTGTGTGGCTTATCTGTAAAATATAAAACAGCATTATTTCAAATACTTGATATGATTTTCTGTGATGCATAGGTACTTCCCATGAACATACATCTATTTAGATTTATTTTCTATATGTAAGCTATTATTATACTTTTTTTTTTGAGGGCGACTTTAAGGGGTGAAAGAATACGTTTAAGTCACATTTCACACCAGTAATACACTTCTAGGAAGCTGCTATAATAATTGTAGTCAAATATTCAAGTACAGAAAGATAGTGAATAGTAAAGAGCACATCCAAATTTCCTAACTCTCCTGTTAACTAGCTCTCTGACCCTGGGTAACAAACTGAACTTTATTGTGTCTCAACTTTCCCAAGTGTAAATTGGGAGTAGTAACAGTACCCACACCTGTGAGCTGAAATGCTTGAATGAAATAAAACACATGAAATGCTTAGAAAATACATTGCACATTCTTAAGCCCTTAAATAATATTTATATTAAAAATAACCTTTTAGGTGAACCCACTTTTATTTTTTAAAGTGTTTTATTTTTGTGTTTATGTACATACACATATGCAAAAAAAGAAAAAGAAACCACAAACACTAAAAAGTAATACACATAAGATAAAAAAATTACAGGGAATTTAAATTGCATTCTTTATGCTTTTTACATTTCCTGACAACAAAGAAGTTATTTATTACATAATTTTTAAAAATTAGTAAAATTTAAGTTCATCCAAAATCCCACCTCATCTCCTAATTCTTAAAATAAATAGAATTTCAAATCTGAACTGACTATATTCTCATTCACAGCACGGCACAATGCCAAACACAAAACTGTGAGTGCACAGAAAAATTTATTTGAAAGTTAATTCCTAATTTATCTCTTTGTGGCAGTGATTTATTTCCTTGGGAACAAATTCTTATCTAATTTGACAAATCTAGCAGAATTCATTAAGTTATTACTACATTAACAGTCTCCTTCAACTTTAAGCAAGTTACCTTCTATGAGATGAGCCTATAGCAAAACAACTCTGAGCTCTGGAAAACAGTCTGGCAGTTCTTCATAAAAGTCACCATATGACCCAGCAATTCCACTCTCAGATATATAACCAAGAGAAATAAAAACATACATGCACACAGTGACTTGCATACAAATGTTCACAGCAGCATTATGGTAACAGTCAAAAAGTGAAAACCGAAATGTCCTATCAACTGACAAATGGAAAATGTGGTACTATTATCCATACGATGGAATATTATTCAGGAAAAACATAAAAATGAAGTACTGATAAATGCTACAACATGAAAACACCTTTAAAACATTATGCCACATAAAATAGGCCAGTCATAAAAGACCAACTACTACATGATTCCATTTACATGAAATGTCCAGAATGGACAAATCTACAGACAGGAAGTAGAATATTAGTTGCCAGGTATAGAAAAGAAATGGGTACTGACTGCTAATGGGTATGGGATATCTTTGTGGGGTGATAAAAATGTCCCCAAATTCACTGTGGTGATAGATGCACAACTCTATGAATATATTAAAAGTAATTAAACAGTACACTTTAATGGATAAATTACACAGCATGTGAATTTTACCTAAGAAAGCTCTTAACAATTTTTTTAATTAAAAAAAAATTAAAAATCAATAAGTACAAATATTTGCCTTACAGTCCAGCAGTTTCCCTCAATATAGGATCAACAATGTGATTTAGTAGCTATGCTTTTTAACATTGTAAACTTGGGGTTATCCATGATTATGACTAATTTCAAACGTTAAAAGTATATTTGAGTTGTTACAATCAAGATTTCGCCCATTCCAAATTATGCTAAGAGAAGTTTGCTTTCTCTGAGATCACACAAAATGAAAGCAATTACTGTCACAGAAAAATACTACCCTGCAAGAGGGAGCCAAGAAACAAAAATTTTACAGTATTATCCACCTGAAAGAAAACCACACAAAGACAGAGAACAAAATATTGAAATCAAGCTGATTTACATGTGTATAGATAATTATGTATTTATCCTTTCATATCTTTTTGACATGAGCAGGTTTGATACAAAGACTGGAGGAGGAAGCTAATGTGTACATACCAAACAGTACCAAATAAATGTAGGCATTTAATATTTTCTAAATCATAAACATTATGTAAATACTAAATCAGCTACATGCAAGATCTTTCAAAGAACACTAAAGCATTTCATGGCGTGACAGAGCAATTTCCAGTGCAAGCAACTGCTCACTCTGCCTTTGGCTCAAAAGCCAGATATCTGAATGTTTGGAAATACATCGGAGAGACTGAAACATAAGACGAGCACTACTGCAGTATAAAATCTCAGTCTAAAACCTGTGCTGTGAAATCTACTTGTTTCCCACTCTGCTGTAGGTAGGAGGAAAGAGTTGAAAGGTTGTCTAGATTTTTCATTAAAGAATATTTATGACAGCAGAAATAACAAACTTAATTTAGGAAAGTTACTTTCTGAAGTAATGAAATATATTAGCTTGGCATAATGACAAAATGGACATGGGCAACTTATGAAATCTATGGGCATGTTTTCAATTACAATGCACAAAACTGATAAATTTTAGCAAGTATTTATTCTCTCCAGAAAAATAAAACATGCAGAAAGTTCTTTCACATTATACTGGGGAAAAGCTTTTCAAACTACTAAGCACATGAACATTACAAAGATGTGGTTCATAAATCAGTAAATCTAGACAAAGTTTGTTAGTGCATAAAAAGAACTAGGAAGTATTAACGTTCCCTTTAATGTGGACATGTTTTTTAAGTATCATAATGGAATACTATGGAGCCATACAAAAATTAAAATATTTTCTATATGGTTTAATCCTGCAGTACCCACTTCCCCAACCACCCAAACTTTGTTCTTTCTATATAACTCAGTCTTACCTTCCACATATAAGTTAATTCAAGCCCTCTTTTCTCTCAAATCCTCTATACATATAAACCAACATATACATTATGGCTTTTGTCATCTATACACTTTCAATATAATTAGCAGTATGCAGTGCTTTAGTTTGTCTTCTTTTTCCATGTCTTGGATATATGTAATTGTTTTTTGTCCTTTGATATCCTTTATTTAGTTAGGTAAGTTAGTCAAGAATCAAGGTACATGTACCTCCCATAGCTTGTTAACAATAAATGAGAAAAATGCTATATACATATAAATATTTGTTGATAAGCCCAATTTCTACTAAAAGGCAGAGGAAGACTAGGAGATGGCGGTTTCCAAAACTGACATCTTTGACAAGTAACTAATTTCCTCATTTATAATGATAGAAAATATCAGCCATCTCCCTATACAGGACTAAAACTTTTAATGGTATAAAGCATTTTAAAACTGATATTAGTGGTGGGGATCAAGGGGAAGACAGTACAGCACAGAGAAGGCAAATAGAGAGTCTCTGGCATCTTACTACACTGATGGGCAGTGACTACAATAGAGTATGGTGGGGGGGGACACAATAATAGGGGGTGAATGTACTAACCACATTGTTTTTTCATGTGAAATCTTCATAAGAGTGTATATCAATAATACCTTAATAAAAAAACTGATATTAAAAGAGTAACTTCTATAAATTCTTATCTATTCATTATTGTATCATCACTTTATAAATCTAGAACAATGTTAATACTTTAATTTTGCAAAGTTAGATACATAGACACATGCACACACACCAAATTAGTTCCACCATAAATCCACCCTTCAAATTTTAAATATGAAAAAGCCCCTTAAGTTGTTTTTTGCTGGAGCTAGTTTATAACCAAGACCCTACAGCACAGAATCCATACAGAACTCAGGAAGGAATGGCAAAGGGAGGCCTTCATTTTTCCATTTATTCCAAGATTCCTAGTATTGGTTTGGAAAAAGTACAAGAGTATCAAAGCCTCCTGTTAAACTTTATATTTCAGCTTTTATAAACCAATGCTAAATTCCTGAGCTCTTATGATTTTTTTCTTATAGACTACCATGTTAATAAGTTATAATTTCTAAAATATACATGGCAAAAAATTGTATTACTTATGTTAAGTTCATTTTACCTCAAGTCCATTTTATTTTTGTTTCTCAAATACTTCTTCACATTCCAATTCCTATATTTGTCAATTTCTGTTCTTTAACTCTCTCAAAATCAATCAATTCACCAGATTAATCTACTTAGATTGTCTTATAAAAGTTTAATCTTGTTAAAACAAAAATATTAATTCTTCCCACATTATATTTAGATGTCAGTGAGTTTAATTAATAAGGTACTTTTGCATATGATGTCCTTACTGAAGTTGCTAGATTGTGGTAATCTCCATAGAATCAAATGTAGCTTCAGGACAGAAAGATTATGGTAAAATAGGGTAAGAAAATGTAATTGCTCTCACAACAAACAGGAAGGGAAATATAAGAAAATAACCAGACTTATAACTCATTTAAAAGACTAATGAAACAATAATGAGTATAAGGCACATTTTATTTTTTATCCAGCAGAAAGAAAAAATACAAAAGTACATTTCTCACAACCATTATTTCAATCACTGGATTCACTCACTCTTGCTTTCTTCGATTCTATCTTAATTCACTATACAATGAGGAGAACCTAGCTTATGCCAGAAAGAGGAAAGAACAGAAACAATTCATATGGTTGGTGTTTAGATTTAAAACCTCTATAAGATCAAAAGTGCTAACTACCTCTGTCCTCTTTTCTTTTAGATTCCTGTAATTATCCCACTATTTAATGTTAAGATGAGAAAAAGCAAAACTAGTATCTTAGCCAAGGCCACCCATAAATACTTACTATTATGGAAGTTTTCAAATACATACAATATACAAAAGTAGAATATAAATACCCATGTGTTCATTATTTAGCTTCAAGTTACCAATACGTAATTATCACATCCAGCATTCCCAGCTGTACTCCACTGAATTATTTTAATGCAAATCCCAAATATTGTGAAATTGTACTGCAAAATATTGACCTATAGTGGTTACAAAAAAATCTTACTCCCTGTCCCCATCTTCTTCATAGTCCACTTTTCAGTGGTATGCAAGGCCTAAAATAATCATTTTTAAAAGTTGGTGATTAAACTATATGAGTTTCACAGAAATCCCATGAAAAAATGCAAATAAGTATGTTTTTAATTTTCTTCAAAAAAGTTTTTAAAAAATACTTGTATACACATAGGAAAATGAGGCATTTCTTTTTCCAACCAACTTTTATGTAATTCTTACCATCTTCATTTAGAAACAGTTTGTTGAATCTTAATCCACTTGGCTCTTTCCCAACATATCGATGCACGTATTCTGTTCCAAGATCATTAACAGCAATGGCATATTTCAAAGGTTTTACACAGGACTGAAGACAAAATGGAACTTTGGTATCTCCAGTAGAATGCCTGTTTAAAAGAAGATTTAAAATATAATTAAGATCAACAGGAAAAAATTCTAACTGAATAACTGGTATTGTTATTTTCACATTAATCAATTATAATTTATAACAGTTTTCCCATAATTCAACCACAAGTTTTACCTGGATATTAAAGATTGAATGTTTATTTTAATAGGGATACTGCAAAAATGGGCAAGAGAGCTTAAAAGTTAAGTAACAGAATGGTTCAAAATTAAGTAATAAATAATTAAGTAATGTGAAAGCTTTCCTTTAAAGGCAAGAGGGTATGGTCCTCCTGACTCCTATCCTGACTCAATTATAGAAGATGGACTAGCCCTTTTAGAATTTAATTATCATTTTTTAAACACATAACTTTAATCATGGCTAAACTGTAGTCTTTATAGAAGCTCACTTTAGATTCAATACCATTCTCTGAGATTGACGATAAATGACTCATCTTGTGAACCATATCTACTCACAATTCCAGCCCCATTAAAGGAAATAGCATCCAATTTTATAAACCTGACAAGAGGTGGCACTAATAGCATCCGTTACCACCATATGGATAAGCAAAAGAACAAAAAGAACACTTTATATGTTACCAAACTGAGATGCACGTGCAGTAAACAGGTTTGAATATGCAAAAATACTGACTCCTTTATAATGTGAGCTTCACACAAGGGTAGAGATCTTTTATTCACGGCAGTATTCCAGTTGCCCTGAAGTCCCAACACAGTACACACACTCATTCATTCAGAGTGAAATTCATTCATAGTAAAACTGGGCACTATTAATTACCTCTGGGGCAAACAGGTTAACAGAGATGTAGGGGGGCAAAGACACAGCAGAAGGCCACCTTACCTCTAAGTGTATCACAGAATATACATATGTACATATATGTAGCAAAAGCATATAGTATTTTTCCTATCACATTTGTTTAAAATTTCTTATTCAGACTACTATAACTTCAACTTGACAGTCATTCTAAAACCTGACAAAAGCCTGTCTTACTTTTTTTGATTTAAAAATACATATGGTTCTAGTCCAAAGTCAACTTTAAAATTTTTTAGATATGAAAACTAAACTACAAGAATCACCTCTACACACAGAAAATGTTTAAGAGAAAAACCATGTGCCAGCATTACATAATAATTTCCTCCAAATAAAAACATTTCCATTACATGATGATTCTTCCAAATACAAAAATAGGAATTTCATTCACTACTGCAATTTGCTCCCTAAGGATAAAGCCGTGTCTTCTATATTTGCATCTGTTCATAGCACCTAACATGTGATTCAACACAATGAGTGTTTACTACATTTTACAGGCCCAAATGAGGATAAAAGACGGTCATAATACAGAACAACAGACTAGGAATTAAAAGCCCCAAATCCTGGTTTCACCTGTCAGGATTATACAGAACTCTGGGCCTCAGATTCCTTATCTTAAGAATTAATGGACTAAACCATGGTTTTTTTCCTGTAAATACTTGAGGATAATTAGTAAAAAATAAAAAGATCATGTAGGATGAAGGCACTTAAGAGATCAAAATGTAACAAATGGGGGAAAAAGTTTTAATGTGCACATTGTGAAAAATAAAACCTAAAATTGTAAGGCTAAATGATTTATATTTTTAACAAAATTTAGGATAAAATTACATCTCTGATATAAATTCATCAAAGCTGTATCTACTCAGGGGTTGTAAAACTGATTTTATATATGTGATATTTTAACTAAAAAAAGAATAATTGCCTCAGTAAAAAAAGAAAAAGAAGAAAGATTATACCTCTGAGCTAAATCTAAATGAATTAAAAAATAATTGATTTTTCTTTTTTGGTTTAATTTTTTTAACTGACAAAATCAAGTTGCAACATAATAAATCTTTACGTCTGACTCACAGCATAATAAAGAGAGTCATTCTCAAAAACTATTCTAGAACTTGATCCATTTTTCCAAAGGCTTCTCTGAATTCACTGATTTTTTAAATCAAATCCTCCTCTTTTAAGTACCCTCATATCATTATCCTTTTTATAATTCTGCCAGATCCTTATTTGTCAGGAGCTAGACCTACAGTGTATACACTTCCCAAAGACAGCTTTCACGAACTTCATGAAGTTCTTCATGTTTTGAAGTGACTTTTCACTCTGCAAATGCCAGATAGATAACAGTCTATGTTATGATGTATTGTCTTAACAGTGATGTTAATCATATCAGGAGCATAAGGAACAAAGATAATAACATGATATGTAACCAATGTACCAATGTTAAGATGAGAAATGGGGACTTATTTTCTTGTAGTCAGTTCATTGCTGAGTAACTTCATGTTTTGGCAAGTCTTTTTTTAAGCAAATTTGTAATTCAGCTACTTGAACAATAAATACTCAATAAGACTAGAACTGTAAATAAGACAGATGAAATGCCTCATAAATTTTAGTGTAAGGTTATTGTTTCAATTAAGTTTTTAAAATTAAATTAAAATCTAAACTTAATTGCATTGTTGAATTCAAGTCACCTTAGGGCTAATTTCCATTATAGAAGATGCTCCTCTCTACCTCATGCTCATTGTTATGCAAAATTTAAGGCTTAGCATTGGTTTTCATGAATTTGAAATAAACTTACCTCTGTCCATCTACTGTACAAACAGACACACCCCACAAATCAGGACTGAACTTGGCTAGTTGAGGAATATAATCTGCAACCTATCCAAAATATTGGAAAGAAATTAACAGATATAATATAGGCAAATAATACTTTCTTCAACCAAAAAATTAATCTCACTTTAGCTTCCACCAATGAAGTTATTTCATAGTACTCATTGGCTTTATATTCTATCTCTTCTAACAATATTCATAAAAACTATGAGCACAACAAACTTGAGGATTACAAGTGAGAATGACTTCTCTCAGTCTCCATCATCCTCTGTTTTCCAATGCACTCTCTCTTCCTAGAAAAGCAGTCTGAAACAGGAACTAGGACTTGATACTTTTTTTAAGGGAAACAACTAAAGAACTGATTTAAAAAACGGTAGGATTTCCTAAAGTATTCAATATGGAAAAGAAATAAAATAGCCCTTGGCATCACTTAGGTTTTTAAAATGGGAAACATTTTATTTAATGTTCAAGGGTATTGTTATCTGCAGAAATTCCCAGTAAAGTTACTTTTTTTATTAAAGATTTAAAAGCAGTAACAATCATTTGAAAACCAAAAAGAATTCTTAAATTTAAGTTTCTTTTTAGCTGAAATAACAATTCAAGTTAAATATTTAAAGTATTTTAGAAGTACTTAATCTAGTGGCTTCACTTAAATTTCATTAGCAAAACACTACAAAACTGTACAGTTTTATTCTCTATACTTCAGGTTGAGCTGGATTTATTTAGTGATTGTTTCAGGAAAATATTCACATCAAAAACCATTACCTTTCCTCCAGATTGCTTTTTAGCACTTTCATATAACTCATCAATGTGAGAGGTAAAAGACATAAAGTCAGGAATGACAAACTTTCTTCTAAAGGCTTGTGTCAACAAAACAATGTTGCTTTGAACACACCTGTGGAATGTGAGAAAAAGTTAATAGACTGGGTGTCTTTCAAATACTAGTACTTGATAACAATATTAATTAGAACATTTAAACAACAGAAATATTTTATGCAACAAAATTATGTTACATTCTTTCTACAATATTTTTTTCCTTCTAATGCAGCCTTGCATGCAGTTGCTTGCAAATTGTTGAACAAGTTAAATAAATTAGATTACCTAAAAAATATATCAAAGATTAAAATAGCTGAGCATTCCACTAAGTATCAAGACCATCTAAAATCAAGTTTCTTAGCCTAACATAATTGAAAAAAATACAGAATGACATTTGTTAACAAAAATCAGACTAATGTATCAGTTTTATTTCTCCACTAAGTAACATCATACATCTATCCATTAGTTTCTATAAAGCTACTACTAGTATTTCAGACACTAAATATTTTGTATTTTAACATATTTTTCCCTAATTACACTATGAAAAATTTGTGTCTAAGCTAAAAAAGTGAATATAAAATCAATTTTATTCAGTTAATGTCTCTTAAATGAAATACTCATTAAAATGCTTGTAAAACTAATGCATAATTTTAAATAAGTTATAAAGTAGTACAATAACCAATTTTATATTATTTGAATCACCAAAAATGTTAAATTACATTATTCTATTCACTGTAAGTTATGTGACACATTGTAGTATAAAAATGTTTCGTTGTTAAAAACAATTTAAAAGACATAGTAAACCCCAATGGGTTTGGAGAGCATGAAATCTAATAATTAGAACCAGCATTCTGCTTTGTTCTAAAAAGGAATTATGCCATAAAATCAATATATGAATATAACCTTAAGGAAGAATTTTGTAAATAGGTTTACTCTAACTAAGCTCACCTTGAGACTCAGTAACAGAATACTTAATTGTTAAAGGAAGACTACTAGACATGAGCATCAAGCCTATGACCAACTTTAAGACTAACTCCTTAACACAAAAAAAACCCAGAATGTATATAGCTGAAGTATTAAAGGCAAACCATTAACTACGTGAAGTTATTTATATAATTGGATTCTTCAAAGCAAAGTGATGTGATATTATATTAGCAGTTTCTTTGGGGAAGAGAAAAAAATCCAAATTGGCATAGTTTTAAAAAGTAGTAAGTTTCAAATACAATTAAGCCTGTTTAATCCTCAAAACATCAACACTTTGAAAAGAATGATTTCCTCAATTCACAGATAAGAAAACTATGAAAACTTGCAATTAAGTAATTTGCATTAGCTATAAATAAGAGTAATAAAGTAGATACTCAGTATTTCTTTCTTAGTCCATGGTAAATGCGAAATTTTTATAGCTCAAATTTTTTATTCAAGTTGTTCTAAATTAAACAAATAAAAATTAAAAGCCAGATTTCACGTTTAAACTATTAATAAAGATTCAGAATATATCACTTGGTCAACATAAAATTAGAACACAGATCTAAAATAAAATAGGTTATTTTCAGTGACAAAGATGTGCCCAAACCAGAGAAAAAAAAATCATGGTCCTAAAGATGTAAACTGATATCCCAAAGATAACAAATATTTACTTCAATAAATTCCAGTAAACTGTTTTCTCAGAGTTCTAATGTTAATCTAAAAATATTAACTTTTGCCATTTAATATTTAATGTTTCAAACAGTAATTCAACTTGGATACATGAGAGTTGCAATCTATATAAGAGAACACATTTTTCAGCAGAAAAAAGTTAAGATAATTCCTGATCTTAAATCACTTTATCTGTATCAAGTCAAATCTGCATCCTCATTTTTTAATAAGTTATACATGAGAAACTATGAGGACTGTTGAACAAATTTAAATTATTAACCCACCACTAACTATTTAACTATTTTAAATTAATCAGCACTTTGTAAAGGAGGCTTTAGAATTAAAAAAATTGTGCAGTCAGTGAAACCTTTTTTTTTTGGCTCTATCAGAAGGTGCTGGTAAAGCTGTGGTAACAACAGCCTTCACTAGTGAATTACTATGGCCAAAAAAGCAATCTCACCACTCAGAAATGTCTAACCACACAGAAGTGTTCAACTGCACAATGACAAGCATTCCAAATAATAAATGTTTCTATTTGGTGTTATTTTAATATAGATGTCATGAATCTAACTAGAAAATATTTAGTCATATAAAATGAACCCTGATGAGGAAGTGCTTACTTCAGCAAGCCACATCTTTCTTATGCTTTGTTTAATCTATAAACTGGAAATAATAGTAATTTTTCTTTCCTGCTTAAGTATTTATGATTAACAGACATAATATGTGGCATTTCTATACACTAACAATGAACTAGCAGAGAGAGAAATCAGGAAAACAATTCCATTCACAAGTGCATCAAAAAGAATAAAATACCTAGGAATAAACCTAACCAAGGAAGTGAAAGACCTATACTCTGAAAACTACAAGACACTCTTGAGAGAAATTAAAGAAGATAACAATAAATGGAAACACATCCCATGCTCATGGATAGGAAGAATTAATATTGTCAAAATGGCCACCCTGCCTAAAGCAATCTATAGAGTCAATGCAATTCCTATCAAAATACCAACAACATTCTTCAACGAACTAGAGAAAATCATCCTAAAATTCATATGGAACCACAAAAGACCCCAAATAGCCAAAGCAATCCTGAGAAGGAAGAATAAAGCAGTAGGCATCTCGCTTCCCAACTTCAAGCTCTACTACAAAGCCACAGTAATCAAGACAATTCGGTACTGGCACAAGAACAGACCCATAGACCAATGGAACAGACTAGAGAGCCCTGATAGAAACCCAACCATATATGGTCAATTAATATATGATAAAGGAACCATGGACATACAATGGGGAAATGACAGCCTCTTCAACAGTTGGTGTTGGAAAAACTGGACAGGTACATGCAAGAGAATGAAACCGGATTATTGTTTAACCTCATACACAAAAGTAAACTTGAAATGGATCAAAGACCTGAATGTAAGTCATGAAACTATAAAACTCATAGAAGACAACATAGGCAAACATCTCCTGAATATAAGCATGAGCAACTTCTTCCTGAACCCATCTCCTCAAGAAAGGGAAACAAAAGCAAAAATGAACTCATGGGACTACATCAAACTAAAAAATTTTTGTATGTCAAAGGACATCATTGACAAAACAAAAAGGCATCCTACAGCATGGGAGAATATATTTGTAAATGACATATCCGACAAGGGGTTGACATCCAAAATATATAAAGAACTTACACACCTTGGCACCCAAAGAGCAAATAACCCGATTAACAAATGGGCAGAGGATATGAAGAGATGGTTCTCCAAAGAGGAAATTCAGATGGCCAACAGACACATGAAAAGATGTTCCACATCACTAATCATCAGGGAAATGCAAATTAAAAGCACAATGAGATATCACCTCACACCAGTAAGGATGGCCAGCATCGAAAAGACTAAGAACAACAAATGTTAGCGAGGATGCGGAGAAGGGGGAACCCTCCTACACTGCTGGTGGGAATGTTAACTAGTTCAACCATTGTGGAAAGCAATATAGAGGTTCCTCAAAACACTAAAAATAGAAATACATTTGACCCTGGAATCCCACTCCGTGGAATACACCCAAAGAATACAACTTCTCAGATTCAAAAAGACATATACACCCCTATGTTCATTGCAGCACTTTTTACAATAGCCAAGATATGGAAGCAACCTAAGTGTCCACCTGTAGATGAATGGATAAAGAAAATGTGGTATATACAATGGAATACTATTCACCCATAAGAAAGAAACAAATCCTACCATTTGCAACAACATGGATGGAGCTGGAGGACCTTATGTTCAGTGAAATAAGCCAGGCGGTGAAAGACAAATGCTAAATGATTTCCCTTATTTGTGGAGTATTACAATGAGGCAAAACTGAAGGAACAAAATGGCAGCAGACTCAGAGACTCCAAGAATGAACTAGTGGTTACCAAAGGGGAGGGATGTGGGAGGGTGGGTGGGGAGGGAGGGATAAGGGGACTGAGGGGTATTATGTTTAGTACAGATGGTGTGGGGGACCATGGGGAGAACAGTGTATCACAGAGAAGGGACATAGTAGATCTCTGGCAACTTGCTGCACTGATGGACAGTGACTGCATTGGGGTATGGGTGGGGACTTGATAATATGGGTAAATGTAGTAACCACATTGTTTTTTCATGTAAAACCTTCATAAGAGTGTATATCAATCATACCTTAATAAAAAATAAATAAACAAACAAATAAAACACATAATGTACATCAGTGTTTTACACAATATCTCACATTTTTCATTAGTAAAATAACATATGTGGATATGAATTTCAATATAAACTCAAACAACATACAAATATGAAGACTGCCATTCATTTATCCCCCAACAGAAAAGACCAAAAGATTATGATCATATATAAAAATATTTCTAATACTTATATGGTTAAAAATGCATGTATAAATAATACACTGGTTTTCAACCAAATTTTGTACTTTTGTTAGTTTTAAAGCTTATTAGTATTAAAAACAGTGACCAGGTGAGTATAGGCAGTCTCCAACTTTCAAACAGATTATGCTCAACAAAGTATGTTTAGAACTCATTATAAAATGTCATATATGATAGTTGTTTCTCAGATTACTCTCAAAGGCTATACATGTTAACCAACAAGGTATTGTAGTTAAAATATTAACACACTGACTTCAAACATACCTTTATAAATTACTTCTCTGGGAAAATGAATTTCACTGTAAAGTCTTATCACCTGCCTGGAGGTAAGATGGTTTATTTCTGGCAACACTAACCAAAAAACTTACTTTGAAAACAGAGGTACTTTCTTGGGAGTAATCACCCTTCCAGGTGACATGAAAAGAGATTTTAATCACCTCATTCTATGGATGAAAGAGAAATTATGCCTACAGACAGTCTTTTCTCCTGCCTGCTCATATAACACTAGGCATTTGTTAAGTTGGGAACTGCCTATAGCACAATCAATTATTTTTAAAAACTGGATTAGTGTTTAAAATAATAGTATTTGTTATTTTTCTTTATAATAATAGAAGAAAATTTTGTTTCCTGGCTTTATAATCAATATATTTAAACTACTTTTAATTTCATGTTTAAACATAGAAGCATTTTATAAAGCACACAAAAAAATTTGAGTACTAAAAAACATAAAATACTGCTTTCACTTAATAGATACGAATTTGAAATTTCATCAACCAATCTACCTGTCATCGCTTTGACAACTTCATTCTCAGATCAGCCAAAACAACTCTCCAGAAAGATCCACAATTAAAGAGTACTTTGCATAGACAGTTCATGAACACTAAAAATTAAATAATCCTTACTGCAAAGGCACAGCTAACTGAAAATGATTTCTTTTTCTCCACAAAAAACAGGTTCCAAAGACTCAAAATTCCTACCAGTTCCAACATAGACCTAAAACCTACTTAACTTAGTAAGGTTAGCTAAGTTAATAAAATCAAGAACCTTGTGGTGTAAAGGTAAGAATCCTAAACTGTCAGCAGTGCTTCAGAGCATGCCAGGAAACTTAAGAGGACCTCAGTTAAATACTTATACCTTCAGATGACTTAATACTCCAGGATATTCCTAGGAGGTATCTAGAACAAATCACTCACCCCCAGAAGAAAATAAAAAACACAAAAATACATACAAATGAACTTTCAAGGTAGATGCAGGAATTCTTTGGATTCATCTCAACCGAAGTCTACAGTCTGCCAGAAGCCACTGTCATACAGCAGTTTACAGTTTTATAATGGTCTTCAATTAGCAATTAATAAAATATCATCTACCTTTCTGGGATCTACTACAAAAATACTGTCCATTATATCATTAAGTAATCAAATTAGAAGGAATACATTAGTGAAGATAAATAATAAACAGGCAAATATAGAAAAATAAAAATAAGTATCTCATTCAACTAAATCAAGGTATTAATCTCCAAAGTTGTCTTTAGCTTCTAAATATTTTAAGGGAAATAAAAATAGTCAAAAGCCTATGTATTAGCATGTCTGAAGAGAGAAGCGGACAATGGAAATATGTAAATTTAAGAATACAGACTGTCAGAAGCCTTCTCATTTTATGATGTCACCTAAATCACCTTGTAAGAAAGAAAAAGAGACCATTCTGAGAAAGCCTGAGACATGCAGATGAATTGGAGATCAATTTAAGCCATGATAGGATAAAGAGTGTGTTCTACTCAAACCCAACACCTCCAGGTACTGTAAATTGGAAATATCTGTAATTACAATTTCTTAGATCAGTTTCAAAGAAAGTATACTCTTAACCTCACTGTATTACAGAGTCTTAATGTGCCCTAAGTTCTTCAAACAATTGATATTAGAAATCCCTTTCTTATTTTCAGTAACACAGGAGGCACTGGCCTTCAAAGATGCAATTTGTCTTAAAAGAAAAATCACCACAGAGCATAGCAAATCACCATTAAAGGTTTGGCAGAAATGTTTACTTTTTAAAAAGATCTTTGTCTAGCATGACACCATCTGATGTTGTTTGAAGAGTTAATCTTAACATATCCATACACTCTTTCAACCTGGGATCAGACGTTCGTAATCCTGTAGATTTGAGTGCCTGTTTTTAAAAAAATAAGAGTTTGTAAATATACAGAGCAAGTCATGTATATGCTTATTCCAGTTATAAGTTTTATTCCTGTACATAAAAACTTCTACCCAGGACGTGAATATGTATATGGCATTTGTGTTACTACTGAACACTTTTCTGGACAAGTTTCTCATTGTTTCTTTCATTTTCTTTTACTGATTACCTTGAAATGAACATGATGAAAACTTGAAAACATAATAGAGAAACAGTGTCAGTCAGAGTCTACATGCCAGATGACCTTTAAGACTACATGTCAATATTACTGTATTATCATACAGTTTGATAGAAAAGTATACAAACTTACTGTAATAAATTTATGAACAGGTATTTTCTCTTGTCCTTCTGCAATTGTATAGAACAGCAAATCCTCCAAGCTAGGTAACAGACCCTGTTTTATTTTACTTAAGGGAGAAAAAGAAGACAAAATTAATCCTGCGTGAACATTTTAAGGATTTTTGTTACATCCATCATTAAATAACCATTGAACCAGACTATAGCTGAGCTGATCTACTTACTCAATACAATTGTCATAACGAATGGTGATCTATCAAAATCAAACCAGTATTACTGAAATCACACTGAAAAACAAGTAAAGATGATTAAATAATGAATCCAGGTATGTTTAAATCCCAGTTTTGAAATCTTGACTACCATTTCTTATAATGCCAATGCCTAGCCATGTTATAGCATTACCTTCCTGTTACAGCCTAATACAACACCCAATACTAATTACAGAGTTCACAAAAGTTCAGGTAAAAGTCAATACCTTGTTCTTTTTTTTTTTAATAATGACTGTATCTATGTATTATTCAAATAGTTAACCCGATTATAATCTGGAGGAAATAGCAATTAAGTATTGGACAGTAAAGAATAGTGCACAAGTTCTTGAATCCTGGCTATAATACATACTAGTTCAGTCACCTTGGTAAATTAATTAACCTTTCTGTGATTCAGTTATAGTTTCCTCATCTGAGAAAGGGAGATAATGCTGCCTACCTCACAGGTTGTTCTGAGGATCCGTTGACTAATCAATACCTTCAGAACACTGCCTGGCAGAATAAATACTCGGATGGTGGTTATAGTTATTATTTCTAAAGTGATCTAGGCTTACATATACAGATCAAATGCCACAAATCACAAAGACTGTTAGAATAAAGCTTTTACCATAAAAATACATTAAAAATTAATAACTAGTTTAATAAGATGTTATAGCTAATCAAACTTTTAAACAAGAAAGAAATTTTTCTTATCCACTGAAAAGCTTTCAAGTAAATAAACTATAATGAACCTAATTCAGTGTCTTCTTTTTTTGGCTCTGAAACTGAAATTAACATCTCATTGTGAACAGCAAGACTGTCGTTAAGTGTAACAATGATAAGGATTAGATATAAAGCAGACCAATTCTCTCCCTATCCATCACTACTTATTAAAATGGGAGGAAGAACTATATATGTATGTATATACATAAAGATGTGTATAATATATTCGGTAAAGGAATTTGCCTGTATTTCAAGAAAATGAGAGAGAAATTAGAAAGAAGAGAGAACACTCATTTTCTTAAGTGAAATTCAAAACTTACTATAGTCAGTTCTACACTAGGTATAATAACAACTTCCATAGAAAAACTGTATACATTACTTTTGTAACATAAATTGTCACAAAGCATTAAGTCTTTCTACAATTTTGTTTTTGTACTGTTAAAAAGAGTTTATTTAGGGGTCCACATACTTCCTCAATTACCCAAAGATCATACAAAATGTCTATATTTTAATAAGACCACATGTACTTAGTTATTTCCTAATACAATAACTTCCCTATTTTAGTGATCCATGTGTTTCTATCTTAAAGATAACAGAATATAGACTTGGTTCACAAAATATGTACATTTACACATCACATATTAGGCATTAATGTTGGTATTAATATCACTTTTACCTATTTTCAAAGTTGTTAAACCAACTTTTAATTTTTAAAGTCAACCTAAAATATGTGAATTTCATGGCAATGTTCTAAAAACACCAACACATAGGATTATAATGGCATATCCTAGATATGTAATTATTCACTGCAACATTTTGGCTTCTCGAGAACTTATGAAAAATATTTGAGATATTTTAATAGTAAGAGCTAAAATTTACCGATTACTTATGTTCTAGATGCTCTAAGTGTTTTACATCCATTTTAATTTAATCCCTCCAATGATCTTCTGACAGAAGGTACTATTATTATCCAAAATATAGTATGGCTCCTGGTACACAGTAGTAGCTCAATATATTTATTATTTGTTTAAAAAAGTTAATGAATTTATCTCCATTTCACAGATAAGGAAACCGAAGCTCAAATGAATCAAGAAACTTCCTAAGACTGCACAGGGTAGAGATGGATTTAGAGCCCCTGTTTCTCTGAATCCAGAATCTAAACTATTTACCACTATAGTATACTGGCTTTCAAACTTACTAGCTAATTATTACTTTTATAAGGTAAAATTTTTCTAGGTCTTACCCTGATCTAAAACCATTAAAAACAGCATTCAACAATACTGATGATTTAACATTTAAAGAAAAATTGAGCCAGCTGTCAAAAAATCCATTGAAAATAATATGCCAATTATTTACAGAAAATGGTCTGTCAAATAAACTTTAGATAGTGGTAGTTTATCATTTTTAAAAACTGCAGAATAAGCTTTCTATGTATTTAACACACCAGTAAATGGTATTTGCTTTGCCTAAAAGCTATGTAAATAACACAAAGATACACTTCTTTAGCTTATGGTACATAGTGCAAAAATATTAAAATGATTATATTATTGCCACAGCTAGCAAAAAAAGATAAAATATTTACTTGCTTTTGGACAAGAGACTAATTCTTACCCATAGGAGAGAGATTTAAGTTATCTCTAAGAAATGTGCTCATAAAATAAATGGGTAAAATTGACTTAAAAATTACATATCTCAGCATTTAAAAGGTCAGACTTTGATCTGCATATAGCTTCAACAGTTTGGTGAACAAATAAATGCAAAGATTTTCCCTAAACTTTAAAATGGTAGAAATTACTCCAAAGATTTTCCCTGACATTTACCCCCTTTTCCTTCCCCAGATTTAATATGGCTTTGTGGCAACAATTCACAATAATGCATTTTGCTATTAAAATTCAAAATCTAAAAACTATAGTTAGTTTTCAGTAACTATATGGTAACTAGGAAATCTTTGAGAAGTATTTAAGTTTTAATGACAAAAAGATATATTATAGCAGGCTTTCAAATAGTAACATCAACAAGTACTGATAAAACTGAGTGAGCCTTCCAGGTTCCCTAGGGAAAACAATGGTTATGATACTCAGCAACTAAAATAGGATATACACAGATTAGTAAATTTAAAGAAAAATCCTGTTTCATACCTTTTTATTCCTTCACTGTCATTCTCCCTCAGTACCTTTCTAATTTCTGCTTTTAAGATCCTTTCACCAGCATTTTATTCCTTTGTTTACTCATTCCTTCCCCTACTTCACCCTCACAAAATACCTAAAATAGAAGTGATTTCTTTCAAAAAATGAAAAAAATCCCATTTATTTAACTGGCATCTACGACATGTACAGCATATTAAGTCATTATTTGCTGTTTAAGTAGGAAATGGAAAACATACATAACAATTACATAACAATTATAAGAAAGAAACTATGGGATCCAATCACTGAAAAATTACTTCACTGTGGACTAATAAGGTAAGGCTTTTTTAGAAGAGGTAGAATTTGAGCTAGACTTGATAGATGGGTAGGAGCTGGAAACATGCCAGCAGAAGTGGATTTCCAGCAAGGAACTACAAGGACCAAAGCAATGAAGATGAGCATTCACTGGGTGTTTACAAAGAACAGCAAACAGCTAAGCACAGGAAATGAATTCAAGTGCCTGTGCCCATTTCTACCTATGAGCTGTTAAAATACCTGATTTTCAGAGTTTAAAGAGATCTCTATAAATCAGTCAATAAATGAGAAGACTACACCCTAAAAACTTATTACTGAGTTTAAATTCAGGGCCAATTTCTGTAACATGAAAAGAGGCACTGTGTTTACTGATCTACCAGTTTCCCAGTATCAACGAACAATTAAACCTCCTCAGTCTGGTATTCAGTTCTCTATACAGCTTGGTACTATCTATTCACAACTCATCACTTACAATTCACCAATGCAACTGACTAGACTCCCTGACCTGTAAATAAGTCCTGCTATCTCACCTTTTTACCTATGTTTTCTGTTTATAACCTTCCTCTTCCCAAAACTTTACCAATGATTATTCCCATTGTCTCAGAGGGCTTTCCCCAACCAGATGCATTATACTCTTTTTTAGCATACACTGGCTGCATCACTAAATTTTGTACTTCTAAATATACTGCCTCTTACATGCAAGCATTGGGGATATAAAGAATAAAGTAAGGTTGCTGCCTAGGGGAGCCAAGACTATAGGAATGTGGCAAGTACTAAGACAGAAGTACTACAAAGAAGCACAAAGGAAGCATTCAATTTTGCCTTGATGGGCAGGGAAAATTTAAGTTTATAATTTGTAATTAGGAGAAACACTAAACGCACCCTCGTAAGTTCAAAATTTTACAAATAAAAGAAACTCTATTATCAAATGAAAGAAAAATGAAGAGCAAGTCTTTACTAAAAACTGCATAATGAGAAGAGGAAAGCAAAAATTGAAACCAACTATACGGCCTTATTAGCTAACTAACATTTCATCTTACCTGACTTCTCTGAACTATAACCTTCAAAGGTGGAATAATAGCTTTTTTTTTTTGGCAGGGGTGGGGGGGGGGGCATGGTTTCAACCCCATGTAACCCAGAGTAGAGTCCAGTACACCTATCAAACGAGCTTTTTTCCTAACTAGGTTAGTGACAAAAGAACCCTACTAAGGGAATGCAGAAGAATGTTTTGGTGTTTTTACCTATGTCATTTTATGACAATGATCTTTATGAGAATATCTGACATTATTTTAAAAATCATTCTATCATTTTGAATGTAAGAATGATGTAATTGATAGTGTCCATCAACACCAGCAAATTAGCATATTAAACCTGTAGTGGGTGGAGACTTACAGGTACAGAGAACAGAGTGGTGGTTGCCAGATGGAAGGAGGTGGGAGGGGAGACAGAATGGATAAAGAGGATCAAGAGGTACAAACTTCCACTTATAAAAAAAATAAGTCATGTGGATGCAATGTACAGCATGCACTGTATCATAACCTTGTATGGTGACAAATGGCAACTAAACTTTCTGTAGTGATCAGTTCTCAATGTATACAAATGTCAAATCCCTTTACTGTACACATGAAACTAATAAAATATGGTTTGTCCATTATACTTAAATAAAAATACATGAGTAAATAAATAAAAATAAACCTGTAGGATTGAAAGCGGATTTGACAGTGGCTGATCATACACCATTATAAGTCTGACAAAGTGACACATTCTGCTTATCTTCCAAATCATTTGTCCCAAGGCTAATTATTGGTGGAATTTAAAAAAAAATCTTACATTTTTAAATGGCTTTGCTGTTAAAAAAGGAATTTCTATTATCTTAAAACCTTGAGGGGTAAAACAATGTGAGTAAACTGTCCCCCATTTACATATGAGGACAGACTCAAAGGCAAGCAACATGTCCAATGTTACACAACTCTCACGTGACTAGACCAGAATTAGTCCTAGAAAGCTGGTCCTTGGCTCCTAGTCCTGGATTCTTCCTGCTATGCCAAACCACCTGTGCAGAGCTGTTAGCACTCCATTTTAGGAGGAATACCTATAGTTCGTTAAGAATGAATTATGAGACACACTACATGAAGAATTTTTAACCGAAGTGCTAACAGGGGTATTACTTATATTAGATGACTAAATTGTTGTTCTGCCTTGTTAAAACTGTATCTATCCTGTACAACACAAGGATGAGATTATGGTGAATTAGGACTGCTGTTCTGATTGGATGTTACTGAAATTTATACAAGAGCAAGTCAAACTAAGCACAAAAGCCAGCTTTATATGAGGAAGTGGCCAGGCTGTACCTATCAGTTGATAGCAAGTTGTCCCTATGTACAACTGTGAAGGTATAACTGGGGGGTTGTGGTCGGGGACAATCCACACGTCTCTGATGGGAGAAGAGGACTTAGGCAGATTAACTCCCTAATGTCCAGCCTGTTATAGTCCTTCCAACCACGTATTCCTTCAATTAAGTATCCTCTAATACATCATTCTAGTTGTAAAAATACAGATATTACATGAATTCTGTCACCTCAATCACTCTTATACCTTATACCACACTGGAGATGACAGCTTCCAAATAACTAAAATATATAGGTAGAAGTTAATGAGAAGCAGACTTCAGCTATATGTAAGGAAAAACAAAACAGCTCTGAAAATGGAATGGACTGCCTTCTAAGGGAGTGAACTCTTGTGAAGATTCAAATAGAGATGAATAACAACCTGTAGGAAATATAAGAGAAAAAAAACATCAGCTGGTGAGATGGGTTTTTAAAGTCTCTTCTAATCCTGAACCTAAAAAAAGTAATCAATTCAATAAGTATTTTATGAATCTACTAATATTGGATGAAAAAAACAATCTAAGTCCCTAATATTATATGAACTTGGTTAGGTCATTTAGAATGTGGCCAGTTTGCAAAATATGTAAAGTAAGGTGGAAGTAAATGTCTTTAAAGTCACTTCCAACTATATTTGTCAGTTTCTGAGTTGCTAAAAATAGATGTCCTCCTAAATTCCTATAGGGAAGACCATAAAATTTACTTACTCAGGACCCATGTACACATAAAGGACCTATGTACATAGGTTTTACACATAAAGCTTAATTATCTGGATTCTTTAAAAAGGTAAGGGAAGTACTTAATGCCACTCAACTGTACACTTAAAAATGGTTAAAATAGAAATTCTATGGTCTGTGTATTTTACCAAAATTTTGTTTTAAAAAGCTAAGAGGAACTGGGTATAAAAGGTGAGAGTAAGGGAAAAAAGCTAACGTGAAGATATGAAGGGTGGGAGCAAAATGCAGTAAGGGATACAAGATATAGAAATCCACAAAAGAACAAACTCATTCAAAGCCGAACCAATCAGTATGAAAGAACACCTTCACAACAAAATAGTTTAGTGCAAGGGCCACTAACAGCAAACTGTAGCAAGGGATACCTGTTTTTGTAAATAAAGTTTTATTGCAAGACATTGCAATAAATTGTTAGTCTTATTCATTTACCAATTGTTGATGGCTCCTTTGCTAAATAGCTAATTTGAATAGTTTTAACAGAGACAAGATAGCCTGTAAAGCCAAATACGTACTGCCTGGTCCTTCAAGAAAAAGTTTGCCAACACTTGACTTAGAGCATCACTGCATTTTAGCACAGTAATGTTCCTCCATAGTAACCGTAAGCTGAACAAGAAATGTTAAGCTCTCATTATAATGTTTTAATGCAGCAAAAAATATACATTTTCAAAGCAGATTTAAACCAAGAATAGTTTAGAAATAAAAAAACTTGATGTTTAGATAATAGTGAATACTTTGGATATATACTGGAGAATGTTGATAAATAGGAGCTGTATTAATTCACTCAAAATCTTTCTTCATAACTTTTTTCAATGTTATACATACCAGACACAGGATATTAGGATAGTGAATGGGACAACAGAGTAATTTACAAGTTCAAAATTAAACAGATGTGGTTCCTCTGATTGTATATGTGATACATACTCATAAAGGGAAATTTTAAAAGTAACTGTAAGGAGACAGGAAAAATAATGTTCACTCTCACAAACCATGGCTGCTATTACCATTTCAGCTTATTTCCATTACTTTTTCCAACCGAAAAGCTTATGATCACTTGACATCAGACTGCACAGAAAATTTTATTAATTTTGTATTCTAACTTTTAGGTTAAAATTTTTTCTTCTTATATCCCCAAAAAGTATCTGTATACATTTTAAATGAGTGAATAAAACTCATATGGATGTACCCTAATTTACTTAACCATTCCACTAATGCTGAAACAAATTACTCCCCACTTTTCTCTAATATGCAATTAATGTGCCAAAAAATCTGAATAAATCTCTCTACACCTCAGTTTATCTTGTTAGCCAACATTCCTAAAAAGGTACGAATACATTTTAAGTTCTGCATACAGTATAAAAAATGTTCTTCAGGCAGTCTGTACTCTTTTAGTAACTCCTACCAAGAATGTAAGGAAGTACCTGTCACTCAAAATATCCTCAAGATGACAATTGTAAAATCTTCTCTAGAGGCCTGTACCAAAAACTAGTAAATAAAAATACATTTCTAAATCCTGAAAGCTTTCAACTCTTTGTTCATTATGTAATATCAATAGTTCTATGTTTTAAAATTAGTGTTCACTATAAATATTTCTTTAAAAATCAGTAAACAATACTGTTACATACTAACCAGAGAATACTTCCCAAAGAAAGCCAAGAAACATTTAACATTTTGCTTCTACTACACTGCAAAGGGCCCAAAAAATCACCAAGAGCAGTAATCAGTCATAAGCACTGTGTTCCATAACCAAAGCAATTTTATACCTGAGCAAATTCCAGGGTAAAATCACAGGTAACAGTGTCTCTACCTTAAAGCTATATAGCTCACTTAGATATTAATATTTAGTAACTTTTTATAAATATATCTGTTCGCTCAGCTTTCTTAAGCATTCCTCTTACTAACAAATGACAAAAGGAAGAGGCACAACAGGTTACTCCTTGGTTAGAAAGGATTTAAAGTTTGAGCTTCTTAAAAAATGCAAACCTACAGTTAGATTTTCAGTTTCTACAGACAATTTCCTTCATCTCAGTAGCACAGGGGGGTAGTGTAACTTTCTTTACTGACTTAAAATCAATTTTAAAACTCAAAGAAACCCACAAATACCTTCAAAAAATTTCTCTTCAAGGTGACATTTATCTTTTTCAAACTAAAATACAGCCCTCCTGCATTCATTTCCCAACATAGAGTCTCATAAAAAAGACTAAATTCTAGTTAGTAGTCATTTCCTGAGTTAGTTGATTTTGAGGTAGGCAGACTTCTTTGTAAAACAGTAAAGCCTGGAAACAGGAAGCTAAAACCCAAGAAGACTAAACTTCAGGACCTAAATTCATGTACTTTCAATGAATTTCATTCAAATATTCCTAAGTAGCAAGCAGTTTGTTAATTACAGACCATACACAGATTATGTTTATGGTTAAATAGATGCATGCCATTTAATATAAACATTAAGCAGCAAAACTTGTTGATCTATGACTTGCCATTAGTACAAAACTAAAACTTACTGATAACTGTAACCTAGAAAAAAAATTTAATATTGAAGAAATCACAAATAGTGACAGAGTTTCATTTAGAAGCTCAAGTAAAAATTAAATATACTTTCAAGGATAACAGAACTTGTCACCTATTTCAGGAGATTCTGTTGTTCAATTCCAAAATATATTATCTTTATCTGACAAATACTGTCTCAAAATCATTACTGTTCTATAGACCTAATTCAATGTTTGCTGAAATGCAATATTTAATGTTTGAAATCCAATTCTCACAGCATATAATTTAATGATTCTTTGATCACTTTCCATTTTGTAAAGATAAATGAGTTACCAAAACAGTCATACTATCTGAAGCTAGTTGAAATAATTTTTGCTTTTTTAAACTGTACTTAATTAAAAATGAATTTTTAAAATGCCAACTTTTTGGTGAGGAAACGTACAATAATTGCATCCTCGGGCATGCAGTTTTTAACAGATACTACTAAACTACCATTCAAAATAGCTTAACTAATTTATATTCCCACTAGCAATGCAGGAGGTCCCTATTTCCCACATCCTTTCCATCAGATGATTTAACTTAACACCTGCCAATCTGATGAGGGAAAAATGTTGTTTTAATAGAATACTTTTAATATGGTATCCTGGATGAACCACCTATTTTCTACATGTGCTGATACTTTCCCAGCCAAGTCCTTCTCTGTTCTGTTTTCCTTTCTAATTAAGCACTAAAATGCTCAAACAGAAAGTAACTTAAAAATGCCCTTTCATCCCCACCCGCCAACCCTTCCCAGGGATCCTTCACTAATATAGGATATACAACTTCCCAGCTTTACAGAAATGCAGCATGGCATGCTCGACACAGAAGAAACAGTGATAAAAATGTCCATGTTGGATAAGTGTTGGCATAAAAGTTAATATAAAATGTGAATTGCTACAGCATGGTTTATGATTTTGGCATAAGGCTCATTCTAGTCCATATTGGTATCCTAGAAGGAGAATGATATTTTGAAATTAACTAATTAATCTGGAAATAATATGCAAAATAGACTGAAATGAGACAAAACAATGGATATGGGGGTATAGATTTTAAATCTGAAGTCATCTTGTGGAGATGTGAGGCAAGAGTCTGGGTTAGAACTGAAATACTACCTACACAAAGATGAGAGTCAAAGCTGGGAGAAGGGATATGCTGTTGAGAAGGCAGGCAAGTGGGAAAGAAGCAAAGGCCTCAGCTTCAAGATTTACCCAGAGAGCAAACCAAAAAAAAAAGCCAGGAAAGCAGAGAGAACAATTTTAGTAATGAAGAGAGCCACTGAAAGTAGCTTTCAAAATGACAGAATGACAGTAACAAAATTAAATAAGGGCACTACAGGGAAAACAGTGAAAATTCATTACATTTTTCCATAAGATATTTAAGATAAAAGTGAAATCCTTAACCTAAACCAGGAACCTCACCAGAACTGAAATTGGTTGGAGATGGCACAGTCTAGGATAAGTATGGTTCAAAGAATTTGACTATGGAGAAAAGCTAAGTTGGTAAATTGCTTATATTCTACCTTCTTCCAGAATGTAACATGGTAGAGGCTAATAAAATATAATGTCAGATCAAGTTAAAGCATATATCCCCAAATAAAAGCAAATTTACTAATTAATAAAATTAATTCAATCTCCGAGTTTACTGGTAAGCAGAGAAAAAGGTGAACAGTGCATATCACACAGTTCCAGTAAGAAGTATGATTTGTCAAGAGCAAATTTTTCTGGTAACTATAAAAACAAAAAGAAATATCTCATGTGCAAGACTAAAGTTCAAAGACCTTGTCAGGTTTTACAATAAATGATGCAATTTTATCCTTATTTAATAAAGTTATATAGTATATAACACATGCCAAATTTTGTTCTAAGCCTTTTACAAAATGTTAATTGTAATTAATTTCCTTTAATCCTCTATAAAACCTGGCAGAGTCCTGAGTGAGTGCTGGCATTCCAAGTGGCTTGCTCACTGAGGAATGATCAATGCTTTGGAAACCAAGAATTAGGAAAGATAATAGGATCAACTGGAAAGCTTACCTCCCAGAATAATAAATGTTTATTACATAAAGGCAAAATGAGAGGAGTCAAAGGAGAAAAGCTACATTGGAAACGAGATCACTTAGGAAATAGAATCTTCAACCAAATTAAAAAATTTCTTTCACCATTTTGAAGTCAGTGCTCTTCACCTTATATGTAAATTGGAAACAGCTGGGGTTCACTCTTGAACTCCTTGACCAAAAGGTCTCAGGATTAACATATAAACCTGGATGGCTCCTAAACCAGTCTAGCTTTTACTCCAAACTGTGGTGGCAAAAAAAGCAAACTCTTTTGAATCAAAGTAAAAATAGTTATCTTACTGGCCAAACTTCCAGGGCATCTAAGCAACTATTCTTGAAGGATTCCCTCCCTAGACTGGTATTCTTTGGTCAGTGGGACAGGACGGGACATATTTTTATGTAGGGTTCTCAATAAGTATTAGTCAAACAGTGTCTAAGAGATGATTTCTTATTTAGAAGGCAATGAAGCTAGAAGCTTCTGGAAAATATGTAAATCACCAAAGGAGCTCGATTTCCTATCTGACAAAATGGAAGAAAAAGAGGACACAAGAAGCCAATGAAGAGACACAGGCTGAAAGACAATTTCAATACGAAGTAGTTTCCAACGATATAGCCTTTAAAGAAGAACTTTTAAGTGTTAGTAATTGCATTTTGCCATTCTGAACTCTGGGCACAGGTATTTAAACTAGTTACTTGTCTGGTAAAACCAGATGATATTAAGAGAAAAGTGGGTAGGTACCAGGTGAGTGAGATTAAGCATACATATTCCAGTCCCTTAAAAACATCAGAAAAAGTAGAAATTTAGTAAGTCTAGCCTTTTAAGACTTTGAAAGGGTTTATCATCTAACCAAAGATGTTAAATGACCTGCATGTGGTCATAAAACTACTTTGGGGCACAAAACCATTATCACAGAATACAATAAATTTTGCCCATCAGCAAGTGATTTAAAAAAATGTATATACTTCTCCGTCTGGGAAAACAAGTTTAGCTTGAAATGTTTTTGGTTAGTGTCAGCTTCAATTACGGGAAATACTGAGCAGGCCTAAGATTGAATGTTTAAGAATCAAACTTCCAGTTTCATTTAAGGTGCTTTAGGGCTGGAGACAGTAACATTAAGAGAAGGGGAGGCAAAACAGGTCACATAACATCAGTACAATTATCAAGTAAAAGCAGGGCATGAAGGAAGCAGACAGGTAGAATTTTACCCACATTGGGAAATCAAGTTTTGTGTCCATTTTATTACACAAGACCTAATTTAATATACAGGAAACTGCTTCATATCTTGTGTTAAAAAAATCAATTTTCTTTTAAGACTAAACTACTGTGCGGTATAGATGACTTAACCTATCACAATTTAAACACAAAAGCTACTGAATTTGGATTTTTCAGAGTTAGTGTTTTACCCGTCACATTTCCCGTCTACTTTGACTTTTATTTTCAAAAATTCGCCCATCTCATGTTAGACATTAGATAAGCCAACGCTGGTCGCCAGGGCAAACAGGTGGTCTGACCCCATCTTCTCGGCCACATGACCGTTTTCTTCCTAATTTCTAAAGTATTACTTCCGGTACCCCAGATGGCTCTACACGGGTGAGGAGGAGCCACTACAGAAATATTAAGAATACTCGGCCTCATCAGGCTTCCAGAGACGGTGGCAGAGATTGAAGAGGGCAGGCTGCGAGGAAACCTGAGCCAGGAAAAGCGACGAGTCAGGGAGGCACTGGGTATGCTCATCGCCCGACTCCTAAATGTCACTCGGTGGAGATGTTCGTGTGCATCACCCACGAAGGACTGGGCGGGCGGCCAGGCTCTGCAGCGGGGGGCCGGGGCACGGAGCTCGCGGCACACGCCAGGAAGCCACAGCTCCAGCGCTGGGTGGGGGACCAGACCCGCCTCTCCGGCTCCTCCCGGGCAGCCTGTGCCGGGGGCGGGAAAGGGAAGAGGACGCCGAGGCCAGGGGCGCGGACGGGGAATGCGCGGGCGGGGCCGGGTCTAATCACATGGCGCAGACTGCGCAGGCCGCTCGGCATCTCCTTTTCTTTCTCTTTCTCGAACCTCCGCTCCCATTCCGCCCCACTGCAGGCCCCTCCCGAGCCCCGGCCCCACGCGGGCGAGGCCTCCTCCGCCTAGCGGAGACACTCACTTTTCGCCCGAGGCCACCAGCTCCTTGCCCTCGCTGTTGCCGAACGCGCCTGTCTCCCCGGGGCTGTCCTTGGGGCCGGGCGCCGGCGGGGCCGCAGGCGTCGCCGCGCCCGTTTGCTGCTGTCGCTGCGTGCCCCCCTTGCCCAGCTCCTGCAGGATCTCCGAGGGGGAGCTGGACAGTCCCCGCGCGAAGGGACCCGCCGGCCGGCCGCCCCCACCCCACCAGGGGTAGAGCCTCACGGCGGCCGCTGAGCCCGCGGCTGCCTGCCCCCCGCTCTGGGGGCGCTGGCACTGGGTGGCGAGGGGCTGCGCTCTCCTCAGAACCGCACAGACGGCGGCAGGCGGCCGCAAGAGCAGGTCCCGCAGCGTCGCCGAGCCTCGCAGACGCATCATGCCGCCAGGTCCGTCCGCGCCCACTCGACAAGGGAGGATGCTCGGGGCGTGGGCGGCTGCTTTCCACCGGGAACACGGTATCTGGCAAGACGGCAAGAGGGTAAAAGAGGACAAGGGCAGCGACTTGGGTGTGGTTCAGGCTCCGGCTTCCTCAGCCGCTGCCGCTGTTTCGAGGCCCGCAAGAGTCCGATCCTCCTCTCCCCGCCGAGGGCTCCGCACTGAGGCTGAAACGCAGGGGAGGGCTGGAGACTTTGTGCGCTCACTTTCCCGGGGGCGGGACGACGCCTTCGGCCTGCCCCCTTCACTTGCTGCAATTGACTCAGATTCTCGACCTTTCTCCTGATTGGTGGCTGGAGCGGTCAAATTTCTCTCGGCGCCGAGTACGCGGAGCGAAGGGCGGGGTACTCGAGGAGGGCGGGGAGAAGAATCAAACTGACGTGTGAGGCGTGGGAGTCGGGCTGGGCTGCGGAGTAGCCCCTTCTCTCTCGACTCGCCAACCGCCCTAGTTGGAAACCGAAGACGCTGGGTTCTCGACATTCACGAAGCTCATTGACTCCTGGACTCTGGAGTCTCAAACTGTTGAAGAGACTGATGGGCAAGAGTCCCTGCGGCCGAGGGGCCGGCAGTCAGCGGGGTGGACCGGAGTTGGTGTGTGGCCGGCGGTGGGAGCTGAGCTGGTCCACGCTTGCAACTGGCCCCCCGCCCCCCGACGCCGGCTGTCGGGTAAGGGCGTGTGGCGACGCCTCTGGGGGCCGCAGTACCGAGAAGGCAGCCCCGGACGAGCTTCGTCCTTCTCCCAAATGTTACATTTATTTGAAACTTTCCATGGTTGGCGACTACCCAGATGTGAAGTGTTTTGGAAAAAATGAGGAAAATCCTCTTAGCTCTGCGACTTAAGCCATTTGGAGGGTTGGAGTTCGGGGGAGGGCGAAAAGAAGGGGAAATTCCAGAATTCGACAGCTTTCCTTAAAAAAATTTTTTTTTAATGTACACGATACCTCAAAAATATTTCTGAACAACAGTGTTTCCCTTAACAGTAGTTTGCTTGAAAGCAAAATTGTACTTTTCTATTTTAAAGGCTGCCTCGTCATAAAATAGGAGAATCCAAATGCTGATTCCCTAAATCATTTCAGCCAGTATCACTTTATCCATTTATCCTTTTGGACCCGTAGAAAAAGAGCCAAGGATCTGATAAACTGAGTTTTTCTCCGAGCCAGCATACACATTCCACTCCACAACAAAAATGTTTTTAAACTATTTCTTGAAACAGGTTTAACTACATAGATCTACAAAGGTTAATGGGTTGATTTTTATGAAACGGGAGTGGTGCATGTTGGGTGAGTCTTTAACTGATCACCAGATTTAGTATTTAATTAATCTTAAAATATTGCATTAAATTAATAATTAGGAGATCTGGTTGTACCTACAGGTTATGTTACCTTTGACATGTCACAGTCTTGCCATGTTTAAATTTTTTCCTATCTGCTCTTTAACCGGAAGAACATGGAAGAAGCTGTCATGTGTAAAGAAAGCATTTAATCACCTTTTAAAAATAAAGTTAAGGCAATTGAAAATTATTTAGAGGGAATTTATTATTACTTAATGTTACCTGTCACAAAAATTTGATAAGAGTCAAAGTAATGTTATATTGAGGAAAAGGAACATCCAGTTTGGAAGGTAAAGGAACAAATACTGTCTGCCTGGCCTTTCCAGTGTGTATTATAAATGACAGATTTTAGTATTGTTGGATCTCTTAGATTCAACTAGTTATCAGTTTTAACTACCTCCTTTTTCTCAACCACATCATCCAAGCTATTGACAAATACAGTTGGTTGTTGTTTTCCTCCTGCTTTTTCTCTTAGTTTCTCTAATTTTCCTATAAAAATTCTTCCCAATACTTAAAGGTTTAAATACTTTATAGTATACTTAACAAATAGAGAAAGCAATGCTAGTAATATATTATTTTCTAGAGTTTCTACTTTCTGGGATGAACTGTTGAGAATGGACAGGTATTATTCCTAACATTTTGAAGAACTTCTGAGTCCACTGAAATTTAACACCTTCTTTGAGCAGACCAATGAAAAAGTTATAGACAAATTAAAGCTACTATAAACAATAAAAATGTGACTCATTAATACTTTTATTTGATTCTTCATTTTACATAATTTGCTTAATCTCTAGTGATGTTTTAAATCAAATACAACTTCGGAGTCCTGAACAGGAATTAATCCATTTCCATGGGTTTCTATTAGGTTTAAATAGTTAGACCATTTGCATTAGGTTAATTCACCTTTAAATTATATCACAGAGAAAATCTATCCCTATAAAAACATTGTAGACACATATAATAGCCCACTGAAATATTAACAAATAGAAATGGCTCTCCAGATAAAAATGTGTCTGGGTTGTCTGAGCTGCTCTTAGACTTCCTCTTTGCTACCAGATAAGTGCAGCTATCTATCCTACCACGGTTTGCGGCCCAATAGCCATTGGGAAGGTAATCAACCATTGAAAGGAAAAATTGGAATTTACTCGCTTTGTTTCTATTCTTACTGGAAGAACAGTTCCTGAGCTGTGTTCTTTTGAAGATTGGAAAGGCTAATGTTTCAAGATTTTAATGTCACCTGTATATAAGTTCCAGATCTTTTCTTTCACAATAACTACAGATTATTTGTTGACCTATATCTAAATAGAAAATAATTCTCCTTTGACTAACAGTTTAAAAGAATTGCCTAAGTTTTTTTGCTTGTTTGAAATTCTCCTATTTAGAGAAGAGTAAGTTTCAGGAAACCTCTAAGCAATCTTCTACTACTTCCCTTTCTTCTGTTGATTTCCTGCTTTAACTGGGCAACTTCCCAGCCTTGCTGATAAACCCTGCCAAACAGGACTTATTTTTTCAAAGCTGAATTTAGATCTATATTGAAAGTATTATAAAACCCTCATTTATCAAATGAGGATAATGTCAGATCTTATCCACAGGTTGTTGGGAGGATTAAATGAATGAATACATGTAAAACACTTTGAACAATGCCAATAGCCCTCTTTGTTAGCTATAGTAATAATTATTATTCCATGAGTGAATAAACTTTGTTGCACAATGTGATTAGTTGTCACATCTATTATTGATAAACCAAACTGGGAATTGTTTTAAGCCATGTAATCATAAAGTATCATTTAAGAAGAAACTAACTTGACAAAACGAAACCATTTACTTTCTTCATATTTAGAAAGCACACCGGTAATTTCCAAAGTACCTTGAAATAGAAACAGACTGCTGCAAAAACAGATTAAACAAAGCTGGGCTCAGTGCCCAAGTTACCAGCTATTTACAAATAACTTAAAAAGTGCTAAAGAAAGAATTGCTAAACAAGCAAAAAGCTGGCCTGAATGTAATATAATATACAATTAAATCTAAAAATCTTATAATTTGCCATCTATGTGAATTAAAGCAAACCTCTGTTCCTTGTGACATCACATGAAAAAGGTGAATGAGATTTTCATCACTTTTAAAGAGTTTATTTGAATGGTTTCATTTAAAATACTAACCACATGGAATTCTTTTCAAGGGTCCTCTGATGTCTAGAACGGGAGTGGAGTGGTAATCAGTTATTTTCTTTTATTCAGAGTGATGTGGTAAAGATACTGGTTAGTTCAGTTTATAAGTTAATATTGTTTATACTTAGATCACAATTTTATGTATGGAGCCTCCAGATATTTATTGATTTTTCTAAGTGATTTTAATTCTTTTTTTTTAAGATTCATAGAAAATATAAAATTGGACTAAATCCTATCTCAGAGATAAGAAAGTCTTTCTTGTATATTAGCAAAACTTAAAAATTTTTTGATCTTACAAATAGTCCAGAAGTCAGTCAAAAGGGATACCTGCTTGAGAAGGAAACATCTGTGATAGATTGTATTACTGTTACCAAATATTTTTGTCCCTCTCAATGGGAGGACTTTATCTCTACTTCCTTGAAGGGTAGTGTTGACCTTATTCCTTGATTTATTCATTAAAATGCTAAAGGAAGTGATATATGCCACTGCTGAGCAGAAACTTTGAGTCATTGCTTGGTTCTGTTATCTCTCTTCTTCTGCAACAAAGAACAGCATGGCCCAAAGAGGGAATGCTCTTTCACCTGGTTCCAGAATGATGCAACAAAGCTGAAGATGACAGTGATTGACAATTAACCTGAACAGAAATAAAACTTTACTGTAAGTAATTTCAAGTTGGGGGTTATTATTATGGAATGACTTAACTTGGGTTGACCGATATATCATATAACTTGACAGAAGGAGACTTGGTAGCCATGACACTAATATTGATTACAAAGAGTATTTGAGAACTCTACCAGATGGGAAGTCAGCTTCCAGAGTACTTGAAGCTGAGTATCACTGAGAGGACAGTCAGAATAGGCATTCTCTTTCAGGGATGATTAAAACCAAAGTTCAGGTAGGAAATGTTTGATTAATATTTCAATATGCCATACATATTTGGACACGGGGAAAATTAGCAATGGTTTGAAGTATGAGCTCCATATCAATAATGCTATGTTGTTTTTGTGCTATGAAATCTAATACCGATTAAACATCTGAAATTTGTTACATTTTCTAAGCCCTGAGAAAGAAAAATGAGCCTGGACTTTTATCTACCTATGTTCATCCAATGGTAAGATCATATTACCAATTTGGAAACCAATTACTGAACTCCACTGAAATCATGGAGCTAAATCCAAAATTCAGACATTTGAAAAAAAAGGATCAGTTAACAGTAATGTATTTTGATATTCCGGGGCAAATAGGAGTTAAGAATTCATCCTCTGGGTAGCACAGTTTCCTTCAAATTTTATCTTTACTTTCCAAGCATCTGACATTTGCAGTTAGCATGTGATTCCTCTATCCAATTATAACTCACAAGAAGCAAGTCTACAAATAAGGTTGACTGTGAGTGACCTGCTTCTCATAATGACAGTGCCATTGGGTCTGTTTGGAGGCAGAACTTTATTAATATGTACTCCAGATAGTACAACAAACTGATATATAAAAAAACTCTGTAAAAACAGCCTATATGTTTATCAGTAGAAGAATAAATGAAAATAATGTGATATTTCCATATACTGGGTAACATACATTATTTTAAAATAATGATCCCAAGTATGTACTAAAGTAAAATAGATGTCTTAAAAACAATGTTGAGGGAAAAAAACAAGTTACAGATGGATATATATATATTATGATGCCATGATTTTTGTAATTGTAAAACCTTCAAAACAATATATCACCTATAGATTTGCATATATGTGGTTTAAAAGTTTCAAATGTGCATAGGAATGATAAACATCAAATTCAGTGTACTGGTTATTATCTTTAGGTATATATAATGTGGAATGGAATTGGAGAGATGTACACAGAGAGCTTCAATGGTATCTGTAATGATTGTTTTTTAAAAAAATAATTTTAAAAATCTGAAGTAAATAAAAAATCTGGCACCTGGATAGTTGATCGTAGGTGTTTATTATATTCTTTTTCTTTTTCTCTGTTTGGAATATTTCATAATTAATGAAAAGAAGCTTTATTATGATGTTTAAAACCATTACTTTTCTCTAATCATCCAATATTCAATTTTTAATAGATCCTTTTAAGCTTTAATTTTGCCTAACCAATGGTAAGTAATACAACTCAAGCCATATAGCTACCCTCTAAACATATTTCAAGAGTGCAACCAACAGAAAATATCCTTTGCAAAAGCCTAATATTTAAATGATAAGCATATAGAAAGAATTATTTGGTTCTTAGTTATCTTAAACATAAATATAAATATAAATATAATAAACTATGGATAAAATACATATCCTCCCTTCCTTTGAAGTTAAAGAGGCTATTTATCTTTGTTGCATTCCTATTGGGGACAAGTGTTAATTGCTAAATTTTTATTGCTGTAGAACTTCTAATTTAAAGGTTACAAAGCTAATTAATAATAGAGTTAGCAAAGACACATCTCCAGCTAAATGTAGCCCTTCCCCTCTCTTCTTTGGAACCATGGATCATATGCCTACAAGAGACATGTTTATGGGTATAAAAACAACACAAGGCTCTTAAAAATCTTTGGGAGTAATTTCCTCATTGAGAGGCTCAGTAGGTAACTTGACAAAGCAGACCAGGTTATGATGTGTTAGGAAATGATGAGACTCCAGAAATTGGAATTAGCTCTGTCTAAAGGGGAAGTAGTTAATACACTACGGCCAAATTTTACCTAAGCAGAATGCAGGCAGTTAGCTAGACCTGAAGATTCTTTAAGATAATACAGAAATATGATTTTTAAAAATAAATAAAATTCTCTGGCATTTAAATATAAGCAGCTCATTCAACATTTTTAAACACTATACTAGTCAAGCAAAATATCTGCAAGAATAATTTGACCCATGGACCACCATGTTTTTGCAACTGTACCCTGAACATGATGATCGCAATATAACATTCTCTGAGGTGTATTCTCAGGCACAGATTCTTCTCCAGATCATTAGTCCTAGCGAGATATAGAAATCCCATTCCCCTTGAATTTGCTGCAGCTATCTGGCTACCAGGAAGGAGCCAGCCTTAAGGCAAACTCAACACACGAAAGACAACAGAATGGGAGGCACAGAATCTGGAATCTCCATGACATTCATGAGCTATTGACTCAACCAATTCTGGTATCTTTTTTTCTTGGTTACACTCAATACATTTCCTTATTATTTAAATAATTTTGATTTGGGTTTCCATTAAGACATCCTGACTGATTCAAAATCATGCTATAGAATTTTCTTTTTGTCTGTCTTCCTCTTTGCCCTGAATACAATTTATTACATTCTTTTCCTCTCATTTGTAATCCCATTAAGTTATACATATATCTATGTTTTAACCTATATTCATATTGTATGACTTCCCCAGTTGTTTGGGAGCCAAATAAGATAGCCTAGCATGATTAAAAATAAAGGGATAATATTGGAGATGTAGTAAGTGTTAAGAAGCCTGCCTCAACCTTCAGTTTGGACGCTGAAATATTACTGTAACTCTAGGTTTGCTTGCCTTCACTCCCAACAAAAGATATTGAGCTGTATTAAGACAATCAGCTTTGCCCTTCTGCTAAATTAGACTTCTGAACTTGCGTCTGATTAATCAGTGTTTGGACTTTAACTTGTCCTCCATTCTTGCCAAAATGATCAATTTTCCTTTACCTAACCAACCTTCTTAGAGTCTTTGCTTCTACCATTCTTACCACCTTCTATGTCCTAAGGCCCTTTCTCTACTCACCAAAATTCTACTGACCCTTCAGGGTCCCTATCTTGCATCATCATTGGTGTTCTCCAGTTTCTTATATAACAGCACTTTTACCCTCAATAACAGCCATTTGAGATAGGCAGATAGGTACAACCTCATTTTGCAGATGATAAAATTGACACAGAAACTTTAAACAATCTGTTTGACATTTCAGTGACTTGCCTTAAAAGTAATACATATTTCTTGACTGTATGGCTTTTACCCCTCCCATTACCCTTACCTGTCCCATCTGGATATGTACTTACTCTTCCCTAAGAACTCAGTTTAAATGTCGTCTCCTCTGGTAAGCCTTCTCTGACCTCTCCAGGCAGAGGTAAAGGGTTCTTCCTCTCTGTATCAGGGCTTATTTGGTGTTATCTTCATTTATTGTATTACTTTAATTATTAGTATGTGTCTTTATTCCAACTAGACAGGAAGATTTAGATTTTTTAGTTTTCAACATATCTACCACCATTTTGAATAACTATTTTCAATAATATAATTGATGTAATGTAACATAGAAGTTTATTAACTGGAAAATAAAACAAATATATTAGAACAAATGAACTTTTATCAATTTATTTTAATCTTGAGTAAATGTCTTCTCATGATATTTCACAGAAAGGAGGAAATTTATTAGATATTTAAGCTGCAAAAGGACTTTCTATAACCTTGTTTTTGGTGACAGTCTGCCTGTGCCAACTACCATGGTGGGAGTTAAGTCTAAGATAATTAGACAATAAGACAGTTCTTTTGGTTTGAAGAAGTAGATGAAACACAGATACATTGAAATACAATATTCTGATGCTATAAACATTATATATATATGTGTGTATTCAGTGAATAAAGATGATAGAGAACTAAATTCTATCACAGAGATTATGGAATATTCTAGAAAGGAGATGACAGTTGCTAGGTAGAAATCCAGGTGTATAAGATAGACAAGGACATTCTTTCAAGAAAAAAAAATGAAGTTAAATGGTAGATTCAGGGAATCACAAGTAATCCTGTGTGTTACTGTTAGCATACTCCACTAAATATTACCAGTCTTCTCCTGTCTGTCCCAGCTCTTTGATGTATCCATACAACTTGCTTTGGTTGGGGAAATATAGTTATACTTCTCTACTCTCTCTTTCTGTATGCTATTTTAGCTGTTAATGCTTAAAACTGGTATCTACTCTGTCTACCTGGGTCTCCAAGTTCATAGAAAGAAACTATTATTTTAAGCTTCTGTGATTTCAGAGCTAAAAGTCAGCTTATAAAATGACCATTTACCTAAAAATGTGTGTCCAAAATATTTAAATCAGTGAATTCAATTAAACATGTTTTATGCTTTTTCAATTGAATGCCATTTCTGACTAGCTGTTCCTATTTCCACACTTAACTGCAAAGCTGATAAATGTAATTTGAGTCAAGAAAAAGATGTCTTCATACTCCATCCTTTATTCAGTCTTACAATTACATAGTCACTGACCATATGTTCCAGATGAAGAAAAAGTATCCAGAGGCATCTTCAGCCTTGGTATATATTAGCTATACTTGGTATTGAGCACCAAATGCCACTATATTTCTACTGCAAAAGGCATGATACAAAGGAAAATGCTTACAATTTGGAGAGGGACAGGCTTAGATTTTAATTCCAGCAGGGTGTACTGTCTTCATGGATTTTACCTTTGCAGCTGACATTCATTGCAGTTTAATGGGGGTTTCTAGAAATAATGTCAATATAAGAGAGTGACTGAAACAGTGAGAACTTGACATCTTGTGATAGGCAAAAACAGGAGAACATTTGTTTTGATTAGCACAAAAGCCTTGCTAACATCCTACCTGAGAGGAGGAGCTAAGAGGATACTATGTACTACATAGGTAAATTTATGTAGGCAGAGGAGGAAGTGAAATAAGAAAAGGTCTAGACACGAAGGGTTGTCCTAAATTATAATAAGCATGTAAAGCCAAGGGCCCATGAACAGGTTGTGATGCATATCTTAAGATACCAGAAACACTGAGAGGAATACCAAAGGAAGAAGAAAGGATGGGAACAAAGAGATGGAGATTCTGGAGATAGAATTAGTCTCCTTCATAACTGTAGTTGTATTTCAAATGATTTGTGAAACCAGCCAAGGAAAGTGCCTTAAGTGTGTACACTTGCTAGTATCTGCTCAAATGTGAAGAGGAAAAATCAAGTCCTTATATAATGAGATATCCAATAGATAAATTTTATGTCGAATTCTGCATACAAAATTTATGTTTGTTTATTAAAAAGTTTAGTAATGAATATAGATCTCTAAAGGCTTTCTGAACTGGGAGTTCTAGTTCCAGTGTGACCATTACCTAGCTGGCTGACCTGGGCAGGTCCCTTGGCCTGTCAATGTCTCAGTTCCCTTGTTTATTAAATGGAAGCTTGGCCTAAGTGACGTTAAAGGTGCTGTTTGAGTCTGAACCTTGATTCTGAGTACTGGTTACATGCAGTTTTAGCTATTAGTACTGAGGACATCTTATGTTAATTTTTTCTAACAGATACTATGGGATCTGCAGGTAATGCATTGTAAATATCAAACAAGGTTAAAGAACATTTTAAGTACAGTGACTAGACAAAAACTATAAATAGCCTAGCATATGGCAGCTTTGCAAGAGCAGAAAAGTACACACACCTTTAGATTAATAATCAAAGGTACTTTTAAGGGATGGTATGAGAAGAGCCAAAGGGATTCACAGCCAAGAACCTCAAGCCCTGGGGGAGAACTTCTCCAAGTGTCTCTGTAACTGGTTGGTACAACTTTAATGTCAGTGGGGTTTTCCTACAGTGGTAAACATTATCAGAATATAAAGGCAACTATATTAGAGGGCAATTCATGCACTGTGCAGCTGGATGGCACTCACATTCATGGCAGAGGACTCTGTAGTCACTCAGTGTGCACGTGTTCACTGTCATTAGGGGCAGCTATTGGCTCTGAAGAGTCCTAGCAGTCAGACTTCTCCAGTAGTCTCCAGGACAGTATTTTGATGCAAACCTTAGTGTGTGCTTTCAGAGAATCATTAGCAAAAGGAGATAACCACAAGTAAATAGAAAGCAGGTGGACTGGTACAAATGGTGTTGCAAAAATCATTTTCAAGGCAATTACTGTAGGGTTTGTTTTTTTTGTTTTTGCACTTTTTAAGGGGATGGGATAGCTAGGCTACACTTATCTCTAAATAATAAAACTCTCACTCCTAGCAACCACTTCCTGGAAAACAACGTGACAAAAAGATCAAAACAGTGAGAAGAGGTCTTCTGCACATTTAACAATGATAAGAGAGGTTTTAAGAGCAAAATCTTATAATAGCTTCAATCATACAGGGCTGTATCCAGTATCTCTCAGATGAGCACCCAAGGTCAGAATCTTCCTTGCTGCCAAAACAATTATTAACCCTTCTATGGTCACTGCTTCTGGATATGACCATCACCTACCTACAGAATTTTATAACAAAGAAAATTATTGAGATTTTACTGGGTGTATAGGATGTCCCATGCATTAATTGTGCAATAACAAAATGAATTGTACTCATTTCCTTTCTTCCCCAGGTGTCACACTAGGCAATTTAAAAAAAAATTTTAGTTTGATATCATTAATATACAATCACATGAGCAACACTGTGGTTACTAGATTCCCCCATTATCAAGACCCCACCACATACCCCATTAGTCACTGTCCATCAGTGTAGTAAGATGCTGTAGAGTCACTACTTGTCTACTCTGTGCTGTACTGCCTTCCCCATTCCTCCCCCCATGTTATGTGTGTTAATCATAATGCTCCTTATTCCCCTTATCCCTCCCTTCCCACCCACCCTCTCCCTTTCCCTTTGGTAACTGTTAGTCCATTCTTGGGTTCTATGAGTCTGCTGATGTTTTTATTCCTTCAGTTTTTGCTTTGTTCTTATACTCCATAGATGAGTGAAATTATTTGGTATTTGTCTTTCTCCACTGGACTTATTTCACTGAGCATAATACTGTCTAGCTCCATCCATATTGTTGCAAATGGTAGGATTTGTTTTCTTCTTATGGCTGAATAATAGTCCATTGTGTATATGTACCACATCTTCTTTAACCATTCATCTACTGATGGACACTTAGGCTGTTTTCATTTCTTGGCTATTGTAAATAGTGCTGCAATAAACATAGGGATGCATATGTCTTTTTCAAACTGGGCTGCTGCATTCTTAGGGTAAATTCCTAAGAGTGGAATTCCTGGATCAAATGTATTTCTATTTTGAGTTTTTTGAGGAACCTCCATACTGCTTTCCACAATGGTTGAACTAGTTTACATTCCCACCAGTAGTGTAGGAGGGTTCCCCTTTCTCCACATCCTCGCCAGCATTTGTTATTGTCTGTCTTTTGGATATTGGCCATCCTAACTGGTGTGAGGTGACATCTCACGTGGTTCTAATTTGCATTTCTCTAATGATTAGCGATGTGGAGCAACTTTTCATGTGCCTGTTGGCCATCTGAATTTCTTCTTTGAAGTAGTGTCTGTTCAGATTCTCTGCCCATTTTTTAATTGGATTATTTGCTTTTTGTTTGTTGAGGTGTGTGAGCTCTTTATATATTTTAGATGTCAACCCCTTATTGGATATGCCATTTATGAATATATTCTCCCATACTGTGGGATGCCTTTTCGTTCTACTGATGGTGTCCTTTGCTGTACAGAAGCTTCTTAGTTTGGTATAGTCCCACTTGTTCATTTTTGCTTTTGTTTCCCTTGCCCGAAGAGATATGTTCATGAAAAAGTTGCCCATACTTATATTCAAGAGAGTTATGCCTATGTTTTCTTCTAAGAGTTTTATGGTTTCATGACTTACATTCAGGTCATTGCCATATTTATATTCAAGAGAGTTTTGCCTATGTTTTCTTCTAAGAGTTTTATGGTTTCATGACTTACATTCAGGTCTTTGATCCATTTTTAGTTTACTTTTGTGTATGAAGTTAGACAGTAATCCAGTTTCATTCTCTTATATTTAGCTGTCCAGGTTTGCCAACACCAGCTGTTGAAGAGGCTGTCATTTCCATGTTGTATTATCCCGGGGTCCTTTATTGTATATTAATTGACCATATATGCTTAGGTTTATATCTGGACTCTCTATTCTGTTCCACTGGTCTATGGGTCTGTTCTTGTGCCAATACCAAATTGTCTTGATTATTGTGGCTTTGTAATAGAACTTGAAGTTGGGAGGTGAGATCCCCCTGCTTTATTCTTCCTTCTCAGGATTGCTTTGGCTATTCAGGGTTTTCTGTGGTTCCATATGAATTTTAGAACTATTTGTTACAGTTTGTTGAAGAATGCTGTTGGTATTTTGATAAAGATTGCATTGACTCTGTAGATAGCTTTAGGCAGGATGGCCATTTTATTAATTCTTCCTACCCAAGAGCATGGGATGAATTTCCATTTTTAGTATCCTCTTTAACTTATCTTAAGAGTATCTTGTAGTTTTCAGGGTATAGGTCTTTCACTTCCTTGGTTAGGTTTATTCCTAGGTATTTTATTATTTTTGATGCAATTGTGAACAGAATTGTTTTCCTGATTTCTCTTTCTGCTGGTTCATCTTTAATGTATAGGAATGCATCAGATTTCTGTGTATTAATTTTGTATCCTGTAATTTTGCTGAATTCAGATGTTAGTTCTAGTATTTTTGGAGTGGATTCTTTAGGGATTTTTATGTACAACATCATGTCATCTGCACAGTGACAGTTTGACCTCTTCCTTACCAACCTGGATGCCTTTTATTTCTTTGTGTTGGTTGTCTGATTGCTGTGGCTAGGACCTCCAGAACCATGTTGAATAAAAGTGGGGAGAGTGGGCATCCTTGTCTTGTTCCTGATTTTAGAGGAAAAGCTTTCAGCTTATCATTGTTAAGTATGATGTCAGCTGTGGGTTTATCATATATGGCCTTTATAATGTTGAGGCACTTTCCCTCTATACCCACTTTGTTGAGAGTTTTTATCATGAATGGGTGTTGAATTTTGTCAAATGCTTTTTCAGCATCTATGGAGATCATGTGATTTTTGTCCTTTTTATTAATATAATGGATGATGTCGATGGATTTTCGAATGTTGTACCATCCTTGCATTCCATGAATGAATCCCACTTGATCATGGTGTAAGATCCTTTTGATGTATTTTTGAATTTGGTTTGCTAATATTTTGTTGAGTATTTTTGCATCTGTGTTCATCAGGGATATTGGTCTGTAGTTTTCTTTTCTTGTGGTGTCTTTGCCTGCTTTTGGTATTAGGGTGGTGCTGGGCTCATAGAATGAGTTTGGAAGTATTCCCTCCTCTTCTACTTTGTGGAAAACTTTAAGGAGAATGGGTATTATGTCTTCTCTAAATGTCTGATAAAATTCAGCAGTGAATCCATCTGGTCCAGAAGTTTTGTTCTTTTGATTACTGATACAATTTCATTGCTGATAATTGGTCTGTTTAGATTTTCTGTTTCTTCCTGGGTCAGTCTTGCAAAGTTGTATTTTTATAGAAAGTTGTCCATTTCTTTTTGGTTATCCAGTTTGTTAGCATATCATTTTTCATAGTATTCTCCAATAATTCTTTGTATTTCAGTAGTGTCCATAGTGATTTTTCCTTTCTAATTTCTGATCCTGTTTATGTGTATAGATTCTCTTTTTTTCTTGATGAGTCTGGCTACAGGTTTACCTATTTTGTTTATTTTCTCAAAGAACCAGCTCTAGGTTTCATTAATTTTTTCTGTTGTTTTATTCTTCTCAATTTTATTTATTTCTTCCCTGATCTTTATTATATCCCTCCTTCTACTGACTTTGGGCCTCATTTGTTCTTCTTTTCCCAGTTTCAATAATTGTGAATTTAGACTATTCATTTGGGACTGTTCTTCCTTCTTTAAATAGGCCTGGATTGCTATATACTTTATTCTTAGAACTGCCTTTTCTGCATCCCACAGAATTTGGGGCATTGTGCTGTTGTTTTCATTTGTCTCCACATATTGCTTGATCTCTGTTTTAATTTGGTCACTACTCCTTTGATTAATTAGGAGCATGTTGTTAAGTCTCCATGTGTTTGTGAGCCTTTTTGTTTTCTTTGTGAAATTTATTTCTAGTTTTATACCTTTGTGATCTGAGAAGTTGGTTGGTACAATTTCAATCTTTTTGAATTTGCTGAGGCTCTTTTTGTGGCCCAGTATGTGGTCTATTCTGGAAAGTGTTCCATGTGCACTTGAGAAGAATGTGTATCCTGCTACTTTTGGGTGTAGAGTTCTATAGGTGTCTGTTAGGTCCATCTGTTCTAATGTGTTGTTCAGTGCCTCTGTGTCCTTACCTATTTTCTGTCTGGTTGATCTGTCTTTGGAGTGAGTGGTGTGTTGAAGTCCCCTAAAGTGAATGCATTGCCTTCTATTTCCTCTTTTAATTCTGTTAATATTTGGTTCACATATGTCAGTTCTCCTGTGTTGGTTGCATAGATATTTATAATGGTTATATCCACTTGTTGGACTGACCCCTTTATCATTATGTATGTCCTTCTTTGTCTCTTGTGACTTTCTTTGTTTTGAAGTCTATTTTGTCTGATACAAGTATTGCAACTCTTGCCTTTTTCTCCCTATTAGTTGCATGAAATATCTTTTTCCATCCCTTCACTTTTAGTCTGTGTATGTCTTTGGGTTTGAAGTGAGCCTCCTTTAGGCAGCATATAGATGGGTCTTGCTTTTTTATTCATTCTGTAACTCTGTGCCTTGTGATTGATGCATTCAGACCAATTTCATTTAGGGTAATTATCTATAGGCAGCTTCTTTACTTTCTAACCACCTAACTTAACTCACTTATTTTGCTATTATAAACACAGTCTCCTATGTCTGTGCTGGTCAAGTATGCACTGGGAGCAGCCTCTGGGTCAGTTCCCTAAGCTGCCATTGGCAGGGTGGCCCTCGAGTTGGCCTAGTGCACTGGCAGGGGTTGTAGGTGAGCTGCGCATATTCTGTTGTGAGAACAGGCCCCTTCATGCCTCCTGGTCTCCACGCCCAACTCCTTTGTCTGTGCCTGTCAACTGTGCACATGGAGCAGCCTCTGGGTCTGGGCCTGTTAGCCCCACACATGGAGAATCCTCTCTGTTAAGCTGTGTGGTTGCTGTAGGTGGGGCTGCTCTCTGGCTGGTCTGCAGCAATGGTGGGGACAGCTGGTTTGCTCACAGGTGCCAGCAGGGAGGAAGGAACAGCAGGCTGCCTATTGCAGTGATGGGCCTTGGAGCTGCATTACCAACCAGGGGGATAGGGCACCTGAAGCTCCTTAAAGTTCCCCGTCTGCTGGGATGAGTGTGCCAGGACAGTTTCGTCCACCTGTTAATCCCTTGTCCCTTCAAGACTTTTAAAGCACCTACTTTTCTCTCGTCCTAGGACAGCCGGCTATGGGAACCTGTTCACAGTCTTAGTCTCGGATTTTGCTTTCCACTCCTGTAATATCCAGAACCCCATGGAATATGTGTCTGTGATTCTGGGGAAGATTATTAGAGCTGGTTATTTAGCAGTCCTGTGCTTCCACTCCCTCCACACTCTGATTCTTTTCCTCCCACTGGTGACCTGGGGTGCTGGAGTGCTTGGGTCCCACTGGGTCATGGCTTTGTACCTTACCCTTTTCCATGAGATGTTGGGTTCTCTCAGATGTAGACTGGCTGCTGTACTGTAGCTTCTGGTCACTCTTTTAGGAATAGTTGTATTTGCTGTATTTTCAAAATATGTATGGTTTTGGAGGAGATTTCTGCCACCCTACTCATGCCACCATCTTTTCCTCTCCACACTAGGCAATTTTTAAAACCTCAAAGGGCCTGTTTCCTCACTTGCAAAGTCAACATAATAACACCCACTTTTGGGGGCTTTGGGAAGATTAAATGAGTAATAGGTGTGTACTGTTTAGAGATAAGCCCCCACAGGAACTCAACAGACAGTTAGCTCCTTGGCCTTGTAATCCATTTCTATTAAGAAGCCAGAGTGATCTTCTTAAACTATAAATCAGATCATGTTACTCTCCAGCTTAAAACCTTTGATGTATTCCTATGACTCAAGGTAAAATTAAAAATGTGTAATGTTCCTACAAGGCCTCCTTGGTTCTGCCTACATTGTTGCTGTATCTTTAGCTAATCTCCCACTGAGGTTTATGCTCTGGCCATAGCTGCCTTCTTTCAGGTCTTCAAATAGGCCAGACTTATGGCTCCTGCATGGTAGTAGCATAGGGGAGCTTTGGGGTGCTTTATCTCTTATAATATGCATCAAGCCCATCTTTTCTTTGATATGCACAATTGATATTTTATGAATCTTATGTAAGAACAACTTCTAGCCCACCACTCAGAGTGAAATTACTGCCTCTAAGGTCCTCCCAAATTGTCATTTGGGAACTGTCAGTGCTTCTGCATATGGTGTTCCCTCATCTTTCATCTTTGTTTTTGGCTAAATCTTACTCTCAGGTCTCAGCTTAAATGTCACCTTCTCTAATAAATTTCCTTGTTAAGAACTCTCATAAATCCTGTTCTTTTCTTTCAACCAAGTGAATAATCCTGTGTGACTATTTCTTTACTGGATTATAAGGTTCATAAGGGCCAGGATAGCATGGCTGCCTCTCTCATGGCCATAGTCCGGCATAGAGAAGGCATGCAGGAAAAAGCCTATTGCTGGAGTTCAAGATTTACTAACCAATAAAGTCCACCTGAAAATATAGTGAGAGACCTCTTCCCCAAACACACATGAAAAACTGGAGAATATTACACCAGCAAACTTGATGTCAAGTTTTGGGGGTCCTTGAGCCAACATCCAGGAGCAAATGAGAAAGAAAATGCCTCCATCAAAGACCTTTGTATCCTAGCCTCTTCCTACTTCCTCTTTAACTCACTTCCTTTCTTACACCCTGTCCACTGCATTTCAACATACACAAAAGAGTCTGGAGCAGAACTAAGCTTTATGTAAAAAGAAGGATTTGAGAAGGAGGAAGTGCAGGGGACTAATTATGAAAGGAGATAAATCTCAAGTACCGTCTCAAGGCACTCTCTCGCCTGAGCTCTCAGCAGAAATGTCCCAGCCAGGCAAATTTTTGTACATCGCTTCTAGTATGTGTCCCATGTGCTTTGGATCATTTACCATTGGGCTAAGCCACTCGGTTTAGTTTCCTCAGTTGTGCTTCTGCATTGGTCTCTGAAAGAAAGTACTAATGCCCTTTTCTGTTTGGATTCTAGGTTTAGTCCCATTTGTCTTTTGAGTTGGCACAACATACTTTGTAGCCCACCACCTCTTCCAATAACTTAGGAAGCTTTTACTAGGAGCGTGTCTTCTCCCTTCCTTCTGTAACTATTTATGGAATGGGTCTAAGTACCAAGCACTGTGCTAGGTACCATCCGTTGGCATTCTCTGGCCTTTGTAGTCTGTCTAGATTGATAGTCTCTCCTGAATTTTCTTGTCCACTTTGAGTCTTCCTATCTTGTTTTGATTTTCTTTAAAGTTCCTTTTCCCAGCCCAGTCTACCATCTTCCCTTTGATTATCTCTGTTAGGAAACCCCAAAAGTGAAAGGCAGTTTATAGGAAAGTTCTTGGAGAGATTTCCATGTCTGTGTTTAAATGTCTTTTTACCTTTTAACAGCCAGACTTGAGGCTGCCTGCCTCTGAGTGGGCCCTTTGTGCTGTAAGTTTACTCAGAATTTCTGTCCTTCCATTAGTTGAGATTGCCATGTAGTCAAGTATTTTTCTCCAGAATAGTATTGTATGCCATTCCTACTGAATAAGATAAACAGAATAAGAATGGCCATGGTACAAATAATCTGTTTTTATACAGTCTACTTCATTTGCATTCTCTCCCCACTCATTCCAACTTTCTATGGCAATTTTCCCCCTCCACATTGAAAACATCTCTCTGGAAACTTTAATGGAAATCCTTTATGTATAATAGTGTGAGTTTAAGAAATAATTTTCCAGGCATGTATCTTTAAGTTTTATCATTACAGACTGTGAGGCTCCAGCATTCCACCCTAGCACCTTAACCCCTGTAAAGAAATTCCATACTGAAGTGCCCTTGTCTCCTCTAAAGTCACACAACAGAAGATCTTTGCTCTACCCATAAGAGATCCCTGCTATCTATCAGCATTCAAAACCTTTTTCTTCAGATTCTAAGGCTCATCTCAATTCTTAGGGCACATTCCTCCTCTGTTCCTATATACAGAAAATATCTACTTCGGTTCCCAATCTTGTAAAACCAAGCACTGTGTCCAGAAGGTGAGAATGTGGAGAGACCATAGACTACAGGCTGTGGTTTTACTTAGTTAGCAAAGAATAATTCCAAAAAGTCACCAAAACTTCTCAACACACATTTTCTACATTGTAGCATAACCATTCCGTTGCAGGGTGCTCAGGAGGTAGAAAAAAATGCCAGGAAATCTCTCCATACTGAACCTACATTCCATTAATTAAATGTATTATATAATCCAAAAAAGTGCAAAATCATAGATCAAAGAGCTTGGAAGGAAGGGACTTTAGAAATCTGGCTCAGTCCCCCATCTGTTTGTAATCCCCTCTATAGCATTCTTCAAAACTGGCCATCCAGCCATAGTACTAAGGAAAAGATTTTTAAAAGAAATAGTGTCTAATTCTAAAACCCTAGTATTTCTTTAAAAAAAAATGCTCTGCAGACAGCCTGCATCTGAATTACCTGAATGCTGCTGAAGTTTCTTTAGGCTCTACCCTAGACAGACAGAATTCTAGAGCCTGGGGGTACATCCCAGGAATCTGTTTCTTAAGCATACTAAAGTCTGGGACCCTGCATTCTAACAGGGATCAGCGAAGGCAGGTTTTTTTAGGCTGGAGAAGGCCTTTTTGTGTCTTGAGTGGAGCAGTCTTTGCCTGCAGGCATTTTCACAGGAATGTGGTAAAACAGCTGCCACAAACCTACCCCCAACATTTTTTCCCACATCACACTTAGAGCAGCTAAGAGTGTTATAAAGCTGGCAGATGCTTAGGTCTCTACTTCCTGATGAAGATGAGGAAATGGAGCCATGCCCTGAACCAGAAAGAGGGAGACTGAGCAGAATAATAATATTGCACTTGGTGCTGGTGAAATTATGTCCCAGGCCGTCTGGCATTATATATAAGCAACCACACTAAGGAAAAAGATGGAACATTAATGTCAATCTGGAGAAAATTGTTTACTACGAAGCATAAGTAAGTGATTCTAGGCTATATGGAGCATATCATGGTTAGTTTGTTCAAAAGATAAAAACATAAAGGTGGAAAAATAGACTAGAACACAGAAAAAGTTGAAAAGGACAAAACAGTGAAAGGAGTTTAGACACAATTCAACCTATACTAAAACAAGTCTTAATAATGATTTAACCATTTCAACCAAAACAAGACGGTACATTTTTTAAATGAGGAGTTCTATCCAGCTCTCCCTTTGGCGGGTGCCTCATGTTGAGCATTCCCGAAAACCTCAGGCCTCTGAACTCAGTACAGAAGAGTTGACTGTGTTGAAAATGCAAAAGCCAAAAATGACACATACCTAGCAGATGACCAAAAATGAACCAAAAACTAACTTAGGGAGAACAGAGAAGCCCATTCTTTCTCCTAGAGGGAAAAAAGTGTCAAACTACACCTCTCTTAACCTCATTTCTCCCTCCCTTCCACAAGAAAGAGCATTGGACAGGGAGTCAGAAAACCAGGATTCTAACCGTGGCTCTGCTTCTACCTGTATGGTTTTAATCACCAAACTTAATATTCTCTACTCCAGATTTCTTCACCTACATGTAATAAGATGGCTGAGACTGAACTTTAAAATTTATGAACTTTGCTTTGTGTTTTTTGTTCTCTACAAGTATATATCCATTCATCTTTAATGTAAACTGTTTCTTTGTTTTAGGGGGAAAAAAGCACCCTACAGTGATAGATAACTAAAAGTTAGTTACACAAATGTTAAGTACCATTAACCTGAATGGTGTATTAAGCATTCTGGTTTGGCAAGGGAAATGGCTGATTGTGTACCTTTGGACTAGATTTCTATCTTCAGGTGCTCTCTGTGAGTGTATGTGTATATATGTTTACTTGTATTTCAGTAGTAGGGGAAGAAAGCATTTTTCTTAGAAGTATACAAATGGAATAGGGAACACATGAGAGCTATTGCTGCTTATTCCTGTGAAGACAAATTTTTACTAAAAGATGGTAAACAGAAGACATTCTAATATGAGAGACACTGGGTGCCAGCAGAGGGTCTTGGAGTCCACTTGACTGCAGAGGGGAGCTTCCTCCCATCTCTTGTGGCTCTGCTGGGTAAAGGCTGTGGAATTAGGAGTGGACATCCTTAACATGCATCACAAACTGCTTAACAGTTATGGTAGCAGCAGGTTCCTTAAGGAAGCTTCAGTTGAAATAGACATTGGCAAGAGGGTACCCAAGAGGGAAGGACTTGGTTTGCCTCTATATGGGAGGTACCCTTCAATGACTCTGAGAAATTTCAGGGAAAACATGGCAGCATGAGAGGTGAGACACAGGCTTCCTCCTAAATCTGTATATAATATGAAAATATATCCTGAAAGAGCAACAGGAAAGAGGACTGTACCAGACTGCATACACCTGTAGACAAGAGCAGACCTCATGGAACAAGGTAATGTACCAAAGCTGTGGCTTGGTGGTACCCAAGCCCTTCCCCCACACCAGCTCACTGGTGGGAGTAAGAGAAACAGAGCAGACAGGGAGTGGAGGCCTGGGAATGCCAAATACCTAACTCCAGAGATCTGTCTGGGAGCACAAACCTATATTTTATGGTGCTTGCATGGTACTCTTGTGATTAGGGGGTTGGAAAACTAAGGCAGGCAGAATTCCTGGAGAGACTGAGATTCCAGCCACTTGTGGAAAGCAGGGATCCATATCCACCTGCTCTGGGACAACATAAAATGGGGCAGTCTGAGACACTTCCTAACAAGGAAGCCCTTAGCAAGAGGGCTGCTAAAGGGGCAAGGATGGAACAGAGCTTACTGCTCAAGAGAAAGGACAGATAGACAAAATTGTCTGGGTGCACTCTGCCCAAAAGATTGGGAGCTTTCATGATCTTCAGGTGCTCCAGCTCCCTGGCTGGCTACACAGCTCCAAGGACCCCCTCCATGATAGGGAGCCTACTGCACCTTCCTCCCAGCCAGACCCAACTGGCTCACAAACCGGCCAACCCTACCCTGGCATTAGGCCAGCCAGAGGGAAGATGTGTCTACAGCAACTACAAATGCAAAGTATAGAGGCTTATACCTGTGTGCTTGACCCACTGGTTCAGGCAGTGGAGACAGGCATAGCACCTGGGAAGCAGGAAACAGCTCTTTCCTCCCCCAGGCACCAATACCACTTCCCTGTGACCCCCCGACATTGCTTCAGGGGCTGAGCAGCTCCATAGAGTAGAGTATCTGGACACTAGAGGGCACCATATACAAATATGAAATGCCAAAGGAACCTGGTTCAAAGTAAAATTATTAATACAACTCCTGAGAAAGATTTAAATGATATCGACCTCATGAATCTTCCTGAAAGGGAGTTCAAAATAAAAATCATTAATATGCTCATGTAGGTATGGAAAGATATTCAGGAACTCAGAAATTAATTCTGGTCAGAGATCCAATTGTTAAGAGCACAGAGGGTATTAAAAGCAGATTAGATACGGTGGAGGAGACGGTAAATGAAATAGAAACTAGAGAAGAGGAATACAAAGAAGCTGAGGTACAGAGAGAAAAAAGGATCTCTAAGAATGAAAGAATATTGAGAGAACTGTGTGACCAATCCAAACAGAACAATATATGCATTATAGGGGTACCAGAAGAAGAAAAGAGAGAAAAGGGGATAGAAAGTGTCTTTGAGGAGGTAATTGCTGAAATCTTCCCCAATCTGGGGAAGGAGATAGTCTCTCAGGCCTTGGAGATGCACAAGTGCCCCAACACAAGGGATCCAAGGAAGAGAATGCCAAGACATATAATAATTAAAATGGCAAAGATCAAGGATAAGGAGAGACTATTAAAAGCAGCCAGAGAGAGAAATAAGATAACATACAAAGGAAAAGTCCATCAGGCTATCATCAGACTTCTCAGCAGAAACCTTACAGGCCAGAAGAGAGTGGCATGATATATTTAATGCAATGAAGCAAAAGGGCCTCAAACCAAGATTACTTTATCCAGCAACATTATCATTTAAATTTGAAGGAGGGATTAAATAATTTCCAGATAAACAAAAGCTGAGAGAATTTACCTCCCACAAACTATCTCTACAGTGTATTTTGAAGGGACCACTATAGATGGAAGTGTTCCTAAGGTTTAATAGCTGTCACCAGAGGTAGTAAAACCACAGTAAAGAAAGTAGAACAGCTAATTACTAAGCAAATGGAAAATTAACTATCCCAAAAGTCAATCAAGGAATAGACAAAGAGTACAGAGTATGATACCTAATACATAAAGAATGGAGGAGGAAGAAAAAGGAGGAGAAAGAAAAAAAGAAACTTTAGATTGTGTTTGTAATAGCATATTAAGCGAGTTAAGTTAGACTCTTAGATAGTAAGGAAGTTAACCTTGAACCTTTGATAACCATGAATCTAAAGCCTGCAATGGCAATAAATACATACCTGTCGATAATCACCCTAAATGTAAATGGACTGAATGCACCAATCAAAAGACATAGAGTCACTGAATGGATAAAAAAGCAAGACCCTTCTTTTGCTGCCTACAAGAGACTCACTTTAAACCCAAAGGCACACACAGACTAAAAGTGAAGGGATGGAAAAAGATATTTCACGCAACTAATAGGAAGAAAAAAGCATGGGTGGCAGTACTTGCATCAGATAAAATAGACTTCAAAACAAAGAAAGTCACAAGAGACAAAGAGGGACATTACATAATGATAAAAGGGTCAATTGAACAAGAAGATATAACCATTATAAATATCTCTGCATCCAACACAGGAGCACTGACATATATGAAACAAATACTAACAGAATTAAAAGGGAAAATAGAATGTAATGCATTCATTCTAGGAGACTTCAACACTCCACTCACTGTGAAGGACAGATCAACCAGACAGAAATAAGTAAGGAGACAGAGGCACTGAACAACACATTAGAACAGATGGACCTAACAGACACTCCACCCAAAAGCAGCAGAATACACATTCCTCTCAAGTACACATAGAACATTTTCAAGAATAGTTCATATACTAGGCCACAAAAAGAGCCTCAGTAAATTCAAAAAGATTGAAATTGTACCAAGCAGTTTCTCAGACCACAAAGGTATGAAATTAGAAATAAATTATGCAAAGAAAATGAAAAACCCACAAACACATGGAAGCTTCACAGCATGCTACTAAACCAATGGATCAATGACCAAATAAAAGCAGAGATCAAGCAATATATGGAGACAAATGACAACAATAATTCAACACCACAAAACCTGTGCGATGCTGCAAAGGCCGTGCTAAGAGGAAAGTATATTACAATACAGGCCTACCTCAGGAAAGAAGAACAATCCCATATGAGCAGTCTAAACTCACAATTAATGAGACTAGAAAAAGAAGAAGAAATGAGGCCCAAAGTCAGTAGAAGGAGGGACATAATGAAGATTACACCATAAATAAATAAAATTGAGAAGACCAAAACAATAGAAAGAAACAATGAAAGCAAGAGCTGGTTCTTTGTGAAAATAAACAAAATAGATAAACTCTAGCCAGACTTATTAAGAAAAAGAGTCTGCTCACATAATCAGAATCAGAAATCACAGAATCAGAATCATCACAGATATATGAAGAATTATTAGAGAATAGTATGAAAAATTATATGCTAACTAGCTGGAAAATCTAGAAGAAATGGACAACTTACTAGAAAAATACAACCCCCCCAAGACTGAACAAAGCAGAAATAGAAATCCAAACAGACCAATTACCAGCAATGAAATTGAATCAGTAATCAAAAAACTACCCAAGAGCAAAAGCCCTGGACCAGATGGATTGACCACTGAATTTTCTCAGACATATAGAGAAGACATAATATCCATTCTCCTTAAAGTTTTCCAAAAAATAGGAGTGGAGGGAATACTTCTGAACTCATTCTATGAAGCCAGAATCACTCTAATACCAAAACCAAGCAAAGACCGCACCAAAAAAGAAAATTACAGACCAATATCCCTGATGAACATAGATGCAAAAATACTGAACAAAATATCAGTAAACCAAATTCAAAAATACATCAAGAGGATCATACACCATGATCAACTGGGATTCATCTCAGGGATGCAAGGATGGTACAACATTTGAAAATCCATCAACACCATCCAGCACATGAACAAAAAGAAGTACAAAACTACATGGTCATCTCCATAGATGCTGAAAAAGCATTCAGGAAAATTCAATATCCATTCATGACAAAACTCTCAATAAAGTGGGTATAGAGGGAAACTACCTCAACATAATAAAGGCCATATATGACAAACTCACAGCCAACATCATACTTAACAGCGAGAAGCTGAAAGCTTTTCCTTTAAGATCGGGAACAAGACAAAGATGCCCACTCTCCCAACTTCTATTCAACATAGTACTGGAGGCCTTGGCCATGGCAATCAGATAACAGAAAGAAATAAAAGGCATCCAGATTGGCAAGGAAGAAGTCAAACTGTCTCTGTTTGCAGATGACATGATATTGTACATAAAAAACCCCAAAGAATCCACTCCAAAACTACTAGATCTAATATCTGAATTCAGTAAATTTGCAGGATGCAAAGTTAATACACAGAGAGGGGCAGAGCCAGGATGACGGTGTGAGTAGAGCAGAGGAACTCTCCTCCCAAAACCACATAGAACTATGAAAATATAACAAAGACAACTTCCTAAAATAGGGACCAGAGGGCACAGGACAACATCCAGACAACATCCACACCAGCGAGAACCCAGCGCCTCGCGAAGGGGGAAAAATACAAGCCCCGGCCCGGCGGGACACAAGGGCTCCTCCCCCCAGCTCCCAAAAGAAACCGGAGCGGTTTTCTTCTTTTTTTTTTGGCGAGTGCTTTTTGGAAGCCTTAAAGGGACAGGGACTCCAATACCAGGGAAACAGGGCAGTAAGGCTGGTGAGCGGGTGCCTGAGACTGGTGCCTGAGGACAAAGAATATTGCGCGTTTTTCCCTTTTTTTTTTTGGCGAGTGCTTTTTGGAAGCCTTAAAGGGACAGGGACCCCAATACTAGGGAAACAGGGCAGCAAGACCGGTGAGCAGGTGCCTGAGACTGGCGCCTGAGAACAAAGAATATCGCGTTTTTTTCCCTTTTTTTTTGGCGAGTGCTTTTTGGAAGCCTTAAAGGGACAGGGACCCCAATACTAGGGAAGCAAGGCAGCAAGACCGGTGAGCAGGTGCCTGAGACCAGCGCCTGAGGACAAAGAAAATCGCGCATTTTTTCCTTTTTTTTTTTTCCCCTCTTTCGTTGTTGCTGTTGTTGTTTTGGTTTGGAGAGTGCTTTTTGCAAGTCTTAAAGGGGCAGGACAGGACACTTAGCCCAGAGGCAGGGAATCTGGGGATCTCTGGGCACTCTAGCCTCCTGGGCAACAGGGAGCACAAAGGCCCATTACAGAGATAAATAGCCTCCCGGCCGCTCCCCCTCCAATGGGGCTCCACCATTTTGGAGGAGCAGCTCCAGCCAGGCCAAGCCCACAGCAACAGTGGATATAAACTCCATAGCAACCGGGCAGGTAGCAGAAGCCCTGTCTGCGCACAGCTGCCAAGCATAAGCCACTAGAGGTCGCTATTCTCCCAGGAGAGGAAGGCCACAAACCAACAAGAAGGGAAGCTCTTCCAGCTCTCACTCATACCAACTCTGCAAACTATCTCTATCATCATGAAAAGGCAAAACTACAGGCAGACAAAGATCACAGAGACAACACATGAGAAGTAGACAGACCTAACCAGTCCTCCTGAAAAAGAGTTCAAAATAAAAATCATGAACATGCTGACAGAGATGCAGAGAAAAATGCAAGAGCAATGGGATGAAGTCTGGAGGGAGATCACAGATGTCAGGAAGGAGATCACAGAAGTGAAACAATCCCTAACAATCCCTGGAAGGATTTCTAAGCAGAATGGATAAGATGCAAGAGGCCATTGAAGGAATAGAAGCCAGACAGCAGGAACGTATAGAAGCTGACATTGAGAGAGATAAAAGGATCTCCAGGAATGAAACAACAATAAGAGAACTATGTGACCAATCCAAAAGAAATAATATTCATATTATAGGGGTACCAGAAGAAGAAAAAAGAGGAAAAGGGATAGAAAGTCTCTTTGAAGAAATAATTGCTGAAAACTTCCACAAACTGGTGGAGGAAATAATCGAACAGACCACGGAAATACACAGAACCCCCAACAGAAAGGATCCAAGGAGGACAACACCAAGACACATAATAATTAAAATGGCAAGCATCAATGACAAGGAAAGACTTTTAAAGGCAGCTAGAGAGAAAAAGGTCACCTATAAAGGAAAACCCATCAGGCTAACATCAGACTTCTAGACAGAAACCCTACAGGCCAAAAGAGAATGGCATGATATATTTAATGCAATGAAACAGAAGGGCCTTGAACCAAGGATACTGTATCCAGCACGACTATCATTTAAATATGATGGCGGGATTAAACAATTCCCAGACATGAAAAAGCTGAGGGAATTTCCTACCCACAAACCACCTCTACAGGGCATCTTACAGGGACTGCTCTAGATGGGAGCACTCCTAAAAAGAGCACAGAACAAAACATACAATATATGAAGAATGGAGGAGGAAGAATAAGAAGGGAGAGAAGAAAAGAATCTCCAGACAGTGTATATAACAGCTCAATAAGCGAGTTAAGTTACACATTAATATACAAGAACCTAACCTTGAACATTTGGTAACTACGAATCTAAAGCCTGCAATGGCAATAAGTACATATCTCTCAATAGTCACCCTAAATGTAAATGGACTTAATGCACCAATCAAAAGACACAGAGTAATAGAATGGATAAAAAAGCAAGATCCATCTATATGCTGCTTACAAGAAACTCACCTCAAACCCAAAGACAAGCACAGACTAAAAGTCAAAGGATGGAAAAACATATTTCAGGCAAACAACATTGAGAAGAAAGCAGGGATTGCAGTACTAATATCAGACAAAATAGACTTCAAAACAAAGAAAGTAACAAGAGATAAAGAAGGACACTACATAATGATAAAGGGCTCAGTCCAACAAGAGGATATAACCATTCTAAATATATATGCACACAACACAGGAGCACCAGCATTTGTGAAGCAAATACTAACACAACTAAAGAGGGAAATAGACTGCAATGCATTCATTGTAGGAGACTTCAACACACCACTCATCCCAAAGGATAGATCCACTGGGCAGAAAATAAGTAAGGACACACAGGCACTGAACAACACACTAGAACAGATGGACCTAATAGACATCTATACAACTCTACATCCAAAAGCAACAGGATATACATTCTTCCCAAGTGCACATGGAACATTCTCCAGAGTAGACCACATACTAGCTCACAAAAAGAGCCTCAGTAAATTCCAAAATATTGAAATTCTACCAACCAATTTTTCAGAACACAGAGGTATAAAACTAGAAATAAATTCTACAAAGAAAACAAAAAGGCTCACAAACACATGGAGGCTTAACCACATGCTTCTAAATAATCAATGGATCAATGAACAAATTAAAATAGAGACCAAGGAATATATGAAACAAATGACAACAACAACACAAAGCCCCAACTTCTGTGGGACGCAGCAAAAGCAGTCTTACGAGGAAAGTATATAGCGATCCAGGCACACCTGAAGAAGGAAGAACAATCCCAAATGAATAGTCTAACATCACAATTATCGAGACTGGAAAAAGAAGAACAAATGAGGCCTAAAGTCAGCAGAAGGAGGGACATAATACAGATCAGAGAAGAAATAAACAAAATTGAGAAGAATAAAACAATAGCAAAAATCAACAAAACCAAGAGCTGGTTCTTTGAGAAAATAAACAAAATAGATAAGCCTCTAGCCAAAGTTATTAAGAGAAAAAGAGAATCAACACAAATCAACAGAATCAGAAATGAGAATGGAAAAATCATGACAGACCCCACAGAAATACAAAGAATTATTAAAGACTACTATGAAAACCTATATGCCAACAAGCTGTAAAACCTAGAAGAAATGGACAACTTCCTAGAAAAATACAACCTCCCAAGACTGACCAAGGAAGAAACACAAAAGTTAAACAAACCAATTACAAGCAAAGAAATTGAAACGGTAATCAAAAAACTACCCAAGAACAAAACCCCGGGGCCGGATGGATTTACCTCGGAATTTTATCAGACACACAGAGAAGACATAATACCCATTCTCCTTAAAGTGTTCCAAAAAATAGAAGAAGAGGGAATACTCCCAAACTCATTCTATGAAGCCAACATCACTCTAATACCAAAACCAGGCAAAGACCCCACCAAAAAAGAAAATTGCAGACCAATATCCCTGATGAATGTAGATGCAAAAATACTCAATAAAATATTGGGAAACCAAATTCAAAAATATATCAAAAGGATCATACACCATGACCAAATGGGGTTCATCCCAGGAATGCAAGGATGGTACAACATTCGAAAATCCATCAACATCATCCACCACATCAACAAAAAGAAAGACAAAAACCACATGATCATCTCCATAGATGCTGGAAAAGCATTTGACAAAATTCAACATCCATTCATGATAAAAACTCTCAGCAAAATGGGAATAGAGGGCAAGTACCTCAACATAATAAAGGCCATATATGACAAACTCACAGCCAGCATTATACTGAACGGCGAGAAGCTGAAAGCATTTCCTCTGAGATCGGGAACCAGACAGGGATGCCCACTCTCCCCACTGTTATTTAACATAGTACTGGAGGTCCTAGCCACGGCAATCAGACAAAACAAAGAAATACAAGGAATCCAGATTGGTAAAGAAGAATTTAAACTGTCACTATTTGCAGATGATATGATACTGTACATAAAAAACCCTAAAGACTCCACTCCAAAACTGCTAGAACTGATATCAGAATACAGCAAAGTTGCAGGATACAAAATTAACACACAGAAATCTGTAGCTTTCCTATACACTAACAATGAACCAATAGAAAGAGAAATCAGGAAAACAATTCCATTCACAATTGCATCCAAAAGAATAAAATACCTAGGAATAAACCTAACCAAAGAAGTGAAAGACTTATACTCTGAAAACTACAAGTCACTCTTAAGAGAAATTAAAGGAGACGCTAACAAATGGAAACTCATCCCCTGCTCTTGGCTAGGAAGAATTAATATCGTCAAAATGGTCATCCTGCTCAAAGCAATATACAGATTTGATGCAATCCCTCTCAAATTACCAGCAACATTCTTCAATGAATTGGAACAAATAATTCAAAAATTCATATGGAAACACCAAAGACTCCAAATAGCCAAAGCAATCCTGAGAAAGAAGAATAAAGTAAGGGGGATCTCTCTCCCCAACTTCAAGCTCTACTACAAAGCCATAGTAATCAAGACAATTTGGTACTGGCACAAGAACAGAGCCACAGACCAGTGGAAGAGATTAGAGACTCCAGAAATTAACCCAAACATATAAGGTCAATTAATATTTGATAAAGGAACCATGAACATACAATGGCAAAATGACAGTCTCTTCAACAGACGGTGCTGGCAAAACTGGACAGCTACATGTAGGAGAATGAAACTGGACCTTTGTCTAACCCATATAGAAAGGTAAACTCAAAATGAATCAGAGACCTGAATGTAAGTCATGAAACCATTAAACTCTTGGAAAAAAACATAGGCAAAAACCTCTTAGACATAAACATGAGTGACCTCTTCTTGAACATTTCTCCCCGGGCAAGGAAAACAACAGCAAAAATGAGCAAGTGGCACTATATTAAGCTGAAAAGCTTCTGTACAGCAAAAGACACCATCAATAGAACAAAAAGGAACCCTACAGTATGCGAGAATATATTTGAAAATGACAGATCCGATAAAGGCTGGATGTCCAGAATATATAAAGAGCTCACACACCTCAACAAACAAAAAACAAATAACCCAATTAAAAAATGGGCAGAGGAACTGAACAGACAGTTCTCTAAAAAAGAAATACAGATGGCCAACAGACACATGAAAAGATGCTCCACATCGCTAATTATCAGAGAAATGCAAATTAAAACTACAATGAGGTATCACCTCACACCAGTAAGGATGGCTGCCATCCAAAAGACAAACAACAACAAATGTTGGCGAGGCTGTGGAGAAAGGGGAACCCTCCTACACTGCTGGTGGGAATGTAAATTAGTTCAACCATTGTGGAAAGCAGTATGGAGGTTCATCAAAATGCTCAAAACAGACCTACCATTTGACCCAGGAATTCCACTCCTAGGAATTTACCCTTAGAAAGCAGCAATCAAGTCTGAGAAAGACAGATGCACCCCTATGTTTACCACAGCACTATTTACAATAGCCAAGAATTGGAAGCAACCTAAATGTCCATTGGTAGATGAATGGATAAAGAAGATGTGGTACATATACACAGTGGAATACTACTCAGCCATAGGAAGAGGAAAAATCCTACCTTTGCAGCAACATGGATGGAGCTGGAGAGTATTATGCTCAGTGAAACAAGCCAAGCGATGAAAGAGAAATACCAAATGATTTCACTCATCTGAGGAGTATAAGAACAAAGGAAAAACTGAAGGAACAAAACAGCAGCGTAATTACAGAACCCAAAAATGGACTAACAGGTACCAAAGGGAAAGGAACTGGGGAGGATGGGTGGGCAGGGGGGGATAAGGGGGGTAAGAGGAAGGGGGTATTAAGATTAGCATGCATAGTGGGGGGAGGGAGAAAGGGGAGGGAGGGCTGTACAACACAGAGAGGACAAGTAGTGATTCTACATTTTGCTATGCTGCTGGACAGTGACCGTAATGTGGTTTTTAGGGGGAACCTGATATAGGGGAGAGAATAGTAAACATAGTATTCTTCATGTAAGTGTAGATTAAAGATTAAAAAAAAATCACTTCCTGTGTGCTGACCTCCAATGAGGTCTACACAGTGGTATAGAGGGCATGTCAAAGTGTGGGCAAAGGGTCTGTTTGTTTCTATGCAGAAGATCAAGGCCTAGCTTGGCTACCCAGAAAATGAACTAAGATACGATATGAGGAGGAGTTTCCGGCATCAGCACTCTCTGGAGGACTTGTGCCGGGGTATGATTATCAAAAAGCCTCCACAGGGATCCGGACGATGCTGCGGTTGTGGCTGCGTCCACCGCACTGTTTCCTGGACTTGCCATTGGAATGAGAAGGGAGATGTCTAGGCTGGCATGTGCAGACAGTGAGACAACGAATTTGACCGGATCTGCACTGTTGGAGCTCAATCAGGAGTTGGGAGGGGTGCAAGTTGTAGAGCTCCAAAAATCTTACGACTATAGACTATCTACGGTTAAAAGAACATATGGGATGTGAACAGATCCCAGAAATGGGTTGCTTTAATTTGTCTGACTTCTCTCAGACTGTTCAAGTACAGTTGGACAATATCCATCATATCATAGACTAATTTTCACAAATGCCTAGGGTACCTAAATGGTTTTCTTGGCTTCACTGGAGATGGCTGGTAATTATAGATTTGCTTTGTTTATGTCACCATATTCCTATTATGTTAATATGTGTGCGCAAGTTAGTTAGTAGTTTAAAACCTATACATGCTTAAGGTATATCTACAAGAAGATATGTCAAAGAAATAATCAATCCTCCCATGTTTTCTTCCATATGCTACCTCTATAGCTTTTCTTCTTCCTTCCTAATTACAACCCTTAAATAGAATTCGTGCCTCATATCGAATTTACCGGGTATCATAATTCCTCCAGGTGGTAAAGATACCTCTAGACAAGTGCTGGGCATAGAAGCCACAGGGCATACATCTGCAAAGAAGTAAAAAGCTAACCTTTTCAAACAATATGGCTTCTCTCTCACTTACCAACTTTACATTTCCCTGTATGGCCCGGAAGATGACTGGTTAGTCAGAGACGGGTAAGATTCCTCAAGGGAGGAACAACCTAAGACAGGCACAGTCGCAGGGGGGGCCATCAGGTGAGAAATTGGGGATCAACAGTGGTGAGGCCTAGAACCTAACCCCCCTTGTTTTGAGAGAAATCTGCATCCGTGGATGTTTTAAGGCCCTTGTCTAGCTTGGATTAACATATAGCCTACAGGCACACACCTGATCATCTACAATTGCTCTCTTACAACACTAAACTATGTTTTCTACCTTTATCTTGCATCTACCTACCACTTCAGCATTTTATTAAAAATAAAAATAATAATAATAATAAAGGGAGAAATGTGGGATCCACATATATATCAAGTATAAAAATCAAACAAATATTCATATTTGACCCGATTGTTTATAATTTATAATGCGTGATCAAAACCGAAAGTTTCTGTGATGAATGCCCTTGTACTGTTCACCATGCAAGAACTTATTCACTATGTAAGAATTCGTTCACCATGTAAGAACTTGTTCGTTATGCTTCAGAAGATTGGAGACTGAAGAGAACTAGGCTTGAGATGGATTAATGACTGTGCATTGAGCATTGACCCCCCTATACAGAATTTTATTGTTGTTAACAACCATTTGATCAATAAATATGAGAGATGCCCTCTCAAAAAAAAAATTAATACACAGAAATCTGTGGCATTCCTTTACCCTAACAATGAACTATCAGAAAGAGAAATCAGTAAAACAATTCCATTCACAGTTGCATCAAGAAGAATAAAATACCTAGGAATAAACATAACCAAGGAAGTGAAAGACCTATACTCTGAGAACTACAAGACACTCTTGAGAGAAATTAAAGAAGATACCAATAAATGGAAACACATCCTGTGCTCATGGATAGGAAGAATTAATATTGTCAAAATGGCCATTCCGCCTAATGCAATCTACAGATTCAATGCAATTCCTATCAAAATAACAACAGAACTAGAGCAAATCACTCTAAAATTAATATGGAACCACAAAAGATACCGAATAGCCAACCAATCTTGAGAAGGAAGAATAAAGCTGGGGGGATTATGCTCCCCAACTTCAAACTGTACTACAAAGCCACAGTAATAAAGACAATTCGGTACTGGCACAAGAATAGACCCATAGACCAATGGAACAGATTAGAGAGACCTGATATAAACCCAACCATATATGGTAAATTAATATACAATAAAGGAGCCATGGATATACAATGGGGAAATGACAGCCTCTTCAACAGCTGGTGTTGGCAAAACTGGACAGTTACACGCAAGAGAATGAAACTGGATTATTGTTTTACCCCATACAGAAAAATAAACTTGAAATGGATCAAAGACCTGAATGTAAATCATTAAACCATTAAACTCTTAGAAAAGAACATAGGCAAAAATCTCCTGAATATAAGCATGAGCAACTTTTTCGTGAGTGCAACTCCTTGAGAAAGGGAAACAAAAGCAAAAATGAACTCATGGGACTTCATCAAACTAAAAAGTTTCTGTACAGCAAAGGACACCATCCACAGAACAAAAAGGCATCCTATAGTATGGGAGAATATATTTGTAAATGACATACAACAAGGGATTAACATCCAAAATATATAAAAACTTGCACGCCTCAACACCCAAAAATCAAATAACCTGATTAACAAATGGGCAGAGGATATGAAGAGACAGTTCTCCAAAGAAGATATTCAGATGGCCAACAGACACATGAAAAGATGCTCCACATCACTAGTCATCATGGAAATGCAAATTAAAACCACAATGCAATATCACCTCACACCAGTAAGGATGGCCAGCATAGAAAAGACTAAGAACAACAAATGCTGGTGAGGATGCAGAGAAAGGGGAACCCTCCTTCACTGCTGATGGGAATGTTAGCTAGTTCAACCATTGTGGAAAACAATATGGAGGTTCCTCAGAAAACTAAAATTAGAAATACCATTTGATCCGGGAATCCCACTCCTTGGAATTTACCCAAAGAATACAACTTATCAGATTCAAAAAGACATATGCACCCCTGTGTTTATCCCAGCACTTTTTACAATAGCCAAGATATGGAAGCAGCCTAAGTGTCCATCAGTAGATAAATGAATAAAGAAGATGTGGTACATCTACACAATGGAATACTATTCAGCCATAAGAAAGAAACAAATCCTACCATTTGCAACAACATGGATGGAGCTAAGGACCTTATGCTCATTGAAATAAGCTAGGCAGAGAAAGACAAGTGCCAGATGATTTCCCTCATTTGTGGAGTATAAGAACGAAGCAAAACTGAAGGAACAAAATAGCAGCAGACTCAGAGACTCCAAGAAGGAACCAGTGGTTACCTAAGGGGAGGGGTGTTGGAGGGTGGGTGGGGAGGCAGGGAGAAGGCGAGAGAGGGGTATTGTGTTTAGTACACATGGTATGGGGCATCATAGGGAAAACAGTGTAGCACAGAGAAGGCAAATAGTGTATCTGTGGCATCTTACTACACTGATGGACAGTGCCTGCATTGGGGCATGGGTGGGGACTTGATATTATGGGTAAATGTAGTAACCACATTGTTTTTTCATGTGAAACCTTCATAAGAGTGTAAATCAATAATACCTTAATAAAAAATTTAAAAAATATATCAGGGAGAAGTTTTTCAAGTTAGTGGGAGTGGCTTGTACAGCTATTACACAAAAATTGTATTGGGGTCCATTTGAGGTAAGCACTGTACAGTCTCGGCAGCACTGTTCAATATAACGTACAGTGACTGGCCCACTGTGCAGAGCTGCCTGAAGAGAAGGAGGACCTGGGAACAGGATTGTTTGACATCTAGATGTGATAGTTTTGCTTGCCTTCCATAACTTATTTGCCTCTGGGAATCTAAAGAGCCAAAATATAAATCCTGTCATTCTCCTATCATCATAGGATTAGCAATATCTTTAAACCCAGTTAGTTACTCCACCTTCCTTAAATTCTACTAGTAGCTGCCTGTTACTTCTATTAAAGCCCATTTAATAGTGAATGGAATGACTTGTTCACATGGCTCTTTCCCTCACTAGAGGGCAGAGGCTCAGCTTACGGATATCTCTAACCTTATCTCCTACTACAACTCCAGTCATAAAAGGCACTCAACAAACAGACCCACATCTTAGAGACTTCAGTTTCCATTTCAGTGCCATCTTATTCTGTGCAAATTACTGACCTCTCTTAACATCTAGCTTCTTTATGTGAAAATGCTAATAATAATGCCTATGCCATGAGGTTGATTTAATAATTAAATAAACTATTGGCCATCATGTGCCTGGCACATAATAAATGCAAAATGATGAGGGTTATTGGCAGTCAGAGGTGGTTGTATTGAGAATGGTTTAAGGATAGATCACGGAGGGCTATGCCTGTTAACAGTAGGAAAAAGGAGTAAATGCTTTTCAATTCATTCATTTCTGTGTGCTTATATGGCCTTCTGTGTGCTAGATGCATACCCACACACTGCAAATATTGCACTATCAATATGATCCCTGCATTCCTGGAACTTGCAGTTGAATGACTTTCTTTTCCTAAGCTGGCATCTGACCAGCACGTGGACCACAGGGGAGAAATGTAGACCATAAGGAAGAACTATAATTAACTTTCTTATCAACATACCCAACAATTTAACCACCTATATCACACTAAATCAGCATCACTTTGTACTAAATGTTCATTACTTAAAATGGAAGCCAATCTTACACTTTACTTTGGGAGTAATCATTAATACTACAAGAACACGTTCATATTTTCAAAAGCCATGTCCTTACCTTCCATCCTTTCAAAGCTACCACAGATTATATATATTTTACTTTCAAATAATTTAAAAATATATTTTCCATGTAATTTTCTTGTCAATCACTTAAGTAAAACAACACTATTGCCATTCACAAGACTTTTACACGTGTGTCTGTAGAAAAACAAAAGGACGTTACTACCCCAACGAAACCCTTTATGACTCCTGAAACTTTGATTTACTCACAGTAAACTAGAAATGCATTTTGCTATGATGTTATGTCATTCTTATTCTCTAAGTCATGTAATCCTAAAATTGTGAAAAAAGTGAAATTAATAAACATTGACTTACTAAAATTGTATTAAGTAAATAATTTTTTTAAACTCATTATTTTAGTGAGTTACCATGGCATTTGAAAGGGAACTTTCATTCTCATTTTTCCTTATATACTGATTCTTTAAAAATGATCTTTTGAATGAGACCAAATGTGACTTCAACTGTAGTTAGATGAAATTCTGAAATTATGTTACCCCTAAAGTGAATATTTTCTTTAAGAGATGCTGTCAAAATATTAGACAGATCAATGTCAAACTGCCAAATGATTCCTCACTAAGCTGCCATCCAAAACAAAGCTTTAACTTTCAGAGAAATTTCCCATCCTTCTAATCTGAACGTCTGACTCATGGTAAGACAGCCAACTGGAATTAATTTGAAGATCTTGAAAGGAAAGTTCATGTCTGCATTTTCCCACTCACATGTATTCCTGAACAGAGATGTGGTCAGCCAGAGGTCTAAGGCCCTATTGGAGGATGCGGCTGATGGCACATGTTGTACTTCCCATGGAGAAGGTTCTAACTGGCTCTAAAAGGGTTAGCTAATTGTCATCACCAAGTGTGCTCCACATATTTGGAACTGTATAGGAGGCATATTAGTTGTCACAGTACCTAGGCAGATGAGGTGGCAGAGGAGATGCCATTGGAATTTAGCAGCTTGAAACTAGGGATACTAAAATTTCCTGTCATGTTTGATACTATTCTATACAAAGAATTTTCCTGTTCAAAATGCCACTTGCACCCCATTCTTTGAGAAATATATCTTCTTCCAATAGGAATTGTGGAAAACTGGTCTGGGCTTGTTGAGACAGAAGATTCTATAAAGGTGGGGGAAGAAACCACCTGCCTTCCATGGGTTTTGGTAAGCATGCTATTAGGAACTCTTACAACATAAAGACAGCCCATCAGGACAGAGACTGTGTTGTCAGTCTCTCAAATGATTTATTTGAGGGACAACTGAAAGACCCATCTTACATATGGAAACCCCCATCATTAGAGTCACTCCTATGCATTAAGATATTGTCTGCAAAAAGAGGGTAAAATGTAAATATGTTACTTGAAGGGATAAAACTAGAATGTACCTTAGCATAGATTATTTTACCAGATTAGCTAGTGTCACTTTGGCAACTTGTCTTTAAGAAAATACATTATAAGCAAGTAATTGTGATAGTGGTATAATAAAAGAATGAATTGGAATGGGGAGAATTTCCAGAAGTGAACTATGAGGGACTCTGGGAGACCAGAGCTACTGGGTTCCTTAAAAACAGATCAAAACAGGAGACAGCAACTACACAATTTTGCCCATATTCTACCCATACTGCTATTGCTGTAAGCTTTCTGAAAGGAAATATTTCAAGGCCAAAATAACCTTATACCTCTGAAGGCAGAAATAATATCTTTTCTCTTACCTGTTTAATTCCACAGTGCTCTGCATAATGAACACAGAGTAAAATTTGACACTTAAAGATCAAAAATACTTTACCTTAAGACAGGCACAGTCACAGGGGGACCATCAGGTGAGAAATTGGGGATCAACAGAGGTGAGGCTTAGAACCTCACCCCCCCTGTTTTGAGAGAAATCTTCTGCATCCATGGATGCTTTACTGCCCTTGTCTAGCTTGGATTAACACAAAGTCTACAGGCACACACCTGACCATCTACATTTGCTGTCTTACAACACTAAACTATGTTTTCTACCTTTATCTTGCATCTACCTACCACTTCAGCATTTTATTAAAAATAATAATAATAAAGAGAGAAATGGGGTATCCACATATAAATCAAGTATAAAAATCAAACGAATATTCATATTTGAACTGATTGTTTATAGTTCATAATGCGTGATCAAAACCGAAAGTTTCTGTGATGTCTGCCCTTGTACTGTTCACCATGTAACTTACTCACTATGTAAGAATTTGTTCACCATGTAAGAACTTGTTCGTTATGCTTCAGAAGATTGGAGACAGACGAAAATTAGGCTTGGGGTGGATTAATGATTGTTCATTGAGCATTGAGTCCCCTATACAGAATTTTATTGTTGTTAACAACCATTTGATCAATAAATATGAGAGAAGCCCTCTCAAAAAAAAAAAAGTACAGACTTACAATTGTAAAATAAATAAGTAACCGGGATGTAATGTATAGCATAAGTAATAGAGTCAAAATATTGTAACAACTTTGTATGGTGATAGCTGGTAGCTAGAATTATCATGTATATAAATGTTGAATCATTGTGTTGTACACCTGAAACTAATGTAATACTGTATGTCAACTACCTTTCAATAAAAAATAATTATCTACAAAAAAAAATACTTTACCTTACATCAGCTTGATAAAAAGTCATCAAATTGTAGATTCAATAAAATACACACCCACACAATGTTTCTTTCTTGTGTTATAAGTTCACAGTACAGTTTTTATGCACATTAGCACACAAACTGCTTTCTTTAAGCATGAGGAATGCTTCCTGATGTTTCGGAGGAAATCAAAAACTGGATAAAAATGAAGTGAACTTTAAACTTCACATTAGCACTCTATATTAAAAAAGATTAGACTACTTTCTTGTCTTATGTAGAACCACAAATTTTAATATTTAAAACAATGTAAATGAAAATAATCTTGTTCAGATAATAAATGACCATAATTTATATTAGACCTCGGTGGTTTTCTCAAGTAATATGACATTAGTAGTAATAACAAGATGATTCTTAAAATGTTATAATACAAAGGTAAACAAGACATGAGTATTTTGTTTTATTTAATATATTATATCTCACATATTCCTAATGTACAATCTTAAAGTATTTAAGAAATTAAGCTTCATGTTAAAAAATCTATTGCTATAGCTTATAAGCCGAAGATGCACACCTGGAAGTCTTGAAACTATGCTCTTGAATTCTGTACATGTGAAAAAATTTTAAGAAGACCTTTGATTGTGCAGAGTATCAGCACTACCAACTGTCACTCACCTTAATATTTTTAGTTTTAAGGTATGCCTTTGGATCCAGGGACACAGATAGCCTATGCAATGTCTTTTTGTGAATTAGAAAAAGGTGCTTAGTTTTTAAGGGCAGTTAAAGTCCTTCCCCATCTTCCTCCAGGGAAAGTTTTGATGAGTGAAATTGGGTCTGGATTTCAGTTCTCCTGGCTTCTCCATCAAGTTTCTATATAATGGTCAGACTAAAAAGCTGTTGGTCTGTGGCGGTCCTGCTTATGTCTTGTAGTCCAAGACTTCTCACCAATAAAGTCCATTTTCTATTAATTTTTATATTGCCTAGACTCTTTGTTGACCCCTTAGCATTCTTTTATTCTGACCCCTTTTCATCTGTTCCTGCATTCATTCCCACCCATCCTGCTTTCTTAGAGACTTCCTGAAAGCCAGGGGAGTCTGATGATTCTTGATGGCAGGAACTATTGTTATTTCACACAGGGAACTATTGTTATTTCACTTTTTTCCTCCTAAGCCAAGGATGATAAAACAAGGTGACAAGTCAGAGTCATTGGGCCTTTAAGTATGTACAAAATTGAGAGATATTAAATCTTGCAATAGAATCACATTTGGTCTTCATTTACAATATATTTAGCAATTGATTTTTTGAATCCCTATCATATGCTAGCATGTTTTTTGTGCTGCAGAAACAGCTGTCAACAACACAGGAAAATCCCACTCTTAAAGAACTCACACTATATGGAGATAGAAACATCAACAAACACATAAAGAAATGAACAAAATAATCGTACGTTTGTCCTTATTGGACTGACTGATTGATTTCATTTAGCATAATGTCCTCAAGTTTTATCCATATCTGAGAATATGTTGGAATTTCCTTCCTTTTTAAGACTGACAAGATACTTACTCGCGTGGTTTTGCTATTTATTTTCTATGTGTTTAATCGTTTTTTTGTCCCTCATTTCTTGCTTGTCTGTCTTTTGTGTTTAGTTGATTGTTTTGTAGTGAAATGTTTAAATTCTTTAGTCATTTCCTTTTGTGTATATTCTATATCATTTTACTTTTTTTTCAATCTTTTTCTTTATGTTCCTCAGACTTGATAATCTCCATTGCTGTCTTCAAGTTTGCTGATTCTTTCTTCTGCCCGCTCAAATCTTCCTGGGAATCCCTATCATCTCTTTATTGATATTTCCATTTATTCACACATAATTTTCTTGATTTCCTCCATGACTTCCTTTAGCTCTTTGAGCATCTTTAAGATAATTGTTTTAAAGTCTTTGTCTAGTAGATTCACCACTGGGTCTTCTTCAGGGACAGTTTCTATTGGTTTATATTTTCCTTGAAATGGGCCATATTTTCCTGTTTATTTGTATGCCTCATGATATTTTCTTGTTGAAAACTGGATATTTGGATCTAATAATTTGGAAACTCTGGACATAAGATTCTCCCCGGGGTTCTTTTTGTTGTTTGTATGTTTGCTTTGCTCTCTCTATTCTGATAGCCCAGTGTGTAAAGAAATACTTTAAGATCTTCTCAGGCCTTTTCTGAGCCTGTGCCTTTGCCTGGGTATCTGGTTTCTAATCTGTATATGTGGTTACTTTTGACTGTCTTAGTCTTTAATGTATGGCTCTCAAAGAGAAAATAAATAAAGGAAGAGAAAAGGGTCAGCCCTTTAAATCCATGGAAGTCCCTCCAATCAAAGGGGGGGAGGGCCTTGAAAAAATGAAGGTGGTGCAACAGCAATGACTATCACCTCTTTGTACCTCTGTGGTCAGGAACATAAATCAGAGAACAGATATTGGATATTTGGAGGATGAGATTCTTTTATTCCCCACACTCTGGCTCTGGCAAGCATGAGAGCTGTTCCAGGAACATGTGCACAGCTGCTTGCCACAGATCTGAGAGGTGGTCCAAGGGTAGCTGCTTCTGTGCTAAGGGCTAAAATTATCCAAAAGTAACTACAATTTACCATTACCATCCAAGCCTTTCTCTGGAAGTTGCAAGGCTTCAAAATACTCCACAGTCCCCAAGCAGTTATATCAGAAAGATTCTGCAAGTGCAATTGCTATCTAGCTAGGGAGACAGATGAGAGGTGTTTTCTTATTTTGTCATCTTCCCCTCTCACCTAAAAGTTTTTTCACTGTAAAGATCTTATTCATCTGCATACTAATTATTAAACACGCAGGATTAGAAAAATAGCCATGTTTGGTCTGTTTACCTCTGAGGCATTTTCCAATTTGTAATACCTCTTATTATGCAGTGTTCTATACTTTGTTTCCATCATATGTCTTATTTTGATTATTTACAATAACATGGGGGAAATAGTAAGGCTATAGCGTATTATTCCCATCTTATAGTCAAGAAAATTGAGCCTCAGAATGCAAGTAAATAGTAATAGATACTCAGTGAGTGATAGTATAATTACTCAAACTAAGTTTTTCTCACTCAAAGCCAGAGCTCTGTCTGCCACCTCAAACTACCTATATAGAGCAAAGTAACTTCTCTCTGAAAACAGGAAGTGTTACACTCAACAGTGAGGACAGTTTAGGAGTCTGGAAAGAGAAATATTCCCTCTGCCAAAGCCATCCTTGACCTTGGGGAATGTCATTTCCTCTCTCTGCCTGATTTCATTGTGAGTAAACTCACAGAAGAATGAGGAGAAGGAAAAAAGAAAGAGAAAAGTACCTTTCTTATCCTCTCCAGCAGTTTCTTCCACCTGCTAGAAAATGAGATAGGTAGGAAGTTGGGAAACCACATCTAAGCAATTTGAGCTAACAAAATACATAACGTCTCTAGGAAGGCTACAATTCCTTCAGGATGTGGATTTAGGATGACTATCCAAAATTTTGTTTCAGTCAGAGGATATGAATAGAGTTAGAGTAAGCTAATTTTACATAGTAGCATTAGTGAAAAATATGTCAAATTATACTTAAAATTTCATGATTTAAAAATATGAGCTCTGTATCAACGTTCAATTATTCTATTCTTTGATGGTACAATGTCATTTTTTAAAATTATTTTTTGGGTTACATTAAACAATTTTTATAATGAGATACATAAAATAAAATACAAAATCTTAGTGTACAGCTTGATGAATTTTGACATTGTATACACTCATGTAGCCATTACTCAGATCAAGATACCAAACACTCTAAATAATTTTTCCCCTTTTACCTGTTTCACTCCCACATCCACCCCATTCCCCTGTCGCAACCACCAGTCTTTTCTCTGTTTCTGTGAGTCTATTTTTTTTATTTGTTTAAGTTCCATATATAAATGAAGTCATATGGTATTTGTCTTTCTTTGTTCGGTTTATGTCAGTTCACATGCTACCCTCTAGGTCCATCCAAGTTGTTGCAAATGGCAAGATTTCATTCTTGTTTATGGATGAGTAATATTCCGTTGTATATATTGACCACATTTTCTTTATCCATTCATCTAGTGGTGGACATTTAGGTTTCCTATCTTGGCTATTATAAATAAGGTTGTGATAAACACAGGAGTGTATATATATATGGAATATGGAATAGTGGTTTTCTTCAATTGATTCCCAGAAGTGAAGATTGATGGGTCATATGATATTTCTATTTTTAGTTTTTTGAGAAACCTCATGCTGCTTTCCATAGTGGCTGCCCCAATTTGCAATCCCACCAGCAGTGTACAAGTGTTTCCTTTTCTCCACATCCTTGCCCACACTTTTTATTTCTTGTCTTCTTGATATTAACCATTCTGACTAGTGCGAGGTGATATCTCATTGTGGTTTTGGTTTGCATTTCCCTGATGATTAGTGATATAAAGCATCTTTTCATGTGCCTGTTGGCCATCTGTATTTCTTCTTTGGAAAAACGTCTATGTAGGTCCTCTGCCTATTTTCTAAACAGAGTTTTGGCTCTTTTGCGTGTGTGTGTGTGTGTGTGTGTGTGTGTGTGTGTGTGTGTGTGTGTGTGTAGTTGTGTGGTTTCATTATATATTTTGGATATTAGCCCCTTATCAGATATATCATTTGCAAATACGTTCTCCCATATGGTAGGTTGCTTTTTTATTTTGTTGAGGGTTTCCTTTGCTATGCAGAAGCTTTTTAGTATGATGTAGTCCCATTATTTATTTTTGTTTTTGTTCCTCTTGCCTGGGGAGACATATCCAGAAAAATACTACTAATGCGGATGTTTAAGAATTTTCTACCTATTTTTTTCTAGAAGTTTTATGGTTTCAGGTCTTATATGTAAGTCTTTAAAACATTTTGGGTTTATTTTTGTGTATAGTATAAGAAAGTGATTGGTTTTATTCTATAGCATGTATCTGTCCAGTTTTCCCAAAACTGTTTATTGAAAAGATGTCCTTTCTTCATTGTATATTCTTAACTCCTTTGTCATATATTAATTGAACATATAGGCAAGGGTTTATTTCTGGGTTCTCTATTCTGTTCCATTGATCTCTGTATCTGTTCTTGTGGCAGTAGCATACTGTTTTGATCATTGTAGCTTTGTTGTATATCTTGAAATCAAGGAAGGTGACACCCCCAGCTCTGTTCTTTCTCAAAATTGCTCTGGCTATTCTGGGTCTTTTGTGATTCCATACAAACATTAAGATTATTTGCCTAGTTCTTTGAAAAATGCCATTTTGATAGGGATTGCATTAAATCTTTAGATTGCATGTGTAGATGGCTATTTTGACAATATTCCTGTATCCATGAGCAAGGGCTAGATTTCCACTTATTTGTGTCATCTTCAATTTTTTTCATCAGTGTCTTATTGTTTTCAGAGTACAGGTCCTTCACCTCCTTGATTAGACCATGCTGAATATTATCAAATGCATTTTCAAATATGGTTTTTATCTTTCATTTTGTTAATGTGGAATATCACATTTACTGACTTGCAGATATTGAACCATCCTTGCATCCCTGGAATAAATACCATTTGGTTATGGGGAATGATCCTTTTAATATATTTTAGAGTTCAGTTTGCTAATATTTTGTTGAGGATTTTTGCATGTAAGTTCATTAGGGATATTGGTCTGTAATTTTCTTTTTTTTACAGTGTGTTTTTCTGGTTCTGGTATCAAGGTGATACTGGCTTCATAGAATGAATTTGGAAGCTTTCCTTCCTCTTCGTTTTTTTTGGAATAGTTTTAGAAGGATTGGTATTAGCTCTTCTTTAAATATTTGGTAGAATTCTCATGTGAAGCCATCTGGTCCTGGACTTTTGTCTGTTGGGAGTTTTTTCATTACTGCTTCAATTTTATTACTACTAATTTGTCTGTTCAGATTTGCAATTTCTTCCTGGTTCAGTCCTGAGAGATTGCATGTTTCTAGGAATATATCAATTTTTTCTGGGTTGTTCAATATGTTGCCATACAGTTTTTCACAGTCATCTCTTATAATTGTTTGTATTACTGGAGTGTCAGTTTTAACTCCTCTCTTATTTCTACTTTATTTGATTCCTCACTTTTTTTCTTGATAAAATTAGCTAAAGGTTTATCAATTTTGTTTATCTTTTCAAAGAACCAGGTCTTAGTTTCATTACTTTTTTTTTTACTCTCTATTTCATTTATTTATGCTGTGATCTTTATTATTTCCTACCATCTACTAAATTTGGGCTTTGTTTCTAGTTCCTTTATGTATAGGGTTAGACTGTTTACTTGAGATTTATCTTGTTAATGAGGTAGGCCTGTAATGCTATAAATTTCCCCCCTTAGAACTACTTTTGTTGCATCCTAAATATTTTGTATTGTTGTGTTTCAATTTTCATTATTTTCCAACTATTTTTTATTTCCTCTTAAATATCTTCATTGACCCATTGATTGTGTAGTAGCATGTTGCTTAGCCTCTGCTGTTTTTGTTTTTTCCCAGTTTTTTCTTGTAATTGATTTCTGGTTTCATACTGTTGTGTTTGGAAAAGACAGCTCAATATAATTTCAATATTTGTAAATTTATTGAGATGTGTTTTGTGGCCTAACAGATCTATCCTGGAGAATTCCATGTGCACTTGAAAACAATGAGTATTCTGCTGTTTTTGAATGTAATGTTCTGTATATATTGGTTACGTGCATTTGGTCTTATGTGTCATTCAAAGCCACTATTTCCTTATTGGTTTTCTGTCTGGATGATCTATCCATTGACATAAGTGTACTGTTACAGCCCCCTACCATTACTGTATTACTATCAGTTTCTCCCTTTATGTCTGTTAATCTTTGTTCTATGTATTTAGGTGCTCTTCTGTTAGATGTGTAAATATTTATAATTGTTGTATCCTCTTGCTGGATTGAGCTTTTTATTATTATATAATGTCCTTCTTTGTCTCCTTTTATAGTTTTTTAAAATAGATAGTTTTGCTTGTTAGAGGTATTACTACTCCAACTTTTTTTTTTTCATTTCTATTTGCATGGACTATCCTTTTCCATCCCATCAGTTTCAGTCCATGTGTTCATGTGTATCTTTAGGTCCAAAGTGAGTGTCTTGTATATATCATATAGATCAGTCTTGTTTTTTAATCCATTCAGTAACCTTCTGTCTTTTGATTGGAGTATTTAGTCTATTTTCATCTAAAGTAATTATTGATAGGTATGTACTCATTGCCATTTTGTTAAATGTCTTCTGGGGTTTTTGTCACTCTTTTCTCAATGAAAATTCTTCCCTGAATGTCATTTTTTTCTTCTCTTGCTCTCTCTCCTTGTACATGATGTCTTTCTTTACTGGTATGGTTGGATTCCTTTCTCTTTATTATTTGTGTCTATTATAGGTTTATGGTTTGAGGTTACCATGTGGTTTATATATGACATCTTACATATGTAGCAATCTATTCTAAGTTGACAGTTGCTTAAGTTGAATCACATTCTAACAGCACTACATTTTCTCTTTTCTGTGTGTGTGGGTGTATGTGTTTACTAAGGTATCATTGATACACACTCTTATGAAGGTTTCACATGAAAACCAATGTGGTTACTACATTCACCCATATTATCAAGTCCTCCCCATACCCCACTGAAGTCACAGTCCATCAATGTTGTAAGATGCCACAGAGTCACTACTTGTCTTCTCTATGCTACACTGTCTTCCCCATGACCTCCCCCACACCATGTAACAGCACTACATTTTCAAGGTACTACATGTTTTCTGTAGATGTCTTCTTTAAAATCTTTTATTTAGTGATACGCTGAACTAATTTTTACAAGTAGCTGATTTTACTACTTTTATCTTTTAACCTTCATACTAGCATTTAAGTGCTTGGTCTACTATCTTTGCTATCTGTTTGCTTTTACCAGTGACATTTTTTCTTTTAGTAATATTCTGGCCTCTACTTGTGGTCTTTTTTTTTTTTCTTAAAGAAGTCCCTTTGATATTTCTGATAAGGCTGATTTAGTGGTGATGAATTCCTTTAATCTGTATTTATCTGATAAACTCTTTATCTGTCTTTCAATTCTGAATGATAACCTTGCTGAGTAGAGTATTCTTGGTCATAGTTCTTTGAATGTATCAGCACTTTGAATGTATCATGACCTTCTGGCCTGTAGAGTTTCTGGTGGAAAATCAGCTGATAATTTTATGGGTTTTCCCTTGCAGGTAACTCATTTCTTTTCTCTCACTGCTTTTAAGGTTCTTTCTTTGTCTTTGATCTCTGAAATTTTAATATTATGTGTCTTGATATGGCCTTCTTTGGGTTCATTTTGTTTGGTAACATCTTCTCTTTGCTTCCTGGATCTGGATGTCTCTTTCCTTCCCCAGGTTAGGGATGTTTTCTGCTATTATTGTTTCAAATAAGTTTTCCACTCCTTTATCCCTTTATTTATTTTCCTTCTGGTACTCATATAATGTTAATTATTAGGACTTCTGATGTTGTCCCAGAGCTCCCTTAACCTAGTCTCACTTCTTTTTTATTTTTATTTTTATTTTTGGTATCATTAATCTACAATTACATGAGGAACATTATGTATACTAGACTCCCCCCATCAGCAAGTCCCTCACATGTACCCCATTACAGTCAAACAGTCACTGGCCATCAGTGTAGTAAGATGCTGTAGAATGACTACTTGTCTTCTCTGTATTGTACAGCCATCCCCAAGCCCCCCCACATTATACATGCTAATCATAATGCCCCCTTTCTTCACCCCCCTTATCCCTCCCTTCCCACCCATCCTCCCCAGTCCCTTTCCCTTTGGTAACTGTTAGTCCATTCTTGGGTTCTGTGAATCTGCTGCTGTTTTGCTCCTTCAGTTTTTTCTTTGTTCTTATACTCCACAGATGAGTGAAATTATTTGGTACTTGTCTCCCTCTGCCTGGCTTATTTCACTGAGCATAATACCCTCTAGCTCCATCCATGTTGTTGCAAATGGTAGGATTTGTTTTCTTCTTATGGCTGAATAATATTCCATTGTGTATATGTACCATATCTTCTTTATCCATTCATCTATGATAGATACTTAGGTTGCTTCCATTTCTTGGCTATTGTAAAACAGTGCTGTGATAAACATATGGGTGCCAATGTCTTTTTCCAAGTGGGCTCCTGCATTCTTAGGGTAAATTCCTAGGAGTGGAATTCCTGGGTCAAATGGTATTTCTATTTTGAGTTTTTTGAGGAACCTCCATACTGCTTTCCACAATGGTTGAACTAATTTAAATTCCCACCAGCAGTGTAGGAGGGTTCCCCTTTCTCCACAAGCTCACCAACATTTGTTGTAGTTTGTCTTTTGGATGGTGGCCATCCTTACTGGTATGAGGTGATATCTCGTTGTGGTTTTAATTTGCATTTTTTTCTCTGATGACTAGTGATGTGGAGTTGGCCATCTGAATTTCTTCTTTGGAGAACTGTCTGTTCAGTTCCTCTGACCATTTTTTAATTGGATTATTTGCTCTTTGTTTGTTGAAGTGTGTGAGCTCTTTATATATTTTGGATATCAACCCTTTATCAGATCTGTCATTTATAAATATATTCTCCCATAATGTACGATGCCCTTTTGTTCTATTGGTAGTGTCTTTAGCTGTACAGAAGCTTTTCAGCTTCTCAGCTTGATATAGTCCCACTTGGTCATTTTTGCTTTTGTTTCCCTTGCCCAGGGGGATATGTTAATGAAGAACTTGCTCATGTTTATGTCCAAGAGATTTTTGCCTATGTTTTTTTCTAAGAGTTTTATGGTTTCATGACTTACATTCAGGTCTTTGATCCATTTTGAATATACTTTTGTTTATGGGGTTAGACAATGATCCAGTTCCACTCTCTTACATGTAGTCCAGTTTTTCCAACACCAGCTGTTGAAGAGGCTGTCATTTCCCCATTGTATGTCATGGCTCCTTTATCATATATTAATTTACCATATATGTTTGGTTGAATATCTGGACTCTCAATTCTGTTCCACTAGTCTGTGGCTCTGTTCTTGTGCAAGTACCAAATTGTCTTAATTACTGTGGCTTTGTAGTAGATCTTGAAGTTGAGAAGCAAGATCCTCCCTGCTTTATTCTTCCTTGTCAGGATTGCTTTCACTATTCAGGGTATTTTTGGTTCCATATGAATTTTTAAACTATTTGTTCAGTTCATTGAAGAATGCTGTTGGTATTTTGATAGGGATTGCATTGAGTCTTTATGTTGCTTTAGGCAAGATGGCCATTTTGACAGTATTAATTCTTCCTAGCCTAGAGCATGGGATGAGTTTCCATTTGTTAGTGTCCTCTTTAATTTCTCTTAGGAGTGTCTTGTAGTTTTCAGGGTATAGGTCTTTCAATTCCTTGGTTACGTTTATTCCTAGGTATTTTATTCTTTTTGATGCAATTGTGAATGAAATTGTTTTCCTGATTTCTCTTTCTGCTATCTCGTTTGTTCATGTGGTGGATGATGTTGATGGATTTTCGAATGTTGTACCATCCTTGCATCCCTGAGATGACTCCCAGTTGATAATGGTGTATGGTCCTCTTCATGTATTTTTCAATTTGGTTTGCCAATATTTTGTTGAGTATTTTTGCATCTATGTTCATCAGGGTTATTGGGCTGTAATTTTCTTTTTTGGTGAGGTCTTTGCCTGGTTTTGGTATTAGAGTGATTCTGGCTTCACAGAATGAGTTTAGAAGTATTCCTTCCACTTCTATTTTTTTGGAAAACTTTAAGGAGAATGGATATTATGTCTTCTCTAATGTCTGAGAAAATTCAGCAGTGAATCCATCTGGCTCGGAGCTTTTGCTCTTGGGTAGTTTTTTGGTTACTGATTCAATTTCATTGCTGATAACTGATTTGTTTAGATTTTCTGATTCTTCCTTGGTAAGTCTTGGAAGGTTGTATTTTTCTAGGAAGTTGTCCATTTCTTCTAGGTTTTCCAGCTTGTTAGCATACAGATTCTCATAGTATTCTCAAATAATTTTTTTTATTTCTATGGGGTCCGTCGTGATTTTTCCATTCTCGTTTCTGATTCTGTTGATGTGTGTTGATTCTCTTTTTCTCTTAATAAGTCTGGCTAGAGGCTTATCTATTTTATTTTCTCAAAGAACCAGCTCTTGGTTTCATTGATTTTTTTCTATTGTTTTATTCTTCTCAATTTTATTTATTTCTTCTCTGATCTTTATTATGTCCCTCCTTCTGCTGACTTTGGGCCTCATTTGTTCTTCTTTTTCCAATTTTGATAATTGTTACTTTAGACTATTCATTTGGGATTTAAATAGGCCTGGATTGCTATATATTTTCCTCTGAGAACTGCCTTCACTGTGTCCCACAGAAGTTGGGGCTTTGTGCTGTCTCCATATATTGCTTGATCTCTATTTTAATTTAGTTATTGATCCATTGATTATTTAGGAGCATGTTGTTAAGCTTCCATGTGTTTGTGGGCCTTTTTGTTTTCTTTGTGTAATTTATTTCTAGTTTTATACCTTTGTGGTCTGAGAAGTTGTTTGGTAGAATTTCAATCTTTTTTAATTTACTGAGGCTCTTTTTTGTGGCCTAGTATATGGTCTATGGAAAATGTTCCATGTGTACTTGAGAAGAATGTGTATACTGCTACTTTTGGGTGTAGAGTTCTGTAGATGTCTGTTAGGTATGTCTGTTCTAGTGTGTTGTTCAGTGCCTCTGTGTCCTTACTTATTTTCTGTCTGGTGGATCTATGCTTTGGAGTGAGTGGTGTGTTGAAGTCTCCTAGAATGAATGCATTGCATTCTGTTTCCTCTTTTAATTCTGTTGGTATTTATTTCACATATGTTGGTGCTCCTATATTGGGTGCATATATATTTATAATGGTTATATCCTCTTGTTGGACTGAACCCTTTATCATTTTGTAGTGTTCTTGTTTATCTCTTATTACTTTCTTTGTTTTAAGGTCTATTTTCTCTCATACAAGTACTGCAACATCTGCTTTTTTCTCCCTATTGTTTGCATGAAAATCTTTTTCCAACCCTTGACTTGTAGTCTGTATATGTCTTTTGGTTTGAGGTGAGTCTCTTGTAAACAGCATATACATGGGTCCTGCTTTTTTATCCATTCTATTACTCTGTGACTTTGATTGGTGCATTTAGTCCATCTACATTTAGGGTAATTATTGAAAGATATGTACTTATTGCCATTGCAGGCTTTAGATTCATGGTTACCAAAGGTTTAAGGGTTGCTTCTTTACTATCTAACCATCAACTTAACTCACTTATTAACCTATTATAAACACAGTCTGATGATTCATTATTTCTCTCCCTTCTTTTTCTTCCTCCTCCATTCTTTATATGTTAGGTGTTTTATTCTGTCCTCTTTTGTGTTTCCTTTGACTGCTTTTGTGACTAGTTGATTTTATTTTTTGCCTTTAGTTGGTGTTTGATTGGTCTGCTTTCTTTGCTGTGATTTTATTTTCTCTGGTGACATTGGTTTAGCCTTAGGAGTGCTTCCATCTAGAGTATTCCCTTTAAAATATCCTGTAGAGGTGTTTTGTGGGAGGCCAATTCCCTCAACTGTTGCTTGTCTGGGGATTGTTTAATCCCTCCTTCATATTTAAATGGTAATCATGCTGGATACAGTATTCTTGGTTCAAGGTTGTTCTGTTTCATTGCATTTAATATATCATGCCATTCTCTTCTGGTCTGTAAGGTTTCTGTTGAGAAGTCTGATGATAGCCTGATGGGTTTTCCTTTATAGGTGACTATTTTCTCTCTCTAGCTGCCTTTAATACTCTGTCCTTGTCCTTGATCTTTGCCATTTTAATTATTTTGTGTCTTATTGTCTTCCTTGGGTCCCTTGTGTTGGGAGTTCTGTGTGCTTCCATGGTCTGTGAGACTATTTCCTCCCCCTGTTTGGGGAAGTTTTCAGCAATTATTTCTTCAAAGACTGTTTCTATCCTTTTTTCTCTCTCTCCTTCTTCTAGTTCCCCTATAAAGTGAATATTGTTCTGCTTGGATTGGTCACACAGTTCTCTTAATATTCTTTCATTCCTGGAGATCCTTTTATCTCTCTCTGCATCAGCTTCTCTGTATTACTGTTCTCTGATTTCTATTCCATTAACGTCCTCTTGCATCTCATCCAGTCTGCTCTTAAGTCCTTCCAGAGATTTTTTTAGTTTTGTATTCTCCCTCCTGACTTGACCACTTATCTCTTGCATATTTCTCTGCAAGTCCATCAGCATGGTTATGACCTTTATTTTGAACTCTTTTTCAGGAAGATTGGTTATATCTATATCCCCAGACCCTCTCTTGGGGGTTGTCTGAGTAATTCTGGACTGAATGAAATACTTCTGCCTTTTCATGGTGATAGAGGTACTCGCAGGCAGGTGGCATGTGTGTCAACTGGGAAAACAAAGTCCCTTCTTGCTTGCTGGTCGCCTTGCCCTTATCCACTGCTTGTGTTGGTTACCTGCACACCAGGAGCAGCATCTGGTTTATCCCCTGAGCTGCTGTATGTGGGGCAGCCATCAGTGTAGCCCAGAGCCCTCAGGGAGTGGCAGGCATGTTGGGTGTGCTCTTCTGTGAGAACGGCACCCCTTCCCACCTTGCCCTGGCTTCGTCTCCCTGCAAGGTGGGCAGCTGCACACCGACGGCAGCCTTTGGGTCTGGCCTGGGCAGCTGCATGCTGGGAGGAGACTCTGGGCAGCTGCTGTGGGCACAGCCACTCTCTGGCTGCTTGACAACTGTGGCATGGCCACTCCTGGGGGATGAATGGCAAGCTTCTTATTGCCATGAGAGGCTTTGGAGCTGCATTGCCACCCAGGGGGTTGGGGCACCTGAAGTTCTTCAGGATTCCCCACCTGCTGGGTTGAGTGTGCCAGGACGATTCCATCCAGCTGTGTGAAGCCCCTGTCCCTTTAAGACTTTCAAAAAGCACTCACTTTTTTTTTATCCCAGGGGAGCCTGCTGCAGGGAACCACTCACATATTTTACTTTTCCATTTCCCTAATATCCAGCACACCATGCAATGTGTGTCTGCACTCCCAGTGCGGATTACTAGGGCTGGTTATTTAGCAGTCCTGGGCTTCCACTCCCACCCCACTCCGACTCCTTTCCTCTCACCAGTGAGCTGGGGTGGGGTGAGTGCTTGGATCCCGCTGGATCACAACTTGTATCTTACACCCTTCATGAGATGCTGAATTCTTGCAGATGTAGATGTAGTCTGGCTGTTGTACTGTATCCTCTGATCTCTCTTTTAGGAATAGTTGTATTTGTTGTATTTTCAAAAATATATATGGTTTTGGGAGGAAATTTCTGCTGCCCTACTCATGCTGCCATCTTCTAGTCTCACTTCTTTTTATTCTTTTTCTTTCTACTGTTTAGCCTGAGTGCTTTCCATTAGTCTGTCTTCCAAATCACTGATCCATTCTTCTGCATCCTCTAGTCTGCTGTTGATTCCCTCTAGTTTGTTTTTTATTTCATTTTTTGTATCTTATTGATTCTTTTTTTATATTTTCTATCTCTTGAGGTTCTGGCTGAATCATTCATTCTTTTCTCAAGTCTGGTGACATATTTATTACCATTACTTTAAACTTTATTGGATAGATTGTTTAACTCTGTTTCATTTAGTTCTTTTTCTATAGTTTTGTCATGTTCTTTTATTTCAAGCATATTCCTGTGTCTCCTTTTATTTGACTTTCTCTGTTTGTTTCTCTGAGTTAGAGGAAAGGGCTACTTTTCCCATCCTTGAAGGTGTGGTATTATGTGGGAACATGCCATGGCTAGTTCAATGTTATTTTTAATCACAAAGTTAAAATTTTTACTTAAAGGTTTTTGGAAGGTTAATGTATGTAATCTTTCTTATAACCATAATTCATGTCTTAGCCTGATTATTTGAATGATAAGTTCACATACTCAGATGTCATAGAGGCCAGGCAGGTAACTTGAAACAGGCTGTATATACTCATATAATATATACCCATGAAGCACATATGTATATATTATATGAATGATGGAGCACTGGACACAGCCTGGCTTTCCTAATAGAGCTGCTGGATTTAGCTGTAGCCCGTTGTTATCTTTAGGAAACACATGGACAGTAATTGCTAGATCTTCTGGTTTTTCAAGTTAAACCAAAAATGTATATTTTTACATCTACATTCCTGATTATTAAATGTTGACTTAAATTTGAAATGAACAGGCTGACAAACCATTTGAACCAAGAAAATACGGCTGTGATATTCTGACCATGCAATATTTTTGCCCCCTGGTGGTGGTTTTCCTCAATTCTAGCTTTAATTTTAAAGGATGGGGTGACAGCAAATTTCAGTGTTAGGTTCAATTGTGTGAAAAACATGATCCTGCTAGGTGGGAAATTGACCACTTCCAATAATCCATGCTAATGCTTCCTTGTATTATATTGGCACAAATGGCCAAAGTGATAACCAGCACTGAAATGATATTTGGTGATTCAAATACTGAAAATAAGTATTGTTAATGAACAGATATTTGTATGATAATTAGTACAATATGGAATTATTTTTTAAGCATATATTATCAAATATTTGGGGTGTGAGCTGGTCACAACTACAAGCAAGAAGCTCCCAAAACAGTGGGTAATTTTCTTGGGTCCTTGTGGCTGTGTAATTGAGCATCTGGACCATGACTCACTTAGGCAGTTGGCTAGTTCCCCAACTGATGCTAAAAATCACCTGAAATACAGTTTTCTCATCTGTGAAATATGGGGGTAATAATACTAACTTGCTTAACAGGGCTATAAAAACTCAATGCCCTCAATACACTTTAGGATGTAAATTTCAAATATTTGAATGCAATGAGCCCAACCCACTGCCATACCTTTGGTCAGCAAGGCAGTAGGACTGGCTTATCTTCTATTCACACCCTCTGCCCACAGTGAGTGTAGCTCTTCTGGGGCCTCCTAATTCTCTCCTTTAAATTTGATTTCCTTAAATCAGATGGTCCCATATTAAAATGTTTGGAGCAGTACATGGGAGAGCACAATGTGATCTGGATTGGTTTCCTCTCCCACCCCAAAGTCAACCATATGGTTAGTGCACAAGAAAGCTGTGTGTTCTTGAAAGAAACTAAAATACTAATTTGTGATGGAAAATTACAGGAGCCCATCAGAAAAGAAATATTAAACAATACCACCTTTCATTGGGGAATTGATAATGCCTTCATTTGGACTTTGCTTACTTTTTCTTAAATTGAGAGATTGAAGCAGCAGAAAAATGTCTGAAGTTCCAAACAAACAGTTTAAAGTCATGAAATTTTGGGTCCAGGAGTTCTTTTAAAAATAAAACAAATATGATACAAGAAATGTTTCTAATTTAAAAATTTTTATAGACATTCACATTCATGTCTTTCATATTTAAATGTGAGAATGGAGTCAAGAAAAACAAGGTACTTCTGAAAATTAAGATCTACCTACTTCTACAACCTAAGTGTCCATCAGTAGATGAATGGATAAAGAACATGTGGTACATAAACACAATGGAATACTATTCAGCCATAAGAAAGAAACAAACCCTACCATTTGCAGCAACATGGATGGAGCTAGAGGGTATTATGCTCAGTGAAATAAGCCAGGCAGAGAAAGACAAGTACCAAATGATTTCCCTCATTTGTGGAGTATAACAACAAAGCAAAACTGAAGGAACAAAACAGCAGCAGACTCACCGACTCTAAGAAGGGACTACTGTTTACCAAAGGGGAGGGGTTGGGGAGGGCAGGTGGGGAGGGAGGGAGAAGGGGATAGAGGGGTATTATGATTGGCACACATGGTGTGGGGGGATCATGGGGAAGACAGTGTAGCACAGAGAAGGCAAATAGTGACTCTGTGGCATCTTACTACACTGATGGACAGTGACTGCAATGGGGTATGGGAGGGACTCAATAATATGGGTGAATGTAGTAACCACATTGTTTTTCATGTGAAAACTTCATAAGGGTGTATATCAATAATACCTTAATAAAAAAAAAGATCTACCTACTTCTATTATGAGAGCTATTAACATAAATATAAAGTGAGAAAGTATTTTATTCCAAAGAGAAAACACAGTATAGCATATTAATACCAAATATGAAGTGAAAGTATAAACAGTGTGAATGATTTTGTTAATAAATACTATAGCACTTACAAAGTCAAAGGATTCAGCAGAAAAATGTTATGTGCTTGTTCCAATGCTAACATTTGTGAAGTTCCTGCTATTGAGCTATTTTCAAATCCTGTTTACTTTGAAAAATTCATTGATTTACAGTCATGCTTCATATTGAAATCATTTAGGTGATGGTTACGCTTTGTGTTTGATCATTATGAAAGTCAATAATATATTGACGGTGACCTTCATGGACCATGCAGCAGGATTACATAGAAAGTTAAACAGGATTGAAGAAGGTTTTTCAAGGAGATAGAAATCAGATGGATTTCTGAGACAATCTAAAATCAATTAAAGTGCTTTAAATGATATATAAGTATTTATATAGCTATTGAGATGTCATGAAATCTTTGTGACAAAACATTGTCTTTACTCTGAAATAATACTGTAAGCAATAGAGCAGGGTAATAATTTTTCAGATAAATGTGGCATTTTAATAAAAGGGAAAAATGAGAAAAATACATGACCTTATGCAGAAACTCCAAAATTCTGATTAAGAAATATGGAGTAGAGCAGAACAAATTGAGCTATTAGAACAGATCGAAGTTTCCCCCTGAGATGATCCTGAGCAGAATCCTATATACCTTCCTGGAAATTTTTGAATACTTCCATCTTTTAATTTTTTTTTTTGAAGAGAGAAGTATTTATAAAATGAGTTTGTCTGAAACTGGCTGCTATTCAACTTTTGCAGAAACAAGCTACTTACCTAATTCCTGTCTGAAGGGCATTTATTTTTATTAGTGGAAATTGTGCCAACTATCCAATGCCTTGCTTTCTCAATGGGGAAAAGAAAGATCTTTCTTGAAGACTTTTAATTATACCTCAAAGTAATTACATACTTATATTACCACATGTACAAATACACATGCAAAATAGACAAAATACATAGAGATATACAAATATATCTTTATAGAAACAAAAAGGAAAATTTATTAGCACATTCATAATGAAGAACTTCTAAGTGGTTATATATGAAGAGTCATAAATTTAGGTTTCAAAACCTTAATCTCAATTGCAGATATATATATGGAAATATTGGTTGAAGGTAAATTCCTGCTATAAAATACAGTCTGAAATTTGGTTTAAAATGCAAGCAACCTTGTCCTTCACTGAAAAGATGAATGACTTTGATGAAGATAACAGTTCAAACATTCAAAAGATTCCAATAGCTTAAGAACTATGAGTAGGAACCTTATTTTGTTTGCAGGTTTATACCTTTTTGAAGCCCATCCTTCTAGAGAGAGGGTCATGGCTGATACTCTGGAGACCATTATCCTGAGAATGATGTTTGTATTATTTGTCTTGAAAGCATCTTCTCCTTAAGCATTCATCTGCCACTTTTCTGCCCACTTGGCCAGCGTGCAGTTTATCTTCCTGCAGTTTATCCTACATTTAACATTTTACTAACTGTAAGTTTTGTGTCATATGCCACTTTGGAGATTTCACACATATGCTCACCTCTGAATCATTTACCAAACTGTTTCACAAGAATGCCTTAGAGCCAAATCCTGACATACCACTGTTTAAATCTCTTCATCCAGGTAGAACGGAATGTTAGAGTTGAAGTTTCAGATATGATCCTAAGGTATCAGGTACCTAAGGTAATTGTGAATGTATTAATTCTAGAGTTAGAACACTCTTTATAGCCCTTACATCAAGGATATAAAAGGGTAGTTTTAATAGGTATTTGTAAAAGGGTTTTTGTTTTTTAAAGAGAGAGAGGATTGTAAAATATCAATTCCCCCTTTATCTCAAGTCACAAGTGAGTCTTAAAGGGAACCAGCAAAGTGAACACTTCTTATGTAAGGGTAAGAAAAAAATCAAGTTTTTACAGAAAAGCAGGAGGACCAAACCTACTGAATAAATATAAGTGGGCAATGAAAGAGAAAAGATAAAGTTGTTTCTCTGAGTACATCCCACAAGGTTAGTGCTTGTTCAATGCACTGATTATACATCAAATGCCATTTATCCTTATCCTCTGTTTGGGAATTTAGAGCAGTTCTTTATCGAAAAACTATTTTCCATAATGATTTCTTTTTAGTGTTTTTAGTATAGATTCTTAACAAAGAGTTATAAAAACAATACTTTCATTACTGTGTTCTCATTAAGATATTTAATTTTGTGTTCAAAGAAGTCTAACACATTATTTGGATATGACTTCCCCTTAATGAAATAAGATATCTTCTATCAATATGTCAAATTTTTGCAAGTTTTCAGTGATCTCAAACTCCATGGTAAATACCATCATTAAAGCTTAGATGAAGGTAAGACTGTGCTGCTCCCCTCATCTTTTTAAAAACAATAAAAAAACAGAAAATAAGCTAAGAAAGAGAAGTCAAAGAGGTGGTAGTCTCTGAGAAGCCAGCAGAGGACAAAGTTTAAAAAAGAAGGTCATTAGAGTTAAATGATGCAGAGACATCAAGGATAAAAACAGAAATTATGGTGATTTAGGGAATCAGCAGTGACTTTTGGAATGTCTTTGAAAGGAGTAGTACCTTCTTATTTTTTTTCTCTCACTTTGTTCGTCCATTCTTTTCCTGAGTTTGGTGAGCATCTTTATGCCCATTACTTTGAACTCTTTATCTGATAAATTACTTAGCTCCATTTCATTAAGATTTATTCTGAGTTTTATTTTGTTCTACTGTTTCTTCATCTTGTTTGACTCTCTTTGTTGGTTTCTATGCATAAGATGAAATAGCCACCTCTTGCAGTCTTAAAGAGCTGGCCTTGTGTAGAAAATGAACCTTATCATTCAACCCTGCCAGTAGCTCTTGGTTGTCTCCAAACCTTTGTGCTTGTCCAAGCAGCCTATACTATTCTTAACAGCTGCCAGTAGATGAGGATCTGCCAAGATATGTCAGTGTCTCAAAGAGAAAGATCTCAGTCAGTATCCAGATTCAGGCTGACTAGAAGCCAGATCTTCAGGAAACAGCTTTTAAAGTATGCAAATATAAACAGCCCTAGGGACCACAAGCCTAAGCTATCAGAGCCAGGTGATCTGGAGTTGTCCCTTTGGTGGCAGTCACAAAAATGGGGGCTCCAGAGTATATAAGCTCTTCCCCGGGAGATACTGGTGAGTTGTAGCAAGACAGAGAGAGCACAAAGATGGTATCCATCAGCCCACTTCCCTTGAGAGCAGCTCCACAGGCCCAGGTATAAGTTAAACATAAAGCCTACCTCTCAGGCCCAACCTCCTAGACAGGCAAATAGATCTCTTTCTCAGGAAGTGTTTTCAGTCTGCTGTTTAGTGCCCTGGCGATGGTAGCCTGCGAAGAACCGTCTCACCAATTGTTACAGTCCCATGGACCCAGGAACACAAGGCCCACTGGCCATGAGTGCTGGGTGGGGATGGGGCATCTGCTGGGCAGCAGCTGCAAACCTGGGGCACCAGACATTTGTAAGAACACCCCTCTGGGAGATACTGGCATTGTGGAGCTCAAAGACAGCTGTAACCAGGCAGAGGAGGAGCATAAAGGTGGCAGTGACTGGGAAAAAAAGTCACTGGGAAAAACTGACTAGGGCAAAGCAGAGGGAAAACACAAAGATGGTACCTACCAGTCTCTATCCCCAGAAAGTGTGCCAGCAGGCTCTTAGATGTGTGTGTTCAATTAGATGCCTGCCCCTCAGGCTAGGGCTGTAATATATGCAAATAAGACTCTTTCACTTAAAGTCTAAGCACAATTGTCTGTCTCTGGGCTGTGGTTTGGGGCATTCACTCCTCTCAGAGAAGCTTCAGGTATTCAGTTCCCTCTTGATTATGGGTTGCCACAATGGGGTAGGGTTTATGGCAACATTGTCTCCTGGCTTTTCCTACCCACTTTGATATGCTTTTGTTTTTCCCTTGTTTGCCTTTTGTGTAGTTGCTGCTCAGCTAGGCTTTAGGTTTTTTTCAGAGAAAATTATTGCGTATGTAGTTGTAGACTCAGTATGCCCATGAAAGAAGGTAAATTCAGGATCTTCCTAATGAATGGAGTGGTGAGATCAGATACACAGGGAGAAGGCTGAACAAGCATATACAGGCATACCTCATTTTATTGTATTTTGCTTTATTGTGCTTTGTAGATATTGCATTTTTTACAAATTGAAGTTTTGAGCAACTCTGTGTCAAACTAAGTTTCTTGATGCCATTTTTCAAACATTTGTTCACTTCCTCTCTCTGTGTCTCATTTTGATAACTTTCACAATATTTCAAAGTCTCATTTTTCTCATGGTGATCTGTGATCAATAATCTTTGATTATTATAATTATATTTGTAATTAATTATAATTGTTTTTGGGCACTTGAAGCATGCCCATATAAGACAGTGGAATGTAATCAATGAATGTCTGTGTACTGACTGCTCCACCAACTGGCCATTTCCCAGTCTCTCTGCTATTTCTTGAAAACAAAATATTGACATTAGGTCAATTAATAACTCGACAATGACCTCTTAAGTGCTCAAGTGAAAGGCATAGCTGCTGTTTTGTTCCTTTAGTTTTGCTTTGTTGTTACACTCCACAAATGAGGGAAATCATGTGGTACTTGTCTTTCTCCACCTGGCTTTATTTCACTGAGCATAATAGCCTCCAGCTCCATCCATGGTGTTGCAAAAGGTGGGATTCGTTTTTTTCTTATGGCAGAATAATATTCCACTTGTGTATATGTACCATACCTTCTTTATCCAATCATCTATTGATGGACACTTAGGTTGCTTCCATGTCTTGCTATTGTAAATAGTGCTGAGATAAAAATAGGGTACAAATGTCTTTTTGAGTCTGTGATCTTGTTTTCAACAGGTAAATTCCTAGTAGTGGAATTCCTGGGTTAAATGGTATTTCTATTTTTAGTTTTTTGAGGAACCTCCATATTGCTTTCCACAATGGTTAAACTAATTTATATTCCCACCAACAGTGTTGGAGGGTCCCCCTTTCTCCATATACTTGCCAGCATTTCTTATCCCTTGTCTTTTGGATGTTGGACATCCTAACTAGTGTGAAGTGATACTTCATTGTAGTTTTAATTTGCATTTCCCTGATGGTTAGTGATGTGGAGCATCTTTTCATGTGCCTGTTGGTCATTTGAATTTTGTCTTTGAAGAAGTGTCTGTTTTGATCCTCTTTGCATTTTTTTAATTGGTTTATTTGTTTTTTGAGTGTTGAAGCATGTGAGTTCTTTATATATTTTTAGATTTTAACCCTTTATTGGATAAGTCACTTATGAATATATTCTCCCATACTGTAGGATGACTTTTTGTTCTGCTGATGATGTCCTTTGCTGTACAGAAGCTTTTTAGAATGATGTGGTCCCATTTGTTCATTTTTGCTTTTGTTTCCCTTGCCCAAGGAGATATGTTCAGGAAAAAGTTGCTCATGTTTATATTCAAGAGAGTTTTGCCTATGTTTTCTTCTAAGAGTTTTATGGTTTTATGACTTACATTCAGGTCTTTGATCCATTTTGAGTTTAGTTTTGTGTATGGAGTTAGACAATAATCCAGTTTCATTCTCTTACATGTAGCTGTCCAGTTTTGCCAACATCAGTTGTCGAGGAGCTGTCATTTCCCCATTGTATATCCATACCTCCTTATTGTGTATTAATTGGTCATACATGTGTTGGTTTGTATCTGGGCTCTCTGTTCTGTTCCATTGATCTATAGGTCTGTTCTTGTTTCAGTACCAAATTGTCTTGATTACTGTGGCTTTATAGTAGAGTTTGAAGTCAAGGAGAGTAATCCCCCCAGCTTCATTCTTCCTTCTAAGGGTTCCTTTGGCTATTTGGGGTCTTTTGTGGTTCCATATGAATTTTAGAACTATATGTTGTAGTTCATTGAAGAATGCTGTTGGTGTTTTGATAGGGATTGCATTGTATCTGTAGATAGCTTTAGGCAGGATGGCCATTTTGACAATATTAATTCTTCCTATCCATGAGCACAGGATGTATTTCCATTTATTAGTGGCCTCTCTAATTTCTCAGAGTGTCTTGTAGTTTTTAGTGTATAGGTCTTCCACCTTCTTGGTTAGGTTTATTCCTAGTATTTTATTCTTTTTGATGCAATTGTGGGTGGAATTGATTTACTGAAGTCTCTTTCATCATTAGTATATAGGAATGCAACAGATTTCTGTGTATTAATTTTGTATCCTGCAACTTTGCTGAATTCAGCTATTAGTTCTAGTAGTTTTGGGGTGGATTCTTTAGGGTTTTCTATGTATAATATCATGTCATCTGCAAATAGTGACAGTTTAACTTCTTCCTTACTAATCTGGGTGCCTTTTATTTCTTTGTGTTGTCTGATTGCCATGGCCAGGACCTCCAGAACTATGTGGAATAAAAGTGGGGAGAGTGGGCATCCTTGTCTTGTTCCCAATCTTAGAGGAAAAGCTGTCAGCTTTTCACTGTTAAGTATGATGTTGGCTGTGGGTTTGTCATATATGGCCTTTATTATGTTGAGGTACTTTCCCTCTATACCCATTTTGTTGAGAGTTTTTATCATGAATGGATGTTGAATTTTGTCAAATGGTTTTTTCAGCATCTATGGAGATGATCATGTAATTTTTGTCCTTTTTGTTGAGGTAGTGGATGATGTTGGTGGATTTGAATATTGTACCATCCTTGCATCCCTGGTATAAACTCCACTTGATCATGATATATGATCTTTTGATGAATTTTTGAATTCAGTTTGCTAATATTTTGTTGGGTATTTTTGCATCTATGTTCATCAGGGTTATCATTTTGTAATTTTCTTTTTTTGTGGTGTCTTTGCCTGGTTTTGGTATTAGAGTGATACTGGCCTCATAGAATGAGTTTGGAAGTATTCCCACCTCTTCTCCTTACTGGAAAAGTTTAAGGAGGATGGGTATTAGGTCTTCTCTAACTGTCTGATAAATTCAGCAGTGACACCGTCTGGTATGGAGGTTTTGTTATTAGGTAGTTTTGTTCTTAGGTAGTTTTCTGATTACCAATTAAATTTCATTGCTGGTAATTACTCTATTCATATTTTCTGTTTCTTCTTGAGTCAGCCTTGGAAGGTTGTATTTTTCTAGAAAGTTGTCCATTTCTTCTAGGTAATCTAGTTTGTTAGCATATAATTTTTCATAGTGTTCTCTCATAATTCTTTGTATTTCTGTGGTGTCTGTAGTGATTTTCCCTTTCTCATTTCTGATTTTGTTTATGTGTTGACTCTTTTTTTTCTTTTTGGTAAGTCTGGCTAGGAGTTTATCTTTTTTTTTTTTTTTTTGGTCAAAGAACGAGCTCTCAGTTTCATTAATTCTTTCTATTGTTTCAATTTTCTACATTTTACTTATTTTTTCTCTGATCTTTATTATGTCCCTCCTTCTACTGACTTTGGACCTCATTTGTTGTTCTTTTCTAGTTTCATTAATTTTGAGTTTAGACTATTCACTTGAGATTATTCTTCTTTCTTGAGATAGACCTGTATTGCTATATACTTTCCTGTTAGAACTGCCTTCACAGCATCCCACAGATTTTGCGTTGTTGAGCTCTTGTTGTCATTTGTCTCCATATATATATTGCTTGATCTCTGTTTTAATTTGTTCATTGATCCATTGATTATTTAGGAGCATTTTGTTAAGCTTCCATGTGTTTGTGGGACTTTTGTTTTCTTTGTATAGTTTATTTCTACTTTCATAACTTTCTGATTTGAGAAGTTGGTTGGTACAATTTCAGTCTTTTTTAATATACTAATGCTCTTTTTGTGGCCTAGTACATTATCTATTCTGGAAAATGTTCCATGTGCACTTGAGAAGAATGTATATCCTGTTGATTTTGGATGGAGTGTTCTGTAGATGTCTGTTAGGTCCATCTGTTCTAGTGTGTTGTCCAGTGCCTCTGTGTCCTTACTTATTTTCTGTCCGGTTGATCTGTCTTTTGGAGTGAGTGCTGTGTTGAAGTCTCCTAAAATGAATACATTACTTCCTATTTACTCTTTTAATTCTATTAGTATTTTTTTCACATATTTCAGTGCTCCTATGTGGGTGCATAGATATTTATAATGGTTATAGTCTCTTGTTGCACTGACCCCTTTATCATTATATAATGTCCTTTGTCTCTTGTTATTTTCTTTGTTTTGAAGTCTGTTTTGTCTGATATAAGTACTGTAACTCCTGCTTTTTTCTCCCTGTTGTTTGCATGAAATATCTTTTTCCATCCCTTCACTTTTAGTCTTTCTGTGTCTTTCTGTTTGAAGTGAGTCTCTTGTAGGCAGCATATAGATGGGTCTTGCTTTTTTATCCATTCTGTAACTCTGTGTCTTTTGATTGGTGCATTCGGTCCATTTACATTTAGGGTGATTATAGATAGATATGTACTTTTTGCTATTACAGGCTTTGGATTCATGGTTACCAGAGCTTCAAGGGCAGCTTCTTTAATATCTAACAGTCTAACTTAACTTGCTTATTGTGGTATTATAAACACAATCTAAAGGTTGGTTTTTATTCCTCCCTTCTTTTTCTTCATCCTCCATTCTTTATATGTTAGGTGTCATATTTTGTTCTCTTTGTGTATCCCTTGACTGACTTTGTGGATAGCTAATTTAATTTTGCATTTGTTTAGTAATTAATTGGTTTACTTCCTTTACTGTGGTTTTATTTTATCTGGTGACAGCTATTTAGCCTTAGGAGCACTTCCATCTATAGCAGTCTATTTAAAAATACACTATAGAGATAGTTTGTGGGAAGTAAATTCCCTCAACTTTTGCTTATCTGGAAATTGTTTAACCTCTGCTTCAAATGTGAATGATAATCCTGCTTATTATGGTATTATAAACACAATCTAAATTTCTTAGAGTATTCTTGGTTCAAGGCCCTTCTGTTTCATTACATTAAATATATCATGCTACTCTCTCCTGGCCTGTAAGATTTCTTCCGAGAAGTCTGATGTAGCCTGATGGGTTTTTCTTTGTAGGTGATCGTTTTCTCTCTCTGGCTGCTTTTAATACTCTGTCCTTATCCTTGATCTTTGCCATTTTAATTATTATATGTCTTGGTGTTGTCTCCCTTGGGTTCCTTGTGTTGGGAGATCTGTGGACCTCCATGGCCTGAGAGACTATTTCTTTCCCCCGATTGGGGAAGTTTTCAGCAATTATTTCTTCAAAGACAGTTTATATCCCTTTTTCTTTCTCTTCTCTGGTACCCTTATAATGCAAATATTGTTCCATTTGGATTAGTCAGAAAGATGTCTTATAATTCTTTTATTCCTAGTGATCCTTTTTTCTCTCTGTACCTCAGCTTCTTTGTATTCCTCTTCTCTAATTTCTATTCCATTTATGTATCCTCTACCTCTTCTGGTATGCTTTTAAATCCCTCCATTATATGTTTCATTTCAGATACTGTATTTTTCAAATTGTGTATCTCTCTCTTGAATTTGTCTCTTAGATCTTGAATATTTTCCTGTAGCTCCACTTGCATCATTTTGATTTTTATTTTGAAAAATTTATCACAAAGATTAGTGATTTCAGTTCCACTGAACCCTCTTTCTGGTGTTTGATGGATTCTGGATTGAAAAAGTTCTGCCTTTTAATAATCCTACTGAATAATATAGAATAACAGTTTTATGTAGGCAGTACCCTCTTGTGCCCAGAAGCTCTAGTCTCTGGAGCTGCCCAGCACCAGGAGCAATGGTGGGTGTCATAGGTGAGTGGTGCTGGTGCTTGCAGGGAGAACAGAGCTCTTTCTTGCTCTTGGCCACAGCACCTGTCAGGGCCAGTGAGCCGAGTGCATAGGGAGCAGCCTCTGCTGTATATCCTTGTAGGTGCCATAGGCAGGGCTGCCCTTAGGCTGGCCTGATGCATGACTGGGGCAGCAGGTTTGCAAACAAGTTTCAGTCAGGGGGAATGAGCAACAGTCTGTGGATTGCAGTGAGGAGACCTTGGGGCTGTATTGCCAGCCAGGGGGATGGGGTGCCTGAAGCTCCTGAAAGATCCCAACTTGCTGAGCTGAGCGTGCCAGGATGATTTTGTCCACCTGTCCCTTCTCCTGAGCAGGAAGCTCTGTGTAATTCTTGCCCCTTTAGCAGCCCTCTCACTGTTGGGAAGTCTTTCAAATTCCCCATCTTTCTTTTGTCTCGGAGCAGCTGGTTGAGGGAACCTGTTCTCCATAAGTGGCCAGAATCTCAGTCCCTCTGAGTATTCTTCCTGTCTTTGCTTTCCAACCTCTCGGATCTCCAGAGCACCAGACAATGTGGGTTCATGCTCCTGGAGTAGATCTCCAGGGCTGGGTATTTAGCAGTCCTGGGCTTCTGCTCCCTCCCTGCTCCCTTTCTCTTCCTCTTGCTGTTGAGCTGTGGTGAGAGGAGGGCTCGGGTCCTTCCAGATCATGGCTTTGCTTCTTTACCGTTTTCCATGATATCTTTTCCCCAGATGTAGGCCAGCTGTTGAAATATTCTTTCCTAAAACTCTTAGGATTAGTTTTATTTGTGGTATTTTCATATTATATGTGGTTTTGGGAGGAGATTTCTGTCTCACTTCCTACACTGCCATCTGTTTTTTAAATCACCATGTTTGTCAGTTTTTAACATTAACATGGTGAATAGGGTATTTTAAAATTAAGGTGTCATTGATATACAATCTTATGAAGGTTTTTATAATATTCACTCATATTATCAAGTCCCCCCCACACCCCAGTGCAGTCACTGTCGATCAGCATAATAAGATGCTATAGAGCCACTACTTGTCTTCTCTGTGCTACACTGTCTTCCCCATGCCCCACCTACATTATGTATGCTAATTTTAATGCCCCTTAATCCTCTTCCCCCTCCCTCCCCACCTACCCTACCCAATCCATTCTCTTTGGTAACTGCTAGTCCCTTCTTAGAGTCTGTGAGTCTACTGCGGTTTTGTTCCTTCAGTTTTGCTTTGTTGCTATACTCCAGAAATGAGTGAAATAATTTGATACTGACTTTCCACACCTGGCTTATTTCACTGAGCATAACACCCTCTAGCTCCATCCATGTTGTTGCAAATGATAGGATTTGTTTTTTCTTATGGCTGAATAATATTCCATTGTGTATATGTACCACATCTTCTTTATCCATTCATCTACTGATGGACACTTTGGTTGTTTGCATATCTTGGCTATTGTAAGGAGAATAGGGTTTTATATTAAGGCCACTTAAGAATTCTGTGTCTAAATGTAGTTATATATGTTAATTAATAAGTAATATATATGTTACCCAGCATTTCTATTAACTGTCTGTCTTCTGAAACTGTGGTAAAAGCACCCAACATTTTAGATAATCTCTAAAGCTATATGGGGTAGAATACATCTTCTAGAAATAGTCTATGTAACTAATTACTGAAGAAATGCACTGACCTTAAGAGAGATTTCTCAGTGTGAAAAAAAGAGAAATTCTAAGTTATACAGTGTGCAACACTCTTTTGTTCTTCCCTCCCTCTCAGATATTTGTGAAAATGACACATGCATATACATATTACCATAGAAAAAATACACCAAACACTTATAGTCACACACTTATAGACATACCAAATACTTATAGATATACTATGCAAAGTCTATCACCCAGTTGATAGAAGTGGGAAACTCACAGAACTACCTAAATTAATTATTTAGCATTTTCTGTTCACATCATTAAAGTTTGGTGTTTCCATAGTAGAGAATGTAGGGTACTGTATAGATCAGTAAGCATTGCCAATCTCCTAAAAGTGATAAAAGTATAAAAGTATAAAAGTATATCATATGAAGTTTATAAAGCTGTTATCTCATATACTATAAAGCCTGAATTCTGCAGAAGAGGGGCCTTGACCCTTGACCACAGCTCTGTTCTTATTACTCAAATTGGAATTCAGATGTTTGTTTTGGATATAATAATCTTTCATAAAGGTTCATATACCTCCCACAACATAATAAAGGCCATTTATGACAAACCCATAGCCAACATTATACTTAACAATGAGAAGCTGAAAGCTTTTCCTTTAAGATCAGGAACAAGACAAGGATGCCCACTCTCCCCACTTCCATTCAACATAGCTCTGGAGATCCTCGCCACAACAATCAGGCAACACAAAGAAATAAAAGGCATCCAGATTGGCAAGGAGGAAGTTAAACTGTCCCTGTTTGTAGATGACATGATATTGTACATAAAAAACTCTAAAGAATCCACTCCAAAACTACTAGATCTAATATCTGAATTCAGCAAAGTTGCAGGATACAAAATTAATACACAGAAATCTGTGGCATTTCTGTACACTAACAATGGATAGCAGAGAGAGAAATCACGAAAACAATTCCATTCACAATTGCATCAAAAAGAATAAAATACCTAGGAATAAACCTAACCAAGGAAGTGAAAGACCTATACTCTGAAAACTACAAGACACTCATGAGAGAAATTAAAGAAGATACCAAATGGAAACACATCCTGTGCTCATGGGTAGGAAGAATTAATATTGTCAAAAAGGCCACCCTCCCTAAAGCAATCTGTAGATTCAATGCAATTCCTATCAAAATACCAACAGCATTCTTCAATGAACTAGAGAAAATTGTTCTAAAATTCATATGGAATCACAAAAGACCCCAAATAGCCAAAGCAATCCTGAAAAGGAAGAATAAAGCAGGGGGAATTACACTCCCCAACTTCAAGCTCTACTACAAAGCCACAGTAATCAAGACAATTTGGTACTGGCACAAGAACAGAACTATAGACCAATGGAATAGACTAGAGAGCCCTGATATAAACCCAACCATATATGGTCAATTAATAAATGATAAAGGAGCCATGGACATACAGTGGGGAAATGACAGCCTCTTCAACAGCTGGTGTTGGAAAAACTGGACAGCTACATGCAAGAGAATGAAACCAGATTATTGTTTAACCCCATACACAAAAGTAAACTTGAAATGGATCAAAGACCTGAATGCAAGTCATGAAACCATAAAACTCATAGAAGACAACATAGGCAAACACCTCCTGAATATAAGCATGAGCAACTTCTTCCTGAACCCATCTCCTCAAGAAAGGGAAACAAAAGCAAAAATGAACTCATGGGACTACATTAAATTAAAAAGTTTTTGTATGTCAAAGGACATCATCAACAAAACATAAAGGCATCCTACAGTATGGGAGAATATATTTGTAAATGACATATCTGACAAGGGGTTAACATCCAAAATATATAAAGAATTTACACATGGACAGATTAACACATGGACAGAGGATATGAAGAGATGGTTTTCCAAAGAAGAAATTCAGATGGCCAACAGACACATGAAAAGATGCTCCACATCACTAATCATCAGGGAAATGCAAATTAAAACCACAATGAGATATCACCTCACACCAGTAAGGATGGCCAGCATTGAAAAGACTAAGAACAACAAATGTTGGTGAGGATGTGGAGAAAGGGGAACCCTCCTACACTGCTGGTGAGAATGTAAGCTAGTTCAACCATTATGGAAAGCAATATGGAGGTTCCTCAAAAAACTAAAAATAGAAATACCATTTGACCCTGGAATCCCACTTCTTGGAATACACCCAAAGAATACAACTTCTCAGATTCAGAAAGACATATGCACCCCTATGTTTACAATAACCAAGATATGAAAGCAACCTAAGTGCCCACCAGTAGCTGAATGGCTGTAGAAGATGTAGTACATATACACAATACATACAGAATACTATTCAGCCATAAGAAGAAAAGAAATCCTACCATTTGCAACAACATGGATGGAGCTGGAGCACATTATGCTCAGTGAAATAAGCCAGGTGGAGAAAGACAAATGCCAAATGATTTCCCTCATTTGTGGAGTATAACAATGAGGCAAAACTGAAGGAACAAAATGGCAGCAGACTCAGAGACTCCAAGAATGAACTAGTGGTTACAAAGGGGAGGGGTGTGGCATGGTGGGTGGGGAGGGAGGGAGAACGGGGCTGGGAGGTATTAAGTTTAGTACACATGGTGTGGGGGATCACAGGGAGAACAGTGTATCACAGAGAAGGGACATAGTGGATCTCTGGCAACTTGCTGCACTGATGGACAGTGACTGCATTGGGGTATGGGTGGGGACTTGATAATATGGGTAAATGTAGTAACCACATTGTTTTTTCATGTGAAACCTTCATAAGAGTGTATATCAATCGTACCTTAATAAAAAATTAAAAAAGGAAAAAGGTACATATACCTCTAAAGTTGGATTAAGTCAACTCAGTAGTATTGTAATGGTCATCAAAATAGTGAAATTAGACCATAATTTGAAGATGGAAGAAGGGAGTGAAAGGGAGCAGTACTATTGGCATTTGGACAACATGGGCTTGAATTGTGTGGGGCCACTGATACATGGGTCTTTTTCAATAAAGATATTGGAAACTTTCTTTGAGATTCAGAATGATTTGAAAAGACATTTGCTTTTCTCTAACTTACTTTATTGTAAGAATATAGTATGTAATACATATAACATGAAATACGTATTCATCGACTTTATGTTATCAGTAAGGCTTCTGGTCAACAGTAGCCTATTAGTAGTTAAGATTTTGGAGAGTCAAAAGTTATTTATTAATTTTTGATGTTCTTCAAGGGTCAGCTGCAGTATTCTTTCTCCCTCCCTCCTTGTGGTTGATTACAAAATGGCTACAATACTTTGCAGTTCCTACATCAAGAGGTGAAGTTTATTTCATTACCCTGGTATCAGATGCACAGCTCTTATAATTTGCTTTGACTAAGAATGTGATAGAAGTGATATTTTGAGTTTTGAACCTAGGCCTTAAGAGACCTCTCAGCTTCTTCTTTTCTGCTCTTGAAACTCCTACCCAGGATTTCCTGAGCATCCCAAGAGATCACATGGAGCAGAAGGCTATTCTAGTTGAACTACCTTAGACCAGCCATCCCCAGCTGACCTGCCAACTGACCACAGACACATGAGGAAGCCCAGCTGATCTATCAGCTAAGTCTGGTCAAGGCCAGAACCACTAAGCTGGGCCCTGCCAAACTGCCAAACCACAATGTGCCTTAAGTCACAAAGTTTTGGGGTAGTTTGTTGAATAGCAAATGCTAACTGATAATTCTGCATATCTCCAAGTCACACAGCTCAGAAATATTACAAAGTAAATACTTCCTCAAAATAAGTTAGTTTTACAGTCACTTAAGCCAGTGCTACTAAAAATGCTGATCCACAGAGAAAGAGCTTGCACCAGAATATAAATCTATACACTGCTTCCTCCATTAAGAAAATCTTGCTGCAAAAATGACATCAGCTGAATTCAATAGTGTGCATAGTGACATCTAATCTGCTGCAAACTTCTTATATAACTACAAATTGGTAATAAATAGTGCATAGACCACTGGTAGTAATCTGTAAACCATACTTCTGGTAGCAATGACTTAAGGCTTAGAGGTCAACAAAAATTTTTTTATTTTCTGTAAAGGGCCAGATAGTAAAATCTTTAGGGCCAGTTTCTATCACCTTTGTCATGATAACAAGGAAGCAGCCATAGGCAATATGTAAATGATGGGTGTGGCTATATTCCAATAAAACTTCTTAAAAATGTCAGCAGGCTAGATTTGGTTTGTGGGCTATAGTATGCTGATCGCTGAATTCTAAGCCATTTCTTGGGTTCATATGCATCAAGCTCGTTTTCAGGTGCTTTTTTTTAATGTCAAAAAACTATAGGCAAAGGCAAATAGAAAATTAAAGATATCCTTCATTAGAAAGAGGAAAAATAAATGACTGAAGTAGTGTTTCAGGTGTCCCAACAGACACCCAGATGGATAAAATGAAACATGGAAATATATACATAATTATTTAAAAATTTATGGAAAATAAAGTGATCAAGTACTGCCAATCAAAGCCCTTGTTGGCTAAATCTTGGGAAAAAAAATATTCCAAGAAGCTTTCATTTCAAATTGGTGATATCTCAAAGGTACAGAACTATTTATCACTAAGAAAATTCCTTCATTTTTTTTCCTCTCTCTTTTTTCTTCTTTTTCCTCTTAACACAGCATAGAGGAAAGAATTTTTAGGCACAATTAAAAGTAACTATATTACATTCTTGAAGGACAGGTTCATAAGAACAGCTATTAATAATTTAAAGTTGCTCATTTAATTCTCTTTCAGTGCAGTTTGGAGACAACATATTTCTGTGTCATTAATGTATTTGACAACAATCTGTCTTTAGATTCACCTCGGGAATGAACGAGGTGTGCCCCTGTGAGAGAGTGTCAGGAAGAGGCACAACAAAAGAGACGTCGCCCACTGCCATATATTTCTCCAAAGGTAAAGAGAGATTTCCAAATTCCTGTTACATTCTGTTTTTTTTTAGTTCAAGATTTTTAGCCACTTTGACAAATATATCCACTTTTTATTAACAACAGCTGCTATCAAAATTATTAGAGTGAAATGAAAACCTGAAATACTGTATGTTCTATTTATTTTAATAAACTACGAAAATCTGTTTCTCAAAGATCTCTAGCTACTTAAGAGTGGGTTCTCAATTTTAAATGGAAGGATTAGGGTGGGTTAACTTTTCAAATGGTTTCCTTTATTTATCATTTAATACTCCACCTTTTGATTTAAGCCACGTAAAGTCTTTAGCAGAATGCATGTGTGGGAAGAATAACACTTGGGAATCAAAGTCACTGCCACCCATTAACAATTTAGGTCAGACTGGCCAAGAGTCTGTCTGCCATTCACTTTTGCCAGTGTGAGTGGATATGGGGCCTTGGTCTCTAAGGAGGGTTACAAGTGAATGGATGTCATACATTAGAGAGAAGGCTGGGTCAGCAAGTGAAATTAAGAGGCAGCGGGAAGATAAGAGAAAACTGGAGATAATGTCAGGTACTGTAAAAAGAAATGGATAAGTGTTACATTTAGTCTACTTCTCAAATTTTCCTCAGTCAGGTTCTTTCCAATAGAGCCAGAATTGCCTTCCATGGTACAGGGATGAAGGCATTCTGCTTATGACAGAGGGGTAAGAAACCTCTCACTAGGAATTTGAGCATCCTTCTTTAGCACACATATCTAGGCTCATCTTCATTTGCCTTATCTTCATAAAACCATCCCAGCAGCAGTGCTGTCCTTTTGTGCTCTATTCTTGACCACAAATTGAGAACTTCCAGGATCTTTTAAGCATCACTCTCTAATCAGGGTGTCACAAATGGCACTGATATATATAACCCCAAATTCTGGTTCATCCACTCTGTCCTATGATATTTACATTCTCCTACCCATGTGTGTTTCTCACTGCTTTTCTTTTCTTCCTCTCGCCAATTAAGGGTATCCTTTGTACCTCCCGATTTCTCCTTTTCCTCATCAATATTAAGTAACTCTTCATTCCCTCAGGGAGTGGTAGGGAACATAGAAGTTTTAAGGCTGAAAAATACTACTTTAAATATAAAAATACTGGTCTCAGTCACCAAACACTCCATTCTCATCCCCCAATATGTCATATGAGTATAAAAACTTTTAGAAATATGAAATCCCAATGACTAATTCCTTAATTTGTTTACTCACAAAATTATTTGTTGAGCAATTTCAATAGAAAATAGTCTTCTAGGTGCTGGTAGACTATTAGGTGCTGGTAGATAAAGCATGATCTTTGCCCTGGTGGAGGTTATCATCCAGTAGGGGATCCAGATGTGTAAACGCAAAATTGCAATATAGAATGATAAGTGCTTAGTGGAAAAATGTGCAAAGTACTCTTTTGTTCAGTGGAGATAGCCAAAGACTCTGCTAGGCTGGGCCAGAAAAGGCTTCCCTGAGGAGATTTTTAGCTAAGTGATGAGAAATAATGGAATTGACACCAAAGGGAGACACAGAAGAAATTATTCTTCTAAGGTTTTCCTCAGTATGACATTCAAGAAGGATTAATTGGAGATTTTGACCCTATGGCAGCAGAGCTAAAAATGGGAGTGGATAAATATGAGACAGGTTGAGGAAGTAGAATGACAGGTAGAGTTTAATAATGTGGAAAAAGAAGAGGAAGATGACTCCCAGGTATCTCTTTGTGGAAAGAGGCTTAGGTATTATGTAGTGCCACTTCTAACCCAAAGCAGGAGTTAACTACAGCATTCCCAAATGGTGGCCCACTAGCATCTGTTGGGACCCTTCCAGGAGCAGGAGCTGTGTGCCTCACAAGACAGCAGCCTGCTCCATTCTGGTCAGCTTGGACGTTAGAGCCAGCCTCTTTACATTGACCTGAAATCTTCCTGCCCTTAAATTCCATTCATTGATATTAATTCTACATACTAGGTCTGTTTTCTTTGGCCTTTGTCTCAGTACTCTAGATTTTTAGAATAGTTATTATTATTATTATTATTATTATTATTATTATTATTGCTCCTTAGTCTTCTCCATTCTTCTTCCCTTCAAACATTCCCAGGCCCTCAGGAGAATCCTGACAAAATGTCATAGTCATTATGCTGACATACGTATATGTATAAGACAACTTTTCACATTTTTCCAGAGGTTGGTCTTAGTGCCACAAATGATTAGTGCCACGACCTTAAAATATGTAACTCTCTGACTGAGACTATTAGCACATCAGCCTTTGGGATAACAACAATGAAAGAATATGACAAAAATATATTGGAGAAAGAACAGTATATTTAAATATACCATTCACCAAGGCATTGCACCCTCTTTCTGGGGTTATATGACCACTCTTAGTCATTTGAAGTAACAGTCTTGTTTTGTTACCATAGAAAAAACAGGGTGATATGGCTTGGCTCTTAGAACAGCCATCATCAAAGAGATTACAAATGCTGATGTGGATATGGAGAAAAGGGAACCCTGTGTACTGCTGGAGGGATTGTAAACTTGTATATCCACTATGGAAAACACTATTAGAGGTGCCTCAAAAAATTTAAAAAACCATATGATCCAGAAATTCCACTTCTTGGAATATTACCAAAGGAAACAAAAACAGTAAATCAAAAGATATCTGATTGCCTATATTAATAGCAGCATAATTTACAATAGCCAAGACATGAAGACAAATGTCCATTGATGGATGAATAGGTAAAGAAGTTGTACACAAACACACAGAGGAATATTATTTAATCAGAAAAAATGATAGAAGGAAATCTTACCATTTGCAACAACATGGAGTATCTTGAAGGCATTATGCTAAGTGAAGTGAGAGAAAGACAGATACTGTATGATCTCACTTATATGTGGAATCTAAAAAAACAAAATCCAAAACTCAGAAAAAGAGACAGATTTGTGGTTACCAGAGATGGGAAGCAGGGGGAGGAGGAATTGAAGAAAGGAGGTCAGAAGGTACAAACTCCCGGTTGTAAGATAAATAGGTACTGGGGATGTAATACACAGCACAATAACTATAGTTAACACTAAATAAAAACATTGTTATGAGAGTAGATCCTAGGAGTTCTAATCACAAGGAGAAATTTTCTTTTCTTTTTATTGTATCTTTATGAGATGAAGGATACTAACTGAACCTATTGTGTTAATCATTTCACAATATGTAAATCAAACCATTCCCATGGCTAATGGGAATGTAAAATAGTGCAGCTACTATGGAAAACAATTTGGCAGTTTCTCAAAAAGTTACTACAGAAAACAATTTGGCAGTTTCTCAAAAAGTTAGTTACCATGTGAACGAATAATTCAAGGTATATACTCAAAGGAACTGAAAACTTATGTTCTAGGAAATCCCATATCAACATTATTCATTATAGCATTATTCATAATAGCCATAAAGTGAAAACAACTAAAATGTCCATCAATGATCAATGGATAAACATAATGTGGTACAATGGAAAATTATACAACTATAAAGAGTAGTAATTACTGATACATATTGAAACATGAATGAACCTTGAAAATATGCTATGTGAAAGAAGACAGATACAAAAACATAAAAAGACCACATATTGTATGATTTCATTTGTATGAAATACCCAGAATAGACAAATTCATAGAAACAGAAAGCAGATTAGTGTTCCTAAAGGAAGAAAGGAGGAATTTATTAGGAGGTATGTCTTTTTTGGGGTGATGTAGGTATTCAGGAATTAGATAGTGTTGTTGGTTACACAACATTGTGAATATATTAAATTTTCTCCATATCCACACCAGCATTGCGTATATACTGAACTACATGCTTTAAAATGGTTAAAATGTTGAATTTTATCTCAAAAAGGTTTTTAAAAAAAGAGTATACAAAGTTTTAGATGTGCCTTCCATTTTACAATTAATTCAAGCAATAGGGAAACAAGCTAAATGATATCAGGTTAAAATCAACAAGACAAATCCAGAAAGTGGCTCAGTCTGTAGCAACTAGACTGGTCTTTTTAAGAAAAATAACAATGTAAAATTGTGACTGTGCTAGCATTGAAATAGATGGCAGAATACCCTAAGAGGTGTGTGCTTTTGAATAATAATATGTTTTAACTGTTTTGTTTATTGGTATTTTATTATTTCCTAACAATAACATGTGCTACTTCTATAATAACTGTATTAACAGTATTTGAGGTCATATAACTTATTTAGGGAATTAAAATAAATTTATTAATAAGACAATTCAGAAGAAGGCTGAAAACTACAGGGTGGTGGAACTTACTCCTTAAATATTAGCTCCAAGGAGGAAGCTCCAAATGACTGGGTTTGGAAATAGGAATAATATCCATATGTTGGTATAACATAAGATTTTCTTGCTTGCCTCTACATTTCCATTTCTTTAAAACTGCTTTTTTTTTTTTTTGCTTCTTTTTGCTCCTTTTTATCCCTGTTCTTCATTTTTCACTTCTCTGTCTCAATTTGTGCTACCCATCTGCTATTTGTTTCCTTGGTTTCTTTTTTTGACTCTTCTTTAAGGGCCCATGTCTTCTCTCATCTCTTTCTTGAGAAGCTGTTCTTTCTTTACTTAAGGAAAAGCCATAGTTCCCAGGATCAGACCTTGATTTGTCTGTGGCACTGTTCACAGAGGAAATTAACCTTTCTCAGCATGGGCAAGGGAAGTCAGTGTTGCCTTTCCAACCTTAAAAGCATCAAAATTTGTAATAGACTATACTGTAGGAGATAGTGGGTGAGACTCCTGGTTCTATCTGTAGTTTGGGTGATGGAACCTTAAACATACTGGGAGAGGAGATAGGGGAAATTGGAGCAAGTGGATCCTTCCTGCTTTTTGTTTATTCAAAACCTTTGAAAGCCTATGTGCCAGGTCAGGAGTCAGAGGGAAGTTAGAAAGACATAGAAGAACTCAGGGAGGTTGATAAGTCTGATAATTTTTTGAATTTGATAAATAATAATATATCTTAATAATTATGAGATAAAAGGAAACTGTTATTAATTTGTTGACCCGTGCATATATTTTAAAAATCTATTTAACTACAGTTATCTATAGCTAGATTTTCCTTAGGCCTCACCATCCTGTAGTGTGTATAAATGGAGTAAATTGAAAGTATATTCTATATATTTTAAAAAGCATATTACCTAAAATTTACCCCACTTGCTCACATAGGGCCTCAAATTCCTGAAATGTTTATCCTAAAATATTTCTGAGAATTTACAGAGCATCCAATGAGCTATAAAGTGTTCTTTTGCTAGGTGCCTCTCCTGGGCAGGATTGTTATTTCCAGCAGTTTTGCCTTATTCTCTGCCAGGCATTGCTGCCTTCCTGCCAGTCACCACCACTGCTTTGCCACTGCACCACCATCTCCTGGTCATTACAGGAGTCTCTGTGATGGTTAATTTTATGTGTCAACTTCACTCGGCTAAGGGATGCCCAAATATCTGGTAAAACATTATTTCTGCTTGTGTCTGTGAGGGTCTATATGGAAGAGATTAACATTTGAATCAGTAGACCAAGTAAAGATATACCCTCACCAATGTGGGGCATCATCTGATCTGTTCAGAGCTGGAATAGAACAAAAGGCAGAAGAACGGAAAACATGCACTCTCTCTTCTGGGGTTGGAACATCAATCTCTTTTGCCATTGGACATGGAGCTTCTGCTTCTGGGGTCTTAGGGCTCGAACTGAATTATACCACGAGCTTTCCTGGCTCTTCAGCTAGCAGAAGGCAGACTGTGTGACTTGTCAGCCTCCATAAGTACATTAGCCAATTCCTATAATAAATCTCCTTTTGTGTATATCTATATATATCCTATTGGTTAGGTTTCTCTGGAGGACCCTGACTCATACACTTTCCTCCCCTTGAGAAGCCAGACTTATGCTGTGATCTGTGACAAAGTCGGGAGGGCACCTCTCTCCATCTTCTCTTACACTCTTAGGAGAGGGATCTGCTTGTGTCTGAATGTAATACAACAGGTAGTGAAACAACTCTTTTAGCTTTAACAGACAGAAATCTGAGCAGCTAGACTGACCAGGGGATCATGTGAATTACCTCTTCCCTCATTCTTTTGGCTGATTACATGTGAACATAGAAAAGACATTAAAATAATATAGAGAAATATACTAACATTGATACCTATATATACATAATTTTTACATAAATGGAATCATCATATTCTAAAATCTTTAAATTTAAAAATATACTCATTATTTTTTATGTGGTCATACACTGTTCTGTTGTTGATTGTGCCATAACTTATTTCGCCAGATCCTTTTTTAATGGATTCCATGTTGTTTATAGTTGCCTGACTATAAACAATGCTTTTGCAAACATCCTTGTACATGCGTCTACTAGTTCCAGTTCCTTAGATCTGTGAGCTTGTTCTTTAAGATAAACAAAATTGACAAAACTTTATCCAGAATTAAAAAAAAAAACGAGGACTCAAAATCAAATGAAAGAATAGTTAAAACCTACATTGTAGAAATTCAAAGGATTATAAGAGAATTCTATGAAAAATTATATGCCAATAAACTGGACAACTTAGAAGAAATGGGTACATTCCTAGAAACATAGTCTTCCAAGAAGAAACAGAAAATATGAATAGACCAATTACTAGTAATGAATTTGAAATGGTAATAAAATACTCCTACCAAACAGGAGTCCATTACCAGATGACTTTATTTTGTTGTTATCATTAATCTACAATTACATGAAGAACATTATGTTTACTAGGCTCCCCCTTTCACCAAGTCTCCCCCACAAACTCCATTACAGTCCCTGTCCATCAGCATAGTAAGATGTTGTAGAATCACTACTTGTCTTCTCTGTGTTGCACAGCCCTCCCCTTTCCCCCACCCCCCACATTATACATGCTAATCCTAATACCCCCTTTCTTCTTCCCCACCCTTATCCTCCCTACCCTCCCATTCTCCCCAGTCACTTTCCCTTTGGTAACTGTTAGTCCATTCTTGGGTTCTGTGATTCTGCTGCTGTTTTGTTCCTTCAGTTTTTCCTTTGTTCTTATACTCCACAGTTGAGTGAAATCATTTGGTATTTCTCTTTCTCTGCTTGGCTTATTTCACTGAGCATAATACCCTCTAGCTCCATCCATGTTGTTGCAAATGGTAGGATTTGTTTTCTTCTTATGGCTGAGTAATATTCCAAAGCGTATATGTACCACATCTTCTTTATCCATTCATCTACTGATGGACACTTAGGTTGCTTCCATTTCTTGGCTATTGTAAATAGTGCTGTGATAAACATAGGGGTGCATCTGTCTTTTTCAAACTGGAGTGCTTCATTCTTAGGGTAAATTCCTAGAAGTGGAATTCCTGGGTCAAATGGTATGTCTATTTTGAGCATTTTGAGGAATCTCCATACTGCTTTCCACAATAGTTGAACTAATTTACATTCCCACCAGCAGTGTAGGAGGGTTCCCCTTTCTCCACAACCTCACCAGCATTTGTTGTTATTTGTCTTTTGGATGGTAGTCATCCTTACTGGTGTGAGGTGATATCTCACTGTGGTTTTAATTTGCATTTCTCTGATAACTAGTGATGTGGAGCATCTTTTCATGGGTCTGTTGGCCATCTGAATTTCTTCTTTGGAGAACTGTCTGTTCAGCTTCTCTGACCATTTTTTAATTGGATTATTTGCTTTTTGTTTGTTGAGGTGCATGAGCTCCTTATAATATTTTGGATGTCAAGCCTTTATCAGATCTGTCATTTATGGATATATTCTCCCATACTATAGGATACCTTTTTGTTCTATTGATGGTGTTCTTTGCTGTACAGAAGCTTTACAGCTTGATATAGTCCCACTTGTTCATTTTTGCTTTTGTTTTCCTTGCCTGGGGAGATATGTTCATGAAGAAGTCGCTAATGTTTATGTCCAAAATATTTTTGCCTATGTTTTTTCCTAAGAGTTTTATGGTTTCATGACTTACATTCAGGTCTTTGATACATTTTGAATTTACTTTTGTGTATGGGGTTAGACAGTGATCCAGTTTCATTCTCTTACGTGTAGCTGTCCGGTTCTGCCAGCACCATCTGTTGAAGAGACTGTCATTTCCCCATTGTATGTCCATGGCTCCTTTATTGAATATTATTTCACCATATATGTTTGGGTTAATGTCTGTAGTCTCTAATCTGTTCCACTGGTCTGTGGCTCTCTTCTTGTGCCAGTACCAAATTGTCTTGATTACTATGGATTTGTAGTAAAGCTTGAAGTTGGAAAGTGAGATCCCCCCCCACCACTTTATTCTTCTTTCTCAGGATTGCTTTGGCTATTCGGGGTCTTTGGTGTTTCCATATGAATTTTTGAACTATTTGTTACAGTTTGTTGAAGAATGTTGTTGGTAATTTGATAGGGATTGCATCGAATCTGTATATTGCTTTGGGCAGGCCATTTTGACTATATTAATTCTTCCTAGCCAAGAGCAGGGGATGAGTTTCCATTTGTTAATGTCCTCTTTAATTTCTCTTAAGAGTGTCTTATAGTTTTCAGGGTATAGGTCTTTTACTTCTTTGGTATTCCTAGGTATTTTATTCTTTTTGATGCAATTCTGAATGGAATTGTTTTCCTGATTTCTCTTTCTATTGGTTCATTGTTAGTGTATAGGAAGGCTACAGATTTCTGTGTGTTGATTTTGTATCCTGCAACTTTGCTGTATTCCGGTATCAGTTCTAGTAGTTTTGGGGTGGAGTCTTTAGGGTTTTTTATGTACAGTATCATGTCATCTGCAAATAGTGACAGTTTAACTTCTTCTTTACCAATCTGGATTCCTTGTATTTTTTTGTTTTGTCTGATTGCCGTGGCTAGGACCTCCAGTACTATGTTAAATAACAGTGGGGAGAGTGGGCATCCCTGTCTAGTTCCCGATCTCAGAGGAAAAGCTTTCAGCTTCTTGCTGTTCAATATAATGTTGGCTGTGGGTTTTTCATAGATGGCCTTTATTATGTTGAGGTACTTGCCCTCTATACCCATTTTGCTGAGAGTTTTTATCATGAATGGATGTTGAATTTTGTCGAATGCTTTTTCAGCATCTATGGAGATGACCATGTGGTTTTGTCTTTCTTTTTGTTGATGTGGTGGATGATGTTGATGGATTTTCAAATGTACCATCCTTGCATCCCTAGGATGAATCCCACTTGGTCATGGTGTATGATCCTTTTGATATATTTTTGAATTCGGTTGCTAATTTTCGTTAGGTATTTTTGCATCTGTGTTCATTAGGGATATTGGTCTGTGCCTGGTTTTGGTATCAGGGTGATTTTGGCTTTATAGAATGAGTTTGGGAGTATTCCCTCCTCTTCTATTTTTTGGAACACTTTAAGGAGAATGGGTATTATGTCTTCTCTGCATGTCTGGTAAAATTCCGAGGTATATCCATCTGGCCTGGAGGTTTTGTTCTTGGGTAGTTTTTTTATTACTGCTTCAATTTCATTGCTAGTAATTAGTCTGTTTAGATTTTCTGTTTCTTTCTGGGTCAGTCTTGGAAGGTTATATTTTTCTAGGAAGTTGTCCATTTCTCCTAGGTTTTCCAGCTTGTTAACATATAGGTTTTCATAGTATTCCCTAATAATTCTTTGTATTGCTGTGGGGTCCGTCGTGATTTTTCCTTTCTCATTTCTGATTCTGTTGATGTGTGTTGACTCTCTTTTTCTCTTAATAAGTCTGGCTAGAGGCTTATCTATTTTGTTTATTTTCTCCAAGAACCAGCCCTTGGTTTCATTGATTTTTTTCTATTGTTTCATTCTTCTCAATTTTATTTATTTCTTCTCTGATCTTTATGATGTCCCTCCATCTGCTGATCTTAGGCCTCATTTGTTCTTCTTTTTCCAATTTCAATAATTGTAACATTAGTCTATTCATTTGGGATTGTTCTTCCTTCTTTAAATATGCCTGGATTGCTATATACTTTCCTCTTAAGACTGCTTTCGCTGCGTCCCACAGAAGTTGGGGCTTTGTGTTGTTGTTGTCACTTGTTTCCATATATTGCTGGATCTCCATTTTAATTTGGTCATTGATCCACTGATTATTTAGGAACATTTTGTTAAGACTCCATGCGTTTGTGAGCCTTTTTGCTTTCTTTGTACAATTTATTTCTAGTTTTATACCTTTGTGTTCTGAAAAGCTGGTTGAAAGGATTTCAATCTTTTGGAATTTTCTCAGGCTCTTTTGGTGGCCTAGTATGTGGTCTACTCTGGAGAATGGTCCATGTGCACTTGAGAAGAATGTGTATCCTGTTACTTTTGAGTGTTGAGTTCTATAGATGTCTGTCAGGTCCATCTGTTCTATTGTGTTGTTCAGTGTCTCTTTGTCCTTACTTATTTTCTGTCTGGTGGATCTGTCCTTTGAAGTGAATGGTGTGTTGAAGTCTCCTAAATGAATGCATTGCATTCTATATCCTCCTTTAGTTCTGTTAGTATTTGTTTCACATATGCTGGTGCTCCTGTGTTGGGTGGATATATATTTATAATGGTTATATCCTCTTGTTGGACTGAGCCCTTTATCATTATGTAATGACCTTCTTTATCTCTTGTTACTTTCTTTGTTTTGAAGTCTATTTTGTCTGATACTAGTACTGCAACACCTGCTTTTTTCTCCCTATTGTTTGCATGAAATATCTTTTTCCATCCCTTGACTTTTAGTCTGTGCATGTCTTTGGGTTTGAGGTGAGTCTCTTGTAAGCACCATATAGATGGGTCTTGTTTTTTTATCCATTCAGTGACTCTATGTGTTTTGATTGGTGCATTCAGTCGATTTACATTTAGGGTGGTTATCAATAGTACTTATTGCCATTTCAGGCTTTAGATTCATGGTTACCAAAGGTTCCAGGTTACTTTCCTTACTATCTAAGAATCTAACTTAACTCACTTTGTATGCTGTTACAAACACAATCTAAAGGTTCTTTTCTATTTCTCATCCTTTTTCTTCCTCCTTCATTCTTTATATATTAGATATCAAATTCTGTACTTTTTGTCTATCCCTTGATTGACTTTGGGGATAGTCAATTTAATTTTGCATTTGCCTCACAATCAGCTGCTCCACCCTCCCTACCATGGTTTTACTACCTCTGGTAACAGACAGCTATCCAACCCTAGGAACACTTCCATCTATAGCAGTCCCTCTAAAATAGACTGAAGAGATGGCTTGTGGGAGGTAAACTCTCTCAGCTTTTGCTTATCTGGAAATTGTTTAATCCCTCCTTCAAATTTAAATCATAATCTTGCCAGATAAAGTAATCTTGGTTCCAGGCCCTTCTGCTTCATGGCATTAAATACATCATGCCACTCCCTTCTGGCCTGTAAGGTTTCTGCTGAGAAGTCTGATGTTAGCCTGATGGGCTTTCCTTTGTATGTGATCTTATTTCTGCCTCTGGCTGCTTTTAACAGTCTGTCGTTATCCTTGATCTTTCCCATTTTAATTACTATGTGTCTTGGTGTTGTCTTCCTTGGGTCCCTGTGTTGGGAGATCTGTGGATCTCCATGGCTTGAGAGACTGTCTCCTTCCCCAGATTGCGGAAGTTTTCAGCAACTACCTCCTCAAAGACACTTTCTATGCCTTTCTCTCTCTCTTCTTCTTCTGGTATCCCTATAATGCGAATATTATTCCGCTTGGATTGGTCACACAGTTCTCTCAATATTCTTTCATTTTTAGAGATCCTCTGTGCCTCAGCTTCTTTGTATTCCTCTTCTCTAGTTTCTATTTCATTTATTGTCTCCTCCACCATATCCAACCTGCTTTTAATACCCTCCATCATGCTCTACAACAATTGAATCTCTGACCTAAATTCATTCCTGAGTTCTTGGATGTCTTTCCGTACCTCCATTAGAATGTTGATGATTTTTATTTTGAACTCCCTTTCAGGAAGAGTCATGAGGTCCATATCATTTAAATCTTTCTCGGGAATTGTATTAATAATTTTACTCTGGACAAGGTTCCTTTGGTGTTCCATGTTTGTATATGGTGCCCTCTAGTGTCCAGAAGCTCTACTCTGTGGAGCTGCTCAAGCCCTGAAGTAATGTCAGGGGTCGCAGTGGAGCGGTAGTGGTACCTGGAGGGAGGAAAGAGCTGTTCCCTGCCTCTTGGCTGCTGTGCCTGTCTCCACTGCCTGAGCCAGTGGACCGGTCACACAGGTATGTTTTTGTCCCAGAGCAGCCAGATATGGATCCCTGCTTTCCACAAGCAGCCAGACTCCCAGTCTCCCCAGGAACTCTGCTTGTATTAACTTTTCAACCCAGTAGTCATGCGAGTCTCATGAAAGCACCGTGAAATGTAGGTTTGTGCTCCCAGAGCAGATCTCCGGAGCTAGGTATTCAGCAGGCCCAACCCTTCCACTCCCTCCCTGCTCCGTTTCTCTTCCTCCCGCCAGTGAGCTGGGGTGAGGGAAGGGCTCGGGTCCCACGGAGCCACAGCTCTGGTACGTTACCCCGTTCGCTGAGGTCTGCTCTTTTCTCCAGGTGTGTGCAGTCTGACGCCGTCCTCTTTCCTGTTGCTCTCTCAGGATTAGTTGCACCAATTAAATTTTCTAATTGTATCCAGTTTTAGAGGAAGCCTCTGTCTATCCTCTCACACTGCCATCTTTAATCCCATCCGCTTCAGCTGAGCTCTTAAAGAGAAGGCGAGACTCCGGGCCAGGGTAGGGCTTGCAGCACCAGATGACTTTTATGGGTGAATTCTACCAAACACTAAAATAAGTGCTGGCACCTAGAAGGCTTAAAGTATTTTAAAAAATAGAGGAGGAAAGAATACTTCCAAACTCATTCTATGAGGCCAACATTACCCTAATACCAGACCCAGACAAAAACATTACAAGAAAGAAAATTACAGAACTGTATCCCTGATAAACAGTGCAGAAATCCTCAACAAAATATTAACAAACTAAAATAAAAAATACATCTTAAAAGGCTCATTCACCATGACCAAATAGATTTATTCCAGGGATTCAAGGATGGTTCAATATCCATAAGTCAGTCAATGTGACACACCACATTAACAAAAGGAAGGATAAACATCATATGATCATTTTAATAGATGCTGCAAAAGTATTTGACAAAAATATAATACCCATTCATGCAAACAACTCTTAACAAAATGAGTCTAGAAGGAACATATCTCAACATAAAAAAGGCCATATATGATAAACCCACAGCTAACATCATACTCAATGGTAGAAACCTAAAAGCTTTCCCTTGAAGATCAGGAAAAAGACAAGAATGTCCACTCTCTCACACTTTTATTCAACATAATACTGCAAATACTAACCATGGCAATTAGAAAAGAAAAAGAAATAAAAGGCATCCAAATTGGTAAGGAAGAAGTAAAACTCACTATTTGCAGATGACATGGTAATGTATATGGATATCTTAAAGACTCCATCAAAACTATTAGAACTAAAAAATGGATTCAGCAAAGTCTCAGGATACAAAATCAATATACAAAAACCTGTTGCATTCCTAAATATTAACAATAAACTAGCAAAAAGAGAAATCAAGAAAACAATTCTATTTAAAATTGCATCAAAAAGAATAAAATACCTAGAAATAAATCTAACCAAGGAGGTGAAAGACCTCTACTCTGAAAACTATGTGACACTGATGAAAAAAATTGAAGAAGGCACAAATAAATGGAAATCTATCCTATACTCATGGGTAGGAAGAATTAAGATTGGCAAAAGGCCATCCCACCCAAAGCAATTTACAGATTCAATACAATCTCTATCAAAATACCAATGGTGTTTTCAACAAAACTAGAGCAAATAATCCTCATATTTATATGGAACCACAAAAGACCCTATTTAGACAAAGCAATCTTGAGAAAGAAGCACAAAGCTGGGGGTATCACACTCCCAGACTTCAAGATATACTACAAAACTACAGTGATCAAAATAGTATAGTAGTGACACAAGAACAGACACAGATCAGTGGAACAGAAAAGAAAGCCCAGAAATAAACCCACACATATATGGTCAATTAAAATATGACAAAGGAGGCAAGAATATACAATAGGGAAAAGAAAGGTCTCTTCAAAAAATGGTGTTGGGAAAACCAGGCAGCTACATGCAAGAGGATGAAACTGAATTGCTCTCCAACTCTGTACACAAAAGTAAACCCAAAATGGACCAAAGATCTGAATGTAAGTCATGAAACCATTAAACTCTTAGAAGAAAACATAGGCAAAAATCTCTTGAACATAAGTATAAGTAATTTTTTTCTGGACATGTCTCCCCAGGCAAGGAAAGCAAAAGCCAAAATCAACAAGTGGTACTATATCAAACTAAAAAGCATTCACATAGCAAAGGAAATCATCAAAAAAACAAAAAGGCAAAATATAGGAGGAGAATATATTTGCAAATGACATATCCAATAAGGGGTTAATACCCAAAATTTATAAAAGAACTCATATGACTCAACACCAAAAAAAAAAAAAAAACACATAAAAATGGGAAAAAGACCTGAAAAGAAACTTTTCCAAAGCAGACATAAAGATGGCCAAGAGACACATGAGAAGATGTTCCACATCACTAATCACCAGGGAAATGCAAATGAAAACTGTAATGAGATATTACCTCACACCAGTCAGAATGGCCACCATCCAAAAGACAACAAATAACAAGTGTTGGCAAGGATGTGGAGAAAAGGGCACCCTCCTACACTGTTGGTCGGAAACTCATACAGCCACTGTAGAAATCAGTATGGAGGTTCGTCAAAAAACTAAAAATGGAAATACCATATGACCCAGTAATTCCACTGCTAGGAATTTATCCAAAGAAAAAAGTCTCTGATTTGAAAGATAGATATACCCCTATGTTTATTGTTGCATTATTTACTGTAGCTAAGATATGGAAGCAACCAAAGTGTGCATCAATAGATGAATGGATAAAGAAGATGTGGTACGTATACACAATGGAATATTATTCAGCCATAAAAAAGAAATAAATCCTGCCATCTGCAACAACAACATGGATGGACCTAGAAGGTATCATGCTAAGTGAAATAAGCCAGGCAGAGAAAGACAAATACCATATGATTTCACTTGTATGTAGAATCTAAAAAGAAAACAAAATGAACAAAACAGCAATAGACTCATAGACACTAAAAAGTGGCTGGTTGTTACCATGGGGGAGGTGTTGGAGTGGGTGGGTGAAACAGGTGAAGGGAATAAAGGGGCAAAAAATCTCAATCATGGGGATGAAATTACAGCATGGAGAATATAGTCAATAATTCTGTAACATCTTTCTATGTTGACAGATAGCAACTGTTGGAGTGAGCATTTAATGTAGATAATGAATCAGTATGTTGTATACTTGAAGCCAATATATAATATTGTATATCAACAATGCTTGAATTAAAAAATTAATTTTTAAAAATGTTATAAAAAGAAGCTTGACAGAAAAGCACATATATGTTTTATATAAAATTCTAGGAAAGGAAAACTATAGGAACAGAAGGTTGATTGGTCTTTTCCAGGGGCTGATGGGGAGGATGGAATTGGCTATAAAGGGGTATGAGGATTTTTTTTTGGTAACATAAAATGTACTGAAAAGTGATTGTGGTGGTAGTTTTTGACAAGTTTTGTTTTGTTTTGTTTTGTTTACGAAAAACTCAATTGCTTAAAAATGGTGAATTTTATTGTAGGTAAATTATTCTTTGAAAAAGATGATTTTTAGAAAAGCAAACGCATCAACTAAATAAGATTGATGGATACTGTTTTAAAATTAGGTATTTAAAATTAGGTTTTAAAATTATGTATGGTGAGGCCAATGGATCAAGAGATGACTGCCACTGAAAAGACATTTTGTCCCTCACAGTTCTCAAGAGAAGGGGACTTGTCATGCCATGTAGGCCACATAGAGAAGTGCCAGGGCTGGTTAGGAGGCAGAGGGAGCCTGGGGAAAATGGGCAAGAGCCTTTATTGTGGCTTCTGTGGAAAGGAATGGCCAGGTAAGGTAAACAGGCTTGGGATTGGTTGATTTGAATAATTTCATCAGAATTCAGTTATCTCTACTTGCCTGGTACCTGGTATCTAATTCAGGCCTGAGGTGATTATGACAGAGAATTAGTAGCTCTGAGCATGAAAACTTCACAGAGTAGGTAGGGGGGATATGAGCTCTGGATTGATTAGTTAGTAAGTGAAAGGTCTAGTTGCAGTTATCTCTAAGTATTGGCTAGCCCCTCCCAGCATCAACAAGGCAAGACTCTAGATACCAAAGCATCATAAACACAGAAAATAAAAAGGCATGATTAGTACAGATATGTGATAAAACAAAATGTTAATCATAGAATCTAGAGGTTTGGGTGTCTTGCCTGAGGGTTTCAGCCATGGGCAAGTTCACTGTGGATTCAGTGAAACTGAGAAATGACAATGGAACATTCTTGGGGTAAAAGGGTTTATACCTGGCTTTATTATCCTGGAGGTAAGTTGAGCACTAGTATCACATCTGCACCCAGCAGTCTCAAGGTTTGTAATCCACCTCCATCTCTGCCTCTGCCCAGAGCACTGGGCAGAACTCTTTATGTAGTGACTCAGTCAATAATATATTATTGCCTATGTGGAAGCATTGGCCTAGCAGTAAGCCAGTTACATTATCAAGTAGTTTAGGTTCAGGCGAGGATCCTGGCCATAGGAATTTCCATTTTCCCCACATTGGGTATGTAGGTATTCCCTGTACAATTCTTTCAAGTTTTTGTATATCTAAACATTTTTATAATGGAAGTTGAGAAAAAAATGTTTCTCTAGATATCTGATCTTTTGCCTAGCCCTGACTGACTTCTAAAAGCTTTTTTCTCTACTATTATCTTATCTGTTTGGATTTCTGAACTCTTGCTTGCTCTGAACATTACTGTTGCCTCCCTTAGTTCTGACATTCTGCTGATCCTCCTGATCAGCCAACTTTCTTGATTACAGGGGTCACACCTAAACTAGCCAAGGCTTCCTATTGCACAAAATCACTGAATAGGCAGGACCAACCCAAGGCATAATATGAACTAGTTGACTTCTGTATTCAAGTGCCTTTGTATACTTTTTCCCTCAGATCCCTCTCTGCTTAACACACAGACACACACACACCTCCATTATAGATTAAATTGTGTCCTTCTCCAATTTCATATAATGGAGTCTTAACCCTCAGTACCTCAGAATGTGACCTTATTTGAAGATGGGAGCTTTACAGAAGTAATCAAGTTAAAATGAGGTCTTTAAGATAGGTCTTAATCCAGTATGACTGGTATCCTTATAAAAATTGGAGATTTGGACACAGCAATACACACAGAGGAAATATGATATGAAGAGACATGGAGAGAAGATAGCTATCTATAAGCCAAGGAACATCAAAAGCTACCAGAAGCTAGAAAAGAGGCCTGGAACAGATGCTTCTCTAGTACCCTTGAAGGATGCATGGTCCTGCAGACTCCTTGATTTTGGACTGTGGCCTCCAGAACTATGAGACAAATATTGAGATAAAACTGTTGTTCTAAGCCACCCAGTTTGTGTGTGTTTTGTTCTAGCAGTCTGTGGATTAAGTGATGGTTCCTATGGCCAGAATTCTCACCTGGCCCTGATCAGCTAGCTCACTACACACATGTGGGCAATATGTTGCTATTGATTCTATATAAAGAGCTCCACCCAGTGCTCTATGTGGCATGGTGGCATGGCCACACGGCTGCTGCATGGCTGCACAGCTGCAAGGCTCCAGGAGAGCAGAGACTGGAGTGGTGGCATCACCAAGGGCAGAAACTGAGATGGCTGCAGGGGCAGAGAGGCCCAGAGGCAGAGACCAGCTTGCTGCATGCAGACTCACTCTGAGTGGACAGGATTCTAGTGATTGACCTGCCACCATGGGAATAAAGTTGGGTATAGACCCTTTCACCCCAAGAATGTTCCATTGTCATTCTTTGGTCTCACTGAATTCATAGTGAACTTGCCCAGGGCTGAAACCCATTGGCAAGACACAGTCCTAGAAAACTAGGACACCTGCTGTAAGCTCTCTTCCTCTTTTCCTAGTGTAGGGAAAATAAAAGTTCCTATGGCCAGTATCCTCACCTGACCCTAATGTACTTGGTAATGTGATTGGCCTACAGGTAGGCTAATGCTTATATACTGGTTGGCAATATGCCATTTTTGCTGGTGTTACTATATAAAGAGATCCACCTAGTGCTCTGTCTAGAGGCAGAGATGGAGACAGATTGTGAACACCCAAGAGGCAAATGAGATTCCAGTACTCGACCTGCTACCATGAGAATAAAGCTTGGTATAAACCCTTTTACCCCTAACATTCCATTGTTATTTGGTCTCACTGAATCTAGAGTGAACTTGCTCAGGGGCAACCCTCCTCAGGTGAGACACCTAGTGACCCAGTGCCTTTGTAGCTTCTGTGGTACCCACTTGCAGTAATGGGAAGTGTCTCAAGTATCCACCCACTGAAACTCTAATTTCCAAAATGCCAGTACTTCAGTGAGTTATCAGGGAAGAACTAAGATCTGATAAACCTAAAGTCAAGTCAAAAAGTGCTGACTTACACCAATACAATGTGTCGTAACTCATGGAGATTAGTCCAGATGCTTTTTAATTCATAGGAATGAATCTCTATGGATGCATTCTCAGGCAATATAAAAGGTAGGCAAGGTAAATAATCTTAGGTGAAGGCACCATCTCAAGGTTTCTTAAATGACACCAGTTGAATGGCCACTCATTTTTACTTGCAAGTGTCCATGCTGGCAAGCAAACAACTTCTCTCCTAGGAAAAGGTGCAGGCCAGTGTATACATCTTACAGATGAATACTGATCGCCTACAGGGTAGCACTGAGTGGTAAACCATCCAAAAAATTCATATTGTCATTATCCAACCTTTGTTTCCATGCTAATATTGGAAATGCTAAGACCAGAATGACATGTGTAAAGATGATTTTCTGGTTCTATTTATCAAAAAAGGGAGAAAGTCAAAGGACTGATATTGTCTCAATTTGCAGAGAGCTGAAAAATGTCTGAACAGAGGATTGGGGACACATTTATCACATGAGGCCAAAAGAAAGCATTTGGTAGAAACAAGCAATAATTTGGATGCCTTTTATTTTTTTGTGTTGTCTGATTGCTGTGGCTAGGACTTCCAGTACTTTCTCCTGATTAATTAGAGGGAAAGATTTCAGCTTTTCAACCACCAAGTATGATGTTAGCTGTGGGTTTCTAATAGATGGCTTTTTTTATGGTAAGGTATGTTCCCTCTATGCTCATGTTCTTGAGCATTTTTATCATGAATGGATGTTGAATCTGTCTGGTTTCTTTTAATGAGCATAATAACATGTTTGAGATTCATCTATTTTGTTGCTTTTATCAACAGTTCATTCTTCTTTATTAATACTGTCTAGTATTCCATTGTATGGATTAAAGTACTAATTTTTGTATGGAACACATTTTTCCTTTTCTCTTGTAATACTGCTGGCTCATATAGTGAGTGCATGTTTAATCTTATATGAATCTGTCAAACTTTTTCCAAAGTGGTTGTACCATTTTGCATTTCCATGGCAACGTATGATTTCCAAAGACTACATCCTTGACAAAACTTGGTATTGTCTTTTTAACTTAGGCATTCTGATGCATGTATAGTAATGTTTCCTTGTGCCTCTAATTTGCATTTCCCTGATGACTAGTGAAGCTGAGCATCTTTTTTATGTACTTGTTTTCCATTTGAATGTCTTCTTTTGTGAAATCTGTTTGTTTCTTTTGTCCATTACTTAATTGGGTTGTTTACCTTTTTAAGCTACAAGATTTTTTTCTATTTCCTGCATAGAAGTCCTTTATCAGATATATATTTTTAAAATACTTTTTTTCCCAGTAAAGAAGAAATTCTTAAGCAGGAAATACCTCAGTTCAGGGGAAACAGTGGGTCCCAAATCCAGGCAGTTGAAACACTTAGATCAACATGTCAGCAGCAAAGAGTACTGAAGTATGAAGCTCATTCTGAGGCAGCAATTCTCACCCAAACATTATTCTTTTATATACTTACTTGCAGTACATAAACAGCCCACTATATTTAGTTAAGAGGCAACTCCACCTGAAAGGAAAGAAATTAAATGGAGAGGAAGGCAGTGTCAATTCTGGCTGCCAGCAGGAAATAGAATATTTTTATGGCATTTGCCACATAGCATCTGAGGACCAAGGAGGAAGAGAAAGTAACTCAGGAGAAAGGGGGGATTAGTAAGAAACTAAAAGGAACTTGAGGCAAATGGGAATGGTGGCTGTAGTATCCATGGAGAAAGTTAGCTTTCAGAGAGTAAGTCCTAGCAAGACAGTAGAAAATTCAGACCCTTTCTGGGCAAGTATTGGTAATCCAAAGAAAGGCTAAGTCCAAGATTGATGGGATGGTAAAATGGGGGCACATATTCAGAAGTCTAAAGCATAGAGAGTAGGAGAGACAACGAAGACAGTATACTTCCAGGAAATATGTAGGAAAACAAGGCAGGAAGGAAAAAGACGAAGATCCAGTCCCAAGACACTAAAACATTGGCAGAATTAAGAAATAGAAGATTCATTAGTCAGTTGACTCAGAAAAGAGAAAAGCTCCTCCTCAGGTACCTGTGGCCTTGAGAAAGCAGAAGACACCTGGCAGAAGACAGTAAAGAGGTGGCTTCCCACAGTGATATTACTATAGGTGGGAAAGAAGGCTGCTTCTCCGTAAAGTCACTGCCTAACATAACTGTTTCCAAACTCCACTGATTTGTGGGATTAAAAAGAATTATTAATGTGCAAATAGACTGATTTTTTAATTTCAGGGGAGGGGCAGCTGCAGGCTAACTAGTTGCCTATTAGAAATATTGAAAATGGGGCTAGGGTCTGGGACAGGGACTGAGAGACAGGTTGACAAGATAGCAAAGTCATGAGAATTTGCTGACCAACCCAGTCTTCTATTGTGATATCAAGGAAGAACGGAGCCTGATGGCTCATGACTATGTGACTAGCATTTATATATCACTTGTATGTTTTGCTTCTTCCTCCAGAAATGTTGCAATAGAAAACTTAGTGAGTTTGTAGACAGAACCTTAGTCAATATCCTACTCTGCAGTGTCCTAGGGTTGACTTAGTATACATGGAAGTCAGCCAGATCTCATGGGTGGGTCATTAAACTAGAACTGTTGTCTTGCACATCAGAACCTTCATGTGTGACCTTGACCTAAGGTAAGGCTTCAGTCTGTCAAGAGGAAGGACCTCCACTTAAAGGACTGTTTTTCAAAAAAGAAACAATACAATCCCTTCTGGTTTCTACTTGATTAGAATGTTATGAGGATTCTAAAAATAATATCTATAGAGAACTTTGATCTCCTTCAATAAAAGTGTTGTATAAATATAACTGAAGGGATTCTGGTAGGCAAACATTGTGATATTGTATATACATTCAGATGTTTTTTTAACTTGACTTGTGTCCAGAGGTATGGATAGGTATATAGCAAATGCTCAGTGCTTGATATTTAACTCAATCCCATCTTTTAAAATAAGGCATGGAGTAGATTTTCATCAAAGCTCAGGGATCTGAATTGTAGACTCCCCTCACAATGAAAAGTAAAACTAAGCTAGGGGAGTCCTATGTGACAAATATTCTTATGAGAACTTTATACATAATTTGAATTATTGATATGGTGCATCTTTCAGTTAAATGATTGCCAATCAATATTATTTCAAGTGTTTTTTTCTGTGTTCAAGTTGAGGTTTTACGTAATTATAAAGGTTTTAGCATTTCATGAAACATTGTAAGATGATTTGGTTTTAACAGTGTGCTGGTATTTAATTCAGAATGAGATCAAGGCACAAAAATGGGGTGCTCTTGAACTTTGAAGGAGAAAATATCATTCGTATTTTGTATGTGTATGTGTATGTATTTCCTCTAAGCTTTAAACATGAGGTGGTTATATAAAGGGGACTTCTGAAAAAAGGAAAAGATGAGAATGGAGTGAACACTTCAAACAAAGGTTAGTTTGAAGTCAGTAGTATATTCACTAGGAGCAATAGGAAACAAAGTTGTGGAGGAAAAAGGAGAACAAGAAAATGAGGAAGCAGTTAATATAATGATTGGGGTCAGGCTGTAACAATGAAATCAAGAAATTTGAATCTGATGGAGAAAACCATGGGTAGCTATAAGAGGGGCATTTAAAACAGGAAATGACATTAGAGAAGGTAATTTTAGTATAGTTAAAGGAGGTAGCAGATAAAGGTGTGAAGAGAAAGAATCAATTTTAAAAGTGTCTCAGAAGTAAGATAAATATTTTTTTGAGGGGTGGGAAAAAATGATGAAAAACCTAGTTGAGTGTTACATGGCTATTGCATGCAAGATTCTACCCAGAGTTATGCCCTTTTTTTGGACATTGTACTTTCATTGGAGCACTGATCAATCAGAGGTTATTCAAGTCACCAAGGTGGTGAGAAATGGCAGCTCTTTTCAGATATCTGTAGGTCCACCATAGGGAAGAGAGATCATACTTGGCTTTACATTGTTCAAGAGAAATAGACCCAAGGAAAGTAAGAGGGAAGCAGATTTTGCTTAATATAATGTTCTAACATTAGATATGCTCCTGTAACAGAATTGGCTATTATAAAGTAATACTTTCCCATCTTTGCAAGTATTTAAGCAGAGAATATTTAGAAAGTTGACTAACTAATTGGATGGGGTTTTTTTTACCTTATAAGGTCCTTTTGACTGGAGGAACATGTAATTTGTAGATAGTGAACTGAGGCCTCACAGCCATGATGCTGCATTCTGGTCTTTCATGGGGAGAAGAAGAGAGTGGCTACTCTCCTGGCACCAACACCTGTCAGGAGGAAAGGAAGCCAGACATGCTTGCTGTGATCACCTTTTGGTACAAACCATTGGCTGGTGCCCTGAGCATCAGCTACTTTGCTTTTTACCTCTCCTTACTTATTATTATTTCTGGGGCTCCAAGCAAAGTTACTGAAGGCCTTTCCCCCTCTTTCTTAATTATAACATGATACCAGTTAGGGTCCAAGCAGAAAACGGGCAGGTATTTCCTCAACTTGAGGAAAATTTAATAAAGGAACTGCTTACAAAGGTGTGGGCAGTGTTTACAGAAACTAAGGGATGGTATACTCCCCCAGCACTAGCAATAGGGGGAGCCATTACAACCCCAGGCCTGAAGATGGTGGGAATAGACTGCAGATCGAGGAGAGGGTAGTTATGTGGAGAGGACTACATGAAAGGAGAGTCTGCAGCCAACACACAGCAACGGAGCCAGGGAAAGAAAGAACTCAACTTCACTCTTCGTGCCTCTCACTACCAAAGCTGACCATGAGCTGGGTGTGAAGGGAGCCAGCCAACATCTATATGGAGTCAGCTTCCTAGGGCACAGAGCAGGGCAGAGCTGAGGAGAGAGTAAATCTGGAGGGGCTAATGGGAGAAACCATAGAAAGCAAATTCTTCCATGAGGTACCTCTGGTGCTTAGCAATAGTTTTACTCTTAGGAAAGTGTCGTTGTATCTTGGAAGAGCTCAGGCCTTTTGCTAGCCACCCTGAGCTTATGCCCGCCAGGGTCATAGCTCTGCAGGGTTTATCCTGATTGATGGTCAGTGTTTAGTCCCCTCCACCTTCAAGGAAGGATACATAGTAATTTTATAGAAAGCAGGACATGTAGGAGTCCTTCATTTTAGTCAGCAATTAAGAGTTTCCCTGATTAGAGCAGTGGAGAAACACCCAGACAGAAAGGCATGTTTACTGTGAAGTAACTGAAGCTTAAGCTTTGAAGCTCCTTACTTGCTTGGGTCTTTGTGAATATTGGGAGTTGCTGCAGTTGTAGAATGTTCTAAGGAGGGAGGGAAGTCAAACTGCATTTCTGGTAAACTGAACAGAGACGTATCAGCAGAAAGGGATCTGGACTTTCAAGACTCTAGTAATCTGTCAGGAATATTTTTTCTTATCCTTAGTAAATATTCATTTTTTCACCTTTTTGTGCTTGCATATTATAACAACAAGCATAATCTTTTCTAAAACATTACTCCTATTTTCAACCAAAATTCATTATTGCTCCTAAAGGTATGAGTTTACTTCTGATCTTAGAAGCAAACATTTCACAAGTTATCTGTTAAAATTAATTGTAAAAAGTAATAATAAGTATATATGTAATTATAATAAAGGAGTATTAATTATTAACATAATAACCACTCTGTCCTTTATGTCTAGTCATCTGTGAGTCTCTAGAGCACTCCGTTGTACCCTCAAATTATTTTAACATGACTTAATCTCACTCTTCACTCAATCCTCTGTCAACATCTTTTCTAATATTAATGCTCATGCTAATGATACTCCTAATACACAGGTTGCACAATTCCTCAATTACTTCCTTTTTTTAAAATTAAGGTATCATTGACATACACTTTTATGAAGGTTTCACATGAAAAATATTTTGGTTACTACATTCACTCATATTATCAAGTCCTCCCCATATCCCATTGAAGTCACTGTCCATCAGCAAGGTAAGATGCCACAGAGTCACTACTTGTCTTCTCTGTGCTACACTGTCTTCCCTGTGATACCCCTACACCATGTGCACTAATCATAATATCCCTCAATCCCCTTCTCCCTCCCTCTGCTCCCACCCTCCCTCACCCTTACCTTTGGTAACTGATAGTCCCTTCTTAAAGTCTGTGAGTCTGCTGCTGTTTGTTCCTTCACTTTTGCTTCATTGTTACACTCCACAAATGAGGGAAATCATTTGATACTTGTCTTTCTCCACCTGGCTTTTTTCACTGAGCATAATACCCTCTAGCTCCATCCATGATGTTACAAATGGTAGGATTTGTTTTCTTCTTATGACTGAGTAGTATTTCATTATGTACATGTACCACATCTTCCTTATCCATTCATGTACTGATGGACAGTTAGGTTGCTTCCATATCTTGGCTATTGTAAATAGTGCTGCAATAAACATAGGGGTGCATATGTCTTTTTGAATCTGAGAACTTGTTTTCTTTGGGTAAATTACTGGAGTGGAATTCCTGGGTCAAATGGTATTTCTATTTTTAGTTTTTTGGGGAACCTCCATATTGCTTTCCACAATGGTTGAACTAATTTACATTCCTACCAGCACTGTAGAAGGGTTCCCCTTTCTCCACATCCTCCCCAGCATTTGTTGTTGTTTATCTTTTGGAAGTTGGCCATCCTAACTGATGTGAGGTGATATCTCATTGTGGTTTTAAGTTGCATTTTCCTGATAATTAGCAATGTGAACCATCTTCCATGTGCCTGTTGGCCATCTGAATTTCTTCTTTGGAGAATTGTCTGTTCATATCCTCCGCCCATTTTTTAATAGGGTTATTTGCTCTTTGGGTATTGAGGCATGTGAGTTCTTTGTATATTTGGATGTTAACCACTTATGGGATGTGTCATTTACAAATGTATTCTTCCATATTGTAGGATGCCTTTTTGTTCTTTTGATGGTGTCCTTTGCTGTAAAGAACCTTTTAAGTTCAAAGTATTCCCATTTGTTCATTTTTGCTTCTGTTTCCCTTGCCCAAGGAGAAGCATTCAAGAAAATTTGCTCATGTTTATATTCAAGAGATTTTGCTTATGTTATGGTTTCATGACTTCCATTCAGGTCTTTAATCCATTTTGAGTTTACTTTTGTGCATGGGATTAGACAATAATCGAGTTTCATTCTCTTGCATGTAGCTGTCCAGTTTTGCCAACACCAGTTATTGAAGACACTGTCATTTCCCTATTGTATATCCAGGGCTCTTTTATCATATATTAACTGACCATATATGCTTGGGTTTGTATCTGGGCTCCCTAGTCTATTTCATTGATCTATGGGTCTGTTCTTGTGCCAGTACCAAATTGTCTTGATTACTGTGGCTTTGTAGTAGAGCTTGAAGTCAAGGAGCATAATCCCCCCAGCTTTATGCTTCCTTGTCAGGATTGCTTTGGCTATTCGGGGTCTTTTGTGGTTTCATATATTTGTTCCAGTTTGTTGAAGAATGCTATTGGTATTTTGATAGGGATTGCATAGAATCTGTAAATTGCTTCAGGTAGGATGGACATTTTGACAATATTAATTCTTCCTATCCATGAGCATGGAATGAATTTCCATTTATTGGTATCTTCTTTAATTTCTCTCATGAGTGTCTTGTAGTTTTCAGGGGATAGGTTTTTCACTTCCTTGGTTAGGTTTATTCTGAGGTATTTTATTCCTTTTGATGCAATTGTAAATGGAATTGTTTCCTTGATTTCTCTTTCTGCTAGTTCATCATTAGTATATAGGAATGCAACAGATTTCTATGTATTAATTTTGTATCCTGCAACTTTGCTGAATTCAGCTATTAGTTCTAGTAGTTTTGGAGTGGATTCTTTATGGTTTTCTATGTACAGTATCATGTCATCTGCAAAGAGTGACAGTTTAACTTCTTCTTTACCAATCTGGATGCTTTTTATTTCTTTGTGTTGTTTTATTGCCATGGCCAGGACCTCCAGTACTATGTTGAATAAAAGTGGGGAGAGTGGGCATCTGTGTCTTGTGCCCAATCTTAAAGGAAAAGCTTTCAGTTTCTTGCTGTTAAGTATAATGTTGGCTGTGGGTTTGTCATATATGGCCTTTATTATGTTGAGATACTTGTCCTCTATACCCATTTTGAGAGTTTTTATCATGAATGGGTGTTGAATTTTGTCAAATGCTTTTTCAGCATCTATGGAGATGATCATGTGGTTTTTGTGTTTGTTTTTGTTGATGTGATGGATGATGTTGATGGATTTTCGAATATTGTACCATCTTTGCAACCCTGGAATAAATCCTACTTGATCATAATGGATGGTCTTTTTGATGTATTTTTGAATTTGGTTTGCTAATATTTTGTTGAGTATTTTTGCATCTCTGTTCATCAGGGATATTGATCTGTAATTTTCTTTTTTTTCTGATGTCTTTGCCTGATTTTGGTAATAGGGTGATGCTGACCTCATAGAATGAGTTTGGAAGTATTCCCTCCTCTTCTACTTTGTGGAAAACTTTAAGGAGGATGGGTATTAAGTCTTCATTAAATGTTTGATAAAATTCAGTGATGAAGCTATCTGGTCCAGTGGTTTTCTTCTTAGGTATGTTTTTGATTACCTATTTAATTTCATTGCTGGTAATTAGTCTGTTCATATTTTCTATTTCTTCCTGGGTCAGTCTTGGAAGGTTGACTTTTTCTAGAAAGTGTTCCATTTCTCCTAGGTTATCCAGTTTGCTAGCATATAATTTTTCATAGCATTCTCTCATAATTCTTTGTATTTCTGTGGTGTCCGTAGTGATTTTTCTGTTCTCATTTCTGATTTTGTTTATGTGTACAGACTCTCTTTTTTTCTTGGTAAGTCTGTCTAAGGGTTCACCTATTTTGTTTATTTTCTCAAAGAACCAGCTCCTTCTTTCATTGATTTTTTTCTATTGTTTTATTCTTCTTGAATTTATTTATTTATGCCCTAATCTTTATTTTATCCCTCCATCTACTGACTTAGGATGTCACTTGTTCTTTATCTAGTTTCATTGTGAGTTTAGACTCTTCATATGGGATTGTTCTTCTTTCCTGAGATAAGCATATTGCAATATACTTCCCTCCTAGCATGGCCTTCACTGCGTCCCATCGATTTTGCAGTGTTGAGTTATTGTTGTCATTTGTCTCCATATATTGCTTGATCTCTGTTTTTATTTGGTCATTGATTCAGTGATTATTTAGACACATGTTGTTAAGCCTCCATGTGTTTGTGGACTTTTTTGTTTTCTTTGCATAATTTATTTCTAGTTTCATACCTTTGTGGTCTGAGAAACTGGTTAGTATAGTTTTAATCTTTTTGAATTTTCTGAGGCTCTTTTTGTGGCCTAGTATATGATCTATTCTTGAAAATGCCCCATGGGTCCTTGAGAAAAATGTGTATCCTGCTGCTTTTGGGTGGAGTATTCTGTAGATGTCTTTTAGGTCCACATGTTCTAACCTGTTGTTCAGTGTCTCTGTCTATTTACATATTTTCTGTATGGTTGATCTGTCCTTTGGAGTGAGTGGTATGTTGAGGTCTCCTAAAATGAATGCATTGTGTTCTATTTCCCTTCAATTCTGTTAGTATTTGTTTCACATACGTAGGTGCTTCTGTGTTGGGTGCATAGATATTTATAATGGTTATATCCTCTTGTTGGTCTGACCCCTTTATCATTATGCAATGTCCTTCTTTGTCTCTTGTGACTTTCCTTGTTTTGAAGTCTATTTTGTTTGATACAAGTACTGCAACTCCTGCTTTTTCTCCCCTATTAGTTGCATGAAATATCTTTTATCATCCCTTCACTTTTAGTCTTTGTGTTTGTGTTTGAAGTGAGTCTTTTGTAGGCGCCATATAAATGGGTCTTGTTTTTTATGCATTCAGTGACTCTATGTCTTTTGATTGTTGCATTCAGTCCATTTACATTTAGTGCAATTATCAATAGGTATGTACTTATTGCCATTGCAGGCTTTTGATTCGTGGTTACCAAAGGTTCAAGGGTAGCTTCCTTATTATCTAACAGTCTGACTTAACTCACTTAGAATGCTATTACAAACACAATCTAAAGGTTCTTTTTTTTCTCCTCCTTTTTCTTCTTCCTCCATTCTTTATATATTAGGTATTATATTTTGTACTCTCTCTATTCCTTGACTGACTTTTGGGAGTAGTTTAATTAATTTTGCATCTGCTTAGTAATTAATTGTTCTACTTTCTTTACTGTGATTTGATTACCTATGGTTACAGTTTTTTAGCCTTAGGAACACTTTCATCTATAGCAGTCCCTCCAAAATACACTGTAGAGGTGGTTTGTGGGAGGTAAATTCTCTCAGCTTTTGCTGATCAGAAAATTGTTTAATTCCTCCTTCAAATTTAAATGATAAATCTTGCTGGGCAGAGTATTCTTGGTTTGAGACCCTTCTGTTTCATTGCATTAAATACATCATGCCACTCCCTTCTGACCTGTAAGGTTTCTGTTGAGAAGTCTGATGATAGCCTGATGGCTTGTCCTTTGTATATGATCTTTTTTCTCTCTCTGGCTACTTTTAATAGTCTGTCCTTATCCTTGATCTTTGCCATTTTAATTATCATAGTCTTGGTGTTGTCTTCCTTGGGTCCCTTGTGTTGGGAGATCTGTGCACCTCCATGGCTTAAGAGACTATCTCCTTCCCCAGATTGGGGAATTTTTCAACAATTACCTCCTCAATAATACTTTCTATCCCTTTTTCTCTCTTCTTCTTCTTCTGGTACCCCTGTAATGTGAATATTGTTCTGTTTGGATTGGTCACACAGTTCTCTCAATATTCTTTCATTCCTAGAGATCCTTTTTTCTCTCTGTGCCTCAGCTTCTTTGTATTCCTTTTCTTTAATTTCTATTTCATTTACTGTCTTCTCTACTTCATCTAATCTGCTTTTAAATCCCTCCATTATATGTTTCATTTCAGATGCTGCATTCTTCAATGTTTGTGTCTCATTCCTGAATTTCTCCCTGAGTTCTTGAATATTTTTCATTAGCTCCATGACCATTTTTATAATTTTTATTTTGAAATCTCTTCCAGGAAGATTGGTGAGTTCAATTTCACTTGGACCTCTTTTGTGGGATTTTGGTTTGAACCAGGTTCCTTTGATGTTTCGTATTTGTAGGTGGTACCCTGTAGTGCCCACAAGCTCTACTCTCTGGAGCTGCTCAGCCCCTGGATTGATGGCAAGGGGAGGATAGAGCTGTTTCCTGCTTCCTGGATTCAATGCGTCTCTCCACTGCCCGAGCCAGTGGGCAGAGCATGCAGCAAGACGCCTCTGTGCTTTGTACTTGTAGCTGTGGTAGGTGGGGCCACCCTCTGACTGGCCAGTGCAATGGCAGGGGCAGCCGGTTTGCATGTTGGTGCCAGCTGGGAGGAAGGCTCAGCAGGCTGCGTATCATGGTGGGGACTTGGAGCTGCATAGCTAGCCAGGGGGATGCAGTACCTGAAGCTCCTAAAAGTTCCCAACCTGCTGGGTATAGTGAGCCCAGACAATTTTGCCCACCTGTCCTTTCTCCTGAGCAGCAAACTCTGTGCAATCCTTGCCCCTTTAGCAGCACTCTCACTGTTAGAAAGTCTCTCAGACTACCCACCTTTCTTTTGTTCTAGAGTAGTTGGATGTGGATCCCTGCTTTCTGCAAATGGCTGGAATCTCAGTCTCTCCAAGTATTCAGCCTGTCTTACTTTTCCAACCCCACTAATCTCTAGAGCACCATGCAATGTAGGTTCATGCTCCCAAAGCAGAGCTCCAGGGTTGGGTGTTCAGCATTTCTAGGCCTCCTCCCTTTCTCTGCTCCATTTCTCTTCCTCCGTCTGGTGAGCTGGGGTGAGAGAATGGCTTGGGTCCTTCTGGTCACAGCTTTGGTACATTACCATTTCTCTTGACATCTCCTGGTTTCTCCAGGGTTATGCAGTCTGGTTCAGCCTTATTTCCCATTGCTCTTTCAGGATTTGATATATTTGTTCTATTTTCATATTATATGTGGTTTTGGGAGGAGTTTTCTGTCTAACCTCTCATGGCACCATATTTAATCCATCTCCCTGTAAATATTCATTTTTGTACCTAGCTTTGTAATTTTACATTTTTATAATTAAAAGGGTTAACCAGAGACTATAAGCTTAAGGCCCACAAAATGTGGATTTTCCTTAGCTACATGAAATTTTAATCATACTCAAACCAGGTAAGCAGTCAGTTTGTAATGTAAGGGTGTGATGACTCCAGTATGGAGAGTCAGAGGGGTTTTGTATCGAAGCACATGCAAAGTTTACACATGTGTGAGAATAAGCCCAGGTGTAGCTTGTATCTGTGCATAAAAGAATGGCTCCCCTGTACCAGCAAACAAACATCATGGAATCAAAATTTACCCTTTGACACCTTCAGACATCTGCTTTCTCTCCTTCACATCAGTGTTCCTTGAACACACACTTTATACAAGATGTATCCAACTCTTAGCCACATCTAGGGCTCTGTCTTTAATTAACTTTGTGCCCCTTCTCCTTCTGTGCCTGCCATCCCTAGAAGCTGCCACCCTCAACTAGGATATGAATAGCAACTTCATCAAAAATTCAGAGGGCAATTTCCAATGTTGTATTGCAACTTCTGACCTAAAGCCTCACCAGTCCATTAGTTCTCCCTTTGGGAGTGACTAGTACTACTTCCTCAAAAGTGCTGTCTTCTATGGGGTCATTTGCTTTGGGGATTCTATTTTATTACTTCCCCATGTCTATTGGAGTACCTCAGTATTTTTTTCCTGAGTAAATTCCAGGAATCGGTGCCTTTGCATTAGATTAGGTACTGCCCATACTGAGATGACACATATTTCCCTTCAGTCTTTCTCCTCAGTTTTCATTTTGCCAAACTTTTGCAGCTTCTTTCTACTTTCTTCTCCCTCTAACCCAAATCTCTGTTCAGTTCATATAATGAAATCTTCTATCTGGAGCATTGCAACAAGCATTGATTAAAAACCTTTAATCAATGCACAGAGTGACTATAACACAGGCATATCAAGCCACTCATCTGACATACTACTCCATTCCTTAAGACTCTGTAGTGGCCTTCTACGACCCTGTGAAGCACATCCAAACTGCTTTCCAGGAGTCACATCACTTCTTCATTTAAGATTCACTTGCTCAAATCTCCTTTTGTCTAATTCCATCCCTATTTTTTCTACAGCTGCATGATGCATCCATAGCTGCTGCTTTGTGCCAGACTCCATCCATCCTATATACTTCATTTGACCTCAATTAACTTTCAGCAACCACATGAAGTGGTTGCTGTTATTATCTCTATTTCATGGGTGAGCCTTAGAGAGGGTGAGTAAATTGCCCAAAGTTATAGACTTGGTGAGGGTCTCAGAGTGTTTGAACCCAGGTGTCTCCAATCTCAGAGTTCATGCTCCTAATCACTGTGCCAGTGTTTCTCAGATTATGGGTTATTTGACATCTACATCAGGATCCACTGGAGTGCTGTTTAAAGGGCAGATTCCTCGGCCCTACCCCATATCTACTTAAATGATGAAAAGGGATCAGTTATATGAAGGTCTAGTGAAGAAATATTATAGTCAGAGAGAACAGCAACTCCCAAGATTGCAAAAAACAAGAAACAGAATGAAGGCCAGTGAGGCTGAGGCAGAGTGAGACCAGAGAGGTGGAAGGGAACAGATCACGAGGCTCTGGAGGCTTTGGATGTTTCATTTAGTTGGATGGGAAGCCCTAGGGAAGTTGTAAGCAGATAAATAATAAATTCTGCCTTACATTTTGACAGATGATAGTTTCTCACTAAAGAGCTGTGGAGTTGTTGCCAGAAACCAGCTGCCCAACCAAGGCATCTCCTGATTATCAAGAGAGGCCATTGATGAATTCTTGTCACTGGAATGTGATCAGGAATGATACATATGTCACTCTTGAGCAAAAGTATCAAAGGAACAGACATTACCTGCTTCAGTCTCTCTCTCCCCTTTTACCAGTTTGATAGATGTTAACTTCATGAATTGAAGATAACTGGGCTTTGCCCTATCCCAACCTGGCACTGACAGGAAACCCATATATGGGACTATTAGTTGAGCAATAAATAAAATTCATATTACTCAAATTTGGGGGTTTGCTTGTTACAGTAGCTACTGCTACCTTAGATAACATGAGAAATATGACTTATGCTTTACCAAGATGACATTGCCTGCTGTGTAGAGAATAGCCTGGAGGTGGTAGACGGTGGCTGCAAGAGCAGGGAGAACATTTAGGTAGTTCTGATGGGACTGATGGTGTCTAAGATTAGGTTGGTGGCACTGGAGTGGTGTGGAGATACTAGATATACTTTGGAAGAACTTTCCCTGAAACCAGTAAGATGCATGGATAGATTAGATGTCGGGTGTGACAGGAGAGAGTAACCAAAACCTGCAAGGTTTTCAGCTTGAACTTATTGAAAAAAGAGATGCCATTTGCTGAGATGGAGGCTAGAACTCTTCAAATTCTCCTTTGCTTGCAGTTGTCCCAGTCAATGCAATTTTCTCTAATGATCTCCTAGCTGTAGCCTTTAGACCACATTATTCATCATCTATGGCCTCATCTGTACTCTACAGACTCTATATGTACTTCACATGTTGACACTCAAAGAAAAACTTGTCCTATACTCTCTCAACTTGAAAAACTGACAACTTGATAAAATGAAACTTGTAAACATGAAAAATGTCAATTTTAACCTCAAATGGGTTTGCTTTTCTCATTCTTATCAGGATGGAGGACAAATAGAGTAGGCTTGTGTCTTTCATTTCTGTAATTAGGAAATAAAGGTGATGGTGTGAATCATCAAGTTTCTGTTAGTTCTGGGCTACCTTGATTTTTAATATGGTTACAACACACTTTATGACCATAATAGCTCTGACGGGATTTATGTTTATTGCTTCATTTCGTCTCTGTGTCCTTTGAATGTAGTGGGCCACTCAGTGTCACAGTGCCTCCAGGAGAGGTTTCAGTATGTTTACCTCATCCTTCACTGGATTTTACTTACCATGGTATCTCTGGCAGAGTTGTGTAATTGGGACCTTTGAGAGAGAATTCCCTGTGCAAGAGGGACAGGGTAGAAGAAAGAGATAATGTGGATGAAAAAGAGATATATGAGTAGATGTGAAAAAGGGGGAGAAAAAGTATGATAATTGAGCATTTATTTTATAATTAGCCAAACAGTCAGTATATATATCAGAGTCTTACTTCAAGACCTTATTTTATTGTTCCAAGAACTGAGGAGCCAAGCATTAGATATGGCCTATACCCTCAAAAGGTTTGCAATCCAGTTAGTGAGACCCAGAGCAAATGGGACAATAATTCAAGATTCTTTCCAACAAAGATTAGACCTGTAAGTGCTGTAGGGGTTGGAAATGAGCCTACTCTTTCAGGCTGGAGTAGTCAGCTGCTGATGGTTCTCCCCATGGGTCCCAGGAGGGGTGGCTATTTCTTTTGGAACATGATCATGGGAGTAGCCCAGGTGTCTACCAGGGGCTGGTAAAAGAGAACCCCAAAAAAAGGTAAGGTTCCTGGAACTAGATTCAAGGGACAGGCTTTACATATGAATATGCATTATGGTTTAGGGGAAGTCCTATAGTTTTTCTCCTTCACTTCCAAGTGAACCATCACTATGACACTTGAGTCTTCTCTGACCATCACAGCTATCCATAAGCATGCACAAGTGGAATTAAGCCAAGTCTCCAACTATGAAATAGTTGGTCTTTTCCCTTTTATATCTCTTTAGTCTTAGGAGAGATGGGGACTGAGAATGAAGGGAGAAGACACAGAAAGGGGAAGCTCATTAGATATCCCTTGGAAAGCTATTCCTGCTAAGTGGTCACTTCCTACTTGCCTTCTTACGCCTTGTCTCTTCTGTTCACACATACTCTATCACTTGCCATCTGTTTTCATCCCAGTTACTGGGCATTGGATATGAATCTACAACCAACTGAGTGAGAGAAATGTGCAGATGTAATGACTCTAAAAACGTTCATTTGTTCATTCACTCATTCATCCATTCATGGTGTCTGATCCAAAGATGAAGAAGACATGGCCCACGGCCCTCAAGGAGCTCTATCTGTGGAAACCATAATACGTGTTAAGGTGGTAACTGCAATGTGAGAACAAAATACTCAGGATGCAGCAAGTTGGACTAATTAGTCTCATGGATGTTTGTCTGTGTGTTGTAAGCATGAGACTGTGACAAAAGATGAGTTTCACAGGACATGGTATTGGAGGACTCTTGAAAGGTGGGTAAGGCTTCATCATGCAGAGAAAGGGGAAAGGCCAAGGGAAGACAGGAAACAGCATATGAAAAGACATTATATTCTATTTAAATCTAGAAATTCTGTGCTCAGGATATTCTTGGCTGAATAAATCAGTATGTGTAATCATACCATAATATAATGATTTACTAGTGGCAGTAATAGCTTATATTTTAACCATGGAATCTCTCACTGGTATCATTAGTGATGTGAGCTAGAAACTTGAGCATACTCTAAAACATAAAGTCATTTGTAAAATAAGGCATGGTTTATACTTTGTTTTATCTGTTTTAGTTTTAGTTTTGACCTATAATTTGACATTGTACTACTTACTAGGTATAATGTAGTTGCTACAAATGAAAAGCTAGAAAAATTAATGGTAAGTAACCTAAACAAAACTTAAGTAAAACCATTTAATGTCCCACTAGATGGCATAAGAAGAACCTAGAATAGCATAATACCAAATTCTCATGCTAGGATGAAAAAAAAGAAGTTTCTATTTATATGGTTTCATGATTCTGAGTATTTTTTTTCTTAAAGGCAAATACTCTATAAGCAATATCTTTGTAGTTATATTTCTTTAACAGTGATTTACTTTAAAGAAGGTAATACGTGCATGTGGTTTAAAATTCATAATATATGGGAGAAATGGTAAAAGTTTATCAAATTCCCTTTTTTTAAAATATGAAAACCATTCTTTTTTCATCAAGCTAGTTTTTTCATTTGTTTTAAAATTTTCATGGCTAACATATTCCCAAATGGTTCTTGGGGCACTCAGAGTTTATCTGAATGACATCACTCTCACAGATTCCTGACATGGGAAAGAAAATAAAAGTTAATAATTCTGTATTACTGTGACTCTAGAAGACAAGGCACTGTCACCCACTCCCTACAGATTTTACAGAGCAATCAAAAGTGAAGCAATCCATCGTAACTGATTAGAAGAGGGAACTATCATGTGACCTGTGAAATAAGTCCACATTACATTAACCACTGTTGCCCAAGGTAAAAAGAAATCCTACTAATACTATTCTCTACTACGTGGTCTTTAACAACAGAACCTGTCTAATCCCCATATTATTTTTTAAAAATCATTGAGTCCTGATTAATTTCCTCTATATGTGAACCTTACCCAAGCCCTAATCTAACTCTATTTTAAAAATGTTGATGGAATGTGATTTTTGATAAGCTGGCACAAGTGAATGGAGGGAAACCAGAGCCATATTCAGAAAATTGCACCTAGTTTTTTCTGGGTACACCAGGACTCAAATTTCCCAAAACTACTAACCCTAAGTTACTTGGAGTAGAGCTGCATTGGGTGAGCACCCAGTGTTTAAAATGACAGCTTGATCATGAATATAGAGCCAGGTAAATATGGGACACTCTAAACCACAATCTTTGATATAGCTGATACTATGGCACCACAAGGATTCTATTCAACATGCATTTATTGAATGCCTTCTTCATGCAACACTCTGTGCTGGACCCTCAGCTACATAAAACAATCTGACTCCATAACATTGGTGCAGTAGGTAAGGAGGCAGGAATAGTGTCATTTTCAATAGTGGTCTTTTTCTACAGGAGGGCCTCATAAATCACTGTAGTTTGCAACACTAGGATCAAAAGGACTCTTAACTTGAACCACAGTGCTTCCTGGGAATCATTACTGATGTTCTACTTAACGAATGAGAGTGCCCACTGGATGTGGAAGTACTGCTCCATTCTATTCCAATAATTACAGCAAGCTGAGCAGAAACACCAATTCCTGCCTGATCTCACGGCAGTGCTCACAATGCAGGATTTCTACATTGTGCAACCCTTGGATGCCTTTCATTAGAATCTCCTGGAAGACTTGTTTTAATGCACATCCCTGAGCCCTATATATAGATAATCAGATCACATCTCTAGATTGCTTGACCAGGACTTCACAGCAGAAAACAAGAGTAGACCTGTTACCAACCACAGGTGACACCACCATGGAACTCTAAGAATCATGGTGGAGATTTGGGGACTTTAAGATGTGAGCTCCTAAGCCCAGCTGTGGTCTAGAGACATCCCAGTTTGGGCCTTGACATTAATGCTATCTTATTTTCTGTTGCTTGTATTAGGTAAGTACCAGCTTGCCAATGTCCTCTCCTTGGGTGAACATCAAGGAACTAATTGAATGAAGGCACTGAATATGAATTTTGCTTAAATAACTTATTTATAGGAAATTGTTAAGCTGGAATGCTTTACTTTATTAAGTTTTAATACTAGCAAAAATGATGTGACTCTTTCGTGCTTTTCTTCCCTAATTCATTAAAGCCTAGAAAGAACTATTAGAAGTCCAAATGTGGAGAAGTACCAATATGGAGTCTCCACATATCCTGGTAAGCATTGTTTTGAAACAGAGTTAAGTTTGGGGAACTTGTGAAGAAAGATGGTCAGAAAGTGATTTTTTTTTTTTTAGCTCACAAGATTTTATTGAATTTCTCCTCTTTAAGTAAATAATCAGTGTATATATAATGTCCCCCTCTGCATCCCAGTATTAACATTCATGTTTTGTTATTTTACCTAGATTACAAATAAATCAAGTTTTCTCCTCTGAAGGACAAAAATGCTTACTGAGGGAAAAAAACTAATACAACTAATTTGCAGAGAAATTTAAGTATTTGTAATATCTGTTCTATTTCATTATTGTAGAAGTATGCCTGCTACTTACTTGTAGTAAGCCACCTATTTAGTTTTGCGAACTTTATATAAATGGTGTCCTGGTTACCTGTTCCTGCAGGGCATGCTATCCCAAAACTGCCTTAAAACAACACACCATTTCATTGTATCTTACAGCTTTGTGGGCCAGCAAGTCAGGCTGGACTTGGCTGTTTGATTCTTCTTTGCCACATGGTGTTAGTGGGGGTCAGTTGGTAGTATTCTGCTAGTGGGGAGAGGGCTGGAGGGCTGGCCTTGGCTAGGACCTGGGCTTCCCAGTTTTGTGCATTAGCATGGCTCGGGACTCTGAATGAGTGTTCCCATGAGCTAGATGGAACCCATGTGGCCTTGATGACCTAGTTTTGAAAGTCAGACCTTCATTTATTTCTACTCTGTTAGAAAAAGCAGTCATAACCTCCACCCAGATTTGGGGCATCTGGGGGCCACACTTCTCAGTGTGTAGTTAGGGGTCAGCCAGAGATTTGGGCAAAGTTTATAAACATAATTTGGGGGTTTTCTCCTCCTGTGATTTCTTCCTCACTCTCCAGCTGCTTTGGAAACTCAGAACTTTTTCCTCTGGTTTTTCAATCCGATAAGACTGTGGTCTCTCTGGGTTTTACTTTGCTGTGTAGCTTGGACCTTCTTAACAATGTGGCCTACCCATAGTCAAAAAGCATTAAAACCAGGGAATGCACCCAGTGCCATTCACTTTTGTTAAGTGTTGAGTCCATCTGATAGGAGTTACTCCACCAGTTCTGGAAATGGAACCATCATAGTCTGTTTTTATGACTTCTCTTTTTTTTTTTTACTTTTTTTTTTTTTTGAGAGGGCATCTCTCATATTTATTGATCAAATGGTTGTTAACAACAATAAAATTCTGTATAGGGGACTCGATGCACAATCATTAATCAACCCCAAGCCTAGTTCTCAACAGTCTCCAATCTTCTGAAGCATAACGAACAAGTTCTTACATGGTGAACAAATTCTTACATAGTGAATAAGTTCTTACGTGGTGAACAGTGTAAGAGCAGTCATCACAGAAACTTTCAGTTTTGATCACGCATTATGAACTATAAACAATCAGGTCAAATATGAATATTCATTTAATTTTTATACTTGATTTATATGTGAATCCCACACTTCTCCCTTATTATTATTGTTATTATTATTTTTAATAAAATGCTGAAGTGGTAGGTAGATGCAAGATAAAGGTAGAAAACATAGTTTAGTGCTGTAAGAGGGCAAATGTAGATGATCAGGTGTGTGCCTGTAGACTAAGTATTAATCCAAGCTAGACAAGGGCAGCAAAACATCCACGGATGCAGAAGATTTCTCTCAAAACAGGGGGGGTGGGGTTCTAAGCCTCACCTCTGTTGATCCCCAATTTCCCACCTGCGACTGTGCCTTCTTAGGTTGTTCCTCCCTTGAGGAATCTTACCCGTCTCTGGCTAACCAGTCATCTTCCGAGGCCATACAGGGAAATGTAAAGTTGGTAAGTGAGAGAGAAGCAATATTCTTTGAAAAGGTTAGCTTTTTACTTCTTTGCAGATGTATGCCCTGTGGCTTTTATGCCCAGCATTTGTCTTGAGGTATCTTTACCACTTGGAAGAATTATGATACTCGGTAATTTCGTTATGAGGCACGAATTCTACTTAAGGGTTGTAATTAGGAAGGAAGAAGAAAAGCTATAGAAGTAGCAGACGGAAGAAAACATGGGAAGATTGATTATTTCTTTGACATATCTTCTTGTAGAGTAACTTAAGCATGTATAGGTTTTAAACTACTAATTAAATTGCATACACACATTAACATAATAGGAATACAGCTACATAACCAAAGCATACCTACAATTACCAGCCATCTCCAGTGAAACCAAGAAAACTAGTTAGGCACCCTAGGCATTTGTGAAAACTTATCAATGATATGATGGATATTGTCTAACTGAATTTGAACAGTTTGAGAAAAATCAGACAAATTAAAACAACACATTCCTGGGAACTGTTCACATCCCATATGTTCTTTTAACAGTAGATAGTCTGTAGTCACAAGATTTTGGAGCGCTGCAACTTGCACTTCTCCTAATTCTTGGTTGAGTTCTGACAGTATAGATCCAGTCAAATTTGTTGTTTTACTGTATGCACAGGCCAGCTTAGATATCTCCTTCTTCATTCCAATGGCAAATCCAGGAACTGGTGGGATGAATGCAGCTACAATTGCAACAGTGCCAGGATCTTTGTTGAAGTTTTTTGATGTTCATCTTCTGGAATGACTCTTCCAGAGAATGTTGATGTTGGAAGTTCTTCTTCATATCATATCTTAATTCGTTTTCTGGGTAGCCAAATTAGGCTTTGATCCTCTGTATAAACACAAACAAACCCTTTGCCCACACTTTGATATGCCCTTAATATCCTTGTGAAGAACTTATTGGAGATCACCACACAGGAACAGCTCTTTTTTTTTTAAGAGAAAGAAATATTATCAGAAAAATGTACTTCCATAGCTGATCATCTGACACCCTTTAAATGATCAAAATTAAGGATATTTAAAGCATGCTTTAATTGCTGATTTACAGTTAGTTTTATCCTATCAGGGAGTAATCCCCCTTTTCTTTCCTTTTTTTTTTGTTATCATTAATCTACAATTACATGAAGAATATTATGTTTACTAGGCTCTCCCCTATACCAGGTCCCCCCCACAACAAACCTCTTTACAGACACTGTCCATCAGCATAGCAAAATGTTGTAGAATCACTACTTGTCTTCTCTGTGGTATACAGCCCTCCCCTTTCTCCCACCCCCCATTATGCATGCTAATCATAATACCCCCTTTCTTCTCCCCCCCCATCCCTCCCTTCCCACCCATCCTCCCCAGTCCCTTTCCCTTTGTACCTGTTAGTCCATTCTTGGGTTCTGTGATTCTGCTGCTGTTTAGTTCCTTCAGTTTTCCCTTTGTTCTTATACTCCACAGATGAGTGAAATCATTTGGTATTTCTCTTTCTCTGCTTGGCTTATTTCACTGAGCATAATACCCTCTAGCTCCATCCATGTTGTTGCAAATGGTAGGATTTGTTTTCTTCTTATGGCTGAATAATATTCCAATGTGTATATGTACCACATCTTCTTTATCCATTCATCTACTGATGGACACTTAGGTTGCTTCCAATTCTTGGCTATTGTAAATGGTGCTGCAGTAAACATAAGGGTGCATCTGTCTTTTTCAAACTTGAGTGCTGCATTCTTAGGGTAAATTCCTAGAAGTGGTATTCCTGGGTTAAATGGTAAGTCTATTTTGAGCATTTTGAGGAACCTCCATACTGCTCTCCACAATGGTTGAACTAATTTACATTCCCACCATCAGTGTAGGAGGGTTCCCCTTTCTCCACAACCTCGCCAGCATTTGTTGTTGTTTGTCTTTTGGATGGCAGTCATCCTTACTGGTGTGAGGTGATACCTCATTGTGGTTTTAATTTGCATTTCTCTGATAACTAGCGATGTGGAGCATCTTTTCATGTGTCTGTTGGCCATCTGGATTTCTTTTTTGGAGAACTGTCTGTTCAGTTCCTCTGCCCATTTTCTAAATGGATTATTTGTTTTTTCTTTGTTGAGGTGTGTGAGTTCTTTATATATTTTGGACATCAAGCCTTTATCGGATCTGTCATTTACAAATATATTCTCCCATACTGTAGGGTACCTTTTTGTTCTATTGATGGTGTCTTTTGCTGTACAGAAGCTTTTCATCTTAATTTAGTCCCACTTGTTCATTTTTGCTTTTGTTTTCCTTGCCTGAGGAGATATGTTCAAGAAGAGGTCACTCATGTTTATGTCTAAGAGGTTTTTGCCTATGTTTTTTTCTAAGAGTTTTAAGGGGTCATGACTTACATTCAGTCTTTGATCTATTTTGAATTTACTTTTGTATATGGGGTTAGACAATGGTCCAGTTTCATTCTCCTACATGTAGATGTCCAGTTTTGCCAGCACCATCTGTTGAAGAGACTGTCATTTCGCCATTGTATGTCCATGGCTCCTTTATCAAATATTAATTGACTATATATGTTTGGGTTAATGTCTGGAGTCTCTAATCTGTTCCACTTGTCTGTGGCTCTGTTCTTGTGCCAGTACCAAATTGTCTTGATTACTATGGCTTTGTAGTAGAGCTTGAAGTTGGGGAGTGAGATTCCCCCCTACTTTATTCTTCCTTGTCAGGATTGCTTTGGCTATTCGGGGTCTTTGGTGTTTCCATATGAATTTTTGAATTATTTGTTCCAGTTCGTTGAAGAATGTTGCTGCTAATTTGATAGGGATTGCATCAAATCTGTATATTGCTTTGGGCAGGATGGCCATTTTGACGATATTAATTCTTCCTAGCCATGAGCATGGGATGAGTTTCCATTTGTTAGTGTCCCCTTTAATTTCTCTTAAGAGTGACTTGTAGTTTTCAGGGTATAGGTCTTTCACTTCTTTGGTTAGGTCTATTCCTAGGTATTTTATTCTTTTTGATGCAATTCTGAATGGAATTGTTTTCCTGATTTCTCTATTGGTTCATTGTTAGTGTATAGGAAGGCTACAGATTTCTGTGTGTTAATTTTGTATCCTGCAACCTTGCTGTATTCTGATATCAGTTCTAGTAGTTTGGGAATGGAGTCTTTAGGGTTTTTTACGTACAATATCATGTCATCTGCAAATAGTGACAGTTTAACTTCTTCTTTACCAATCTGGATTCCTTGTATTTCTTAGTTTTGTCTAATTGCCATGGCTAGGACCTCCAGTACTATGTTAAATAACAGTGGGGAGAGTGGGCATCCATGCCTTGTTCCTATCTCAGAGGAAAAGCTTTCAGCTTCTCGCCATTCAGTATTATGTTAGCTTTGGGTTTATCATATATGGCCTTTATTATGTTGAGGTACTTGCCCTCTATACCCATTTTGCTGAGAGTTTTTATCATGAATGGATGTTGAATTTTGTCAAATGCTTTTTCAGCATCTATGGAGATGATCATGTGGTTTTGTCTTTCTTTTTGTTGATGTGGTGGATGATGTTGATGGATTTTCGAATGTTGTACCATCCTTGCATCCCTGGGATGAATCCCACTTGGTCATGGTGTATGATCCTTTTGATATATTTTTGAATTTGGTTTCCCAATATTTTATTGAGTATTTTTGCATCTACATTCATCAGGGATATTGGTCTGTAATTTTCTTTTTTGGTGGGGTCTTTGCCTGGTTTTGGTATTAGGGTGATGTTGGCTTCATAGAATGAGTTTGGGAGTATTCCCTCCTCTTCTATTTTTTGGAAAACTTTAAGGAGAATGGGTATTATGTCTTCTCTGTGTGTCTGATAAAATTCCAAGGTAAATCCGTCCGGCCCAGGGGTTTTGTTCTTGGGTAGTTTTTTTGATTACGTTTCAATTTCTTTGCTCGTAATTGGTTTGTTTAACTTTTGTGTTTCTTCTTTGGAATTCCAAGGTAAATCCGTCCGGCCCAGGGGTTTTGTTCTTAGGTAGTTTTTTTGATTACCGTTTCAATTTCTTTGCTTGTAATTGGTTTGTTTCACTTTTGTGTTTCTTCTTTGGTCAGTCTTGGAAGGTTGTATTTTTCTAGGAAGTTGTCCATTTCTTCTAGGTTTTCCAGCTTGTTAGCATATAGGTTTTCATAGTAGTCTTTAATAATTCTTTGTATTTCTGTGGAGTCCGTCATGATTTTTCCATTCTCATTTCTGATTCTGTTGATTTGTGTTGATTCTCTTTTTCTCTTAATAAGTTTGGCTAGAGGTTTATCTATTTTGTTTATTTTCTCAAAGAACCAGCTCTTGGTTTCATTGATTTTTGCTATTGTTTTATTCTACTCAATTTTGTTTATTTCTTCTCTGATCTTTATTATGACCCTCCTTCTGCTGACGTTAGGCCTCATTTATTCTTTTCCCAGTTTTGATAATTGTGATGTTAGACTATTCATTTGGGATTGTTCTTCCTTCTTCAAGTGTGCCTGGATCGCTATATACTTTCCTCTTAAGACTGCTTTCGCTGCGTCCCACAGAAGTTGGGGCTTAGTGTTGTTGTTGTCATTTGTTTCCATATATTCCTTGGTCTCTATTTAAATTTGTTCATTAATCCATTGATTATTTAGGAGCATGTTGTTAAGCCTCCATGTGTTTGTGAACCTTTTTGTTTTCTTTGTAGAATTTATTTCTAGTTTTATACCTTTGTGGTCTAAATGTTGGTTGGTAGAATTTCAATATTTTGGAATTTACTGAGGCTCTTTTTGTGGACTAGTATGTGGTCTATTCTGGAGAATGTTCCATGTGCACTTGAGAAGAATGTATATCCTGTTGCTTTTGGATGTAGAGTTCTATAGATGTCTATTAGGTCCATCTGTTCTATTGTGTTGTTCTGTGCCTCCATGTCCTTACTTATTTTCTGCCTGGTGGATCTATCCTTTGGGGTGAGTGGTGTGTTGAAGTCTCCTAGAATGAATGCATTGCAGTCTATTTCCCCCTTTAGTTCTGTTAGTATTTGTTTTACAAATGCTGGTGCTCCTGTGTTGGGTGCATATATATATTTAGAATGGTTATATCCTTTTGTTGGACTGAGCCCTTTATCATTATGTAGTGTCCTTCTTTATCTCTTGTTACTTTCTTTGTTTTGAAGTCTATTTTGTCTGATATTAGTACTGCAACCCCTGCTTTCTTCTTGCTGTTGTTTGCCTGAAATATTTTTTTCCATCCCTTGACTTTTAGTCTGTACATGTCTTTGGGTTTGAGGTGAGTTTCTTGTAAGCAACATATAGATGGGTCTTGCTTTTTTATCCATTCTATTACTCTGTGTCTTTTGATTGGTACATTAAGTCCATTTACATTTAGGGTGACTATTGAAAGATATGTACTTATTTCCATTGCAGGCTTTAAATTCGTGGTTACCAAAGGTTCAAGATTAGCCTCTTTATTATCTTACTGCCTAACTTAACTTGCTCATTGAGCTGTTATATACACTGTCTGGAGATTCTTTTCTTCTCTCCCTTCTTATTCTTCCTCCTCCATTCTTCATATGTTCGGTGTTTTGTTCTGTGTTCTTTTTAAGAGTGCTCCCATCTAGAGCAGTCCCTGTAAGATGCCCTCTAGAGGTGGTTTGTGGGAGGCAAATTCCCTCAGCTTTTGCTTGTCTGGGAATTGTTTAATCCCACCATCATATTTAAATGATAGTCGTGCTGGATACAGTATCCTTGGTTCAAGGCCCTTCTGTTTCATTGCATTAAATATATCATGCCATTCTCTTCTGGCCTGTAGGGTTTCTGTTGAGAAGTCTGATGTTAGCCTGATGGGTTTTCCTTTATAGGTGACCTTTTTTTCTCTAGCAGCCTTTAAAATTCTTTCCTTGTCCTTGATCTTTGCCATTTTAATTATTATGTGTCTTGGTGTTGTCCTCCTTGGGTCCTTTCTGTTGGGAGTTCTGTGTATTTCCATGGTCTGTTCGATTATTTCCTCCCCCAGTTTGGGGAAGTTTTCAGCAATTATTTCTTCGAAGACCCTTTCTATCCCTTTTTCTCTCTCTTCTTCTGGTACCCCTATAATACGGATATTGTTCCTTTTGGACTGGTCACACAGTTCTCTTAATATTGTTTCATTCCTGGAGATCCTTTTACCTCTCTCTATGTCAGCTTCTATGTGTTCCTGTTCTCTGGTTTCTATTCCATCAGTGGCCTCTTACATCTTATCCCTTCTGCTTATAAATCCTTCCAGAGTTTGTTTCACTTCTGTAATCTCCTTCCTGGCATCTGTGATCTCCCTCTGGACTTCATCCCATTGCTCTTGCATTTTTCTCTGCATCTCTGTCAGTATGTTTATGATTTTTATTTTGAATTCTTTTTCAGGAAGACTGGTTAGGTCTGTCTCCTTCTCTGGTGTTGTCTCTGTGATCTTGGTTTGCCTGTAATTTTGCCTTTTCATGGTGATAGAAATAGTTTGCAGAGCTGGGATGAGTGACGGCTGGAAGAACTTCCCTTCTTGTTGGTTTTTGGCCTTCCTCTCCTGGGAGAACAGCGACCTCTAGTGACTTGTGCTGTGCAGCTGCATGAAGACAGGGCTTCTGCTTCCTGCCCAGCTGCTTGGGAGTTTATCTCCGTTGTTGCTGTGGGCGTGGCCTGGCTTGGGTTGCTGCTCCAAAATGGTGGAGCCGCGTTGGATGGGGAGCAGCCGGGAGGCTATTTATCTCTGTGAGGGGCCTCTGTGCTCCCTGCTGCTCAGGGGGTTAGAGTGCCCAGAGATCCCCATATGTCCTGCCTCTTGACTAAGTGTCCTGCCCTGTCCCTTTGAGACTTCCAAAAAGCACTCACCAAAACAAAACAACAAAAATAAATAATTAATTAATTTAAAAAAAAAAAGCCGCTCGCTTCTCTTTAGGCACCACAGGGACCCGCTCACCAGTCTTGCTGCCCTGTTCCCTAGTATTGGTGTCCCTGTCCCTTTAAGACTCCAACAAGCACTCGCCAAAAAAAAAAAAAAAGCCACTCGCTTTTCTTTGTTCTCCGGCGCCGGCCTCAGGGACCGGTTCACCAATCTTCCTGCCCTATTTCCCTAGTATCCAGGACCCCACGCATGCACTGTGTCTGCGCTCTGGTCCGGATGCCTGGGGCTGGGTGTTCAGCAGTCCTGGGCTCCTTCTCCCTCCCTGCTGACTCCTCTCCTCCAGCTGGGAGCAGGGGGGAGGTGTGCTTGGGTCCCGCCGGGCCAGGGCTTGTATCTTACCCCCTTCGTGAGGTGCTGGGTTCTTGCAGGTGTGGATGTGGTCTGGATGTTGTCCTGTGTCCTCTGGTCTCTATTCTAGGAAGAGTTTTCTTTGTTATATTTTCATAAATATATGTGGTTTTGGGAGGAGATTCCCACTGCTCTACTCACGCCACCATCTTCTGTTTTTTTATACAGAAAGTGATTTTTAAAAATATTTTCTGTTTAGTGCTATATATATGTTTGTGTGTGTATGTGTGTGTGTGTGTGTGTGTGTATGAAGGACACAGGTTCTATAATAAGTCCAACATTGGAATAAATTCCAATTAGGGAATTTAACTGTTTTTATTCCCTAGTTCTCACTACAATTCTGCCAGTTAGTAATAGTTATGTTTATACAGAGCAGGCACCTGAAATTTGCCCAAGGTCACATGGCTAGGAAGGTCACAAAGCAAAGGAAGATCTTGAGCCCCACAAAGTTCATGGTATTTCCATTATACTGTGCTTATAAAGAAACAATACATAAAATAAATTAATACATAAAAGAAAGATGAAGTGCTGACACTTTCACGACAATTTTTTCCATTGCAATATCAGAAATATCCAGCAGGCTGTACTCCTGCATCAGTTTTCTAATTGAAACCCAAAGTCACTAAATGATGATTTTCTGGAAACCAGTGTAATATTGTATATCAATTTTATTGCAATGAAAAATTTCTTTAACAAAATGATGATTTTCCTAGTGCTTCAGGTAGTTCTCTGATACATTATTTTAAATGAAATCTACCAACAGTGACTTACAAATTTTGATATTTTGTCTGATAGTCAAAAGAAAATTGTTTTTCATGCATTGATTTTCAGTCTTTAACTGATTTTTTAGATTAAAATTGTACCCAATTAAAATTGTGAAAATTATTGCTGCTTCCACTCTTAGGGACAGAGCTTTGTTTTATTCCATCATTGTGAAGCAATGCTTTTTAAAATTTATTTTATTTTATTTTATTTATTTATTTATTTGTGTATGTGTGTTTTTTAGTAAGGTATCACTGATGTACACTATTAGGAAGGTCTCACATGATATTGTGGTTACTACATTCACCCATATTATCAAGTCCCCCCATACCCCATTGAAGTCACTGTCTATCAGCATAGTAAGATGCCACAGTCACTACTTGTCTTCTCTGTGCTACACTGTCTTCCCTGTGACCCCCACACATACCATGTGCACCAATCATAATACCTCGTAATCCCCTTCTCCCTCCCTCCCCACCCACCCTACCCCACCTTTCCCTCTTTGGTAACCACTAGTCCCTTCTTGGAGTCTATGAATCTATTGCTATTTTTTTCCTTCAGTTTTGTGAAGCAATGCTTTTTTATTGCAGGCCACTACACAGACCTAGCCTGATGTACAGAAGCATAATTGGTTCATTAGAATGTCTCCAAATGTGCCATAGCACAGGTAGTTTAGAATCACCTGAGACTGTGGTTCTTAAAGTATGGTCCCCAACCAGCAGCATCAACACACAGAAGTCTCATTAGGTAATTCTCAGGCCCAACTCCAGACTAAATACAAAATTATGGAAATAGGGTCCAGAAATCTGTGTTTTAACAAGCCCTCGGGAAATTCTGATGCACATTGAAGTTTGAGAACCACCAAACTAGGATAGCTACTAAGGTGTAGGCTTCTGATCCTCACCCAGATTCAGAATGTCTGGGTTATAGGAATTTATATTTTTAACAAATATTCCAGTGATCCTCTGACCACACAGAAGTTTGAGAACCACACTGGTTCCATGTGGTATGATTTCAGGGGACAAGGGAAGATCCTTCCCTTAATATTTCTGTCTGCTTCTTAATCAAAGGTCATTAATTTTTTATAATTAAGGATGTTTCCATTAATTTCTAAGTTCATTAAGTAATAAATATTTTAGAGTGAATTAATTATGAAAACTAGGTATTTCATTTTCATAAGAGAACTAGGAAAATGGACATTAAAAGGGAGGGGTGTTGGAAGAGAGGATTAAAGATGGTGGTCTGAGAGGTGAGACAGAGGCCTCCTTCCAAAACCACATAAAATATGAAAATATAATTAATACAACTAATCCTGAAAGAGCAACAGGAAAGAAGGCAGCACCATACTGCATACACTTGGGGAAAATAACAGACCTCACAGAACAGGGTAATGTACTAAAGCCGTGATCCAGTGAGACCCAAGCCCTTCCCCCACCCCAGCTCACCAGAGGGAGGAAGAGAAACAGAGCAGGAAGGGGGTAGAGGCCTAGAGCTGCTGAAGACCCTTCCCTGGAGATCTGCTCTGGGAGTACAAACCTTCATTGCATGGTTCTCTGGAGATTAGTGGGGTTGGAAAGCTAAGACAGGCAAAATACTTGGAGAGACTGAGATTCCAGCCACTTGTGGAAAATAGGATCCACATCTGGCCACTCTGGGACAAAAGAAAGGTGGGCAGTCTGAGAGACTTCCTAACAATGACAGGGCTGCTAAAGAAGCAAGGATTGCACAGAGCTTACTGCTCACGAGAAAGAACAGGCAGACAAAATTGTCCAGGTGTACTCTGCCCAGAAGGTTGGGAACTTTAAGGAGATACAGGCGCTCTATCCCCCTGGCTGGCTACCAGCTCCAAGGCCCCCCACCATGATATACAGCTTTCTGTGATTTACCCCCTGCAGGCCCACAATGGCACACAAAGCGGCAGCCCCTGCCCTGGCTTCAGGTCCCACCTGAAAGGAGGCCTCACCTACAGCAGCTACAAACACAAAGCATTGAGGCTTACATCTGTGTGCTCAGCCTACTGGCCCTGGCAGTGGAGACAGGCACAGCAGCCAAGAAGGAGGAAACAGCTCTTTCCTACCACCAGGCACCATCACCACCCCTCTGCAACCCCTGACATGGCTCCAGGGGCTGAGCAGCTCCAGACAGTAGAACTTCTGGGCACTAGAGGGCAATACATACAAATATGAAACAGCAAAGGAACCTGGTTCAAACCAAAATCCCACAAACACCAGAAAGAGGGCTAAGTGAAATGGAACTCATCAATCTTCCTGAAAGAGAGTTCAGAATAAAAATAAACATGCTCATGGAGCTACAGAAAATATTCAAGCACTCAAGGAAGAATTCTGGATGGAGATTCAATCAGTAAGGAATGCAATATCTGAAATGAAAAACAATGGAGGGATTTAAAAGCAGATTAGATATAGTGGAAGAGATGGGAAATGGAATAGAAATTACAGAAGAGGAATACAAAGAAGCTGAGGCACAGAGAGAAAAAAGGATCTCTAGGAACGAAAGAATATTGAGAGAACTGTGTGTCCAACCAAATGGAACAATATTTGCATTATAGGGGTACCAGAAGAAGAAGAGAGAGAAAAAGGGGTAGAAAGTGTCTTTGGGGAGGTAATTCCTGAAAAATTTCCCAATCTGGGGAAGGAGATAGTTTCTCAGGCCATGGAGGTACATAGATCTCCCAACACAAGGGACCCAAGGAGGACAACACCAAGGCATATAATAATTAAAATGGCAAACATCAAGGATAAGGACAGACTATTAAAAGTAGCCAGAGAGAGAAAAAAGATCACATACAAAGGAAAGCCCATCAGGCTATCATCAGACTTCCCAAAAGAAACCTTACAGGTCAGAAGAGAGTGGCATGATATATTTAATGCAATGAAACAGAAGAGTCTTGAATGAAGAATACTCTATGCAGCATGATTATCATTTAAATTTGAAGGAGGAATTAGACAATTTCCAGATAAGCAAAACCTGAGATAATTTATCTCCCAAAACCCATCTCTACAGTATATTTTGGAGGGACTGCTATAGATAGAAGTGTTCCTAAGGCTAAAAAGCTGTAACCAGAGGAAGTCAAACCACAGTAAAGTAAGTAGAACAATTAATTACTAACAAGGTGCAGAATGAAATCAGCCCATATTATCAAGTCCCCCTTACCCAGTCAGTCAAGGGATAGACAAAGTATATAGAATATGATACCTAATACATAAAGAATGGAGGAATAAGAAAAAAGAGGAATAAAAAAAGAACCTTTAGATTGTTTTTTCAATAGCATACTGAGTTAAGTTAGACTATTAGAGAGTAAGGAAGTTACTCTTGAGCCTCCGGTAACATTGAATCTAAAAGCTGCAATGGCAGTAAGTACATACCTATCTATAATCGCCCTAAATGTAAATGGTCTGAATGCACCAATCAAAAGACATAGAGTCACTGAATGGATTAAAAAACAAGAACTGTCTATGTGCTGCCTGCAAGAGACTCACTTCAAACCCAAACACATACACAGACTGAAAGTGAAGGGTGGGAAAAGATATTTCATGCAAATAATAGGGAGATAAAATCAGGCATTGCAGTACTTGTATCAGATAAAATAGACTTCAAAACAAAGAAAGTCACAAGAGACAAAGAAGAACATTGCATAATGATAAAGGGACCAGTCCAACAAGAGGATATAACCATTATAAATATCTATGGACCCAACACAGGAGCACCTACATATGTGAAACAAATACTAACAGAATTGAAGGGGAAATAGAATGCAATGCATTCATTTTAGGAGACTTCAACACACCACTCACTCCAAAAGACAGATCAAAAAGACAGAAAATAAGTAAGGAGACAGAGGCACTAAACAACATGTTAAAACAGACGCACCTAAGAGACATCTACAGCATACTCCACCCAAAAGCAGCAGGATACACATTCTTCTCAAGTGCCCATGGAACATTTTCAAGAATAGATCATATACCAGGCCACAAAAAGAGCCTCAGTAAATTCAAGAAGATTGAAATTGTACCAACCAGCATCTCAGACCACAAAGGTATGAAACTAGAAATAAATTATGCAAAGAAAACAAAGAAGACCACAAACATGTGGAGGCTTAACAACATGCTTATAAATAATCAATGGATCAATGACCAAATAAAAACAGAGCTCAAGCAGTGAGCTTAATAAATTGGAGACAAATGACAATGATTACTCAAAACGGCAAAATCTATGGGACGCAGCGAAGGCCGTGCAAAGAGTGAAGTATATTGCAATACAAGCCTACCTCAGAAAAGAAGAACAATCCCACATTAACAAACTAAACTCACAATTAATTCAACTAGAAAAAGAAGAATAAATGAGGCCCAAAGTCAGTAGAAGGAGGGACATAATCTTTATGATCAGAGCAGAAATAAATAAAACCTAGAAGAATAAACCAATAGAAAGAATCAATGAAAGAAGGAGCTGGCTCTTTGAGGAAATAAATAAAATAGATAAACCCCTAGCCAGACTTATCAAGAAAAAGAGTCTACACACATAAACAGAATCAGAAATGAGAAAGGAAACATCACTACAGTCACCACAGAAATACAAAGAATTATTAGAGAATACTATGAAAAATTATATGCTAACAAACTGAATAACCTAGAAGAAAGGGAAACTTTCCAGAAAAATACAACCTTCCAAGGCTGAACCAGGAAGAAACAGAAAATATGAACAGACCAATTACCAGCAATGAAATTAAATTGGTAATCAAAAAACTACCTAAGAACAAAACCCCTGGACCAGATGGCTTTGCCACTGAATTTTATCAAATATTTAGTTAAGACCTAATGCCCATTGTCCTTAAAGTTTTCCACAAAGTGAAAAAGGAGGGAATACTTCCAAACTCATTCTGTGAGGCCAGCATCACTCTAATACCCAAACCAGGCAAAAACACAACAAAAAAAGAAAATTACAGACCAATATACCTGATGAACATACATGCAAAAATACTCAACAAAATATTAGCTAGCAAACCAAATTCAAAAATACATCAAAGAGATCATCCATCATGATCAAGTAGGATTTATTCCAGGGATGCAAGGATGGTACAATATTCAAAAATCCATCAACATCATCCACCACATGAACAAAAAGAAGGACATAAACCGCATGATCATCTCCAAAGATGCTGAAAAACCATTTGACAAAATTCAACATCCATTCATGATGAAAACTCTCAACAAAATGGGTATAGAGGACAAGTACTTCAACATAATAAATGGCCATGTATGACAAACCCACAGCCAACATGATAGTTAACAGTGAGAATCTGAAAGCTTTTCCTCTAAGACTAGGAACAAGACAAGGATGCCTACACTCTCCACTTTTATTCAACTTAGCTCAGCATTGCCTGGCCTTGGCCAGACAACACAAGGAAATAAAAGGCACCCAGACTGGTAAGGAAGAAGTTAAACTGTCCCTGTTGGCAGATGACATGATATTGTACATAAAAATCCCTAAAGAGGGAGCCAGGATGGCAGCGTGAGTAGAGCAGTGGAAATCTCCTCCCAAAAACACATAGAGCTATGAAAATATAACAAAGAAAAATCTTCCTAAAATAGAGACCACAGGACACAGGACAACATCCAGACCACATGCACACCTGCAAGGAACCAGCGCCTTGCGAAGGGGGTAAGATACAAGCCCCAGCCCGGCGGGACCCGAGCGCCCCTCCCCCCGGCTCCCAGCGGGTGGAGAGAAACTGGAGCGGTTTTTTTTTTTTTTTTTCTTGGCGAGCGCTTTTTGGAAGCCTTAGAGGGACGGGCCCCCATTGCTGGGGAGGCAGGGTGGCGGGACCGGTGAGCAGGTGCCTGGGAACGGCGCCGGAGGACAAAGAATATCCCGCGTTTCTCCCTGCGGGACTGGCGGGCGGGTGCCTGAGAACAGTGCCTGAGGACGGAGGAGGTCGCACGTTTTTCCTTTTTTTTTCTCTCTCTTTTTGGCGAGCGCTTTTTGGAAGCCTTGAAGGGACGGGGACCCCAGTGCTAGGGAGGCAAGGTGGCGGGACTGGTGAGCGGGTGCCTGGGACCGGCGCCTGAGGACAAAGAATATCCCACGTTTTTCCCTGCGGGACCGGTGGGCGGGTGCCTGAGACCGGCACTTGAGGACAGAGGAAATCGCGCGTTTTTCCCCTTTTTTTTTTCCTTTTCTGCGAGTGCTTTTTGGAAGCCTAAAAGGGACAGGGACCCCGGTGCTAGGGAGGCAGGGCGGCGGGACTGGTGAGCGGGTGCCTGGGACTGGCACCTGAGGACAAAGAATATCGAGCGTTGCTTCCCTGCGGGACCGGTGGGTGGGTGCTTTTTGGAAAATTTGAAAGGACAGGGACCCTGGTGCTAGGGAGACAGGGCAGCAGGACCAGTGAGCGGGTGCCTGGGACTGGCAACTGAGGAAAAAAAAAAAAATCGCTTGTTTTTTCCTTTTTTTTTTTCTTTCTTTCTGTTCCCTCTCTCATTGTTGCTGTTGTTGTTTTGGTTTGGAGAGTGCTTTTTGGAAGTCTTAAAGGGGCAGGACAGGTCACTTAGACCAGAGGCAGGGAATCTGGGGATCTCTGGGCACTCTAACCCCCTGGGCAGCAGGGAGCACAGAGGCCCCTTACAGAGATAAATAGCCTCCTGGCCGCTCCCCATCCAACGGGGCTCCACCATTTTGGAGGAACAGCCCCAGCCAGGCCAAGCCCACAGCAACAGCGGAGATAAACCCCAAAGCAACTGGGTGGGAAGCAGAAGCCCTGTCTGCGCACAGCTGCCCAGCACAAGCCACTAGAGGTCGCTATTCTCCCAGGAAAAGGCCACAAACCAACAAGAAGGGAAGCTCTTCCAGCGGTCACTTGTACCAGCTCTGCAAACTATCTCTATCACCATGAAAAGGCAAAACTACAGGCAGACAAAGATCACAGAGACAACACCTGAGAAGGAGACAGACCTAACTAGTCCTCCTGAAAAAGAATTCAAAATAAAAATCATGAACATGCTGACAGAGATGCAGAAAAAAATGCAAGAGCAATGGGATGAGATGCAGAGAAAAATGCAAGAGCAGTGGGATGAGATGCAGAGAAAAATGCAAGAGCAGTGGGATGAAGTCCGGAAGGAGATCACAGATGTCAGGAAAGAGATCACAGAAGTGAAACAATCCCTGGAAGGATTTATAAGCAGAATGGATAAGATGCAAGAGGCCATTGAAGGAATAGAAGCCAGAGAACAGGAACGTATAGAAGCTGACATAGAGAGAGATAAAAGGATCTCCAGGAATGAAACAACACTAAGAGAAATATGTGACCAATACAAAAGGAAAAACATTCGTATTATAGGGATACCAGAAGAGGAAGAAAGAGGAAAAGGGATAGAAAGTGTCTTTGAAGAAATAATTGCTGAAAACTTCCCCAAACTGGGGGAGGAAATAATCGAACAGACCATGGAATTATACAGAACCCCCAACAGAAAGGATCCAAGGAGGACAACACCAAGACACATAATAATTAAAATGGCAAGGATCAAGGACAAGGAAAGAGTTTTAAAGGCAGCTAGAGAGAAAAAGGTCACCTATAAAGGAAAACCAATCAGGCTAACATCAGACTTCTCAACAGAAACCCTACAGGCCAGAAGAGAATGGCATGATATACTTAATGCAATGAAACAGAAGGGCCTTGAACCAAGGATACTGTATCCAGCACGACTATCATTTAAATATGATGGTGGGATCAAACAATTCCCAGACAAGCAAAAGCTGAGGGAATTTGCTTCCCACAAACCACCTCTACAGGGCATCCTACAGGGACTGCTCTAGATGGGAGCACCCCTAAAAAGAGCACAGAACAAAACACACAACATATGAAGAATGGAGGAGGAGGAATAAGAAGGGAGAGAAGAAAAGAATCTCCAGACAGTGTATATAACAGCTCAATAAGCGAGCTAAGTTAGGCAGTAAGATACTAAAGAAGCTAACCTTGAACCTTTGGTAACCACGAATCTAAAGCCTGCAATGGCAATAAGTACATATCTTTCAATAGTCACCCTAAATGTAAATGGACTTAATGCACCAATCAAAAGACATAGAGTAATAGAATGGATAAAAAAGCAAGACCCATCTATATGCTGCTTACAAGAAACCCACCTTAAACCCAAAGATAAGCATAGACTAAAAGTCAAGGGATGGAAAAACATATTTCAGGCAAACAACAGTGAGAAGAAAGCAGGGGTTGCAGTACTAATATCAGACAAAATAGACTTCAAAACAAAGAAAGTAACAAGAGATAAAGAAGGACACTACATAATGATAAAGGGCTCAGTCCAACAAGAGGATATAACCATTCTAAATATATATGCACCCAATACAGGAGCACCAGCATATGTGAAGCAAATACTAACAGAACTAAAGAGGGAAATAGACTGCAATGCATTCATTGTAGGAGACTTCAACACACCACTCACCCCAAAGGATAGATCCACTGGGCAGAAAATAAGTAAAGACACACAGGCACTGAACAACACACTAGAACAGATGGACCGAATAGACATCTATAGAACTCTACATCCAAAAGCAACAGGATATACATTCTTCTCAAGTGCACATGGAACATTCTCCAGAATAGACCACATACTAGCTCACAAAAAGAGCCTCAGTAAATTCCACAATATTGAAATTCTACCAACCAATTTTTCAGACCACAAAGGTATGAAAGTAGAAATAAATTCTACAAAGAAAACAAAAAGGCTCACAAACACATGGAGGCTTAACAACATGCTACTAAATAATCAATGGATCAATGAACAAATCAAAATAGAGATCAAGGAATATATAGAAACAAATGACAACAACAACACTAAGCCCCAACTTCTGTGGGATGCAGCGAAAGCAGTCTTAAGAGGAAAGTATATAGCAATCCAGGCACACTTGAAGAAGGAAGAACAATCCCAAATGAATAGTCTAACATCACAATTATTAAAACTGGAAAAAGAAGAACAAATGAGGCCTAAAGTCAGCAGAAGGAGGGACATAATAAAGATCATAGAAGAAATAAACAAAATTGAGAAGAATAAAACAATAGCAAAAATCAACGAAACCAAGAGCTGGTTCTTTGAGAAAATAAACAAAATAGATAAGCCTCTAGCCCAACTTATTAAGAGAAAAAGAGAGTCAACACAAATCAACATAATCAGAAATGAGAATGGAAAAATCACGACAGACTCCACAGAAATACAAAGAATTATTAAAGACTACTATGAAAACCTATATGCCAACAAGCTGGAAAACCTAGAAGAAATGGACAACTTCCTAGAAAAATACAACCTCCCAAGACTGACCAAGGAAGAAACACAAAAGTTAAACAAACCAATTACAAGCAAAGAAATTGAAACAGTAATCAAAAAACTACCCAAGAACAAAACCCCGGGGCCGGACGGATTTACCTCGGAATTTTATCAGACACACAGAGAAGACATAATACCCATTCTCCTTAAAGTGTTCCACAAAATAGAAGAAGAGGGAATACTCCCAAACTCATTCTATGAAGGCAACATCACCCTAATACCAAAACCAGGAAAAGACCCCACCAAAAAAGAAAATTACAGACCAATATCCCTGATGAATGTAGATGCAAAAATACTCAATAAAATATTAGCAAACAGAATTCAACAGTATATCAAAAGGATCATACACCATGACCAAGTGGGGTTCATCCCAGGGATGCAAGGATGGTACAACATTCGAAAATCCATCAACATCATCCACCACATCAACAAAAAGAAAGACAAAAACCACATGATCATCTCCATAGATGCTGAAAAAGCATTTGACAAAATTCAACATCCATTCATGATAAAAACTCTCAGCAAAATGGGAATAGAGGGCAAGTACCTCAACATAATAAAGGCCATATATGATAAACCCACAGCCAGCATTATACTGAACAGCGAGAAGCTGAAAGCATTTCCACTGAGATCAGGAACCAGACAGGGATGCCCACTCTCCCCACTGTTATTTAACATAGTACTGGAGGTCCTAGCCACGGCAATCAGACAAAACAAAGAAATACAAGGAATCCAGATTGGTAAAGAAGAAGTTAAACTGTCACTATTTGCAGATGATATGATACTGTATATAAAAAACCCTAAAGACTCCACTCCAAAACTACTAGAACTGATATCGGAATACAGCAAAGTTGCAGGATACAAAATCAACACACAGAAATCTGTAGCTTTCCTATACACTAACAACGAATCAATAGAAAGAGAAATCAGGAAAACAATTCCATTCACCATTGCATCAAAAAGAATAAAATACCTAGGAATAAACCTAACCAAGGAAGTGAAAGACTTATACTCTGAAAACTACAAGTCACTCTTAAGAGAAATTAAAGGGGACACTAATAAATGGAAACTCATCCCATGCTCATGGCTAGGAAGAATTAATATCGTCAAAATGGCCATCCTGCCGAAAGCAATATACAGATTTGATGCAATCCCTCTCAAATTACCAGCAACATTCTTCAATGAATTGGAACAAATAATTCAAAAATTCATATGGAAACACCAAAGACCCCGAATAGCCAAAGCAATCCTGAAAAAGAAGAATAAAGTAGGGGGGATCTCACTCCCCAACTTCAAGCTCTACTACAAAGCCATAGTAATCAAGACAATTTGGTACTGGCACAAGAACAGAGCCACAGACCAGTGGAACAGATTAGAGACCCCAGAAATTAACCCAAACATATATGGTCAATTAATATTTGATAAAGGAGCCATGGACATACAATGGCAAAATGACAGTCTCTTCAACAGATGGTGCTGGCAAAACTGGACAGCTACATGTAGGAGAATGAAACTGGACCATTGTCTAACCCCATATACAAAGGTAAACTCAAAATGGATCAAAGACCTGAATGTAAGGCATGAAACCATTAAACTCTTGGAAAAAAACATAGGCAAAAACCTCTTAGACATAAACATGAGTGATCTCTTCTTGAACATATCTCCCCGGGCAAGGAAAACAACAGCAAAAATGAGCAAGTGGGACTACATTAAGCTGAAAAGCTTCTGTACAGCGAAAGACACCATCAATAGAACAAAAAGTAACCCTACAGTATGGGAGAATATATTTGAAAATGACAGATCCGATAAAGGCTTGACGTCCAGAATATATAAAGAGCTCACACACCTCAACAAACAAAAAACAAATAACCCAATTAAAAAATGGGCAGAGGAACTGAACAGACAGTTCTCCAAAAAAGAAATACAGATGGCCAAGAGACACATGAAAAGATGCTCCACATCGCTAATTATCAGAGAAATGCAAATTAAAACTACAGTGAGGTATCACCTCACACCAGTAAGGATAGCTGCCATCCAAAAGACAAACAACAACAAATGTTGGCGAGGCTGTGGAGAAAGGGGAACCCTCCTACACTGCTGGTGGGAATGTAAATTAGTTCAACCATTGTGGAAAGCAGTTTGGAGGTTCATCAAAATGCTCAAAACAGACCTACCTTTTGACCCAGGAATCCCACTCCTAGGAATTTACCCTAAGAACGCAGCAATCAAGTTTGAGAAAGACAGATGCACCCCTATGTTTATCGCAGCACTATTTACAATAGCCAAGAATTGGAAGCAACCTAAATGTCCATCGGTAGATGAATGGATAAAGAAGATGTGGTACATATACACAATGGAATACTACTCAGCCATAAGAAGTGGAAAAATCCAACCATTTGCAGTAACATGGATGGAGCTGGAGAGTATTATGCTCAGTGAAATAAGCCAAGCGGAGAAAGAGAAATACCAAATGATGTCACTCATCTGAGGAGTATAGGAACAAAGGAAAAACTGAAGGAACAAAACAGCAGTGCAATTACAGAACCCAAAATTGGACTAACAGGTACCAAAGGGAAAGGAACTGGGAGGATGGGTGGGCAGGGAGGGATAAGGGGGGGGAAGAAGAAGGGGGGTATTAAGATTAGCATGCATGGGGGGGAGGGAACAAGGGGACGGTGGGCTGCACAACAAAGAGAGGACAAGTAGTGACTATACAAAATTTTGCTAAGCTGATGGATAGTAACCGTATTGTGGTTGTTAGGGGGGACCTGATATAGGGGAGAGCATAGTTAACATAGTATTCTTCATGAAAGTGTAGATTAAAAATTTAAAAAAAAAAAAAAAAAAAAAAAAGAAAGAAAGAAAGAAAGAAAAGGGGGATTACTCCTTAACAGGATAAAACTATTGGTAAATCAAAGATCAACGCATGCTTTAAATATCCTTAATGTTGATCACTTAAAGGGTGTCAGATGATCAGCTATGGAGGTACTCTTTTCTGATAATATTCCTTTCTCTTAATTTAAAAAAAAAAAAAAAAAAAAAAAAAGCAGTTACTGTGTGCTGACCTCCAATGAGTTCTGCACAGTGGTATAGAGGGCATGTCAAAGTGTGGGCAAAGGGTCTCTTTGTTTCTATGCAGAAGATCAAGGCCTAGCCTGGATACCCAGAAAATGAACTAAGATACGATATGAGGAGGAGCTTCCGGCATCAGCACTCTCTGGAGGACGTGTGCTGGGGGATGATCATCAAAAAGCCTCCACAGGGATCCGGACGATGCTGCGGTTGTGGCTGCATCCAGCCCACCGTCTCCTGGACTTGCCATAAGAATGAGGAGGGAGATGTCTAGGCTGGCATGTGCATACAGTGAGACAACAAATTTGACCGGATCTGTACTGTTGGAACTCAACCAGGAGTTGGGAGGGGTGCAAGTTGTAGCACCCCAAAATCTCATGACTATAGACTATCTATGGTTAAAAGAACATATGGGATGTGAACAGATCCCAGAAATGGGCTGCTTTAATTTGTCTGATGGTTCAAGTACAGTTGGACAATATCCATCATATCATAGATAAATTTTCACAAATGCCTAGGGTGCCTAACTGGTTTTCTTGGCTTCACTGGAGATGGATGGTAATTATAGATTTGCTTTGTTTATGTCACCGTATTCCTATTATGTTAATATGTGTGTGCAAATTAGTTAGTAGTTTAAAACCTATACATACTTAAGGTACTATACAAGAAGATATGTCAAAGAAATAATCAATCCTCCCAAGTTTCCTTCATATGCTACATCTATAGTTTTTCTTCTTCCTTCCTAATTACAACCCTTAAATAGAATTCGTGCCTCAGATCGAATTTACCGAGTATCATAATTCCTCCAGGTGGTAAAGATACCTCGAGACAAGTGCTGGGCGTAGAAGCCACAGGGCATAAATCTGCAAAGAAGTAAAAAGCTAACCTTTGCAAACAATATGGCTTCTCTCTCACTTACCAACTTTACATTTCCCTGTATGGCCCCGGAAGATGACTGGTTAGCCAGAGACGGGTAAGATTCCGCAAGGGAGGAACAACCTAAGACAGGCACAGTCGCAGGGGGGCCATCAGGTGAGAATTTGGGGATCAACAGAGGTGAGGCTCAGAACCTCACCCCCCCTGCTTTGAGAGAAATCTTCTGCATCCGTGGATGTCTTGCTGCCCTTGTCTAGCCTGGATTAATACTTAGTCCATAGGCACACACCTGATCATCTGATCATCTACATTTGCCTTCTTACAGCACTAAACTATGTTTTCTACCTTTATCTTGCATCTACCTACCACTTCAGCATTTTATTAAAAATAAAAATAATAATAATAATAGGAGAAATGTGGGATCAACATATAAATCAAGTACAAAAATCAAACGAATATTCATATTTGACCTGATTGTTTATAGGTCATATTGCATGATCAAAACCGAAAGTTTCTGTGATGACTGCCCTTGTACTGTTCACCATGTAAGAATTTATTCACTATGTAAGAATTCGTTCACCATGTAAGAACTTGTTCGTTATGCTTCAGAAGATTGGAGACTGACGAGAATTAGGCTTGAGATGGATTAATGATTGTACATTGAGCGTTGACCCCCCTATACTGAATTTTATTGTTGTTAACAACCATTTGATCAATAAATATGAGAGATGCCCTCTCAAAAAAATAAAATTAAATTAAAAATAAAATTAAAAAAAAAAAAAATCCCTAAAGAATCTACCCCAAAAGTACTAGAACTAATAACTGAATTCAGCAAAGTTGCAGGATACAAAATTAATACACAGAAATCTGTTGCATTCCTATATACTAACAATGAACTAGCAGCAACAGAAATCAGGAAAACAATTCTATTCACGATTGCATCAAAAAGAACAAAATACCTAGGAATAAGCCTAACCAAGGAAGTGAAAGACCTATATCCTGAAAACTACAAGACACTCATGAGAGAGATTAAAGAAAACGCCAATAAATGGGAATAAATACATCCTGTGCTCATGGATAGGAAGAATTAATATTGTCAAAATGGCCATCCTGCCTAAAGCTATCTACAGACTCAATGCAATCCCATCAAAATACCAAGAGCATTCTTCAATGAACTAGAACAAATAGCTCTAAAATTCATATGGAACCACAAAAGACCCCAAATAGCCAAAGCAATCCTGAGAAAGAAGGAAAAAGCTGGGGGATTATGCTTCCTGACTTCAAGCTCTAGTAGAAAAACCACAGTAATCAAGACAGTTGGTACTGGCACAAGAACAGACCCATAGACCAATGGAATAGACTAGGGAGCCCAGATTTAAACCCAAGCATATATGGTCAATTAATATATGATAAAGGAGCCATGGGCATACAATGGGGAAATGGCAGCCTCTTCAACAGCTGTTGTTGGCAAAACTGGACAGCTACATGCAAGAGAATGAAACTGAATTATTTTCTACCCCCTTACACAAAAGTAAACTTGAAATGGATCAAAGACCTGAATGTAAGTCATGAAATGATAAAACTCTTAGAAGACAGAATAGGCAAAAATCTCCTGAATATAAAGAAGAACAACTTTTTCCTGAACACATTTCTGCGGGGAAGGGAAACAAAAGCAAAAATGAACAAATGGGACTACATCAAGCTAAAAGCTGTACAGAAAAGGACACCATCAGCAGAACAGAAAGACATCCTACAGTATGGGAGAATATATTTGTAAATGGTATATCCAACAGGGGGTTAACATCCAAAATATATAAAATATATATAGAGTTCACACACCTCAACAACCAATTAGAAATAACCCTATTAAAAAATGGGTGGAGAATATGAACAGACAGTTCTCCAAAGAAGAAATTCAGATGGCCAACAGGCACATGAAAAGATGCTCCACTTCACTAATTATGATGGATATGCAAATTAAAACCACAACGAGATATCACCTCATACCAGTTAGGAGGCCAGCATCAAAAAGACTAAGAATAGCAAATGCTGGCAAGGATGCGGAGAAAGGGGAACCCTCCTACACTGCCGGTGGGAATATAAGCTAGTTCAACCACTGTGGAAAACAATAATGGAGGTTCCTCAAAAAACTGAAAATAGGAATACCATTTGACCCAGGAATTCCACTCCTAGTAATTTACCCAAAGAACACAAGTTCTCAGATTCAAATAGATATATGCACTCCTATGTTTATTGCAGCACTACTTACAGTAGACAAGGTATGGAAGCAACCTAAGTGTCCATCAGTAGATGAATGGATAAAGATGTGGTACATACACACATTGGAATACTACTCAGCCATAACAAAGAAACAAATCCTACCATTTGCAACAACATGGATGGAGCTAGAGGGTATTATGCCCAGTGAAATAAGTCAGGCAGAGAAAGACAAATACCAAATGATTTCCCTCATTTGTGGAGTATAACAACGAAGCAAAACTGAAGGAAAAAAACAGTAGCAGACTCACAAACTCCAAGAATGGACTAGCTCTTACCAAAGGGGAGGGGTGAGGGTGGGCAAGTGGGGAGGGAGGGAGAAGGTGATTGATGGGTATTATGATTAGTACATATGGTGTAGGGGGGATCATGTGGAAGACAGTGTAGCACAGAGGAGACAAGTAGTGACTCTGTGGCATCTTACCAAACTAATGGATAGTGACTGCAGTGTGGTATTGAGGGGACTCGATAATATGGATGAATCTAGTAACCACATTGTTTTTCATATGAAACCCTCATAAGAATGTATATCAATGATACCTTAATTTAAAAAAAAAGGAAGGGATAGTGCAAAGAGCAGCTACAGAAGCCAAAGTTGAATGTTTTACTTTATAGTCATCTAAGACTGATTCACAGATATCTCACATGATTCACTAGGGGGATGTCATAATTTCTGTATAACATCTTCAGTGTAACATCCTTTGGCCAACCTCTACCCCTCTGCAAGTAGAATCTTGTGAACGTCTTTTTGGCAGTACTCAAGCAAGAGTCATACTCTGAGTATAGTAATAACGTATTGTGATGTTTATTTGGTGTGTGGAGTATGTTTAGTTTAACTAGAGTTTTCATAGGGGCATAAAAACAAACAAACACAAAGGAAAATTTATTTCATTACTTTATAATAATAACACTCAAACATTTTCCCAACAGTGTATATCTAGTTTATTGACCAGACTAGGCTCCATATGACTTCCTATTTCTTCAAAGTTGAAGTAGTACAACACGGATGATCCTTAAAACATATTCAGTGCAAGAAGCCAGACATGAAGGACACATACTGTATGGTTCCATTTATGTGAAATATCCAGAAAAGGCAAATTCATGGAGCTAGAAAGCACATTAGTGGTTATCAACAGCTGGGGAAGAGTGTAAAGTGGAATGGCTGTTTAATGAGTAGGGAGTTTCCTTTAAGGGTGAAGAAAATGTTCTGAAACTAGATTGTGGCAATGGTTGTGATTGTACTAAATGCTACTGAATTGTATACTTTGAATGGTAAATTTTATGTTTGTGTACTTTACCACAATAAGTAAGTACATATGTAAAATAGAATGAAATAAAATCTCTCAAATGATGAAAATTGATAGTACTCATTTTATAGAAAAGAACATGCTGTGGGGGTTGGAGGGAATTCTGAAAGATACACCCCAAAATATTTTAAGCAGTGACAATAAATTTGGGAAAAGGGCAGGTTACTATGTTGAATGCTAACTCTAACTTAAATATACATTTTGACTTGCCAAAAAAACAAAAGTGAAAAATCACTTACAACCTTCCCATGAACAGCAACAATGCTGCATACATAATTGTGATTGACACATTTACAGTCAGGCTAATGAGAGTCCCAGGAAGTCAGCTCAGTTCCTACGCAGTAGGCCGCAGCTGCTCTTTCACCCATCTCCACAGAAAGATATGGAGTGGGATTCATGGTTAACCTCTACCCTAACCCACCTGCCAGTTAACCCCAGGACAAATATGGATCTCTCCTATGAAGTAATCAAAGAAAAGGTAGTTATTTTTTATACTGGCATTAATGTAATGACTATCAGTGTCTACGTGACTATACATAAAGGCTAGTGTCACTTTAATTTATTCCTTTTGAGAACTTAGATATATTTTCAGCTGTGACCTGAATTCTTACCCTTTTCTATTCCCTTTCTACCGTCTAGAAATCAAATTGCCTTCCTAAAATTGATCATATCCCATCAGGTTTAGATTTAAAAAAAATATCTGAAATCAACCAAAAAACGGGAGAAGGTTGTGAACTGCTTTGCAATGAGAAAAAATGGTGTCTGCTGTGCTTTCTGAAGAAGGGCTGCTCTTTGTGTAGGCGCTTTTGTAAAATTCTGTCACCCACGCTACCCATTACAATGCTCACAACATTCACATAGTTGATCTGGAGGAAATGTAGCTGGCACTGTATTTATTCCTGTTACCTCCTGTCTTGGAGCAAAATGCCAGTGCTTCATGCAGCCTGGAGTGGTAAACATCAGCTGGGGAGAAGCTTTTAGTTAGGGAATTTATCAGAAAATGTATATCTGAAGACCAATGTTAAAAAAACGGAAGCACTGTTTACAAAGTGTAACACCCTGAGAATAGATATGATGGCCAGTAATTAATTTCTGATGCATCTGTGAACATCAACTCTGTTGTGATTTCCTAGATTCTTACATGATACACAAATTATTCCACTTTACCCACCAATTGTGTGCATTCATAAAACAGATCTTTGTGCTGTTAGGATAGGAGACATAATATAGCCTGAGAATTTGATTCAGTGCTAATAAAATTAAATTTTTTTAAAAACTTGCCAAATGGGTAAGATGTTTGCCTTATATTAGTGACTATCATTTTGATGTGAAACCTACTTTAATGAATACCTGACAAAGAAACCTTTTAAAGGAATGATTATCTTTGACGTGAATATATTCAGCTACTGTTTGTACAATGAAATCTTAACTAGTTGGTAAAAATGGCACAATATTATCATGAGTATAAAAAATACTACATAAAGAAAATGTAAAGGCTGCCTGAAGAGTTAATGACTAATTCTATTGTCTGAGTTGGTGTTTCAGGGACCATTTGCTCGGTGAAAAGCTTATGTTTATAGTATTGTGGGTGCAGTCTGTACATTTGAATTATACCCATATGCTATGTGTAAATTATAGAAATTACCAAAGGAAGAAAGCTTTATGTTTGTATTCTGTTTTCAGATACAAGGCAGTGTAATTATAATTTATGACCCAATGATGGTATTTAATGTCTTAAATTGAAAAATAAGAGAAAAATGGAAAATAGTTTAGTATGAATATAATGATACTTAAAAATGATGACCTCACTGCATTTTTCATCATTAGATGACATAGTAAAGCAAAGGTAAATAACTATTTTATTATACAGTGGTCTAATTATGTTCAGAGAAAAGGAATATAAGATATAAATGGTTGCAAAATATAGGCCAAAATGACAGGTCAAGTAGCCGGAAGAAAAGTAGGCTGAATTGTGAGTATTTATGAGTCCACAACTAAACAAAAGATAAGTAAACAGGCAATCTATTCATTGTTTTCCATTCCCACTGAAGACAGCTTAATTTAAATTGGTTAAATAAACAACATTCTTAGCAATGTGGCTAAGAATAACAAAAGAAAATATGAAATACTTCTCCTTGAGGACTTTGAACAAAGAGGACATGCATCTATAGGTAAATATTTCCCTGGTAGCTGAGGTATGAATTAGCACACTTCTTGTTCATCACGACTCTATGGAAACCTAATCTCTAGAATAATACAATATTGTGTTGTTCCAAGCAAGTGGTGATGTGTTTTGTGTTTAATTTAAGTTAAATATTTTTAGCATTGAAGTTCACTAATTTAGGAAATTCCCACTGGTCATTAGTGAAACTCAAATGAGGACTGTGCATTCTCAGTGTCTCCTAGTTAATCAGAGTAAGGTATAAGAGAAAAATTGGAGGAGATGGACAAAAGGATTAGAAAATAGATAAGGTCATTAAATAACAAAGTATTTTAGAGCAATAATTTTCAGTCCTGGCTGCAATGAGAAATACTTGTGGGGAAAAAAAAAACAATACCTGAGTCCTCTTGGCTTGGGGTGGGGCCTTGGCGTAGGTACTGTTCATCAGAGCAGTAAGATGCTATAGAAACACTACTTGTCTTCTTTGTGCTATATGGCCTTCCCCATTTCCCTTCCTACATTATTTCACACTTTATTCTTTGATGGACTGTAAATGCCTTTCCATGCTGCTGCTGCCCTTTTTTGCTTCACAGTGGATATTTGCACAGTGTTCTTCCTAACTCCCTGTAGCACACTGCCAAGCCCACTGTAATACAGAATACTTACTTGAAGGCTTAGGGATAACTCAAGCACAATATGGGAAGTACCTCATAACTCAGGTGCCACCAAAAGTGACTTGCTACTCTTAGGATCTTATGTGAATATTAAATATAAATAAATTGATAGTGTATGTTGGAGACTGTTCCAAGTTGAAGGTCATATCAGGTCATCTATATCTTCACATGTAGAATTTATTTTTTGGTATCATTAATATACAGTTACATGAACAACACTGTGATTACTAGATTACCCCCATTATTAAGTCCCCACCACATACCACATTATAGTCACTGTCCATTAGCATAGTAAGATGCTATAGAATCACTACTTGTCTTCTCTGTGCTATACTGTCTTCCCAGTGTCCCCCCACTACATTATGTGTGCTAATTGTAATGTCCCTTATTCCCCTTCTCCCTCCCTCCTCTTCCCCCTGCACTTCTCCCCCCTGGTCCCTTTCCCTTTGGCAACTATTAGTCCATTCTTGGGTTCTGTGAATCTGCTACTGTTTTGTTCCTTCAGTTTTTGCTTTGTTCTTATGCTCCACAGATGAATGAAATCATTTGGTACTTGTCTTTCTCCACCTGGCTTATTTCAATGAGCATAATACCCTCTAGCTCCATCCATGTTGTTGCAAATGGTAGGATTTGTTTTCTTCTTATGGCTGAATAATATTCCAATGTGTATATGTACCACATCTTCTTTATCCATTCTTCTACTGATGAACACTTAGGTTGCTTCCATTTCTTGGCTGTTGTAAATAGTGCTGCAATAAACATAGGGGTGCATATGTCTTTTTGAAACTGGGCTCCTACATTCTTAGGTAAATTCCTAGTAGTGGAATTCCTGGATCAAATGGTATTTCTATTTTGAGTTTTTTGAGGAACCTCCATACTGCTTTCCACAATGGTTGAACTAGTTTACATTCCCACCAGCAGTGTAGGAGGATTCCCTTTCTCCACCTCCTTGCCAGCATTTGTTGTTCCTGTTCTTTTCTATGTTGGCCATCCTAACTAGTGTGAGGTTATATCTCATTGTGGTTTTAATTTGCATTTCCCTGGTCATTAGCGATACGGAGCATCTTTTAATGTACCTGTTGGCCATCTGAATTTCTTCTTTGGAGAATTGTCTGTTCATATCTTCCACTTATTTTTTTTAATAGGGTTATTTGCTTTTTGGGTGTTGAGGCATATGAGTTCTTTATATATTTTGGATGTTAACCCCTTGTCAGGTATATTGTTTACCAATATATTCTCCCATACTGTAGGATGCCTTTTTGTTCTGCTGATAGTGTCCTTTTCTGTACAGAAGCTTTCTAGCATGATGTAGTCCCACTTGTTCATTTTTTATTTTGTTTCCCTTGCCTGAGGAGATGCATTCAAGAAAAAGTTCCTCATGTTTATTTATATTCAAGAGATTTTTGCCTATGCTTTCTTCTAAGAGTTTTATCATTTCATGACTTACATTCAAGTCTTTGATCCATTTAGAGTTTACTTTTGTGTATGGGGTTAGACAATAATCCAGTTTCATTCTCTTACATGTAGCTGTCCAGTTTTTCCAACACCAGCTGTTGAAGAGGCTGTCATTTCCCTATTGTATATCCAGGGCTCCTTTATCATATAATTGACCATATATGCTTGGGTTTTTATCTGGGCTCTCTATTCTTTTCCACTGGTCTATGGATCTGTTTTTGTGCCAGTACCAAATTGTCTTGAGTACTGTGGCTTTGTAGTAGAGCTTGAAGTCAGGGAGCATAATTCCCCCCGCTTTACATGTAGAGTTTTTATACTTACCTCTCCTTTGTCTATAACTAGAAAGAAGTCTGCTTTGTCCTAGTCCATTACCAGGCTTGTCTCATCTCCCACACCAGGTGACTGACAGTGGAAATATCCAATTCCTTCACCCTTATCCACTAGGTATTCTTTAGCCTTAGGGGAACAGACATGGCATTGGTAACAGTTTAAAAGACATACTTCAAAGTTTGGGTTATTTAGTTTTAAAAAATACCTTGAGGGAGGTGCCAACAGTTCCAGCCAGGATAAAGCTATTCCAAGGCCCTCCTAGGTCTTTACTCCAGCACAATGTTAAGAGAAGGCCAGACCTGTATGGACTGTTCATAACCAGTCTGTGAGAAAATTCTTATGTACAAGATATACATATCCTCCAGGAAGTGGGGTGTATGTGTGCAATTTTTGGGGGCAAGACTAAATTCCTATTTAGGAAAAATACTAATATTATCTATCTCTGTCTTTGCATGGGTGTATTTATGTTAAAGATGGCAAAATGTACATTGGTCAGTATCACATTTATCATCTCTGTCTGAAGTGCTAGCTTTCAGATTAATGACACTCAATGTTTTTCTCCAAGAACAATAAGTATTTATTATGTTCATAAAAGTATTCTAGTGATTACTTTTTTAAAGCAAAAGAATCTGCCCCAAAGGTAAATTAATGTTTCCATTGCTAATTTTAAAAGATGTATTTCCAGTTAAGAAATAAAAACAAATTTTATTTCATTTACTGCTCTACCAAAGGGGTGAAAAAGACCCCTATCCAAACTGGGGACAGGTGGGAGTGGGGATAGAGAAGCCATCCAGGACTGGGAATGATGAGAGAGTGCTGGAGGTTGGATAGGAGCCTAGTGAACTGTAGCAGGGAGGTCAGGAGAGAATGACTGAGACAGATGGAGCAGCATTTGTGAAATCCTAGAGACCAGAGGGAAGGAGAGTGCCTTCAAGAGGAGGTGACATTTTGGTAGGGTAGTTTTGACATTTGCACCTATTTCATGACTTAAAAAAACAAACCATTCAACTTTGATTTCTGAAGGTCACTCAATAGTTCATAAAACAGGCACTTCCACCCCTCTCTTATTCTTAAAGATGAAGGAGATATGAGGGAGGTATGGCTAGGTAGCTATCTCATTGTTCATTGAATTGTTACAGGCTATATCAAAGACTACATAGTTTGTAAGACTGTGCCCAAATGGACATAAAATGTCCTATTTCCTAAGGCTTTATTATGAAAGCTTCTTTGTACCTAATACTGTACCTGTAGGTGTTCTCTATACATTTGATGAATTATGAATAAATAAATGGATGAATTTATGGGGATATTATGAAAGATTTAATTATGAAGCAATTCCTCATATAAATATCTGATTTCTAATCCTCCCAAACCCAAATAAGAGATTCAACTACCTTAATGAGATTATCTTACATTATCTCATTTAATCATCATAGCAACTCCATGAAGTATATCATATGATTTTCATTTTATAGATGTAGAAACCTAAGCTCAACCTAAGTGATCCAAGGTCACAGATAAGAAATGAAAAAAGGAAGTGGGTTTTGATTCCAGGTCTGTTACTTCTAGCTCATTCATTCATTTATTCATTCAATAAATGTCCACTGAAGTATATCTGAAATTTCTCCTATTGAAAACTCAGTCTAAACAACCCAATGTTTAAACGTGAGGACAATTACATATAAATAGGCTCTAATTTTGACCAGAACCATTTTATGAACTGAATTAAAAGTTTCCAATATGTGTCACAAAGAATTGTTCGAGAATTCTGAATGATCAGTTTTATACAGTGTCAAATTATTCTACTTTGAGAAGTAAATAAGGGTTGATTGCCTTTGGTGGCATCAACCACTGAAAACACTATGATGCTTCCACAACCCCCCAATGTCACACATGTATTCCAAAAATATTTTTTTATTCTGATTTACCAAATCAGTGTAATGTAGCTCATTAAGATCTCCTTTCCCTTTTAATGACTACTTAAATGCTGTTTTAGCTTTTTGTGGTGTATACTTAAGTTTCCTCTTTGCACTTGCTTAATCTAATCCAGGCTACCAGATGTCTATTTGCACATTTTCTACAGCATTCTGCCCTATTTTGTATGCTTGTTGATTAAAGTGGAAACCAGGAATCAGTTGAAAAACTAACTTTCTGGGTGAAGGCTATAATTCTATTCTCAGGTGGAGAGAGATTAGTTCTCCTGTGCTTCAAAGTAATACAAGACACAGAAGGTGCTTGCTCCTACTTCAGATGGGTGGAATGGTTGATATAGCATGGTATGTGATTCGTTGTGCCACTGGTGTACCATTGAAATCTTGTTCAAAATTGTGATTTGTGAACTTTGACTTGGGAAAACTTGATACTTTTGAAAATAAAATATTTGAAGAGGTTCTTGCTACCCTCAATGAGCTACAAATTAACATTTTTGAAATATTGTTCTTGCCATTTTGAAACTTAAGTCTTCATTAATTATTTTTAAATCAGTGGTGGAAACTGTATAATCTTATAATTGTAACCTTCCAATAAAGCTCTCTACTCTTTTTAAAGAAACATTACAAGCAATTTGAAATATATAATTAATTAGCAATTAACTAGAAAAGCTCCTAGACAACTAATACTCTGCTGTGTAAGGCAGATAAATCTTGAGTTACAAATTAAGTCTTGTTTAAATTTCTTTTCTTTCTTGAGGGTAAGGGGAATTCAAAACAGAAATATTTTTAAACATTAGAATCACATACTGCAGAAGCAAGGAGCTCAGACCTTTTCCTGACATTGGGCAGTGCAAAATTGGGTTTGAAATACCCTGAACTCTGGATAAAGATAATGCTTTGAAGACAATGTTCTGTGGTTTTTGTTTGTTTGTTTTTTAAACAGTTTTGGCTTTCTTTGCTAAAAATTCCAATGATAGGGAATTAGGGAAGTCATTTAACTTTTGCCTATCTCAGCTTCTCCATCTATAAAATATAATTCACACAACACACACACACACACACACACACACACACAAAGAATAAAGAGGGGAAGAAAGAGTGAGAGAGATGAATTTCATGGTGATTACATCTTGAGCTCTGGAGTCAGATAGGTGTGGGCTGTGGTCCCACCTTTGCTATTTTCTAACTATATGACCTTAGGTAAGTCACTTCTCTAAACTTCAGTTTCTTTACCTATAAAACAAGGATAATAATATACCTACTTCTAGGGCTATTTTAAGGTTAAAATGAGAAATGAAGTTGAGTGCAAAGCATAGGGCTCGTAACTTGGATATTGTATAAATGAAATACTATTATTATATCATTAAAAGTATTTCACAGATTCATAGTGCTTGTTGCTAGAATCATAGCCATTTATCAAAAGTGAGATTCATGTAAAATCTGTATATTCCTCTACAATATCAGAGGTAATGGCCTCCCTCCTCAGATTCCCCATGTAAGCATTTTACTCATACTTTTGGCATCTGACTTCTGTAGTTAGAATGACTATAGCTAGCTAGAAATGTCTGAACCTGTCTTTTCCACTGGATTGTAAATACTGGAGGGTAGCAACCTTATATTTTGAATAGAATTTTAATTGCGTCCTCAGCTGTAATTGCACTGTCTGCATATAGTTACATCATCAGCAAAGATAAAATTTCAGTCAACAGTTCATCCCTGCAATCTTAAATTGTACCATAGAATAATTGGGAGGGAACCTCTCCCTGACCTATCTCCAGTCAGGGACCTAGCCCTTCTAGAATGAATGCTAGCTTCAGGGTGGGAGCCTTCAAAGGGCAGGAAGAGGACTTTGGCTTTAGTGGGATCCAAGAGGAAAAGAGGTAGCTGGGACTCCTGATGTCAAGATGATTGCAGGTGCCCTGTATCTCTCTAGAGCCAGACATCAGAACTTGCTGTGCCCCAGTCACTGTCTGCTCTTTGAGAAGAATATTTGTAATGGGATTATGAGAACTGAAGTCCTATCTCTGCTTATAAATCTGCTTCCTTTCTAAACATACACATATGAGCACATGCAGATATATACACATAACCACATGTAACTACTCGTACAATCTTCCTCATTCAATGTTAGTCCTGACCTGAACTGTAGTTGGTCTCTTTATAATACCACTTCAATAGTGTGAAACCTCTTGGGAAAAAAATTAGACAAACCTGTCATGTGGTATGTTTATTGTAATGCGTAGGTATATCCATATTTACGGGGCTTTTTTGTATAACTTGAGGATAATGACTACTTTAGATCTTTTTGCTGATTCCTCTGTAGTGTTCTGCAGAAAACTTTTAAACATAAGTTATTTAAAGATCTGATCACAATTCAGTCAATTCAATTAAGTTAATTGAATCTCTTGTGAACTTGTATCACACAAAAAACACTGAAGTAGGCAATATAGGGGATACACAGTTGAGTAATAGGGTGTGGTCCCTAGTCCCTAGAGTGGCCATAATTAACATCATTACAATTGTCAAAGTGTATTTCTTAATGATTCCATCATACATGGTATGCTGGATGGGGTGGGAAGGAAGCATCAAAGCTTGTTCAAATCCTCTTTTGAAAAAGAGAATGTATATACATAAATAATGGTATGCTAGTTTCTAAGACTTACTCCTGATAAGCAACACAAATATCAGTAAGTGTGAAATACATTCAATTAAAAATTATAGGGAATACTAATTTATACAGTATTATCAAAGAATGAAAATGTTTATGTATTTTAATCTTCCTGATAACGGAAACTTACATTCATTCCTTTTACAGCACCAAAGCATTTTAAATATTAACAAATTTAAGGTATATCTTTTTAAATTGTATGATCTATTTCCCCTACCTTCTAAAATTATGTATCCTAAACTGAATTGAATATTTTCTTAACAAGACTCTAATGTCATTATGAGAATCAAGTAGTGTGCACATTATAAATAGGGAATTTTTCAGGAACAACATTAAGGTGTGCAGGGCTATTTTTCTTTACATTAAATGGAGTCAGACCATATTTTGGGTCAAGCTATTTATTAGAAGTATTTGTTAAAAAAATCTTGTTCCCATAGTGATTTAACTGTCTGAGCCAGTTACTACTGCTGTGTAATAAGCTACCCCAAACTTAGTGTCATTAAAACAACCATTTTATTATGCTCTCGAATTCTGTGGATTAGAAATTTGGAAAGGGAATGTGGTGACAGCTCTTCTCTACTCTGCAATGTCTGTCCCCTTAACTAGGAAGACTCAATGACTAGGAGTGACTTTAATAGCTGGATTCAGCTGTGACTGGAGGATCTAGTTCCATGACAGTGTCTCACTCACCTGTCTGGAACATAGGCTGGAAAAGCTAAAGGCCCAGCTCAGCTGGGACTATTGACCAGAACAACTACATATGGCTTCTTCACATGGCTTGAAGTGTTCACAGCATGGTGACTGGGTTCCAAGAGGAAAAGCCCCAAAGAGGGGCTTCCAGAGGGTAAGTGTTCCAAGCGATGCAGGTGGAAGCTTCATGGCTTTTTCTTAGAAATCATACAGTGCCATTCTGTTAGTAACAAGCAAGTCATAAGGTCAGCGCCAGATTCAAGGGGACAAAATTTAGACTCCACTTTTTGATGGGGCAGTGGCATGACTACAGTGGAGGAGAGTGTGAAGTATGGGGGAGATTGTTGCAGCCATCTTTAGAAAATAGAATCTGTCAGCAACCATTTCTTATTGCTATCAACATGTCTTCCCCTTATGGGATTCCCACACACTTGTTACACTTTCAGTTGTACAACAGCAAAACAAACTAGCTTTCCAAAACTGAATGTTAAATTAGAATATGCAGTCATTTGCATGAGACCTAACAGTTTTCTTATGAATGAGGTGAATGAGTTTTAATACACTGACCTGATGGTAGCCAGTCTGGCTGCCCTGAGGCTTTTTCAAATAGTACCCGTAGCTAGATGTTATGGACTGAATTGTGCCCTCCACCAAATTCATATGTTGAAGCCCTAACTCCCAATGTGACTGTATAGTTGATCCTTCGACAACTGTGTTGATCCACTATATGCAGATTTTTTTTCAATAAATATGTTGGAAATATTTTCGGAGATTTGTGACAATTTGAAAAATCATTTTCTTTACTCTGGCTTACTTTATTATAATAATAAAGTATATAATACTTACACAAAATTGTGTTGATTGACTGTTTATGTTACTGGTAAGGCTTCCAGTCAACAGGAAGCTTAGTTGCTAGGTTTTGCAGGAGCCAAGTAGTTGTAAGTTTTGGGGGAGCCAAGTAATTGTAAGTTTTGGGGAAGCCAAGTTATACACAGATTTTCAACTATGCAAGGGTCAGGACCCCTAATCCCTGCAGTGTTCAAGGGTCAACTGTGTTTGGAGACAGGGCTTTCAAAAAGGTAATTAAGGTTAAATGAGGTCATATGGGCAGGGTTTTAATTCAATCTCGTAAGGACTGATGTCCTTATGAGAAAAGGAAGAGACAGTAGGGTACACACACAGAGGAAAGGCCACGAGAGGACACAGCAAGAAGGTGGCTGTCTACAAGCCAAGAAAGGCCTCAGGAGAAACTAAACCTGTCAGTAACCATTTCTTATTGCTATCAACCTGCTCACACCTTGATCTTAGACCTCCAGCCTCCAGAATTGTGAGAAAATTAACTTTTGTTGTTTAAGCTGCACAGTCTGTGGTATTCTGTATGGCATCGCTAGATGACTAATACATGAAATAACTGATTTTTCAGAGGATGTGGTATTAGTTCTACTACTCCATTGCTACTCCCATCTATGCTCTGAGCTCAGATATCATCATCTGTATTTCACTGGGCCCACAAGTCAGGCAGAATTCACCACTGCATCCCTTTGCAAATATCTTTATTTTGTCCTTTTTAATATTGAGTGATCATTAGCCATCTCTGAGCCCCTCTCCCTTGCTGTAACATGAGGTGTTTGAGGGAAGGGACTACATCCTAGTTCCCCCAGCTTTTAGTACAGTGCATGACATTTAGTAGGTGCTCAATACTCATTTATTGATTTAATATAATAACTTGAAACCCATAACATTTAAGAATTGGAAACACCTTACAATGATCTAATCCAGACTCTTATAAGTGAAGAAAATGAAGTCTGAAAATGTTGTTTCAAAGACATATTCCAAAGGAAATCACCACCATGCTTCTAGTTAGTCCAAAAATTCATCCTGAAAGGTAGAAATTTTAGGGGATGGATCGAACAATCGAAAAGGCATAAACTCATAGAGTTGAGAAAAGGAATGTGTTCCAGACATTGGAGAAGGTTTGGAGACAAAAGTGGATGACCGAGTAAAGTATCAAGCTGATGTGTGCACATTTAAAATGCATGACTGTAATTTGGAAGGTTTGTTCCCACATCTTCAAAGAAAATATGCATACATTTTATTACTTTTATTTTCTATATCTCCCAATTTTCTTTACCTAGTTTTTGATGCATAGGTTGTTAAAGACACTAGTCAGAGCTTTATTTAAATATAGATTCCTTTATTTCTGATTAATGCAGAAATGTGCTGCATGTATGTCCTGGTACCCACAGATAAATTAAAATAACAAAAGCACATTTTATCTTGGTGTTCCTACCCAATCAAACTTTGATTAAGAGCAAAAATATTAAGCACCACCTTTCAGTTCATTTTTCCCTGACAAACGTCCAGGATAGGTGAGACTATAATCTTTCACTCCTCATCCATCTTCCCTCAGAAATACTTCCCATTCAATTCACAGGGGAAAGAAGCTAAGGGTCGTGAGAATATGACTAATCTCTTGTCTCCTAAAACATATTGATGATTTGGGCTCCAGAAAATAGTATGTGAAAGGACCCATTTGCCTTCTGTTTTTTGAAAGTTCATTGTATATAGAAAGACAAACAAAACAAAAAAATAACAGAACAGCAGAAAAGGCACAGCGGAACCTCAAACCTTATATTTTCATTATGGAGATGCTGATGATCCAATAATTGATACATAAATAACAACATAAGGAGTTTTTATGAGACTTTAGTCAGATGATACAGTGAAGAGCTTAGTTCAATGCCTGGCACTGAATCAGTGAAGCTAACAAAGCTGTAAAATGTTGTATATTAGCAAGTACTTCTGTGTGGGAGCATCACTCTCCAGGTGTGTGAACTTGGGATAATTACTTACCTTTATGACCCTCAGTTTTCTTATCTGTCAAATGGGGATAATGATGCCTTTCTGCGGGGTTGACATGAGGATTTGGTGAAATGAAAAAGGACAAGGGCCCAGTGTCGAACACTTCACAAAGATACATTTCCTTTTGTCTAGTGGAAATTCTTGGGTTCTACTATTTGGAGAAAATAGAAATTCTTATGGCCGGTATCCTCACCTGACCCTAAACTACTTAATGATGTAATTGGCGTAGTACTGCTAGGCCACTGCCCGTAGACAATAAGCTGTTACTGACTGAGTCACTATAGAAAGAGCTCTGCTCAGTGCTTTGGGCAGAGGCAGAGATGGAGGTGGATTATGGACCTGCAGACGTGGTCCTAGTGCTCAACCTACTGCCATGAGAATAAAGCTGAGTATAAACCCTTTTACCCCAAGAATGTTCCATTGTTATTTCTTGGTCTCACTGAAGCCATAGTGAACTTGCCTGAGGATGAAACCCTCAGGAAAGACATACTCCTTTTTTTTTATAGGTCCCTAAGACTTTGAGCAAGTCATATCAAGCTTTTAGAGCTCATTTTTCTTATATAAAATGAGCAGTTGGACCAAGTGTATCTCTTTTAACTGTAATGTTTTTAACAAAAGGAGAACCTTCAATGTGGCCACCAGTGACCATTTGAACTTGGCTTCCTTTTTCCTCTCATTGTTTGCTGGGGTCACTCTGTGACCTGTGTAAGGAATCTGTGTAAGATATGATGAGTGACTCGTCCTATACATGCTGAGAGGTTTATCTTCATGCATGGTTACCTCCTGAAAATATTGAGATTACTTTAAGTAAATAATGCATAGAGATGAAATGTTTAATTCATGGCCTGGGCTGGTATTAGCATGTTTCTGTTGGATGGTCAGAGCTTAGATACCTTTGGGTATCATATTCTAGAGCCTCCAGCTTCCCACACTTTGTAGGAGTCATCTGGCTAACATTTATGCTTAAGATAAAATGGAGACCTGAGGGTTAATGATATGAAAGGACTTATCTGTAGCATTAAAAAAAAAATCAGTGAGAGCAGCATGACCAGGAGAGTCAAACTGTTCATTGACTGTGTAAGTTGCCCAGACCTTGGATTTCCTTTGTCTCTGCCAAGGTGGAAATGCCCCCAAAATGACCAGTTTTATCTTTTTTACATTAGATTGAAGGTGATAGATTTCCAGTTTCTCAAATCCTACTTTTCCCTAAAGTATACAAGAATTACATAGTTAATGAACACAGATTCTCTGATGCGTTAACCACAAGTTGTCTTCAGTGATGGGGAAAAAATTCCCCTTAGTTTTCTAGAATATAAAGGAGACATAAAATAGAATGAAAGAAGGCTTTGGAAAAGCAAGAATTTCCCTCTAAAAAGAGCACTGAAGTGAAAAAGGAAATGACAGCGGGAAAGGACGTGGGCGAAAGAAGATGATTCAGCCAGAGGGGGCTGGTGTGAGTACTGTGGGCTGGCCTGCCTAAGTGTGAAGTAGGCAGGCAGTTATGACTAGCATTGAATGAGAGATAATTAAGAGCAAGTTGGTACCAGTAACTGCCAGGGAAGGGAAAAGAATATGTCCAGAAAAAGCGGTTCTTTATTTCAATGTTAAATTAAAACACCTACCCATTTGGGACTTGAAAATTTTATTTTGAAATGAGAAAATATTTGCTGTAAACAGAATGCAGATGATTGTGCAGTCCTTTCTTCTAATGTTGTGGTGAAAAAACAGTTTCAAAATGGTAACTGCTGGACACTCTTTCTTAGAAAGAAATACGTATTTTAATATATCCACCTATAAAGGAAAAAGCGTGAATGTTCAAAGTCATGTACAACACAAGTTTCAACTTGGGATCAGCTACACATAAAAATTTTGAATCATTTTTAAGAGAAAGGACTGAAAATGCACAGCTTCCATCATCCTTTAAATAGCTTTCTGGATTGAAGAGCATTATAATTAAACTGCACCAAGTGTCACTGCAGAGAAGCTTCTAAATTATGGATCTCAGTGGGGGCAAGAAATGCTATTTGATTGCTCGACAATCAAAACCAGAAGATGTTCAGATATGCACAACCCAAACTTGTTGTAATTAATCAGATGGAAAAATGAGAGGAAAAGGTGTATCCCTGAACTCAATAATCACTTGTTTAACTCTGTTTCAAAGAATTTTAAAGGAAAAACTATTCATAAAGATTGAGAATGCATATTTACAGAATAGTTTTGTATAAGAAAATACATATTAGAAAGTCATTCCTTTCAGTACGTCTCAGAAATATGTTGTGAACAAATGGTCATGGATGTCCTCAAAGTACTCTCAAAATTTAGCAGCTAGTACATTTAACACTTCAGCAAGTACTTTATTTCAAACATAATGGTAGAAGGAATGCTCTTAAGGACTCTGGACTCTACTTGTCACAATATTTTGCACTCCATTTCGCCCAGGTCTTTGCTCTTCTGAAACTCTCCTTTCTCTCTTAAGATGAGAAGGAATACGTAGACAATGCTATCAGGACACAGCTTAGAGTGTTAAGAACCTTTCTTGCCTCTTCAAGAGGCCCAAAAGATGTCTCTTGGAAAGAAGCTGAAAATTTAATACCATTTCAGCACCTTTACAAAGTGATGCCCTGTTAAGTAGTACATATGAGAACAGACATTAAACATTTGACTAGGAAACATAGGAGCCTGAAAACTGCCAGACTACCAATGAAGGCATAGTACATTTTTCATGATCCTTTCCCAAGTGAAAAACTAAGACCATAAATTATATACATAATACTTGTATTATATAAGTAAACAAAATAATCCCATGTTCTACAGTTATCTGGATTGACCCTTCCTCTATCATTTAACTAAAGTGAATCTAGTTTTCATCTCATGTAATGAGGAAAGTCCAGTATTCTCCTCCAACCACCAGATTTTGGGGGTTTTCCTTCTCCTGAGCATTTCTCATTCCACATTCTCACTACTACTGGCTTTGTATATCAACTGACAATTTTTATTTCGTGAGTGAAATAGAATTTTATTGCTGAAAGCAGCCTAAGAATTGGGTTGAATGAATCTCTCTGAAGAGGGAGAATTCCAGACAAGTTCACACAAGAGTATATAGTCCCGTAGAGTGAAGCTCTAGATGGTAGTCATAGAAAGACACTTTCATCCAGTAAAGGAAAGATATTTTTGTGGGTCAGAGATTTCTCAAGACAGTCTCAAGGGCCTTGGAATGAAGTAAGTCTCTCATCTTTGGAATGAAGTAAATTCAAGTATCTACTGGCTACATTAACCTGAGATTTCCTCCCAGAAATACACCCTGATATGAAGATCTGCATGTAAGTAGCTTATCTGGCAGGTGATCTCAGGAAAGACTGGTAGGAAATGGGGAAGTAAGACAAGGAAAGGATGCTGGAAGTGAAGGATACACTGTCACACAAGAGCTGGGATATTATATACAAAATTTCCATCAGTTGAAGTTGAAAGCTACTCCAGAAGGGCATTCATCCCCTGCCACTTCCTGCCTGCCTGGTAGGAAGGGGCAAAGCAGGTGCTGGGTTTCAAGAAACCCTGTAGCAAATAAATGTTATGCTGGCAGTTGAAAGCCAGGTCAAAATACACTAAAATTTTAAGAACAAAAGGATATGTATGGGTCAGACCCTCAAGAGTATCTGTTATGCCAGGCAAAATCTTGGAAAGGCTATTATAGAAAAGAGATTATGATATGAAAATTCAAGGATTGGCTCAAGCCCAGAGATAGGTATTTATTGATTTTTCAGTGTTTTGTTTTTTAAATTGAATTTTTAATGTCCATAGGTGCTAGTATGCTATCTCCAGTTAGCGTCACACATTTGCATTACTTTTAGAATTTGCCACCCCTGGAGAAAATTCAAATCTAAGATGATGGGCAGGTCTGGGTAATCTTGAAGTTTACTGACAACTGCAAAATTCTATGATGCTGTAACCAGATGATCCTTAAAACTCCTTTCAGCAATAAAATTCTCTGATTTAATTATATGCTGTCTTTTTAATTATCTTTGCAAGTTCCTTGAGGGCAATGTTATAGACCTACAAATGCTCTTGACTGATAAAAATTCAATTATGCATTTCTAAATGCTAATAAATAGAGCAATATTCATGTATAAATTCACTATTACTGTTATTGCTTGCAACTTGAGCCAATGCACCAGAATAGATAACAAAGAGAAACTGGTATTTAGCAGGTTTGATTTAGGGTCTACAATTATAGTCCGGTGACTATGTGAAGACAAGCATGAACATTTATGTTCACTCACTTAGCCTTGGATCACAGGGAAAGATGACCTTCACAAACAACATTAAAGCTTTTAAAAACTGGCCTTGCATATGCTAAGTGCAAGAAGCCAGATGCATAAAGCTATATTCTATATAATTACATTTATATGAAATTCTGGAAAAAGGAAAACTATAAGGGCAGAAATGAAGTTAGTAGTTCTGGAGGGTGGAGAGGTGTGGAGGGAGGAGTTGACTATAACAGGGCAGAAGGGAGCTCTGTGGGGTGATGGATATGTCTTCCAGTGGTGTAGTTACATACGGTACACATTTGTCAAAGTTCATCAAACTGTATACAGAAAAAGGGTGAATATAAGTAAATCTTATATTTTAAAAACTTGAAGGAAAAAGAAAAACCTCTAGGACTCAGGCAAGCTCCTTACCTGCTACCACAAGGGAAACTTTCTCAGCATCCTGGAAAAACCAAAGGAGGCTGGGTAAGATGTCCTCTGATATGAGAACCTGGAACTTCCCCTGCCCCTGATTTACCTCTACTTCTTAGCATTCCAAACCCTCTTTGCTCCTCAAATGTGATAGAAAACAGTTCAATGAATGAAATAAGATTTGTTTTGTTGTTACTCTCAACTTCCTGCAATAGTATCTACCTTTGTCTTTTTGCCTCCAGTGTTTTTCTGTATGCCTTATGCAGAATTCACATTTTATTATTTCAGTATATTTGCTCCTTTACTTAATTAAAGGAAAATTGCAAGATCTTTCTAAGTTCCAAGCCAAATTCTAGGTTGTAAGAACTCTTAAGTCAAGAAGAGAGATGACATGGATTGTCTGAGCTGGAAGGGTTTTAAGATTCTACTTCAAAAGCTGAAAGGCTTATCTTCCTTGTCAAATCCATTTCTCTTTTCCTGAATTCCCTGTGCACAGCATATTTTGAAGGAACTCAACCTAGATTTTGCCATGGGTCAGATGCTCTCTGGATGTGGTTACATCAGGGACAACTGCCAAAGGCTCTAATTCATGGAGCAGGGCACAGGAGGGAGTGGCAGGTGCTGCTTGCATTTCTCTAGTTGACAAGGGAGAGCACTCATGCTGCTCCATCGGGAATGAGGAATGATTATAAAAATCCAGGGCTGGCCCCATGTACTGTGTCTCTGTTTAGTTTGGCCCATTCCCCAGCCTCATGCTAGGTGCTTAGTAGTTGTCGGTTGTTTGATTTGCTGATCTCTATGTTTTTCTATACCAGGATTCCCCTCCTCTACTGCTCCTGAGTAACTTGTATTCATCCCTCATAATTCTGCTCCACATCCTGAACCTCGAGATCTAGCCTTCCCCTTTTGGCCAGCCCTAGAGTCTGCGCTAGGTATCCCTTGCTCAGCTTCCCTAAGACCTTCTTATACTTGTCATAGCCACTCTTTATTTCAATTGTATTGTGATTTCTCTGCCTTTTCCCCCTCCTGTTGCCCACTGTCCCTCCCCCAACCCTAGGCTGTGAGCCTATTGAAAGCAAAGACTTTTTTATTTCTGGAGTGTGAGGCTTTATTTCTTTCCTTATTTGGAACATTATAGATTCCTTATAAATGTTTGCCAGTGAATAAATAAGAATTTGCTCATGCTGCTTTTGGAAGTCTGCTTTATCAGTTGGAAATTATTTCAACTTCAAGTAAAAGAAAAACTTGCTAACTTTTGTTGGCTTATACAAATATGCATTTCTTTTTCTGGTGTAAAAGAAAGCTTAGAGAAAATCAGCTGCTGACTAAATCAGTTTAGAGGTGCAAGAGGTCAGGGACAGGGGCTCCGTGATTCACTTGAACTTTCCTCTGTGATCACAAGATGTTTTTTATGTGCCTGGCTATTGAGATTAAATGGGAAAAGGTAATTTTTCTGTTATACAAGGTTGTATAAAATTTTCTATTGCTGTGTAACAAATTGCCACAAACATAGCAACTTAACATAAATTTATTATCTCCAATTTCTATGAGTCACGAGTCTAGTCACTGATTAACTGAGTTCTCTCCTCAAGGAATCACTAGGTGCCATCAAGGTGTCAGCTGGGCTCTATGTCATCTGAGGTTCAAGGTCCTCTTTCAAGCTCACTGGCTGTTGGTAGAATTCAGTTCCTTAGGCCAAGGCCCTCAGCTCCTAGAGGTTGCTCCAAGGTAATCCACAACAGGGCTGTTTGCTTTCTTCTAAGAGAAAGTTGTCCCCTCTTTTGAAAGGCTAACCTAATTATGTCAGGCCCAGCCAGGATAATCTCCATTTTGATTGACTCAAAGTCAACAGATAATAACCTAATCACAAGGATAATATCTCATGGTTCAGCCTATACAGAAGAGGAAGAGATTATACAGGGCTTGTATACCAGATGACCACTTGAGAAGTCTGACCACTATAGGAGTGATGTTGGTTATGCCTGTCTCTTTCACCTGGAATGCAAATGACTTCCTAGAATTCCCCTTAATGAAGTTCTGTTTACATCTCATTGGCCAGAACTATGTCACATGGTCACTGCTAGCTGAAAGGAAGGCTGGTAAAGACAGATAGCTTTTCCAAATTCTACAGAGAAGGCAAGGAGAGGGGCTGGGAATGAATGTTGGACTAGTATATCAATGAACTAAGCCACCCAATGAAATCCCTAGAAACATTAATTATAGAATATTAGATCTGGAAGAGGACTGAAGTTCATTTAGAACAATTTTTTCTATTTTCTAGACAATGAAGTTGAGGTCCAGACAACTCATGTGTCTTTCTTGGATTTCCTTTAAAGCACTGAATAAAATTTAGTAACACTGGCATATTCGGTTTCTCTGGTAGTTTAGTTTATCAAATCTCCAGAAAAATGTATTATACAAGTAAGCTAACAATGGAATACTCTCTCTTAAAATTGATCACTGATCCACTTCCCTATCACACAAAACTGGTTTCTACATTCTAATCATTGTCTGTAGAGCAACCATTTGGGGCAAGCGGTATGACTGGTAAAACATAGGTGCAGGGGGCAAGTCTGCATGAGTTCAGAGAAAGAAGACACACTGCTGGCTCAGGAAGTTCTTGGAAAACACAGACCATCTGGGATTTGAGACAGGCCTTAAAGGACAAATAAGGTGTAGCATGGGGGAGATCAAGGAGGGTATTTCATGTAGAGGGAAACAGAAACAGAAATAAATGTGTTAAACTACAAAATATGCAAGGAGAACAGAGATCAACTCAGTTTGACCAGGCTGCTTTCAGAAAAATATCTTATGGGGTTGGTTTATTAGTCTAGAAAAGAGATAATGCTGACTTGAACTCGGAGAATGACAATGAGAATGAAAAGGATGCTGGGAATGGAAGGAAAGCTGACTATGCTGACTGGACATGTTTTCACTGAGTCTGTAAGTACAAGTGTAGAAATGGGTTTTATTCATCTTCTGCCCAGTCCCACGGCCTGTGCCTGCACATACTAAATACTCAATAAATGTGTTAATAAGTTGAATCTATGAATGATTTGGTACAGAAGATAAAGGAAAGGATGGTATCAAGAACATTTGAGGCTGGATTGGAGATTGGAAGAAGGTACAGAGTTGAAGAGGCTGTGGAATTCAGTTGCAGACGTGTTGAGCCCCAGGTACCTCCTGGAACCCAGGGATGAGGTCTAGGTCATTCAGGAGAAGCTTACTCAAGAAGCAGATGGACCTTAAATTCTATATTTGCAATTTGCAGCTATGAGGGCAGAAAAAGAAAGTAGTGGAAAACTTCAAAAAATGTCTATATGTAAGAGGGAAGAAGATTAGCCAGAACAAGAGAATGAGTAGCTGTAGAACTGACTGGAAAAAAAGATTGTGAATTTGAGAAGACAGGGAATAAGAGTGTCTAAAAGATAGTAACCAGCAGTTTCTGAAATAGCAGCTTTCAGAGAAAATGGAGGGAGAAACAGATAGCAAGATTTTTAGGAGCAAGTCGGGAGGAAGAACTGATACCTAGTAAAATGCATTTTAGTAGTTTAAGGATAAGAGAAAAATCAGAGATGACAAAATCAAGGGAAGGTAGATTGGTTTATTCACTTTTTAGAATGAGAATGACTTAGGCACAGATTCTGTCTGGGGGAAAGGGTCATAAGAAAAGAGGAGAGTGAATATAAAAGAAATATCCTGCTGAGAGCAGAGGTCATAGCATCTGGTGGGTGTTGGAGCGTGGATTCAGAGAGGATGAGGCACACCTTGTCTTCTGAAGCGAGAGGAAGAAAAGAGAAGAGAGGAAAGGAAGGCTTTCTTTATTGCCCTCTCTGTCACTAACTGGCTTTGGGGAACCTTGGATCACCATGCTACCGCCCTGAATTTCAGATTCCTCATACATAAAATCAAGTCACTGGCCTAGGTGGACACTACAGTATAATAAACTATGTAACTTTTTGCTCCAGACATATTTCTTTGGATTCCCTCCCCTCCCTTGCTGTGCTTAATCAATTGCCAATAATGGTGATAATAGCAATAATATCAAATGCCATTTATTGCACACCTCAAAAGTCATATGCAATTAGGTTGCAACCTAAAAGCTACATGATGGAGAAATCATTTGAATGTGCTTTGAAGGATGGCATGCATATGTTTGTATGTATATAAAAAGTCTTAATACATATTACCTAAAATCTTATAGGTAAGTGGTGTAATATTTATTCTATTATTTCTTCTAATTCTCCCCTGAGTTCAACCAACTCTCATTTCATTTCTTCCATTTTTTTGGTCTGTTTCTGTACTTAGTTCTTGAAATTATGATTCAGGGTGTTTTTCTCACATTCCCAAATGCTAGTTTGAAAATATATAATTCAGTTTAAAGAGTTGTGTTATAGTTGGAGTTTTCTTCCAGTTTGCCATTATTTGGGGAAGAATTTTTGTCATCTGAATTGTCTGGATTATTATTATTATTTTTTTTTTAGTAATTTTGCTTAGATGATGACTGATCTGGATTTCAGTGAACAGGGCTTGAAGGTTTTGGAGTGGTTGCAAGATTCCCAGATCAAAAGCGCCCTCTTCTGTCAGTGTAACAAAGTATAGGCTTTTTCTTTTTAAAAACTGTAAATTGTTATTATTATTATTATTATTAAAGAAGAATAGTAGGAAAATGGGTAAGTTTCCTTCTAATTTAAAGGGAGAGAGGGCCTGGCAGGTACCCCTCAAATTTTTTTCCCCATTGTGCATTATTTACAGAGGTCACCTCTACTTCCCTTTTGACACTTTCCACCCCCATCTTGAAATTTTTTGTTTCCAAAACTGCCTACTCATACCCTGGACACACGTAATAAATAAGTACACACATGTAATAATGTACTGTAGTGATTACTGTGATCTACCAAAGTGTTCTTTCAGTGTTTTCAAACTTAGGATGAACTTTGTCTTTCTGTTGGTAGTTTTGGATCAATCTTAAGTCCACCACTAGCTCTTCTTTCCTATACCCTGCACATTTTTTCTGTTTTCCTGAGAGGTTTGCATCAGGAGTGCAGAAGGCAATTTTCTGGGGTTTAGTGTTTATTTTTCTATTTACAATTAATTTGAAATTTGGATATTCTCTGTTTTCTAGTTAAGCTGACAACATGGGTTTTATGCATTGTTATTTGATCTTCCTGTTCTTTGGTTTTTTTCCCATGGGTGGGGCATTATGTTGGGAGATTTGGATTTATGCCGGCACCGTTATCTTGGCTACCTAGAATTCCTCCATAAAGTTTACCTTAAATCTGATTGGCCAGCAAGATATGTAGAAGCCCATTGACTCAAATTATTTCATCTTGCTCTTTAAGCTCCTGTATCAGTTAAGAATTCAACTGGGCTGCTGGTTAGAGTGACCACCAAAAGATCAGTGGTTTAAAAAAATTAGAGGTTTTTCTTGAGTAACAAGAGGTAGGTGGTAGTGGGCATTTGTTCAACAGCACAATGATGTCAGTGTTGATATCTCTGTGCCATCTTAGCCTTTCCTTCATGGTTGCCATGGTTATAAGAAGGTGCCTCCATCTCCAGCAATACATCTAGAATCCAGCCAGGAGGAAGGCAGAGGGCAAAGGGCAAAAGGCATTTGTTAACTGTCAGTTCCATTTTAAAGATTTTTCCTTGAAAGCCCCATCCCAAAACTTTTGCTTACACCTTATTGTCCAAAACTCCAAAACTGGGTTAATGACAACCTCTAGCTGCAAGGAGAATGGGAAATGTAGTTTTTGTTTGTTCTTTTTTTGTTGTTCTGTTTTTCCTAAGCACATTATTGCCCACAACAAAACTGGGGAGCTATTAGTAAGGAAAAGGATATTGAGTAGGCCTGCAATTCTCCTCTACAACCACCAAATTTCAGTCAAAGATTCGCTGATCTCATACCATTGACTCAGAGACAATTCCCAGATCCATGATTATTGGAATCTTTGGGAGGTTTTAGGAGAAGTCTAATAGGGGAGGTAGGAGTCTGACAGAGGAACTGACCAGCTGTGGAAAAAGGCCAAAATAAAATAAGACTAGACATTGTGCTAGGCTAATTGACTCTTACTTCAGGAGGGGGCCAAAAAGCCAGTAAGTGATTCTTTTTTAAGAAAAAAAAAATTAAGGAATGCTCCAGTTTGTAAACAAGGCACATAGTTCTCATCTTTTCTCTTTTTCTCAATTCTTTCTCTAAATGGAAGTAATTCTATAAGGAAAGAAGTCTTTAAAGAGACAGGCCTAGGAGAGGAGCATTTGCTTTCAGCATGGAAATATCTAATGGGCTAAATTCATTTCCAAAGTGACTCTCAGCCATCTCATCTAGCACACACACCCACACCTCCTGCCCCACCCCACACACTCAGACTTCAATACATGATTCCCACATAGAAACATCTCTCCAGATAATAATTAGCTCAGCTCTTTAATATTTAAATAACCTCATTTGCTGAAATATGTACACTCTTCTTTGGTCTTAAATACAAGCTATTTTTGTAGGTAGACCAATTATTTAAGATTCCTTTCAGAGTATAGGCAATGAGACACTGATAAATCTCCATACCCAAAGACAAGCATCCAAGTTTATAAACACACCCATTTACTTCAAAAAACAGAACCTTGGCATGTAATGATTACATTTTTTATCACAGAAAATGTTCAGGAGATGTGAACTGCTGGCCCTGCCACTAGCTAACTGTTGTTTGAAGAAATTCACTTAGCCTCTTTGAATATCATTCTTCATTTTCAGAAGATTGGATTAATATGAGTGTTCCCTCAAAGATTATGATTTTTGAGATTCTTATATCCAACTAGCATTTATTCAATGTCTGCTATGTGCTAAGCACTATTCTATGCACTATGGACACATTATAATCTAGTACAATGGGGGAGGATTTAAAGGCAATTAAAAGAGGGTAAATCAAATACCTGGAAAACTTTTAACCAAAAAGGTGAAAGATTTGAACACTGAAAACTGCAAAACATTGCTGAAAGGAATTAAAAGATCTAAATGAATGGAAAGACACCTCATGTTCGGGGTAGCAAGACTTAACATTTTTAAGATGGCAGTACCCAAAGCAATCTATAGGTTCAATACAATCTCTATCAAAATTCCAACAGCACTTTTTGTAGAAATTAAAAAGCCAATTTTCAAATTCATATAGCATTGCAAGGGGGCCTGAATAGCCAAAAGATTTTTAAGATTTTAAAAAGAACAGTAAGAGGACTCACATTTCCTGATTTCAAAACTTACTACAAAGCTACAGTAATCAAAACTGTGGTACTGACATAAAGATAGACATATAAATCAGTGGAATAGATTAAATAAAATAAATTAAATTGATTAATTAAATCAAACCATCCAATTAAAAAAATGGTTAAATTAACTCGAATAGACAATTCTCCAAAGAAGAAATACAAATGGCCAATAGAGATGAAAAGATGCTCAACATCACTGATCATTAGGGAAATGCAAATCAAAATCACGATGAGATACCACTTCATACCCATTAGTATGAAAAATAAAAAGACGAAGGATGAAGAGGAGGAGGAGGAGGAGAGGGAGAAGGAGAAGAAAGTAATCATATAGGTAAGGGTATAGAGAAATTGGAAACATCATCCATTGCTAATGGTAATGTAAAATGATGCAGCCACTATGGAAACGGTTTGGTAGTCCCTCAGAAAGCTGAACATAAAATTGCTCTATGACTTGGCAATTCCACTGCTAGGTATAAACCCCAAAGAATTAAAAACAGAGATTTGAACAAAACTGTATGCCAATATTCATTGCAGCATTATTCGCAATAGCTAAAAAGTAGAAACAACATAAGTGTCCATCACCAAAGAATAGAGAAATAAAATGTGGTGTATACACATAATGGAATACTATACAGCCATAAAAGGAATGAAGGTCTGTTACATGCTTCAACATGGATGAATCTTGAAAATATTATGCTAAGTGAAATAAGCCAGACACAACAAGATAATTATATGACTCCACTTACATGAAATATTTAGAATAGGTAAATTCATAGAGACAGAAGTAGATTAGAGATTATCAGGAGTGAGAGAAGGGGGAATAGGGAGTTCTGACTTTATGGTTACAGAGCTTCTATTTGGATGTTGAAAAATTGGGCAAATAGGAAGTGGTGATTGTTCAACATTGTGAATGTAATTAATGCCACTGAATTGTACACTGAAAATTGGTTAAAATGATAAATTTTATGTTACATGTATTTTTTATAAAACATTTTTTACCATAATAAAAATTTTTCCAAATAAATGAGAATGTAACACTGCTAGGGAGCAAGATATGGAGACAGATGTCTATTGGCTGCATCTTGAGACACTCGTACAGATGTATACTGATGTAGACTTATACATGTGTAAACACAACCCAGGACCTAAACACAGATGCCCAAATAAACACAAAAATTACACACGTCTTGGTATAGATGTACCTACAAACATAAAATCTGCATTTTGTATATAAAACCAGTTGATTTAAACCACCATCAGGATTCAACCGTCAACACAGTAGAGGTGCATACACCTACATATAACATCATGTAACAACTTAGCCCCGCAGGTTAATCAAAGAATCTGTTTACCTACAGAAAAGTATGTTTCAGAGATGAAAGGAAACAAATGTCCCCCCCCCACACACACAGATATCCCACAGATAACCATGATGCATGATGTAACAGTGAAAGGGTTCAAGGGCATGTAGAGGGTTGACTGGTAGTTGAGCGAATCAGCGTAGAGAGCAAAAAGGTGTATGTTGCAGGCTAAGAGCTGTATGCAAGTGAGAGAACTGGAGAATGGGTGAGATAGGTGAGTGGGAAAATGAGTGGGTGTCATAAGAAAATATCATGCAGCTTCAAAGAGATTCAAAGTAAAATAAGTGAGTTGTTGAGTTTTACTCTTTTCTCTTTTCTCTTACCTTTACTATCTGATCTCTGGTTGTCAGAGAACAAGCTACACACTCAGTTACTTTTATAATTGTGCTAGCCCCTCTCATTGGTCTGAACACTAGTGTAGGAGAGTTCTCAGAAGGGGATCAGTCTTCTTTCTGACCAATACAGGGAACCCTCCTCACATACTGAGTTCAGCAGTGGGAAAGTGCCCTGGCCTCTGGCAGCCAGCCAGGGACTGTGGGTGAGGAGGGAAGTCCCTGACTGACCAAGGTCTTTTTACTGACGGTCAAGCTGAGGAAGTGAGATGCTGGAAATGGTGAGTCAGGAGAAAAGATCAGCATTTAGAACTGGCACAAAACAAGTAGCCAATGAAAAGGAGACAGACAAGTTCTCTAAGAGGAGCAGTAATGTTGAGGCATGAGTGCAGGCTTCCCCAGAATACACCTTTTATGTTGGTCCTGGTATCCTTTGTGGGGGCAAAGCTGTACCTTAACAAGAGAGTTGCTTATGGCAGTACTTAGCCATAGCCTACCAGGGTATCACAGGAGCAGCAGAAGGGTCCTGCCTCGAGTCTCCTGGGTCATTTTATCTCATCACTGGTTATTTCCTCACACTTTGGGAACTAATTTCTTCTAGCTCCCATTAAAATCCTGAATGATTATGAGAATTAGCATATCTTTCTCTGTTAGGAAAGAAAATTAGCGACTTACTACTAACCATTACAATCAGAATGAGTCATAAACAATTATCAGTATTTCCTCATTTTCAACCTGCTTTGGAAAATGAAGAAACAACCTAGGTTAGTATAGGGTGTTATAATTTACCAAATAGTGATGTTTTGAGTTGGGGTTTTTTTCTGAGTTTTTAATACAGTTATTTTCTGAAGAGAGTATACTGAATGACTAAAAGTTGGTCTTTAACAGAAAATCAGGATTGGCTTTGATTTCTGAGTATAGGTATTATCTTTTAAAAAGCATACTAGTTTGAATTAATTCTTAAATGAGTATAACTGCTTGAATTTTAATAGATATTAATAAAACTTAGGATGTGTGTTTGTGTATAAGTAACAGAGATGAGTGATTTTTTGCTGAGTGAAATCTACAATTCATAAAATCACTATTCTTAATATCAAAAACAATTAAAAATGTTTTCATCATTCAGCTCTTTTAATTCCATATTATTAATTATTTGAACTATAAAGGACGTTGGCTCTTAGAGAACTTATCATGTTCTTGCTAAATTTACTTCCTTTGAATTCAGTTCTGGTGGAAAATTATTCTGTCTTTGAAAAATAACTTAACTTTTGTAAGCATGCATGCATGGATAACTCCAAAATGAACAGTGAACTTAAAAAGCTGAAATCTCTTCTGACAGCAGCTTGACTTATTTTGGAAGAAATTAAAAGAAGTATCAGAAGTATGTGCCGTCTTTTAGGTACAATACAGACTTGAGACAAATATTCTTGACTTGGACCATCTGAGAAAAGATTCTGAGTGTCTTTGCATGTGATTTGCATATAACTCAGATGCCTACACAAAATATAACAAGCCAGCTGCTTCTGCAGGTTTCCTACTCAGAGGAAAGAAAGCAGATCATTGTTAGAATGAAGGAGGTAAGGAATGAAGAGCAGCAGCTCTTCATGGACTCTACAGTTTGCTTAAGCACTGAGGCAGGGCCTACCAAGAACTTGGCTCCCCAACCTCCACCCCACCCACCCACCCAATTCTGATGGCAGGGACTACTCCAGGTGCTCAGGCAAAGGACTGCCTGGAACACAGAGCCAGTGTGAGTAATGTGGGTAACCAGGTGGCATTTTGTTTTATCTTTGAGATGTCTATGGATTAAAACTCTGTGTTTCTGTTTTAAATATCAGGGGTTTTAATTTTTTGCTTTAAAATAAAGAATAAATTTCTTTGTTAGAAAAATATCACTTATTTATATAGAAAAATTGGGAAACACAGATAAGCAAAAAATTATATATACATATATAAAATATCAGTTTAAAAACCTCTATGTCTAGAATATTCCCATTTTTATTTTTCAAAAGATGATTTTATATGTATATAAATATATATATATACACACAATATATATATCACATCATTACTTAATGTATAAGGAATATTGTTCATTATCACTAAAAAGACATCTACAGCATCATTCCTGGTCATTCATGGACATTTTACTAGAAGTAACATTAATTTACCTTCAATTACTGGAAACATGTCATGAAAGTGCTTCACCATTATTAGCAATTATGATAGATATACTTCTACATGCATCTGTTTATATTATCTGTTTATTTCCCTAGGATAAAATTTTAGTAGTAGAAGTGCTGAATGTACTCTTTTTAGGGTTTTTGATTTATTTAGATAAATTTCCTGACACTAACGTTATTATCAGTTTACATTCCAACCAGCTGAGTGTCATCATGTTATTTCTGTATACTCTCAATAAAGAGGCATATTAACATTCTTAAAAACTGGTTTAAAAAAAAATAAAATGAAGACTTGTAAAGAAGCAACATGTGAATTTAAATGAAGGAAATGAGAACAAGACAATATAAATAGCATTCTTTTTCCCAGACACATCCAACTCTGGTCAGATTCCTTAGTTTTTTTTCTCTTATTTATTTATTTAGGTCATGTAAGGGATATTGTGGTAAGACAGTCACCAAACATTTCTTTTCTTCCTGTGCACACAGCCATTTTCAAAGGTTAAGTATGATTATAACTTCTGGCCAACAGAATGTCAGTAGAAATGATACATGGTGTTTCCAAGCCTGGGCTCTGTTCCTCCCCACTCTTCTTTCCTTTGTCTCTCTGCCTGATGCAGAGTACCTATGGAGTATTCTGGAACCTTGGAAGGTGGCAAGGTCTCAGAAAGGAGGAACCCAGGTTCCTTAGTATCTCACTGAAGGCCATTTGTCAAAAACCACACTGAACTGATAAATATGCAATTAATAAATGTTACTGTCTTAAATACACTGAGGTTATAGAAAAACTATAAAAATCAGACAAATGAAACATAAAATTACCCAGAATTCCAAAGACCAGAGATAACTAATTGTCAAAGAAGTTTATCTACCCTGACAAATCCAGGCATGTTGCAGCTTTTTGGCAACCCTAATTGGAATTAGTGGTAAAAAATGAAGGATTGGTCTTATTTTCTCCTTCATAATCATGTGTGGAAAATAATAAGCTATTATGTATATCTTATTTCTATACATATTACCTAATGTATAGAAAACTAATTTAGGTATATAGGTATAAGATATATTCTTCTCTACACGCATCTTACTCAAATATTCATCCCAAAGGAGTAGAAAATTGACGTAAGTATATAACTTATGATCACTTATTTGATTTTTGGCTGTGGTCAGAAATACACACTTAGGTTTAGGGGAAAGACAGTTCTAACCAATCATTTCATCTGTTCCTCAAATCCTTCAGTCCTTTGAAGTCAGGAAGACCATGTGATTAGCTTGAGCCAAATGAAATGTGAGCAGAATTCACAGGTGTTCCTTCTGGGCAGAGGTAGTGAAAAATTCATCTGAGATCCTCCTGTCTCTCCTTCCCTACGGAATTGGCCAACTAGCTGGTGCAGCCACAAGATGACAGAGCCTCTATCATCCTGGTCCTTGAGTGAGCCCACCTCTCCATCTGTAATGGGTATGTGGCATAAGTAAGAGTTAAATCTTTCTCGTGTTAAGCCACTGGAATTTAATTAGTTAGGTAACTACAGCATAAGCCTATCTTGTCCTAACTGAAGGCTCACACATTCTCTGTATCTTGTTCATCCACCTCATCAGCAGCTCCAAACTATGAAGAGTCAAAGCCACCATTAATCATCCTCAGCCTGGTTCCATGGAATTTGACTTCCTAGCTATGAAGGGAAAGGTGAGGTAAAGAATCAGGACTTTAGAATAAAGAGAAATAAGCGCTCCCTTTTTGTGAATGCAAGAGTGATCTTACTCATGCAGAAAAGAGGCAGATGTAGTTGCTTTAAATTTTCCAGCCCAAAGTAACTTATATCATAAACTTATATTATGCTTACAGTATGTGAGAACCAATAATATTGTATAGATGTAAAAGATTGTAGTGACACATTCTCTCACATTCTCTGTATCTTGTTCATCCACCTCATCAGCATGTTGGGTCTCTTGCCCTGCTAGGCAAATACATTGTATCACTTACTCTCTACCAGTTAGTAATGAAAAGTAATATATGGCAAAGAGTGGAGAAGTTAGTTTACAAAGAGGAAATATAAAATGAAGCACACAACTTTTGCTCCTTTAGTGTCTAATAGCTTTAAATGAATTCTTCTTAAATCAATGAATGATACTTGACTATTGTATCATCATTTTTATAATGAGCATGTATTATTTTTATAATTAGGAAAAGTATTTCTTTTTTGGAAAAAAAATCATTGTTAGTGAATGAAGAAATAATTGTTCCTTTGTTCCTTTTACTGACATGTATGTAATAGTACCTGGCACAAACAGTGCTCATTAATTCTTTAACTACTTAATTCAAGGGATGAGTTCCTTGAGGGTAAATACAGTGTTGTAATTCTAGAGCAAGCACAGCAAGAAGGCACATCATAGAGGCTTAAATATGTGAGTTGCACATTGAAAGATTCTACCTGCCCTGTGCGTATTTATCCATCATCTCTTTCATTCCAGGATTATTTGCTTCAGTGTCAAGTGGTATTCTGAGTAGCTTTGTGGGCTCTAGACTTGCCAGGGTCCAGAGATGCAAACATGGAATTGCCAAAAACAGTGAAATCTGTGGATTTATTGTTAAATGAAGTATCTGCATAAACTCCACTTCACCAGCATCATTACCCCCCCAGGTAAAACTAAGCAAGCAATTATATCACCAGTTCTCTATCATTTTATATTTTTGTATTGCCCCGTTGCTGCATGCAGGCAAGTATGTCAGAAACCATCTTGTTATAGCTGTAGGTAAAATTCTTCTTATCCCATTACCCATTTTAGCTCTTTTTCCTTGGCAAGCTATTTGCTGTCATTTCTTGGTGTATGGACAGCTGAAGGTCATTTTCTAGATGAAAAATGCAGTCAATTTGTCTCCTTTTTCCCATTATTAAAAAGTTTTGACTACCGGGAATGTGAGATAGGATTTCATTTGCATTCATTTCCAAATTTCAAGTAAGTGATAAATGAAAATTGCCTAGTATTATGCAAGAAGGGGTAATTTAAACTCTTTGTGAGAAGCAATTGGTATGTTAAATGAGTCTTCTGTAGACATTGTCTAAAACTATTTTAAACGCTCCACGAAGCTTCATGCCTTTAAATTTATTTTACTATTATAGTCATTTTACTAGCTACTGAACTGTAGCCATCTATCTCTGACTGTTTCTTTCTGACACCCACAGTTGTATCCACCCACACACTCACCCACTCAAACCTACACTCTGACTCACATTCAGAAGGATTGTCAAAAAGTCCCCACTCCCTGTCTAACTAAAATGTTCCTTTCAAACACATGCTACTTATTTGATCTATTTTCATGTACCTGTGAGTCAGCTGTGTCTTGTCTGATCTAGCCAGTAGACTAAAGCCTACATGTATGTTTTTTAAATACAGGTTTGGCAAATCTCATACATATTGAAGCATATTGAGGTCGTAAAAGCCTACTGACCTGTTTTTAATTTACAACACTTCTGGCACCAAATGTGTGAGTTTTTTCTCTACAACAACCAATTTTCCAACTCTCTGGACACCAACTAGGTGTCCTACAATTCAATTCTGACACTACCAGAGTTAGTGAAGACACCACAGGTTAAGGGCTCACTCCCAAAAGACTGCCCCCACTTTAGATGCCAATCACAAGTCCCAGAACATCCATTCTTCTGACCAGCAGCCTATAAATTGTGGGGTTCCATGACCCCTCCTCAGACTCCGTAATTTGTTAGAATGGCTCACAGAACTAAGAAACAGTTTACTTGCTCTTACCAGTTTATTATGAAGGATACAACTCAGGAACAGCCAAATGGAAGATATGCATCAGGCAAGGTATGGGTGGGAGAGTGAGAGGTGGGGGAGGGTGGCACAGAGCTTCCATTCCCTGTCCATGCATATCACCCTTCCAACACTTTGATGTCTTCACCAACCAGGAAGCTCTCTGAAACTCTTGTTCAGAGGTTTTCATGGAGGTACATTATGTAGGAATGATTGATTAAGTCATTGACCATTGGTGATTAATTCAATCTTCAGCCTCTCTCCCCTCTCTGGAGGTCAGCAGGGTGGAGCTGAAAGATCTAACTCTCTATTCACGGGCTGGTTCCTCTGGCAACCAGTCCTTACTCTAAAGCTATCCAAAGGCCCACCAAGAGTTATCTATCTCATTAGCATATACAACTCAGGTATAATTGAAAGGGGCTTGTTACGAATAAAAAAAAGATGCTCATATCACTCCTTTGAGGAAAGTCTAAGGGTTTTAGAAGTTCTGTGTTAGGAACCAGGGACAAAGACCAAGTATATATTTATCACATCTGGAAGCATTTGCTATAAATGAATCCTTGGTTATCCAAGTGCTGGGAATTATTTCTCACTTAAAATTTTATTCTCAAACTGGCAACATGTTTTGGGCTATCATTTCAGTTAGCCTGAAGAATGAGAATAACTCCAATTCAATATCAAATGCATCTTCTTGGACTGCAATCAAGCAATTTCATGAGAGGAGGAAGAAAGGATCCAACTCATATTATTAAATGATAGAAAAGCATCACTTCATTTATATATAATTCTCTTATTCAGTGCTACCTAGTTATCTGAAGCATAGCTTGGATCCAGATAGGAAGGATAAGACAAAAACCTCCACATAATTGCACTAAAGCATATTTTTTTTTATACATTACTCATAGGAGTGACCCTTGGGCATTTGCTCTCTACTTTTTAATTTTACTTTGCATTGACTATTAACAAGTCAGCTAATTTAGAGCATCAAGTTAAAACAACAAATTCAAAAGAGAGGCTGCTAAAGATAGGTGAAATTCTGTCAGTGTGAAAGGATAGTTGACAATTTCACAGTGAAGCTGACAGCAGAGAATTTGTGAGAAGTAAATTAAATCTGAGTACATTTAGTGTAGGAATAAACTATTCAGTTCACTCCAGGACTACTTGAGGATATCACTGCTTTGTGGCACAGAGTATTATTAGTATTATTGAGTTTTATAACAATAATGAATCCTTAGAGGAAAGCTCAGTTTGAATCGAAATAGTATGACACTGACACAGAATAGACATATAGATCAATGGAACAGAAGCTGTGTTATTTTGTGTCTTGATTTCAAGATATACTACAAAGCTACAGTGATCAAAACCATATGGTACTGCAGCAAGAACAGATACATAGACCAACAGAACAAAATAGAGTCCAGAAATAAACCGATGTGTATATGGTCAATTAATATATGACAAAGGAGTCAAGAATATACAATGGGGAAAAGACAGTTTCTATAATAAATGGTGTTGGGAAAACTGGACAGTGACATTCATAAGAATGAAACTGGATTACTCCCTAACACCATATGCAAAAGTAAACTCAAAATGGATTAAAGACCTAAATATAAGACATGAAACCATAAAACTCTTAGAAGAAAACATAGGCAAAAATCTACTGAACATAAGCATGAGTAATTTTTTCAGGATACATCTTTCAGGAAAGGGAAACAAAAGCAAAAATAAACAAGTGGTACTACATCAACTTAAAAAGCTCTGTACAGTGAAGGAAACCACCAATAAAACGAAAAGGCAACCTACAGTATGGGAGAATGTATTCACAAATGATATATCCAATAAGGGGTTAATATCCAAAATATATTAAGAAGTCATATGACTCAACACCAAAAAAAAACCCAACTAAAAATGGACAGAGGACCTGAATAAACATTTTTCCAAAGAAAACATACAGATGGCCAACAGGCACATGAAAAGATGCCCCACATCACTAAGCATCAGGGAAATGCAAACCCAAACCACAGTGAGATATTACTTCACACCAGTCAGAATGGCTGTTATCCAAAAGACAAGAAATAACAAATGTTGGCAAGGATGTGGAGAAAAGGGCACCTTCATACACTGTTGGTGGGAAAGTCAATTGGTGCAGCCACTGTGGAAAGCAGTATGGAGGTTCCTCAAAAAACTAAAAATAGAAATACCACACAACCCAGTAATTCCACTTCTAGGGATTTACCCAAAGGAAAAAAATCTCTAACTGAAAAGACATGTGTACCCCTATGTTTATTGCCACATTATTTACAATAGCCAAGATATGGAAGCAAACCAAGTGTCCATCAATAGATGATGAATAAAGAACATGTGGTACATATATATAATGGAATATTATTTGGCCATTAAAAAGAAAGAACTCCTGCCATTTGCAACAACACAGATGGATCTAGAAGGTATTATGCTCAGTGAAATAAGCCAGGCAGAGAAAGACAAATACCATAAGATATCACTTATATGTGGAATCTGAAAACAAAACAAAATGAACAGAACAGTAATAAACTAATAGACATGGAGAAATGACTGGTGGTTACCATAAAGGAGGAACTGGGATGGGTAGTTGAAATAGTAAAGGGGATAAAGAGGCACAAAATCTCAAGTATAACATAAATTAGTCATGGGGATGAAAGTACAGCATAGAGAATGTAGTCAATAGCCCTGTAACATCTTTCTAGGTTGGCAGATAGTAACTATGCTAGTCAGGGTGAGCATTTAATAATGTGCATAACTGTCAAGTCACTATGTTGTATACTTGAAACCAATACAATACTATATATCAACTATACTTCAATAAGTAAAATCTTAAAATAGGAAAGCTTGATTTGGCTCTGAGAGATCAGAGGTATATAACTCATTTATTTATATAGAAATAGTTTCAAATAAAAATTTTAAATAACATTTAAAAATTCATTGTTTATAGAAAAGCATAAAAAGAGAAATAAAAACTTCTACTTATCTGCCCTTCCCCCTTCAATCATACTCCACAGAGGTCCTTTCATTTTCTATGATCACTCTTTTTTAACTTTTTAGTACTTAATAGGGGAGCTCCAGAAATGCAGGAAATCCATTTATTTAGAGAACCCAAATTTTTTTCATGATCTTCACTGAAGGAAGCATGTCTATAACTATAGTCCTTATATAGTCATCTGGTCAGGGTGTTCTTGCTACAGAAATAGACAACATCAGCCCCAAATATAGAGACCAAAGATGATATTCTCTCTCCATGATACTAGCCTCTGTACTGGCATCTCTTTATAGCCACTGTCCTAAGTACTTCCCATTGGTTTCTTGGATATAAGACAAAATTCTGAAAGAGTGCTACTGCTTAATTCAGTGAGTTCAATCACGGATGCCCAGGTGGTTCAATATCCTTTTTAGAATATGCCAACAAACCTAAGGACACTAGTAGGGGTCACAGAAAATGGGCAGCAACTTGATTTAGCAGGAGGGATGGCCTCTTTGCCTGATCACCTCTTGACTCCTTGGTTCCTTTTCAAATCAGGACAAGATGGAAAAACACCAGCTTTCCACCACTACTATCACCTCGTCTTCAGCGGCAGCCTCTTGGAGGAACTGATTTCCCATAGGTCCCAAATCAGTCTGAGTCATGGGCTCTAGGGTCTCAAACAATGGCCCGGTAAGTCTAAGCAGGAACTTGATGTGTGCCAAAAATATCTGTAAGAATGAAAACAACCGTTTTTTTTATTTGCTTGAGGGGTAAAGAAGGCTGTTTAAAACAACAAGCAAAATGAAGGTATAGAATTTAAATATATGCTTACACCATTTGAGGTGAGTTTGCTCAGCAAGAAACAAATTTCCATTTTTAGTCATTCTTTTCTTATGACCTCTATTTGTATAGATTGTAATTGACACATTTCTATAGGAAACTTAGAATTTCCACATGCAACAAATGAACTGTTGATGCATTCAAAATACTGATTGGGCTGAGGCTATCAAAGTAGATTACATTTCAAAATAAGAAGTACTGCGAGTCACGGTAGTTCTACCAAGCATAGCGACTATTTCTGAAAGTCTTAGAGCCTAGGTCAGCTTCCATGGTAGCAAAACCAGGCTTTATCAAAACGTTATAATTAAGAATGGGTGCAATATTTTAACCTTGCTTCCCAAGAGTTCCACAATGTTTTTTTAACATGCTTATAAATATTTGCTTTTGTGTCATTTTAGGGGGAACTTTCCATACAAACATTTGGCTTCCAATGAGTTATCCTCAGAATAATTCATGCCCAAAAGCTTCCTGCTTGGCTATCAGTGAATACTGGGCTTGATAACTGCCTTATTTGTGTAACTGGCCTGAATGAAAAAGGAAAAGGTAGTAGAGAGAGAAAGACATATTCATATAAATATAAGAACATCCTTGTTGCCTTATAAGAGTTTAAGAAATATGCATCAATACCCTAACTACCATGCAAGCTTAGCTTGATGCCAAGATTGTGGTGGATTTGTGTTTGGCCTTTTAAAAAACATCTGGATAATTGCACCTGACACTGTTAAAGTTTTTTAGTCATGAATCATATTTACTAACTGAGGAAATCCCAGATTGAACTGCTTAAGTGAAATTTTACTTTTATTGTCGTAATTACAGTTACTGTATCCTACAACCATCAGCTAAAGCAACTGAAGAATTAATCACTCATCCACCATCTTGAAATTGAAAAGAATGAGGGTTCTTAGCTAAGATTTTAATTCTTTTCTAAACTAGAATCACAGAACTTTTCTTTATGTAAGTAAGGAAGCAACATTTATGAAACATATGAACTAGCTATGACTCTCCCTGTATTTCCATTCCCAAATGGCAAAATTTGGAAGTTGAAATGGGACAATATGTATCTTGGGAGCAAGATGTCAGTATGAAAAATAGAAACGAAAACTGTTGTGTATAGTAATGTGAAATGCAGACTTTTTAAAAGAAAACTAAGTATTTTGCAAATTATGTGGTAGGTAAAATACACTTTTTATTCCTATTTATTGGATTGGAGGAAGGATTGCAAATTCAGGATCCTTATAGCGTGAACTGTGTTCTATGTACACAGACATACTTTTTTATCTATTATTTATTAAATTCTTTGAAACAATCTTTATTATCTCTTACCTCCCAAAAACACTCTTACCATTTTCCTTGAAATGTATACTTCTCTGTCTACATTTCATTCTTCCCAATTTTTACATAGACTTGGAAATACAAATTATATCACTTTCTTCTTAACTTTAAGAAAAATGGTCCTATTCATGCACTGATGAATGGCAGCTTCACTTAGCCTTAGTGTGAAAGAGGCAATAAGAAATAGTAAAGACTGATAAAACAGGAAAGCACATGCCCCATGTGAAATGAGCATTTACTTTTAAGCACCAGTAAAAATGGCAATACACAGATCTTTCAATCTTTCAGGAGAAAGCCTGAAAGTATTTAAATATTTTGTGACTAATTCAATGCTTTAAAAATAAGCAGCTCTATTCAGAGGCCAAAAATATCAGTAATTATCACTGGAAAACATGGGAGATTAAATATGTTTACTTCAGTCCACACTGGGAGAGGAGAAAGATATAGAAGGTGCTGAGAAGTGTCTCTCATAGTTTGTCTTCTACCTGTCAGCCCACCACCAGCACTTATGCTGTTCCAGCAGACACTTGAGGTGCCAGTGGTCATCTCTGATCCTCTTGTGAAAACCTTTCCCTAATTTGTTTCAAAGTGAATGATTCACACTTGAATTCATATTTGCTGAGAGACTTGGAAAAATCTTAGGGGAGTTATAGCAATAACAGTAATGAACTTATATTGAGAGTCACTGTTTATTTGCTTATTGATTAGGCACTATTTATTCTTTCACTCAAATATTTACTGAATCCCTGCTATGTGCTAGAACAATAAAGTTTCTGTGATGTCTTAGGCATTTTGTGAGCATTAGAAATAAATCAGTTTTAAAAAAGACAAAAAATGCTTGCCCCTATAGAAATTATATTCACTGGAGAGACAGATAATAAAATGACTAAGTATAATATAGGTTTATTTAGATGGTGATAACTACTATGGAAAAACCTAAAGTAGGAAAAGATTATTTCTCTGATTCTCCAGTGTGAAACTAGAATGGACATATTTAGTAGCTGGCAAATCTCCACACTGATTCCTTGTAAATGTGGGATAAAAATTATATTAGTGGGGAAATGCAAGCATAGTCTCTGAAACCAATATGCTCCCTCACCAAGACAGAATAAACAATATTACATCCTGGGGGAAGTGGTAGAGATTAGTGCTACCCTTTAAGACCTAAAGAATGTAGAGAGATGGCCCTCATTTATCCCCATTTAATTCACCCATTTGGTCCTTAAAAAAATGTCTCTGATCCTGGGGAATAGTAAACCCAACCAAATAGTTTCCCTAATGCAGTTGCTATGCCACATATAATGTCTCTGCTATAACAGGTTAATATGGGCTACAGTACCTTGCATTGATTAGCAAATGCATTCATTTCCATTCCTATCAAGGAAAGGGAACAGAAACACATGAATGACATAGACATATTCAGTCTGGACCAGAGTTAATTATTTTGGCCTCTGTCATAATATACCCTAAAGGAAACTGGAGTGCCTGGACATTCTGCATATCATCACAATGATCTACTGTATTGATGATATCATGTATGATGCCTTTCAAGTATGTCTACACATTTTTTGATATTTCTTCCTGAAAAGAGGTGGAGTTTAATTCCTCTCCCCTTAAGTGTGGGTTGGACTGAGCACATCAAGTGTTGGTGAAGATACAGAGGAACTGGAACTCATATACACTTCTGGTGAGAATGTAAAATACGTTGGAAAACAATTTGGCAATTTATTTAAAAGTTAAACATATGCCTACTATATATGGTACAGCCATCCTACCTCTAATTATTTACCTCTAATTAAGAGAAAAGGAAGCATATGTCTACATGAAGACATATATGTATGTATGTCTACATAAAGACCCACATATATAGAGCATTCATAGAAACTGTATTTGTAACAGTGCAAAACAGGGAAACACCCCAAATGTCCATCAATAGGAAATCAAACAAATTTTGGTATATATAAGGGAATACTACTCAGCTATGAAAATAAATGAACTCTGGAGTCATACAACAACATATATGAATCCAAATTACTTATGCTGAGTGAAAGTAGCCAGACCTAAAAAATAGAATATGGCTGTATGATTCTATTTATCTAAAATTCTAGAAAGTACAAGTTAACCAATAGTGACAGAAAGCAGATTAATGATTGTCTGGTGACAGGGTGGTGAGTCAGAGGGAAAGAAGGAACATAAAAGGGGCACAAGCAAGCATAAAGAATCTTTTAGGAATATGCTCAGTAAATTGTATACTTAAATATGTGTAGTTTATTGTATTGTCATTATACTTCAGTTCAGCTGTTAAAAGAAAAACGATTAAATCTCACATCAGTGATGTCCAGTACGTGAACCTTGGGATCAAAGACCGTAATCTAGGAATGCTATTCCCACTGTAACTCACAAGGAAGTGATCTGAGTCAAGCCAGGGGGCTTTGGTTACCTGGAGGTCAGGTCGATGTGGCATGTTGTTGAGAACTTTAAGTTAGGAGATACACAGGTGGCTTTCATTCTTCCAGTCAAAAACAAAATCATGTGCATAAAATTCACTGTGTGGTGCTACTTATCATGCTAGGATCTGGAGACACAGAGTTGAATCATATATTAAGCCCCCTCAAGGCAGTCAAAGTCATGAATCAGATAGATGGTTCAAATTTTCAGCCTGAGACCATCCTAAAGCATGTGGGGATTTGATAGGATGAGCTACAAGTGTAAAAGTATCAGACCCAGATCAGGCAGAATCAGGGTTGGGCGCTGAGGTAGAAGCTAGATTGATTGAAGAGTTATTTCTGAGTATCCAAGTTCTGGCCCTTTATATCCAAGCTTGAGCCACTCAGCAAGGGTTGTGAGCAGAGTAAAATTCCAGCGAAATACAGTAGATGCCCCAAATATGTCTCTACATTGAGCCAAAGAATGAAAGAAAGAGTATATGGAAATTTTCAATATGAAGAATACTGAAGAAACTGGCTGGGCTAGAATGAAAAGTCAATAGTAGAGAAAAAATTAGTGTGCCAGGAAACAGTTTGGTAGAGAATGGACTCAAATTAGAACCTGGCTCTTAAAACTCAATCTGAACAAGTAGAGCTGAATGGGTGCTGAACAGGGATTAGCACAGATAGGGAGCAGAAAAGGATCTTTCTTAGTGTAGTGAGGTGTGTAGCCAGATCAAAGGATGGATGGGGATCCTTTCTTGTGGCTATGAGCCCAGGAACCATAGTCAAGGACTCACAGCCAATCAGAATAGCATATTTAAAATAGTCAGGGCCACTGTTTGACCAAAGGAGCCAGTCTTTGCTCAGTTGCCAGGGGTAGGACACAGATGACCTTAGAGAAATGAAAGTCAATGGACTTTTGACCAGGAGCCCAGAAGAAAGTATCCAGGTCAGGGCAGAAACTGGTCCCTATGGGGTGCTGGTAGGAGACACTCAGGTGTGTGTTGTGGGACCAAGTTAAGAGGGCTAAGAGCCAAAGATTACAGCCAATTTTTAGAAAGAGGTAGGACACGCAAGGATTAGAGTTGGTCATAAAGAGACAAGAAGTTCAACCATCCGATCTCCCAAGAACTCAGATTGCTTTTGAGATTGCCCAAGAACTCTGACTGTGCCCATTATATCTAGTCTTACAGAGTCAGGCATCACTACCTACAGTACCAGATTACTGAGGGCCTTGGCAGCCAGGCACAGGGCTTTAGACATCAAGTGATGGGTACTAGCAACCACTGCAAGCTTTTAAGCAAGAGCACAAAAAATGAAAAAAAAGGTTCAATCTGGTGAACTGGACAGAGGAAGAGAGAGCTTGTCAAGGAAACATGGCTTGGAAGCTATTGCAGCAACTCAGGAATTATACAGTGAGGGTGGCAATTGTGAGGAGCAACTGCAAATAGAGAAAAAGAAGGAGCTGTCAGAGAGGTGGGAGAGGAAGCCAGATTTCAGATTAAGAAGAGGCTGAGTCGATTGCTTCTATGTGGTAGATTGTAACAACAGCTACAACTATAGATGGCTAGCTATGTAACAAGGCAAATGTAGTAAAATGTTGGTTGAAGAAAATAGGTGGTGGGTATGGTAGTGTTCACTGTACAACACTTTTGCATTTTTAGTGTGTTTGAAAATTTACACAATAAAATGGCAAGAAAAAAATGGCCAAAAATTATTCCCATTCTCTATCTGTGCCCTTGCAATGTGATTTTTATACATTCTCCCATCAAGAAGTGGACTCTTTTTCACCCTGTGAATCTGGGTTGGTCACCAACTTGTTTTGGCCAATAAATCATTAGCAAATATGACATATGCAGAAACTTGAAAAGTGCTTAGGCATTGGGATTTTACCATTTTGCTGACCTTAAGAACCTTGCAGCTACCATCATATAAACCATCTTGGGCTAGCCTGTTGGATGATGATAAACACATGGCCCAGTAACCCCCATCACTCCAGCCAACAACCAGTCAACCATTAGACATGTTCCTAGGACCACTTACTGCCAGCTTATCACAGATGCATGACTGAGCCCTGCTAAGAACAGAACTGCCATGCTGATCTCATCCCAAGGCAACCCACAGAGTGTGAGCATATAACTGACTATCTTTTTAAGCCACTAAGTTTTGAGGAAATTTTCTGTTCAGCAAAAGCCAACCAATACATTCTTTGACTCCATTCCAAGCTCTATGCTGAGCATACCCCATCTTTCTCTGTCTGGCTCTCCTTTCAGGGAGAGGGCAGTGGTGTCTCGGGAGTAGAGGGAAGATGGCATGGGGTGGTGACATGAGAAGAGGATGACATGGGGTGGAGCCAGTGAGACACAAGAGCAAGGGTCAGTATGACATGGGGGAGGGCTCAGTGTGTAGGCTGAGGCAGGGATGTAGCTCACAGAGGAGGGAGTTTACTTTTAAATTGAGGGCTAGTAAATGTCATGCAGAGAGGTAGAGATCAGCCATGCTAAGTGAGGACAGGTGAGTAAGCCTAAGCAGGTAGGGGGCTGAAGTATTACTGGAAATAGACAGACAGGACTGGCCAGTTGAGATTTCTCTTTGCCAACAGCAAAGCTCTTGGTTTATAGTGCATCTCTCTAGGGGTCAGTCATCTCACTAGGGGACATTTCCCAGACTACAATGGGAGGGAAGACACTCTAGAAAGATAGGCCCTGGCTGTCTTTCCTCCCTCTGATGCCATCCTCCCTTAATTCAGAGCACCTTGCTCCCTTGAGTGTCCCTATCCCTCCTTATAATTTCTCCTTTTGCAAAGCTTCCAGGAGATCAAATTGATTGGTAGTTCACTCCCTTTCCAGGTCTTACTGGAAGAGAGTGTGGAGAACACAGATATGAACCACCTCTTTCTAGTCTTCACCATTCTGACAGTGACTGGTGATTGCAGATTCCTATTTTGGCTTAAGATTTTGAGAAGGTCACATTGGAGAAAAGTATGGGAAATGGGTCTAGATAAGAGGTCCTTTGTCTGACATCAATCCGAAAGTTAGAGATAAAAATTCAGGATCCCAGTGATTGGCAGTTTTCTAGAATGCTCAGAGATATCTAGGGCCCACTGATTTTCTTCTGGCTAAATGGACACAAGAGATTTGTACTCAAACAATTAGACTTGACACAATGGATGGTGGGCACTGGCAAAAGAATATGATTTTGTTGTATAGATACATAGAAAGCTTGAAGAAAAGAGAGAAAAATCAAGAAGAAGAAAGGAAGTAGAGGAGGAGTGAGTAAGAGGAAGAACACAAATACAGAGGGAAGTCTAAGGGAAAATTAACAGGAGTACTCGGAAATGGTTCACTAATACCTTAAATATCAGTAACACATTGACCATTTCAATGCACTTCCACATAAAATATATTAGACTTGTGCCTTCTGGAACATCTGACCCAAACTCTGAGATTCTCCTTCCATTCCCCTATCTGGCAGCAGTAACAACAATAATCGTAACACCAACACCAGCACAAGTAAAATCAGTCCAGAAGTTCAATCAGATGAGGATCAAAAAGCCAACCTTTTTGATTTTCCTGAACTCAGAATGTGAGCTTTGTCTGGGAACCCTGATCCACAAACAGTGGGTTCTCACTGCAGCCTATTGCTTCCTACCATGAGTAATGGTGGTCCTGGAGGGAGAGGTGTTCCTCTTTAGTCACTGGGATTGCTTTGGTGGGGATTGAGGCTCAGCCCTGAAGAGACTTGCACAGAGGCTTGCAAACCTGAGAGGTGACCGGAAGGAGGTAGGAAACAGATGTAGGTAGTTATGAGTTAGATTCCTGGGTGGATGACATAGACAGGGAAAACTGGGGGAAGCCAGGGAACCAGGGATAAACCAACAAGGAAGAAAAGCCTACACATAATGTGGTATATCAAAGAATTGTGAAACTGCAATGGAAATTGCTCATTTGCAAGACAAGGAGATGGAGGTCTTGGCAAATTGTGGAAGGAACTCACAAAAAGTCACAAAGAAAGTTGGGGGAAGCAAGGATGCAAGATGAGCAATAGAATATCTCCTTCCTTTACTAATCTTTCGTGGCCTGTTCCAGATTTTTTTAAGGTAGACATTGCTCCTTCAAAAGAGGAGAGTTTCCAAAACAAGATGAGGAGCTTAAGACCCATGCTTACTGTCCAACACCCAAATTTCACCCAGGATTCTGCTGAGCATGACCTCATGCTCATAAAGCTGAAGCATCCCTTAAAGCTCAATGGTCAGTGGAGGCTGGTGATTCTGCCCAATACTACAGATGATAGAAGAGGGGACAAGTGCACTGTCTCTGGCTGGGGCTGGGCATGGAAGAATTTCAGTGAGTAACCCTCAAAAGAAACCCTTAATGCTCCTTTGAGGATCCATTCAAAGAGAATTATCATACAACTATTACTATAGTTCATGAGAGCTAGAATGGACCTGAAAACTTAATACATCTTAACCACTCATTTTATTCATGTGGAAATCGAGGCCCAAATTGGTGACATGATATGGCCAGGTGTAACATAGCTATTTATGGCTGGAGGGCTCTGAAAACCAGTGTTCTTGGCTCATTCCTCATCCAGGTGAGAGTAAAAAGATATCTGTAAGGAAGAGGTTGGAAGTGATGCTGAGTGTAGCTTATTCTGTAGAAACTTATTGACAACTATTCACAAAAACATGCATGCACAAGCCCAAGGCATGCAGTTTACAGTGCAGAACCAACCAGACCTTGGTTTTCCCATTTCATCATGTTTTCTTCTTTTCTGGTTTCTTTTCATTTTGGCTTTTCTTTCAACGAGTGATGGAAAGTTAATAACAGAAAAGAGGGAGGAAAGGAGGAAAAACGGGAGTTGAATATGTGAAGGATAAAATAGAAACAAAGCCTCTCTCTCTCTCTCTCTCTCTGCATGTATGTGTGGGTGTACATGCATGCTCAGACTCAGACCCTGATATCCAGAAAACCAGACTGTCTTTTGGTTCTCTAATGAATATTGTCAAGAATCCCCTGTAAGACAAATTCCTGTTAAAATCACAAAGAACATGTTCTATGCAGGATCATCTCTGGAGAGCAAACACTCCTGTAAGGTAATTGTTTTCCCTCTGCCCCTCCTAAATTTAGTCTGTGACACTGTTTTGGGGTCCACATATCTCCCTTAACCCTATGCAATTTCCTGTCTTTACATTCAAGAAGAGATCAAGATAATGGGGTCCAGGAAGGAGTAAGTGTCCTTCTTATAATCATGAATGAACTTAGATGTCAGTATGGAAACATCTGAGAGTATCCTTTCTCAATGGCTTCTTCCGATGTGGTATAGGGTGTGTTGTGAAATGGGCCTATGATTGCCACCAGACATTTCTATTCTGGGCCCCTCAGATAGGGACTTGGTACTAATCATCTTTGCTTTGGCTACCCTGCCTAATCTATCTCTCCTTTTACTAACAGGAAATAGCTGCTGCCCCAATCCTGTGTGACAATCAGCTCCAAGGGATCCTGTCTTGGTCAGGAGGGTGTATTCTGAGAGGTGATGTTGGCCATTGCACCAAGGTTTCCCACTATATGGACTGGATCCTCAAAGTCATCCATGACAACTGAGCTCTCTCTACTCCCTCTCCCAGTGGCCTCAGAACTGCATCTACCATCCTTGACTTCCCTCTAGCCTCAGAACAGGATGGAAATAGTGTCTTTAGCTGTAAGAAGTTTTCTGTTCCTCCTGTTTTCTTGACTTCTCTTACCCTTTCTCAGTCCCAGCCTGAAAGATCATCAAAAGGTTTGAGCTAGATAATGATCTCATAAATGGAATAACTTCTCACCACTCCTTTCTTCTCCAACTTTCTACTTGCCTGAGGAAAGTTTCCTCACACTTTTCTGGAGGTCTTCACCCTCCAAAGGATATCTGGGCCTCAGGAATGTGACAGTGAGATTGTGGGCACCTCTAGGGTGAGTCCTTTGTTCTGACATCTTAGTGTTGAGTGAGGCTTCAGCCTGTGTCCTCTCACCACAACATATCTCATCAGGTTGTAGAAAATGCTGGGATGTTAAAATAGGATGCTGGCAATATGATTATTAGAAATGGAGGCTCGCATTTTATGACAGCAAAAACCGTAAGGCTTTCCCAAAGGATTAGGAGATGAAGTAGAAGGGGGATGAGGGAAGAGGAGTTAAGTACATCATGCCACTAATAGGAAAATAAAGGTAATATCCTGAGAGATTTTTCAGAAGCTAAGCACAGAAAAATCTAAGATAGATGCTGGAAAGAGAGTAATAGAATGACAACAGGGTAATACTGAAACCTAAGTGAGTGTAATTGCGTGTGTCTGTATGTGTATGTTGTGTGAATGTACACATACATGTATGTGTATATAGATTGGAGGGAGGTGTGTGAAGAATTATCATCAGGCCAACCAAAATCCATCCTACACTAATTGCCAATTCAGCTGATTTTCTTCAAATCCTGCTTTCACCTGCTCTTATCCTTCCTACTTTTATAAATTGTTAAAAAGAAAACCTAAAATATGTCCAATATTTTTATTATATTTTATTTTGGAATTGTTTAAGATAAGTTGCAAAAAATACAGAGTTCCTGTGTACCTAGCATTGCCCCAATGATAATATCTTTTATAACTATAGTAAAATGTCAAAGTAAGAAAATTTATGATGTTATAATAGTGTTCACTCAGATGCAGACCTTATTTGTATTTCACCATTCCTTTGTTGTAGTCTTTTTAGGAGTTAAAATTTGAGATCTAATCACATGTGTGGATTACTGTATCCATTACCGTAATCGGAGTCCAGAACTGTTCCATCACCAGAAAGAAAATTCTTTGTGTTATACTTTAACAATCACCGTCTCTTGATCCCAACCCTCAACATACTGATCTCTTCTCTATCACTATAATTTTGTCAAGTTGAGAATGTTATTCAATATGCAATCCATATAATTCCACTGCTCTTGTTCTCATTCATGTTGTTCCAAGGGTCCTTTCATTATCATTTCCTTTCTATTTGAGGAACTTTGTTACCCATTTAGAGCAGGTCTGTGGTGACAAATTCTCTTAGCATTTCTTCACCTTCTTTCCTGAAGAATCTCTTTTAATGGATAAAGAATTCTGGGTTCACAATGCTTTCCTTTCAGTACTTGGTAAATATATGCCTCTTCCCTCTGTCCTTCAAGTTTCTGGGGAGAAATCTGCTGTATTTGAATGGGTAATGCATTGTTTCTCTCTGGCTCTGGCTGCTTTTAGAAGTTTGTCTTTGTCTTTCATTTTCATAGGTTTGATTATGAGGTATCTGATTATGAATTCCTTAGTTTACTCTGGGATACACTAAGTTTCTTGAATCTGTAGGTTTATGTTTTTCACAAAATTTGAGAAGTTTGAGCCATTATTTCTCCAACTCTTTTTCAGCTCAGTGTTCTTTTTCATCTTCTGATACTTGATAACATGAATGTTAGATTTTCTGTTACTATTCCACAGGTTCCTGGGGATCCGTTAATTTTTTTTTTAATCTTTCTCTCTGTTCATATTGATAATTTCTGTTACTCTATCTTCAGGCTCACTGACACTTCTGTCATCCTCATTTTGCTATTGAGCCCATTGTTTTAATTATGTTTTCCTTTTTTCTGTATTTTATATGATGCTTTCACATCTTGTGGGCCTTGCTGGCCAAGGAGAGACTGGCCCTCCCAGATGTAATTCCTAGAGATAGCAAATGACTCCTCCCACCCTGTGCTTTTCATCTGCAAATCAACCAGTACAGAGCCCATACCCCCAACCACCTTCTAACTTCCACACAAGGAGCCAATATTTCCCCTGCCCTAAGTCACCCCAGGGCCAGGTACTGACCAACTAGATAACACCACTATAGCCCAGATTCTGCTGAAATTATCAAACAATCCAATCCTAATCTTGCTCAAATTTGCCTACCCTGCCTTGCCCACAAGGAAACCACAATAAAGTCCTGTGCCCTTGCTTTCCCCTCACTCTTCCTGCCTCCTGACTGATCTGTTACTTCCTCATGTAGCCCTGCATGGCATGGCATGCCCCTTAATAAACTCTTCTTTCAATGGCATTGACCTCTCAGGGTCCTCACTCAGTCACCTCTATGAATTAAATCCTGGGGACAATAAAAAATATCTAATGAGTTTTTAATTTCACTTAATATATTTTTAGATTATAGAATTTCCATTCGGTTCTTCATATCTTCTATAAATCTTTGCTAAGATTCTTTTTTTTTTCATTTAATTCAAGAGTATTTGTAATTGCTTACTGGAACATTCTTAAAATAGCTGTTTTAAAATTCCTGTCTGATAATTTCAACATCTGTGTCATTTTGGTGTTGACATCTGTTGATTGTCTTTTCTCACTTGAGTTGAAATGTTCCTGATATGATGAGTAATTCTGGAATATATCCTGGGCATTTGGATATTATAAGATTCTGGTTCCTATTTAGGTCTCCTAATTTAGTTCACCTGTTTATGTTCAGGATGTATGTCCTAGCCCAGTTTTGTGGGCTGTGGTTCAAATGTCAGTTTGATTTATAAAGCCTATACAGTGCTATTCTGTAGGGAGTAGTGGTAGACAGAATATTCCCCTCCACCAAGTTGCCCACATCTTAATCCTCTGAACCCATGAATGGGTTATCTTACATGGTAAAAGAGACTTGCAAATGTGATTAAGATGTGGGAAAATTATCCTGGATTATCCAGGTGGTCCCAATGACACTTAGAAAGACAAGTGTCTTTCCAGCAGGAAGGCAAAAGGGCCAAAAAAAGATGGCATATGATCACAGAAATAGAAGTTGGAGTGATGTGCTTTAAAGATGGAGGAAGGGGCCATGGGCCAAGGCTTGCAAATAGCCTCTAGGAGCTGGAAATGGCAAAGAAATGGATTTTCCCCAGAGCATCCAGAAAGGATGCAGCCTGTGGACACCCTGATTTTAGCCCTGTTAGATTTATTTGGCCTTCTGATCTCCACAACTGTAAGATAACAAGTTTGTGTTGTTTTAAGCCACAAAGTCAATTTGTTACAGGAACAATAGGAAACATAAGTTGTGGGAACCAGAGTTCCACCAGCCAGGTCCCTACAGCAGCACCATTAGCGTGAGGGATGGCATGGCTTTCTCATAGTGCTTGTCTCAAGAACAAGCAAATTACCAATAACTTACTGGTTTAAAGAAACATTTATTATGTTATAGTTTCTCAGATTAGTCAAGAGTCCCATAGCTCAGGGTCTCATAGGATTAAAACCAAGATGTGGGCCAGTTACATGCCCATCTAGAGTTTGAACTAGGAAAAGATCCATTTTCAGCCCCTTCACATTGTTGGCAGAATTCATTTCCTTGCAGTTGTAAGACTGAGATTCTTATGTCTCGTCAGCTAGGGACTATGTTCAGGTCTTAAGGGCCACGCTCAGGTCTTTGCCATGTGGCCCCTTCATCTTAGCAACAGAAAACCTCCCCCATATTGAATCCTTCTCATGCTCCGAATCTCTCTGACTTCCCCTTCTACTACCAGCCAGAGAAAATTATTGATTTTTAAAGGGCTCCTATGATTAGGCCAGGACCACCTGGAAAATATCCCTATCTTACGGTTGCTCGTGCAATGTAACATAGCCTAACCACAGAGGTAATACCCATCACATTCACAGTTCCAGGCCAGGGCATGTACATCAATTGTTGTACACTCAAAAGGTTTCTGTTCTACTGGGCTGCCCCTTTCCCGGACCTTTGACTAGAGAGAGTAGGATTTTCTTGGGGCTCTTTTTGTCTCTGTCCACTGTGTTTCCAGGTTGCAAATTTTTCTGGCATATAGGCCCGTATATATAGAGAGCAAGGAGAAGAAAAACAGGGAACTCACTTCCAGGTCATTCCTCAAGTCTCAGGGTTTCCAGCTACTTCACCTTCTTTTTTCCGCTTTTCATACCTAGATTTGGCAAATGATGTGTGTATTTTGTCTACGGTTTTGTTGTTGTTATGATTACAAGGATGTGTAAAATAGGATGCACTTACTCTATCTTTGGAACAAAAGTCTGCCTTATACTTCAGTGCCATTAGATATTAGCAAGATGGATGTCAATGAGGTTATGAGGAAGGACCGCTGGACTAGAAGTCAGAGACCTAGGTTCTAGTCCAGAATCTGTTATTGACTTCTACATGTGGTATGCCTGCATGAGTCTGAGGTGAACGTAAGAAGTGAATATTAGAATTCCTACTTGTGATTATTTTAGCTCACCCTTTAAAATTTTCTATTTTGGTATATGTTTTATAATGTACATGACATCATATATATATGTTAGTACATATATATTTCACACATACATAAATAAATATACAAAAATTGGTGGCACATACTCAAAAATGTTTTATAGGATTTGTGACAACACCAGATATCTAAAATTAGGCTGTCCAAGATTTTCTAGGACAGTCTAATTACCTTAAATATGGCATATTTGATTCAGGAGAGCGCCCTTCAACATGGAACAGACTGTAAGTATATTTCATCAGTTAAGATTCCTTTATATATTTTTAGTTTAAAATATAAATCTTAGCTCAAAAAATCCTTCCTACTGTCCTTAGAACTTTCATATGGAGAAGTAAATGAGGGCAAATTATTCCTAGAAAAGTAACTCTTTTGGAATCAAATCCAATAAATAAAATCCAGTCTCATGGTTCTAACCAAATAAAATTAGGTGAACTGTGTTAAAAGAAAAAGGTGCTTGCTAGAATGCATTTAAGATTATATTTAGTTAATCTGCTAAACATCAAGTTCCATTAGTCCAACTTCCATCTTTAGCCTTAACATAGAGAGGCGCAGTTACATATAACACTCTAGAGCTATGATCCCTAGTCCCTTACCTGTAGCCTCTCCTTTGCTTTTCACTGGCAGTGACACTGTGAGAAAACTGGTACCCACTGCACCAGTGTCTCTGTCCTCCACATGGCTGCATATGGCAGAGACTGCTAATCAATCTCCTATTTCCATCCTCTTGATTTTGTTATTTTTTTATAATTAACACCCCTGAGTTTTAGCTGCATGTGACTTCCTTGCTAGAGATTATCTTTCTCAACATCCCTTGTAGCTCATTTTAGCAACTTGCCTAAGTTTTTCCCAAGAGGATGTGAATAGAAGAGATGTGCACATCTGTACCACTTTCTTAAAAGAAGCCTGTTTTCATATCTCTTTCCCACTTCCCATGAGCTGGAACACAGTTGTGATGGAGCTCAGCCAGCTTCAACCATGCCTCTGAGGAAAACAAAAGAAAGGTGGGAGAGTAGGACAGAAGGAAGCTGCGTGATCTATAGGAGCAGAGCTGCCTTCCCACCAAAAACTGCCCAGAAGCTCCAGAATGCTCTGAGAGAGAGAAAGGAACTAAGATTTTGTTTAAGCTATTATATATTGGGGTCCCTTTGTTATAGCAGCTTATCCTATAACCTAATATACCTAATATCTGCATGTTCAACACACATTAAATTTCTACTATGTATTAGATGCTGTCCTAGGTTCCAGAGATTAATTAAGAAAACCAAAAATCAGACATACTTTCTATTCTGAAGAATGCCCAAGCTAAGAAAGAAAAGTGTGACTCAAAGGGGCATGGGAAGATAATTGGTGTTTATTAACCACCTAGGCTTCCACATGCATTGGTTTACTAATCCTCACCACAAAAATTGAGTTGTAAGTGGCATAATTGTTACTGGACAGCCAAGGAAACTGATGATCCAGTTGCACATCTGCCTTAAAAAATGCTGGATTTGCTCTGCATTTTTATCATCACCTTTGATCTAAGACTACTTGTTGATGGGTCCCGGTAGAGCCAGTAAAATCATATTTCCATGGCGACATTTGATATTCCCTCTACAGTAGGCATCTGTGGTTCGCATTCCAGAGCCCCATCCATTCCATCTTCCAGCAACAACTCCCAATTTTTATGTTAAGGTTTACTTTTTCCTCACACTCCTCCACTTCAGTCCATGTGGTTGAGCAAGACCACACCTCACACTCCGTAGGCCTGCACCAGTCAGTGTATCACATTCCATTAGTCACAGTGATTGACTCAGGGAAGAGAATAAGACTCAGCTCCGGAAGTCTGAGTTCCTGGGGAAGCCAACTTGCTCTTGCTTGTTGGTCTTGAGCCTAAGAGGATGGAAGGGACTGGAGCACCACCAGTGGAACCTGGTCCTGAAGCCACACAGAAGGCGGGGTTAGGGGATGAAGAGCACACCCTAGCACTAGTGAATTGTTCAGCGTGCATCCAACTATGCTTGAAACCTGGGTCCTACACTTGGGCTTTTCAGTTACATTAGTAAGTTTCCTTTTAAGCTAGTTTGGGTCAGGTCGTCTGATGCTTGTGACCAAAAAGAATCCCACTCATTCTGTAGTCTTAGCTTGTGCTGAAGGTAAGCATTTCCACTCGGTAGTGGAGAAAGTGTGCTTCTTTCTATCCTGTTGTTCATAACTTTTTTGCTTGCCGGAACCTCCAAGATTCTTGATAAGCAAAATTTATTATGTAACATACAAAATGCTTTGTTGGTAACAGTAATATACAGTCAATGGCTGCCATGTTCAGAGAGACTTTATAACATCTATCTTGGTAATTTTGGATTTGCCAGTTTCTGGCCTGTGTATTTTTTTGCAGTAGCATTGGTGATTTGCCATAGTCTTGTACTTTAAAAATCTGATATTTGATCTAATTGTATCCTCTTAAATCTAAATATAGTGAACAAACAGAACGACTTCAGGCTCCAGGGCAAAAACCTTAGTGAGTTAAATTTAGAGTCTTCCTGTGCTATCATAAAAAAATAACACTATTATTTTCTTCTTTTTTAGGACTATTAGAGCTAATTTAATAGTGCTGTTTTAAGCCCTCTTTTCAGGAAACCATCAGTTAATTCTACTTATTCAATATATTATAAAAAATGGATTGGATTAATCTCTGAAACACAATCTTCCTTTTTAGTCTCATGAATTTGGTCTGGAGAAGCTGGCTGTATTTTCATTGGCTCTACTGAAAGTTAATTTTTCTGAAATAAATTAATACTGTTTATTTCATTGAAAGCTTTTTTCTTTTTTTTTTTATTAAGGTATGATTGATATATACTCTTATGAAGGTTTCACATGAAAAAACAATGCAGGTACTACATTTACCCATATTATGAAGTCCCCACCCATACCCCAATGCAGTCACTGTCCATCAGTGCAGCAAGTTGCCAGAGATCCACTATGTGCCTTCTCTGTGATACAGTTCTCCCCATGATCCCCTACACCATGTGTACTAAACATAATACCCCTCAATCCCCTCCTCCCTCCCTCCCCACCCACCCTCCCCTTTGGTAACCCCTAGTTCCTTCTTGGAGTCTCCAAGTCTGCTGGAAAGCTTTTTTCTATAGGGTTTGTGTAGGACACACATTTCATTGTCATCATCTGTGCTCCTTCCATTTGTTCTTCACGCTGTCTCCCATAGATGAGAGAGATGGAACGAATATGTCAGAAGTGTGTGCAAAGAGTGGGTGAGTGGCTGAACTCACCAGAATCTTAATCCTGAATAGCAGGTGTGAATGCGGGGGCTTGCATTTTAGACTACATCTGTTGGAGTGGGGGAGCAAAGGTTAAAAGAGGAAGGATGTGTGTTAGAATTCAGGGCTGCTCAAAACTGTACACGATGGCTTTATTTTTTATATCTGTTTTCAATTAAAACTCTGATTTTCAGTTTTTGCATGTGTATGTGCAATATTACAGCTCTCAAATTAACATAAAGCAATCTCTAGTAGAATCTGAAGTTTTAGGAAAGGGCTATATGGACTATGATGTGAAGTGTCATCTGTCACTCTTAAAATGTAACTTACTTGATACTGCATAACTCTACATTACCACTCTCTAATGTGTTTACATTCAAATTTTTATTTATAATTTTTTTCAAAAATTGAAACTAGAAAATGCATTAACATTATGACACATGCATACCAACATACCCCTGTTCTTTTAACAGTTTTTTTTTAACCTGGATTTTGAGGCTATAATTTTTGGAAAGACTGATTTTATAATCATAACTGAGGGATATTTTTTATTGTGATTTTTTTTCCCACAAAAATGTAACACATTAAGGACACCTGTATAAGAATCAATATTTTTGAATTCTACTTCTAGCTCTGACACTAACATGGCATATAATCCTAAACAGATGATCTCATGATCCAAGACTCAGACTTCTCATCTAAACTGAGATGGTTTCATTAGATAATCTCCAGCATTCTTTTAAGGTTTATGACTCCCTAAAAGAGACATGATTTCTAAATTACAGATATTACCTTTGTGATTAATAGGAAAGAATATGAGGTCCTGTGGATAAAATGAGAGTTCCTGTGGCCAGGATTCTCACCTGGCCCTGGTTGACTAGCTCACTGCACACCTGTGGGCAATACATGGCTGTTGACTCTATAAAAAGAGCTCTGTCCAGTGCTCTGGGCGCAACACGGTGGCAGGGCTGCAAGGATGCAGGAGAGCAGAGCAGAGGCTGGAGTGGTGGCAGCACCAAGGACAGAGGCCCAGGGGATGGCTGTGCAGGACGACTGTGCAGAGAGGCCCAGAGGTTGGCTGTGCAGGACGGCTGTGCAGACAGAGGGGCCCAGAGGTTAAGACCAGCTTGCTGCATGCAGACCTGCTCTGAGTGAATGGTATTTTAGTGACTAACCTGCCACCTGGAAATAAAGTTGGGTATAACCCTTTCACCCCAAGAACATTTGCTGTCATTTTCTTTGGTCACACTGAATCCATAGCAAACTTGCCCGGGGCTGAAACCCATTGGCAAGACAATTGGCGAAAGTCGGCAGGGTTCATTGTTGACCAAGGAAAAAGACAGGCTGCCCTTATGGAAGGGGTGCTTCAGTGGGCTGCCCCTGTGAATGGGGAAACAGTGGATTGTCCCCCATTGGGTATGTGGTCTGAGGTGGCTTGCCTCCTAGAAGACTGGGCCCCACCCCAGGACTGAAGGCAAGTGGAGGTGACACCTGAGGCAGTAGGGGTGGCCCTTGGTATAGTAAGCAGATCCTTTGAGAAGCAGAGTGCCCAGGAGTCAGTGGGGATTGTGAGTTGGCTGCTTCACACAGTCTTAAAAAGGTCTACAGAGGAGACCCAAGAAATGGCAGCATGAGAACGTGAGCTGCAAACTTCTGTGGATTCCCTGAGGAAGGAGATGGCATTTATATGAGAGCCTTGGCAGCAAGGTGCCATTGGAGACTAGATGGCAGCACTGCCAGGTGTTCTGAAGGAGGAAGAGGCCATCAAGGAAAAGGATGAACTCCTGAGGGAAGCACAGGTGGAAGTGGCATGAGAACGTCAGCTGCGAAGCATTGAGCTGAAGGTAAGAGACCTTCTGAAGACTGAGCTGGCATTGCTGCGAGGCACTTGGGGGATTGGAGAGAAAGATGCCATCAGTCCCAGAAATGGAGGAGCTGGGGAAGGATGAAGGGATGGTGCTGGAGGCACTGACTCCTCCTGTATTGAAAGCATGCCCAGGGATTGTAAAGAAAATAAAGACCCAGCAGCTGAAAGTTCCCCCAAGGAGAGGAGCAACCCCCTCCCCAGGTCGTGGAGCACTCTATGGTCCGCCCCTATACTCAGGCTGAGCTGGTGGATTTGGGCTCCCAGTTTAGGCAGAGGCCCTCAGAGTCAATATCAGCTTGGCTCCTGCATCTGTGGGACTTAGGGGTGGATGGAATTGTTCTGTCGGGATCAGAGGTGGGAAAGCTGTCTTCCCTGACAGTGCAGCCCACCTTGAGGCAGTGATTACAAAATGCAAGGTGACACATACAGTAGCTGAAGCAATGAGAACCCAGAATGAAATAAGACCTGTTCCTCACAGGAGCAATTTGAGGGGCCCCATGAGGGTTACGAGGACCCAGATGTGGGTTGATTTGATATGGGCAGGAGTAGATGGAAAGAAATTAGATGGGAAGCCAAACAGGATCTTACTGGAGCTATGGCAACAACTGAAACCAGAGCAGCAGTTCCAGCCATTAAGACCAAAGAGGCAGAGGTCAGAGACAGAGCCATGAGTCTGGCCTGTGTGTCTGCAAGACTTCCTGCTGGAGAGGCTGGAGAACAATGTTCCAGCTTCCTTGCACAGGGACCATTGCAGAGGACTGAGGGCACATAGCTTGAGAAGAGAGAATCCTGGAGGGGTGGAGTGTGGATAAAATGAGAGTTCCTGTGGCCAGGATTCTCACCTGGCCCTGGTTGACTAGCTCACTGCACACCTGTGGGCAATACATGGATGTTGACTATAAAAAGAGCTATGCCCAGTGCTCTGGGCATGACATGGTGGCAGGGCTACAAGGCTGCAGGAGAGCAGAGCAGAGGCTGGAGTGGTGGCAGTACCGAGGACAGAGGCCCAGGGGATGGCTGTGCAGGACGACTGTGCAGACAGAGGGACCCAGAGACAGAGACTGGCTTGCTGCATGCTGACTCGCTGTGAGTGAATGGGATTTTAGTGACTGACCTGCCACCTGGAAATAAAGTTGGGTATAACCCTTTCACCCCAAGAACATTTGCTGTCATTTTCTTTGGTCACACTGAATCCATAGCGAACTTGCCTGGGGCTGAAACCCATTGGCACGACAGGTTCTTTTAAAGCTTTACCCAATTATCTAATCTTAATCCTGAATAACAGATTTATACATTTAGTTGGAATGCTTGGAGTTACCCATGAATTTTCCCTTCTTGTCTCAGTTTGAGACAGCTTCAGAATACAAAGGACACTAAATAATTCTGATGAAATAAGCTTTGACAGGCAAAGGACTTTGTTGTGGTCACTGTTAAATCCCCAGTTCCCAGAACAACACCCAACATATGAAGGAACATAAAACTTGCTCAGTAAATAAAAAAGTGCCAAGATGGATTTATAAAGCCAATGAGAAAACAGAGTAAAGGTTTTGCATGAAGGATGATAATTGAGCTAAGCCAACAGCGGGGAACTATAGAGTTTGCTAAACAGAGAAAGAAGAAAAGACATTTCAGGCAGAACCAAGTGTGTTGCTGTAAAAACCGTGAGTTGTCTTCAATATCCATCCTTCTTCCTTTCCCAGGAACAGAATTTGTAGGGCTTGTGCTCACTTGCAATGAGGACTACATTTCCCACCTCCCTTGCGGCTAAATGTAGTCAATTGACTTAGGTTTTAGCCCATAGAGTGAGGTATCTCTTTAATGCAGTGTCCTTAAATGAAGGAGGGTGAGCTCTTCGTTTCCTTCCTCATTCCCACTGGCGGGACTACAGGTATTAATCATGGTGAGTTAGAATGTGTCCGTTTACCCAGTCTGAACTACTTTCCTCGGAAATCTCTTCTCTTTATGTTTACATTTAGGGCAGACCACACGGAGATTATTGTGGGAGATAAAGAGAGCTTCAGCCATTTTATAGCTCTCACACCTTGTTGCCAGTTTGCTGATTTACTTCACTGGTGTAAGGGATGTGAGTCAGCAACTGCTCAATTTTCCCCTGGATTCTCCTTCAACGTCTGACTCCTGGGCTAGTTGTGAGTGTTGAGCTCTATGATAATGAGCCTTGGATATTCACACCACCAAGGTTGGAGGCAAGAATTGGCATGGGTTTCCATCTGTAGTCATGGGGCTCAAACCTCATGCTTGCAGATTTTGGCTTGGTCTTGATCTCTCTCATCCCTCCCAGAATCTGCCAATCTTACTGACTTCAAGCTCCAGCAACTGATGTGAAGACAACAGCTTTACAGAGAGACTACTTAGCCAGCTGCCACAATGAACATCAAATCCCTGTGAATAAAGCATGAAGCAGCCAGAGCGGTCATCACCCCTCTTCCCTAGCAGCAGCTAGAGTCTCTATCTGTAGAAGAAAGAATGACCATACCCATAGCCTTCCCTGGTAAAAACAGGTATTTAATCCCTCCTCCCGAGGGAGTGGGCTTGTAACAGTCATGGTCCAGCTGGTGCCCAGGTTGATGTATCATGATGATCTCTCATTCGTAGCTGAATTTGAACCTAAGCATAGATATAAGAGAGAGCCGGTCTCGCTGACCTTAGCCGTGTTGTTAGAGATAAGAGTCGCAGCTGGAGTGAGAACGGAGGCAGTCGCTATTGTTCAAGGGAACCAGCATTATGAAAGACTAAGGACTGCTATTGATGAAGACCTAAAAACCATAGAGCAATCCATTACAAAACTTGAAGAATCTCTGACTTCCCTCTCTGAGGTAGTCTTACAGAATAGACGAGGGCTAGATCTGCTGTTCCTAAAAGGAGGAGGACTGTGTGCAGCTTTAAGAGAAGAATGCTGCTTTTATGCAGATCATTCCGGGATAGTAAGAGATTCAATGTCAAAACTTAGAGAAAGGCTAGATCAGAGGAAGAGAGAGCGAGAAGCAGGCCAAGGACTGTTTGAATCTTAGTTCACTAGGTCCCCGTGGTTTACAACCCTGATATCCAGCCCCTATATATATATATATATATATATATATATATATACACACACACATACATACATACATATACCCATCCTAGTGGTTCTTCTCTGACTGAACCCTGAGTCGAGCATGGAGTGCTGCTATAACAAATACCTAAAAATGTGGGAATGACTTTGAAACCAAGGAGTGGTTGGAGGCTAGAAACGTTTTGAGAAGCATGTTAGAGAAAAAGTAAATTTCCTTGAATAGACTGTTAATGGAAATTTGAACTTTGAGGATGCTGGTGGTGAAGACTCAAAAGGAAGTGAGGAGCCCTGGAGGAAGGGAGATCCTTGTTATATAGTGGTGGAAATCTTAGCAACACTGATGTCTTCAGTTATGTGGAAAGCAGAGAATATGCCTCATGAACTTGATGATCTAGTGAAGAAGATTTCCAAGCAAAGTGTTAAAATTACAGCCTATTTATAGTAAGATGTGAAAGGAAAGAGAGAAATTGAAAGGACTGTTAAGCTGATGATTTTGAAAATTCTCAGCCTTTCTAGACAGAAATAGTTGATAAAATTTAAAAAATGGTTTTAGTAAAGTCCAAGGCACTGCCAGGAGAAAAAGTCTAAAGATGAAGCCAAGAGTGAAACTTGTAAAACATTTAAAGATCTTTAAAGATCAAAAGTGATTCCTTAGAGTACTATTCATGGCATAATGAGCCCTTTAAGAAGATTAAGGGTGTGCCTCACACATCCCTTTAATCAATAGGGCCTCTAAGAAGCCTGACTTGTCCCTCAACAGTCTCTGCAGGACCACAGAGTACAGAAAGTATTTTGGAGGTGTGCCTTTTGTCTAATGAAGTGAACTATAGTGAAATTCACAAGAGGCCCATAAAGTTTTTAAGAGCATTTTATCTGCTAAAACACTGCCAACTTGGACTGAAAGTGACAAAAACAGTACATAGTGATGCTATTTTGATAGTGCAGTATTGAAAGCATGGTCTTTGGTCATCTATGTATACAACAGGAATTGTTGGCTTTCTTAGGTGGTATTGGGTAGATTAAGCAAGATAAATAGAAAGGAGGCATATCATATGCACACTTAACTTATGCAAATTTAACTATACATGAGAGCAGGAAAGAGAGAGAGAACAGTTTACACAGAATGGTTCTGCTCCCCTAATGCTTAGACACTAAAGTGATTAAGATATGAGAAATGGCTTCATGCCATCCTTACAATGAGATACTCATCTTTATGCTCTTGATATGGTTGCTAGAGCTCTTGCTACAGCCCTTAGCCCTGTATACTTCTCAGTCAGGAACCAGAAGAAAGACAAAGGGAAAAGTATACCTAACTGATTTTGCCCTTCCTCCTAAAAAAGATGCTCTCCTAAATGTCCTCCCAACTATTCCGCTAACTTCTCATTGCCTAGAACTGAATTGCATCACTCTACTTATGTGGGAAATTAAAGGTTTTTTGCTACTTCGATGTTTTTTTTAAGCTACCCCAATAAAATCAGAGTTCTGGGAAAAAGGATATAGAAGAGAGAGTAAAAAAGCAGTATACTTCATGGACTACTTCAGTTAGTTCTCACAGGTAACTACAGTGTATTTGCTCTTGATCCATGAACAATAAGAAAACAAAGAACTATGCATTATCTTTTTCATTTCTGTAGTATAAAAAAAATGAATGGAATGCAATAACAGTAGAAGCAACCAAATAAATCATAGTCTGTCCATACAACAGAATAATTATCTCACCCTAGAAATTTGGAGAAATACATTTAGTGACATATAAAATGTTCATATTAAGAGAAAAAGATCAGCTTCCAAAATGTGCAGTATAATCCTATTTTCAAAAAAAATGTTACAATGTATACTATAGGTGTTACAAAGGTGTTTTATACACATACACATAGGAAAAATTGACTGGAAATAACAAAATCTTGATAGCAATTACCTTTAGAAGGTGGGATAACAGGAAATTTTAATTTTCTTATTTGGGTTTTTCTGTGTTTTCCAGTGTTTAAATATTAATTTTATTATGAGTGTGAATGCCTTAAGCTGTGTTTTAAAATTACTAGCTCCCTTTCAAAAAGAGAATATTCAAAGATAAAATTAGCTTCTTTTTCTTTTTTTTTTGTAACAGTATGAAGTTTTTGGGTATTTTTTAAAGACTGCATTCATTTGGTTGTCACCACATCTATTGCAAGGCATTTATATTTATGAATGATCAAACGCATCCTAAATTATGAGTGAAATAGAAGAATTGTGTTGTGATAGTTACTGCTGGTTTCCTTCCTAACTTTCAAAAATTGGCATTCTTCAAATGATCTCCTTATTTGTGTAATTAATGGACTCCTAATATACTATGAAAGACTATCGAATGCTTTGTGAATCTCATTCTGCCCATTGAAAAAAGCTGATGGTATTAGTTGTCTATCACTGAGGCACAAATTAACCCCAAACTTAGCAATTTAAAGCAGCAAACATTATCTCACAATGTCTATGGTTATGACTGTGGGTACAGGTTAACTCAGGTCCTCTGGCTCAGGGTTTCTTACAAACCTGCTATCAAGGTGTCAACCAGGGCGGCAGTCACTTCAGGGTTCATCTGGAGTGGATCCACTTCCAAACACATTCACGTGATTATTGACAGGATTCAGTTTCTCCAGGCTCTTGGACTGAGGGCCTCAGGTTTTCTTTGGCTGTTAGCTGGAGACCTCTCCCAGTTTCTTGCCATGAGGGCCTCCCCCAAGGTAGTTGATAACATGGCAAATGGCTTCACCAGAGCGATCAAGTGAGAGATCAAGAGAAGGGAAACAAGATACAAGCCCATGTCCTGTTGTTGCCTAGTCATGAGAGTGACATCCCATCACTGTTTGACATATTTTGTTCATTAGAAGCAAACCACCAGATCCAATCCACACTCATGGGCATAAATACCAGGATGAAGGGTCATCAACAGCTGTCTTAGAGCTACCAAACACACTCACCAAAGGGTACTTTTCCAGCATTCTTATTTCAAACTTGTAATGCAAAGTGCTCCTACAAAGGGACAGAAATCTGTTGAGAATTTTGTCAACATATGTCTCTGTATATTGGGGATAAGTATAGATTTTTCCAAATCAGTTAAAGAAGTTCCTAGTAAAACTGGATTCAAACTTTTGAAATTCACAGCAGCCAAAACCATGTGGTTTTTCCTGTTCTTGAGGGTAGAGCTGCCCAATTTGTATACTTCAAGTGGATGTTATTGAATTCTAGATACTGATTCCTTTGCTGAGTGGAGAGTGGCCATGTGCCCCAAGAGTCCTGCATATCGCAAGCAGAACAATGCCCTTTACCACCCACTCTGCCAAAATGCAAGGATTGCAGTCAAGAAAGTGCTTTAACACCTGACATTTCCTTCAGCAGGCCACTCAGAGCATGCCAACACGGACTCAACATGAATGAGGAGGTTGTGGTCCAGCTGGGAGAGTTTGGGCTGGGTTGTCCAAGGAGCAGAAAGAGTTGAGCTGGGGAGTGGGGGCAGAGGTTTCTGAAGAGTGTAGCTTCTGACCCAAAAGCCCTAAATCTCTGTTTTCACATTTATTCAGTGCTCCCATCTATTTACAACCAATGTGTCCTTTTAGGGACATCCGCCTAACTGCAGAGTAACTACATTGACCACACATGTGTGATAGGAACACATTAAGTAGATTTGAAAATTTTTGATAGAATTCAACAACTGTATCATAAGAAAAGTCAACATTATGTTTGTCAATGAAGGAAAGGAAGAGCTGTTAGTCTTCATGGTTTTTACAGCATTGAATTTTTGAATTGTTATTTAAAATTTTACTTTTGTCACTCATTTGTGAACAAGTTTATTAATGGTGACTATCAAAACTTTGAATAGTTCTTCATTAAAGAGCATTGATAAGAATTACATGTGACCATTTCAAGCATAAATTACAACATAAAATGTCATGTTTATGGAACCAGGCTCAAAGTTATCATCAACTTCATAATTTTTTTGGACATTTCAGACAAACTCAATATTTAATATCTTCCCTTATACTTTGTATTGTGCTTATTCATCATAATTTGATATAAATATAATGTAATAGGTGGTTTTTACCAAGCCCCACATAGAGGTCCCGAAATCTCCTACAGTTTATCCCAGTGTCTATATATGCTATGAACTTCTAAGAAGTTTAGGAAGATGTGCTTTAGAGCAAGTTGCCTGACTGTGTTGGTGATTTATGCTGCTTCTCAGCTTTATACTTAACCTTTTATAATCTACTCTGTACTCCTTAGGGCTGGAAGTATGCAAATTACATTTCTCAGATTCCTTTCCAGTGGCTTCCTGTTAGTATCTATCAATGGCAAGCATTGGGAAAGATCAGAAGATTGGAGGGGGGGAGAATTTTCTGCTTCTAAACTCAGCAGTATCTACGGTGGCAGCAGGGGGCCATGTGGCTGCAGGCTCCAGCAGCCCAGGCAGCTGCAGAACCTCTTTGCTGACTATAGCCCTAGCCATGAGGAACAATTTTGACCATTCCAGTCCCTGAAGTGGCAGCATCCATAGTTGCTCAGGAAAAAGAACTGGCTAGCAGGCGCCAGCTTAGGAGCATCAGGAGCTTTCACATATCTGTGTATCACCCCTTCTTCCTTTTGCTTCTATAACCTTTCCCCAACATTTTGTAAATGATTCCCTGTATTAAATCCCTTGTGTTTGAAATACTGACCATGGTTCCTGTTTTCCTGACTGAATTCAGAATAGTTTATTGAATTTTATGTTAGGAGGAATTACTTTTCTCAAAGGCCCTGACATACCCTGGAAAGGAGACGTGATGGTTGGGCTCATTCAGTTGAGGTCCACGGGGAGGATTTACAGAGGTGTCACTCTAGGTTGTCCTCTCCTCCCTTTCCTAAAGCATGGAGAGATAGCATGAGGATGGACAGTGGAAAAAGGAAAAAAGCACAGAGGCAGCAAATGGCTTACAGATCTACTGAATGGGCTCTTAAAAGCCACTGACAAATCCTGATTGGCTGGGTAAGGACTCCTATTTCAGAATTTATCTTTCTTTCAGAAAAAGTATTCCTGTATTGATGATCTCTCTTAGTTGCGATCTCACCTCTTAGTCACAATCTATGCTTCTCTTTAGTGTTTTCTTAATTGGTATTATTAGCAGCTTTACAGCCCCTTAGAAAATTACTACTTTTAAACAGCATGTTGAATCCACTTACCCAGACAGCCAGAATTACAAATATCAAATATTACTATTTCCCTAGAATTAGAGACAAACTTATAAATCTTGGTGTATCCCTTCCCTTGGCTCACCAGCTATGTAATAAGTGAGGTGCTTTCCTCATTCCTTATTTTATCTAAGACCAAAAAATAAAAGATCTTAAAATACATACGATACTATAGAGAGAAATAAAAATCACTTCTTGTTTAGACTCTTTCTGTATTAACTGACTAGTTGCATTCCAAGATATATATATATGTATATGTATATAGCATTTCCAGAAATATGAATTACTGGATAAAATATCATGTGAATTTTATTTCACTCTTAAGTTCCCTGAATACTTGCAGAAAACACAAATATACCTATGTTAATTACCAGCCCAACTTGATGTACATTGCTTAGAAGCACACAAGCTTTGCTGTGCAAGGACACCATGACGCAGTAGCCCCACACTGTACCCTTGGGGTCTGCATCTGCATCATAGTGCACTAGAGTGATTGTTAGAGAGCATGATAGGCTTTTCTCCACTTCCTCTCTGCCCCTACCTTCTCTGGAGCAATGTGTGAATGGAGTGGTGTACAAGTCAAAGGCGTATGCCTGAGAACCTGGGTTGACATAGAATATACCAGCACAGCTGGGTAAAATAAAGCAATTAATTACATGCCCTTTCTACCCCATGTATTTTGACCTTCATTGAAATGAAATTACCCCATGGAAAAGTGAATTTGCTTTAAACCCCAAACTGTCCATTCCTATTAGTGCATTGGTGATTGGATTTGAAATATACTCAGACCCAGAAAGTAAAGTCCAACCCATCTTTACCTCTCTTGTATGTAATGTGTGGTATTGTGAAATGGTAGTTAATGGTGCTTGGCTTGTCTTTGGAGCCATTGTGGTATCTATATGTTTTAGTGTCTCTCAGTGTAGTGATTTCCAGTAAGCCTTGTTTGCAGAAGTAGAAAGAGAATCCGCTTGTAAATACAAAGGTCTCAATTGATGTTAATCTCAGTGCTTTCACCTTAAAGTTACATGGGGAACACTAGCCTAAATATTTATTGTGCAACAATTTTCTGTTTTTCTGGGCTCTCTGTCCTTAATAAGTTCAAAGATCTTACTTAATTCAAAGTTGTTGTAAATGTTCTTTTGAATATGCTTGCTTTCTGAACTTTACTCTGTCATATTCTCAAGATTATGTTTGATGCTAATATGCATTTGACCATATTTCCTGAAAACCTTTCTATAGTTATTTTATGCCTCCCCAATACGTATTTCTTGTACTCCCACTAGGAATAGAAATTCTTGCTTAAAAGTTTTTTCTTGATCTTGTTTAGCCAAATCTATTGATCCAGATCAAAGGAGAAAGGAGGCAAAGCCTTATTAGTATTTTCAGAGAAACAAATCAAAGGGGGGTAGGAGACACAGTAATCTGTTTTTGCTGTAGAAGAGCAGAGGATGAGACTTTAGTTCTTCCTTGAGGAGGTAGATTGGGAAGATTTTATAGAAGAGGCTTCCCAAGAGAAGTTTAGCATTAAAAACAGTGATAAACATCTGATCATCTACATTTGCCTTCTTACAGCACTAAACTATGTTTTCTACCTTTATCTTGCATCTACCTACCACTTCAGCATTTTATTAAAAATAAAAATAATAATAATAATAGGAGAAATGTGGGATCAACATATAAATCAAGTACAAAAATCAAATGAATATTCATATTTGACCTGATGGTTTATAGGTCATATTGCATGATCAAAACCGAAAGTTTCTGTGATGAATGCCCTTGTACTGTTCACCATGTAAGAATTTATTCACTCTGTAAGAATTCGTTCACCATGTAAGAACTTGTTCGTTATGCTTCAGAAGATTGGAGACTGACGAGAATTAGGCTTGAGATGGATTAATGATTGTACATTGAGCATTGACCCCCCTATACTGAATTTTATTGTTGTTAACAACCATTTGATCAATAAATATGAGAGATGCCCTCTCAAAAAAAAAAAAAAAAAAATCAAACGAATAATCAAAAAAAAAAAAAAAAACAGTGATAAAGTCTTGATATGAGAAGATGGGTAAGGGACTTTTTGATAGGGAATTAATAATATTATCAAAAGAAAAAGGAGGTAAAAATATAAGGCTTGTTCAGTGAGCAGTGTGTTTCCATATGGCTAAAAGGTATAGTACTAATGAGTGGGAATGAGAGAATAAGACTGACATGGAACCTGAAGCCAGTTCATGAAAGCTTTGCTTGAATGCCTTGCTAAGTTGAACATTATTCTGAAATCAGTGAGGAAAAACTGAAGTTGTTTTGGTTTGGTTTCAAAGCTAGAAACTCACTTGTTCCAAAACTTACATTAGGAAGATTAACTTGGCACACCATATATCAGTGTGACTAGGAAGATAACGAGGGAACTGATGCTATTGTCCAGATGGAAAGAAAGCATGATGGCTTAAATTACAGCCATGGTGGTAATGAAAATGTAGAGGACACATTTGGGAGTGGTTATAGACACAATTTGGAAGGATTATCAGCCAGTTGGATGGGAGAGTTTTGATTCTGAGATTATAAGATTAGAGGACCTGAAGAATGGTGGTACAATTAACTGAATTAGAGCTTCCGGGAAGAATAGATTTTTGGGTTGGTCATGAGGAAAGTTACTTAAGTCAGGTTTTCTGAGATGATGGAAATTTGCATTCAGGAAATTGTTGGGGAATTTGATGATTCACTAGGAGAAATAGCAGGACTCAGTATGTGGTTGTACTTAGAGGTATGATTTATTACAACAAAAAGATATAAAGAAAAATCATCAAAGGGAAAAAGATGCACAAGAGGAAGTCCAGAGGAAATCAGGCATAAGTTACCAAGAGTGGAAGATTCTCCCAATGGAGTCACATGGGACTTATATGGCGTCTACCAGGAAAGGTCATTAGAGACTCAGTGACCAGGGTTTTTATTGGAGGCTCATCACATAGGCATCCTTGGCCTAGCACATACCAAAATTTCCAGACTCCCAGGAGGAAAACAAGTGTTTAGCATAAACTGAATTGTTTCTACAAACAGTTTAGACACAGTTAGCTGCTCTTAATCAGTTTTGGGAATGATATAACAACTATTGAAACCAAGTTCCCAGATGCCAGCCAAGGGCTAAATTTGTAAGCAGGTGGTTTGAAGGACAGCAGTCTCAGGTTGCTAAGTCAACACTTTTCTGCATAGGCAGAACATCACCTATGTGGAAAGAAGGGAAGCAGGACTGGGTGGAGAAAAACTGAACCACAAAACAGCAGCAACAAAGGCCTTGGCATCCCACAAAGAGCTCTGGAGCTGAATAGCCTTCAAAGATGTCCTAAATTGAGTCTACGGGGTCAGACCTTCCCATCCTCACATTGAGCAGGCATTGTAAGCTCCCTTCAGCTGAGAGCAATTCCTAGGAAAGAAAGGGAGGAATTGAGCCCTCCCAGAAATAGGCATCCTCCCAGAGGGCTGGGTCAGAAGTGTTTCAGTCCCATGGCCGGCGTACCCCAGCATCCACCTCTCAGAGGGCATGATGAATTGAATACTGTTGGTTGTATAAATGGCACCATTACTTCTTTGCTGTTGTGATCAAACCACTTTGAAGATGTTGGAATTCTAAGAGCAGAAGTTCGAGTTCTGAGGTTGTCTAACTTCAAGCAATAAGAGTGTATGTATACATAAGACAAGTTCTAATGGTATATAAGATACATAGGACAGAATATTTCTAAAGCATCTCAGCACCTAAGGGCCCTCAGAACAGCCCCGACTTTTCTCCAGAAAACCATATGGGGAGCTTTACCTGATCAGTTACTGACATCTGCCTAAATCCTATTACCAGACCCCAGCCACTTAGGGGAATTCTGCATTGGAATGCTTTACCCAGGACCAAGGATTCTGCCCCACTGGCAGAAGTAGCATCCCATCCTTTAAATGAGAAATGAGAAAGAATGTGCCCAGTTCCAAGTATGACATTCACAATAATCAGACATTTTGCTTGACATCTTGGTTTTCATGTCTTTTACAAATATTAAGTCTTCTGACCCATGTAAACTTTATTAGCAGGCAGTGTTGAAATTCTTATAATCGAGGAAATTGAGGCTAAGGAATTACATGATGAGACTAGAGTCCCACTGCCAGTAAGTAACAGGTGTGGGCCTGACATCTGGTGATTCTGACCTCCAGCATTCTTCCCACTACCCCACACCTGTCTCCGCAGCATCGTCATCAGATCCTTATCCTAGAAAACAGAACCAGCCTCTAGGATGTGCTTCAGGGAGACTGGGAAACTTTTGAAATTAAAAAAATAAACATTAAAAATAATTATTATTTGTTTTATTTGGGACCAATGTGCCAGAGTCACTAGCAAATGAGAGACTAACAGACATCAACTTAATGGACAAGGAGATTGTGGAGGTCTGTAAAAAGCAATTACTGCTTTGGGAATTTAAAGATTTTGCTGTATGAGAGAGATTCTGTTGGTTTTGGAAATACTATGAATCATTTCCTGAAAGAGAAAAATAATGGAAGCTTTTCATTCCAAGTTTCCAAGAAATGTTGTCTAAAGGGAGAAGACACTTGGGAACACCAGATCCTGTGTAGAGGCCTTGCTGTGTCCCGGTCAGGACTGGACCCTTCCTCTTAAACACTGGGTAACCATTTGAGAAGCACCTACGCACTGGCAGGGGTTTCTTCCTCCCAAGTGGTCATGCGGTTAAGGGAGAAGATTTGTTTTTCTTTGTTCTTACAAATTAAATCAGTCGGGAATGTTTTACTTTGATGGTCAGTGAGAAGTATCAGAGCCTGGAGACCCAATTTTCAAAATGTTAGTAAGGGTCTTTTTACCAGGGAATTTCCAGTGCAGTCAGCATGTCTGCTGTCTCCCTCACTGAAACTCTGTAAGAAACTCGGAAGTGCAAGATTTGTGTTTGTGAGATTTAAGTGGAGTAGATGCTTGTCAGCACCAGTAAAGTCAGAAAGTAGTCAGCATTTCCATTCTAAACCTCTCCTGTTTCCCCCAGTCTTTAGCCCTTTGTAAGTCAACCAAAAAAAATTCACCACAACTACTTCCTCCAGTTGAAATTTGAGGGCATTTTTTTTTAAAGGCTGATTAGGTTTTTCTCAAATGATGGAGTTGAAATCAGTGCAATCTTTCCCAGTGAGCAGCAGGCAAGGGCTGAGACTGTGAGATGCACAACACAATAATGAGTTCTATCTCTAGGACTGAAATCAGGGATTGTGTCTGCTTAGGGACCATCTTTTTGAGTTTCACCTAGAGGACATAGAAAATTACAGGAATTTCTGTGGCGCCCTGAAGAGTCCTTTCCCCAGAAGCCCTGGAGCTATGGGGGAGCAGGGAGCAGTTGACAAAGACTGTCTCCACTTTAGTTTCAAAGACAGTCTACAATTTCTGTCACATTATCTTTGCTGATGATCAAAATTAGCCTTCTGAGTTTGACTCAAATGATCTATTTGTATTTCTGTGTGATCATCTTATTGGGGAGAAGCAAAAGGTCAAGCTATAATGATTACATTTGGCAGTGAACCCTTATAACAAGTTTCTTAGATATTATTGGGATCTTTGTTGCTTTTTTGAACAGAAGAATAGCAGGGTATAATAGCAGTTCATGTGACAAGAAATCATGACCTTGACAAGGTCAGTTGTTCAAAGGTAAAAATGTACTTAAGTGCTCAGAGGTACTGTTTATATAACCATGTTCAGATGTATCTTTTTTTATTAACAGTTATCTCTTATGCCTTACACACCAGGAAGGTGTCTAGGGAAAGGATGTTTAGGACCGATGGAGGCTACTCAAGATTTCTACAAACACCAGAGATGCCTCTAGTAGTTAAGGCTTTCAGAACCTTCTAGCCAGCCCCTTACAAGAATCCTTAAAGCTAGGTAGACCATTACTTTCCTATGGTAATATATATATAATTTTGATCAGTTGCATGCAAACCAGTGAAGTGCACCTGTATGTTTTTATTTCACCAGGTTATGTGGTGTTAGAGTCACAAGTAAACACTCTATCCACACATTGCAAAACTGAAGTACTTAATTGGGTACTTTTACAAAAATCACAGGCTTTGATCGTAACACCCTGGCAGTGTATTTTCGAAAGCTGGGTAAAATAACAACTTTTAATTAGGCAACCAGCTTTTGTATACCAATATGAAAACATTTACAAACTCATTCATTTCAAGAAAGCCAAGTAATTAATAGAATTATAGACTCTTAATGTTGTAAGGGATCTTGTTAGGCTCAAAATGTTGGATGTTCTTTAAACTCCAGTGACCTTCATCACCTGCTTATTTCAGCCCACACTCCCAGGGGGTGACCCCATGCATCTTCTCATCATCTGGAAGTGCTCCACCTCAAAAATCTTAGATTCCAAAATCTGCTCTTGGAAAACAACCTCTAAACATTTCCACTGTCCCACAGCTGCTTTTTCTTTTATCATCTGGCTCATGACCTTCCATGGTCTGCAACCTCACCGCACACCCAGCCTTGACCTTTGCATTCCATGCTCACATGCTCGGAGTCACCCCACCCCTGTCCTGCAGAGCTGTATGTCTTAACTAGGTGACTTTGCCCATGCTGCCTTGCAGCTACTCAAGAATCATTTCACTGGCACCTTTGTCTGGAATGTAAGTGAACCCTCCTTCTTGTAAGTCCTATACATCATTCAAGACACAGTCTTGGAGAAACTCACTGAGAAGCCTCTCCTGAACATCTTCTCTATTCCACTCTTCTCCTTCCTTTATGTTATGGTGCAGTTGTGATGTCTGCACCAATGAATCAGTCTAATCATTTGTTCCAACCTCCCCATTAGATTAGTGTAGCCTAGTACATTCATCTTTGGAGTGAGTACAGGATAGTGGTTAAAGTTCAACCTGTTATCATACCCTGTCTCTACCACTTATTTATTTGCTGTTAAGATCTTAGACAACTTATTTAACTTCTAAGCCTCAGTTTTCTTATTTGTAAAACTGGTCACTAAGAGGGATTGTGTGTAAAGCTCTTAGCACATACTTGAAATAAAATGCAAGATAAACACATGTTGAATAAGTAAATATCACAGGAACACCTTATAAGACTCCCTAAAAGGAAATATTATCCTTTAAAAACTTGTGGTGACAAGGAGGTCATTCTATTATTGGATAACTCTAATTATAGTATAATTCAAATGATATGGCTTGACTTAAACTGCTTATTGATGTAAATTAGCCCCCCACTCCTAGTGCCCCCTGCAATGCTTAAGAATCCTGAGATTCTCAGGGTTTCCTGTTGTGTATATCAACAACCAGTCCCTCAAATACTCCTATTCTGGCCATTACCTCTGATGCAATTGGCTATTCTGATTTGGTCACTCCTGGGCAAAGCTCTTCTCAACTAGTGCCCAAGGCTGGCTGCCACCACCACCACCACTGTGGCCTCAGGAGAGGAGTCACAACCCTCCCGTGTCCTGCTTTGCCTCAAATGTGGTTGAGGACCTTACCCCTTAATTCCCCTCAAACATCAAGAGTCAAAATAAGTGAGACTTTGATAAACTTACAATGAAGGTTCAGGAACAATGAATGGCAAAGAGAACACAGAGAATGAGTCATTGCTTGAGCATAGGCTCTGTTCCCTCCAGGAGGAAGCAATTCATTCCTAGTAGCCACATGCCCTGGGAGAAACATACAGCCTCCTGGGCTGTAGGAGGGAGGTCCCTTCCTGGATGATGTAGTCAGTCTGACTCCAGGTCCCAGAGTTCTGATTTCCTGCCCCATCACTGACTGAGGTCGGCTGGCAGTGAGTGGTTGCAGTCCCTTCAGGGGAAACCTACCCTCGTAATCGCACAGTGATTCATCACCAGTTTCCCTAAAACTGTATCATCAGTCTTGCCTGTTGCCACTTTGTTGTTAATAAGAACAGTAGCTAACACATCTAGTTTATCAAAAAATACTAGTTCATAGTAAAAACATTAAATGATTTTATTGCTTTCAACTTTGCAATGTTCACAATCTCCCTGTTGTGTTCCCTGACAACACTTCAGGCAGACCTCTAGGGTTCCTACCACTTTTAGGGATGAAAGCCTAGTTCTTCTAGTCCAGTTTAAAACCTCAATCTTCCTTCACTATAATGACCATGTCCCCTCTCCCAGCCCGGGTCAAGATCCCCACCAGAGGGACTTAGAGTACAGGGAGTGGCTTACCTGCTTCTGGAGTACCGCCTGCTGCCTGCGCTCCTCCTCCCTTTGTGGGGACAGGGAAGAAAAACAGAAGAGACAAGTGTTTCTTACCTGCTGTCTTGCCAATGGGTTTCAGCCCCAAGCAAGTTCACTATGGATTCAATGTGACCAAAGAAATGACAATAAAACGTTCTTGGGGTGAAAGGGTTATACCCAACTTTATTTCCACGGTGGCAGGTCAGTCACTAAAATCTGGTTCACTCAGAGCAAGTCTGCATGCAGCAAGCCATATTCTGGGCCTCTTGGCCCACACAGCCATCCTCTGACTCTGTCCTTGGCTCTGCCACCACTCCAGCCTCTGCTCTGCTCTCCTGCAGCCTGGCAGCTGTGCCACTGTGTCACACAGAGCACTGGGCAGGGCTCTTTATATAGAGTCAACAACAACATATAGCCCACATGTGTGTAGTAAGCTAGCCAACCAGGGCCAGGTGAGAATCTTAGCCATAGGAGCTTTCATTTTATCCACACCTGCCTTGGGCTGTTGAAGGTCTGTTTGGCCAATTCGGGCTGCTATTGGCTCCCTCGTTGGTGCTTCTGTGGGTTTTCCAGAGGCCCCATAGGGGACCTCTTACTTCACCATCTCTACCATCTTCTTCTACCCTTGTTGATTGACCCCACCATGTCTTTCCTGGACCCCACCAGGTCCACTTTCCTGGCAGCCAGATCTTGTGAGTGAAATACTGGTAAGACATCCTCAAGCCTGATTGCCTTCCATAGCATCTCTTTAATTCATAGTAAAGTCACATATCCATCACCAAGTGCTAAATGTTATGCACGGAAGCTAATGCACTCTATCCCCTTTCTCTGCTCTGCCTTCTCCTTTCAATCCTCTTTTCCACTTATCAAATTGGACAGAGATAGACCAGCCCATCTGCAGTATAAAGAGATACCCAGTTGGTGAATGAGGAGGGAGCATGGAAAATATCTCTTCTTCACAAGGTAGCCCCCAAAAGATGCAGATGACTTCCCAGAATTCTGTCCTGGCTCCTGACTGCTTATGGGGACTGGATGCAGGTGGCAGAAACAAACATGAAGGAAGCAGAGCCAGTTCATCCACTTCTTGCTAAGCCCTGAAAGGAATGTTTGATCCCTGTTCATGTATTTTTTATTGTTGGATCCTTGACCCTTTGCTTTCAGCTTTGAATTTTAGTTGTTAATTCTGGAACAACAGGAAAAGTTCCCATGAGCATTCTGTATTAGGGCCTTTATAGATATGACCTCATGTGAGCCTCAAAAAGCCTATATTACCTATATTTTATTGGTGAGGGTATAGTAACTCAGAGAGTTTAAGTATATTTATCAAGATCACACAACTGGTAGTGCTAGGCCCAGGACTTAGACCTAGCAAATCAGACACTAAAGCCCTTCCATACTTGTAAACTGTCCCTAATAGAAAGTTCTTATGTTTGAGTTGAATTCTGCATCTTAGGGGCTTAATATTCTTCAGTCCTAATTCTGCCTGCAGGATCACCCTAAAGACGTCTAATTCTGTTGTAGCTCTGGAGGGTTTCAGCTCTGGGCCAGTTCACTCTGGATTCAGTGAGACCGAATAACAACAGTGAAACATTGGGGGTAAAAGATCTTATAACAAGCTTTATTCTTGTGGTGGCAGGTCAAGCGCTAGAATCACATCTGCATCCAGCAAGTCCATGATCTGCCGTCTGCCTCCACCTTCATGCAGAGCACTGGGTGGAGGTCTTTATATAGCAACACAAACAATAATGGCTCATTGCCAACACGTGGGTAAGCATGCACCTGCACAGCAGGCCAACTATTACATCATTACATACGTGCAGTGGGCAAGTAGATTAGGGTCAGAAGAGCATCTTGGCCATGGCAACTTCCATCTTCCCTACACCCATCTATATGCCAAGAGTTTTGAATATTCTTTGCTCTAGAATTTGGTCTGTGACTGGTTTTATCAGGAAATCAGGTAACTGACTTTCAACATTTGAAGACAGTTATCCTTGTCCCTGTGGCTTCTCTCCTCCAAGCTAAACATCTCCATCTCCTTCACCTGATTCTCTCATCCAGACCTGGAGAAGAAGTATTTTACAAACATATTTAAAGACCAGGAGAACTCTTGCCTTCACTGCTATTTCTCCATGTTTCCTTTTCCCTCTCCTACCTCCAACTACCACTTTCTGCATACCCTCTCTATCCAATTCCAGACTTGGGAGAGAAGGTAATGAGTGAAGTTCCCTGTTTAGGCCTCAAAGCTTTCAGATGTATCCCAAGATAGAGGTCAGTGAGCTATGAGCTGTAGGTAGAATGGAGGGCTCCTCAGATTCTTTCACCATGATCTATTTCTGATCCCTCTCTTCCAGAATAGGCTTACTGGTCCTCCTTACTTGGTGGGAATACTATACTGGTTCTTCTTCCTTTAGACCAGTGGCCCACAATCTCCTGGAAAGCTTTTAACCAAAACACCTGGGCTCAACCCCAGAAGATAATGATTTAATTTGCCTGGGGTTGTCCCCAGGCAGAGAGAGAGTTGGAGCCTCCCCAAGTGAAACTAAGATGCAGCCAGTGTTGAGAACTACTGATTCAGGTAAAGTGTATCTTCTCAGTCTTACGCTGCCCACAGCTGTGTGGCACTGACGATGGGTATCTCTTCTGCAAGCTTGACTGCTGTCATAAATCACCACAGTGGACTTAAGCATTTCCTGTTTCAGCCCCTTCTTGAATTGCCCACTAATTTCTAGTTGAAGAGATATCCTAGTTCTCTATTAATTATCAAAATATTAGTGATTGGCTTACTCTGAGTCCATGGAATAATCAAGTTCTTCCTGATTCAGGTCACAAGCTTTATTCATTCTCTCAGATTCTTTGGTGATCCTTTCAGGCAACTTTTCCCCATGGCCTCTGCCTCTCTGGATGGGTCTCCCTGAATGTCCTAATGTGGATAAAATGAAGGTTGCTGTGGCCAGGATTCTCACCTGGCCCTAGTTGGCTAGCTCAGTACACATGTGTGGGCAATGCATTGTTATTGACTCTATATAAAGAGCCCTGCCCAGTGCTCTGTGGGACACAGTGGCATGGCTACAAGGCTGCAGGAGAGCAGAGCAGAGGCTGGAGTGGTGGCAGCACCGAGGACAGAGCCAGAGGACGGCTGTGCGGGACAAGAGGCCCAGAGAATGGCTGTGGGGGCAGAGACTGGCTTGCTACATGCAGACTCACTCTGAATGGGATTTTAATGATTGACCTGCCACCATGGAAATAAAGTTGAGTATAACCCTGTCTTGCCAATGGGTTTCAGCCCTGGGCAAGTTCGCTATGGATTCAATGTGACCAAAGAAAATGACAGCAAAACATTCTCGGGGTGAAAGGGTTATACCTTCAAGAGAAAGAAAATTTATTGCTGACTGAAATGGCATCACTACAAAGTGCTATGGAAATAATAAAGGATTTCATGGTAGCCCAAGAGGAAGCAGCACGGCAAGGAGCAGCAGCCCTAGAAGGAGTGGCATGAGAGGAAGCAACACGCAGGCTGCCATGTGCCATGGGGCAAGAGAAAGATGTAGTGGAGCCGTCAGCCCCAGAAATGGAGGAGCGGAGGTTTGATGAACAGGAGTGGGTGGAGGTCCTGCCAGTGCTGGAGGCACCAGCCCCTGCTTGGTTGAGACCCCACCTGGCTGAAAGCTAGTGGAAAGCCAGAAGGACTCGGCAACTGCGGGTTCTTCCAGGAGAGGTGCAGCCCCCTCCTCAGGTTGTGGAGCACTCCCTGCTCTGCTTCTATCCTCAGGCTCAAGTACAAAAGGAAATACGGTCTGCTTCTCAAAGGAGGAATTTAAAGGGACCTCTGAAGGTCACGAGGACCCAGATGTGGGTTGGTTTGAAAATATAGGAGCAGCCAGAAAAAAATTGGGTAACTGGAGCTGTGGCAGTGATTGGGACTGGAGTCGCAGTTCTGGCTGCTGAGGATGAAGCAGAAGGCAGAGATAAAGCAACAAGATCGGCCTGTGTGTCTGCAGGACTTTTTGCTGGAAAGGCTGGAGAAGGTGGGTATTATAAGGCTCACCCGTGGTCCTTTTGGTTAACTCATTTGATTTGGTTACAGTGCTCCAGCTTTCTCACACAGGGACCATTGCAGAGGATTGAGGGCACATAAATTGAGAGGCAAGAATCCTGGAGGGGTGGAATGTTGACAAAATGAAGGTTCCTGTGGCCAGGACTCTCACCTGGCCCTGGTCGGCTAGCTTACTACACACAGCTCACTACACTCTATATAAAGAGCCCTGCCCAGTGCTCTGCATGACACAGTGGCACAGCTGCCAGGCTGCAGGAGAGCAGAGCAGAGACTGGAGTGGTGGCAGTGCCAAGGACAGAGCCAGAGGACAGCTGTGTGGGCAGAGAGGCCCAGAAGCAGAGACTGACTTGCTGCATGCAGACTCCCTCTGAGTGAATGGGATTTTAATGATTGACCTGCCACCGTGGAAATAAAATTGGGTGTAACCCTTTCACTCCAAGAAAGTTTTACTGTCATTTCTTTGGTCACATTGAATCCATAGTGAACTTGCTCAGGGCTGTTCACCCATTGGCAAGACACCTCACTAGTAAGAAAACTAACATGTCTAAAACGCAGTGTCTTGCTAATGGGTTTTAGCCCCAGGGAAGTTCACTATGGATTCAATAAGATAGAAAAATGACAATGGAACTTTCTTGGGGGTGAAAGGGTTTATATCCAACTTTATTCCCACAGTGGTAGGTCAATCACTAGAATCCCATCCACTCAGAGCAAGTCTGCATGCAGCAAGCCAATCTCTGCCTCTGGGTCTCTCTACCCCCGCAGCCATCTCAGTCTTTGTCCTTGGCACTGCCACTACTCCAGTCTTGTCTCTGCTCTCCTGCAATCTTGCAGCTGTGCCACCGTATGGCCCAGAGCACTGGGCAGAGCTCTTTATATAATAGAGTCAATAGCAATGTATTTCCCACATGGGTATAGTAGTAAGCTAGCCAGGTGAGAATCCTGGCCATAGGAACCTTCACTTTATCGACACACAGGTAGGCCAATTTGCTTTATTCACAGCTACATACTTCCTTTCTTCAGTCATTCTAGACAGTACTAATCAATCAGGCTCTAGATTCCTCTGAGCCAAGACATTGCCTCTGAATGCTCCTCAAAGCAGTGCTCCAGGTAGTCACTACTAAGTAGAACTGATATTGAAAATGGAACACACAGTGAAAATGACTATAATAATATCCAACAATGGAAGATGAGGGGCATCATCCCTACTAGCTCATATCCTGTTTTCACACCATTCTTATAAGGGGGCCCTAAAAACAGAGAGAACATGCTCTGTGAGAACTCAAGTTCAGATGTGATGCAACTAGTGACTGCTTCCCAGCACACACTCATTTACTAGCCTTGCAACAACACTGGCTTTAATGTTTACACGATTAAACTTTCTGGACTCCACTTACAGCATAGTAATGGCAAGGGTTTTCCTCTGTGTTAAACTATTCTTTACCTGTTGTTTTGGGCTGAATGTTTGTTTCCTCAAATAATTAATGTGAAGCCCTAATCACAGGTGATGGTATTTGGAGATGGGGCCTTGGGGCCATTCAAACCTAAATTAGGTTTAAATGAGGTCATGAAAGTGTTGCCCTTATAAGAGGAAGACAGAAAACTCTCTCCCTCCATGTGCACACACCAAGGAAAGACCATGCGAATACACAGCAAGAAGATGGTCTACAACCCAGGAAGTGGGTCCTCATCAGACACAGATTCTGACAGCACTTTGATCTTGCACTTCTAGTCTTTATATCTGTGAGAAATAAGTGACGTATATTTAAGCCACTCAGTCTATGGTATTTGTTATAGCTGACTTAGCTAAGTAGATCCTTATACCCACTTACACAGTACTTGAGAATGAAATGAGGTCTTCAGAAAAAAAGAGAATTTAACAAATTAAGGACTGATGAAAGCTTTTATCCATCCTTTTTTGTTCTTTTTCTTTCTACCTATCTTTTTCTAGTCTTATTTTATTTAATGGAAGAGTGGAGATTAAATTCCCAATTCTTTTGTGTTAGGGTTAAGAGGTGAAAGGGGAATATTCTGTATTCATAATTTATTCAGCTTTAAAGAAAATGCATAAGAAAATATGTATATGAAATTTAAAATATGAGTATGAAATTTTGAACTCACATCAACATGCAAGAGTTCCTTTTTAGGCTGAAGGGATTAGGCTTGATTTCTTTCATCTCCAGTTTCTACATTTAAAAAATATAATGTGAGCATAGTATTTTTATAATGAAAAAATTGATGATTCGTGTTTTGCAAGGTCAGAAGATTAATAAAGTTAGTATTATCTTTTAAAAGAAGACAGATTACTTTTTTGTATATGTTCTGTCTTGGTAGGGTTTGATCTAAAATACAGGTATTCCCCTGCTTTTCGAGAGTTTGCATTACACCACTACACCACTTCACTTCTGCAAGAAACATCTACATTTGTAACTGTTCGTACTAATCAAAAGAAATCCTAAGAGCATCTTCACTTTCATGAAAAAAGGCAGAAAGTGAAAATAGCATTCAGCCTCTGTTTTGCAGAGAGCCATTACAGCGGCAACGTGCCCCCCAAGCTGTGAGAACGGCCCTGCCAAGCTCCTTCCCCAGGAACCATGCTCAGGAATGCAGCATCATACTGCCGTAGCTTTTATTTGTGTCTGTGAGCAACTGGGCACATCTATTTGCAAAATGTATCCTAAGATATCAGAAAAGCCTAAGAAAACTTACTTTTTTGGGTCTGGGAACACTCCAGAAATTTTTCATATAAATTAATGGTAATTGATTCTTCAGTTTACACCATTCTGGCTTATGAAAGGTTTCATAGGAACACTCTACTGTTGGGCAGTAGGGGAACCCTGTAGTTTGTAAGAAATACTGTGACAATGGGAATATTGAATTTCAATATACAAAAAATGGTTAGATTAGTTTGCCAGGGTTTCATTTTATGGATCTGAAGACTGTGATGAAGAGCTTAAAAAGTAAGTAAACAAAAAAGATTTTCTCTTAAAATAAGATGTATAAAACTAGAAACAACTATTTCTCCCATAATTTTTTCTTGGGCTTTGTAGTAGATCACATCTAGTTTAAACCCTTGCCTAGCCAATATACGCTATATCTCACCACTGGCAGGACATAGTCACTCTGGATTTCCATTATCTTTATCTCTAAAATAATCTCTATCTTGCAAGACTATTGCACTTTGTGGAGAAAATATATATAAAAGCACCAGTTGTCTCATATAAAAACATGCCTGAATATAGTTCATTACAGCTGAGATTCTGAATTCAAAATCTCATGTTTTTCTAAAAATTTTCTAGCATAGGTCACTGATATAAATCCCTTTTAGTGTGCACCATGCAGAGTTGTATGCTGTACTTCCTCATCAAATATTCAAGCCATCAGAACTGTATTAACACATTTCTCAAAGGAACATACAATAATTTAGGTTGCAAAAACACATTATTTAAGGAAATGCCATTTACGCATATAGTTGGTAAAAATATTTCTTCTGAGAATCTTAACTTCAGTACAATTAAATCTTGAATGTAATAAAGATTGGCTTCTCTCCAGCACCAGAGGAAGCGGGCAGGAGGCTGTTTCCCATTCTGACTCCACCTCTGAAATGCCCTGTGGGACCTCCTTGCCCAAATCTTGCCCGATATTGGCAATACTTGCCTTGGGTCTCGGCATTCCTTTATTCATATTCCTCATATTTCATATATTAGTTTTTGAAGGTACATTAGAGGATATTTGGAACCAGATAATTTCTGAGTTTGTATTCAACTCAAAGACGTACCTTCTTAGATTTCAACTCTAAGATGTACCTTCTAAAAATATTTTTACCAACTTTATGTGTAAATGCCATTTCCTTCAATAATGTGTTTTTGCAACCTAAATTATTGTATGTTTGAGAAATATGTTAATACAATTATTATTGGCTTGAATATTTGATGAGAAAGTACAGCATACAATTGTGCATGGTGCACTCTAAAAGGGATTTATATCAGTGAACTGTGCTAGAAAACTGAGAAGAATATGAGATTTTGATCTCAGAATCTCAAACTTGACAATTTAAAACATGATTTTTTTAAAAGGAACTTTTTTAACTTTTTTTTTTTTTTTTTGAGAACAGTGTGGTTGACTGAGTAGCTGGGGAAAGGGTATCTCTCATTTAAACTGGATTGTAAAGTCCTTGAGGGTATGTCTTTCTAGATATACTTCTTGCCATTTTCCATATTTTTAATATGAATAATATTAAATTTAAGCAAAGAAATGTAAATGAAAATATCTATTCTGCCATAATGCATAAATTGTACTCCTTTGGAAAGCTCACATTATCAAAAAATTTGTTATAAACATGATTATTTCCATTGAAGATGAGGTTAGGATCTGAAGAGCCTCATACACAATTCTTATCACCTTCATTGTTAATTCAAATAAAACACAAAATTGGTATGAGATAAACAAAAGAAAGCAGAGTTAAACAAGCAGCCAGTCACACAAAGCAGGAATGTATTCTTAGCCTGTGTGAGCCATAGAGTTTTTATTTTTCTTATTTTGGTGCTAGTTCTTTTTTTTTCTTCTTTTTTTTTGGCTTTCTGGATAGATTTATTTTTTTGACTCCTAGTATCAATCTTACCTTGATATCTTATATCCTAAAGATTAAATTTTAGAATATGTACCACTGACACTTTTTTTATTAAAGTATTGTTCATATAAAATTTTGTGTTGGTTTCAAATGTACATCCCAGTGGTTCAACAGTCTCCATGATCAACTTATACTGTGATTGGTAATTATTGTACCCTTTTATCCCCCAACTCCCACACCCACCCCAACCCCTCCCCCCTTGGTAACAGTAGTCACTTCTCAGTGTCTATGAGTCTACTGCTACTTTGTTCCTTCTCTTTTGCTTTGTTTTTAGATTCCACAAATAAATGAAATCATATGGTATTTGTCTTTCTCTGCCTGGCTTATTTCACTGAGCATAATACCTTCTAGATTCATTTGTGTTGTTGCAAATGGCAGGATTTATTTTCTTTTATGGCTGAATAATATTCCATTGTGTATATGTACCACATCTTTATCCATTCATCCATTGATGGACACTTAGGTTGCTTCTATATCTTGGCTATTGCAAATGATAAACATAGGGGTGCATACATCTTTTTGAATCAGGGATTTTTGTTTCTGTGGGTAAATTCCTAGGGGTGCCAGTTCTTGATTGTAATTGTAAGAACTCTGTTTTAGGCAAAACATATTCTCTAATTAGTCAATTGTCTTTTAATCAATTTATGTTTAGAAAATTTGCTTTGAGAAAAAAGTGTCTGTACTTAATACCCATGAATGAGGGTATGGTCCACCTCATTTCAAATCTGTTAAAAGAACCCAGCCCATCCACCAAGTGCTTCAGAATCTCTGATTTTGACTCTTTTCCCTATTTTGGTTCTACATCTTGGCCGGCAGTCTCCCTAGAGGCCTCCAGCTTGGTATCCTGATTTCAGACTTAGTATCTCAGAAGCCACTTCAGGACAGAGCTCTCAGTACTACCACCTGGCCACAACCAACCCAACCACAGATAAAGAAAGGTGCTCTGTCCCTGAGCACTGGCTACAGCATGCGAGGTCTGCCAACTTTTGCCCAGTTCTCACCTCTTAAGAGAGGGATACTGTATGGGTGTGACCAGTAAGTACGGAATACCCACAAAACACCCTCATTTCTTTTTACAGCCTAATCTGTGGATTCACATTTATTATGGATGAACAGAACAAGACCGATTCTCGTCCCTATGGGGGGTTTGATCCACCTAGCTTAGAAGAAAAGACTATGTTTTCTTCCCATCTGGTGATTCCATAACCTATTCTTATCAGTGCTTACAACTACAGAACAAATTTATTTGGAGCAAAAATTTATAGTTACAGCTCATTTCCTTCAGTGTGAGCAGCCATGCTATATATAGTTCTCTCATTTTATTGCTTTAATTTATGTATCAGAAAGAATCTTCTCTAATTGTGGGCAATTATCAGGAGAGAAATGTGCTCTCATGCACCTCAGGGATTTGTCTGTGGGCTTGTATTTTTAAATAGCCCATTTATTCTCCAGTAGGTAGAAAATCACTTTTGTGGATTTTCAGACATACATTATAACCATCATGAATAATTAAATCAATATTAAAATAGAATTATCACATTATACATTCACTTTAAATGGTTTTTCTTTTCTCTCTATAAGCAGTTACCTATGTACTATATACTTTTGAAGGTATTTCTAGTGTAATACAATACAAAGAGGGACTCTATTCTCTCTTTGGATTACTAGAAGTAATCAAGACTAGTTAATGGCACTGCTGGGGAGATACAAAGCCTCAAACAAAAGAAAACAACAGAAATGAACTTCCAAGGCCTAAGAAATGGTAGGACTGAATTTCTGCTAGCTGCAGATGGTCTTAAGGAAACATGATATCTTCCAAGCAAAACTCACCAGCCCTATCAAGTATTTGATATATATACTCAAGTATATACATCTAGCCTTTCCAATCCAGCCTTCTTATTGACATATATTTCTCAAAATTGGAAATAAATTCTTGTTGTTTTTCCCATACTGTTCCTCCAACAGTGCCATATTTTCTAATACTCTAGGCCTTTGTGTGTCATCTGACCCTAATACCATTGTCTCTTAACGAGCAAGAGATCTTAAATATGAAGCTTATCTTAAGGCGGCTGCAAGACGAGCGGATCTCCATGCCTGCCTGCCAAATCTTAAAAGGTTTTATAGAAGCCTTAACTGGGTCCAGTCACATGTATAGTCCAGATGGTCTCAGAACTCTATCATTATTTCAAGGCTATGTGCTTGAGGCAGCCTCTAGGAGCACAGAGGTCCTAATACCATTGACCCTAATACCAATATTTGTAGAAACAGCTCATTTTATGGAATTTGATAAGCCAAAAATATTTGAATCAATACCAAAACCTTACTCACATTGAAGGATATCAAATGACACTGCTCCCAAGAAGACTTTTCTGATCAAAATCAATCCTCCCCAATTAAGTTCAACATTCCCCATTTGCAACATATTAAAGTAGCTATTCCATTTTGTATATCATGACTAGTTGCTGACATACTTCTATAGCCCATTAGCTTCTACACTTCTGGAATTCAAATTGTCTCATTAATCTGTGTATATCCCACTAAATCCACATGTGTATCCTACATAGAAGTTATAAAGAAGAAGTTATGTATTTGCTATATGAGCACAATACTGAGAAATGGGATTAACTAGAATATTCCCTTCATTGTCCCAATCCCACCAAGGGGAAACTTGGAATCCAAAGAATCTGATCAAAACCCGAGCAACCACTCTCGGAGCTATGGCTCTTGTGGTGGCTCAAGGCTTCCAGGCAGGCCCAGGAAAGAAAGAAAGTGTTTCTTGGCACAAAAAACAGCAGGTTCTATCTTTCTGAAGAGAGTAAGAAAGAAGCCATGCTAATGGAAAAAGTATCATTTTTTAAATGTGAATTTAGATTCTCTTGTCTTAGATAGAAAGTAATGCTTGCATCAGTGAGGTGTGACTGCTTGCTGATTAACCAATGGGGAAATTGATAGCAGTTCTCACAGTAGAGAGGCTGAACTGGGATTAGAACAGGTACTTTCACCCTCATTCACAGTGAAATGGATCCTGCCCATCACTTCCAGCACTGACTGAATCAGCATCAGTGCCCCAGAGGACATCTTAGCACAGCCTGAGGACCTCAAGTTTTCAAGATCCAGAGGTTTCTCTGGACAGAGCCTCCTCTTCCTCCTGTGAACTTCCCCCAGAGAAATTATGGGCCCATTAATGGGGAGTTGGGAAAAATAGAGGGAGAACATAGAGAAGGATGGATCTACAGTAAACATCTTCTGTTTAAAGTTCAGGTTGGGAAGGGCTTTTCCTTAGATGGGACAAGGGAATGCCTTGGATAGAACCACACCAGTGATTTTCTCACACAGTCCTCCTATCCCCAAATCTAACACTTCCATGGGAAAACACAACAGTAACAACAACAAAACACTTCACACACTTTCACCAAGTCTCTCTGGTTAGGTAGAGATTGGCAGGCCAAGGGGTCAGGCCAAGACGAGAGCTGGATGGGACTTGGCCCCTAAGGGGATTACTGAGAGTAGTTGGCCTTTTTATTGTCTTCCCTTCAAGTTTTCCCTTCTATGTTTTGGTAGAAACAGCTCATTTTATGGAATTTGATAAGCCAAAAATATTTGAATCAAGTAATTTGGTCAGAGAAAGAGACAGAATGAAACTTTTCCCCAATTACAAAATTATTCCAACTAGGTAAGGAAGACAATATAAGAAGACCCAACAAAGATGTCATAAATTCAAGCTAATGTTCTTTAAATATTGTTCCACAAGGATTTAATAAGGTTGGAATAAACTTATTTTTTTTTAACAAAAATTTTATGCTTCTTTATGTTCAAAATAATTGATTTATTATATGACCTAAATGTAGCATATTTTCACATTTCACAGTTTTTCCATACCAAATTTTATTTTGCTGAACCCATTGGAATTTGCTTTATTTGGAAAAGAACACTGTTCCAATTTCAATCAGCTTTCAATTATAGAATTTTAAACATAATTATCTGACCTAGCAGACATCCAACACTGTCCCATCTTATTTTTTTATATTGCAATCAGAAAATGAAATGTATTCTGCATAAAAGCTCTTACAGAAACAAGAGAAAGACACATTCATTAAGGATTTACTTCTATAAAAACTTTTAGCCCAAAGTCAAGACTAAAGAAATTTGGCCAAAAAATCCACTTTTCTTTGGTAACCACCCCATCCCCCAACCCCTGCCTTCTCTTCAGTTTTATTTTTCAATTTTTTGAAGTAGGATATTCTTGGGTGGTCTAGTAAATGATTCAGAGTTTAAAGGACAAATCACTTGTTCCCAACATCAGCTGATCCGTGGTTGGTATACAGCCTGTAATTGCAATGCGCAACATGCATTTACATGTTGCAAGATACTCACCAGAGATTATTATTTGATATTTCTACTCAAGAACACCAAAGGAGGTTAGGGAGCATCCTGGAGAAGGTGTGAACGCAAATTGATCTGTAAGCTAGACCCAGCAATTGGAGGCTCCTCACCTCCACACTTATCCTCAGAATGTGGGTTCTGCTTGCCCTCCATGCTCCTAGAGGCTGCCTCAAGCACATAGCCTTGAAATAATGATAGAGTTCTGAGACCATCTTGACTATACATGTGACTGGACCCAGTTAAGGCTTCTATAAAACCTTTTAAGATTTGGCAGGCAGGCGTGGAGATCCGCTCGTCTTGCAGCTGCCTTAAGATAAGCTTCATATTTAAGATCTCTTGCTCGTTAAACCTTCCACCTAACTAACCTGGCGTGGCCTGCCTCTTTACTGAGTCTTTCCCTGCCCTCCGCCAATGGGGTTACGTTTCAGATTACACCTGGGAAGCCCCCAAGGAGCTGGCAGACCAACAAAGGGGCAGGACAACTTACACTTAGCCTATCATGCAAGGAATTAATTAATCAGCACCATATCCCCTCATTCCAGTGTAGCCACATGAATTTCTATAGACTAAATTTCCAAGATAGTCAAATAGCTAGTTTCCTTTCAAACCATCTGAGTTTAAAATAATTCCTTTTGTGGGCTATCCTGAGAGTTCAATAACCAAACAGCTGATTTGTTTCAGAGATTATGAAATCTCTTAAAAACATGGACATTTTGCTACCTGTGAAGCCACCAGTCACTAGCTGGGCTGAAGGCATAGCTTTTTTTCTGTTCTGTAGTGACATGCTAAACTTTACATGGATAATACCAATGTTTTCTCCCTGTTCCTAAGAAACCATAGTTATAATTCAGTGAACCTGTTAGTCTGTGATATTAGGAAATCCATAAAATGCAAAGATCAAGAAACTTCCTTTGGAAAACAATGTTCTGGTGTAGTAGTTTTCTTGGGCTGCTATAACAAAAAAAAACACAGACTCAGTGGCTTAAACGATGTAAATTTTTATTCTCACAATTTTAGAGCCTAGAAATCTAAGATAAAAGTGTGGGCAGGGCTGATTCCTTCTGAGATCATTGAGGGAAGGATCTCTTGGATGAGTTTCTCCTCGGCTTGTAGATGGGCATCTTCCTGTATCTTCACATTGTCTTCCCTCTGCATGTATTGTATCCAAATATCCTCTACTTATAAGGACACCAGTCATATTGGGTTAGGGCCCAGTAAGACCTCATTTTAATTTAATTACCTCTTTAAGGATCCTGACTCCAAATATAGTTATGTTCTGAAGTACTATGGGGTTAAAACTTCAACATGTGATGTTTTAGGGGGATACAATTCACACCAAACATCTGGAGACAAAGTTTTATGGGTCTTAAAGATCTTCAGACCCTATTGAGTCTGTGCAGGACATTGGCTGTCAGGCAAAGTGAATCCCAAATGTGTCCCCAAACCACACCAGCACTGCTTGACACGCACTCTGGGCTTTCTTTTTTCTACTTCTTTTATTCAGCTTTAGTTTAGTCACGTCTATTCCTCATAAGGCTACTGGGGGAAGCCTCACTGTGGCCACCAGATTGTGCACTCTGCAGAGTCTTTGTCCAGGAAACCAGACCCTAAATGGATGAATCTCCACCTGCCTTTGCACAGTTATCTGGACTGGAAGGGAAACCTGACCCATACTAAGCCAATCAGAGTTCCTTCCCTGGGAATATGGAATTGAACTTGGAGATAGCAGCAATCTATGTGGCCCTGTGTCAAAGTCAGGTTCCCCACTGTCTAGTAGTACCCAAGTATGGGTACTTTCCCTACTACCATGAACCACCTGTGGCGTCAGGGCCCACCCTCTGTGGTGGAAGGCTTAGGAATATTCTGCTCTGTTGTAAAGGCCAACTGTCTACATGAGCAGATCAGATGGAGACCCTCAAATCCCTGAGTCCAGGAGGACCCCCACTGCTGGATGGGCCAAAGGGAGATGAGGTCCTGGCTGCTGTCAGTGGAAAGGTCTTTACAGGTAGCAGAGCAACAAAGCCTAGCTAATTATGGCTCCTTGGTACAAAGACCGGGACAAGTGTGTGCTCATTCCAGTGGTAACCCATGATCAGCAGGGTGGCTGGGCACCCCCAAGTGGCTCCCAGCCCTGGTGAGTAAGGTACTTACAGCCTCTCTGGGACAATTCTGCCTTCATCCGCATGATTCCCCCAAGATCCTGGTCCCGTATCCCAGCCTCTACTGACTTTGCCACCTTTCTCCCTGGGGATGGGGTAGTTACAGTCAGCGTCTTTTATAAGACTCTTTCTAATATATTAAGTGTTAGGACATAAATTCTATGCCCTGCTGCTCGTCAGGCCTTTCATTTCACTCCTCACAATCCTTTTCCTCTTACCTCATTCAGATCAAAAGCTTTGGTTTCTATGACTGTTTTGGGGTAGGGAATATGGGGAATCACTGTACCTTCCACTCAGTTTTGCTGTGAACCTTAAACTACTCTAAAAAAAAACTTCCAAAAAAAAAGCCTTTGCCTTCCAAACTATTGTTTCTGATAGATTTACAAAAGAGCATATTTTGTAAATTAAAAAAAAAAAAACTTTCTTAAAGCAAGCAGGAACTGTTTATTATTTTTGCATGCCAGCTAGAACCTTCCTAATTCTTTCAGACAATGTGGATAGCTTTGGGGAAGCAGAAGGAATTACAAAACAGAAACACACACACATTCATATTTTAAGAAATTACCTAAGTGAGTAAACTCACTTACGTTGGTGCTCATATTCCACCTTGTGAGTTAGGGAATTGGGTAAGGATAATAATGGAATGGACTCACACAGAGAAGCAGAGAGGGCAGTGGGGAGAAGACTCTGTGGGCTCCTGATTCTTTTTAGTTTCTCAGTTTCTGCCCAACTGGAGCTGCCCTTTTATTCTCATATTCTTAAACATCACTGTATTCTTAAAATACTTTTCTAAGTTTTCTTAAGATAGTTCAAGTGAGCTTATATACTTAGCAACCAAAACAGTGCTAATCAATAGTTTTATAGTTTCAAAGTTAATCTTTGTGTTTCCAACTTTTAAAAACACTAGAGGTTTACACTAATAGGCAGTTATATGGTTCTATATTTTTACTGTGAAATTATGAAAATCTGTAGTATTTACTGCAACCCTGAAGTTAGTATTTTCTTGATGAAGATTGCAGAATATGGTTGCAACATAAAGCAAGTGTTGGTATCCCTCTAGAAAGAGTGCATACAGACAAGATAATAAGACTAGTTCCTCCATTCTGTTACTGGACATCTCCAGATAAAAGCTCTCTGAACACTGAGGAGTAGCAGAAAGACCGGAGTTTGGGAGTATGTGGCGGTGCTCCATCCTCAGATGCTACAGGATACTTACCCATGCTATTAGTTTCCTTGCCTTAATTTGAGGTCTGCAATAGGCTAGGGATGAAAGTCCTTTCCTTTTCCTGTTGTTTTCACTCTGCCCAGTGCTCTCTTTTTAGGGAAACTGTGCAAGCCCCCTTCTCAGGGATTTTGCTCTCTTGGCTCCTACTGAGCAGGCAGTGATATGACCCAACTTCTTGAAGCCTGCGAGAATGTGTTCCTGCTATAGGCTGGAGCAATCAAATTCTTCCAGCAGGGAATTTGGAATTGGGCTTTTGAGACTCTTGTCAATCTTGGTTGGGGGTCTGGACAGAAAGTCATTGTCAAGCTGAGCCAGACACTGCTGGTCTGAGAGATAAAGCAGACATGCAGAGGGAAGGAGAAAGCAGGAAGCATTAGGAAGCATTCAGCTTCTCTTGAGAGCAGGAGAGAATGAACTTTGCTTCTGAATTCCCAGCTTCTTGGGCTCTGTTTTTTTCTGAGGCTTCACTGACTTCCTGCCCCCAAGTTCTTTGAGATATCTTTATATTCTTCCAAAAACCTCCCCTGTGTGCTTCAATTGATTTGAATGGGCTCTATCACAGTCAACCAAGAGCTCACTATATGAGTCAGTCATTATATAATTAACAGAGTATATAGCCTATTATTACCCATTCACCTGATTATTAAAACAGGCAATACCAAAGAAAAAGAACAGAATCCAAGTTTATTATTTCCTTTTCCATGTATCTTTTCAAGCAGAGGTGGGTATTTCAGTTTCTTGAATTTGCTTTTTAATATGAACAGAAGTTCAAGAACTTATTTTACAAGATGCCCATTATATTTTAGTTGTAGACCTAGAAGTGAGACCCCAAAATTATCTATGCTTAAGATATGGGATGAAAGATTCAGGAGTACCCACTTTAAATACTGTTAAGTACATCAGATCCTTTTCCTTACAAATTTCAACTATTTACAGGTGACCTTGTACCAAAATTATTCTACCATCCATAGGATTCAGGTTGAATTCTAATGAATAAAAAATCTAACTGAAAATGGAATGCTATCTTTGTCCAAAATAGATATAGACAGCTTCGTTGTAGCTTTCTTAGATGATTAAAGTTACAAGAGTTCAACAAAGTTAGGGCTTCTTAACCTAGCATCCAATGTATATTGCGTGAGGCCATGCGTCCACTGAAATGTATGCAAAAGTTGAGGCCCGTGGGCATTTTAAAGAGATGATCAATACACTTTGTCAGATTATTAAGGTACATGATACAAAAAGTTAACAACCAGTGAAAGCCCAGCCTCTTTTTACATACAAGGAAATAAAGATACAGTAAAGATGTGACTTTGTAAGTCGCACGTAAAGACATGGCATAGCCACAGACTAGAATCCAGAACCTTGTTCAATGTTCTTTTGCTGCATGATAGTGCCTCCTGAGTGCTCAAATAAAAGCCCATTTTTTCCTTATTTTTTAAGTAGGATTGTGACAAATAAGCATGTTTTTAATGGAATTAAAAGTTGCAAATTCCAATAATTTTTTCCTTTAACTATTAGCAATTACTTAAACATTGTAAGATACTCATGGAATCAGCAAGGCAGAATCTGTACCTCATAGAAGACTATTTTAGAGCAACCTTATGTCTTTTATATGTCATAATCCCACCACACTCCTGGGGTTAGAGAGCATCTCTTATGATTCACATCTTACAAATGAGAAAACTGAAGTTCAAAAAGCTCTAATGACTTGCTTAAAGGACTCATCACCTGAACATAAAACTACTTATTAAACAGAAACTTTCTGACCCCTTGTCCTTTGATCTGCAGCACATGGCTTTGAACTTCTCTGGATAAAATGCAGCGACAAATACATATGAAGTATCTTGTTGTTGGCAGTCAAAAAAGTGGTAGATGAGCCAGGACTCAAATTCATGATTCCTGAATTTTCTCTAACCACTGGCAGTTAACTTTTTATGTGTTTGGGGAAGTAATAAAAGTCTCACCTAGTGGAGAGGCAGGGTGGTGCAGGAGAAAGCACCGGACTAGAGAGACAGGGTCTGGGGTCTTGCCCTGGCTCTGCCACTTGTGGGCTTGGAGACCTTTAACAAGTCACTTGGCAGCTAGGCCCAGGTTCATTTTGGGAACTGGGCATGTGATCTCAACATTCTACACTCTTTAAATAGAAAAGATTGGTTTCTCCCATCTGTATGTGTGTATCAGTACCCATGTGATAACATTTACCTCATTATTAGAATTCTGGTGCCCCATCCCCCATCAGACAAACATAAAATGATTATCTTGTGAGAGATTTGAGAATAAAGTGAATTTTGAAAGCTACTTTTATTAAATCAGAACAGCAAATTACAAAGAATGAAGCTAATTACTTTAACCCAGAGTTTTATATAAAAGTTAATTACCTTGCATTTTAGCTCAAGAATAGTGGATTGTAAGCTACTAAAATCTTATTTTTTATAACTCTTTACTCCCACTTCATGTTCTTTGAGTTTGGGCAGGTCTGTCTTCCCAAAGTGCCAGGATGTGGTTGGACACAGCTTCCTAAAGCTCTAATGTGTACCTTCACTCCCTCTGGAGGCGGAAGCAAAGAGCAGATGTACCAAGTTTACTTTCACGAATTAATAAAGTCATCAATATTAATCATTCCTATAAGATCAAGGAGAATGTGTTTAGGTTGAACTACACTTATTAGACTCATTCTAATCATAACCCAAAGCTACCCTCAGCATGAAGAAAACAGGTACATTCTAGAGGTTAAAACATATTTCAAATCTTTTAAATAATAGTCATTTGTGAATTGTTACTGTTCTCTTCTAAGTATCCTTTTCTTGATTTTTACTACCTATACTTGAAGCCATAAAAACTATATATATGCAATGAAAATATAAATATAGTTTTTAAACAAATGAACACAAGGTTATTATAAGTGGTCAGATGATTAAAAGTTAGAAGAATCATGGGTCAAGAATCATTAGTATTTTACAATTAAAAGATCACTTTTCTGAAACATGTAGGAAATGAAAAAAAAAAAGTTTTGCACAAATCTGTTTTGCTGTAAAATTTGGTGTTCCCAATCGATAGTGTCAGCCTTTTGAGATGCAGATTGTTACAGGGGCTGGGATAAGGATTTTAAGGGCTCTAGCCACCCTGAATTTGGCTTGCATAGTGAGCATGAATGTGTCAAACAGCTTTAAGTAAATCTGTCTAACCTTATGTGATACAGGAGGGATGTGATACTCTATCAAATAGGCAACCTTTAGATTTGAACAAAAGATGCCTTACATCAAGTCCATTACTAATTTTCATACCCCTTATGTTTACTTTTATCAGTATGTCGATATTTACTTTACCAAATTAAACACTTGCATAAATTATTCTACAAAATTACTGTTTGATACAGGACAGGGTAACAGTGACCTCATTAATCAGATCCAAGAGTGTTCTCATCCTAGTCGACTCTTGTCTAATTTGACATTAACTAACAACCTCTACTCTGTGGTTTCTAGGCTGTTTCTCTCTCAGTTCTATTTCTCTGACTGCTCTTTCTTAGTATCTTTGGTGGCTCTTATTGTACTTGCTCCATGTGAGTTAATACATTTCTATCTTTATCTTCTATTTTCATCTTCTCTCATTCACTCCCATCGTTTCAACTACCATTTAGAAGACATCAATAATTCCCAAATATATGACTGCAGTCTTGACTCTAGCTCCAGACTTTATCTCTAGAGCTAATCCTAATTAGCTCCACTAAGACTGAACTCAAGGACTCTGAAACTCAACATGTCAAACAGAGCTCATTGTCCCCTCACTGTGGAAGGCAGCCTCCCAGACAGTGGGCAATGACACTCATTCCCTGGTATTCATGACCTTGAATGACACAGAAGGGACCTGGGGGGTTGGCACAGTTTATAATTCTTTCTCTTCTTGCATTTGTTCAGAATGCTTTTTATATTTTAAATGTTTCTTTAGGAATCATACCTTAATTTTTTTTATGGCCACCTTTTCCTTAGTCTATGCCCAAATAATGTTAATAATGGTAACTTTTCTTATATTCAGAAAACCCTTGGGTTTTCAAAAAACATTTTAACAACACGATTTCTCTTTAAAAAAGACCTTCAGTTTAAGAAACAGGCAAAGTAAAATAACTGTTTGATTTTAAATTTATCTCAAGCCATCAATACCTTATGCTGCTTCTTCCTCAACCCTCCTCTCACTGTCTTAGCTTGTAGCCTGCACACTGGCTCACATAAAGAGCTGGAGACAACCTTTTTTTTCTTTAATGCAGTTTCATTTTCCTTCCTCATTAAGGAAAGAAACCATAGCAGAAGCAATCATCACCTTCAAACTAATTCCTTCTCTAGGTATCAGTGAATTCCTAAATCTCTTGATACAGCTTTTTCTTTCATAAAATGAAGAAAACAATGCCAAATTAGCTGGTTTGTGAAAAGGTCATAATTGTAAAGATAAAGATAGCCTTCCAAGCTTTAAGTAAAGGTGATATTTTTAGAATTTTTCCATTTTGTATGGGAAAGAATAGACTAGATTTCACAATTGCAAAGTTAGCCTTTTCTCTTTGTAATAAATAAATAATTTGTGGGTAAAATTTGGAGAATCAAATAAAGTTAAATGAACCAGAATTCAAAATCTAGCTAATTTGTTTCCTTCATTGAATCCCTTCATCCTCTCCTCCCTCTAAATACCACACTGAAAACACACCTCAACCTTTAATCATGGGGTTTCTTTAAAGTTTATTCATGGATTACCATTTTATAACTAATTTTGCTCTTGTTGGAGTCTCTAGGAAAATGACTTCAGATTCCCAAAAATCCTCAACTCCAGCTTGGACCATTTATAGTATCTTTGGTTTGATATCTCTTGCTGCCTGCATGGCACAACCTACTCACATACACAAACAACCCCAAAACTGAGCATGTCTGAAGCAGAGTATTACCAAACACCAAACTCTTTTTCCTAAATTCTCTTCTGGAGAGTGGTGCTATTATTTCCTTCTTTTCCCAGGCTCACAAGCATAGTTAATTCCCACCCAGTTATCAATATATTCCTTTCTAATGAGCCAGACATGGATTTTAGTCTATTACCAAGTCCTGCCACTTCATCAATTGCCGTCTTCCTCTAGTAGATAGTGAGGGTCCCGCGAAGACAGGGACAGTGTCTTCTGTCCTTTGTATTCCCAGTTCCTGACATTATGCCTACATATTTTAGGTGGTTAACAAGTGAATGAAATATTGAATGACTGGATTGCCTTCATTCTTGTTCCCTTTTGACCCTTATTCTCACTGCTTGACTTCAGTTAGATGATGTGAATGTTGAACACTCCCAACAGCATCCCACTCACTCCTTTCACATATCAGAGCCAGATTCAAATTCTTTGGGCGCTCGCTGAAACCTTATGTGGGACCCAATTTGTATTACTTGGTCCTTGTATTCCAAACATTTTTGGACTGTTCCACTCCTCTCCTCAAAAGCTTTTAATTGCTTCCCAAATTAAATGAGAACCTTTTTATGAGTTTCAAAAGATTTCACTTAGCGGACATTCTCTTTTATAGGTGCTTCATTTCTAAATTTGTATTTAAATTCTCTGCTCTTGTCTATTAAATTTCCTAGAGGAACCTGAATGTGACTTTTCTGCTCTCCACCTGGGCCTTTCATATGTGTTAGTTCCAAAGCAGTAAAATGTGCTTTCACTTCTCCACTTAAATACCTGCCTTCAGAATGACTTCATATTTATTCCTTCAGAAGATCCTGCTGGAGTCTAGATACCAATAACTAACCAGCTAACCCAAACTCACAGATAGCCGAGTGGTTTTGTGTGTATACTTAAGCTTTATCTTCATCTTAAAGTGTTTACTGTGGTAGAGAATAAAATGCTTATACAGTGCTGGTCACTCATTTCAAAGGAAATTTGACAGGGTAAGGTGTATGTGGACTCTGGAATTAAAAAAGTAGACAGGCCCAAGTTACTACTTACTAGTGGTGTAACAAGTAATTTACCTAATCTTGAGACCTCTGTTTTCTCATCTGCAAAATGGGAATGGTGATAATTACCTCCTGAATTAGCAGAGGATTAAATATGCATCAGTTGGCCCAGTGCTAGGAAATTACAGTAGATTTGATATATGGCACTAATACAATTACCACTAGATGAAAAGAGTATAAGCCTCAGTTTTAGATCATTTGCTTTACAAAGCACAACTAGTTCTTGCCATTTTAATAAGGGAGCATAGAAGAAAGTGACTTCTTTCTCCTGTAAACTATCACATACATGCTTAAAGTTTTAGGATGTGAGAACCTTGTCTTCTTACTTTTAAATATTACATATTAATTTTTCTTCCTTTTGTATATATTAGGTAACCTCAAATTTATTTCATCTTGGAATGTTCATTCTTTTAAAAAAGTGCCAATTGCCTTTTAATACCCTAAGAATTGGAGAAGTACCTGGCTATATCAGTGATGTCTATCTCATTATACAAGCTGTCTTGCCATCTCATCAATAAAAATCATAAAAGATGCTGCCCAACTTGAGAGCCAGCTGATGTATGCAAAAGAAATTCACTGAATCAATATAGGTACATGTTCTGATGACTGGCTAAATTCAGAAAGGAAAAGGATGATCTAGTCCATTTTCATTGTTGATGGAAAACATCCTTGCTTTATGTTGTCAGGGACCTGAGGGTAGAAAGTGTATACATTTTTTGGAACCATGGAAACATCACTAAAATGATGAGACTCTGGAGGGCCTACAGTGTGAGAATACACTACCAAAGAAATCACTGTCTTCTGGGAAGGGTAATAAACAACAGGGTATGGGGTTAGACCACAGGTATCTGGCTTAACAGTTCACAGTTGAGAATGGTAGGTAGCCTCAGAAAATTATCAAATGCCTCTGCTGAGCCAGTTACCGGTAAGATTCCACCTACATGTGTACTACTTAAGTATCTTCCTACATACTTGAGCCTAAGTGACCTGTCAGCAGAGGGTGTCTATGACAGTTGTAAGAGAATGGCCTTGCTTGCTGAGGATTTTGTGTGGGTGTTGAATATGGCACTTTTATGAGGTGCAAACTTTTTAATGCAAGGATGACTCATAATGTTTCAGAATGTGTAAATATGAAGAACCATCTAACTTAAACCGTCATTGGTGCTCACCCACAGCAAAACTAGCCTGGGTTTGATTACCGAATTGTTTGGACTACCAGGAAATTCACAAAATTTACCACTCTTAAGTTGACAACAAAAATTCTTGGGATAATTTTAACATTTGTGTGGCACTTCTATCTTGAACATCAAGTTCTATGTACTTAATCTACATTTTTCAACATTATGTTTGATGGCACCATTCAGTTAACTCTATTTCTCTGAGATTAAGAATTCAATTGTTTTGAGAAGTTATACTGGAAAATTTAAATAGAATTGTTTAATAAAGTAAAATTAAATAGATGAAATTTCTTACTGAGGTGTCTATAATCAGGCAATAAAAATAAAACTGAAAAAGGTTATAGATGTTGAAATAAAATTGAGATCGGTGTTTTATGAGATTCATTTCCAATGTTTTTAGAGTATTATCCAATTGCTACAAAAATGTCATAAAATTTTCCTTTGACTGAAGATGAACTGGTAAAGACTAGAACTTTAACATTAGAGTGATAATGGAAGTAGATTATTTAGCTGTCAGAAGAACAACCTTGGAAGTTGTGACCAAATACTCAGATACAAGCAGGAAACCCAGAATTCAACAGTATATTGTCTTAATATTTAAAAATTATGTGGTCCTTAAAAGACAGGGAGAATATGAAAGAACAATTAAATAAAGGACCTTAACCAATTCTGTAAATGGAACCACTCATTATTCATAGTTCCCTTAAAAGTGACTTAAAATTTGCTACTTATAGGTTGAAAAAGATTTGTAAATTATACTTAAAAACCAAATTTGATTAGCTTTTTCCACATAAAAAATATAAAACAACCTTCCAAGATGATTCTTCCACAGGTCAGTAGAAACAGAAGCTAGAGAAGAGGTTTTAAAGCTTTTAACCTAGGCATACTCAAAAAAGTAAGAAAAATCCTAGCCTAGCATTTTTAGCTTTTGATCACATATATTTAAAATCAGAATCATCTTACAGGGTCAGTAAAGATACAGTTAACAGTAAGGTTTTTAAGATTAAGCATATCTACAATAAAAATAAATTTCTGGAAATGTGGTCATTCTTTTACTAATTTTGAAGGCCCAATCAAGAATCTCATTTATGAGGCCACCCACACATAATTATGAATGTATAAGCTTGAAATCCCTGAAACACCATTCATGCACACAGCTGGATCATAGGGTGGTTTTAGTTAAATAGTAGCTACCATATTTGGTCATTTGCTTCAAGCTGTTACAAGCACAAAATGTTTGCTCAATTCTAACTTCAGCTATTTACCTATTGTACTCATTTCCCATAAAAGATCAGCCTCTAATTTCCTTAGGTATCTTGGGTTGATTTTTTTTTGAAGAGTCTGTATTAAGTGAATTACAAGCAAAAGGGGTATTATATCAGTAACACTTAAAATCTGAGTAGCCAAGTGAGCAGACCATATGTCAAAAATTCCTTGTGTGCTTATTTAGGTTTTAAGTCCTAAAAACTGTCAACTATAATTGTAAAGGTACAGTAGGTGTTAGCAGCCTCATAATCACCAAATCCTAAAGCTTTTAGCCAGGTAGTTTTGCTAATTAAAGGCAAGAAAAAGAACATATTTCTACCCCTGCCTTTTGAGAGGTTCAATGGGACTGCCAAAGAATTATCCTGGTAAGCAGACCAAACTGGCATTCAGCTTCAAAATAAAACTGTAATAACCTTTTTTTTTTTAAGTGGCCTCAAAGTGAAATGCACTACCATTATGGGTCTATCACATCTCACCTTTTCTGTTAACTCTTCCAGTCCTGGCTGATCTCTTCTAAGTCTCACTCACTAAATATGCTTTCACCTACAAAAATATCATAATACTATCAGCCTACTATCATAATAATGCCTACTGAATACAGAATGCACTAGAATGTCAGCTCCTTATTCATCCCAAGTCTGTTACACACAAAAAATTGTGTTTTATCTGAGTGGTATCAGTTCCCAATCAACTAGGTATTCCCAAAGGGCAAGGATCATGTCTTATATTTCCTCTGACCTTCACTCTCACCCTAGTACCTAACACAGTGCTAGACACATGGAAGCTCTTCATTTATCTACCAAACTCATCAATTAAAACTTCATGGCCCAGCTTTTGCTAATTCTCTACCACAGATTAGCTCAATTTCATAAAATTAGCCTATAAATACTGAGGCCAAATTACATTAACTTTACAAATATTCGTATTATTATAAATGTTAGATCCTAATGTTCCTCCTTATATTTATTAACTTAGTTGGTTAGATATAATAGATAGTTTTTAAAGTATCTTTGTAAACTTCTCCTAAGTGAGAATATCAACAGTCAAACTCTCTGAGAGACCAGAGTCAACAAAGTACCTGAATGACAAATGACTTTCTGGAAATGAAGGTAGCCTACAATAACATTTAGTCTTAGCTTAAGACCTAAGTACCTGGTCCCTGACACAAAAGCCCAGCCCAAATAATCAGAGAAGGGAGGCAGAATAGGCTTGTATTACCTACTGTGAAAAGTGCTATGCAGAAGTTCTATAAACATAAATGTGTGAGGCACAGAAAATCTTTATTGCCACAGGAAGCAAGTGCACTCATCCCACCTCACCAACAGCTTTAAGAGTCACAAAAACACAGACTTCACATCATAAAGTATAACACAGACTTGGGAGAAATGGTCCCTTGGACTATATTGGCTGTAATACTGAGGTAACCAATTGACCTTGTTCAGTGAAAATATCTCTAACACAATGAAAAAATCAACTAGTTTTGACAACCAATTCATATATACAATTCAAATAAAAATATATATTATTTGCTTCAATGTATAGCAAGTTTAATACATTAGTGTTTACAAAATAAAAACCATATTCTACTGATTTTTCTTTTGCTTCCCCCTTATCACCAAGCTTGAAAGACCAGAGAAGTATACTTACGGAAACCTATTCATGGATAAAAGATGCAGTTTGTGGGGCCATGAAAAATGGATAAATAGTTGGAAAATTACCACATCTTTAAAAACTGTTGCTTATTAAAATCTACAAACTTCAACTGTAAGACACAATTTAAAAAAAACCCACAAAATTTCTCAAAATAGATTAGAATACAGGAAACGTTTCATGAAACTACTGAGATACTAACCAGTTCTATGGCTAATATTAAAAACCGAACAATCTATTTAAATTTGTACCCATACTATTTCTATACACACTGAACTGTACAACCACAGTTATTAACCTCAAGCTAGCAACAAAGTTGCAAGGTCCATAAAAAGCTTCTTCAGTGGGTAAAACACTGTGGTACAATTAAAACAGGTAGGGAAAAAAGCCTTTTAAGAGTATTAAAAGTTGTTTACTGGTGTTTCTACTGTAAAGCTATTTGTTCTACAAATCAGAATGAAAAAGCAGTTATATGACAGTGATCAGAGACTACAGTGCAGACATTTCATCTAACATTTGGCTGATGAATTTTAGTATAACAAGTTACGACTTAGTATTTTTTACACGATTATGACCTAAACCAGAACTAAAAACAAAAAAATACATATTCCGAGTCAATCTACTCTTCTTGGCAATGTCTGGGTTTAGATAAATCTGGAGGAAGTAGACAAAAGAAATACCTTCCATTAAGCCAACAAAAAAGAAATGTTAACTGGCAGAAATAGTATTTTTTTTTACTATGCATTCCAATCTGAAATTCTCATAAGTATGCAAGTACCTTATTGACATTTAAGCACACCCCCATGTATATGCACACAGCCCACTAATTAAATGCACCAACAGATTAAAATATACTTCCAAGTTAAAATGAATTTTAAGAAAAAACTGCATTCACAAATCTGAAAGGTGTACAAAAATGAAATTGTGAAATAAATAATGAATAGAGATGTCAACTAAACCTCCATAGAAATATGCCTGCAAATGTGAATGCAGTGATTGCCCACATTTGTAATGGTTTGAGAAGACATTCCCCAGGCAGAGCCATCCAGTTTCTCTGAGTCCAGTACATAGAGAATAATTCTGGATATAAGAGTACTTACTCTACGATTTATTATAGCCTTCATTAACAGTTACCATCCTTATCACATTTAGGGTTAACTTACTGTGACTTAATCTACTTAACACATTCTGAAATAACAATGTTTAAGTCAAGGCTTTTACCCATAGCTCCACTTCCACTTGTTTCTCTGTCCAAGTAATAACTTCCTATTTTTGTTATATCTTAAGTAACTATCATTTAATGCAATCTGGGTCAACTAGGTAAGAGAGATTTTCTACTCTACTCATCTTTTTAACTGCACTCCAGTATTTACTGTGTACCTGTGCCTGATTAAGCCAGTAAAAATGATGTTTTACACTAAAAATGACAAATTTCCTATTAAACAAAATCAGTTTTGTCAAATACTAAATCCACAATATTTTCCTTGGTTTAAATTGAGCATTTGCTGCCATTTTTCCAAGTCATTTCAACCTTGCCAATAACTACATAACTTAAACTTTCTTTTTTATGATTGCAAAGATTCTAAACTCTGACATAATATTTATGCTAAATACACGTAAAATAGACAACAAGATTTCAAGTAAAATAAATTGTATCCACATCTATTAGGCCAAATAGGCCTCAACATCTAGATTTTACTTCTATAAATTACACAAATACACTGTACAGTCTTAAATAGTGAATGCTTACATATTAATTTGTAAGCCTTTCCACATTAAATGACTTACACAGGAATGTGAATGGATCAATATTTCTGTTATAGATTGCAACATTGTCTCAATTTTCTCTTTTGTGGCTGTTGTTATGTCATCCTGGTTCCCACAGACTACTGTTATCAGTCCTTCTGCTTTGGCTATGAAATCTGAGCTGAATGAGGCAGCATTGGTAATTAAGGCTATTTCTATGATGGAGCATTATCCTTAAATCAGATGCCATTTCCAGAGAACAGTGGGAGAATCACAGCTATCTTGAATCTTCAGGCTCTGTTTTGATGACTTTCTTTTCTAAAGTAAAAGCTGAATGAGGGTAGTCTTTTAAAATTCCAAGGCTCTCTGCATAAAAATGAAAACACAAAGTGTGTTGATATTGATACTTCATATTAATGGATCACAAAAAACAAACTCGATTTGTAAAACAAATTCTTAAACTCCATAGCGAACAGTATCAGCTATTTATGATTCTGCAATTCCAAATAAAAACCTTATGTTTACAGAGTCATGGTTAAGGGTTTGGATTCTGGATTTAAATACCATCTCCACCAATTACTAGCTGTGTACATCCCTGGGCAAGTATGCACACCTTTCTAAGCCTTAGTATCTTCATCTACAAAATGGGAATAGTATCCATATATATGGTGGTATGAGAGTTAAGTCATGAAATGTAGGTAACAGCACTTAGCATATAAAACATAACAATTTTTTTAATGCTTTGTCCAATACGACAAAATAAAATTGGTCACTTGTATACAACAAAGTTACTGGCTAAAAAAAGTATTTCTTATTAAGGAAGAAATGAGGGAAAACATCTTCCATGTTGACACATGGAACTATTTTTTTTAAGCTTCTCTAGCCATGAAACATTAAGGTGGGAGAAAGGAATAAAAAAAGGAAGACTACTTTCATAAGGAATCATTCCTTGCAGTTATGTGTGTATAGTTATTTCAACCTCACACAAACATTACAGAATGACAATAAAATGTAGTATTTACATGAAGTACTAATACTGGGGGATACATACACACATACACATGCACTTTGAAAAGGATTCCAAAAAGGTAAATACTAATGGCCTATCTGAAATTAGGAAGTTCAATTTATTCATAAGTGAGTTTTAAATTGTGCATAAGAAAAGTAATAAAAAAATAGTACCTACCATTTTATGGAATTCCTATCAGCTAGGCACTAACACCAGTATCTTGTTTAATCAGAAATTACCTCTATTTTACAAATGAAGCAATTGATCAAGTGATTCCTGAAGTTACTTTAAGCCAAAGACTGAATGATACTGGATTCTTTGAAATGATGTTAGTCTACTTTAATTTTGTCTAACTCAATTTACTTAGATAAAAATATGTAAACATATAATTATAATAAGGAAGAGTTTATCCTTTTAGGGAGCTCAGTTTACTTCTGAAATAGGAATATCATCCCCAAAATGTATCTGCATGAAAAGTTTAGATTTTGGTACACAAGGTTCTCTTAGCATGAAAGCAAACATGCAATCCATCAATTCCATATTATGAAATGCCAGAAAAAGGCAATGACACAACTCAAACTTGCCACTTAGGCCACTTATTATTTGGTTTAAAATTTGTATGAAAGTCATCATTCTCATAGTAGCCAATCAAAATAATCTTAACCTTCATGAGTTTTCCCCTGTCAATTCTTTGGAATATACCATGCTCTCAAAAAAACTGGCTATTATTGTGACACTCTATTATTTCCAAGGGCAGAAAAACTGACATGTAACATTGTTAGTTAAGAGCTTTTGGGAGGAAAGGGAGATTAACCATATCCCACATTCTAACCTGATGAGTGGGACTTTGCTTCACTGGAGTAAAGTCTACTCAGCTCCCCATCTACCACAAAATGATGGGATTGTCTATTCTGTAAATTAGGCATTCGGAGATTCAAAGGTCTTTCTCCTAATGAAAAGAAAACAGAAAGCAGTATGAATAATATTAAAAACACTCCATGGGTTTTCTTAAAAACAAGTGCCTGAACACCCCCTTAGGGAAGGAGTAAGGAAGGTCAACAGGCACTGAAGAACTTAAATAATAATTGGAGAAATATTTTAAACAATAATTTAGAAGAAAAATGGCAATTCATGCTAGTCCCAAAATTTACGTTTCTGCCAGTACATTTTTTTTATTTGGTATCATTAATCTACAATTACAGAAAGAACATTATGTTTACTAGGTTCCCCCCTTCACCAAGTCCCCCCCACATACCCCTTCACAGTCACTGCCCATCTGCACAGTAAGATGCTGTAAAATCACTACTTGTCTTCTCTGTGTTGCACAGCCCTCCCTGTGCCCACCCCCCCCACACACACTATACATACTGATTGTAATGCCCTCTTTCTTTTTCTCCGCCCTTATCCCTCCCTTCCCACCCATCCTCCCCAGTCCTTTTCCCTTTGGTAACTATTAGTCCATTCTTGGGTTCTGTGATTCTGCTGCTATTTTGTTCCTTCAGTTTTCCTTTGTTCTTATACTCCACATATGAGTGAAATCATTTGGTACTTGTCCTTCTCCACTTGGCTTATTTCACTGAGCATAATACCCTCTAGCTCCATCCATGCTGTTGCGAATGGTAGGATTTGTTTTCTTCTTATGGCTGAATAATATTCCACTGTGTATATGTACCACATCTTCCTTATCCATTCATCTACTGATGGACCTTAGGTTGCTTCCATATCTTGGCTATTGTAAACAGTGCAGTGATAAACATAGGGGTGCATCTGTCTTTTTCAAACTGGAGTGCTGCATTCTTAGGGTAAATTCCTAGAAGTAGAATTCCTAGGTCAAATGGTATTTCTATTTTGAGCATTCTGAGGAACCTCTATACTGCCTTCTGCAATGGTTGAACTAGTTTACATTCCCACCAGCAGTGTAGGAGGGTTCCCCTTTCTCCACACCTCGCCAACATTTGTTGTTGTTTGTCTTTTTGATGATGGCGATCCTTACTGGTGTGAGGTGATATCTCTTTGTGGTTTTAATTTGCATTTCTCTGATGACCAGCGAGCGATGTGGAGCATCTTTTCATGTGTCTGTTGGCCATCTGAATTTCTTCTTTGGAGAACTGTCTATTCAGCTCCTCTGCCCATTTTTTAATTGGATTATTTGCTTTTTGTTTGTTGAGGCACGTGAGCTCTTTATATATTTTGGATGTCAATCCTTTATCAGATCTGTCATTTATGAATATATTCTCCCATACTGTAGGATACCTTTTTGTTCTATTGATGGTATTCTTTGCTGTACAGAAGGTTTTTAGCTTGATATAGTCCCAATTGTTCAGTTTTGCCTTTGTTTCCCTTGCCTGGGGAGATATGTTCATGAAGAAGTCACTCATGTTTATGTCCATGAGATTTTTGCCTATGTTTTTTTCTAAGAGTTTTATGGTTTCATGACTTACATTCAGGTCTTTGATCCATTTCTAATTTACTTTTGGGTATGGGGTTAGACAGTGATCCAGTTTCATTCTCTTACATGTAGCTGTCCAGTTTTGCCAGCACCATCTGTTGAAGAGACTCTCATTTTCCCATTGTATGTCCATGGCTCCTTTATCAAATATTAATTGGCCATAAATATTTGGGTTAATGTCTGGTGTCTCTATTCTGTTCCACTGGTCTGTGGCTCTGTTCTTGTGCCAGTACCAAACTGTCTTGATTACTGTGGTTTTGGAGTAGAGCTTGAAGTTGGGGAGCAAGATCCCCCACTTTATTCTTCCTTCTCAGGATTGCGTTGGCTATTCGGGGTCTTTGACGGTTCCATATGAATTTTTGAACTATGTGTTCCAGTTCATTGAAGAATGCCATTGGTAATTTGATAGGGATTGCATCGAATCTGTATATTGCTTTGGGCAGGATGGCCATTTTGACGATATTAATTCTTCCTAGCCAGGAGCATGGGATGAGTTTCCATTTGTTAGTAACCTCTTTAATTTCTCTTAAGAGTGTCTTGTAGTTTTCAGGGTATAGGTCTTTTACTTCCTTGGTTAGGTTTATTCCTAGGTATTTTATTCTTTTTGATGCTACTGTGAATGGAATTGTTTTCCTGATTTCTCTTTCTAGTAGTTCATTGTTAGTGTATAGGAAAGCTACAGATTTCTGTGTGTTAATTTTGTATCCTGCAACTTTGCTGAATTCTGCTATTAGTTCTAGTAGTTTTGCAGTGGAGTCTTTAGGGTTTTTTATGTACAATATCATGTCATCTGCAAATAGTGACAGTTTGACTTCTTCTTTACCAATCTGGATTTCTTGTATTTCTTTGTTTTGTCTGATTGCCGTGGCTAGGACCTCCAGTACCACGTTGAATAACGGTGGGGAGAGTGGGCATCCCTGTCTTGTTCCTGATCTCAGAGGAAAAGCTTTCAGCCTCTCGCTGTTCAGTATGATGTGAACTGTGGGTTTATCATATATTCTGCCAGTACATTTTTAAGAGCTACACATGAACTAAAATAAACAAATGACTGAGATCTCCAGTAACACTCCAGCTTTGGCATACAACCCATGCCCTCTGTAAGGCATCTTACTAGCACAACCATTTTACCAAGGCATGTCATTAACCACATAGTAATAAATGCTAGAGAGAGAGAGAGACAGACGTGGCTTCAAGCCAATTAGAGTCATCAAATCTTTCATTAATGCTTTTGCTTCTTAACTCTTAACCATCAAGGATGACTACGGAAGTTAATAACTCAACTAAAAAGTTTCTGTAATATCTAAAAAAAGAAGAATGTTCTTTTCCTCCAGTATTCCAATCTGCTGACATATGTAATATTCTATACAGTTGGAGAATGCTCAAGATGGTATTCTTACTTAGAAATCTCATTTTTTTTTGACAATAGTAACCATTCTCTAGGAAAGTATAATAGTAATATATATTTTAAAAAAGGTCCTACAAAATTATTTTTTCTTCAAACATTATCACCATTTGAAACTAGAGGATATATTTCTATACTGTATACTATAAACTGTACATCTCCCTCTACTAGAATGTAAGCTACAAACAAGTAGGGACTTCATCTTATTCACTGCTTCATCTTTCATCTATTCATTCTTAGAAACATGCCTGGAACATAGGAGATACTAAAAAGTATCAGGTGAATGAGGGAATGACAATGACTTTGTTGTCACTGAATCTTGAAGACACAAGATTTTCATCATGAAAAAAAATGAAATACTTTTAAAAATGGTAGCAATACTCATGAATCATACCTTTCTAAACCTAAGAGTTTAGGAGAACAATTTCCAAAGTACATGGCACACAAAATATTTTCATAGGGACTGTAGGCCAATGTGAAGCCTGAAATAAGACAAAATTTTTTCAAGTCTCTCCATTCTTATACTGTCTCTTCAAATCTCTTGAACTCTTGTCCTAATATTTTAGAAGCAGTTATCATATTTTCTGAGGAACCAAATGTGATAAATTTTACAGACAAATCTGTTTTTGAAATCTAAAAAAATATGAAATTTTGGTCTTTTAAAAAATGATTAACATCTCTCATGAAATCTCTTTCTCTGGGAAAAAAAAACAGTACTGTTTACATCTCATTCCCACTCAGCCTTTACAAAGAACAGGTCAACTGCATGTGCCTGCTATTGTTCAGGGATGATAAGGTTAAAACTTTATCATGTAAAACCTCACAAATTAAATTTGCAGGATGAATTCTTTCCTTTTTTGAAAAAGGAATAACTTAAAACTTAATTTTGATAGAGAATCTATAAAATAATCTCTACAAAATATCACGTTAAAAATCAGTAGATTTTTTTCTCTTTGAAGTGCACATAGTAGTTAGCTACAAAGGTGTAGGTCATTTTAGAGATGTACCTTGTCCATCATGGTTATCACAAGTTAAGCCATTAGGGCTGTGCTCTTCTGAGCTCTGCCTGTAAAGTCCTGCAGACAGCCTTCTTTCAGCATGCTGCAGTCTCTCATAGCCAGCTGGAGGGCCAAGGAGCTCCATCTGCTTTGCCATCACCTTTTCAGGCTGCTAGTAAGTAAAGCAAAAATAAAATCAGGAACTAAAACATTCAAAGTTTTTTTAATGGTTTAAAGATGCCCATTTCAGACTCCAGCAAATAAATTTAGTATTCATTAAAATTAGTTCACACTTCATGTGGTATACACATTCCATAAATATGCACAGATGTCTATATCATCACGTTAAAACCTAAAATGTTGGATTCTGTGCCAAAGAAAAAAATCTTTCTGCTCAATCCTATAAAGAGAATTCCATTTCAGCTTAAAAGCAAAATAACCTTAGCTTTGTTTTGCAAAATACTGAGTCCTTTAAAAGACTTTTTTAAAAAAAGAACCTTAGAGCAACAGCAACATCTGCTATAAACTGATTCTAACACACAGGGCATTTTTACTTTAGGATTTGGCACTACGCAGACTCTGAAATGGTGGCAGTATGTTTGGGGGAGAAAGGTGTAAAACTGCTGTCTAGAAGAACAAGAAAAACATACCACCCACTAAAATTAAACAATGCAAATTATGCAGCAAAACATCAGTGCCAGTGAGGATCTTCACCGTCATCATGGAATGAAACTGCAGTATTTCCCAACCAATCATAAAAAGATGTTTTAAAATACACGATTAGTTGACTGACACAGTTTATCTCTGCATGTGTCTTTTAAGTTCTTTCTCTGTGTACTGCTCTATATTACTAATATGTGAAATTCAAAGTTAGTATATATGTGGTATTTTGCCAAGGAGGTAATAGTCAAAATGCAGATATGAATCACTACCTTACTATATAATAGTACAAGGAAGCTACTATATAAAATTAGTTACAAAAAATCCTGATTCACAATAAAAATCAACAGGCAAAATACATTAATTCATAAAGTAGGGTAAAAGCTTATAGTGTTTTTTCTGAATGCACATAAGCCAGATCAAAAGGAACTAAAACTTCAAGTAATTTGAATTTGTTACTAATTAACTGATAAAATTTCAGTAAGACTTTTGAGGGGAAAATCTATTTTTCATCCTCTTAACATAGAAAAATAAAACAAAACTACTAAATCTGACCAAAAGCAGTCACTAGGGTAAAGTCAACAGGAATAAAACTGTGCTTTCTCAAGCATGATTTGCAGAAATAGCTTTTTAAAATACTAATTTCAGCATACACAGATAACTTAGGAAAAGCGCCTGAAGCTACATATTAGTAATTCTTCATTACACATGAAATAAAATGATTTAACAATAGCTAAAATGTCAACTCCGGATGGTTTATTGAGAATTAGTACTATTTTATCTCAGAGCTGTATTACACACAGCCATAGTCAACATGGCTGTTTTCCGGGTATCAAATTGCTTCTTTTGAGTCTTCCTAAGTAGAGAAAGTCTTACTTCCTACAAAACTACAAGAATAAATAAGTATCACTGTATAAGATTCTGCTCATAAACCAAGTCAAACCAAGTTATTGCTATCTTACTGATACAGCTGTAGATCAGATGACATTTTAAAAACAACTAGAAATATATTCAGTCTTTGGATGCTACTGAAGCTAGTTGAAGCAGCCATTTATTTTCCAACCCACAGATATTATGAAATATAACTAACTGGCGGTTAATGTCACCTGTGCACTAAGAGCAGCAAGTTCTTCATTCTTAGCTTTAGCCTGCTGGTAGAGCGTTTGCATGGGATCCTGGAAATCTGGAAACCCATCCTGTGGGTCAAAGAATAAGTCCTTTTTACTTAGTTTGTAAATAAAACAGCCATTCTATCAAAATTCAGAAATTAAAGCAAAGAAAACGATCTTAATCCTACTACTAGAGCAATCATGATTACAATTTTAATGTACAATACTTCATTTCAGTCTTTTATAGTACAATTACCTTATTTGTACAGTTGTAACCTCAGTAAAAACTTTAATGAAAAAAAAAAGATTTCAACATCCACCTTATTTTATAGCAGAATGCAGACTTCGTGATATATAACTGTTGATAACATTTCATCTAATGGTTCATTACTAAATCACTACCCTCATTTTGGACATTTAGATTCTTTACCTTATTTTTGGCTTGAAAAACACTGCAAAAATATACAGAAATACCATTTCCATAGTTTAGATTACCCAATAAAATAGATTACTAGAAGCAGAATTATTGCAAAGGGATGAAAATTTTTATGTCTTTCACATACTTTCCCCAACAGCCTTTACTGATTATCATACCATAAGCATATATGACAGTTTTCCTTGACAGTACTGAGTGGTGTCTTCTTAACTGTTGCCAATTTATATTTTTGTTTTGATATTCAAACATTTTTTTATTTTATATAATGTAGTTGTATATATTTTTATTTTTATTTTGTGATTTCTTCTGTTATAGTTAGAAGGGTATTCTGCTTTAGAGATTTGGTAAGTCCTCAATTCTACTCACCAGTTTTTCTAAAGCTTTATTTTGTTGTTTGCTTTGTTTTTCAAATTTAAGTCTTTAACCCATCTGTAATTTATTTTGTTATATGTCATGTGATAAAGATCCAAAGTAAAATTTTTTGAAGTACTATGCAATAATACCTAACCTGAATTTCAGAAAAATTCTTCCATGTTGATTTGTGATTTCTCCTTTGCCATCTCATATGACATGGAGTGGGGCTTTGGAATTAGGAAGACCTGCACTCATGCTCCGATTTCACCACTTAGTAGCTATATCCTAACAAGGATGAGTAACTTAATCTGTCTGAACTTTAGTTTGCTCATGTGAAAAATAAGGGTAAGAACCTATCTATTAGGGTTGTGAGGACAAAATAAAACAAGTAAGATATTACCTTTAATATGTAGTAACTGCTGAATAAGTTTATCAATATACATACTAAATTCTTATATTAAATAGAACCCACTTGAGGCACTCTATTCCTGGGCAACACTTCAACTTATTTTCATTTTATGTTATGTATATAAATGCCCATCCATCTACTACTTTTTTTAAGTTGTTGGGCTTTTTGCCCATACTGCTCCACATGAAATTTATAACTAAAAACATCATGACAGCATGGTTTTAGTAACTGTACTCAAAACAGGACTCCTCGCAGAAATTGTCATTAACCTCCAAAACATTTCTCCCCTATGTTATACATGTGTACAAACATCACAATAGCATGGTTCTGGTAACTTTACTGAAAACATCTCTCCCATATAAGCTATGAATTTGTAGCAAAGGGTGAATCATTAAAAACCAAAGTTCTTACAGTAACATAGCACAAAGAGATATAATAGTAAAATATCGTGACCTGTTTGAAATATGAGATACTGGTTCAGGTTCAAAAAATTTTCCCCATCACAGTCTTTTTAAAGAATTATTTCTCACTGTAGATCTCATGTTTTTAAAGATTTCATCTAAAAAAATTCATTTCCCAAGTAATCATTATATTTGCTATTTTTTAAATTCAAAGATAGGAAATGAAATAATCAGAGTCAAGAGCAAATAAAGCTGACATCTTGGGACAGTCTTGTGTAAGCTTTATGGTGGGTCAACATATAATCAACATTTTTAAAGTACTAAAATTATCTACTTTTTTAGGTCACTGAAAGACCAAGGGGTTTTGGCTTAGAGGAATGTATAGAATGTAATCATTAACTAAACTAGATAAACTTTTTTCTTTTTGTTTTTGAGAGGGCATCTCTCATATTTATTGATCAAGTGGTTGTTAACAACAATAAAATTCTGTATAGGGGAGTCAACGCTCAATGCACAATCATTAATCCATCTCAAGCCTAATTCTCGTCAGTCTCCAATCTTCTGAAGCATAACAAACAAGTTCTTACATGGTGCACAAATTCTTACATAGTGAATAAGTTCTTACATGGTGAACAGTACAAGGGCAGTCATCACAGAAACTTTCGGTTTTGATCACGCATTATCAACTATAAACAATCAGGTCAAATATGAATATTCGTTTGATTTTTATACTTGATTTATATGTGGATCCCACATTTCTCCCTTTATTATTGTTAAACATAGTTTAGTGTTGTAAGAGAGCAAATGTAGATGATCAGGTGTGTGCCTGTAGACTATGTGTTAATCCAAGCTAGACAAGGGCATTAAAACATCCACGGATGCAGAAGATTTCTCTCAAAACAGGGGGGGGTGATGTTCTAAGCTTCACCACTGTTGATCCCCAATTTCTCACCTGATGGCCCCCCTGCGACTGTGCCTGTCTTAGGCTGTTCCTCCCTTGAGGAATCTTACCCATCTCTGGCTAACCAGTCATCTTCCGGGGCCATACAGGGAGATGTAAAGTTGGTAAGTGAGAGAGAAGCCATATTGTTTGAAAAGGTTAGCTTTTTACTTCTTTGCAGATGTATGCCCTGTGGCTTCTATGCCCAGCATTTGTCTTGAGGTATCTTTACCACTTGGTAGATAAACTTTTACAAGTATATACAGTCTAAATCTAAATGAAAAGTACACTTTTTCTTACTTGTTCCATTTTTCCCCCTAAGAATTTACTGAGACATAAATCCAACTTTTTCTTTTAGCAAACTCTCCTCTAAGTTCTAAAGTTCAATGAGGTAAGCTAGTACAAGACTTAGAAAATAAGAGCAGCTAACATTTTTCAGGTGCCTCCATTGTATAAGTTCTTCTTATGTTCTATACTTCATATATATTATTTCCATTTACTCCCCATCAGAAATAACCCTGGGTTTCCCTCATTTTACCATTTTTTACAGGTGCAGACACCCACTTCAAAACCTGTACCCAAACCATAAAATCCTGGAGTTAGCACACTTATAAAACTCCTATCACTAAATAGAGGCATTTCTCTTACAGCTTTGTTTTTCATAAACTGAAGTAGTTTAACTGTGGTTTGCACTGAGTTCAAAATCCAGTTCTACTACTTATTTGCTGTGATACTGGACAGACTGTTTCATCTCTGTCTGTTTCCTCATCTATAAAATGGGGTGACAACAGCACACAGCTAACTTTAATTCATGAAAAACACCTATTAACACAATGCTTCACACATAGAAATCACCCAGTAAATATTTGCCACTAGTATGTATTAAGTTCTCCCAAAAGCCACCAAATTTAGTCACGGTAAAATAGATGGCATGCCATAAGTAACTTATTATATCTCAATGTTACAGGTGGGCAAGATAAACTTTAGAGATATTTATATAGTATAGACATCTTAGATAATGAGTAGTAATTAGGCATTTAACACTAAAACCAGCAAGAGAATACTGATGATATTGGTGGGGAACTGTTTTAGTGAAAAGAACAATGGAAATCTGGAAATACTTGTTTATTCATTAGCAAGATTATCTTGTTGCCTAACAGTTTCTATACTCTATACTCAAGGTTGGGAATACAATGACTGCTGCCTTCCTGACAAATGTAGTCTAGAAAGGGAAATGGACAAAGAGATCCAGAAATAAATTTAGTCCTTGGATGCTACTGAAGCTAGCTGAAGCAGCCAACACTGCATCAGAGGAGGATTCTCAGACGGCATGTCATCTAGGCTGGGACTTGAAAGGAGAGAGTTCTCTAGAGAAAGAGAGCAATTTATATAAAGACCTGGAGGCAGAAAGAACAGGATGCACTTGAGAGGTTGGAAATTATAAAATATAGCTAACATGGAATATGCTGAGAAAGAGGGAGTGGTGAGAGAAGTAGATAAACATGGCCAAATTCTGCCAGGCCTTGTAAGCCATGTTAAGAATTTTAGATTTTCTCCTAAAAAGAGAAGCCACTGAAGGTCACAGGGAAGAGACCAGCAGAACTGCATTCTAGAAAGCCCAATTTGAATGGGATGGGGACAATGTATTGGGGGGTGGCAGAGATGGTGGTAGAAAAGCTGGCTAAAGGGCTGTGGTGAAGACAGAGAAGAGTGGCCTAGCCCTGGACAGATGCAACAGAGAAATACATGAATTTCTGAGATATGGCCTTGGCAACCAGAAGTTTGGTGGTAGCAATCTACGAGAACCACGAAGGAGGCTTGGGGAGTGAGCAGAAAGTTGGTAAATTCAGCGGGGATCTGCTGGTGACAGAGGCCCCTTGTACATAGGCTCCGTAGGCAGGTGCACTGAGTTGTCAGCTTGGAGCAAGTTTAGTGCTGGACAACTACACTGGAGAGTTTCCTGCTCACTGACAGGCCCTGAGTGAAGTGCGCCCAGACCAAACTTCCCACGTCTCAGTACTGCTCTTAAAAGAGCTTACAGGAGGAAGAAGTGATCCAGTCTTCTCATGTTAGAGGCCAGATGTGTGACCTCAGGCAAGGAAGTTAATGTTATTATTTCCAGTGTTTCCAATTTTTAAATGGAGATTAAAGCAACTGCTTTATCTGACTAATGGAGCTTTATGGGGATTCAACAAAATAATGCAAATGGTAAATACTGGGAAAGCACACATTGCTATAAATATATGGTAACACCACTGTCAGGATTATTCAACCATGAAAATATGTAAAAGCTGGAAGGGGGAACTTCAAACTCTATATGTGAAAGTTTTTGGAAAATGGACACTGATCCATCATTAATAAAGAGAAATAAAAACAGGTAATAAGCAAGAAATAACAATATGTAAGTAATCAGTGGTCTCTCTGAATCTGGGTACATTAGTCATTCTGATTTTCTCTCACCGTCTTTGACAGGTTCATTGTGGATGGAAAAAATACAGGATTGAGCATTTATCAGTTCAGGACATAAAAAGGTCTCAGGTACCCAAACTGTATGACTTAGAAATAAAAGTGAGAACATTCCCAAGAAACTGGTCTCCTTCACACTCTGGTGCAGGACTTTTGTTATGCCTTTCAGGTTTTCTCTGCGGTAACCAGCTGTACCATGCTATGAGCAATTTATCTTCACGTCATATTCTTGGCTGCTGTCATTAATCACAGTGTTCCTTTACTGGCAGGACTGAGTCTGAGCACTGACAAAATAAAAGAAATAGGGTGGGATGCTGTTCATGACCTAACTACTCTCATCCCATTAGTCTCCACCCCCGTTCCTCCTCACCTTCCCACCGAAACAAGCGAGCTGCTTTAAAGCCATTGCTTGGCTCTCTAAAATGACTTGTTCCAGCAGATGTTCTCAGCCTCACATGTGCATTTTCCTTTTCCTACTCACACTTTCTATATGAATAGCAGATTGCAATGCTTCTGTTTTTCTGATCCAGAGGGTAAGAGTCTACATCAAATTAGACCAACTTTCTTTACAACAAGCTTAGTAACAGCATGGGTACATATTCTGACCCTCTTCCCTCCCCCTTTTTCACTCTCCCGCCCCCTCCCCCACTGGAACTGCTAACAGGTGTTTCCTCTCTTTCTTTTTCAAGCCCCAATTCTCTGACTTTCTGGTCTCTATGAACACTTCAGGTCTTTCATTCAGTTATCTCTGATTGCTTTGCACTCTCAGCCCACACAGGATCAAGAATGCTGTCACCTCTCATCTCTTTGCCTAGCCTCTCACATTTTCAGTGAATGAAGACAATTTACAGATGAGATCCAAATGGTAACAGCCCATTTAGCCAGCTACCATCACCGGTCCTAAGACTGGTTGTTTTACATATCCTTCCTCTCTTCTAAGATATTATTCATAACACTGGAGATAATGACAGGGTTTGTTCATGGAACATGATATATTCTTAATGAAAAAGAAAGGCTATCAACTAAATCCTCTTTTAGCTTATGTTTAAAAAGAATTAGGGGAAGACTAGTAGTGTGCCAGGGACTTTGCCTCTTGATTTTTCATCTCCTTTAACTAGTTGTCAAGCTGTCTTAAATACATTCTGTGGCAGGTATAGTATAAATAAATAAACTAATTTTTCTTGATTTACTGTTTATCTTTCCAACATACTATTTTTCCTCATTCTAAAGAATTAAGTCTGTCAAATGGTAATGTCTTACAACACATTTTAAGGCTTATATTGTTAAATTTTCTACTCAAAACTTATAATTGTTTATTGTATAAGTTTCCTTAGAATAAAAAATAACTGCCACTCTTTCCCCTTTGTCAAACACTACCTACCAGTCCTGTGTACACTTTGCCCTTCATACCATACTATCAGGAAGAAAGGTATAATTCTAAATGTGTTCTTCACATCTAAGGTACTTTGTGACTACTCATTAGCATCCAGGAGCATGGTACTGCTTCGAAATTTAGGAGTCAGACCGAGGCTAGATTTGAAGCTCTGGCTCTGACACTAGACAGCAATGTGGCAACCTGGGCACATTACTGAGCCTTTCTGAGGCTCTCCTTGGCTATAAATGGAAATCATAAAGTCCCCATACTGGGCAGAAAAGGTTTGTGATAACGAATTGCAAATGCCTAGCAGAGACAGCTGTATAACAGAGTGAACAAAAAGCAGTTATGTTTTACAACTGCCCCAGAGCTAGATTTGGAGTATCTGATAAAAAGAAAACAATAAGCATAATTTGTTCTCATCTTAGCTGAAAGTGTTTCACACAGACGGTTGTATTCCAGGTGGACAATCTATTCATCTAGCCCGGGCAGAACTATTCCCAAACCTCAATTACCAATGTATAAGATTGAAAAGGTACTTTCCCTAGAGGCTTCATTCCAAATAATGGATTACACCTAAAGTGTCCCCAAGTTAGCAGGCCTTTTCCTGTGTGTCTATCTCATATATTCTAGGAATCATAGAAATAAAGTTTAAAAATGCTGTTTTTTAATATTTAACATCCCCTGTAGGAAGGAGCACTTTTAAGGATAGCAGATTATCCTGAGTACTTCGTTAAAACATATATTCTAATATTTAACAACAAAAACAAGTAAATAGCTAACTAGCCCTAGGGGGTAACAACCTACCACATAAGAGGAGAAAAATCAAAAGCGGATTTTAAAACTTCATTCCATCGAACCTTCATAAACAGATCAAGAGAATATAGCATTTAATAACAAGAAAACATGTTATGGAACTTGAACACAGCACTGGTTTTCTTCATATATCCTAATGCACTGAAATGGCATGCCAAGAAAGTTTCTTTTTCCCCTCACATGTCTATTCTGATGTCATTTCTATTTTATCTGCTGGACATTCTATTTCTTTTTGTTCAATGTAAAAATTATCCTTTCAAGATGGAAGAACATCAGTAATTTGGCATGCTAATTTGTTGCTAAAGATTTTGGAAAAATTGAGATGAAAGGGAAAAGAAAAATTGTCTCATTAACTTGGGCCTAGTAATTAGGAATCTGTTATACTTTATAATATAAAGTATAACAGGCTAAGCTTATCTTTGTATTACTTGTTTTTAAGTGATGCTTTATAAGTTAAAAAGCACAAAAGAAATATTCAAATGAAATCAGAGAAACAGTATGTTGAAAGAATTCTAAAATCTTTCTAGTTTTACTTATGAAGTCCTTTGTGTCAGTCACGTATTCTAGACAAACTGATCTCTGTTCTCTAAATACACAGAGTATTTTCTTATCTCTGTGTCTTTGTTGATGCTAGTCTATTTTTGTAATGCACCTCCATCCTCCACCCCACATCCCTACCTTCTAAAATTCTACCCTTCATTTAAAACCCAGCTCAAATAGTTACCTCCTCAATAGGGCCTCCCCTGGTCTCTTCTCATGCCAGAAATTCCCCCCCTCCCCAGTAGCCACATAAACAGGAGACATAAAACAAAGCACTTATACTTGGTGAAGAGTCTTCTTAAGGAAGTAACCCTACACAACAAATACTATCTCAGTATCAGCTTCCAGAACCAAATGAACAACTCTAGTATCTCAAATTTGATTTGGAATACACTAGAGAATTTAAACAAGAATCTATGCCAGTGTTGTATATGTTGCAAAGGAGTACACTACATACATGTGTAGTATACACAGACACAGACACACACACACACACACACACACAGACACTTTGAAGAGATATGATGCCCGGCAATATGTGAGTGCTTTTAAAAAAAACTAAGAAAAAAAACAAAACGAAATTAAAAATAAAGAAGCCAACAAAAAAAAGTATGAACTACTGTCCTAAATTCAAAGTGAAAGCCCCTATTCATTTCTGGGAAACAAAATCAAGAATTTAGGGTCTATAAGAACATTTAAAGCAGCTTGGAGTTTGTCACTTGTCTTATTTAGGAAGGGTTAGAATTTTTATTCTCACAAAAAGGAAACATGGATTTTGTTCTAAATCTGGAACTGTTAGAATGGCTTTGTGAACTCTAGTAAAACAATGAGATATTTAAATATATCTTATGTTTATATAATACAGTTATAGACATCACATGTAATTATATAATGTACATAATTCTATAATGAACAGTATGGAATTCAGTTATCAGTAAATGTAACATACCTCAAGGAATAGAAGGGTCACTTCTATTGTTATAACCTAAAACTCTGACTGAGCTCCTTAAGTCAAACTCAAAACACTGTGACTAGTTATAAGAAACAATTTGCTTAAATTGCGGATCAGGGCCATTGCGAGGGTCTGAAAGACTTATCGATACAGCCTTAAGAAGAAAAAACTACAGGTCAAACAGTCCAATGAGATGGATGATCTCAAACTTCAGTGTTCAAAAGTGATCTCTGAAGCTAGACAAAAAAGGAAACTGGGGCTTAAATGTAGGAATAGCTTGAATTATGATCACTTGGCAGGGGGTGGAGGGCAATGGTGAGACAGAAAGGCAGACATAATTTCTAGAGGAGCTGAGTACTTTTCCTGACCACCGCATTAAGCCTGTACCTTCCTTTCTCTCAGCTTCCAACAGTGCATGCCCTCTTAGTAGCTTCTGTTTACCTACCTTTCCTTTCCATGGTAGTCCTAATCCTACTGGAGTTAGACTAAGATCCTCTTTCACTCATCATCTTGGGGCACAATGATAAAACTATTTCATTAGTTAGTTCATCTTTCAATGGCCTTTTAGATAGCAAAATTTCTGAGTGGTATCTGAGGCTAACTCATCTTAAATATCACTTCAGAGCTAACAGTGAGGTAGATTACAAATATAAATGTGTTATTTTTTTAAATGTGCCCTTTTTTGGACAAAAATCTTCTCTTCTTTGAGAACCACTGATTTAGACTCAAGTTTTTAGAAGTCAAAGATTCTTATCAATAGCCATTTATTATGTCATCTAAAAGGTTTGTTTTATTAAGTGCCTATTAAGTGTAAGGCACTGTATTAAAGTCTGAGTATAAATAGTGGCTAGACAGATAAAAGCGCTATTCTCATCTAATAGGGCATAATAATAATAAATTAAAAATAAATATGTAATGTTTCAGATACTGGCAAGCGCTATGAAAAAAAGAAAGAAAGAATGAGCCTAAATGTGATTTGGAGGCAAGAAAGGGGGGCAGAGAAGTCAGGGGAACAAAGAGTGCACACCGAGGCATAAATGAGTTCGGCATGTTCCAGCAACAGAAAACTGGTCTGTATAGCTGGGACACAGTAAATGGGGAAAACATGGTAGCAAATGAGGTTAAAGATAAAAACCAGAGTCAGATCATGTACAGTGTTAGATGCCTCAGGAAAAAGTGTAAATTTTATCTGGGTACAGTAGAAACCCATTGGAAAGACTTAAACAAGAAATGGATTTATGTTTTTAAAAGATAACCCTGGCATTGGTATGAATGAAAGATTATTCCAAACAAATGCTTAATAAGAATAATTTGATGTTGGAAATGTAGCATACTTGCTTTTAACTTTAAATGAAATGACAGATGGGTAAGGGAATACTGATCCCCATCCTTGCCCAAGAAAAAAAGGAAGGAGCCACCTGACTTCAAATTTCTACTCTGCTGTATGCTGGCCTTTAAAAAAGTATTCAATCCAAATTAAGGAACAGTAGTGCTGAAACTAATCCATAGCTCTGAAAGCCCTAAGAAAAGCACATTGTTTTTTCAATCCCCCACCTTAACACTTGCAGGTCTAAAACCAAAAGAACAAGCTTCAACATGATCCTCTAAGAGGCTTTAATTACTGTAAGGTCTCTGTAACTTGCAGTTACTAAATTGTCATTTATCTCAGATTCATTAATATAAAGAAATTAACCTTAGTTTCTCTGAATGTATTTGATAAGATGACTAATGATGTAAATAAGATATAAAAGGAATTGTTTAATCAATAAAATTATAAATCTGTAAGAAACACCTGTTTATAAGTCAACCTTTGATAAACTGACTGGACACTGATCTCTCATCAATGTTGTTTCCTTCTAAGAATTTACTTTAATATTCTACTTCAAATCACTTCAATGCAACAAAATTCTGTACTGTTTTTAAGACTCTACAATAAACATTTTTCACTAATTTATGTGACGATCCTTTCTTTTAGGTTGAACTAGCAGTAAGCAAACATTATTAGCATAGCAAATATAATAAATTATCATACCTCTACTTTAATTCTCTTTGGAGATAATTCATCTCTTTCTCCACATTTTGACCTGAGAGGAATGAGAGAAAAAAACTTGAGAAGGTAACAAATTTTATTTAAAGGCATCTCAATCTACAAACTTCCACCAGAACATATAACCACGCACCAGGAGACATTCATAATGAACAGTGAAATAATTAAGGAGAGTTTTCATGGTTTCTAAACTAATATTAGGGAAATATACAGACAGTTACATACATTTTAAAAGGCCACTACCTAAGAACTTCCCTAACAGAAAGTACTCAATAAGTATGCAATGATTATCACATAATGAAAAAGGAAAAAATATGAAGGATGACTGTATTTCATGATATCCTCTTATGGATCAGTAGGAAAAATTTAGGATAAAATGACAAACATGACCATTTATGAGGTGAATGCTTAAGGATGCATTTTGTCTATTCACTGAAACTACAGATGTACTTTCTCTTAATCTAGAGTTTTCTCTGCTGGGAATCTATCTCAGAGGTACCTACACATATAGCAAACACTACTGCCAATTAAACTATAAGTCATTAGTTGTTAAATTATACCTTGAACGATGTTAAAATGTGAAAAACTGTATCTCAGAATCAATAAAATATCATTATGATTGTATGATGTTATTTATTGTATTTATGACAAAAGACTAGAAACAACTCAAATATCCATCAATAGCAGACTGGTTAAGTGAATCATGGTACATCCACATAATGCAATACCATGTAGCTGTAGAATCTGAGGAATCTGTACACATACTAATATAGCAAGCTCTCCAATATGTTAAAAGCAAAATATAGAATAACACAGATATGTGCTATCTATTGCTTTTTTGAAAAAAAAGGTGAAAATGAGAAAATACATTTGTATTTGTTTACATGTGCATAAACAAGCACTGGAAGGATGAAACAGAAACTAATAAAACTACCTATGTTGAGGAGAGAAACGGGGGTAAAAAGAGACAGGAGTGGGAGTTCAACTTTTTTTGTATTACCTATTTACAGTGTGGCTCCTACATTATGTAAAAGTGTTATGTATTTAAAAATATATTTAACTTAAAAGAAGAGATATAAATGTAAATACTATAAGAAACAGCTAAAAACTGCTGAAAGCATTTGCCTCTGGGGTGTATTCAGAAGGGAAAGGGGATGGAACAGGGGAACTGCCGAGTTTCATAGTAAGCCCTGTGTACTAAATGACTTCTTAAATCATGCAAATGGTATTTCAAGGTTTACAGAACTTTGATTTTAAAGAATTACTTAAAAGAAAGCACTCAGAAAGAATTTTGTATAGTATAGTGAAGAATATGTAAAGTCATCAAACCAGCTCTTGATTATCTAACTATAACAAAAAAATCTTACAAATAATCCTGTAATATTGCTGCATATTCTTACCCTGTTCATTTATTTGTGTAATTTTACTTGTCAATTTGTAAATATGTGGATCCTTTAGGGAAGGGCAGAAAATGTAGCTGTTATGAGTTAGGGAAAATGGTGATAAGCAAATGCAATATAATGGTGGTTTTCAAACTTGAATATTCACAAGAATTATCTGGGATGCTTATTAAAGTTTAGATTCCAAGGATCCATCCAGAGATTGTAATTTATTAGGGCTGGGGAAGGTGCTTTGGATGTGATTTTTCAACACACACTCCATCACTCTAATGCAAGCAGTTAATTCCATTTACTCAAAAAAGCAATGGCATGCCTAACTGATGTGCGCTGGAAATCAGGGTCAATGCAGAACCAAGTGAATAAAACCAATGCTTAGGGTTCACGTAAAGATAAGATGAAGAAAAATATGGTGCATTTATGTTAAATTTTAAAATCACCATTGCTTTTCAACATTGTTTATTTCAAATGCATGTTCCATATTCTACTTGCTAGTACGCTAGTATCTCCCAATTTTCCCTTAAATACTGGTCAATGAAATCTTTTTACCTATTCAGATACTTTCATTGGATTGCAAACACCTTGCAAAAGAAGCCATGCTACTTCCTCAGAGAGTTCAATGAGTTCATGTGTTAATAGTTGTACAAATATGTCTATAATGCTGACTAACTAGAATCCCATCACAATACTCAAAACCAGGGTATCTATGTGAGAGAAGAAATGTCTAAAACCACCAGCAGAACAATGCTATAGTGCTAGGAACTTCCAAAAGAACAGACAGACAAAAGAGAATTAAATGAACCCAGAGTCACTTTGGCAATGAAGTTTTGAAAAGTCACTTCACTGTTTAATTTTGTAGAACTATAATCACATTTCTTTTTCAGAAATGCTTACATTTTATCAATGGGTGGTATTTCAAGCTCTACTTCTATCAAGTAATGCAAAATACTGCCAATTAGTTTAACACTTACTTGGTAGTTCTGTAAGTATATTTATAAGTGACTTCTCGAGAAATCTGCCTAGCCAGAGCAAAAAGTTCATCTCTTCTTGTCAGCAGGGCATTATCCTTCGCACAGAGTTGAGCAGCTGCTTCATTAACAGTGAGCTGCATATCCAAAATAAAGTTTTAAAAATTATATTTTATCAACTTAAAAATTTTTTTCACTTAAAAATATTAAAATGTCACATCACTGTATAATTAAATCATAACTTACAAATATTAGGCTAGTCCTTATTCCTAATTAGTCTTAATGCCTAATTGAAGAAGAAAAGACAACTACCATCTCTTATAATACAAACTAAGCAGTTATCCTGGTTTTATATATTTACATGCTTTACTTTTGTTTAGGTATGACAGTTATGAAAAGCAAATAAAATAAAAACAAAAGTTAAAAAAAAGTTCTGCATCTCATTTTTCTTATGAAAAGCCAAGGGATTTGACTATATGATATTGTGATAATATTTATATTATTTATATAATATTTAGATAATAACCAAAAGTGAATATACATGTGGTCTGACAGGTATTTTTTTCAATGTGAACTGACATGAAAATTCTTAAGAAATAAAACTGAATAATTTTAGTTAAATATCAAATCACTTAGTAAAAAATAGAGTTATCACAAATTAGGGCTATAATGGAAAATCAAGGTCTTTAAGATTCATCTGATTCTACTCATTCATCTAAGTGTTAAAATACTGTCAATAGAAAGTTTCTAGTTGACCAATACCTTCTACTAACATTGAAAATAGCAAATGTTATCCTAAACTCAAAACTTGTAATTGTTTAATAAGCTAGAAAGTTTTTTTTCACATAATTTTTGTCAATTTAAATAGTAAATTGCCAAGAGTTACAACACCTTTTCTTTGAGAAAAAAAAAAAAAAAGCAAGACACATCCTCAGTCCCAGCAAAAGGAGAATGGTAGCTGAGAGCAGGCAGACCTAAGGTGCGCATCAGCCCATCACTGGCCAGCTCTATGCCTCTGGCTATGTGAAGACTCAGGGCCTCAGTATTCTCAGAGGCAAAGTGGGATAATACCATTACCTCAGAGGACTCATTTGCCATTGGGGAGACCAAGTTTTTGTTAGTATTAGTCCTTGTCTTCCTTCCATAAGAAATCAGGCATTTATTTACTCTTTCTTCCTACCCAAGCATCCCACTTTACTCACAATAATTTTTGTTATTCAAAATTTTTGAAAATACAGAGAAGCAAAAGAAGAAAATAAAGGCAACATGCAATTCTTCCATCCAGAAGCACTTAATATTTTAATGTGTGTTATTCCAATATTTTTCTATGTATATGTAAATATATAAATAAGTATGGTAATACAGATTTGTAATCTCCTTTTTTGCACTTATGTATGCTGTTTTTTTACTTTTATCATGAATTAAGGCAGAGACTTGGCTTGTTTACATCCATATCTGAAATGGGTTGGATGCTCATTAACTATCTATCTGTTGAGTGACCACTGAATTTAAATATTCTTTACAATATAATTTTTACTACCTAGACATAAAATATTCCACTGTAGGAGAGCAATACATTACTTAATCATCCTCACTCTGGACTTTAAACTACCCCAAGTTTTTCATGTACTACAAAGAAAGCTACAAAGAACATTCTTAAAAATGTGCATCTTTGCACATATATTCAATTATTTCCTTGCAATAATTCCTACAAATAGACTTGCTAGGTCACAGGATATATTAAATGTTAAGAGACTTATATATTTCACCTTATTACTCTACCGAAAAGTTGCTCCAAATCATAATGCTACCGACAATTATATGAAGAGTCCATTTCCCAGGATTTGGACCAACACTGGTTATTAACTTTTAAAAGCTTTACCAACTTGACACATTTGCAATGACATTTGGATATAGTTTGCATTTCTTTGACTATAAAACTGAAACTTTTTCTTATATTTTTGACTTATACTAAAATCTGCTTGCTCATGGCAGTTGCCTGTTTCTTCTTCTGCACTATTTTGTTTCTTAGGGTCTTTAGGAATTCTTTATGTATTAAAATCACTAAATTTTCATCACATGTACTGGGGTTTCTTTTTCATAGTTTGTCATTAGCCTTATAGCTTTTATCATTGGTGCCACAAATAGAAACTCCCTTCTCACCCTACCAATACATAAATGTTCTCCCATAATTTAGACTAAGAGTTTTATTTTTCCCACTTAAGTACTTAATCCATCTAGAATGTGTTATCGTATATGATATATGGTGTGATATAGATTAGATATCTAACATACTCTTCTCTAGATTTCCAAATGTAATTTACACTCATTTATTCTCAAATAATTTGGCTACTACCAACAAGGTTATTAATAAGTCCAGGCTTCCTATTTTAAATCCATATCAGAATATCAAAGCATTCTAGGAAAATTTATTTTCAGCCTTCTCCCCTCCTCCTAAACAATCATCAACAGATCAGTCTCTTCCCTAAGTGCTTCTGAAAGACACAACATATTGGAGCTGAAAGTGAAATGTACTTTAAATTTTCTTTCTTCCTAAATAATTTCCTAAATAAATTCAATTTCAGCTTAGCAGTAGCTACAATGACCTTGAAGACCCTTCTCAAGTTGCTTTTTATGTAGCTGTTTCTTTTTTGTACTGATAAATCTAAATTAGTATGGAGAACTTCTGATTGTAAGATATTTTCATTGACAACATTTCTGAAGTACCAGCTTATGCACAACCACAGAAAATAACTTTTCAATATAAACTGGTAACATTGTTCTGGTATTCCTTCCAGCATCCTACCAGCAATAGAAACACAGTCTTTTGTTATTCAATTCAGACTTAACAGACTAAAAAAGCAAACTGAACTCTCCAGGCCTCCTCAGGGAGCTTTCTGGTAGAAACTAAGGATAAAGAAATGACTATAGTTCACCTCAAGGTATAACAAGAAGTAGATTCATCAAGCTTCCCCCTCAAAAATGTATTTCTGTATTTTCTATATTTCTGCTCTCAGTTGCTAATAATTAAATCAACTATTATGACATATTTAAAAATGAAAATGATACAAATACTCCAAAAAGTAGTCAGTCACTGCAGCACCATGCTAGTAGCTTTTTAAAAATTCTAAGTTACTAATCTTGTTAAAAGCATAAAATAAGATATTCTTTCTGACTGGTTTACTTACATCCTCCACTTCCTCTTTTTAAGGCTAAAAATACCAAAATTCCACTCACATCTTAATGTGAAAGATTTCTTAAAGTCAGCTTTCCATCATTTACAATTAGACTTTTATAATTAAAAACATTAATTATAAACTGGACAACTACATGTAAGACAATGAAACTCTTACTCTCTAACTCCATACACAAAAGTAAACTTGAAATGTATCAAAGACCTGAATGTAAGTCATGAAACAATAACACTCATAGAAAACACAGACAAAACTCTCTTGAATATAAACATGAGCAACTTTTTCATGAACATATCTCCTCGGGCAAGGGAAACAAAAGTAAAAATGAACAAGTGGGACTATATCAAACGAAAAAGCTTCTGTACATCAAAGGATACCATCAGTAGAACAAAAAGGCATCCTACAGTATGGGAGAATACATTCATAAATGACATATCCAATAAAGGGTTGACATCCAAAATACAGAAAGCTCACGCACCTCAACAACCAAAAAGCAAATAATCTGATTAAAAAATGGGCAGAGGATCTGAACAAACACTTCTCCAAAGAAGAAATTTAGATGGCCAACAGGCACATGAAAAGATGTTCCACATCGCTAATCATAAGAGAAATGCAAATTAAAACCACAATATCACCTCACACCAATAAGGATCACCAACATCCAAAAGACAAACAACAACAAATGTTGGTGAGGAGGATGTGGAGAAAGGGGAACCCTCCTACACTGCTGGTGAGAATGTAAATTAGTTCAACCATTGTGGAAAGCAATATGGAGGTTCCTCAAAAAACTAAAAATAGAAATACCATTTGACCCAGGAAATCCACTCCTAGGAATTTACCCTAAGAATACAGGATCCCAAATTCAAAAAAAAACTTATCACGCCTATGTTTATCGCAGCACTATTTACAATAGCCACGAAATGGAAGCAACCTAAGTGTCCATCAGTAAAAGAAGATGTGGTACATATTCACAATGGAATATTATTCAGCCATAAGAAAACAAATCCTACTATTTGCAACAACATGGATGGAGCAAAAGGGTATTATGCTCAGTGAAATAAGCCAGGTGGAGAAAGACAAGTACCAAATGATTTCACTCATATGTGGAGTATAAGAACAAAGCAAACACTGAAGGAACAAAACAGCAGCAGACTCACAGAACCCAAGAATGGACTAACAGTTACCAAAGGGAAAGGGACTGGGGAGGGGAGTGGGAAGGGAGGGATAAGAGGATTAAGGGGTACTATGATTAGCACACATAATATAGGGGGGCACACAGTATAGCACAGAGAAGATAAGTAGTGACTCTACAGCATCTTACTATGCTGATGGACAGTGACTGTAATGGGATATATGGTGGGGACTTGATAATGGGGGAATATAGTAACCACAGTGTTGGTCTGAGCATAATATTGTCTATCAATGATACCTTAATAAATTTAAAAACTTTAATTTTTTATTATAATATTTAACAATCAAATGACTGTGGCTTTCTATTAAGCTTTGTTAGCATAAAAACACTGTGTGAATGCTGTGTGAAAAGGAGGCTCAAGGCAATCAAGACTTTCATTCCCAGCACAGGAAGGGTTCTGGTGCCATAACTGGCCCCTTTCACAGATAATGACTGAAAAGGCTGGATTAAATAAAGAGGGAAATATTATCTCAAATGCATCAATAAACCAGGAAGAGAATAAGGACTATTCATGCTAAAATGAATGAAGACAGTATCTCAAAAGGACTAAGTTGAGGACAGTTGCTAGTAAACTAAATGAACCTGAACTTCGGTCTTCACAGCCTTGCAGGGCTGGTGAGTCTAAAGCAGGAAGAGGGAAAGCCCAGGATCCATCAAAGGTGATAAGTCTATTCTTCCATAAAGCTGTTATCTGGAAGAACTCTACATGCTGAATGTAAAGCCAAATTAGAAATACACCTGGACCCCCAGCAGAATGCAATGAAAATTACCTGTCCTGAACCTTGTTATTGAGTAGGAGAGAACAGAAGAGACTCTCTTGAGGCTTCATAACTCAAAATCAGCCCTCACATGAATTTTCAACCCTAATTCACACTAAGTAGGATGAAGAGTTTATTTCCACAGGGTCCCAGAGTTGTATTGTGTAGAGTACAGGTGCATGGTAGAAGCAAAAGCACATAACCTCTAGGAGCATCCATTTTTTTCCTAGGCCTCAAAATGTTCCCACAGTTCCAAGAAATATATGAGTTCACACACAGAAATCATAAACATACAAAGGAAAAAGACATCAAGAGTAAACACTGGCAGAAAGACAGAATGAAACCCTCAAAGAGTTCATTTGGAGAAATAAATGGAGTTGAAAATATGACTGAAGAGTAGTAATGCAGTAAAAAAGACCAAGAAATATTTAGAAAACAGGAGAGAAGAAACTGGGCAGAAGCAAGCAGAAGATTTCAAAAGCAGACACTAGATAACCAGTGACTTCTAAAACACAACAAAAGTCAAAAAGTCAAGGAAATGATACCTTCAATTACTAAGGGAAAACAACTGACAACATAAAATTTGACACTCAGGAAAAATAGCAATTAAGAATAAGGGGAAAAAAAGATATTTTCCAGCTTAAGCAGAGAGGGGTTAGAACAGAGTTTACCATCAAGAGGCCTTCATTAAGAAAACTGCATATGACGTACTTCAGGCAAAAGGAAACTAATTCCAGATGGTAAATCTGAATATAAAGAGAAGGAAGGGAAGAAAGAAAATTAAAATGTAAATAAATTCAAAATATTAGCCATTATAATAAATGTAAATGGACCAATGTTCCAATTAGAAGACAAGAATGTAAGACTGGGCTTTTAAAAATCCAAATATTGGTATTTACAAGACATGTATCTAAAACACAGATTCAAAAATACTGAAAATAAAAGGATGGGAAAAAGATACAAGAATTACTAACAAGAAGAAAACACATGTTATTTATATTAATATCAAACAAAATAGGTTTTCAAAGCAAAAAGTATTATTAAAGTTAATGAGGCTATGGCATAATGCAAAGAAATAGACAACTATACAATTAAAGTAGTTAATTTTAACACTCAAATCTGACAGAGCAAACAATTAAGAATAGTAAGGTTTAAAGAACAGGTGATAAGCTTGTTAAAACAGACACATACAGAACACTACCAACTACAGAAGCACATAAAAAACTGACCACACACTGGACCACAACTGAAATTTCAACAAATTTTAAAGTTCTCATGTAAACCAAGTTTCCTGACCACAATGTAATTCAGTTAGAAATCACTAGAAAAATTAAGACAAAACCCTTATATTTTGAAATGGAAAAAAAAAAAAAAACACTTCTAAATAACTCATGGGTCAGAGACCATAAATAAAAAGAGAAATAATCAGAACTGAAAAATAATTAAAATAACCTCACATCAAACTTTTGGGAATAATGCTAATGCAACACATAGTGGGAATTTATAGCTTTAACTGCTTACATTAGAAAGAAGAATAGCTAAACATTAATGAACTAAGCACCCAACTTATAGTTAGGAAAGAATAATAAAATAATTGTAAGAAAGTAGAAATAAACACACATGTACACACCACAAGTAAGAATATCAACTACATCAAAAGTTGCTTTTTCATAAAGACCAAGTGTTGGAAAGCTTTTTCTATAAAAAGTCAGATAGTAAATATTTTAAGCTTTACAAGCTAAATAGTCTATGTTACAACTACTCAACACTGACATCTTGCTCAAAAGCACCCACAGACAATACATAAATAGGCAGGCTGTGTCCCAGTCAAAATAAATCTGCAAAATCAGGAGGCAGGCAAGATCTGACCCACTGGCACTAACCTATCTCTTAAAAGATTAATGAAGTTGACAAACCTCTGGCAAGATTGTTCAGGGAAAATAAGAGATAAATGTACACAGTATTAGGTCTTAAAAACTAAACAACTTTATACCAGTAAGTTTGAAATTTAGATGAAATGGACATATTCTTATGTGTCTTACCAAAATGTGATTTACCAAAGTGACTCAAGAAAAAACAGACTACCCTAATAGCCCTATAATCCACTTTCAAAAATTATCAGAAGGAAATGCCTAACATTTCAAGTATTAAATGCTGAAATCTACCTATTCTAAGCTAAGAGCTCAGAATAAAAGCATCATAACTTACTTATAATGGTTCAGGTCTATGAGGTTCCCAAATTTAGCATTCTTCCTCTCTGAAAACTAAGATTTTTGGACTTCTCTGAAATACTCAGCTTTGAGTTCTCAACACAACAGTGGAAACGGACCTAAACTTGGCATCATCATTTATTCTATGGGCCTATGTCCTTATCTTGGTAACCTGCTTAGCACTCCAGTTCATGTAGAATTTCCACTGGGTCTACAACTTTCCCATTGACTTTACATTCCCCACTTCCCCTTCCTATATTTGAGTCCCAGAGCTCTTTCACTGGAAGTTGCTATCTGCTGACAAATATTCTATAATACCAAGTTGTCTACCTGCTTGTATTTCTGAATTTTACAAGTTCCTACATTCTCCACTCTCAACTTTAGTTTATCTCTCCTTGTCTATTCATTGATTTACAACCTGACACATGCTGCTTGCCTAGTTTACCACATGGTCTACTAACACACCATTGGATTATTAGATGGAACATTCTGCCTGCCTGGACTTCTTTCTAGCTCTGCTTCTGTTTGTCCCTTAGCATCTACACCACACCAACAACTAATGTGACTCTAGGACTTAGCCCCTCGCACTATCATTATGGTCTGACTCCTAAAAACGAGGCCATACCTAGCCAGGTCCTAAGCCATCACTGATTCTTTGGCTTAAAAAAAAAAGTGTTTATATAACAAAGATTCATTCCATAAATCTTTACCATATGATGTACAGTGGATTTGGAAGCAAGTATAAAAATGCATACCAGAAGGAATGTTGTGTACTTATAAAACCTGAAGCATTTTTTTCAGGTGTAGACAACTTCCTGATTTTTACCCACTGGTGACCTATATACAGCTCTATGTCTTGAAAGACAGAGAACAGTGTCCACAGAGTTTATATGAGGAAAACTCTTGAGAAAGACTACCATCAGTGAATTAAGAGTAAGTCATACATTTACTTATTTGAAAACTGAAGACAAACTAATAGCAGACTTTAATCTTAGGAATTTAGAAAAACTTAAATATCTTTCATTTTAAATAGTCAAGAGAAAAAGTGTGAAATCATCATAATGTCTAAAAGGTACACTGTATAGTACCTTCTTTCTTTTAATTCCCTCATGATTTCATAATATCCATCAGGCTGTTGGATGGTACTAGTTTGAAGAAAGCATCCTGATTCATACCCTTCTAAACTATGTTATTGGATCACATACAACTGAGTTATAAGTAACAAATGGTCTAAGTTAAATTTCAAAAAACACAAGCCACATTTTTCCAAAGTCCCCACCCCCTCATCTCAGCCTACCAGCATTCATTCTGAGTGTTCCCTTATTTTGGGAAATCCACAATGGTCTCACTACTTATATATCATCTGTACCTACTTATTGAAAGCAGCAAAGAACTCCTTAGCAAAAGCCAAGTGTGAACTATTTGTTTTGGATTCTTTTTAAGTAGGTTAGTTAGGATTTAAAACAAAAAAGTGAGGTTGACTAAGTTTATTAAAGTCCTCTCTTTAACATACTTTTACTTTGATAAAAATAGGGGTGTTTTTTTACTCTGTTTCATCTACTATGTTATAAAACATATATGAAAAATAAAGCATAGAACTAAAACTGTCAATAGGAAATGAAAGTTAAAAGTGATCTATATTATAATGCTAAGTGTATTTTTCTAGATCTACATACAAATTCTTGTTAGTTACTATACGGCAACAATAATACATAACAGTTGCTAAAGAATATGCCCAAATAGGTCAAATCACAGATTCACTATGATTAAGGAATTTTGCTAACCAATTCTCTGATCTTAAGCTCTAGCATCCATTTTTATACAAAATCATTTATGTAATAATAAGAAAATAAAGTTGCTGAAAACAAGATTAATATACAAAAATCAGCCAGTGATAGTGACTTTTAAAATGTGGGAAAATTTTTCATTTACAATTACATCCCTTTTATAGATCCTATATAAACAAAATAAACTTAAATATGTAAAACACAGACATTTAATATAAATATATATAATACAAAGTATATACTCTAACAAGAAATAAGCAAAACCTATATAAATAACTATAAAATTACTGAAGAATATAAAAGCTCTAAATAAGTAAATACATATACTATATTACTGTATAAGAGTTTTCATTATTGTAAATATGTCAATTTTCTCCAAAGTAATCTGTATGTTTAAGGCATTTCTAATCAAAATACCCACAGAAACTTCTGGGAAATTTGCAAATGCATTAGAAATTTCATTTGGAAGGAAAAATGCATAATATTCCATAAAAAAACAGACACTGAAAAATAAGACAATTGAAGAGGTAGCATGCTTTTCCAGATACCAAAATGTATTATTTAGCTACAGTAACTTTATAAAGTAACTATACTTTTGAATGAATAGAGACTTAGACTACTGAATCATACAGGACAAGAGCAATAGATAATACTACATAAAATAAAACTTCCACACAGCAAAACAGTGTGAAAGGTCAAAGGACAAATGATAACCTGGGAAAATGTTTACAATATACAACAAAAGGTTAGATATACTTAAAATATAAAAAGTTCTTATCAATCAATTTTTTTAAGGCTAAGACAACCCCCACAGAGGATATGAACACAAACTTGAAAGTCTGTTAAATATCTGAAAAGATACTCATGCTCATTAAGGAAAGTAAATCTGAGCAGTTAAAACTGTTCACCTTTATACTGGCAAAGATTAAAAAGAATGATAAACAGTATTAGCAAGAGTGTGGAGAAAGGGAGACATGCATATAGTGACAGTGAATGCAGAAATTGTTGCAGTTTTTTAGCAGGCAATTTAGCAGCACCCACTAAAACATGAAATCTATGTACCCTTTGACCTGATCTGATTATTTTACATGTTGGAAAATGTTCTAAGAAAAACATGTACAAATGTACAAATGTAGATTTATGTGTATAATGTTCACATACCACCATATACAATATCGAAAAAATGGAAAACAACCTAAAAGACATCAGAAAGTGAATAGTTAAGATAAATAATTCAAAATACTCATACTACAGAATACAATGCAACCCATAAATAATAAGGTAGGACTGTGTGTACTCACTTGTAAAGATTCTAATAGTATATGGTACTATGAGAGTACTATTTAGAAAAAAGAGGAATTTGGAGAACAGTGTGCAAAATATGATCCATACTTGTACATATAAATAAAAATATATGAAAGTTACATATTCAATTACTTTATATCCTTTTGCAATGATTAACTATCTTTACAATTAGTAAGTACTCTTTTTCATGTTAAAATACAAGTACATGGGGGTAAGTTCTGATGTTTCTAACATGAAATACTGCATTCAACTGAACATTTTCTTAGAGGACTTTCTTCTAAAGGATAAATGACCATAAAAATATTTACCTATGAAATAGCTTTTTTAATTTTTGAAAATTAATGCATTTATTTTCTAAGTATTTACCGGGGTACATTAGACTCTGTAGATGTAAAAATTAATGAGACATTATCTCTGCTTTGAAGAAACCCAAAGTATATTGTAAGGGCAGACCAGCATACAAGTAAGTGCAATAAAGTGTTGAAGCTAGTGTGACCACAATGTACAGATGGAAATGAAAAAGAAAGGTCATTCCAATTGGGGGAAAACATTATCACAGAGGACTTAAGCTTATGCTTGAGCTAAATCTTAAATAGGAGATGCTGAGCAGATGGAGAAGAGGAGAAAGGGCGTAAATGCAAAGAAAGAAACAAATATGCATTCCTCTACTTAAGAATTATTTCTACAAAGATAAGAATTTTTAGGGCTGAATGTCAAACCAAAACAATATTCAAAGACACAATAATTCTTCTAATATTCATCTATTATAATTTGGGTCTTCCATGCTAGCTGAGAATTACGGTCTGGTTATTTTTTATAAACCTTTTTTTCTAAAAAAGCCTACAAAAGTGTTTTTTAAATAATACTTAAAATCCTACTTTATTTCTTACTTAAAAAAGCAAATTGCCTTCTAAAAGCAAAGACTTCATGTTTTCACTGCTTATATTTTGATACTATTCTAAAAGTCACCCTAAACTGTAGTTCCAAAGCTCAACATGTTTGAGATTAACACAAAAATACCCTAACACAATAAATATGGTCTATTTTCACAGAAGAGCTATATTTTTCTAACACCTAAGTATTTTTGACCTTACTTTCCCGGAGTGTAGCTCCTTCATTGCAAACTATTAACTTATCTCTAAGAAACACAACAGGCCACATACATACAGAGAAAAATGTGGGTTTTTACCTCATGAAGAGTGAGGTGTTTCCCATCCTTTCTCTTTGAGTCAAATCTGCCATATATTGCACTATATTTTCGAATTTCCTCCTCTTTATGTGGATCATCATCACTCATTTCAAAGATGTGACCAATCATTTTGGCCAACTTCTTGTTGGTTTTTAGCAGCTCTTTCACTTCATTCAAGTCACTTTTTGGCAGTGTGGGGGCCATTCGCTCCACACACTCAGCTACAGAGAGTGCGGCTGCAGCATCCAGCGCCTCACTGCTTTCCTTTGGGGACGCTGGGGAGCCCAGGTCTGCCGGGGAGAGGCTGTGCTCACTCTCAGTGGCATGGTGGCCTTGCCAGAGTCTGGATTCACCAATACTCTGCAGTGCTAAGCTCCCTACCACATCTGACTTGCCCTGTCCTAAGCTCTGCACACAGGTGGTGGCAGCGCACTTGGGGATTTTTAAATGAGGTTCCCGGGCATTGCTATTCCTTTCATAACTGCTGCAGGATATTCCCAGCCACGTTGGTGATCCCTCTGGTAATTTATAGATGGGTATACTACTGACAGGCAGGGAAGTCAGAGGCTGATTGAAAAGGCCAGGGTTCGTAACCCAGTCTCTCAAAGCCTTCTGTAGCCTTCTAACATGAAGGGGCTTGCTAGCCATGCCCACAAGTGCCATGATTTCCAAGAATTCCTCTTCTCCAGCTTCACAGAGTTGCTGTACATCATCACCACCTTGTTGGATAAAGGCATCAAAATAAGAAAGCAGATTGGCCTTTTGTAATATTCTATACAGCTGCAACTCTCCCAAGGTCCTGGGTAAGGCAGCAGCCATTACTGTGGATGGGCTCAACCTGCAGAAAAAAGAGAGGAAATAAATACTCATCAAATTTGAGCCTATTGGTTAGACGTACATGATTTAAGAACGCAGTAGGGGAAGAACAAAAACAAGGAACATTTACCTAGCAACTGACTATTAAGGAAGCATTTTTGTTACCACATTTTACTTTCCTATCAATCCTAATGGTAGATATGATTGTTCCCCTCTTAAAGAGAAAAATATAAAGGCACAAAGAATGTAAGTAATTTGCCTGTGATCTCATAACTAGTTAAGCAGGAGTCTAGCAACTCAAACCAAGGGACACAGGGCTCTATATTCCATATTTCTGACTACTTTGCTACTTCCTGGTGTGGACACAAAGGTGAAATGTAATTAAATTCAGGAGGCAAGAAGTATGCTTTCATTTGCCAAATGCTTATTTTGTATCAGACAATATGATGAACAGTATATATGTCTACAGACAGTCTCCAACTTACATGGTTCAACTTTGCAAGGGTGTGAAAGCAATATGCATTCAGTAGAAACTGTGCTTCATCTTTTCCTGGACTAGCAATATGCAGTACAATACTCTCATGATGCTGGGCAGCCACAGGGAGCCACAGTTCCCAGTAAGCCACATGATCACAAGGGTAAACAACTGATAGATTCATAACCAATCTGCACCCATAGGAGAATTCTGTTTTTCACTCTCAGTACCATATTCGATAAATTACATGAGATTTCAACAATTTATTATAAAATAGACTTTGTATTAGATGACTTTGCCCAACTGTGGGCTAATTTAAGTGTTCTGAGCACATTTCAGGTAGGTTAGGGTAAGCTATAATGTTTGGTAAGTTGGGTGTATTAAACCCATTTTTGACTTATGCTACTTTCAAATTTATAATGGGTTTATCAGGATATAACACATCATAAGGAAGATCTGTAACCCTCACAACAGCCCTGTGAAACAGGTATAGTAATTTCCATTTCATAAAGAAAAGTCAGCAAGATTAGTCTGGTAGACAGAGGAAGATAGATTTGAGTATGAATTGGAGGTAAGAATACAGAATGTGATACATTTAGGAACTGAGAAAAAAAGAGGCAGAAAAAATTCAAACAAGTAAACGACCAGGATTTGGTGATCACTTAGGTGTAAGTGATGAAGGAAAGGGAACAGTTACCAATTTTTGACACTTTCTATGGTTCCAAGAAAAGAAGAGTAATAGATGACTATGGGATTATGTTATGAGAATTAGAGCTGCAACAGGCATTGGGGATACAGAAAAATAAGGATGATGGGATTCCCTTTCAAATACACAGCACTTGAACTGCCTTGTGTAAAATAACAGACTACAGTTGAAATGTGTAAAGGTTGAAGATGAAGAGGGTGAGAAAGCCCTCCAAAGCAGCAGCAGAGAGCCTAAGGAAGAAACATACTTTTAGAGCCCAATCAAGACAGTGAAGCCTGTATTTAAGAGAAAGAACAAGACCTGGCAAAGTATTTCCTGACCTCTTAGCAGCCTTTAAAAATTATTCACAGTTGCCTGGAGACCTCCCACATACAAGGAGTTGGCCAAGTACTTCTACTTAAAAGAAACCAACAAACGTGTAGTAAGTGCAGCCTTAGGATTAAAAGAACCCTGTAGATATCCATGGAGAGAAATTACAGAAGGCTCAAAGAATACCTAAATCAAGAAAATGGAGGATACACTCTCAACTCAAAATAGTATGAAGTAATTGTTGGCTGGGAGATAAGGCAAGCAAGGGAAAATCAGGAACATCCCTGAAGGCCAAGAGGTCACCCAATCTGGGACTTTTGCTTTAAGACATCAACTAGAATTTTAGTCTGTCATCCCATCCAAGGGAAATGCATCTTCCTGTTACTCTGAGGACTGACTCCTGGTCGGCTCCACCTCCTGGAACCTTTGTGACATCCACACTCTGCTCTGATCACCTAGTGATCTCCTTCAATTTTATGGCTCTTTATTTTATAAGGGCATTGCCAAATGACCTGATGACTGCCCAGGAGACATAAAAAAGATTAAACTGAGACCCAGTAACTTGTGTTAATACCCAGGAAACCACACAGGGGCCTTTTGAAAAATACAATTCCCAGGTCCCTGAGTTGCATCTCAGGAAAACTCCCATGACTTGACAAATATGGCAAATTACGCTAGAAGATCCCTATTTGATATACCCGCTGAGCACCACAAACTCCTACATGTTCTGTGATCATCTAGATTCTTTAAACCCACCTTCGTGGTTCATGCCACCTCAGCCCTCTGGATAAAAACATTCTTGTACCTTAGGATTCACCCACAGGAGAATCTGCTTGTCCTCCCACAGCAGGGGGGACTCTCCAGGGAGAGTCTATCATCCAGCTAGACACTAACCCACAAAAACAGACCTTTCAGGATTTATAGACACAAGTTAAAGTCTGTATCGAACTAAATTACACCAAACAGAAGAGCTTCTAGAAGATGTCTGAGGTAGAAGGAACCTTACTTTCCCATCATACACTTAATGTAAACAGCTCCACAAACTTTCAACTCAATATACAAAAAAATACACATGCACACATATAAATACATGTGTGTGTACAAACAAAAAAAATTTTTTATGAGGACTGTAACCTTGCAAAATTTAAGGTGTTATCAATTATCTCACTATATAGGCTCCCTCAAATTATGAAATACAGGGAAGACTAGTGAGAAAATCTAGAATTTCTGAATCTTTTTATGAGTAATAAGAAAATATATATGTTAGATAAATATAAAAGAGAAACTTAAGAAAAGGAGACCAGAAGACCCAAACTTAAATTTTATTCTTCGGAGACAAGGTAGTGATTTAGAAAATATTAACTTAAAACTTTTATCTTTTCTCATCTTTACCCAAGAATTAAAGGAAACCCCCTAGTTCCTAAGAGAAAATGCTTATGTACTGGTAACAAAGTAGTTATGATTATATTATCTCCAAAAGGACTGATGGGCCACTAGTACATTTCCAAAGTCAAGATACCAGATGAAAGTTAAGTAAGTGAACTATTTATAAAGTCCCAGGAGGCTTCCTAAAGGCCCACACTTACTGCTGGGAAAGGAGCTTTCTCCCTAAGATTTTGCTTTAGGATAATGTTTCAGTTTCCTACAAAAGCCTGTTGTAATAATTTGAACACTTACACCTCTTACATAATTTGATCTGATTTAAAGAATAATTTTCTTAAGATGAGATTGTTTTTACAACCTCTGTATCTACTCATGCTTCAGTGTGAAGTTCAAACAAATCAAGAGAAAGCATCTATCTGCATAGCTCCAACCTGAAGTAAATATAAAAGGTTCCTAACACACATACAGTATATACCAATATATACAGGTACCTAGTAGTACAGTGAATCTGTTCAGCTGAAAACTGCTACCTGGCCTTTTCAAGATGTGCTGGAACAACCATGCAGTCTGACCTTTTTATGAATTCCACAGTTAAGAGAAACCAGTTACTCATTTTTTACTGCATTCAAAAGCTAAACCGATGGCCTATGTACAGTAAACTCCCTCTTATCACCAGTTTAAATGTTCCTCAGCCTGGTCAGTTCAAGAGGAAGAGGAATTAAACAACAATGGATCCCTTTAAGGCCATTTGTTGTGTGTTTTTCATCAATCTATCTTAAGTGGTAATGAGTTGTTCCAGAACTTTTAAAAAAAGCTCACTTTGGCTTCTTATGGGTAGGATCAGTTATCTGCCAAACTATGCTCAGTGAATTAGTTTGATTCAGAAAATTTACTGGTCAACTCTTTCCTCACCCCAGAAACACAACGAAGCACTTGAAATGACTATGGGAAACAACTTTCCTGACATTCTCTAAGCTGGCATGTGGGGTCTTAGCATAGGACAAAGGTCTTCAGTAGTCACTAAGGAAAAAACCATTCCTTCAGACCTGCCTCAATCCATTCCAAGAAGATTCAGCCTACCTTCTGGCCCCATGGCTCTAACAACACTCGAGTAACTGAGTCATCACCAGCCTCCCTCGCTGTCCTCTCTGCAGTCTGACAACACTCCCTGGAATGCTCTTACCTGACTTTGGTACCGTCATATGATGCCGTCTTCTCCACCTTCCCTTACTACAGTCAAAGTGCAAAAATTCTCCTAAGTTTCATATTAGATGTCTTTTCCATATTCTCCTTGATGATCTCATCCACTCCCAACCTTCAATTACCACCTATAGCAGCCTGTAGTCATAACTGTGGCTATCTGTAGCTTGGACCAGTGGTTCATGGGCCAGGGACCCATAGAGCTACTGAAAAGTGTTTTCAAATGCAAATGAACACCAAGTACTGGCTACTGAGTAAAACAGATGCTTCTTACACATGTCTACTTTGCAAATAACAGTATATAAACATTTTGACTTAATAAAATATAAACTCATTAACAGTGGAATTCATAGCAGTTGTCATTCTATGTATTCTCAAACAACAAATACAATGTTAATGAATATTTGCAATTTTTAAATTTAAAAAGTGATATTCATACCTGAAAAGTTTGAGAACCATCAGCCCAAATCATTACTCTGATAACTTAGCATTTCAACTACCACCTGGGTACTGTCAAAATCTCAAATTTGGTTAAGTCCAAAAACAAGTGTGTTATCCCATTTTCCTTCCTTCTTCCAGATTCCCGTGTCTACTCTTTCCAACTCTCTTCTGTTTCCTGGATTAATAAAAGTAGGGGTTTTATCTTTATTTTCTTCTTCCTTCCTCAAATCTACATGTCCTTAGGCTACATCACACCACACTTTTTCTTTCTCTGCTTCAAAAACACCTAATTCTAGTTTTCAGTTTCTTGCCCCAACTTTTAAAACAGCTTCCTCACCTTCAATACATCCCAAACTGCACTGCTAATTTTTTCTTCCTCAAGTAAAGGTATGGCTCTTTACACACCTGTGCAAATTTCCCCCCATTGCACACAGAAAGAAATTCAAACTACTTATAGAGGTATCCCAGGCCCAAACCTTCTTTTCCAGCCTTCTCTCCCGTTCCTAACATGCCCCTAAGTTCTTGCGAGATACAATGGGCATTCCTCAAGTGTGCCTCCCACTGTGCCAGGCATACTCACTCCTTCACTTTTATGGCCTTCTCCATAAGTCCTTTCCCAGACCCCCTGGCTGTAGATGTCTTCTCCCTTCTCTGAACCCCACGATAATTTTTCTCTCATTTTTTTTCTGTTTTTCAGATATGTCAGTTACTGAGCCAGTCCTGAAGGTACAGAGCAAAGACGGTCCTTCGTGCAGAATCAGTTAAGAAGAAGAATCAGTTAAACAGACAAGTAAGGGGACATATACACACTGTGATTATACCTCAGGAGCTGAGTGTTATACCTACGGACACAGAACACAGAAGCAGCCTTACCTGGCTCTGCAGAACAGGTTACCATTAGGTGATAAGCTCCTCAAGGGTAGCATCTAAAGTCATTTTTTATCCCCCTCTATTCCTGAAAAAGTGTTCAGTGTAGAGGTAACATTCTCTATAAAGGCTGTTGAATGAAACCTATTTGAGAATCTGTTCAGGAGCCTCCTCTCATGTTCCAAAAGGGACACTCTCTACTACACATCCTGCTACTTTACCTATGATCCTTTTCATTCTCTCACTCTCCATACTTCCTTCTTATAAGGCTATATGGCAGATTCCTATTAAATGGCTATTTTTTCCAAAATATCAAAGGATGCTCTCCCAAATACAGGAACTACACGAGGTTAGTGTTATACACATAATGTGTTAGTCTAGCCCCAATATCAGCATTTTAAGACATCAATTTCAGTCTGAGAGATCCTAGGTCTTTTTCCTCTATAAATTAAAATGCAGTATGAGTTATCTCCAAACTATCAATCTTATAAATGATCAATATATTCAAATGATTCACAGTCACTACTCTTAAATCCTCTTTATTATGTAGGAAAAAAATGTATATGTATGTGCAAATACATACTTATATATAGTATGTGGGTATACACATACTTCTACGAAATCTATGGCATTCCAAAGAGCGACTCTTCTGGGGAGAGGGAGAAACCAAGGGTGAAATCCCAGTAAGATCTTATTTATGCAGAGGACTATAAATTCCTTCCTCCCAATAGAGCCTGAAATTTTTACTTTAAAATTATCTAAGTTAACAGCAATCTCTTACAGACTTATAAAAATGTGAAAAAACTTGGGAAGAGTGAGTTTATGAGTCATTTACAGATTAAGGTGAATTAGTTTCACCAGATTATTTTCCTCTTAACATCTAGACGAGATCCGGTGCACACTAAGGGAATAAAAGATGCGGATGGGAAATGGCGAGAAAGGAAATCTGAGGGCAGACTACATTTAAAGCCTCTGATGTACTGCTAAATTTGGGAGAGTGTAACTTGAAGGTTTAGGAACCTGGTGAAAAAGGTGTAATGGTACATTACAGGTTAAAACTGAAAAGGTTTATGAAAGTCCAGAATTTGGCTTAGGGAAGGATGAGCCTTAAGCCTAGGAAATGAATTCTCACTTTGTCCTAGTCTAGGACTCAGGCTAAAACAATTAAATGTAGTTCAGTTACATCATGGGTTACTTAAGATTGCAGGGTTAGACTAGGTACTGAACTCCTATGTGTGTTTCAAAACCCAATTTCTCTAGGCACATTGGTAAGCATTCAGTGAAATATCTTAAGAAATTTTTGCATCTTATTACTGTCATGCTATGAATTATATACTTCCTAATGGATTAACAGTAATTTGGGAAGACTTAAATGTTCTCTCTTATTGATTTCTTTCTGAATTCTGAATGAAGCTAGAAAAAAAATTTCTTACAGATCTCTTCATATTTTACTAAAAGTATTCAATGTGTAAGCTTAAACTTATCAAAATTAGAAAAAATCATTTTGTAATTAAACAGTAACTGCATTAACTATAACTTCAATAGTATTTCATACAAAGAGCTAGAAATTCTTCAATCAACTAAGTCAATTCATTCAACAAAGTGCTCTGTTAGCACATAATATGCATGCAATATATATAAATTTTGAGTTTTTAAAAATCTCTTTAAAAATATTAACATACTATGCAAATTAATCCACAGCCCTCTAAATATAATGTATTGAGAAATGACAAACTATTTGAAAGCTTAATGGTATGTTTTAGCTATAAAAATTCTGACAAGATGAGGATTACTATTTTTTCCCCAACATCAACTTCTCTAATTTCCCACTTGTTCCATTATTAAGTTTAAGGGAGTATATTCTACTATTATACTAGTTATTGAACATGTCAGATCAAAAGGGAAATTTGCATTTAATATAATAACTGTACTATTCTTCATTCTACTAAAAAGAATGAAAGAAACAGGTAAGATAAAACTAAATCCAAAGCAAAGGGGCTAGGAACCTTACATTATGCTTGAGTGGGTTTTATTTATTCCTTAATATATTTAATAAAGTCAGTGAAATATACATATACAGATTATTATGCATTTTAGCAGGACTTTAAACTATTCAAAACATATCAAATGGTCATTTCCATAAAAGTAACATAAAATATATCATGGTTTTGTGGTACCCAGAATACTGCTTCACATCCAAAAGTTAATTTTACAGAGCTTTCATTCCCAATAATACATATGAAAAGCATCTACAAAAACAATTAGACGTAGTAAAATGGAATAGATAAGGCCCAACTCTTTGATAGAGTCTAGGTCAAAAACCTGACATACTTATGTTTCCATCCAACTATCTTTTACTTTAAATATTTAAAGTTCATGCAATAAATTCCTCAAACGTCTCCTCCACTTTGTAATACATATAATTTCTTTCAAAGCATCCACAACACAAACACCCAAATTCTTTAATATCAAGTCAGTATGTTCTTTAAGTGTGATTAAAAGAAAATACCTAATGCTTGGATTCTCTAAGTAACAACAAGAAGAATGAAAATCTATTACCTTTTCTATAGGGTAATGGATGTTATTTACTAGTCACAAAAAAGGAAAATTTTAAATTAATTTAGCCGAGATTACTCAACTTTATTAATAACTTAGGAATAAGATGCACTTACTAATATATCTAATTATTTATTAGATATATAAGCTCACTAAATTTCCTTGTATCCAGCTATAGAATTCCTAAGGATTTTGTCATTTTAATTACATCCCCAATTAGCAGGCAGAATGAAATAAAAAAAAAGGCTGCAAGGCCTCAAAGTTTTTATTGTTGCAATTATCAAGACATTCACATATAACAAGCAATCAAGAGGGCCAAGGAAAATGAATTTTTTCTAATACAACGATGGCACATTAACTTTTGTGCAAGATGCTAAAAATTAAAACAATCCCAGTGGTTCTTTGAAATTATTCTTTCAAGACCTAATTTTCCAAATCTACACCCAAACAGGAATAAAAAAGGCTGACCTTGCCAGCCATCTATAAATTCTCAAGAGAACCCTTGTGTGCGTGTTAATGTGTATAAGGGCAATATAATTTTAAAAACATACTCAAAGTTAAATTTATTATATTAATGTCTCATATAACACGGAAAAATGGGGGGAAAAAGAATGCACTTGAGTCTAAAAGCCACTTTTGCTGGCACTTACATTAGGTTAGAAGCAGCACTTCTAAGCCTTCAAGAAAATCAGCCTCCACCCAAAATGCAAAGTAAATCCTATGCATCCTCTCTTTCAGTATTTCTTCCTACAGCCCACACATAAATTATGAAATGTCACAATTTGCTGTTTTACAGGAGAAATTTTTCAAAAAAGTGAAAATCTAAGGTAATTCACTGTGTGCACACTTTTCTAATAGAGAAGCCTAACATTTCCTACGTGACTAATCTATTTTAAATTCCGTTCCTCTGTTCCTATGCAATCTAATGCTATCTATTAAAACTGCCAAAATATTTTTAAACAAGATCTGTGAATTTCCCTCTCAGGTTTTGATCTTTGCACTCCTTCAGTTTGCAGACACGTCACTGGCAAACCAGTTGGTAGTGACAGGTTACTCAAAATCGACTCTCTCGGATTAAATTTTAAATTGACAGCTACCCCCAAATTTTTCATGCCTCCCGGATCTCACGTTGTGAGGGTAAGTATATGTAAGTAAAGGATTACTTTTGATCACCGCTGCAAAACTTCACCTACGGAACCTCTAAATGCCTATTTCGATTCAATTATCCTTTTCCCCAGATCCTACATTTAAGCTTACTGAAGTGCCGTTTTCTCTCTTATAAGCCTTGTGAACCCTGAGGTTGAAGACTATTAACATTTGATAGTACTTGCAATGTTTCTCCATGAATAAGGTCACACACTTCTGCATCCAAGGGTTTTATGTCCCACATGTGTTTGCAAATTCCACACTCGGCCTTAGAGCACAAGAAGTCTCTCTTCCTTGCGCCTAGGTGCCAAGTTTCTGTAAGCCACTTCCAAGCAAAACTCTCCTTCCGCTTTTAAAAAGAAAAGTACATTCGTAAGAAGAGGACAACCAGGACGAAAATTAAAATTGTAAGGGCAACACTTTCATAAAGTAAACAAACCAAGAAGATTCTGCCCCTGGGGAAGGTGGCTGCAAAACTGGAGCTGGCGAGCGCCCAAGACGCACAATACACCACTCAACCCCACGACTGCTTCGCGGCCCGCGCGACGACCCCAGACTGGTGAGAATGGACCCGGCACTCCCAGTTTCCTCCGAGGGAAAACGCACAAGTCAGGCCCGCTGCCTTGCTCGCCCTCTTCTCGTGCCCCAGCGCACCGGATTTCTCCGGGAATCGCCCATAGGAGTCCGATGCCGCCCTCTCCTTCCGGCAGCGGCCGCACGGGGCCAATTCCCCTGGACGCCCGCCCCCAAATGCCTGCGCGGCCGGGCGACTCCGCAGCCCCAAGTTCGGCAGGGGCCGCACCGGCGCGAACGCGTCCCGCGCTCGGCGGACACTGAGTTGGTACGTACTCGGCCAGCGGCTGCAGCGGGGTTGGCACGCTCTTCCCAAAGACTGCTCAGCCCCAACTCCGAAGTGACGGCCCCCGGCGCTCCCTCCTCAGGCGGCTGCGGCGGCCGGGGCGCCCCCGCTCCCATAGAGTGGGGGAAGGAGCGGCTGTGGGCGCGCTTCCCCCTACTCCCCCACCCGCAACTCGGGCGCGCCGCTTCTTCCCGCCCGCCAGCCCCGACGGCGCTCGCCCGGCCGCGTGGGCGGCAGCTGCGGCTCCTCCAGGCTCGGGCGCGCGGGCGGCGGTGGCACCTCCCCCGCCGTGTGCTCCCCTCCCCCTCCTCCCCCGCCCCGCGCGCTCAGCACCCTCCCCTCCCGGGCCGCCTCCGCCGCCTCCGCCCCCCGCACGCTGTCACATGGGGAGATTCCGCTCTTGCTACATTCGCCGCTGCGGCGCCCGCCCCCGCGCGGCCGAGTGACGCAGATCCCGGCGTGGGCCGCTGCGGGGCGGGGGCGGCCGCCGCCGGGCCCGGGCTCGGCCTCCTTCCGCCGCCCCCGCCCCGGAATCCGGAGGGCGGCCCATTCACACGGCAGCTGGGAAGGACCGAGCGGCCTCGGGTGTGGGCGGCTCCCAAGAGTCCCGCTGCCAGAGGGAGGAGGGGGCAGGGAAAGGGGGTGGCGGGCCGGAGGGAGGGGACGCCGCCTCGGGCCTGCTCTCCCGCTGCCGAGTGAACCAGGGAGGTTTGCAATTAAAAAAAAATTTTTTTTAACGTGTAATGTTCCCAATATAGTATTTCAAAGCGAACACCCCGCGAAATCTAACATTCCCCTGGGATACTGACTTCAAAAATACCGAGCGTGAGCGGGCGCCGGGCTCGCCCCCGCCCCGCCTCCAGGCCCGATGGCGGACCAGGTGCTCCCCTCGCAGGGCGGTCGGAGGCTCCCTGCGGGAAGCTGGCTACAACCGCACGGGGGCGGGGCGGCGGCAGGTGCGCGGCCCCGAGGGAGGCTGCAGCGTCGGTAAACTCTCTGCCTCTCCCATCTTGAGTCTCCCACCACCACCGGGCGTTGGGAGTGGTGGGAGGAGGGGAGGAGTGGGAAGCAACGAACCCGAAGTGAAGCTCTGACTACCGTCTTGCCTGCTGGCTAACTTATTGTCAGCCTTCTCAATCCTCCTGAAAACCTGCCTGTTAATATTTTCCATTCCATGGTGCACAGATCCGACGGCGCTAGAACAGTCCTGGGGTGTGTGAGTTCTCCGGGCATGCTGTAGAATTCTCGAATTTGGTTTGCAAACTTTTGTAACCAAAGCAAGCATTAAAACGTTTCCAAAAATGTAAAACTATTGCCAAAAAATCTTAAAAACTTTAGAATCTTATTTTTCATTCCTTTGCAAAAACGGGTAAATGAGAAAATTCCCGGAATCTTAGCATTATGCTCTTGGAGGGTAAGCGTTTAGTAAATATAAAATTGCAAATACAGGTAAAATCCCACTTTAACATGTAAAGATTTAGTTTTATAAAAGGCCATTCCCACATCCTGGCTGGCCTCCCAGAGGGTGCCTACTTTGTTGATGGGGATACAAGGCATTCTTTGAGATGGGAAATTCTTCATACCACATCTTTGTTGCAGCAATGGATGGGATGGTAACATTGAAAGAAAAAGACCTTGTTAAAAGTACTGAATTTTTTTTTTTTGGCAAAAACATGCTATAAGAAAGAGTAATACCACAATCGAATATATATGATTAAACCTCTGATGCAGTCTTAGTGAAAGGATCTGTCTAGAGTAGTTATGTTAATACTGCAAATGAATGGGCATGCTTACTTTCTTGAATTCTTCCACTAAAGAAATAACTCCTAGAAATGGGTCTTAGCCTAATTGTCATGGTTTTGCAACCGCGGACCCTGTTCTGAAGTGAAAGTTAACTTAGGTTGTTGTAAAGACAATTTCTTGGAAAGGTACATGTCAACAAATTTTCAAACAGTGAAACCTGCAGAATTCTTCTCTTCTAGTTCCTCTGTGGAATCCCAATATTTTGCAAATGTTGGTTCTGAACAGCTAGAGAAATACAACTTTCTTCCATAAAGACGTACAGTCAGTGATTCACAAGTCATTAAATGAGTGAGTAGTCTTAACCTGAACTATTGAGATTCCCAATAGAATTGTTTCCAGGGTCGAAGAAACATTAAAGCCTCTTCCTGAACTTATGTATGTCCAGCCAGCACTGAACAGGATGCTGAAGAGGAAATGTGTCAGGGCAGATACTACCTCTTCTGACTTGTAGCTGGTTAGAATAGTCCTCCCTTATATCTGTGGAGGATACCTTCCAAGACCCCCCGTGGATGCCTGAAACTAGATAGTACCAAACCCTATATATACTTTTTTCTCATATATAGATATGACATATCTATATATGAGAAAGTTTAATTTATAAATTAGGCACAATAAGAGATTAACACCAGTAAATAAGAATAAAATATAGCAGTTATAACAATACACTGTAATAAAACTTACGTGAATGTTTCCCTCTCAAAATATCTTATTTTCCTGTACTCACCCTTCTTCTTGTGATGATGTGAAGTGATAAAATGCCTAAGTAATGAGATGAAGTCAGGTGAATGATGTAGGCATTTCGATTTAGCATATGGCTACTATTGATGTGACTATGTTAGGAGGATCATCTGATTCCAGACCAAGGTTGTCTGCAGGTAACTGAAACCACAAAAGCAAAACCTCAGATGAAGGGGGACTACTCTATGTCTGTAGTTAAACACTGCATCTCTCCTTTGTTTTATGGGCATATTTAAATAGTATATTCTTCCCATATTTAGAATGGCATTTTTGGCCCACTTTGCATTGCTTTAAACACCCTGTGGTGCTGGGAGTAGTGGTGGGAGAAAGGAAGATGAAGGAAAGAAAATTTTAAACTTTGAGGCATCCAATGTTGTATTCTCTGTGACAACACTGTAGTCAATATGCTGCTCATAAAGAGAATGAAGGCTTTCACCTGTATCTGAGACAACTTAGATGAAGAAGCACTCATTCTTATTTAGCTCCTTGCCACTTAGTTCACCCACCACTCCTAAATACTGCCTTACCCACCTCCTTCAACACACACAGTGTTCTCCCACTCCCAGGCCCTACGGGTTTTTTAAGGGAAAGCATTCCATGTAAGGTAACAGTTACAGTTTCTAATTATTCCATATTCCATTCCACCTTGTAAGCATGTCTTACACTTCTCAGTTCCATAAATATATGTGTAACTCAATCTAAAAAAGTTATTAAAAACACTTCAGTGTAGTGCATTTGCAAAAGTAAGGAATTCTTTGGACAAAAAAAAGTGTCTACATTGTAAAACTAAAAGGTTTTTAATAAAAAAAAATTGTAGAAAGTTGGTAGTGGTTCTGACCTTTGAGTGAAAATTTCACTAGAAGAGCATTAATGTATTACTTTCAGAAAGTTTCTTTAAAATGCATCAGTGATTCAAAACATGAACACATAATAGATGTAAAATGTTCTTAGAGCAGAGAATGAATACAGTATAACTATGACCTACAATATCTAAGATAGAATATTCTATCTTCCTGTTCCAGTAGTTCCTTAGAACAATTCTAAATTTAATGAATTTTCCTCTCTATGTGGTTGTGGCCCTACAATTAACTGAGTCATGTGCAATATTCCTATTACAGAAATATAATTAAAATTTACCTTATTTTGGAATAATGCATGTCTTTGGGTATAATAGATTAAGTGGGTTTTTAAGTATATGGAGATTTGAATATTTAAAAATATACAGAGGTTATAAACAAGTTTCTTAAAGGTAACTTAATAGGAATATATATATATATAAAATGACTGATCATTTCAGGAACCATGACTCTAAAAATACTTGCTCTTCTAAAAAGTAAGCAAATCTTCATACATTGCATTTTAATACAAAACACTAGAATTTTAGGATGTAAAGGATTATGAAGTTCACCTACTTCAACCTCCTTTGTATATTCAAAGTATATTCAAATACTTCACAGAAATTCAATGTACAACTAGTTGACTTTCCAATAGGTTGTAAGTTGGTTATTTTTTATTTGTATGGCAATCCTGGTTGGGGAAAAAAAAAAAGAAATGAGATTTCCAGGCAGGGCTGCAAATGCTTATAAAAATGCAATGAAATACAGAATTAACACATTTTGGGGGGAGTAGATAGGCTCTTAGAAGTCATCTAATTCCAATTGACTTCCACAGATGAGGAGGTTTGTACTATCCATTGCTAATAATGTAAAAATTAGAAAAACACTAATATAATATTAAACAGCAAATACAACCAAACATTTAATTGAGTTGAAGAGCGATTCTCATTTTATTTTAAAAGTTCGTGTTTAAGATGGGTGAGAATGTAAAGAGCAACTTTTGAAAGACTTTCTAAAGAGAATTTCTGGATATTTTTTAAGGCTTAGAGCCTTGTTTTTCTCTCTTCTATTCTTTCTCTGGCAGCAGTGATTACAACTCAGCTACTCTTTCTTTTCTCTTCCCCCATTTTTCTTTTTCTCTGGCATTCACTGTGTAGGCATTGAACAGTTAACTGTTCTGTAACACTGTTTCAAGTTCCAACAACACTGGGGACTGTCCACTCCTTCCTGGCTATTGTGGACTGAATTACTGTGTTCTCCCAAAATTCATATGTTGAAATACTAACCCCCAGTGTGATGGTATCAGGTGGGCCTTCCGGGGATGATTTGGTCATAAGCATGAAGCCCTCCTGAATGGGACTGGTTATGAGACCAGAAGAGCTTCCTTCTGACATGTAAGGACAAAGCAAGAAGATGGCCACATAGTGAGCCAGGACGCGGCCCCTCACCAGCCATCAAATTACCTGCCAGTGCTTTGATTCTGGACTTCTCAGGCTCCAAACTGTGAAAAATAAATGATTGTTGTTGAAGCCACTGAGTCCATGATATTTTTGTTATAGCAACCTGAATGGACTAAGACCTGGCCATTAATAATTCTCAAGGGAGGGTGCAGTGTAGGTAAAAAATTGTCTGCTCACAGTCTCTGAAATTTTTCCAAACCATCTTCCATTTGCAAACTTTACTCTCAGCTTTCTTATTGCTCACAATCACATGTTTGGCTCCACCCAGATTGTTGAAATTGACAGCAGGTCTGTACTCACTGTCTGAACTTGTCTCTCCAAGTCTATATTCTTCAGGCAAAGGACATCACTAGCTAGAGTATCCCTTTGAGCATTCCACATGAGGGTGATGGAAGATTTTGTTACCTTGACAAAGATGTGTTACTTTGTCAACCAACCTATGGGGCTTTTGTAGCTCATAAAAGGAACAAGAATAGGAACAGAGCACACAAAGGAAGAGAGCCTTGAGGTGAATGGACCAGAGTTGGGAGGAAGGAGGGAGAGAAACAGAAGAAAAGACAAGTGTGCAGTTGTGAGAAGCTGACTAAAGTGAGCATAACTATTCTGGGAGAAGTGAAAAACCAAAAAGGTACCCAAGTACCTGATTCTCCTAAAGAAGAGGAAGCAAGAGACAGAGAAGAGGTCATCCTAACATAAATTCCTCTAAGCTAGCCACAAAAGTGTGCTCTTGACCTGGGACAGATGGCAATGATGCAATGGAGTATTTGGGGTAGATATGCAGGAAGAAGGGTCGGAGAAACAGTGGTTTCCTACTCTCTTCACTTGAAAAGAGCCCATGTATTATCTTTTAGTTGGATGGGGAGAAGTGTATGTATCAGGTACAGGTATGTATCAGGAAGAGGAAAGAAAAGCAGTTCAAAAAACATCCACAAGTGCTTTAACCATGCTGTGCTTCAGATGTAAAGAAGATGGGTGCGTGAATGGGTTGGATTATTTGTCACAACAAATGTCTCAACACTTCTAGGAGGAGACACTGAACAGCGTGTGCATATTGTACAATAAGAGATTTAAAACTGTTGGAATTAAAGTAAATCAAATATGGTTCTGTTCATATATAATTGTGAAGTTGCATTTTTATGGCTTGAATTATATTGTTGTTCTTACCCATATTTATACATTGTGACTCATCAGCTTTCCCAGAATTGGCCATACATGGTAGTCAAAAATGTTATGGACCATGATTTCTTGTCTACTGCTATATTTTTTTCATTTTGTGCTGTAACAATAATCTCTAATAGAGAGTTTTTTCCAACTGTAAAATATGTTCCTTAAACAAAATTTTCCAACTCATCCTATTATTGGTAAAGTCAGGGGCTCTTCTGCAAATTGCTGGTAACCAGTAAAGGTAAACAACCTTTAAAAGGGCAATTTGGCCAATTGAACCAAGAGTTTCAAAGTGTTCATATGATTTGACCCAAAGATTCACTTCTAGGATATTATCCTAAGCTCATAAACATTTAAGAAGAGGATATTTATCACAACATTATTTATACAACTGAAAAACCAAAACATCCAAAATAATTAATTGGTTAATAATGTTATATCACATCTATATGATGGAATATATTCAACTAATATTTAATAATATTGGGAAATGCTCGTGATGTAATATTACTGTTCAAAATAAAGCAGAGGAGAACAATCCATAATCTCTCTACCTAAATAAATACAGAAGGAAACTTGTCAAGTGTTAGCAGTAGTTATCTCTGGATGACTATTACAGATTATTGTGCTTTTTTAAAACAACATTTCAAAAAGCATGTATTACCTTGAAAATCGGGAGGAAATTTAAATGTTAATTTTTTTAACAAAGATTCTGCTTCAAAAGCAGTTTACAATGAAATAAAAATTTAAATTGTACTTATTTGTACTTACTTGTTTGAAGACAGCAACAAAAACCAGGAATTTATCCAACAAACATGTATTGAGGCCTTCATAATAATCAAACCTGCATAACTGTTTTGTGTCAGATAGATGATATAGAGATGCAAATACATATACATATACACATATAGACATAGTTTGCTTGAACTGCTTTAAACTGATGTTACAAATACAATCATATCTGTCTTATTTTTCTGATTAATCATCCAAGCATGTATCCACTTGTATCTTCTTCTTGAGGCTGCCTCTGCTCTAGGGGCTTGTGCAATCCTGGGGCTTTGGCACAGTAATTCAGAGTGGTGTTCATTTCTTTCACTGGGCTTCCACATCCAAACAGTAACAAAATTGGCTTCTGAGCAGCCTCTGATGTCACAGTTTTTCACTGCCCCTGTTTTACTCTAGAACACTGGACCTACCAGTTGCACTGCTGGTCCAGTGCTGCTAGAGACCCTGCTGCAGGCTGCTGTAGCTCTTTAGGGGAGGACAAAGAAACCCACTCTCCCAAGACTGCAGTTCTCAGGGATTTCACAAACACAACCATCTCCCAAGAGTACCAGCTTCATTCTGGCCTTTATCACCCACAGACTAAAAGCCACCCCTACTTCCAGCACAGGGATCAACCCACTGGCAATGGCTGTCTTTCAGACTACTTTTTGATAGGTTTTAACTTTGTTTTACAGTATCTTTTCTGGATTATATGAATTTTTAGTCATTCTTCTCTTTACTGTTCTTCCAACCTCTCAGTTTGCCTAACAGTCAAGGTTCCTTTGCATAAGGCCTATTTACATTGCTGCGAAGGTTCTTCTGGCAGGTTGCCCAGATGCTTATGATCCAGATCCTCTGAGCACCAGGGCAGTTAGACAAGGCTCCACTGTGTGTCCTGTTGTCACCCTCCACACCTACTCACACATACTATGGATGGGTAGGAGTCTTAAAGAACTCAACACTCCACCATCCTTGTATGCTAAGGTCAAGAAATAGGCAGGTTACTTATAAGGTGGCATTTCTAAAGCAGAATGGACTCTCAGAAACAGATGGACAGTCTGGGGGCAATTAAAAGCAAGAAAAGGTCTTGCAAAGAAGTCAGAATGGTCTAGTCTTCTCACACCAGCACAGTAGTCTGACAGCTTAGAGTCCTGAGAAAGAAGGGAGGATCAGGAGAAGCAGGACCGCCAGTGCTGCCTGGAGCAATCTGATTGCTCCTTACTCTGGAGATCTAGGCAACCTTACTCTAGCTTCCCACTTCCCCCTTTGCATTTCATCCCACCTCCTTCACTTGCTTTCACCTCCCTCTCAGGAACCCAGTGTTCTGATATCTGAGTAGTTTCCTGACAAGGATGAACATGATCTGATCCAAATATACCTGAAGGTGTTAATGCTGCAGTGTGCTGCCTTTCCACAGATGTTTGTACTTGGAGATTATTTGTTCAACAATTAAGCAACTATTGGGGGATACACACTAAGCCTGTATGCTCAAGAGAACTTAAAAAATTTTTCTTCTCTAATTCCTGGTCTAGAAAGGGAAATAGAGAATAGTTGCTTCACATAGAAGCTGTTCTTAGTCACACAATGGAGAGTTCTGCCTTGGATGGGGCAAAGGGGTAAAAGTCATGAAATTTATAAGAAAGTAACAATTGGTCTTGAAGGATAAATTTAATATAAAGACTTAGAAAATACAGGCATTTCCCAGCAAGTACATGGCAGTGAAACAGCATGAAGCAGGAGCAGTGAATTAGGGCAGTAACTATAAAATGAAACATAACTGGTTCCAAGTGACTTGAGAATATGTGAAAAGGGCAAAGGCAGAAGGTGAGGTTGCAAACACCAAATGATGTGGTGTCATTTTATGACACACTAAGCAGTGTGGATTTCATACCTTTGCTGTAATGTAGTTCTCATGTTCAGTGAGTGCAAGAATCCAGCTGGTAGGGTCAGACATCAGTTTAGTTACGATTAAGGAAGAAAGAGGGGTGATTGGAAGGGGAACACGAGGGGCTTCTGAAGTGCTGGCAAGGCTCTCTTTCTTGTTCTAGGTCTTGGTTACATGAATGTTCATGGTGTAATAATTGAACTGCATATTTATGTTTTAAGTACTTTTCTTAAAGTGTATCATACTTCTCAATTGTAAAAAAGAATTTTAAAAAATCAACCTTGGTAATTTGTTGAAAATAATTCCAGGGCCTCACACACTGACTTTCAGATTGAGTAGGCCTGGGATGGGACTCAGGAATCTACTACTTTTAAACAATTTTTTTAGTAGATATGAAGCCAAAATGGACCCCCAGATCACACTTGGAGAACTAACTGTTAGGGCTGTTTGAAAGTCACCCAAAAGGTTTAAGCAAGAAATTAAGAACAAAAATTTGCCTGTCTAAATGTGCTGGATTAGGAAGAGGAAGAAGTTTAGGGTGTCATCCGTCTTATATCTAATAGAACTTGTGCTTTTGAAAGAGATGTGACAATAAGATGCTAATGATTTATAATTACTAAATGAATTTTTGAGATGTTTTCTTTGGGAGGTTTCTTAAAATATGAAAATTTTTGACCCCATTACATTAATTTCTAATAGTTGAATTTAAGGCATGGAAGAAGCCTCTGGGATAAATATTTTGGAACAAGGAACAATTTTCTAGAATTCTTTTAATGAGTGCATTCTCAGCCTATGAGTAATAGTTGTTCAGCTACTGATCCACTGCCATTATGGCATGAGCTTACTGATGAATGACTTGTGTGGATAGAGCTAAATTATTTTTCTTGTGCTCCTTTATAATCAGAGGGATATTCTTGTGACATAAAGCAATCAATATGTCATTTTTCCAAACACTAATCCCTATGGAGAAAAAATGACAAATTTTGTTGTGAAGTTTGTTTTTCCTTTGGTGTTCTACAATTGGAAAGAGAAAGGGGAAGCTTTGACTGGCCTTCAACAGAGAATGGAAAAGTCCAAAAATATGATGCAAAATCTGCACAGATTTTTTTCTCCATAATTGAAGTACTAAGGAAATGCCATAAGGTTTTTAACTGCCACAGTTATTTCTTTGTAACCAGACTGCATCCATTCATAAGATCAGCAAAAACTTTAAAGTCTGACAACACAAAGTGTTGGCTAGGATTAAGAACATAGGGACTCATGTAGTTCTGGTAAGAGTATAAATTGGAACAATTACTTTGGAGAGCAATTTGGCAATATTTAGGAAAATTAAAGATATGCATACTCTTTGACTCAGAAATTGCTCTCCTAGGTATATTCTCAGAGCAATTCTCTTACATGTGCCCATGGAAATATGTACAAGAATATTCACAGCAGCATTGATTGCAATAGTAAGAAGTTGGAAACAACCTGCATTACATCAACCAAAGAATTCATGAATAAATTGTGATATATTCATACAGTGGATAAAGCTGTGAAAACAAAGAGAACTACATACATCCCTGGAAGAATCTCACAAGGATGATGTTGAATAAAAAAACAAGTTGCAAATGAATGTACAGTATGATGCCATTTATATCCAGGTTAAAAACTTGTAAATATTATTATTGTGTGGGAAATTACCTTGTCTAACAGAAGTCAGTAAGTACAATAACAGGCAAGCTATCCAAAAGATCACAGAACAAAAAGGTTTGCAGACCAAAATGAGATGTTTAAATCTTATATGGTTTATTAAATTAATTGAAAACAAACATAAAGAAACAAGGTGAAAGAGATGGGTTGGGTTAACACATTTAAAATATGCTGTAGGCAGGGTGGAAAGATGACACTACCTGAATCCTCAGTCATGTTTCTCACTTCCTTGCTAAGGGTATGTTTGCAAGGACCAGAGTTCAGAAGGTGTCTGGGGTCAAAACACACACTTACTCTACAGGCTTGGGATCAAGTGCATCTGGCAGTTAGCTGTAGATGACCAATTAGCTTGATGAGCAGCTATGGATTTTATTTTGCATTCCTTGTGCAGAGGATGTGAGAAGCCAATGGTTGATTGAATTAAGACCTTGTTAATAGCAAGTGGCTCATATTCCTCATGTATTTTCAGTGTGTCATAAATATTTGATGATTCATAGCCTCATGTATATTTAGTGTATCATGACTATTAGTTGTCTCTTGCTCTTTCCATCGTTTTATAATTATGTTTATTACACAAATGCTCTACTTACTTCATATCTAATGTATCTCACAGATTACTAACTTACTCTTATTTAACATATTTTACAAATTTTGCCTGTCTTATAAGCTATTTGCCTAGGTTCTTAGTTTTATTTTTCTCCCTGTTTTCACTTATCTTCTGTAGCAGAATCTAATTTTCTTGAATAAGTCAGCAAACACACATTAGACATACATGTGTGATATGATTAAAATATAAATAAGTGCATGGAAAGAGAACCCCCAAGATCAGGATTAGGCTCAGATAGTGGAAAGGGAAAGAGATGTGTTCAGGATTTATTTTTTAGGGCTTTAATTACTTTATTTATTTATTTTTATTATGGTATCATTAATGTACAATCACATGAAAAACATAATGTTTACTAGATTCCCCCCATTATCAAGGTCCCATCACACACCCCATTACAGTCACTGTCCATCAGCATAGTAAGATGCTATAGAGTCACTACTTGTATACTCTGTGCTATACTGCCTTCCCCCTACGTTATGTGTGCTAATCATGATGCCCCTTAATCCCTTTATCCTTCCCTTCCCACCCATCCTCCCCAGTCCCTTTCCCTTTGGTAACTGTTAATCTGTTCTTGGGTTCCGGGAGTCTGTTGTTGTTTTGTTCCTTCAGTTTTTTCTTTGTTCTTATACACCACAGATGAGTGAAATCATTTGGTACTTGTCTTTCTCCACCTGGCTTATTTCACTGAGCATAATACCCTCAAGCTCCATCCATGTTGCTGCAAATGGTAGGATTTGTTTTCTTCTTATGACTGAATAATATTCCACTGTGTGTAATCTTCTACAACCATTCATCTACTGATGGACACTTAGGTTGCTTCCATTTCTTGGCTATTGTAAATAGTGCTGTGCTAAACATAGGCGTGCATATGTCCTTTTGAATCTGGAATCTTGTATTCTTAGGGTAAATTCCTGGAAGTGGAATTCCTGGGTCAAATGGTATTTCTATTTTTAGTGTTTTTGAGGAACCTCCATATTGATTTCCACAATGGTTGAACTAATTACATTCCCACCAGCAGTGTAGGAGGGCTCCCCTTTCTCCACATCCTTGCCAGCATTTGTTGTTGTTTGTCTTTTGGATGTTGGTCATCCTAACTGGTGTGAGGTGATATCTCATTGTGGTTTTAATTTGCATTTCTCTTATGATTAGAGATGTGGAACATCTTTTTATGTGCCTGTTGGCCATCTGAATTTCTTTGGAGAAGTATCAGATCCTCTGCCCATTTTTTAATCAGATTATTTGCTTTTTGGTTGTTGAGGCACGTGAGCTCTTTCTATATTTTGGATGTCAACCCCTTATTGGATATGTCATTTATGAATATATTCTCCCATATTGTAGGATGCCTTTTTGTTCTACTGGTGGTATCCTTTGCTATACCACTTTTAAGTTTAATATAGTCCCACTTGTTCATTTTTACTTTTTAGTTTAATATAGTCCCACTTGTTCATTTTTACTTTTGTTTCCCTTGCCTAAGGCGATATGTTCATGAAAAAGCTGCTCATGTTTATACTCAAGAGAGTTTTGCCTATGTTTTCTAAGAGTTTTATGGTTTCATGACTTACATTCAGGTCTTTGATCCATTTCAAGTTTACTTTTGTGTATGGAGTTAAAGAGTAATCTAGTTTCATTCTATTACATGTAGCTGTCCAGTTTTGCCAACATGAGCTGTTGAAGAGACTGTCCTTTCCCTATTGTATATCCATGGCTCCTTTATCATATATTAATTTACCATATGTGCTTATGTTAATATCTGGACTCTCTATTTTGTCCCACTGGTCTATGGGTCTGTTCTTGTGCCAGTACCAAATTGTCTTGATTACTGTGGCTTTGTAGCAGAGATTAAAGTTGGGGAGCGTAATCCCTCCTGCTTTATTCTTCCTCCTCAGGATTGCTTTGGCTATTTGGGGTCTTTTGTGGTGACATAATAATTTTAGAACTATTTGTTCCATTTCACTAAAGAATGCTGTTGGTATTTTGATAAGGATTGCATTGAATCTGTAGATTGCTTTAGGCAGAATGGCCTTTTAGACAATATTAATTCTTCCTACCTAAGAGCATGGGATGAATTTCCATTTATTAGTGTCCTCTTTAATTGCTCTCAAGAGTGTCTTGTAGTTTTCAGTGTATAGGTCTTTCACTTCCTTGGTTAGGTATATTCCTAGGTATTTAATTCTTTTTGATGCAATTGTGGATGGAATTGTTTTCCTGATTTCTCTTTCTGCTAGCTCATTGTTACTATATAGGAATGTAACAGATTTCTGTGTATTAATTTTGTATCCTGCAACTTTGCTGAATTCAGATATTAGTTATAGTAATTTTGGAGTGGATTCTTTAGGGTTTTTATGTACAATATCATGTCATCTGCAAATAGTAATAGTTTAACTTCTTCCTTATCAATCTGAATGTCTTTTATTTCTTTGTGTTGTCTGCTTGCCATGGCTAGGACTCCAGTACTATGTTGAATAAAAGTAGGGAGAGTGGGCATCCTTGTCTTGTTCCCAATCTTAAAGGAAAAGCTTTCAGCTTTTCACTGTTAAGTATGATGTTGGCTGTGGGCTTGTCATATATGGCCTTTAAAGTACTCGCCCTCTATACCCATTTTGTTGAAAGTTTTTATTATGAATGGTTGTTGAATTTTGTCAAATGCTTTTTCAGCATCTATGGAGATGATCATGTGGTTTTTGTCCTTTTTATTGATATAGTAGATGATGTTGATGAATTTTTGAATGTTGTACCATCCTTATATCCCTGGGATGAATCCCACTTGATCATGATGTATGCTTCTCTTGATGTGTTTTTGAATTTGGTTTGCTAATATCTTGTTGAGTATTTTTGCATCCATGTTCATCATGGATACTGCTCTGTAGTTTTCTTTTTTGTGGTGTCTTTGCCTGGTTTTGGTATTAGCGTGATGCTGGCTTCATAGAATGAGTTTGGAAGTATTCCCTCCTATTTTGTTTTTTGGATAACTTTGAGGAGAATGGTTATTATGTCTTCTCTGAATGTCTGATAAAATTCAGTGGTGAAGCCATCTGGTTCGGAGATTTTGTTCTTGGGTAGTTTTTTGACTCCCGATTCAATTTCATTGCTGGTAATGGGTCTGTTCAGATTTTCTGTTTCTTCGTGGGTCAGTTTTGGAAGGTTATATTTTTCTAGAAAGTTGTCCATTACTTCTAGGTTATCCCAGAAGAAATTACCATATAATTTTTCATAGTATTCTCTAACAATACCTTGGATTTCTGTGTTGTCCATTAGTGATTTTTCCTTTCTCATTTCTGATTCTGTTTATGTGTGTACATTTTCTGTTTTTCTTGATAAGTCTGGCCAGGGGGTTATCTATTTTGTTTATTTTCTCAAAGAACCAGCTCTTAATGTCATTAATTTTTTTCTATTGTTTTATTCTTCTCAATTTTATTTATTTCTTCTCTGATCTTAATTATATCACTCCTTATGCTGACTTTGGGCCTCATTTGTTCTTCTTTTTCCAGTTTCAATAATTGTGAATTTAGACTGTTCATTTGGGATTGTTCTTCCTTCTCTAAATAGGCCTGGATTGCTATATACTTTCCTTTTAGAACTGCCTTCACTGTATCCCACAGAAGTTGGAGTGTTGTGCTGTTGTTTTCATGTATCTCCATATATTGTCTGATCTCTGTTTTAATTTTGTCAGTGATCCATTAATTATTTAGGAACATGTTGTTAAGCCTACATGTGTTTGTGAGCCTTTTTGTTTTCTTTGTATAATTTATTTCTAGTTTTATACCTTTGTGATATGAGAAGTTGGTTGGTACAATTTCAATCTTTTTGCATTTGCAGAGGCTCTTTTTGTGACCTAGTATGTGGTCTATTCTGGAAAATATTCCATGTGCACTTGAGAAGAATGTGTATCCTGCTGCTTTTCAGTGGAATATTCTATAGATGTCTGTTAGGTCCATCTGTTCTAATGTCCTTACTTCAGTGCCTCTGTGTCCTTACTTGTTTTCTGTCTGGTTGATCTGTCCTTTGGAGTGAGGGGTGTGTTGACGTCTCCTAAAAAGAATGTATTGCATTGTATTTCCCCTTTTAATTCTCTTAGCATTTGTTTCACATATGTAGGTGATTCTGTTTTGGGTGCATAGGTATTTATAATGGTATCCTCTTGTTTGACTAACCCCTTTATCATTATGTAATGTCCTTCTTTGTCTCTTGTTACTTTCCTTGTTTTGAAGTCTATTTTGTCTGATACAAGTACTGCAACACCTGCTTTTTTCTCCTTATTATTTGCATGAAATATCTTTTTCCATCCCTTCACTTTTATTCTGTGTATGTCTTTGGGTTTGAAGTGAGTGTCTTGTAAGCAGCATACAGATGGGTCGTCCTTTTTATCCATTCTATAACTCTGTGTCTTTTGATTGGTTCATTCAGTCCATTTACATTTAGGGTGATTATTGATAGAAATGTACTTATTGCCATTGCAGGCTTTGGATACGTGGTTACCAAAGGTTCAAGGGCAGTTTCTTTACTATCTAACAGTCTAACTTAACTCACTTATTATGCTATTATAAACACAGTGTTATTATTCTTTTTCTTCTTCCTCCACTCTTTTTATGTTAGGTGTTGTATTCTGTACTCTTCGTGTATCCTTTGACTGACTTTGTGGGTAGCTGATTCAATTTTGCTTTTGGTTAGTATTTGGTTGGTCTACTTCCTTTGCTGTGATTTTATTTTCTCTGTGACAGCTATTTAGCCTAAGTGTACTTCCATCTAGAGCAGTCCCTTTAAAATACACTGTAGAGCTGCTTTGTGAGAGGTAAATTCCCTCAACTTTTGCTTATCTGGGAATTGTTTAATCCCTCCTTCAAATTTAAATGATAGTATCACTGGATAGAGTATTCTTTGTTCAAGGCCCTTCTGTTTCATTGCATTGAATATATCATTCCCCTCCCCTCTGGCCTGAAGGTTTCTGCTGAGAAGTCTGATGATAACCTGATGGGTTTTCCTTTGCAGGTGATCTTTCTTCTCTCTCTGGCTGCTTTTAATACTCTGTCCTTGTCTTTGATCTTTGCCATTTTAATTACTATATGTCTAGGTGTTGTCCTCCTTGAGCCCCTTGTGTTGGGAGATCTGTGGACTTCCATGGCCCGAGAAACTATTTCCTTCCCCAGACTGGAGATGTTTTCAGCAATTATTTCTTCAAGGGCAATTTCTATCCCTTTTTCTCTCTTCTTCTTCTTCTGGTACCCCTATAATGTGAATATTGTTCCATTTGGATTGACCACACAGTTCTCTTAATAATCTTTCATTCCTAGAGATCCTTTTTTTCTCTCTGCCTCAGCTTCTCTGTATTCCTGTTCTCTGATTTCTATTCAATAACAGTCTCCTCCACCTCATTTAATCTGCTTTCAAGTCCCTCCATTGTTTGTTTCATTTGTGTTATCTCCCTCCTGAATTCTTCCATTAGCTCTTGAATATTTTTCTGTAGCTCCATCAGCATGCTTATGACTTTTATTTCGATTTCTTTTTCAGGAAGATTGGTGATTTCAGTCTCACCAAGTCCTCTTTCTGGGATTTTGGATTGAATAAGGTTCTTCTTCCTTTTCATGGTCCTGGAGTGATTGGAGTGGTCACCGGCAAGTGGCACATGTATCACCTGGGAGTACAAAGTCCATTCCTGCTTGTCGGTCGCAGTGCTTATCTCCGCTGTCTGTGTCCGTTAACCATGTGCAGGGAGCAGCCTCTGGGTTTATACCCTAAGCTGCCATGGGCGTGGTGGCCCTCAGGATGGCCTTGGGCACTGGCAGGGGTTGTAAGCAAGTGGCACATGTTCTGCTGTGAGAACAAAGCCCCTTTGTGCCTCCCAGTCTCCACTGTCTGTGCCAGTCAACCATGTGCAGGGAGCAGACTCTGGGTCTGGGCTGGTTAGCTGCATTCAGGGAGAAGCCTCTGCATTAAGCTGTGTAGTTGCTGTAGGCGGGCTGCCTTCCACCTGGTCTGCTAATGGTGGAGACAGCCGGTTTGCATGCAGGTACCAGTGTGGAGGATGGAACAGCAGGCTGCTTATCGTGGTGAGGGGCCTCAGAGCTGCATTGCCAACCAGGGAGATAGGGCATCTGAAGGTCCTGAAAGTTCCCAGCCTGCTGTGCTGAGTGTGCCTTGATGATTTTGTCCACCTGTTAAACCTTTGCCCCTTTAAATCTTTTTAAATGCTTGCTTTTCTTTTGTCCCAGGGCAGCAGGTTGTGGGAACCTTTTCTCAGTCTTAGTCTTAGGCTTTGCTTTTCAGCTCCTCTAATCTCCAGAGCACCACGCAATGGTCTGTGCTCCCAAGGTAGATTTCTAGGACTGAGCATTTAGCAGTACTGTGCTTCCACTCCCTCCCCACTCTGATTCTTTTCCTCATGCCAGTGAGCTGGGGTGGGGGAAATGCTTGGGACCCCCCAAGTCACAGCTTTGTACTTTACCCTTTTCTATAAGATGTTGACTTCTCCCAGATGTATACTGGCTGGTGTACTCTTACTTCTGGTCACTCTTTTAGGAATAGTTGTATTTGCTGTATTTTCAAAATATATGTGGTTTTGGGAGGAGATTTCCACCACACTACTCATGCCACAATCTTTTCCTCTATTTTAGGGCTTTAATTATATTGATAATATTTTCTTAATATGAGTGGTGGGCATACAGGTATTTATTATATTATTATTTATAATTTTTCACACCTGAACTTTTCCCAAATAAATTTAAGAAAATTTTGAAATAGTGAATACCTGGTATCTTACATGTAATAGGCACTTGACACTTATCATTTTGATTTTACTAAAGCTAAAGAATTTGACCAAGCTAACTAAATTGATACATCATCTTTTATTGCTGGTGCATACATGTATTTTCAACAAATATTTGTTGAGTATGTACTATTTGTAAGGAAAACATTTCACCAGTTGACATGGAGGATGAAAAGCTGAGTCAAACAAAATTTTTATTTTCAAATAAGAATTATTCTCAAGCCTGCAATTTAATCAGGAAGTTTAGACTATTGCAAAAAACAAAACAAAACAAACAAGAACAATACAAGGGCATAATATAAGTTACTTTAGAGAGGTACAGATTGTGATAGGGTTAGGTGGAGCCTCTACCAAGAGGTGAGATCAGAATGCCTTTAAGAGAGAAGTAACATTTGATCTGGGCCTTGAAAGAAGTAGATGTCAACAGGCGAAAACAGTGAGGAAATCTATTCCAGGAAAAGGAAATAAAATGGGTAGGGAAAGTAGGAAATGCTCAAAGAACAGCAACTTGTCCAAATTATAGTGTTAAGCATGGGTAGGGGAAAATGGTGCCAGAGAGAGTTCGGAATCTAAGTTAGGACAAAAAATTCTTCTCTACAACATTAGCAGTAGTTATCTATGTTTAAGATTATACGTAATTTTGAATTTCATTGTAATGTTTTATATAGTCAACATATTCTAGAGTGGCCACATATTACCACACATTACAGTGACCACAAAGTTGACCCCTGATGAAATAGCTGGGCAATCTGAGTACGGAGCTCTGGCCACCTGGAAAATGTAGGACAAATACTCTACTCTGTTGTTTTTGAGATTTATCAGAGTATCCTGGCCAAAGCCCATTTTCAGAAAGGAATAATGAAACCCTGAAATAAAATTATCTTTAGGAATGGGGAAAACCTAAGTTGATGTTCCAGCATAAAGATAAGGTCCTCGGCATTCTTGGAGGAAATATACCACACAGCCAAACTGCAAGCTCCTTAGGACCCAGCCATCCTGCCCCAGCATGTGAGTATATAAGGGATTCTAAGAGAGCTAATAACTTCACAGTCCCAGGTCAGAACTTACCATGTCTGAGAAGGGGCCAGAACCAGCATGAGCATTCCCACAGCATGGACTTTGCATTAATAAAAGGATCTAGATCTTCCTTCTAGACCAATTCCCTCTAGACCTGGCACTGGAAACATAAGTCACTTTGTCCTCCTTTGGACTAAACCCCTAAAGTCTTTAGAGAGTTCATAGAGAGTCTATATTAGACTTTCTGCTGAAAGGTCAAGTAATGATCTAAGAAAATAATCATAAAAATAAGAGTTATGACTATAGCAATAAAATGGTTTTGTGGATTAGGTCATACAATATTGGTCTGTATTATCCATATATTATGCAATAAATATGTTAATTTATAATCAGATAGAGATTACTTTGATAAATTCTATTACAAATATCAAATTAATCCTAAAATAGAACATATGATTGATTTTTGATGGATAAGCAATGTAAAAGTAAAAATATTAATATCAAGATTTCTGTACATTAATCTTATAAAATCAGTTGATGTTATAACCAGTTTCTGGCAGTGTCTAAATAAAGTTTATTCCTTAACAAAAGGGACTTTGCAATACTATAAATAAAGAGCCTGGTCAAAAATTCAACATGATCATATCCAAGTTGCTGGTATACTGTATGACCCACTCCACACAACCAGTAGAAGCAAGTTGTAAGTCCAGGAAAAGAAATCCCAAGTCAAAATACCTCTAAAAACTGAAATCAGTCAAAGGGAGAAATAAAGTTTAAAACCCATTTATTGCTTACGAAACTTCAGTCTGGCCCATCTCTCTCTCCTGCTCCAGCAGCAGCGAAACCGGCTCTTCCCCTCACATGTCAGGTACAGATAAGCCCTCCTTGCCCAGGTAATTACCCATTGATATGGAGAAGAACTTCTCTCCACCCTGAGGAATGATGCAAATGCACTAAAGCCATACTTCTTTCCACCTCTGAACACCTATTGATAGGCAGATGTACTAAAGCCAGGCGAGATATTCTGGAAATATTACAATTTTACCTACAGGCCACCCCTCCATAAATCTTGCCTTACAATTTACTTGTTCCCCCTCTTCCGACCAATATAATAACATACAATAGCAACAGCAATAAAATCTTGATAATCCTCAAGCCAGAGGATTCAGCCTATGCAGATTAAGTAAATGTGCTTTACATCACAATTGCTAAACACAAAATATGTTTCTACACTTGTTTACTCATTCCTAACAACCATGCTAAATTGCTTACAAAACTTTTACCAAACATTACACGAAGTCAAGCCTCTCTTTAAACATTTATTTTCTTGACAACAGCAACACGGTCATAATTCTCAAGCCAGAGGATTCACCTAGGTTCAAAGTCCCATGCAGATTAAGTCCAAAGCATGTCCATTCCAGCCATCACACAGCAGCTGCAGCCAGGGGGTGCATCCAGGACACAAAGACTATAGAAGCAAATAAACGTGATTGTAGAGGGGGGCGCCACTTTGCTGTTATTCCAGGAATACACAGGAAGCCAGCTTCCAGGCCTTTTCCCCAAGGTGCCAGAAGAGCCAGCCATCACCGGTCCATGGGTCAAAATGTCCAGGGCCATGTCCATTTTATTCCTAATTGCTGCACCCATCCTTGCAATGCATGTCCAATAAAGTGAGTGCCTTGATCACTTTCAATCACCAGCAACAAGCCATAGGCAGCAAAGAGACACTCCAGGCCCCTCTTGGTGGTTTTTGCTGATCTGTGCAACGTGCAGGCCACTCCTTCTGGGATCAGCTGATTTCTTCAAAAGTCAATGGCAAGCCCCGCTGGTGGGCTACAGCCTACATTGTCTTTTGCCCCACGTGCAACAAACACTGATATAGCCATTGGACCACAACAGAGGCAGGCTTTCCTTTTAGCCTGCACACCTGGGCCAGGCGTCTGCTTCATTATTCCCTGGGGATGCCAAAGGCAAATGGCCAGTCACATGATATACGGTAGATGCCTGTGCCACACCAGTCCATAGCCTTTGGTTCCAGTCCTCTCACCCACCCCACAATGGGATAGGTGGTTATTACCTTGGTCGGAGCTTTTCCGGCAATGGGCTCCTTAGCCAGCAAGGTGTAGTACACAGCAGCCAGTTGCTTCTCTATTAAGATGTACCACACCTCTGCTCCTTTCCATAGTTGTGACCAGGCTCCAGCCGGCAGCAGAAGCAGCAGCAGTGGCAGAAGCAGCAGCATTAGGCTCAGGCCACAGACTGAAGTCGGTGTGGCCAGCAGCACTGGTGGTGTCTCCACAACCACATGAGTGTAGACACATGTCCCTCGGCACCAGTGCCACTTCTCCCCATCATTTCTTGGGGCAGCCCTCCCAAAGATCACACCCATTATAACAGATTTGAGGTTCAGAGGAACCCTACCAACTGTGCCAGATGTAAGTCCAGGGAAAGGAAATCCTGGGGCAAAATACCTCTAAAAGCCAAAATCAATCAAAGGGAGAAATAAAGTTTAAAACCCATTTATTGCCTACAAAACTGCAGTCTGGCCCATCTCTCTCTCTCCTGCTCCAGCAGCAGCAAAACTGGCTCTTCTCACATGTCAGGTACAGATAAGCCCTCCTTGCCCAGGTAATTACCCATTGATATGGAGAAGAACTCCTCTCCACCCTGAGGAATGATGCAAATGCACTAAAGCTGTACTTCTTTCCACCTCTGAATGCCTATTGATATGCAGATGTACTAAAGCCAGGCGAGATATTCTGGAAATGTTACAATTTTACCCACACAAGTTAAATTGTAATCTACTTCATCTGGCTGGATTTGTAAGCATCTTGGAACACAATTCCTTGCTCATCTAGAACTCTGCAACATTCATCCAATATCTTTGAAAGAATTTAAGTTAGTCATACCTTAAAAATTCTTGAGATTTTTGTAGCTGATGCCCATGCTTGACCTCTTGAAATACTAAACAAATTAAATCAGCGAAGTATTATCATCTCTTAATCAACACCGAGGTTTTCATTGAGAGTAATGTTAAGAAAGACTAAATTTGTTCACCAGCATTCATCATGTAAGTATGCTACACTCTACTTACCTAACTTCAACACTGAATTGAAAACTTCCTAGGGGGCATGGGCTCTGTCTTGATGGCTTTTAAACCTTTAGTATTTGGCCTGGAACAAAGCATATAGTAGCTACCCAGGAGATATTTGGTGAATTACTACTATTTGAGGAGGGGATAGTTGTCAGGGTCAGGCACGGCTAGGAGTGAAGCTCTGCATCATTCTGAACCAAAAGCAGGTCTTCTACTACTTGGATATGTCATATGATTACTTCTGCGTTGTTGACTGTAGTATAGATTCTTGAAAGTTTGGACTTGATAAAAGGATTATGTTTGTGCTTTGTTGTCTGAACACTTGTGAAGTCAGTATTTTAGGAAAGACTTTTTGTTATATATAATGAAGCGAACTTAAGGCCAAGGGTGGAAACAGCTCTGTCTCCTGAGGGACTAGAACCAAGAGCCAGGAAGCCGGTAGGACGCCAGGAAGTATGCTCTCTCTCTCCTCCTCTCAGCTTTTCTCTCTGTAGGTTTATTTTTCTTTCCCTCTCTCACAGATGTTTTCACTGCCTCGAAGCACATAGCCCCTAACACTGTCCACAGTTCCCCAGGGCACATCTTTTCTGTTGAGAAACCAGGACAGACTGAGATGAGCATTTCTGTCTCAATTCCAAACTCCAGCAGGAGAGACTCTGATCTCGCTAGCTCAGACAAGGGGGACACTTTTTACTCAATATTGTGATATTGAGTAATAACAGAGACTAGAGTAATAGGCGTTACAGAACTGATTTTATATTTTGTATTTTCTAAGGAAAAAATGTGCACTGAATATATTGCTAGTTAAAACCACATTATACTGTTGAGCTCTATATTCCCAAAAGTCTCTCTGATTTCCCTCCTTGAAGGGTGAAGAGCAGTAACAGATGGGCCTCCCTGCTCAATCCCATCTCTCTCTGGGCACCTGGGACACTTCTCTTGACCTCTGCTCTGAGATGAATAAGAAAAGGAGATTGAATTTCCCCTTGCTATTGTAGCAAAATCTGCTGGTCCCAGTGAAATCCCCAAGCCCTTCTGGATAGTGAAGTGTGAAGAGTCTAAAATGAAGTGAATAACCTGCAAAAATTTGGTGTTGTCAAAGGTGACAATCCAAAGTCACCAAGCTCTAAAGCGCTGTGCTACTATGATTTTAATACATCCAGGCACCAGAGGTGGCTCAACAGCCCCAGACAGTGCAGCTGCCTGGGGAGCAGCTGGTGGGGCTGCAGACCACGGATACCCGGGCTCTGCAGAGGAAGAGCAGGTGGGGGGAGCCCTTGCCTCCAGTCAGTTGTGCTCTGCTTATTAGGTTGGCACACAGATTGAAAAATGTACGTCTAAATCTATTTCTGGCTTTCAAATGTGTTAAGGACACACATAACTTTATTACTTTATTTTTGTCAAGTTAAAGGCAGAGACAGATGCCCCTTAAGCATATGCATTCTGTAAGAAGTTCCTGTTCTTTGGATCTTTGGAAACAAAAATCAAGGACAAATAAGTCATCTCCTTTAACTTTTCTGTAGGGATACTGGCAATAGGAAGAACAGAGTTACCACTGGTAACAAATGGCAATGAGAGAAATAAAACCAGAGAAGATATTGAAAAACTTTTAAAGAACTTTTAAAGAAAAAGCAATGTGATAAGTGGTGATGTAATATGAATATGTTATTATTTCTTAAATGCCAAATCACTGCAGATATAAATAGCCTTTTAGAATTTATTAAGAAACATGTGTCACTTGTAGAAATTCCCTTGCCAGAGGTGTTTGGAAATCTTCAAAGCTTAATATCCTTTTGCAAATGGTCAGAGTAAATTAGGAATGAAAGAAATCTGGAAAAATAAAAACATATTACCAATAAACAGATATATTCCTGGGAGGGGTTGTTATGATATATTTAACTTCAACTGCAGTGCTTCACAGTCAAAGAAAACCTTACAAAACAAAGTACTGTTGACATTTGTTTATTAAAAAAATATTTTTAAGCACATACTATAGGCCAGGCACTGTGCTAAGCATGGGGAAGGAATATATTGGTAAATAGGATGGATGTTATCACTCTACTCTCTGCCCAAGCTCTGAGCTGATCAGGGAAAATACTTTAATCACCAAGTCAAATATCTGCATGGGATCTAAGTTATCAGTTAGTTCAAACTTGTATTTTGCAAATGAGGAAACTGGGGTCCAAAATATATTAGTGAAACTGTACTTTTGTCCTCTCTATTTTTGCTATCTAAAAGAGGTATTTATTGTCTTATAGGTCCTTCTAAAATTCTCAAATTATATGCCATGCAACAATGTAGATATTAATCCATTTAAAAATATTCTTTGTAGACTTACAGTATTCCTATGCTTTTCTGGAAATCAAATGAATAAAAAAAAAAAGAAAAACCAAACCTGAGGCCCAATTTTCAATACCTAACCCAGGTTTTTTTCAGGAAGTATTAGCCTTGTGATTTTTTATTTTCATCAAAAATAGTCATATTGTGTGATGCTGACCATCAGCTTAAAATATGGCAGGCACATTTTGAAAATCCAGAATAATTAGAACTCATAACATCAGTGGTGAGAGAGGTTATCTAAGAGGACACCTCTTAGGTCAAATGTGAATGAGGCATTATTAGATGGACCATCTGATTCCACACCTACCTGTGCTCTAGACTTCATGTGATAACTTTGTGTCCCATGGTTGTCTGACCTGCAGTTATCCTGCACTTGTTAGCACGCTTGCCATCCACAAGATGTTGTGACAATTGCTGAGTAAATGCTATAAAGCATTCTAAGCAATTCAAAACAAGGGTGCTGCACAACTATCCAAAATTATTGTACAATCGTAGGCACAACTCTTTTTTATACACTTAATAAATTAATATAAAAGGACATACCTCAGGGTACATTTGAAAGTCTTTGTGTTTCATTCCATTTGTTATTCAGTCTAACTTTTAAGTCGATTATTATTTTCAGGATATTAAACTAGCACTATAGGTGACTTATTATCAGTTTAATAATTACATGTTACCATCTTTGTAAAAGAGAGTTATTTGGGTCCCTTGAGTCCCCCTTTCGATTAATCTAGAACTAAAATGAATTTGATCATAATTTCCTACTAAGTCAGGATAATTTGGCCATGGACACAGATATGTTGGAAACACATGTTTGAGAATCTATTTAGCTGGATGACTTGAACTGAAGACTCAAAATTTTTAAATGGAAAGAAGGAGGGAGAGAGGAAGGAAAAGAAGAGAAAAAAAGCACAACTAGACACAAGCTAATGAATGCTAATACCTGACATCAATGAAGCCGCTACATAAACCATCACAGACTAGTTTCTGTATAGCACTCTATTTTTCTTTTTTTCTTTTTAAATAACAAGTTTATTGAGATGTAATTCATGATTCACACACTAAAGTTATTACCCTTTCAAAGTGTGCATTTCAGTGTTTTCAGTATATTCACACAGTTGTTCAACGATCAGCACAAATTCCACATTTTCATCACCCCACAAGGAAAGTCTATACTCATTAACAGTCACCATTTCCCCATTTCCCCTCCCTCAACCTCCTGGAAACTATAAATCTACTTTCTGTCTCTATGGATTTCTCTACTCTGGACATTTTATATAAATGGAATCATAGACTATGTGACCTTTAGTGTCTGGCTTCTGTCACTCAGAATAATGCTTTCAAGGTTCATCCATCTTCATTCCTTTTTATGACTGAATAGTACTTCATTGTAAGGATATACCATTTTGTTTATCCATTCATCAGTCGATGGATACATGGGTTGTTTCCACTTTTTAACTACTATGAATAATGCTGTTATTAATATTAGTGTAGAAGTTTCTGTGTGGATATATGTTTTCAATTTTCTTGGATGTATACCTATGACTAGAATTGCTAGGTCATATGGTAACTCTGTTTTGAGGAACTGAAACTGTCTTCCAAAGTAACTCCATTCCCACCAACAAAGAAGACGAGTTTAAATTTCTCCACATCCTTGCTAACACTCATTGTTGTCCAAATTTTTGATGATAGTCATCCTCGTGGGTGTGAAATGATATCTCATTATGGTTTTGATTTGCATTTCCCTCATGACAATGTTGAGCATCTTTTCATGTGACTGATGGTCATTTGTATATCTTCTTTGAAAATATAACTATTAAAGTCTAAGTCTTTTGCCAATTTTTTCAATGGAATATTTATCTTTTTACTGTTTAATTTTAAGAGTTCTTTATATCTTGTCGTACAAGTTCCTTATCAGATAATGTGATTTACAAATATTTTTTCCTATTGTATGGGTTATCTTTTCACTTTCTTGAAGTGAGCACTAAAGTTTTTCATTTTGACAATGTCCAACTTACCTTCTTTGTGGTTGTTGCTTGTACTTTTGATGTCATGTCTAAGAAGCCTTTGCCAAATTCAAGGTCACAAAGATTTATTCCTCTATTTTCTTCTAATAGTTATGTAATTTTAACTCTAACACTTAGATCTTTGATCTATTTTTGAAGTAATTATTCTACACAATACAGATCAAAATCCAACTTCATTCTTTTGCATGTAGATAACCAGTTGTCCCCTTGAATTGTCTTGGCTGGCTCCCTTATAGAAAATCAATTGACCATTAATGTGGGGAGTTATTTCTGGACTCTCAGTTCGATTCCATTGATCTATATGTCTATCCTTATGACATTACCACAGTTTCTTGATTACTATAGCTTTGTAGTAAGTTTTGAAAAAAGAAATTTGTGATAGTTTCTGTAAAAAAAACAGCTGAAATTTAGATTTGTATTACATTAAATTTATAGGTTAATTTATGGAATCTCCAGATCAACTGTGGAATCAATTTTAATAATATTAAGTCATCCAGTCCATAGCTCTTCTTTAATTTATTATGGTAAGACGTTAGAGTTTGGGATATATAAATCCTTTACTTATTTTGTTTAATTTATCTTTATGTTATTGTTTTTGATGCTACTGTAAGTGAAATTGTTTTCTAATTTCATTTTCACTTTGTTCATTGCTAGTATATAAAAATACAGTGATACTTATATCCTACAATCTTAAAAATTGTTTTTTAGTTCTACTATTTTCTAGTAGTTTCCTTAAGGTTTTTCATATACAAGATCATATCATCTATAAATATAGTTTTGCTCTTTTCTTTCCAAATTGTGTGCCCTCTGTTTCTTTTTCTTTCCTTAGCACCCTCTAGAGCCTCCAGTACAGTGTTAAATAGAAGTGCCAAGAATGGATGGCCATGTCTTTTTTCCTTATCTGAGGGAGAAAGGATCCAGCCTTTCACTATCATGTATGGGTTTTCACTTAGGGGGCTTTTGGTAGATGACTTTTGTCATGTTTGAAAAGTTCCCTGTATAGCTCTCTTTAAATGCCATTGATGGGATTGAATTGATTGAGGATTGAGTTATTAAAACTAGTGAGATCTTAAAGTTCTTTTGGGACTTCACGTCCTTTTTTATAAATGAAGTATCATTGATATGCAATCTTATATGGTTTCAAATATACAGCACAGTGGTTCAACAGTTACCCACTCCTCACCTCCTCTAGTGCAGTCACTATCTGTCAACATAGGAAGACATTACAGGATCATTGACTACATTCTCCATGCTGTACTACTATCCCTGTGACCAAGTTATATTATGATTGAGAATTTTTGTGCCCCTTTATCTCCCTTTTGCTCCCCACCTGCCCACCCCAACTCTTCCCTGATGGTAACCACTAGTCACTTCTCAGTGTCTATGAGTCTACTGCTATTTTGTTCCTTCTGTTTTGCTTTGTTTTTAGATTCCACAAATAAGTAAAATCATATGGTATTTGCCTTTCCCCACCTGGCTTATTTCACTGACCATAATATCCTCTAGATCCATCTATGTTGTTGCAAATGGTGGGATTTCTTTTCTTTTTATGGCTGAATGATATTCCATTAACTATATGTAACACATCTTCTATATCCATTTATCATCTGAGACATTTAGGTTGCTTCCATATCTTGGCTATTGCAAACAGTACAGTGATAAACATAGGAGTACAAATACCTTTTCAAATCAGGGATTTTGTTTTTTTCTGGTAAATTCCTGTAAGTGGAATTACTGAGTCAAATGGTATTTCTATTTTCAGATTTTTGAGGAACCTTCATACTGCTTTCCACAGTGGCTACACCAATCTACATTCCCACCAACAATGTAAGATGATTCCTTTTCTCTACATCCTCACCAGTATTTATTTCTTATGTTTTGGTTAGTAGCCATTCTGACTAGGGTAAGGTGATATCTCACTGTGGTTTTGATTTGCATTTCTCTGATGATCAGTGATGTGGAGTGTCTTTTCATGTGCCTGTTGGCCATCCATATTTCTTCTTTGGAGAAAAGTCTCCTCAGGTCCTCTGCCCATTTTTTAATCAGGTCATTTGTGTTTTTTGGTGTTGAGGCACATGAGTTCTTTATATATTTTGGATGTTAACCCCTTCTCAGATAAACTGGTTACAAATATATTCTCCCATACTGTAGGTTGCCTTTTTCTTCTGCTGATTGTGTCCTTTGCTGTACAGAAGCTTTTTAGTTTGCTGTACTCCCATTTGTTCATTTTCAATTTTTTTTCTCTTGCCAAGGAGATGGGTCCAGGTAAAAAAAACTGCTCATGCTTATATTCAAGAGATTTTGCCTGTTTTCTTCTAAGAGTTTTATGGTTTCATGTCTGACATTCAGGTCTTTGATCCATTCCAAGTTTACTTTTGTGTATGGGGTTAGATAGTAATCCAGTTTCAGTTCTCTTCATGTAGCTGGCCAGTTTTCTCAACTCCAGTTATTAAAGAGGCTGTCTTTTCCCCATTCTATATTCATGGTTCTTTTACCATATACTACTAATTGACCATATATGTGTGGGTTTATATCTGGACTCTCTATTCTGTTCCATTGATCTATGGGTCTGTTCTTTTGCCAGTACCAAATTGTCTTGATTACTGTGGCTTTGTAGGAGAGCTTGAAGTTGGGAAGCGTAATAACCCCAGCTTTGTTCTTTCTCATGATTGCTGTGGGTATTTGGGGTCTTTTGTGGTTCCATATGAATTTTAGAACTATTTATTCTAGTTCATTGAAAAATGCTGTTGGAGCTGGTGTTGGCAAAACTGGACAGCTATATGCAAGAGAATGAAACTGGATTATTGTCTAACCCCATACACAAAAGTAAACTCAAAATGGATTAAAGACTTGAATGTAAGTCAGAAACCATAAAACTCTTAGAAGACAACATAGGCAAACATCTCCTGAATATAAGCATGAGCAACTTCTTCCTGAATGCATCTCCTTGAGCAAGGGAAACAAAAGCAAAAGTGAACTCATGGGACTACATCAAATAAAAAGTTTCTGTACGGCAAAGGACACCATCAACAGAAAAAAAAGGCATCCTTCAATATGGGAGAATATATTTGTAAATGACATATCTGACCAGGGGTTAACATCCAAAGTATATAAAGAACTTACACGCCTCAACACCCAAAAAGCAAATAACCCAAATGAAAAATGGGCAGAGGATATGAAGAGACAATTCTCCAAAGAAGAAATTCAGATGGCCAACAGACACATGAAAAGATGCTCCACATCACTAATCATCAGGGAAATGCAAATTAAAACCACAATGAGATATCACCTCACACCAATAAGGATGGCCAGCATCGAAAAGACTAAGAACAACAAATGCTGGTGAGGATGCAGAGAAAGGGGAACCCTCCTATACTGCTGGTGGGAATGTAAGCTAGTTCAACCATTATGGAAAGCAATATGGAGGTTCCTCAAAAAACTAAAAATATAAATACCATTTGACCCAGGAATCCCACTCCTTGGAATTTACCCAAAGAATACAACTTCTCAGATTCAAAAAGACATATGCACCCCTATGTTTATTGCAGCACTTTTTACAATAGCCAATATATGGAAGCAACCTGCGTGTCCTAGATGAATGGATAAAGAAGAGGTGGTACATATACACAATGGAATACTATTCGGCCATAAGAAAGAAACAAGTCCTACCATTTGCAACAACATGGATGGAGCTGTAGGACATTATGCTCAGTGAAATAAGCCAGGCAGAGAAAGACAAATGCCAAATGATTTCCCTCATTTGTGGAGTATAACAGTGAAGCAAAACTGAAGGAACAAAATGGCAGTAGACTCAGAGACTCCAAGAATGAACTAGTGGTTACAAAGGGGAGGTGTGTGGGAGGGCGGGTGGGGAGGGAGGGAGAATGGGATTGAGGGGTATTATGTTTAGTACACATGATGTGGGGGATCACAGGCAGAACAGTGTAGCACAGAGAAGGCACATAGTGAATCTGTGGCATCTTGCTGCACTGATGGACAGTGACTGCATTGGGGTATGGGTGGGGACTTGATAATATGGGTAAATGTAGTAACCACATTGTTTTTTCATGTGAAACCTTCATAAGAGTATATATCAATCATACCTTAATAAAAAATTTAAAAAATAAATAAACATTAAAAAAAGAAAGAAAGAAAAATGAGAAAAATGCTGTTGGTATTTTGATAGGGATTGCATTGAATCTCTAAACTGCTTTGGGCAGGATGGTCATTTTGACAATATTGATTCTTCCTGTCCATGAGCATAGGATAGTTTTACATTTATTGTGTCTTCTTTAATTTATCTTATGAGTGTCTTACAGTTTTCAGAGTATAGATCTTTCACCCCCCTTGGTTAGGTTTATTCCTAGGTATTTTATTCTCTTTGATGCAGTTGCAACTGGAATTGTTTTCCTGATATCTCTTTCTGCTATTTTGTTGTTAGTATATAGGAATATAACAGATTTCTGTGTACTAATATTGTACCCTGCAACTTTGCTGAATCTAGTTATTAGTTCTTGTACTTTTTGGTAGATTCTTTAGGGTTTTCTATGTACAATATCATGTCATCTGCAAATAGTGAGAGTTTAACTTCTTCTGTACCAATTTAGATGCCTTTTTTTTCTTTGCATTTTCTAATTGTCAGGCTAGGATCTCCAGTACTATGTTAAATAAAAGTGGTGAGAGTGGGAATCCTTGTTTTGTTCCCAATCTTAGAGGAAAAGCTTTCAGCTTTTCATCATTGAGTATAATGTTAGTTGTGGGTTTGTCATATATGGTCTTTATTATGTTGATGTATGTACTCTATATTCCCATTTTGTTGAAGGTTTTTATCATGAATGGATATTGAATTTTGTCAAATGCTTTTTTCAGCATCTATTGAGATAATCATGTAGTTTTTATCCTTCTTTTTGTTAATGTGATATATGATATTTCAAATTGATTTATAAGTATTATACCATCCTTGCATCCCTGGAATAAATCCCACTTGGTTGTGATAGCTGACCCTTTTGATGTATTTTTAATTCAGTTTGCTAATATTTTTTGAGGATTTTTGCATCTACATTCATCATGGATATTTGTCTATAACTTTCTTGTTGTGTAGTGTCTTTGCCTGGTTTTGTTATTAGAGTGTTAATGGCCTCATAGAATGAGTTTGGCAGTATTCCTTCCTCTTCTACTTTTTGGAATACTTTATGAAGGATGAGTATCAGCTCTTCTTAAAATGCTTGGCAGAATTCAGATGTGAAGCCATCTGTCCTAGAGTTTTGTTTGTTGGGGGTTTTTTGATTACCAATTCAGTTCATTGCTGGTAATTGGTCAGTTCAGATTTTCTGTTTCTTCCTGGGTCAGTCTTGGAAGGTTGTCTTTTTCTAGAAAGTTGTCCTTTTCTTCTAGATTATTCAAGTTGTTAGCATATAATTTTTCATAGTATTCTCTAACAATTCTTTGTATTTCTGTGGTGTGTGGAGTGATTTTTCCTTTCTCATTTCTGATTCTGTTTATGTGTGTAGATTCTCTTCTTTTCTTGATAAGTCTGGCTAGGGGGTTTATCTATTTTGTTTATTTTCTCAAAGAACCAGCTCCTGGTTTCATTGATTTTTTCCTATTGTTTTATTCTTCTCTATTTTATTTATTTCTTCTCTGATCTTTAGTATGTCTCTTCTTCTACTAACTTTGGGTTTCATTTGTTCTTTTTTTTCTGGTTTCTTTAATTGTGAGTTTGGACTGTTTATTTAGGATTATTCTTGTTTCTTGAGGTAGGCCTGTATTGTTATATACTTCCCTCTTAGAACTGCCTTTGTGGCATCCCACAAATTTTGAAATGTTGAATTTTTGTTTTCATTTGTCTCTATGTATTGCTTCATTCTGTTTTAATTTGGTCATTGAGCCATTGATTATTTAGAAGCATGCTGTTTACCCTCCATGTGTTTGTGGGCTTTTGTGTTTTCTTTGTGTAATGTATTTCTACTTTCATGTCCTTTTAAATATGATAATATGATGTGGAAATAATGCCCACTAGATACAGGTTATCTATTTTTTCTAGAAAAGGCTGCATGTTGCAGAAGGAACATTATTATATTTCTCCTTTCCGGTCCTCCAAACATTCTTATCTCCTACCACATGAGAACAAACAACTGATTGTGGTAAGTAAATTAATAGCTTTTTTCCATACTATCCTAATGCTTACAAGATACAGTATATTTGTGCACAAATTTTACTCATGCCGCCATCCTGGCTCCGCCCCTCTCTTGTGCACAAATTTTAATAACACATATGCCATGGATGTTATATAAAATAAGCTGCAGGAAATCAGTACAGGTGCCAACCCCAGAAAACTATCTCAACCAACTCCTAAAAAGAAAAGACATTCTCAACTCTGAATGAGAGTTTGGTTTCTAAGGGAATCTGGAAAATTAGGACTTGCATTGCATCCTAGAAAAAGAATCGCTGATTTGATGGTGATGGTGATGATGATGATGATGCATCATCAATTTATAGTGTGAAGAGCTGCCAGATGCTAGTGGTAATATTAAAAAGCTGAAGTCCAAGAGCCAATGCTAGTGGCAGGACTGGCCACCAAAGTAAAAACAGTCCCAGCCAGGGAAGACACAGTTTGGCAGGATTAATTGAATGGCTTTGGTGCTCTTCTTTAACTTCTATTCTCCAACTCTTCTCCAACTTCCTAATGCCTAGGAGTTTGCCATTTTCCCCAGTGGCCAGTATTCATCCATCACTGTCAACTTTGTGTACTGTGTCCTTAGCTCTATGAAATGCCAAGGGACCAGTAAGTACTGCCCTCAGCTGCCCCATCAATGGCAGAATAGAAACACCATGCATCTCCTGTTTCTGGAACTGACCCTGCACAAACCCCTGGTTTGATTCTGCTCAGGCTAGCATTATTTATGTATGACAATTACAATCTGAAAAGAAAAGCATAACATTAAAAAGAATCTTAAGTCTGCCTTATGCACTTTCAAAGCCAAGGAACAAAATGGGCTGCTATGATTCTTAATAGCAAGACCAATTCTGCTCTAAACTGAGAACCAGCTTTGCTACCTCTGATAGAAGAGAAATTGGTCCTCCCTTATTTCTATTCCATCAGCTCTCATCATTTTAGACAAGAATTATAGGGATAAAAAGAATTTAAAAGAACAATCTAATTTCAGATGAAACTGTAACCCAATCACTGAGTTAGGTATTTGGGAATTATCTCCTTTGTCAAAAGGTGACATCATCTATCCCTCTTTAATAACTCCTGCTTGGTGGAAGGAAGGAAAGGAGAGATGAAAAAGGAGTTAGGATACATCTCTTTTCTGGGCCTCAGTTGGGGAGTTTGGGTGAAATGCCATGGATCCCTATGAAAGATATATTTATAATGCTCCATGCTGGTCTGCAGAGTCCAATAATTGCTAGAAATGGAGGATTAAGGAACTGTCTGCAACACCTGGCTAAAGGTAAGGAACTGATAGACAAAAAAGGAAATGAGGAGGGAGCCAAGATGGCGGCGTGAGTAGAGCAGCAGAAATCTCCTCCCAAAACCACATTTATCTATGAAAATATAACAAAGACAACTCTTCCTAAAATAGAGACCAGAGGACACAGGACAACATCCAGACCACATCCACACCTGCGAGAACCCAGCGCCTTGCAAAGAGGGTAAGATACAAGCCCCGGCCCGGCGGGACCCGAGTGCCCCTCCCCCTGGCTCCCGGCAGGTGGAGAGGAGTCAGCAAGAAGGGCTAGGGAGCCCAGGACTGCTGAACACCCAGCCCCAGGATTCCAGACCAGAGCGAAGACACTGTGCATGCACGGGGTCCTGGATACTAGGGAAACAGAGTGGCAGGACTGGTGGGCGGGTGCCTGAGGCCAACGCCGGAGAACAAAGAAATGGGAGCGGCTTTTTTTTTTTTTTGGCAAGTGCTTTTTGGAAGCCTTAAAGGTACAGGGACCCCAATACTAGGGAAACAGGGCAGCAACACCGGTGAGTGGGTGCCTGAGACCGGCACCTGAGGACAAACAAAATGGTGTGGTTTTCTTTTTTTAATTATTTATTTAATTCTTTTTTTTTTCTTTTGTTGTTGCTATTGTTGTTTTGGTTTGGAGTGCTTTTTGGAAGTCTTAAAGGGGCAGGACAGGACACTTAGCCCAGAGGCAGGGAATCTGGGGATCTCTGGGCACTCTAACCCCCTGGGCAGCAGGGAGCACAGAGGCCCCTTACGGAGATAAATAGCCTCCTGGCCGCTCCCCCTCCAATGGGGCTCCACCATTTTGAAGGAGCAGCCCGAGCCAGGCCATGCCCACAGCAACAGCAGAGATAAACTTCATAGCAAACATAGCAAACAAAGGGCAGGAAGCAGAAGCCCTGTCTGCGCACAGCTGCCAAGCACAAGCCACTAGAGGTCGCTCTTCTCCCAGGAGAGAAAGGCCACAAACCAACAAGAAGGAAAGCTCTTCCAGCTGTCACTCGTACCAGCTTTGCAAACTATCTCTATCACAATGAAAAGGCAAAACTACAGGCAGACAAAGATCACAGAGACAACACCTGAGAAGGAGACAGACCAAACCAGTCTTCCTGAAAAAGAATTCAAAATAAAAATCATGAACATGCTGATGGACATGCAGAGAAAAATGCAAAAGCAATGGGATGAGATGCAGAGAAAAATGCAAGAGCAATGGGATGAAGTCCAGAGGGAGATCACAGATGTCAGGTAGGAGATCACAGAAATGAAACCAACCCTGGAAGGATTTATAAGCAGAATGGATAAGATGCAAGAGGCCATTGAAGGAATGGAAGCCAGAGAACAGGAACGTATAGGAGCTGACATAGAGAGAGATAAAAGGATCTCCAGGAACAAAACAATACTAAGAGAACTATGTGACCAATCCAAAAGGAATAATATCCGTATTATAGGGGTACCAGAAGAAGAAGAGAGAGGAAAAGGGATAGAAAGTCTCTTTGAAGAAATAATTGCTGAAAACTTCCCCAAACTGGGGGAGGAAATAATCGAACAGACCACGGAAATACACAGAACCCCCAACAGAAAGGATCCAAGGAGGACAACACCAAGACACATAATAATTAAAATGGCAAAGATCAAGGACAAGAAAAGAGTTTTAAAGGCAGCTAGAGAGAAAAAGGTCACCTATAAAGGAAAACCCATTAGGCTAACATCAGACTTCTCGACAGAAACCCTACAGGCCAGAAGAGAATAGCATGATATATTTAATGCAATGAAACAGAAGGGCCTTGAACCAAGGATACTGTATCCAGCACGACTATCATTTAAATATGACGGTGGGATTAAACAATTCCCAGACAAGCAAAAGCTGAGGGAATTTGCTTCCCACAAACCACCACTACAGGGCATCTTACAGGGACTGCTCTAGATGGGAGCACTCCTAAAAAGAGCACAGAACAAAACGCACAACATATGAAGAATGGAGGAGGAGGAATAAGAAGGGAGAGAAGAAAAGAATCTCCAGACAGTGTATATAACAGCTCAATAAGCGAGCTAAGTTAGGCAGTAAGATACTAAAGAGGCTAACCCTAAACCTTTGGTAACCATGAATTTAAAGCCTGCAATGGCAATAAGTACATATCTCTCAATAGTCACCCTAAATGTAAATGGACTTAATACACCAATCAAACGACACAGAGTAATAGAATGGATAAAAAAGCAAGACCCATCTATATGCTGCTTACAAGAAACTCACCTCAAACCCAAAGACATGCACAGACTAAAAGTCAAGGGATGGAAAAACATATTTCAGGCAAACAACAGTGAGAAGAAAGCAGGGATTGCAGTACTAATATCAGACAAAATAGACTTCAAAACAAAGAAAGTAACAAGAGATAAAGAAGGACACTACATAATGATAAAGGGCTCAGTCCAACAAGAGGATATAACCATTCTAAATATATATGCACCCAACACAGGAGCACCAGCATTTGTGAAACAAATACTAACAGAACTAAAGAGGGAAATAGACTGCAATGCATTCATTTTAGGGGACTTCAACACACCACTCACCCCAAAGGATAGATCCACCGGGCAGAAAATAAGTAAGGACACACAGGCACTGAACAACACACTAGAACAGATGGACCGAATAGACATCTATAGAACTCTACATCCAAAAGCAACAGGATATACATTCTTCTCAAGTGCACATGGAACATTCTCCAGAATAGACCACATACTAGCTCACAAAAAGAGCCTCAGTAAATTCCAAAATATTGAAATTCTACCAACCAATTTTTCAGACCACAAAGGTATAAAACTAGAAATAAATTCTACAAAGAAAACAAAAAGGCTCACAAACACATGGAGGCTTAACAACATGCTTCTAAATAATCAATGGATCAAGGACCAAATTAAAATAGAGATCAAGCAATATATGGAAACAAATGACAACAACAACACAAAGCCTCAACTTCTGTGGGACGCAGAGAAAGCAGTCCTAAGAGGAAAGTATATAGTGATCCAGGCACACTTGAAGAAGGAAGAACAATCCCAAATGAATAGTCTAACATCACAATTATCGAAACTGGGAAAAGAAGAACAAATGAGGCCTAAAGTCAGCAGAAGGAGGGACATAATAAAGATCAGAGAAGAAATAAACAAAATTGAGAAGCATAAAACAATAGCAAAAATCAATGAAACCAAGAGCTGGTTCTTTGAGAAAATAAAATAGATAAGCCTCTAGCCAAACTTATTAAGAGAAAAAGAGAATCAACACAAATCAACAGAATGAGAAATGAGAACGGAATAATCACGACAGACTCCACAGAAATACAAAGAATTATTAAAGACTACTATGAAAACCTATATGCCAACAAGCTGGAAAACCTAGAAGAAATGGACAACTTCCTAGAAAAATACAACCTCCCAAGACTGACCAAGGAAGAAACACAAAAGTTAAACAAACCAATTACTAGCAAAGAAATTGAAACGGTAATCAAAAAACTACCCAAGAACAAAACCCCGGGGCCGGACGGATTTACCTCGGAATTTTATCAGACACACAGAGAAGACATAATACCTATTGTCCTTAAAGTTTTCCAAAAAATAGAAGAGGAGGGAATACTCCCAAACTCATTCTATGAAGCCAACATCACCCTAATACCAAAACCAGGCAAAGACCCCACCAAAAAAGAAAATTACAGACCAATATCCCTGATGAATGTAGATGCAAAAATACTCAATAAAATATTAAAAACCGAATTCAAAAATATATCAAAAGGATCATACACCATGACCAAGTGGGATTCATCCCAGGGATGCAAGGATGGTACAACATTTGAAAATTCATCAACATCATCCACCACATCAACAAAAAGAAAGACAAAAACCACATGATCATCTCCATAGATGCTGGAAAAGTATTTGACAAAATTCAACATCCATTCATGATAAAAACTCTCAGCAAAAGGGAATAGAGGGCAAGTGCCTCAACATAATAAAGGCCATATATGACAAACCCACAGCCAGCATTATACTGAACGGCGAGAAGCTGAAAGCATTTCCTCTGAGATCGGGAACTAGACAGGGATGCCCACTCTCCCCACTGTTATTTAACATAGTACTGGAGGTCCTAGCCACAGCAATCAGACAAAACAAAGAAATACAAGGAATCCAGATTGGTAAAGAAGAAGTTAAACTGTCACTATTTGCAGATGATATGGTATTGTACATAAAAAACCCTAAAGACTCCACTCCAAAACTACTAGAACTAATATCGGAATACAGCAATGTTGCAAGATACAAAATTGACACACAGAAATCTGTAGCTCTCCTATACACTAACAATGAACCAATAGAAAGAGAAATTAGGAAAACAATTCCATTCACAATTGCATCAAAAAGAATAAAATACCTAGGAATAAACCTAACCAAAGAAGTGAAAGACCTATACCCTGAAAACTACAAGTCACTCTTAAGAGAAATTAAAGGGGACACTAACAAATGGAAACTCATCCCATGCTCCTGGCTAGGAAGAATTAATATCGTCAAAATGGCCATCCTGCCCAAAGCAATATACAGATTTGATGCAATCCCTCTCAAATTACCAGCAACATTCTTCAGTGAACTGGAGCAAATAATTCAAAAATTCATATGGAAACACCAAAGACCCCGAATAGCCAAAACAATCCTGAAAAAGAAGAATAAAGTAGGGGGGAATCTCACTCCCCAACTTCGAGCTCTACTACAAAGCCATAGTAATCAAGACAATTTGGTACTGGCACAAGAACAGAGCCACAGACCAGTGGAACAAATTAGAGACTCCAGAAATTAACCCAAACATATATGGTCAATTAATATTTGATAAAGGAGCCATGGACCTACAATAGTGAAATGACAGTCTCTTCAACAGATGGTGCTGGCAAAACTGGACAGCTACATGTAGGAGAATGAAACTGGACCATTGTCTAACCCCATATACAAAAGTAAACTCAAAATGGATCAAAGACCTGAATGTAAGTCATGAAACCATTAAACTCTTGGAAAAAAACATAGGCAAAAACCTCCTATACATAAACATGAGTCACCTCTTCTTGAACATATCTCCCCGGGCAAGGAAAACAACAGCAAAAATGAGCAAGTGGGACTATATTAAGCTGAAAAGCTTCTGTACAGCAAAAGACACCATTAATAGAACAAAAAGGAACCCTACAGTATGGGAGAATATATTTGAAAATGACAGATCCGATAAAGGCTTGACGTCCAGAATATATAAAGAGCTCACACGCCTCAACAAACAAAAAACAAATAACCCAATTAAAAAATGGGCAGAGGAACTGAACAGACAGTTCTCTAAAAAAGAAATACAGATGGCCAACAGACACATGAAAAGATGCTCCACATCGCTAATTATCAGAGAAATGCAAATTAAAACTACAATGAGGTATCACCTCACACCAGTAAGGATGGCTGCCATCCAAAAGACAAACAACAACAAATGTTGGCGAGGCTGTGGAGAAAGGGGAACCCTCCTACACTGCTGGTGGGAATGTAAATTAGTTCAATTATTGTGGAAAGCAGTATGGAGGTTCATCAAAATGCTCAAAACAGACCTACCATTTGACCCAGGAAGTCCACTCCTAGGAATTTACCCTAAGAACGCAGCAATCAAGTTTGAGAAAGACAGATGCACCCCTATGTTTATCGCAGCACTATTTACAATAGCCAAGAATTGGAAGCAACCTAAGTGTCCATCGGTAGATGAATGGATAAGGAAGATGTGGTACATATACACAATGGAATACTACTCAGCCATAAGAAGAGGGAAAATCCTACCATTTGCAGCAACATGGATGGAGCTGGAGGGTATTATGCTCAGTGAAATAAGCCAAGCGGAGAAAGAGAAATACCAAATGATTTCACTCATCTGAGGAGTATAAGAACAAAGGAAAAACTGAAGGAACAAAAGAGCAGTGGAATTACAGAACCCAAAAAAATGGACTAACAGGATGCCCTCACCCTACTCTGACTACACCCACGGTTCCTGTCTCATTATCATCTGCGTGGTGTCTGAGGTGAAGTTCCTGCACCTGTAAATTGGGGATAAAAGAAACCCTGAAAGATTTAATGAGGCTTAAATAAGATAGTGTGTTTAAATCATCTGATACATAGTACTTGCTAAGTCAACAAACATTAATTGAGTGCTGCATATGTGTTTGGCATTGTTTCAGGCATTAAGAACACTACATTGAATAAGAAAGATGCATTCATTGTCCTCATTAACTTCTTTTATTGTAAGGAGACAGACTCCAAATCAGGAGCTGACTCCCACATGTCCCAGGCTTCTAATAACTTCTAGCCAAAAAAAAATTTCTACATTTGTATGTCTGGATATTTCAGCTTCACCTGATAGAAACGCTAAATTATCTGTACAAGAAAATCAGTTGTGTACAGTTTCTTTCTATTTACTCTTAGTAGTTGAGAATGAAAAGTTCACCACGTGTTTCCCAAGTTCCAATTTTAGAAAGAGTACAGTTGTTAATTATAGGATGTAAAAACTTTGTTTTTTTGGCAAATAGCCAAAAAATTTTTGGCAAATAGCATGAAATTTCAGAAACTAAACTGATTATAAAATGACATTTGTATTCTCTCTAATCATGTTGTATATGTTTTGTGGTGAAAATACTCTAAAGCATCTTAGAATGAAATGGACTTCAAAACTCTAGAAATATCAACTGTTTTCTGTGAGCCCGTATTGTCCATATCAAGGTTGCTTTCTTTGCCAATAATAATAATCTTCACAAGCTATTGATTCATACAACATCTACTGATTCACAAATCATTTTGTACATTTCTGCATTATACCTCTGCTGCTAAGCAACTCAGAATAAAAATCATTTTTCATTTCTAAAGGGTTAAGAAAAAAAAAAGATCCCAGTTGGGCTGTCTGAGGGCTAAAGACCCCAGAGGAATCACTTCAAGGGTTCTGCAGGGGACAAGGGCTGGAGATGACACAAGTGCCCTAGTCCCATAAAGGTCAATAATTTCTAAGATGCATGCAATCTTCTAGCAGAAAGGACTTGGCCACGGGTGTGTTCCAGCTACCTTCCATGTGTCAAGGTCTATGAAGGGGCTGAAGAAAGAAAGAGAACAGGACCCAGAAAGTGCCCCTGGGGAGCATACAGACTAGTTTGGTAGGATGATGGAGCTCTGCAGAAAGAGAGGCAGAATGGAAGGGGCACGTGGACCAAGGTCAGAGAGACCCAAGTTTGAGTTCTGACTCTGCCAGTTACTAGTCAAGTCCTGGTGCTTCTTTGTGCCTTAGTTTCTTCAACTGTCAAATGAAGGTTAGATTACACATGGCCTGTAGGTAAGATTAAGTGAAGTGAATTTTATGCAGTGTCTGGCATGAAGAAATGCTTAGCAAGTTGTACTTCTTTTCCTCCTCAGCATAGGGAACCCTGAACTCGACTGTGAATAATGGAAACTGCCAACCGAACAAATGCTCATTTCTCATTTCTACTACACTGTTGGCAATTAAATACTTATCACGACTCGAGGACATCACTCGGCACAGCACAACATTTCTCCGAGCCGGGACTGCTGGGTTACAACTCATGTACGTTGCAAAGACTCTTGGTGTACTCTGCCCTTTCAGATACTCTGTATTCCCACTTGATACATTTTCCATTACAATCTTTGCCTTTTTAAGAGTAAAAAACAATTTCTTCTTAGTTTTAAAATGGCAAAATAGTAATTACTTGTTTTACTGTACATCTCTTTGACTACCACTAAAATTGGGTCTTTTCTGACAAATATATGGATTTTGTTATAAGAGGACTTTGAGCTGGAAATAGGGGATACAAAACCTAAAATAAAAATTCTAGATAGATTGTAGGTATCAACTATAAGTACGTAATATATACGTGCTGACAAAAATCTGAAGAGAAAGAGACTCCAAGTGTTACCAGCTTAGCTATTTTGACTTTCTATCAATTTAAATTGCCTTTATTCTGAAAGAGAGGCGAGTCATATTTGAGGCAATTTTATTATTTCAGTTTTACTTATATGTGTTTTAATCCTTTAGCATGATGACAGACTTTTTGAGTAATTTAAATAAATAGTAACAATAAAAAGACTGAACCTAAAAAAAAAAAAAAAGGAAATGAGACTTGATTTGTGATTTGGGCCACTCTGAGCAAATAATGAGGCAAAGCAGTTGGAAAGGCAGTATGATTTTTCTAAAGCCTTGGTGAGTTACCTATCACACAGATAAGTGTGAGCAAAGTGAAGAACCTGCTCAGATCTTGGGCTTCTATCTTAGCTCTGTAATCTTTGGCTTCTAACCTAGCTCTGTGATGAGACGGCATATCTTTAGAGGCTTCTCATGTGGCCTCCCTAAGAATCCCAAGAGAGGGATTTTCCATTTAGCTAATTGATGATAAAATTTAAGTCCTGACTTTCAGGCAGTTTAAAGAAAAGACAGTAGCTAATGTCATAGTAAAAGCCTGAAAAATGGAAACCATTAAGGAGATGATCATAAAACTCTTAAAAACCACTTCTAAGACCAAATAATAAAAATGTAGGCTAAAGACTTAATAGGAATCATCATGGTGATGAGGATAGAAAAGACTCTACTGCAACCAAAGAAATAATTCAATTCCCATATGCCTGTTTTAGGAGAATTGAGGCTCTAGCTTAAAGGAAATGTGAAAACTTGTTTTTTAAAAAGGTATAGTCTTGCCCTTGTACTGTTCACCATGTAAGAACTTATTCACTATGTAGGAACTTGTTCACCATGTAGGAGCTTGTCCGTTATGCTTCAGAAGATTGGAGACTGACGAGAATTAGGTTTGGGGTGGATTAATGATTGTACATTGAGCATTGAGTCCCCTACACAGAATTTTATTGTTGTTAACAACCATTTGATCAATAAATATGAGAGATGCCCTCTCAAAAAAAAAAAAGGTATAGTCTTGCTATTTTCTAGAGAATTTGCATTTGGGGGGGTTGTTCTGAGAAAATTTCCCCCAAGAAACTTTATGTTCTCTTTACCTGAGGATACAGAGCAGACAAATAAGGTCAGAATAAGAAATAGAAAAGACACTCAGAAATAAAATAGATGTCAAATGGAAATTGCATCCACGTGAAATGTTTTTCAGTCAATGTATATTCCTTATCTCTTTGATGAGGTAGTTTAGTTTGGGGCAAGAGACGGATGGGGTGTGGTAGGTTAGGAGCTAGGGGAGATTCTGGTATCCTTAGAACCATATGACTAGAGAAGGAAAAGGAAGAATATAAAATCCACTTTTTGTCCCTCCATCTGGATTTCCCTAATCAATTTCGAAACAGATCATCCTTTCCCAGGAATATGTCTCAGAAAAAACCAGACTACTGAGCCTCTTTATGAAGCCTGACTTCAGATGACATAAAGCTCTTGAGTCATAGACTTGAATTAAAACTGACTAAAGTGGATTACCTAAGGGCTAGGAATTGAAATGTTCATAAATCCAATTATTCAAATATTCTAAAAATTACTTTTAGAAAAAACTCACAAAATGTAATTACAGTACACAGGATTATTAAGGAAAAATTTTTATGAGAAGTAAATCTCAGAGTTTAGGATTAATACCTCAGGTGGATTAACACGTGGATTATGTATCGGAGAGATCTGAGGGAGAGATCCAAAAGTTCAGTTCTTTCAGTCCAAAATGATGTACGACAGTGAGCGTTCTCTGATGTTCTGGGTCTGTGAGAAGACCTCCATGCTACATGAACCACAACTGTGGAAGCCCCATATTTGTACGTAACAGTTTACTGTTCTAATCAGATACAACTTAACATAGGATTTAATTTTAACACATTTAAATTTTAATATTTTATTATATACTGAATTTTTCTGCATAATAATTAGACATAATAACTATTTTTTTCTTCTCGTTTTTGTAATTTCTTCAGCATATAAAACCAAGGTCAGTATTAATTCTATCCCTAATGCCAAGTAGTACTCAACCATCATCCTTTTTCTTCTTAATTTTCTCACTGTGTACATGCTTATTTTCTCTCAGTACCCGAGCACATGCTCCTGGCCTGAGGTTCTCTGTGCCTAAATATTTTATCCTAACATCCCTCTGTTATTTCCTCATCCTATCCACCCATACTCTAGGATCTGGGAAACTGCTTTTTGCTCCCCTTCCTGCTCCAGAGTATCTTGAGCAATGAAGGGCTAAAGGGGTGGCAGGAACTCTGGGCCACGTCATTAGACTGCAGTCTTCAACAGAAGTGCAACAGGAATGTTGCTGTGTTGTAGGGGGGCAGAGAGAGACCAGGGATGGCAAAATGGAGGTTGAAGAAGGGAAGGAAGGGGTTGGGCCTAGAAAGAACAGGCTGGGGATTCCTGGAGACCTTCGATTCCTCTGTAAATCATAGTCAAGTGTCCATGGCACCCTCGCAACAGGAGACTGAGGCAAACAAGAGGAGATCTCTTTGGGATTGTAGTGGAAAATGCCCTGTATGACACAGATCCCCTTCCAGGGTTGTTGGCCTTGTTCCCCCAGACGCTGGGAGTGCTAGTGGTCAACAGCTCTCAGCTGTCAGCCTTTTTAGAATTGCCTGGGCTGAAGAGAGCTGCCTGGCCCTGATCACAGCCCCCTCTTGTAACACCCTGTAACCAATCACTGGTCAAATATGAAGGCCTTCCCCTTTACCTCAACAAAAGGCATCTCTGAAAGCCCCTTTCAGCTTCAGAATTCACTGTGGTGACAGTGGAGGCTTTCCTTAGTCCAACTTCTCCCTCTGCTCATGGTTCTTTCCCATCCATTCCAGGTGGTGGTGCCAAGACCACTGCCTAATAGACCACACCCTCCATCTCAGTCTGCTCCCTGGGGATACTGACCTGGGGAACCAAGTGTGAGCATCTATAAAACATAGGGTTATGACACCAAAAGCACAGGCAACAGAAAAAGAAAGACAGAAAAGAAAAAATTAATGAATTGGACTTCATCAAAATTAAAAACTGTTGTGCACCAAAGGACACTATCAACAGAGTAGAAAGGCAACCCATGTATTGGGAGAAAATATTGCAAATCATGTATCTGATAAAGAATTAATATCCAGAATATATAAAGAACTTATAAATTCAACAGCAAAAAACAAACAACCCAGTTAAAAATGGGCTTAAATAAACATTCCAAAGAAGATATACAAAAGCAAATAAAAACGTAAAAAGATGCTCAACATCACTGATCATTAGAGAAATGCAAGTCAAAACCACAATGAGATATCACTTCACACCCACTGGGTGGCTATATAAAAAAATAAAAACAAAGAAACCAAAAAATAACAAGTAATTGTGAGGATGTGGAGGAACTGGAACCCTTGTGCGTTGGCGGAGATGTAAAAATGGTGCAGCCACTGTGGAAAAAGTATGGGAGTTTCCCCAAAAATTTAAGTAGAATTAATGCATGATTCAGCAATTCTAATTCTGGGTATATACCCTAAAGAATTCAAAACAGTGACTCAACATATATTTTACACCCATTTTCAGAGCAGAATTATTCACAAAAGCCAAAAGGTGGAAATAATCCAAATGCCCGTAGACAGAGCAATGGATCAAAATTTGGTATATACATACAATGGAATATTATTCAATATAAAAAGGAAGGGAATTCTTACACATGCTACAACATGGATGAACATTATGTCAAGTGAAATAAGCCAGTCACAGAAGGACCAGTATTGTATGATGCCACTTACATACCTAGAATAGTCAAATTCATAGAGACAGAAAATAGAATGGTGGTTGCCAGAGGCTGTGGGGAGGGAGGAATGGGAACTTAGTGTTAAGTGCGTACAGAGGTTCATTTTGGGATAATGAAAATATTCTGGAGGCACAATAATGTGAGTGTACTTAATGTCACTGAGCTGTATGCTTGAAAATGGTTAAAAAGATCAATTTAATGTTATATACATAATTTTACCACAATAAGAAATTAATTAAGAAAATACAGGTATAGGATCAGATGTGCTCTCATTCCTCTACCTCCATTACATTAAGTTGCCTTTGCAGGCAAGTTTGGGTTGGTGTGACTTCTGGGGCTAGATTATAAAGCAGTTCTCATTTTTGGCTGCATATTAGAGTAACTTTGGGAGCTTTAAAAAATTATGCTTTGGTTCTACCTGTAGTGATTTATATGTACTTGTCTAGGGATCTAGGCTTTGGTATTTTTAAGAGCTCCTGGTGATTCCAATATGCAAACACAGCTGAGATTTACTGATCTAGAAGAACCCCAGCCCACACCTTCCCCATCTACTTGCTATTGCCCCTGAGGGTTTGGCCACTTGCTTATCTTTCCAACGCACCCCCTCTGACTACATACCTAAGCTACAGATGAACCAAATGACTTGTCCTTTATTATTCTGTCCTGTCAAACCCTGTCTGCTTCTGTCATGTTCTGACCTTCGCTCATGTTTCCTCCAACAAGATTGCCCTCCTCTGATTGATTCCACCCCTAGTGGACCCTTCTTTAGAAAACTTGCCCTCAGCTTCCCTCACTAGGCTGTGACAAGTGCCTTCCTCTCAACGCCAGAAACACTTCATATGCAAGCCTCTGTATTGCTGGATTTATCACAGTGCTGGGATCCAGTCTTTTTTCCTATGTTCCCAGGTGTGAAGCTAGGCACTAAGGAAGTTACCAATAGATAGTAGTTGAACAAATAGTTTTCTTTAGTAAGAGATAATTCATTCCACAATTAAATAGCAATGTTTAAAGTAAATGCACTGGGAAGAATTAGCATACTGGTATAAATAAGGCAGTTTATTTTCAACATAAGTTGGACCATTATGTTGTGGCTGGGATTGTGTTAATGCTCTACTTTGAGTTTCTTATTGAATTTCTGTGACAACTCTAAGACATATTATCATATCTGTGTTATAAATGAGGAAATAATTTCAGACAAGTTTAGAACTTGCCCAGGATCCCAGCTAGCACAACACAGTGGGGAGTTTCAGGTGTTATATAAGTGATGATTCCAGATCCTTACTGATTTGGAGAAAGGGACAGAGCAAAAATGTAATTCACTGGGAATCTAAAGGGAGGAGAGAGGCTATTACTGGTAGGAAAAAGGAACAAAAAAAGATGAGATCAGAGACAGAAAAGCAAACTTTGAAATCTTACCTATTTTGTAGCTTAACTGTGAGTAGGTATTTACATCACAGGCACAAGGCTAGAAGGTGGGCACTCTGACGCCCTTGTTCCTCAGATACATTCAATTAAATTCAGCCCAACCATATTTATTGAGGATCTATTGTGTGCCAGAGACAGTGCAAAATGTCTGAACACACAGACCATACTAGATCTTTGCCCACATAGAATTTCCACTCTAGTGGGGTTGAGATGTACCCTATCAACAGACACTCCAAGTACAGTGATATGTGTTCTTATAATCAAGGTATCTATCAACACCTATAGAAGTAGACAGGGACCAAGTTTTCCAGAGAAGCCAAAGAGGGTTTTACAATGGCACTGATGTTGGAACTTGGATTTAATGTGTGAAAAGGGGATGGCCACATGGAAAAAGGAAAAGTTCAGCAGGTGGAAAGGCCGACTCAAAGGACTTATGTAGGTCGGGAACAGGCCAGGGAGTCAGAGTGGTGGCAGGGAACAGTGGGGTGGGAATGGGAACAGATTGTGAGGGGCCTTCTATGCCATCCTGGAGTTCTGACCTTAACCCTATGAATGTAAAAGCAAGAGAGTGTATTTAAACATAATTAAATGTGTATTTTAGAAAAAAATATTTTGATGGCAACATGAAGGTTTAAATGCAGAATAGTTAGAACTCTTACAAAATGGAATGAGAGTCAGGGGGTACATCTGTACTATATTTTTATATATGTATGATTATGTGTATATGGGAAAAAGAATCTATAGGACTTGGCAGGCAGTTTTTTAAAAAGAGTGAGAAAAAGGGAAAAGTCAAGAGTCCCAGGTATCTAGTTTAAGCAACTAACTTGATTAAATGAAATACTGGAAACGTAGGAGCAGTTTGCATTCAGATTTGGTCCGGTGGAATGTGAAGTACCCAGGACACATTGAGGTGGGGGCAGAAATAGTATTGGAGGCATGAAGATGTAATCCAAGGTGTCAGGTTAGGAAGGTAGCAGCATAAAAATATTAATTAAAAAAATGAATGCCAGACTATCAGACAAGATTAATGTATATCTGGAAATAGATATGGGCTTTTTTGCTGAAGAGACCCAAGCGTCCTAACTTGGCCACTTAGCACTGTGATCTTAGGGATATGACCTAGCCTCTCTGAAACACACAAGTAAAATGGAAACAATATTAACCTGTCCTGCACAGCTTTATTCAGATTAGCAATAATATTTGCAGACTCCTAACAATGCACTGAGTTGGTATGTGATAGTTTTTATTAAAGCTCATGGATGGAAAGAGCTGGATTAAAGTTAGGAGAGGGAACTGGCCTTTCTGTGTTCAAAATAGAGAAAAGGGGGCCAGTGAAGAGACTATTTGCCTAAGTGGCTTGGGTAAAACAAGGTGGACTTAAATCCATAGAGAAATGGATCTTTAAGCCCCTGTTCAGGTCCCAGAAGTAGGTGTTGAGGGCAGGAAAAAGACCATGACCATCTTTTCCGTTTGATGCCCTCTAGTCACCATCAAGGGATTAAAATCTTGTGTCGTTAGGGTTGGTCTTCAGGTTAACCCTGTCTGTGCCCCTTTCCCACCCATCTGCAAAAAAACAAAGCAGAAACGAGGGAGAAAAGAAAGGAGGCACCTATAGGTGGACAGAAGGGCTGTCACCAACTGTGTATTCATGTTTGGATTTTCTTTCAGAGTACAACCGTTCTGTCATTTTTTAAAGGAGAAAAAAATGGAATGAAATTCATTAGTTCCAAATTAAAATCAGTTGATTAATTTACAAGTAAAAATTATTAAAAATGAAGTTCTTTCCTATTTTGATAAGAGGAAGGAATGAAAATAAGGGAAATTTAAATAGGGAAAAGGGAAGGATGTTAAAAAAGCAAATTTGGAAAAACTTGAAGAGTGAAGAGCAGGGACATAGAAAACACACTTCAGATTTTGCTTAGAGTTAGTTTCCAATACTTGACAGACATTAGCTACATATAAGATTTTTGTTGTATGCAACTGCCAACAATGGCAGCTGTGAATCTAGAAAATTTTAACTGTTGTTGTTATAAGGTTGTCGACTATGTTCCAAAGGAGCTTTATTCACTGAGAATTTACACTATCCTAGCACTCTCTACTTTTCTGAATGCCTAGCTCCCCAAAGATCAATATTCAGTACAACTCAACATGCACTGATGTATCATATGCCGTATGTCAGGGAGTAAGACAAATAGAAGCAGTCTGTCCTCAAGGAGCTTCCAGGGTGGAGAGAAGTGCAGGTAGCAGCCATGGAGGTGGAAACAGAAGGTGAGGGTTGAGGACGCAGATGAACAATGACCATGTAAACAGACATTTATTAATTCCCTGACATGACTGGGGCCTTGACCCATTTGCAACCATTATGTAATCACTGAAACAAGGCCAGCTAAATTATTCAAAAATCTCCAAATGCCAACTCCATTTAATTTTAAATAACAAGCATCCCTGAGAGAGATGATTTTCAGAACGATGACTAAGGAAAAATATTTTTCCATCAGGGTTTCTGCACAGGAAAAAATTCATTGCTTCCATCCCCACATCCCACACCCCATATTCCACACCCTTTGGTGTAAAAATATTTGTATTTAAATAATTTTAAATGTCATGCATTTATAATTAAAAGCAATTCTGTGTTCCAAGGAATAAAAATTACTTACTTTAAATCAATGGGAAAAACTAAATTTTCCTCAAAGGAAAATTTCATGAGATTCAAAGGTAGTTTAAATCAAGCTAATGAGATCTAAGCCCTCCAATTGCATATGGTCTCTGGTGTGACCATTGATATAAGTAACTGTCCACCTCCAGTGGCAGGAGCATATAGGACATTCCAACAAGAACCGTTCATTTCTCTCAAAGGTCTTCCCTTTCTCTTTCTCCCTTTTAAGTACCCAAGGACTGGATATGCACAAAATGTTTTCTTTTCCTTCAAAACTGCACTCCTCTACCCCTTACACCTGTTTGGTGGGATCCTTCTAATTGAACAGACCCTGATGCCTGCTCAGCATCCTTCTGTAAGAGAGCAGCCTCTCTTCTGATTCTTGGCCACAGCCAGGGCACTGCCCTGGCTGGTTAACCAGGTCATGGGCTGGCAGGTGGGTCAGTCCAAGAAAGTTGGGTTCCTGATGACTCTGGGTCACTCCCTGGGTCCATTCTGCCCCTGGTGGCTAACTTTATGTCAAATTATCTAGGCTATGATGCCCAGTTGTTTGGTCAAATACCAGTCTAGAAGTTTAGGTGAAGGTATTTTTTTAGATGTAATTAACATTTAGATCAGTAGATTTGGGGTAAAGCAGATTACCCTTCCAATGCGGGTGGCCTCATCCAATCAGTTGAAGGCCTCAAGGGCAGACAGATTTCCTCAGAAAGAGTTCTCGAGAATACAACATACAGACACTGCCTGAGTTTCCAGCCTGTTCCCTCCAAAACTCAGACTCAGGACTGAAACATCAACTCTTATGGAATTTCCAGACTGCTGGCTTTCCCTACAAATTGCCTCACAATCACATGAACAAATTCCTTAAATAAATCTCTTATCTCTCTCTCTGTTTCTCCTCCCCTTCCTTCCTCCCTCCCCCTGCCTTCCTTCCCTCTTCTCTCTCATATTGATTCTTTCTCTGGAAAACCTGATTAATACACTACCTAAGTCATATTTTCACCCTCAAAATACCCAGAGTTTTATTTGTCTGTGTTTTTCTTTAAGCCAGCTTGAATTGTGTTTCTAACTCCTATAACTAAAAGTCTTAAACATTCCTAGATATAAGTGGACAGAATCCCCTGTAGGTTAATGAATGATTCTTACAGAAGTATGCCTTACTAGTTACTGTCGACAAACTACTTAAGGGCTGGGGTTGTGTCTGATGCTTTATTCTACTACCATTGCTTAGAATTCTTGGCACATAGTCAGGTTAATAAATGTTGGTTGAAGTGAATTATTACAGAAGGAGGTGACCTGGAGTGGTCAGCTCCTGGAATTATCCTAGTAGCTGGAGATACAGATCCTTAGACATTTAAGAAGCCCAAGAAACCACAGGTTTTTATCTTTTGAATAAGTACCTTAACAAGTAGCTTTAGCAATTACTATTTTCATGGAATTGTTTAGAAATTGTTGTATGTATTTTTATTTACATCCTTACATATATATGTCTATTATCAATACCCACAAATACTAGATATTTGGATTAGACTGTACACAAACTTCTTAGCCCCAACAAGCCAGCACCCCTTCAGGGAGACTCCAGTCAAGACCAGGACAGCTCCATCATTGCTACATTGTTATATTAGCTTCCTTGGCCTGTTTTAACAAATTACCACAGACTAAGTAGCTTAAACAACAGAAATCTATTGTCTCACAATTCTGGTGACTGGAAGTCTGAGATCAAGGGATTGGCAGGCCTTTAATCCTCTGAAGGCAATAGGGAAAGATCATTCCAGCCTTTCTCCTACTTTCTAATATTTCGTGGGCTTGTGGCAGCATAACTCCAATCTTCACATGTTTTTATTCTTGTGTGTCTATCTGTGTTCAAATTTTCCCTTGTTATAAGGACCCCAGTCTTATTGGATTAGAGGCCCACCCTACTCCAGTATGACCTCATCTTAACCAATGGTATCTGCAAGGACCCACTTTCCAAATAAGATCATATTCTGAGATACTGGGAGTTAGGACTTCAACATACGAATTTGGGAGGATACAGTTCAGCACATAACAATTGTTTATATTTCCTCATTCTTGAGCACCTCAGTCCTGAGCAGCCTTCACAGAAAGTCGCTAGAGCTGTGGGTGACAGGAGGGCAGGAATGCTAGCTGCCAGAGCTGGGAACCCAGTGCTTAGGTTCTAGCCACGTGGTGGCTCCATGATTGCTACTACACAGTCCTACACCAAATAAATAATTTATGTTCCAAAAGTACCAGACTTAAAACTAATGCTGATAATCCCACCCTTGTAGCCTCTTTTAGAAAATCTCCTTTCCTTCTCCAATAATCTTCTCATTGTTTTTTAGCCATTTCTTCCTACTCCTTGAAAAGAATAATCAAGAAACAAGAATTAGAAACCTCATAAAAAGAAAATAATGAGAGGAAGGGCAAGAGAGGATGTTTTTAAAATAATCCTACTAAAGATGGCAACTGTATTGTTTTCTGTGACATATGGAGCTAAGGTTGGAAACCTTTGAAAAGTAATTTTCTAAGGTTCTAGATGCTTTGTCCCACTTGGACCAGCTAGAGGTGTAAGAGGTGACACACAACAGCAGCAGGGATGGTGTGAAGAAAACTTTGTGCCACAGAAAACTTTCCATGTTGGTGTAGGAAGGGGCCGTAGATATTCTTGCCAAAGGCAGTTCTCCCTGGTGACTGGGGAGGAGGAATGGGACTGGGATTAGGAAGGTGGGGTGGTTTTAAGGAGGCTGGTGAATTTGTGGAGACAGCTTGCCTAAGGAACACTGAAAATAGGCCCACATGCCATATCTGTCATGCTTGCTATAGGTCACAGACACCTACTCTTGGAAAGCTTCCAGTTCAGTCCCTGATGCATAAAGAGCTGTGAACACCTGGCTTATATCAGTTGGATAATTTTACATAACTCCTACACAGCCAAGAAAATCAGCACCAGATTAGAGACCCAGCACCTAACAAAAGACACAAGATCTCAGAGTAAGAACTCAAGTTAAAAATGTTAAATACACTAGCGATGTTTATGCTATTCCTATTTACTGATTTTTAACATATTACTAATAAAGAAGTAGCAAATATGGAAAAATATGAACAACTGTAGGCCAAGAAGCATACATCTTTTTTCTAGAACTCATCTGAAACTATAGACATTTCAAGAGCTTTACCTGTGACATTCTCCTGGGCCTGCTATCTATCCAGGCAAAAATAAAAGTTTCACCCAAGTGTATCTGTTTTTTGTCCACTTGATGCCAAGTTGTAATGCAACAGGAGACAGCTTTCTCACCACATGTTTTAATCTTACAATGCAAGATATTTGGCTTTATAAAAACCCAACCTACCTTTTGTGGATTCCCTCTCTCCTATTCCTTGATTTTTTTACCCTGTGTTTATAGATGGAGAAACCAATAACTTTTGTGGTAGTTCATCTTTACTAATATCAAAATAATGGAGAAAAGATTCATTACAGCACAGTTGTAAAGGAAATACATCTAATTTTACTGTGAAAATTAAATCTGCTTAAAATTGGCACAAATCCTCACCTACAGTTGGTATTCAATAAATGATGGTTGAAATAAATTGTAGAAGGAGGGGACCTGGAGTGTTACCACCAAAAAACAAACACACACAAAAAGCCCTCACAATTTGTAGTGTTTTCTTATTCCTTAGGGGCAAAATACAAGTCAAGATAATACATAAATACTGAATAAGGCTGTGTCCTTAAGATTCAGATCAAGGTATATTGATTCCTAGTTACTCTTAAGATATGGGATTTGGTCAGAAGGTTGTTTGGTAAGGTCAGTGTTGTAGGCAAACTACAATTTGCTGGCAGCAAAGTATTTTGAGCCCGTGTGGCAACATGGTAAAGTGAATCTGGGTAACTATGCCTCAAATTAAAATAGTTGTTCTCTTAGCTAGTAGGCAAAGTGAGTTCTTTAATTTAAGAACTGCAGTAAAAAAAATATGTTAAATTCTGCTAAAATGTATTTTCACAGTGTATCAAAGTGGGTTGTAAAGTTTGGGAGAAGAAAGCAAAACATGGCTTGATGCTATTACAAGTAGAAGGCCAGCAGTGCCAGGAGTGAGAACAATGAATGAAACAATAACATTGTTCAGGACACACTCTTGAATCTATTAAGACATTCTGTAGAAAACATATATTATAAGTTACAGTTTAAAGTAATACTTATAATACTGGCTTGCTTGGAATGAAATCAATTCCCTAAAAACACTTGTAAGCATCTTTTAATAACTTCCACAAATAGAGTAATTTCGAGAGTAAATATCTGGGTCCTAGAGAAAGCCTCATTTTCCTCACTATCTGAGTTTTCTCTTCCCCCTCACTGAAATTCCTCATCTCAGCTTAAAGCAATGATTTTTCAACCAAAGGAGATTTTGTCCCCCAGGAGACTTTTAGCAATGTTTGGAAACATTTTTGTTGGGGGAGGTAAGAGGAGAGAGGAGGTGCTACTGGCATTTGGAGGGTGGGGCCGGGGTGCTACTAAACACTCAACAACACACAGAACAGCCTCACAACAAAGAATCATCCAGCCCCAAATACCGATACTTCAGAGACAGAGATACATGACCTGGGCATAAATGGAGCGGGCAACGTGGGGGTGGGGGTGGGAAGGTGAAGGTGTGTGTATGTGGCAATATTGGCACACAACAAGTAGAATATATCTGTACTTGAACTCTAAAGGCCCTTTGAAACCCACATAAACCTTACAGATAGCAGTGCCAGTAAGGGGATTCTACTTTCAGACTAGATGTGAGGCAAGCTCAGAAAGGACTTTTTTTTATTCTCCGCTCCACCCCAACTCCTCAAGTTTTAAAGGGAGCATTGTAAACAATCAGATGGATTGTTGATTTTACTTTAAGGTAGTAGAATTACGGCTGGGCCTTAGTCTGAGATTCTAGACTACTGTATGGGTGCCTCCATGAGTTTTTTTCCTTCTGCCCTGACAGTTTTACTGTATATTTTAACAATGACTGTGATGTAGGCATTTGTTAGGCCATCCCTTTTAGTTGGATGTTGGTTTTTCCTTCTCAACCTACAAGCCCTTGTGCAGGACAGCAGGAAATTTTCAGATAATGTGTTTCCCTTCCAGAGGGTTGTTTGTGGATAGTAACAGAGTCTTTAGCATTCACAAAATTTAGACGGCTTCAGCATAATTTTATATGACCACTTATGACAAGTACCTTTTCTCTCTTGAAAACCATATAGCACACTTCTCTTTCCCTGTCCAGCCCCCTATCTTGCTGGCTAAACTTCTGAAATGGCTGTTCTTTACCACAGTCTTCTTGAGGGAAGTTGCAGTGACCTTTTATGAATAGTGACCATCCACGGTAAACCCACTTGAGGAGTTGTGGCTCAACTAAAACTTCAACCAGCATCAGAGGTTTTCTAAATACAACTGATGGCACTAGAAATGTCAGTCATGTTGGTAGATACCAAATAAGAAATTTTAAGCCAATAAAGGGCCATTTAGCAAAACTACCTACCAACATCCTTCAAACAAACAAAAACACAAAAGAAAAAAATGACTCATAATTAATCTGTTCAAATAACAGAATACATTTTAACAGTAATAATCACAGAATGCTAAGCTAGATGGGACGTTCTGTACTGCTTAGAGGGGCTACATGGCATCCTAGTGCTGGCTGCTTGCTTTTTTTCTCTCTTGATTTATTTTGGTGATGAGGAAATGAAGGCTCAGGGAGGGAAAGTGACTTGACCAAACTCATACAGGAAACTGGGCAAAGTCTGAATTGGAAACACAGCATGCACCTTTGTCCACGGATAAAAAAGCCTGAAAACATGAAAGACTGATATTATATGCATGCTTTTCCCCTTTCTTCCTGCCCTTATCTTTTAACCTAAATTTCCCAATTCCTTTTACAAACTCTTTTGGAAATTAGAAAATCTATTTTTAATGTAAATAATGCATTTTTTAAAAAAGTTGTAAGTATCCACAATATTTTTATGCTTAGTGACTTCATGCCAACTATATATATTCAAGGTTGGGTGAGTATATTTGAACCTAAAACTGTCATTTGTATATTCATATACATTGATATGCCAAATATATATATTGCAAAGCTTATTGATTTCTTCAATATTCAGAAAAGTATTAACTAAACACAAAATATTTATGTAAAGCCTTTTCAGATGGCAATGCTTGTTTCTGATTTGCTGGAATTTGTAGCAAGTTTTATTTATTCAATAAATATTTATTGAATACCTACTATATGTCAGACCCTATGCTAATAGCTGTTGGATAAATCTCTTTTACAGAGATCAAGTCTGTTGGCTAACAGATAATTCAGAGTGCCTGCTATGTGTTCACAGCTGCTAGGAGCTCTGGATGCAGTGGTGGACAAGACAATGTCCTGGCTCCGGGAGCTTTCACAAACACATAAATAGAGTAAACAAGGTAGTCATGATGTATGTTATGAAGAAGATATTTGGGTGTAATGTGTGGGAGATAGTGATAGGGAGGGTAGGACTGCTTTAGCTGCAATGTTCATGGAGGGCCTTTCTGAAGAGGTTATTTGGCTTAAAACCTGAATGTCAGAAGGAGACATCTTTGTGAAGATAAAACCTCAAACAGAAGGAATGGCAATAGGGAAAGGCCCAAGAGGAGAACAAGCTTGTGCATTTAAAGGGGAACAATGACAGAAGATAGTGGCAGAATACAGAGAAGGAAGAGGAGAAAGCAGAGGCCAGTAGGGCAGCCTTCCAGGCCTCATACAGAGTTTAGATTTGATTCTCATTGCAAGGAAAGGTCTTCGGTGAGTTCTGAGTAAAGAAGTGATATTGTCTGGTTTACATTTGATAAACACCCCTCTGGCTTCTCTATTAACAGTAGATTTGGGGGAGTCAAGAGTAGAGACAGAGAGGCCAGTCAGGTGCTGCTGAGAACACAGCTAGAAGCTGCCACATCGGGATGATAGTGAGGGAGAGGCACTAAAAAGTCTAAATGAGAGAATACCTCCTGACAGGGGACAAAATATTTTAAAGAGTTGGTGGGAGGTTCTGCTTTCCCATTACATAGCTACTCTATTCTTTCAGCCTTGTCTTATCAAGTATGGCTGAGATTGCTAAATATCTGTATTTTTACTGTTCTATTTTTGTAATAGAACTCACTGAGTTCTAGCTAGACACAGGGCCATTAGTTATGAACTACATTTCCCAGCTTCCCTTGCTACTAGGAAGACCACTGGGAAATAAAGTAATGTGTGCACCATCTAGATTAACTCCTTAAAGTCGCAGCCTCTTGGTAAGACTTCACTCTTCCCTTGGGCCAAAATTCAGACATGAATCAACCCAGCTTTGACCCCAGGGCATGAGAACATTACCGTGGGATACGGTGAAGCAACAAGACAGGGGGATATACGTCCCTGAGTGACCTCATGGGACAGCCCTCTGGCTGACCTCAACACTCCCCTTCAATCTATATTCCATGAGAAAAATTAACTTCCCCCTTTTTAGAGCTATGCTGTATTTTAGGGTCTTCTGGTTGTAACTACTTATTAGGTGCCCTAAGCTATTTAAGGAGTTTTGTGGAAACCAAAGAAAGCATTTACAGCAGAGAAGTTAGGGCATGGCAGATGTTTTGGGGGCTGCTCAGGGGCTTTAAAATACAAGCAAACATTTCCTCTTCGGTGCACTTTTGTCTGAAATGGGAAGCATAGCCAACTGAGAGAAAAACTATTTTGATACTAATCTATTCCAAAGCCCTAGGGCCATACCCAAGCCTTGGGAGAGTTATGACCCCCAGCTAGGATTCAGAGCAAGCAATAAAGGACCATTTATGAATGCAGGAATGCTGTATGACATTAAGTCAACATAACATTGTGATATGCTGATAAGAAACTAAAAGGTAACATAGATTTGTTTTCTTTACCAGTTATTTTAGAGAAACCTTACATTTTGAATGAATTACTCTTAATGAAGAAGTATAAATAAATAAATATATTATGTATATGGAAAATATATGACGCTCTAAATAAATTGAGAACTTTTACACACAAGCCTTTTTACTCCATCTGTACTGGGTGGCTATAGCCAACTACTCTCATCCAGTTGCAGTGTACTGGAGCCCTACTAGTTAAAAAAAAATGCCTATCTCAGGGTTATGAAGGGTAACACACATGAAACAAAATGAATTAAGTAATGCTGAATATTACAGTATGGGGGAAACATGACCTCCCTTACAGGTTTTTTTTGAGGTTAAAAAAAGAGAATGTATTTAAAGCAACCAAAAAAAAGTGTTATTGTTATTGTTGTTTCTCCTTTTCCTATACTCACTCAATTATTTGGCTTTCAAATTCCAAATAACTCTGATATCTGCCATGAATCCCTGAAAGAATGACCAAATGATCGTTCCCAGTAAACTGATAACTTGGCTTTTCTATATCACTCCATACAGGGGTGGGGGTGAAGAACAAGAGGAAAGGGAAACTAACATTTATGGAGCACCTGCTATGTGTATACCTTAGACTGGTCATTTCCTTTGATCTTCATAATTTAATATGGTGATATCATCATTCCTATTTTAATGATAAGCCTAGGCTTGCTTGACAGAAGTTAAATTCTTTACTCGGTTACAGAACTAATAAGTGGTTGTTAAGCATTGAGCCAAAATTCAAACCCAGGGTTGTGTGACTCCAAAGCCCACCTTTTTGCCTGTGCCTCTCTGTGGAGAGCTTGGTACACAGAACGCAGGGTTATAGGCAACACTCCTGAGCGCAGTAGTGGACCCCAAAACCACGTTCCACTTCCAACTTTCCTTTTTAATCCAAGGCAGAATTAATCATTCTCTCCCCTGTAATCCTATTTACCATCTTGTATACATTTCTCATGTAGAGTAATTAATGGTTTCAGGCCTTCTCATGGTTGCCTCCATTAGACTAACAGCTTTTCTTGAGCAAACATTTTAGCATCTGTATATTCTTTGTGCATTACCTGCAGGTAGTAGGCATTCCATAAATACTTACTGAATCATCTGAAAATTCCCTAACAGCCGTAATGGGTCACAGTCCAGTTGCTGATGACCATTTCCAGATCTATCTTTGAGCTCTCTTCAGTCTCCAGGCCCCGAAGCCTTCTGAGGTCTTCATGAGCAGCCACTATCACTTCACATGTGTGAAGACATGTGAAGCACAGCAGGTTGGAACAGTCACACATTAATACTATGACCAAAGACTTTTTGAGATTATACTTTATGTAACTGCAGAAACCTTTCTTAAAAAATAAGAAAACATCTCTTCCATTCTGCCTGGGCTGGAGTGCATTAAAAGATTCTAAAGGGCAGCAAGTGTGTAAGCACACACACACAGTGTAAGCTAGCATTATCCCTACAATATCAGGAACCTCCTGAACTATAATCTCACTGCATGGAGGGTAATCACAATAGTAAACATAAGAGGAGCTTTCACAGCAAATTCTTTAAGCGTATTCATAGCTATCAGCAATGAAACTAGAATCAGTTAGGCAAACCTGGTTTGAACTGTGTATGATCTTTACTGTAATTAGATTCTTTATTGTACAATTTGTGCTACTACTGGGGAAAGGTCATTAAGAGGCACACTCTCCTATAGGTAATCACACCCTGGACCCTGTAAATATGAGACAACTGGCAAAGAAAATACACAGTTTCTTCCCCTGTTTGGTAATATAAAAGGAACAAATAGTGCCTGAATCCTACTCATTTCTATTTTTTGTTAAAATGTTCTCAGTATAATCTTGCTGAGCCCATAAGGGCATGTAACAGAATTATTCCTATCCATTTGACAGCACTAGGCAGAAAGGTGAAAAGCGAGTCTCATTTCTGCCAAACTCTGTGTTGTGACTGTTGTTTCACAATCCAGACTGTTGTATAGTGTGGCGACAGTGTGAAGAACTGTGAAGAGTCTAATATTGTACTCTACTTGCAAGCTGACAAGTTAGCCTGCCATAGTTTCATATATATTCTGGTAAGAAAAAAGAAATCATACACAAAGGACAGTTTATTATTCACAGCAATAGTAGGTAAACCAACCAGGCTGGCCTGGGGTTGCCATTAGGAGAAAGGTAAGTTTCCTATCTAGGAATGGTCAGAGTAGACTCCTAAATTTTCTAATTTTCTGGAGTCAGTAAAAAATATAACAAAGCTCTTCAAAGATAATATTGTCCAGAGCTATGAGAATAGCCTTGAGTTCTGCCCACTAAGTGGTGCAACTTCAATTATTTTTGCTTTGCATCACTGGCCCTGAAGATGAACAGCCATAGCAGCCCAGTGAATACCACCAGGTTTCAGCTTAGCAGAATAATCAGTCTTAGGAATTTAGGAAAACTACTGTGAACTGAGGGCCCTGTAGATCCACTGACTTTGCTTCATTTGGCATGGTGGCAGATAAGAGTTTCCCCCTAAGAAATAGGTACCACTTTTACATGTAAAGCCTAGATGTTGCTGAGGCCAAGCTGGTTGTGTTCTTGAATATACCATTTTCATTTGACAAGTAAAGCTTGTTGGGACCATCCCCCTTTGTTATTCATTGAATCTGAGTTGACTCACCCCAAAATAAGAATATCATGTCGGAGAGTCACAAGGCTTCTATGGGTCAGGCATTCAGTTTTGGTAAGAGCACTGTAGCAAGCTAATAGCTACTTTTCAAAAGGAGTGTCGGTAGTTGCATCAAGGAGGCAGTGACTCTAAAGCCCCAAGGATGCATCTCTGGGTAGAGGCTGCCTCCCTCCGCTAGAGGCTCCAAGCAACAAAATCATCAGTCACAGAGACTTGTAGCTCAGAGGGGTCGTTAGAGTTACGGGTCACCAAATTAGAGAGTATGTTTAAAACTTTACAGAAAGCTTCCAGTGCATGCAGCCTGTTGGTTTGGGTCCCTCTCAAAGGATGCTGATTTTCAAGTTAATCCTTATAAAGAACCAACTAGAATCCCCAAGTGAGGCACATGTTGTCTCCAATACACAGTGTCCAACGGGCCGTCTTTGAGGGGGTCAAAGAAACAGCACTTTTTCCTTGACTGCCAGAGAAATTCAGGTTTATGAATCCACCCACATAATTTCAAGAAACTTCACTTGGTCAGTAGCCCCCTGAATTTTTTCAGGGCTTATAAGCCACCTCTGATAATAGCTGTGTGATAATACTGCAGTCAGAGTGGTTGAACTGAGTCTCTACTTAGTGGGCAGAACTTGCCAATCAACAGGACACTACCTATATAATGAAAACTTTGGACATCAGAGGGTAGAGGTACTCACTAAATGCTGACACACATACTAGCAACTAATTCAGTTGTTGCTCCCAGACACCGGCTGTGCCAGCCATTGTGACTGTAGCTGAGTCCATTTCACAGGCTGACGGCAGGCACACCATACCATGGGCACTTGAAGATCCAGATCAGTATCATTGGCATGGCAAGGCCTCCAGTATGTTTCTAGTGCTCCCCTATGTGTACCTAAATTCTCTAGGCATCACTAAAAATGCTTATACAGCCTATCAGCATTATCTACATTTGGCTCTTTTCAGCTGGGGAGAATCCTCCCTGGCACATAGGGGACAGGGAAGTATAAGTATCATTCTTATTGACGTTAATGTGTAAAGCAGCAAAACAGTGCATTGAATTGGTTCCAAAGCACCACCCACAAAATCAGGCTGCCTTCCTTTCCCCTGCAAGCCCTGCCCAAAGCCCGCTGGTTGAATCTGCTTGCCTGCCTCTTCTTTCCACACATCCAGGTGAGTTCGTGATTTGACTCCTGCATCCAACAGAGCCATAAAAGTTTTGATTCACTCCAGGATTTCCCAGCTTACTGGGATGGATGTGTAGGGCTTCCAGTCCTCCTTGGGTATAGGGAAATCTTGGCCCCCACTTCAATTGTTTCTTCTTAATGTGGCTGAGGTTAGAGTGGGTAGAGAGAGAGACCCTTTTCCCCTTGCCGTTCATCAACACTGAAAGCCCATCCAGAGCTGTAAGAGCCTGGATCCTGGTCACTGCTTTGTATGTGCTTCACCACAGAAGTTTGGCTATCAGAAAAGTCTCCCCAAGAAGGCCAATGCTGCCTTATAACAGTCAGGATCCACTGCAAATATACTCTGAGATCTTTTAATGTCACCTCCAAGTGGATCTGAAGTTAGCAATATAGATTTCAGGAGGATTTGAACTATAAAAAAAACTCCAGGTTTTGCCATTCTTCCTTAATAAGCATTACACACACACACACACACCCCTCGTCCTGAAGAACCAGTCACAGCTCCCATGACTTGTCTGGTTTTGGCACATAGTGGTGGCACTTACTTCCTTTCAGGCTCAGTGTGGATGTGTGTCTCTATAACTTGTCTGAGTAAGAGTAGGACCTTCTGCCCCGCCAGGATGAATCTTAGTACTGGCTGTTACAATGGCGCAGATTTGAGGTTGACCCCTCAGTTGGTGAGGAAGTTCCCCCACTCTGAGGAGAGTTAGCAACTAGCAGGGCACTGGTCAGGCAACTCTCTGAAACTACTGTCTGATACCCTGCCTGCTACCACCTTCCCAATTCCCTGTCATTAACAAGCAATAAAGTAAAAACAAACAAACTAAAACCCATTTATTTCCCAGCTGGCCATAAAATTTAGTCAGTTCACCACTGTTTCCCATGGACTTCCCTCAAATCCTGTTAACTGGCCTATGAGGCACTTACCCTTCCTCTTCCAGAATGTATGACTTTGTCAGCATCCTGCCTCCACTGCCCAAACTGTCAAGAACTGTAAAGTCCTGGCATTTACCCTACTTGCAAACCAATAAATCAACATGCCATAGTTTCACCGATGCTAGTAGAAACCCTGAGATTTCTCGGTCAGAAATGAAGAAGTGTATTATTCACAGCAATGGCAACAGCCAGAGCACTGGCATTTTCACACCAGTATCTCAAGCTTCAGCTCCCACAAGGTGACAAGAATAAGATCAGGAGACATCTGCCCAGGCAGCAGGTTGTGTTACAGAAGAGCCCTGAGCTCAGGCAACCAGAATCTTTTTATAATGGTTAATGTGTATGCCTGCCCCTTGCTCCAGAGAAAGACACTACCTCTCACTTTCAAGGCTCTTCCCTATAAAAACATCCTTTTAAAGGAACAAAGGGCACATCAGTGCTTCACTCACAAGGTCTGCAGAAATATGAGAGACCCGTGAACTGTCTCCATTGGCATAGAGAAATACCCAGCAACAAACTATACAGCAATGGCATTCAAACACACAGTGATTAGGAACTGAGTCCACAGTTCATGTCACTCTGTGTATTATATATATATATATATATATATGGAAATGTTGGGAGCTTATGACTACATAAATAAATTTTCAGTCTCCCACAAGAGGGGAAAGAACCTAAGAATTTCAGGCATAGAAGGGACAGCAGAAGACAAGGCAGGTTAAAAAAAAACACCAACTCTAGATTAAATTCAAGAGCTGTCAAAAATTGTTGAAGCAGGATGATGGGTGTCTGCGGGTTCCTTTTACTATTGACTCTTTTTTTTAAAATTCATTAATTTGTTTATTTTGTTGTCATTAATCTACAATTACATGAAGAGTATTATGTTTTCTTGGGTCCCCCTTCACCAAATCCCCCCCACAAACCCCATTACAATACTGTCCATCAGCGTAGTAAGATGCTGTAGAATCACTACTTGTGTTGCACAGCCCTCCCCATGCCCCCCCCACATTATACATGCTAATCATAAGGCCCCCTTTCTTTTTCCCCATCGTTATCCCTCCCTTCCCTCCCTTTCTCCCCAGTCCCTTTCCCTTTGGTAACTGTTAGTCCATTCTTAGGTTCTATGATTCTGCTGCTGTTTTGTTCCTTCAATCTTTCTTTGTTCCTATCGTCTTTGGGTTTGAGGTGAGTCTCTTGTAAGCAGCATAGAGATGGGTCTTGCTTTTTTATCCATTCTATTACTCTGTGTCTTTTGATTGGTGCATTCAGTCTATTTATATTTAGGGTGATTATTGAAAGATATGTACTTATTGCCATTGCAGGCTTTAGATTCGTGGTTGCCAAAGGTTCAAGGTTAGCTTCTTTAGTATCTTACCGTCTAACTTAACTCACTTATTGAGCTATTTTAAACACTGTCTGGTCATTATTTTTCTCCCTTCTTATTCCTCCTCCTCCATTCTTTATATGTTGGTTGTTTTATTCTGTGCTCTTTTGTGCTTCCTTTAACTGCTTTTGCAGATAGTTGATTTTATTTTTTGCCTTTAGTTAGTATTTGGTTGGTCTGCTTTCTTTGCTGTGATTTTATTTTCTCTGGTGACATCTATTTAGTCTTAGAAGTGCTCCCATCTAGAGCAGTCCCTCTAAAATACCCTGTAGAGGTGGTTTGTAGGAGGCAAATTCCCTCAACTTTTGCTTGTCTGGGAATTGTTTAATCCCTCCTTCATATTTAAATGATAGTCGTGCTGGATACAGTATTCTTGGTTCAAGGCCCTTCTGTTTCATTGTATTAAATATATCATGCCATTCTCTTCTGGTCTATAAGGTTTCTGTTGAGAAGTCTGATGATAGCCTGATGGGTTTTCCTTTGTAGGTGACCTTTTTCCTCTCTCTAGCTGCCTTTAAAACTCTGTCCTTGTCCTTGATCCTTACCATTTTAATTATTATGTGTCTTGGTGTTGTCCTCCTTGGGTCCTTTCTGTTGGGAGTTCTGTACACTTCTATGGTCTGATTGATTATTTCCTCCCCCAGTTTGGGGAAGTTTTCAGCAATTATTTCTTCAAATACTCTTTCTATCCCTTTCTCTCTCTCTTCTTCTGATACCCCTACAATGCGGATATTGTACCTTTTGGATTGGTCACACAGTTCTCTTAATATTGTTTCATTCCTGGAGATCCTTTATCTCTCTCTGTGGCAGCTTCTATGCATTCCTGTTCTCTGGTTTCTATTCCTTCAATGGCCTCTTACATCTTATCCATTCTGTTTATAAATCCTTCCAGAGATTGTTTCATTTCTGTAATCTCTCTCCAGACATCTGTAATCTCCCTCCATACTTCATCCCTTAGCTCTTGCGTATTTCTCTGCAGCTCCATCAGCATGGTTATGAGCTTTATTTTTAATTCCTTTTCAGGACTACTGGTTAGGTCTATCTCCTTCTCAGGGTTTGCCTCTGTGATCTTGGTCTGTATCAATTTCTTCTGCCTTTTCATGGTGATAGATATATTTGTGAGGAGCTGGCGTGTGTGTTGGGTAAGAGAAAGTCCCTTCTTGCCAGTTTATGGCCTTCCTCTCCTGGGAGAACAGTGGCCTTTAGCAGCTTGTGCAGGGCAGCCGTGTGCAGACAGGGCTTCTGATCTTGCCCGGCCGCTTTGGAGTTTATTTATCTCTGCAGTTGCTGTGGGCATGGCCGGCCTCAGGCTGCTGCTCCAATATGGTGGAGCTGTGTCAGAGGGGGAACAGGCAGGAGGCTCTTTATCGTGGTGAGGGGCCTCCGAGCTGCGCTGCATGGGTTCGGGTGCCCAGAGTTCCCCAGAATTCGCAGCTGCTGGGCTAAGTGTCCCAGGGCGCTTCTATCCAGCTGTGCAGTCCCTGTCCCTTTAAGACTTTCAAAAAGCACTCGCTTTTCTTTGTCCCGGGTGTGCCGGCTGCGGAACCCGCTCACAGGTCTTACTGTCCTGTTTCCCTAGTTTCCAGCACTCCACGCACGCTCTGTGTGTCTGCACTCTGGTGCGGATGGCTGGGGCTGTGTGTTTAGCAGTCCTGGGCTCCCTCTCCCTCCCCACTCTGACTCCTCTCCTCCCGCCTGGAGCTGGGGTGTGGGGCGCTTGGGTCAAGCCAGGCCGCAGCTTGTATCTTACCCCCTTTGTGAGGCGCTGGGTTCTCGCAGGTGTGGATGTAGCCTGGCTGTTGTCCTGTGTCTTCTGGTCTCTCTTTTAGGATTAGTTGTATTTGTTGTATTTTCAAAAATATATATGATTTTGGGAGGAGATTTCCACTGCTCTACTCATGCCACCATCTTGGTTCGTCCTCCCTATTGACTCTTTTTATGTTTAAAATTTTTTAATTAAATAATTTGAAAATGGCAGAATTCTCTATTGAAGAGAAAATGTTTCATGAAGAGCATCAAAGTAATTAAGTGCCACCACTATTAGTTGAGGTTGGTATACAATGTTTTTCCCCCAGAAAACCCCTACTGTAGTAGACGAAAGAAAAATATGTATTCATTTTATCTATAGATAACATTGAAATTGAAATATTAGTTTTAGAAATACTTGATATATTTTAAATATGGGGACAAAGACCAGGGACGAAAGAAAGCTGAACAATTAAATTTCACTGGATGACTAAGTGTTGCATCCAACATATGAAAAGGATCTAACATAACTCATGCATCATTAACATTCCAGTGTTCACCGAGCAGAACAAGCAGAATGAGGGCCTTGTGAAAGTTTACAACAGAGGCTGCATCTATATAGCAACAAACAAAACCAAAACAAAACTGATTTTAAGCCGAATCCAGTCATTCATTCTTTCATTGAATATCAACCAAGTGTCAGGCACTGGGCCAGATGAATATATCTAAAAAGAGGCTTAAAGGTTTTTTTAAAGGACAGGGGAAAAACTCATGATCTTCAGTATTTTTTTAAAAGTTGTATCACCCCTATATTATTGCTAGTTCTTGTATTAGTTAAGATTTGAATTTATTTTTGGAAAGGAAATAATTGAATCTCAAAGGTATTAGATACAATTGGTATAGTTCTGAGCTAATGAAGATAAAGTGAAGAGAGACATTATCAAACTAGGAAATGGATAGAAAAGTAATAACTCTCTACCAGGGCAGCAAGCAGATGTGGGTCTCGGGCAAATTAATCTAAACTATGATTATAAGATGATCATCTCTGAATTATCTCATTTGAAACCTGGGAAATAGAGTTGATTATTGACTGTTTCCTCTGGCCTGTTTTGTGGCTGCACCAAAGCCTAACAGCCTGCTGCCCCTGGCTCAGGAGGGTCCCGAGGAAAGGCCAGTGAGTACCTGTGCTGCTCCTCAGCCTGAGCCCCACACCTTAGAAAAGGCAGAAAAAGCTCCATAGGCCTAAATTAGGAATTAGCAGGAAGACTAAATCCCTTTCAAAGATGATACCTAAGAGAGTACCTTATCAAAATACATAAAACTCTTTGAAGGACCCACATGGTGAGGTCCAGGGCTGCCGTCTACCATCTACCAGTTGTATCCTGCAGGGACACCTGCCCCAGGGCATGGTAAGGAGGTGGGGAGGAAAGCCAGCCTGGGACTGAAATCAAGATGAGCTCTGCTCACCGAGCCATGCATCTGACACAAGGGTGCATCTGCCCCACAGAAGGAGCACCCATTCCTAAACTGAGTGCCCGGAGGGGGTGCTTTTTCCTCATCTGCATAAAGCCCTGTCTGTGCTAACTGCAGCCCGGGAGTGAGAATACCCTCAAATCCTGGAATGCTAAAACTCAAGGGCACCCATTGAAATTCTGTGAAAGTAGTTTAAAGATAAATAAAAGATGGCATTTACTTTATACAGTGGGTAGTAAACATATGGAACTCATTATCCTCAAGATGTTGCTTAGTCCACAAATATAAATAGGATAAAGAAAGATTTAGATAAATTCAGGCTTGTTAGATTCATACGAGCTGCTAGAGCATTGTTAGAAACACACAGGGAACATCTCCAAATGCTGTCAGGGAAAATCCCATGATTGTTTTCAAAATGTCCCATCGTGCCAGTGCCATGAGTTGAACAAGCAAATTTCTGGCTGTCTGGGTTTCTCAGGGAAATCAGCAACCACAATGCCCAAGTTTTCCAAATAACTGAATATTTAAGCTACTATATCATAAGTATTTTCTTTATACTACATATTGTATAAAAATATGTCTCAATGGTGATTTGAACTGTTATATGATTGTAAAACTAAGTTTGCCAATCTTTTTTGAGCACTTAGAGTTATGACAAACATCAGAGTTGAGCTGGTATCTTAGGGCCTAGGGCATCAGCACAGAGGTGGCACTATTTTAATATAACCTGATCGCATGGAGCTATCATGGCTTATTCTTTTCACTTCTTTGAGGATTTGTGCTTCCTCTAAATAAAAATTTTTATCTCCTCCCCTGTTTTTCCGGCTTCTGTTTTCAATGTTGTGAGGGGGCTTGCAGAAAAAACCCTTTCACTCCTAATATGCAGCTCCCACCTCTTTCAGAAGAAAGTGCCCTACTCTGTTCTGTGTCATGTCATCTCAGCTGTGAAATAGACCTTCCCTTAATTAAATACAGCCCCCAGAGACCAAGCTCCACTTTTAAAACTCCAAAGGTTGAGGAGTAACCCAGGAGAAATACATTATAGTACTACTTCTAGATTTGATGACCAGATGAGCTTACCCCTGAACCCAGGAGGCTCAGACCCATTCTGAGTCTTCCACAAGGATATGCCTGTTTAGTTCTATCCCTATCCAGCTCTATCAACCACAGGAGCAGGTCAGAGGTATCCACAACTCCAAGCACAAGCCCACAGCCTGGCTCCACAGATGGGGAGGAAATGTTTCCTCCTTCCAGTTTGAGGCCCACTTACCTAATCATCATTTATTGACCAAGTGAAGTTTCTTATTACTTTTCTTCACATGAAAGACCACTAGAATCATGAACTTGTCCCATGGTTCCCTGTAGAATAATGCATCAAAACAACAGTGTAACATCAATATATTTTAGATTATTCAACCTAATACAGACCACAAGCATTAACAAACCAGGCCTGGTTGAGCCGACTAAGTCCAGTTCCTTTGTATGCTTTGTATGCAAGAGAGATGCAGATCTTGCCTTCTCATCCTTCACACAATCTCCAGATTTTGCTTCTGAACAGGAATACACACAAATCTCTAAATAAATTAGCTATAATTTTTAGGCACAACATAGTCTAAATTCATACTTTGAAGAAAATAAATATTCATCTAAGAGACATACAAAGTGCAGAGATGCAGTTTTGCAGATTACAAAACAGGCATTTGTTGTTGAGTTATAATACAGAGATGTTTAGCAACTCAGTGACCCTGATTGAAAATCACTAATTCAGAACAAGGCCTTTACTTATGTTTGAACACCCAAATGACCCATTCTGATGATTTTTCTAAAATAAAAGAATAATCTGCCCTGAAGGTGAATCTTAGCCATTATCTCTAGGGAGGAAAAATTTACCTACAGCTTTTAGAACACTGAGCTTTTCTCCCCCTTCTTCCCATTAAGTTTTCAAGAATCTTTAAGGTTCAATTTCCATCCAAGCTCCCCTTAGGTAAGTATAATATTTAATAGATTTTAAAACACATCTTATTTTATTTTATTTATTTTTTACATTTCCACATCTCTGAAATCAGGATACTTCTTACAGTCTGTGGCTTCTCACAGTCGCACTCAGGCAAGCAGCATTCATGACACAGTTGCCTACACCTGTGAGAAAGTAGTCTGTTAAACAAGAAGCTCGATGAAAGGATAGTGACTTAGTTGTTCCCATAAGGGCCTGAGTGGACAACTGCACTTCTCCAGACAGAACATCATTTGAGGTAGTAGTGAAAACCTTCCATGAACACCTTCAAGTAGACTCATAAAGCTCTAGAATTAAACCTTTCCCACTGGGTGAACAGTGCTTTGGAAGAAAGTCTTAGAGGCCGTAATGGAGCACTTTTCAGAAATGCGCTTGGTGTCACTGTGTCTAATACTCTGCAGGAAACCAAAGATATCAGTGACTCTGAGTGCAAGTGATTCAGAAGACCCAGCCTCTAAATGTGCAGAAATTTTAAAGAATACTTTTAATCAATTTATTTTGATTAGTTTACCCACTTTGGTATGCAAAAAGAATGATAAGTGACTTCAAAAATCTATGTCCAAATAATTCATTCTATGTTATAAGAAAGCCTTCATTCATGGTTTAACTGACAGTGATTTTTTTTCCTTAAAGACGTAAAATAATAGTGTATGTGATTGGAAAAGTGGTGCTCATCTGATCTGTTCCCCATACTTGCCAGTGTATTTGTTAAGTAGATTGTTACATGTGACTAGTTCTGGCCAGAGAGATATGGATGGTAACTTGGGTTATTTCAGGATGAAAGCATGGAGAAACTCGATCATGATCTCCAGGTAGTTTTTCTCTTGCCACAGTAAACCCTGAATGCTCTTATAAAGATGATGGAAACTTCATCAGCATATGGCTCCTGAGTGACTAAAGAGCAGAGGCCCCAAGTGACCCTCATTTTAGCATGAAATAACTTTCCTTGTGCAAGCCACTGTTTGGGGATTGCTTTTATTATGACATAAATCTAGCATATCCTTACTCAAATACTATAATACATCCAACAACCAATGATATCTTACATTTGAGGAGATACAACAGGGCCTACTTGGTGGTGCTCAGCTGATAAATGCCTAACAACCAGTTCTCACTGGGGTGGGGGAATCCCTAATTTGTACCATTTGCCTATTTTTGTGGTATAAATACTCCCACTATGACCAATTTCAGGATACCAATGTGACATCAACCAGCTTGCTAAATTCCTGAAAATTTAACAGTTGGCTCTTGTGAACCAGTATAAGTGAGCTCCAGCATACCACTAGACATATGTCACAAACATCTCTCCAGTTAACATTTTTCTCATAGAACATCTCTTTGTTTTTGATACCCTATCTCATAGACATATCTCTCTCTCAATACGTCAATTTTGGCTGATGCTTTTATGGAAAAAATGTGTACTTACATACTCAGAACTCAATATAACATTTTAAAAAAACAATATGTGGGAAAAGAAATATAATTGATGGTAAGTTAGAATCTTATATGCACACTTAGGAAGCATACATTGTCAACAAAGATAACTTTCTGTGGCACTGGGGCTAAAAAGGACATGGCTGCATACAAAGCAGCAGTTAACAAGTATGTCCGCAAGCATTGCTGTTGATCAAGAAGCATTGTTTAGTCAACTTACATTGTAACATGTACTGTACACATTTTACTGTTTTCTTTACCCTTTAAGAAATTTGTTGGTGTTTTAGGGCTGATGTATAACACGTTACAGTTTTCCCACCTAAAATAATACGCTTCCAGTCAGCTTTTTTCATGTAGAACATCTGAATTTTGGTAATGGATCACTAACATTAGATGAGCGATGTTGGTTATGTGAATATGAATACTAAGAACTTTAGCTCTATGTGTTTTAATATATGAATTTGAGGACATCAGTTTTGCCTGCTTAGAAACTTTCGCATAATTCTTGGTTTGTAGTTGTGTTCTCGATGGACAATACTGCTGGAGAGTTAAGCTGTGGATTTTTGAAGCAAATAATTTTTACATTTGTAGTATAGTTTAAAATATATGGCATAATGCTAGTTACTATTGTTATTATCTAATAGTTATTAGTTACTATCTACCTCTATTCTGAGGTTATAAACAGGGTAGAATCCAATTATTTCTGATTCATTGATGCAAAGTAATTAAGTAACCATTCAGAAAATGATTAACAACCTTAACTAATTCATGTCCTCAAATATCCTTCCTTTGGACCAAGACTTTCATCCTATGATCTTCTCAAACCTGATGAGTTACAGCAGGATTGAGACACTTCTTAGGACTATTTCCAACACTACTACTTCCCCTCTCCTTTTATCCTGGCTAAGGTCAGTCTGTGAAGGAAGGAAAAAGTCATTGAAGCAAGTCCTCCTAATATCTTTTTATACCTGTCACGGGGGCTGACATTTTACTGGTAGAGTGTTAGCCTTTTTTGTCTTGAAAATCTGGAGTCTTTATTAAAGAGTTTCCTGGGAAAGGTCACACCCTAAATTCTCTACCATCTGTTTCCTTAGAAGAGATTAAAACAATTAGTTGAGGTCGGAGTCCTAAGAGGAAAGATAAAGATTCCTCTTAGGGAATAGCATGATTCCAGAAGGCGGAGAAGAACAGGTAAGAGGAGTAAAACAAACTTCATCTTCTTGACAGTGTCACCTAGAATTCCCAGGCAGTCTCTGACATTTGTATTCACTGTATTATCACTATCCGTAGGAGACCCCAACCAACCCACATCAGATCTCATATTCCCTCACATAATAAATTTTTGGTCAGTGAAAAGAGCCAAACTGTTTTTTAGGTGACATCACAAGTCTCTACTCCTTTTATACTACTAATTTTGTGATTCCATGGATGGGATAGTATTGAATCTTACCTACCTGGCGCATTGTGTGCCTTGCCCAGGAAAATAGGTGAGTACCCAGAATTTCCTAAAAGCTTTCATCTACAGCCTTGCTTCTTTGAGTGGTCAGTGGACAAGCACTGCCAGCATCTCTTAGAACTATGGAATCTTAGACCTCAGAATCAGAATCAGGTGATTAAAGTGGATATTAAAAATTGAGAGAGCTTATCAGCAGAACTTGAAAAGCTAAGGAAGCTCTGAGGACTTCTGTACCATCTTTCAAAGAAGCACATAATTTGTATCTGAACTGGGTGGTCTACAAACATCTGAAAGTTTTTATCACTGAAAAGAAAATTTCTAGCATTCTTTCAGTGCTACACAAAGTTGGACTGGTTTGCTCAGAAATAGAGGCTATTCAGGAATGACTAATAAAGCGTTCTAGCCTGTTTTTTTTAATATGGCTCCCTGGGACATATTTATATGTATGTAGCTCTATGTTCTTCTCTATATTTAGCATGTTTGGGGGTTACTGTAGAAGGTTTGAGCCTCAAGTTCTCTCTGTATCTATATGTTGTACATACAACCTATCCAGTATGAGTGCTAACCATAAAGTGACATTCTTTGTTAATTGGTTATTTAATATCTTGATTATTTCATATCTAAGGTACTTTAATATTTGAAATAATTCTCTATTACAAAGCACTGTACAGTCCTAGAATCATAACATCTCAGAGATTTTGCAAAATTCTTCAGGGTATCTTGAGTACACCTCTTATTTGCTGCTGAAATTCCCACTAAACACCCAAAAACTGGTCTTCTCTCTGTTAAAATACTTCTAAAGACATAATACATAACTCCTCCTACATCAGTGTAACTCTGGGGGGTGGGAGGATATGCTCGCAGCCTGGGGCAAATAACCTTTGAAGGGAAATCAGTCAAAGGGAGAAATACAGTGGGAGAAACCCATTAGTTGTTTACAAGCAGTTGTCCACTTCTGCTTGCCCCTGTCTCTAGCAACCCGGCTGCAAAAAGGGACCCCACCAAACCTCTCCATCCAGATATGCCCTCACTCCCTTCACCCTTGTAATCATCTATTGATATGGAGATGGACTACTCTTCTCCACTCCTGGGAAACACCTATTGATATGTAGGTGCACTAAAGCCAGGTGAGAGATTCTGGAAATATTGCAGTTTTACCTATAATCAGTCTTTTCTAGTTTTAAACAATTCTAATTAGTAGAAATTCTCTCTCATATGGGACCAAAATGTGTCATCCACTGATCTTTATAATTATTTATTCATAGCAATTATTAATTCTATACCATATTTCCCTTAGTTGACATATTTTTTCTTGCTACTAGGGAATCTGGAAACCAAGACACAGAAATATTATAGTAAGGTTCCAAAGGCCATCAAAAAAGCACATGAAAAAAACACGACTAGAAAGTATTTCTTTCTAATTTACAGTTTTATTCACTAAATTGTTTGCCAAGAAATGTTGCTCTATGACCAACACTGTGATAATACGTAAGCAAAAATATCAATCCCTGGGAAAGATCATGGATCAGGGTGTGGTAAAAATCCAGAAACTGTGTCCCTCCCTTCTTGGGTCAAACATCTGGCAAACATCCTAGGGCAGGATCTGTGGCCAGAATCCACTGTGGGGAGCTGATCTATTCCCACAAAGGAGATCTGACTCTGTGGCAGCTGGCGATTTTCCTTTGTGACATGGGTGTTCCTGGCACTCCATGAAAGTCTTCCCTTCCTCCTCACTCTTTTCCTCTCCACCCCCGCACTCCACACCCTACTGCACACACCCTCCCACTCTTACATCAATAAAACTCCTCCCTAAAGTCGAGCATTCTGCACACACACATGCCCCCACAACTTCCTGTGCAAACACACCCACATATCTCTCAGACACACACCCAGTCAGCGCAAGGCTTTCTGTCTCATGTCCTCTTACTTTCCTCCACTCGGCCTTCTCCCAGCAACTTGGTATCATATCTACCGCCCTTACTTCCTCTTCTCATTATCTCCTCTGTTTTATTTTATTGTTTTCCTCACCTCATCCCAGCCCACCGCAGTTTGCTCCCTGAGCCTGGGAATGCTGGAATTGTAATCTTGTTCTGCACATTTATAATCTGGTGCTGTCACAAGCAGGAAAGTAGTCTGCGTACATGTGCCTGCCGGTTCTCCCACAGCTAGGCTGAGGCACAGGATGGAGAGAAGCTGGCCGTCAGTTCTATTTCTGGAAACTACAAAAACTCATGTTTTCCCTCTTTATGTTCCTGGAGGAACCAATGCAGGCTCTAGAATAGTTACTATCATTCCTCCTTCCTCTAACCCTGTGTTCTTGTCCTTTGTTCAGATGCCCTTACAATATGGTGTCTGTGGTGGCATCCCTCATACCCTGTCCGTTATGGCAAGTTGCTCAGGGCTCAGAGGCCCCATAAAGGACATAAAGGAAAGAAGGGAATAAGACTATGTTTAACCAGAACTTTATGTAATTTAGATATATGCTAATCCCCTAGAATCTACGTATAGACATAACATTGACTGACAAAATGCTGAGTCAGTTAAATACAGAATATATCAGCTTACCGTATTTCCATGCTCCATAGTACCTACTAGCTTCATCAGGGTTTAAAAGTGGTCTTCTTGGGCAAATGGTTTGCCACAGTTGCCTGGGTTTCTTATTTTTCCTTGGTGAGGCAGATGATAGGTTAGCTAAATAAAAATTAAGAGCAGTAAGAGTCGTTTATTCCTTCCATACTAAGAACACATGACTCTTTTATAACAGCCGCTATTTGCATAGGTAAACATTAAGCATAGCCTACCACATTGCATTTGACATTAAACAAGTAAAATAATATTATTTTGTTCACTAAAAATTTACCATGTAAAAAAAGATATCAATAGGACAAAAAATATGTGAATAAAGAGAAACAGATTTGATCACTTTTCATTTTGAAAAGAAAAAAATCAGTGAGTCCAAAGGAAAAAGTCCTAAATTAAATTTGGTGTGCAAGAACCTGCCAGTTTGAGTCCTCTACTCCTTTCCAACTCTCTTCCCTGCCCCCACCAGTGTAGTAGTCTGCACAGCAGACTCTTTGGTTCCCCAAAACAGTCTGTGCTTTTCTACACAATCTTGAGGCCAGTGCTCCTGTCATTTCTATATTGTATCCCTCACAGTTTCTAGCCCAGTCAGTTATGATATAATTCTGAAGTTGCTGAATAAACATTTGCTGAAGGTAAACTTCATGAGAACAAAGCAGTTACAATTAGGGCAGAATCAGAATTTGCAAAGCTCATTGAATAACAAAAAAGTAATGCATAGGGAATGCAAAGATACAGCATAGGGAATATAGTCAATAATATTGTAACAACCTGTGTGGTGATGGATAGTAACTAGACTTATTGTTATGCACATTTTGCAATGTATATAAATACCAAATCATCATGGAGGACAACTGAAACTACACAATATTATATGTCTATTATTCTTGAATTTAAAAAATAAAGGTATTTTATACATTAAAAAAAGAAGAAGAGGAAAGGTATGTCATGTCCTCTTTACCTATAAAATACCTGCTTTTTTCTTATATTAAGCCATCATCCTTTAAACATTCTTGATCATCAACACTGTTTTTCGTTGCCATAACTGCTCAACATTGTTAATACATTACATGGATCTAGGATCTGCTTATTCAACCTCACATGTCTGGGCTTTACTTATCATTGTACTGAGTTTTACAGGTACTAACTGGATAAGACTAACCGGTTGCTATCACCACACGTATCCAAAACACACAGAAAACAAGTCAGCACAACACATGTAGAGACTAGACCCAGAACCCCCATAAACTAGTCAATTTGCCTTCAGTTCAGTATGTTGTAGAAATACCATCTTCAGGGATGCATAAACATTCACATGTTTCATTAATTTCTTTCCTTTTAAGGAATGATTCATCTCTCCCATCCTCTTAATGCTTAGCTGCATTTTGTTGCTTCCTGTTTTATTTAACATCAGTAAAATCTGTTAACATCAGGACTACCTTCTATGAACAAATGCTAGAAGTTGGTACTACCTCTAGAAATCGTTTCCAATATGGTTCAGATAATTTAAGAGTCTCATGGCAATAAATAAAACCTGATTCAACAAGTTGTCAATCGTTTTCCAAGTCAATGAGCATTATAAAAGGTAAATCAAAAATTTCCACAGTAATTGTTAATATGGGCCAGTAAAATTCACAGATGATCTTTAATACTCTTTTTAATACTCAATTTCTGCCATTCTCCTAAGGAACACTTTTTAAAAACCAGAGTCGTATAAGAGAGCAATTTTAATTTAATCTCATCTATTTGACTAGTTTATATAATGCCTTAAAGGTTCTAATGAGCTGTGACATGGCTCAAAAGAGAACAATGAAAGAGAAGAAAAGATTCTGAAAGCTCCACAAACTAGATCATCAGGCCTTGAACGATAAGAGCTTAAAAAAAAAAAGCATACATTTTTTAATCTTTAGTATTATACTGCAAGGAAATTCTAGATTTAGTAGAGTCTTGGGAAAAAAGATTTTAGACCAAAAATTTTTGTAAAAAAGGAAATTAGTTTATTAAATGATCTACTTCAGAATTTGAGCTTTGAGTTAAAAGTATTGAACAAAGTTTTGCAAAGCTGGGAGTGGAGCTGGGGTGGGAGAGAGGAAAACCCATTGGTTTGCGATGGTGGGAAAATGACACTCTGGGAACCACCATAAAAACAGATGGAGTCCAGAAAGAGGATTAAAGATGGCAGTGTGAGAGGTGAGACAGAGACTGTGGGTAAAATTTCCACAAGATATTTCCAGAGTATCTTGCCTGGCTTTAGTACATCTGCATATCAACAGGCACTCAAGGGTGGAGAGAAGTATGGCTTTAGGGCATTTGCATCATTCCTCAGGGGTGGAGAGAAGTTCATCTCCATATCAATCATTTGCAACTGGGGGAGTGTCTGAACCTGAGCGGTTAAGGGAAGGGGGCTGGCTTGCTTGCTGGTTTGCTTCTTCCAGAGCAGAGGAGAGAGATGTCCCTAGACTGCACTTAGTATAGGAGGGGAAGGGCTGGTTTTGCTTCTGCTGAAGCAGGAAAGAGAGAAGGCCCTGGACTGCAGTTTGTAAGCAATAAATGGATTTTAAACTTTACTTTTCCCTTTGACTGATTTCGGTTTTTAGAGGTATTAGCCCAGGGATTTCCTTTCCCTGGACTTACAGAGACCTCCTCCTGAAACTACATATAATACAAAAGTAAAATTATTACAACTAAGTCTGAAAGAGCAACAGGAAAGAAGTCTGTGCAAGACTGTATAAACCTCGAGGAAAGAAAAGACCTCACAGAACAGGGTAATGTACCAAAGCCATGACCCAGTGGGACACAAGCCCTTCCCCACCCCAGCTCACTGGTGGGAAAAAGAGAAATGGAACAGGGAGGGAGGGGACGCTTGGGAATGCTGAACACCTAGTCCTGGAGATCCACTCTGGGAGCACAAACTTACATTGCACTTTGCTCTGGTTATTACTGGGGTTGGAAAGCTAAGACAGGTGGAATACCTGGAGAGACAGATTAGAACTGCTTGTGGAAAACAGGGATTCATATCTGGCTGACCTGAGCAGGCAGTCTGAGAGACTTCCTAAAAGTGAGAGGGCTGCTAATGGGGCAAGGATTACACATAGCTCAGTGCTCAGGAGAAAGGATGGTAGACAAAATTGTCCAGGTGCACTCTGCCCGGTACGTTGGGAACTTTCACAATCTTCAGGTGCTCCATCCCCCTGGCTGGCTACACAGCTCCAAGGCCCCCCACCATGATACACAGCCTGCTGCACCTTCCTCTTGGCCAGCCCACACCTAGCTTGCAAACCGGCAAACCCTGCCCTGGCACCAGGACAGCCAGAGGGAAGCCCTGCCTACAGCAGCTACAAACACAAGGCATAGAGGCTTACACCTGTGTGTTCGGCCCACTGGTTCTGGTGGTGGAGACAGGCATAGCAGCTGGGAAGCAGGAAACAACTTTTTCCTCCCCACAAGCACCAGCACCACTCCCCTGCAACCCCCAGCATCACTACAGGGGCTGAGAAGCTCCAAAGAGGAAAGCTTCTGGGCACTAGAGGGCACCACATAGAAATATGAAACGTCCAAGGAACCTGGTTCAAAGCAAAATCTCAACACCAGAAAAAGGATCAAGTGAGACTGAACTAATAAATCTTCCTGAAAGAGATTTCAAAATAAATATCATAAACATGCTCATGGAGGTACAGAAAAATATTCAAGAACTCAGGAATGAATTTAGGATGGAGATCTAATCATTGAAGAACTCAATGGAGGGTATTAAAAGATTAGATATGGTGGAGGAGATGATAAATGAAATATAAATTAGAGAAGAGGAATACAAAGAAACTGAAGCAAATAGAGAAAAAAGGATCTCTAGGAATGAAAGAATACTGAGAGAACTGTGTGATCAATCCAAATGGAACAAAATTCATATTATAGGAGTACCAGAAGAAGAAGAGAGAGAAAAAGGGATATAAAGTGTCCTTGAGGAAGTAATTGCTGAAAACTTCCCCAATCTTGGGAAGGAGATAGTCTCTCAGGCCATGGAGGTGCACAGATCTCCCAACACAAGGGACCCAAAGAGGACAACACCAAGACACATAATAATTAAAATGGCAAAGATCAAGGAAAAGGACAGACTATTAAAAGCAGCCAGAGAGAAAAATAAGACCACATACAAAGGAAAACCCATCAGGCTATCATTAGACTTCTCAGCAGAAACCTTACAGGCCAGAAGGGAGTGGCACGATATGTTTAATGCAATGAAGCAGAAGGGCCTCAAACCAAGAATACTCTTCTTGGCAAGATTATCATTAAAATTTGAAGGAGGGATTAAACAATTTCCAGATAAGCAAAAGCTAAGAGAATTTACCTCCCACAAACCATCTCTACAGTGTATTTTGGAGTGTTCCTAAGGTTAAATAGCTGTCACCACAGGTAATAAAAAGGGATAGACAAAGAGTACAGAATATGATAAAGAATGGAGGAGGAAGAAAAGGAGGTGGGAAAAAAAGAACATTTAGATTCTGTTTGTAATAGCATACTAAGTGAATTAATTTAGACTGTTACATAGTAAGGGAGTTATCCTTGAACCTCTGGTAACCAGGAAACAAAAGCCTGCAATAGTAATAAGTACATACCTATAGATAGTCATCCTAAATGTAAATGGTATGAATACGCCAGTCAAAAGACATAGAGTCACTGAATGGATAAAAAAACAAGATCCAACTACACACTGCCTACAAGAAACTCACTTCACACCCAAAGAAATAAATAGACTAAAAGTGAAGGAATGGAAAAAGATATTTCATGCAACTAATCAGGAGAAAAAAAGCAGGTGTTGCAGTACGTGTAGCAGACAAAATAGACTTTAAAACAAAGAAAGTCACAAGAGACAAAGAAGGACATTACATAATGATAAAGGGGTCAGTCCAACAAGAGGATATAACCATTATAAATATCTATGGACACAACACAGGAGCATGTCTTCAGGTGTGAAATGAGTCTCTTGTAGACAGCGTGTAGTTGGGTCTTGTTTTTTATCCATTCAGTGACTCTGTGTCTTTTGACTGGTGCATTCACACCATTTACATTTAGGGTGACTATCAGTAGGTATGTACTTATTGTAGGAGCACCTACATATGTGAAACAAATACTAACAGAATTAAAAGGGGAAATAGAATGCAATGCATTGATTCTAGGAGACTTCAACATACCACTCACTCCAAAGGACAGATCAAGCTGTCCTGACAAAAAATAAGTAAGGAGACAAAGGCATTGAACAACACATTAGAACTGATGGACCTAACAGATATCTACAGAACTCTCCACTGAAAAGCAGCTGGATACATATTCTTCTCAAGTACCTATGGGACATTTTCAAGAATAGATCATATTCTAGGCCACAAAAAGAGCCTCAGTAAATTCAGAAAGATTGAAATTGTACCAACCAGCTTCTCAGACCAAAGAGTATGAAACAAGAAATAAATTAGACAAAGAAAACAAAAAAAGCCTACAACCACATGGAGGCTTCACAACATGTTCCTAAATAACCAATGGATCAATGACCAAATAAAAACAGAGATCAAGCAATATATGGAGACAATTGACAACAATAATTCAACACCACAAAATCTGTGGGACACATCAAAGGCCATGCTAAGAGGGAAGTACATTACAATACAGGCCTACCTCAGGAAAGAAGAACAATCCCATATGAACAGTCTATACTCACAATTAACAAAACTAGAAAAAGAAGAACAAATGAGGCCCTAAGTCAGTAGAAGGAGTGACATAATAAAGATTAGAGCAGAAGTAAATAAAATCGAGAAAAATAAAACAATAGAAACAATCAATGAAAGTAGGAGTCAGTTCTTAGAGAAAATAAACAAAATAACTAAACCCCTAGCCAAACTTACCAAGAAAAAAAGAGAGTCTACACACAAAAACAGAATCAGAAAAGAACTCTGAGATAATACTATGAGAAATTATATGGTAACAAATTGAATAACCTAGAAGAAACGGACAACTTTCTAGACAAATAAACCTTCCAAGGCTGACCCAGAAAGAAACAGAAAATCTAAATAGACCAATGACTAGCAATGAAATTGAATTGGTAATAAAAAAAAACTACCTAAGAACAAAATTCCTGGACCAGATAACTTCACAACTGAATTTTATCAAACATTTAATGAAGACTTAATACCCATTCTCCTTAAAGTTTTCCAAAAAGTAGAAGAGGAGGGAATACTTCCAAACTCATTCTATGAGGCCAGCATCACCCTAATACCAAAACCTGGCAAGACATGGCAAAAAAAGAGAATTACAGACCAATACCCCTCATGAACATAGATGCCAAAATCTTCAACAAAATATTACCAAACCAAATTAAAAAATGAATCATAAAGATCATCCACCATGACCAAGTAGGATTTATTCTAGGGATGCAAGGATGGTATAATATTCAAAAATCTATCAACATCATCTACCACATCAACAAAAAGAAGGACAAAAACCAAATGATCATCTCCATAGATGCTGAAAAAGCATTTGACACAATTCAACATGCATTCATGATAAAACTCTCAACAGAATGGGTATAGAGGGCAAGTACCTCAACATAATAAATGCCATATATGACAAAACCACAGCCAACTTCATACTTAGCAGCAAGAAGCTGAAAGCTTTTCCTTTAATATCAGGAACAAGACAAAGAAGCCCAATCTATCCACTTTTATTCAACATAGTTCTGGAGATCCTCGCCACGGCAATCAAACAACACAAAGAAGTAAAAGGCATCCAGATTGGTAAAGAAGAAGTTAAACTGTCCCTGTTTGCAGATGACATGATATGTAAACAAAAACCCCTAAAGAATCTACTCCAAAACTACCAGAACTAATATCTGAATTCAGCAAAGTTGCAGGATACAAAATTAATACACAGAAGAACTGTTTCACTCCTATACACTAATGATGAACTAGCAGAAAGAGAAATCAGGAAAACAATTCCATTCACAATTTCATCAAAAAGTATAAAATACCTAGGAATAAACCTAATGAAGGAAGTGAAAGACCTATCCTCTGAAAATTACAAGACACTCATGAGAGAAATTAAAATAGATACCAATAAATGGAAACACATCCCATGCTCGTGGGTAGGAAGAATTAATATTGTCATGATGGCCATCCTGCCTAAAGCAATATACAGATTCAATGCAATTCCTATCAAAATTCCAACAGCATTCCTCAATGAACTAGAGCAAATAGTTCTAAAATTCATATGGAATCACAAAAGACCCTGAATAGCCAAAGAAATCCTGAGAAGAAAGAATAAAGCTGGGGGGATTATCCTCCTCGACTTCGAGCTCTGCTACAAAGCTACAGTAATCAAGACAATTTGATACTGGCACTAGAACATACCCACAGACCAATGGAACAGACTAGAGAGCTCAAATATAAACCCAAGCATATATGGTCAATTAATATATGATTAAGGAACCATGGACATACAATGGAGAAATGAGAGCCTCTTCAACAACTGGTGTTGGCAAAACTGGATAGCTACATGTAAAAGAATGAAAGTGGATTATTGTCTATCCTCATACACAAAAGTGAACTAGAAATGGATCAAAGTCCTGAATGTAAGTCATGAAGCCATAAAACTCTTAGAAGGCAACATAGGCAAAAATCTTCTGAATATAAACGTGAGCAACTTTTTTCTGAATGCATCTCCTCAAGCAAGGGAAGCAAAAGCAAAAATGAACACATGGAACTACATCAAACTAATAAAGCTTCTGTACAAAAAAGATGCCATCAACAGAACAAAAGGCATCCTACAGTATGGGAGAATCTATTTGTGAATGATATATCCAACAAGGGGTTAACATCCAAAATATATAAAGAACTCACACGTCTCAACACCCAAAAAGCAAATAATCCAATTAAAAAATGGGCAAAGCATATGAACAGACAATTCTCCAAAGAAGAAATTCAGATGGCCAACAGGCACATGAAAAGCTCCACATCACTAATTATCAGGGAAATGCAAATTAAAACCACAATGAGATATCACCTCACACCAGTTAGGATGGTCAGCATTGAACTGACTAAGAACAGCAAATGCTGGCGAGGATGTAGAGAAAGGGGAACCTTCCTACACTGCTGGTGGGAATGTAAACTAGTTCAACCATTGTGGAAAGCAATATGGAGGTTCCTCAAAAAACTAAAAATATAAATACCATTTGATCCAGGAATTCCGCTCCTAAGAATTTACCCAAAGAATATAATTTCTCAGATTCAAAAAGACATATGCACCCCTATGTTTATCACAGCACTTTTTACAACAGCCAAGATATGGAAGCAACCTAAGTGTCCTAGATGAATGGGTAAAGAAGAGGTGGTACATATACACAGTGGAATACTATCCAGCCATAAGAAAGAAACAAATCCTACCATTTGCAACAACATGGATGGAGCTGGAGGATATTATGCTCAGTGAAATAAGCCCAACGGAGAAAGACAAGTATGAAATGATTTCCCTCATTTGTAGAGCATAACAATGAAGCAAATCTGAAGGAAGAAAACAGCAACAGACTCACAGACTCCAAGGAGGGACTAGCAGTTACCAAGGGGGAGGGGGAGGGGAGAACTGGTGGGGGGAGAGGGAGAAGGGGTATTATGATTGGCACACATGGTGTGGGGTGGATCTTGGGGAAGATAGTGTAGCACAGATAAGGCAAATAGTGACTCGGTGGCATCTTACTATACTGTTGGGCAGTGACTGCAATGGGGTATGGGGGTACATGATAACGGATGAATGTAGTAACCACATTGTTTTTTCATGTGAAACCTTCATAAGAGTGTATATCAATAATACCTTAAAAAAAAAACAAATGGAGTCCAGAAAATAAAAGAGTAGTTGCCTATGGATAAGGGGCAGGGTGGGTACTGAATGGGGAGGTTGCATGTGGTGATGGCTAAGGGGTGTGAGATTTCTTGGGGGGTCATGGAAATACTCTGAAGTTGTTTGGGCTGATGGATACATAACTCTGTGAATACACTAAATGCTATTGAATTGTAACTAAATGGTTGAATAGTATGTGATATGTGAATTATATTTTAATAAAAAGGAATAAAGACAATAAATGATGCATTTGAGAATTTCCATAATCTCACTGAACTCATTCTAATCTAACTCATTCCACTCTAATTTTGAAACCATTTTCTCCTTTCATAAGCCTATAGAAGTTTTTCAATTTTAGTTATTTAAATTTTTATTAAAGAATTAATATACAATCTTAAGTTGGTTTCAAATGTACATCACATTGGTTCAGCAGTCCCTTTGATCAACATATATCATGATTGAAAATATTGTGCCCTTTCATCCCCCTCTCCCCCCACAACCCCACCCACCCCAATCCCTCTCCCTCAGTAACCACTAGTCACTTCTCTGTGTCTATGTGTCTACAGCTGTTTTGTTCCTTCTGTTTTGCTTTGGTTTTAGATTCCAGAAATAAGTAAAATCATATGCTGTATGTCTTTCTCTGCCTGGCTTATTTCACTGAGCATAATACCCTCTCAATCCATCCATGTTCTTGCAAATGGCAGGATTTCTTTTTTTTTTATGGGTGAATGATACTCCATTGAGTATATGTACCACATCTTCTGTATCCATTCATCTATTGATAGACAGGTTGCTTCTGTATTTTGGCTGTTGCAAACAGTGTAGCAATAAACATAGGATTGCATACATCTTTTCAAATCAGGGATTTTGTTTTCTTCTGATAAATTCCTAGGAGTGAAATTACTGGGTCAAATGGTATTTGTATTTTTAGATTTTTGAGGTACCTTCATACTGCTTTCCACAACAGTTGTACCAATTTGCAGTCCTGCCAGCAGCGTAGGAGGGTTCCTATTTCTCTGAACTGTGCCAGCATTCATTGTTTCTTGTCTTTTGGATGTTGGCCATCCTAATTGGCATGAGGTGATATCTCATTGTGGTTTTCATTTGCATTTCTCTGATAATTAGTGATGTGGAGCATCTTTTCATGTGCCTGTTGGCCACCCTGTTTCTTCTTTGAAGAAGTGTCTGCTCATTTTTTTATCAGGTTATTTGATTTTTGGGTGTTGAAGTATATGTGTTCTTTATATATTTTGGATGTTAAAGACTTACCAGATGAGTCACTTATGAATATATTCTCTCATGCTGTAGGATGCCTTTCTTTTCTGCTGATGGTGTCCTTAGCTGTACAGAAGCTTTTGGGTTGAAGTAGTCCATTTGTTCATTTTTGCTTTTGTTTCCCTTGCCCAAGTAGATGTGTTCAGGAAAAAGTTGCTCATTTTTATGTTCAAGAGATTTTTGCCTATGTTTTCTTCTAAGAGTTTTATGTTTTCATGACTTAGATCATGTCTTTGATCCATTTTGAGTTTCCTTTTGCATATGGAGTTAGACAATAATCCAGTTTCATTCTCCTACATGCAGCTGTCTAATTTTGCCAACACTAGTTGCTGAAAAGGCTGTCATTTCCCCATTGTATATTCATGGCTCCCTTATCATGTTATTAATTGACCATACAGTGTGGGTTTATATCTGGGCTCTCTATTCTGTTTCATTAATCTATGGGTCTTTTCTTGTGCTAGTACCAAATTGTTTTGACTACTGTAGCTTTGTAGTAGAGCTTGAAGTCTGGGAGCATAATAACCCCAGCTTTGCTCTTCTTTCTCTATATTGGTTTGGCTATTCAGGGTCTTTTGTGGTTCCATGTGAATTTTAGAACTGTTTGTTCCAGTTCATTGAGGAATGATATTGGTATTTTGATAGGGATTGCATTGAATCTGTAAACTACTTCAGGCAGGATGGCCATTTTGACAATATTAATTTGTCCTATACATGAGCTCAGGATAGGTTTCCATAATTTAGTGTCTTCTTTAATTTCTCTCATGAGTGTTTTTTAGTGTTCAGAGTATAGGTCTTTCACCTCCTTGGTTAGATTTATTCCTGGGTATTTTATTCTTTTTGATGCAGTTGTAAGGGGGAATTGTTTTCCTGATTTCTCCTTCTGCTACTTCATTATTAGTATAGAGGAATGCAACAGATTTCTGTGTACTAATTTTGTATCCTGCAACTTTGCTGAATTCAGATATTAGTTCTAGTAATTTTGGAATGGGGTCTTTAGTGTTTTTTATGTACTATATCATGCTATCTGCAAACAGTGACAGTTTAACTTCTTCCTTACCAATTTGGATGCCTTTTATTTCTTGTGTTGTCTGATTGCTGTGGCGAGTACCTCCAGTACTATATTGAATAAAAGTGGATAGAGTGGACATCCTTGTCTAATTCCTAATCTTAGAGGAAAAGCTTTCAGCTTTTTAATGCTACTGATGATATTAGTTGTGGTTTTGTTATATATGGCCTTTATTATGCTGAGGTATGTACCCTCTATACCCATTATGTTGAGAGTTTTTATCATGAGTGGTTGTTGAATTTTGTTAAATGCTTTTTCAGCATCTATGAAGATGATCATGTGGTTTTCATCTTTGTTTTTGGTATATGATATTGACATATTTACGAATATTGTACTATCCTTGCATCCCTGGAATAAATCCCACTTGATCATGAGGGATGATCTTTTTGAAGTATTTTTGAATTCGGTTTGCTAATATTTTGTTGAGTATTTTTGTATCTATGTTCTTCAGGGATATTGGTCTGTAGTTTTCTTTTTTGTGGTGTCTTTGCCTAGTTTTGGTATTAGAGTGATGCTGGCTGGCATCATAGAATGAGTTTGAAAGTATTCCATCCTCTTCTACTTTTTGGAATACTTTAAGAAGGGTAGGTATTAACTCTTTAAATGTTTGGTAGAATTTGACTGTGAAGCCCTCTGTTGGGAGTTTTGCTTGCTGGGAGTTTTTTGATTACCAATTCAATTTCACTTGTAATTGGTCTGTTCATATTTTCTATTTCTTCCTGGTCAGTCTCAGAAGCCTCAATTTTTTTGAAAGTTGTCCATTTCTCCTAGGTTGCCCAATTTATTGGCATGTAATTTTTCATAGGATTCTCTACTAATTTTTTTGTATTTCTGTGGTATTCATTGTGATTATTCCTTCTTCATTTCTGATTCTGTTTATGTGTGCACATGCTTTTTTTCCTTGATAAATATGGCTAGGTGTTTATCTATTTTATTTTCTCAAAGAACCAGCTTCTGATTTCATTCATTTTTTTTCCTATTGTTTTATTCTTCTCTATTTTATTTTTTTCTGCTCTGATTTATTATATCCTTCCTATTAACTTTGGGCCTTCTTTCTCTAGTTTCTTTAGTAATGATTTTAGACTGTATATTTAGGAGTGTTCTTGTTTATTGAGGTAAGCCTGTATTGCTATGTACTTTCCTCTTAGAACTTCCTTTGCCACCTACAACAGATTTTGGTCTTTTGTGTTTTTCTTTTCATTTGTCTTCAATACTGCTTGATTTGTATTTTAATTTGCTCATTGATTCATTGATTAATTAGAAGCATGTTGTTTAACTTCCATGTATTTGCAGGTCTCTTTGTTTTCTTTGTATAATTTATTTCTAGTTTCATACCATTTTGGGCTGAGAAGCTACTTGACACAATTTCCAATTTTTTTAATTTATTGAGACTCTTTTTGTGTCCTGGTATGTCATCTATTCTGAAGAATGTTCCATGTACACTTGAGAAAAATGTGTATTCTGCTGCTTTTGGGTGGAATGTTCTGTAGATATCTGTTAAGTCCATCTGATCTAATCTATTATTCAGTGCCTCTGTTTCCTTATTTATTTTCTGTCTGGTTGATCTGTCAGTATGAGTGGTGTGTTAAAGTCTCCTAAAATGAATGATGAATGTGTTGCAGTCTATTTCCCACCTTAATTCTGTTAGTATTTCTTTTACATATATAGGTGCTCCTATTTTGGTTATATCCTCTTGTTGGTTGATCCCTTTATCATTACATAATGTTCTTCTGTGTCTCTTATTACTTTCTTTGTTTTGAAATCAATTTTGTCTGATACAAGTACTGCCAATGCTGCTTTTTTATCCCTATTATTTGCATGGAATATCTTTTTCCATCCCTTCACTTTTAGTGTGTGTTTGTCTTTGGGTCTGAAATGAGTGTCTTGTAGGCAGCATATAGATGGCTTTTGTTTTCTTATCTATTCTGCCATTCTATGTCTTTTGATTGGTGCATTCAGTCTATTTATATTTAAGGTGATTATTGATAGATATGTACTTATTGCCATTTTATTGTTTTCTGTTTTTTATAGCACTTCTCTGTTCCTTTCTTCCTCTCTTATGCCCTTCTCCTGTTATTGATGATTTTCTTTAGTGTTGTAATTGGATTTATCTATTTTTTTTCAATTAGTTTATTTTTGTGTATGTATATTTATTGTAGACTTCAGCTTTGTACCAAAGGTTCAAGGATAGCTTCCTTATATCTTAAAGTGCTGATTACTGTATCTCAAACACATTCTAAAGGTGATTTTTTTCCCTTCCTCTTCTTCCTCCTCCACAGTTTTCATATTAGATGTCATAATCTGCATTTTTTGTATATCCTTTGACTGATTTTGTGTGTGGCCGATTTTACTTCTTTTGTTTTGTTTTAATTTTGCACTTGTTTGGTAATTCATTGGTCTATTACTTTTACTGTGGGTTTATTTTCACTGGTGAAAGCTATTTAGCCTTAGGGTCATTTCCATCTACAGCAGTGCCTTTAACATATCCTGTAAGGCTGGTTTAGTGGTAGTGAATTCCTTCAATTTTTGTTTATCTGGAAATTGCATAATCCCTGCTTCAAATTTAACTGACAATCTTGCTGGGTAGAGTATTCTTGTTTGGTGGTTGTTGTGTTTCCGTATATTAAACATATCATGCCACTCCCTTCTGGCCTGTAGATTTTCTGTTGAGAAGTCTGGTGATAGCCTGATGGGATTTCCTTTATATGCAATTCTTTTTTTCTGTCTTTGGCTCCTTTCAACACTCTCTTCTTATCCTTGATCTTTCCATTTTAATTATTATATGTCTTGGTGTTGTCTTGCTGGGGTTCCTTTTGTTATTCTGCACTTCCATGACCTGAGTGTCTATTTCCTTCCCCAGATTGGGGAAGTTTTCAACAATTATTCCTTAAAAATACTTTCTATCCCTTTGCCTTTCTCTTCTCCTTCTGTTACCCCTATTATGTGAATAACTCATTTGGATTAGTCACATAGCACTCTTAACATTCTTTCATTCCTATAGATCCTTTTTTCTCTCTGTCCTTCAGCCTTTTTGTTTTCCTGTTCTAATTTCCACCTCATTTACTGTCTCCTTTACCTGCACTAATCTCCTCTTAAATCCCTCCATTGTATGTTTCATTTCAGATGCTATATTCTTCAGCTCTGAGTGGCTCTTTTTCAAGTTTTCCATCTCTGTTAAAGTCCTTCCTGAGATCTTGAATATTTTTTTGTAAATCCATGAACATGTTTATGACTTTAATTTTGAAATCTTTGTCAAGAAGACTGTTAATCTCTGTTCCATTTAGCCCTCTTTCTGTGGTTCTCTCTCGTAGTTCTGTTTGGATCATATTCCTCTGCTTATTCATTTTTTCAGGGTTTCTTTGTTTCTTCCTTTGTGTTAGACACCTCTGCTCTGCTTTTTGGTCTAAACAGTAATAGCTTTATGAAGAAGATGTGCTATGGTGCCCAGAAGCTCAAGATTCTTCCTCTCTAGTGCCTGGTTCTCTTTTGCTGGGGTTCAGATGTTGGTGTCCATGGGCGGGGCCTCCTATCTGTCTGACATCTGTAGTTGTCTCAGTCTGGGCAGGCAGTTTGCTTGAGCTGCTACCTTGGTGATCAGCTCAGGAATCTGTAGAACTCGCTGTGGGTGGGGCCCTGCCTGGCCTGCAGCAATGGTGGGGCTGCAGGATTAATGGAGTGTGTGGACCAATGTACAGCTCTGCCCCAGCTGGATCCACTGCACTGGGTTTGGACACCCACAGGGAGGAAGGAGCTCTTGGTGGTGGCTCCTGCAGGCACCTTTCTGGTTGGGCTGAAACAGAGCCAAGGCAGCTGGGAGAGTCTCCTTCTGCCTGCCAGGCAGCAGTCTGATGGTACCACTAGGCCAAGTCATTTGGCTTCCAGCAGCGCACACAGGGAGAAGCCTCAGGGCTGTGTTGCCAGCAAGGGAGATGGAACATCTGAGGTTCCCGAGATTTGCTGAATTGTTGAGCCAAGGAAGGGCTGAGGAGGTATCCTCAACCTGCCCTTTCTCCTGAGGAGAACGTTCCATCCAATCCTCACCCCTCTAGTACCCCTCCCACTGCTGGCAAGTCTTTCAAACTGCCTCCTCTGCTTTGGGTCTTGGGACTGGCGGAGTTTTCCTGCCCTCCACACAGACTGGAGTCTTAGCCTCCTAGAGCACCCCTAGATGTCCACGAATCACCAGAACCCAATGTGTTGTGGGCTCATGCTCCAGGAGCAGATCTGCAGGGCCAGTTGTGCAGTGCCCCTGACTCCTATGCCTTCTCTGCTCTGTTCCTCTGTCTCCTGACTGTAGGCTGGGGTAGGGGTAGGGCTTGGGTCCCACTTAATCTTGGCTTTGACACCTCACCCTTTTCTCCGTGGTCCTCTCTTCTTCCTTAGGTGCAGGGGGTCCATTCTGCAGTCTTCAGGTTGTTTTCAGGTCTAGCTGCATTTGCCGTATTTTCCTCTTTTATGTGTTTTTGGAGGAAGTTTCCATCTTGCCTTCCTATTCCACCATCCTTAATCCCCTTATCCCCCAAGTATATAAATCTTAAATGCACTCAGATATATTCAAGCCAAGAAAAATGTAAAAGGTACTTGAGTTTGTGAAGTTTTTCTGGGCAACAAGCAGGAGCTTGAATAGCAAACTACTATACCTTTGGTTAAGTTTCTGTTTATGTTACAACAGGTTTAAGAAAATAGAGGTTTTGTGACTTTCATAAAGAAATGTTATAAAGAAATTCACTTAATGATGTAAATAATAAAAAAGCAATGCCATAGAGCTCTAAAGGCAAGGAAAAAAAGGTAAAGATGGAAAGAAAAACACCATATTTGAATGCCAGTTCTGTAACTCTCTAGCTGGATGACATTAGGGAAACCACCAACCATTCTCGATTTGGTTTTTCTCCTTTATAAAATGGAGGCTTACGTAATGTGCAAGGTTGTTCTGAAGACTAGAGATAATGTGTACAATACAAATGCTTGACATATAGAGGACATTGAATGAGCAGCAGTAATTATTATCAGAAATGACATTAATTGAGGCTCTCTCATTGGTCCAATATATTATTCATATTATTTTATTAATCCTGAGAAAACCTGCAGCAATCAGGATAGGCTAGGTTATGTTACCATATAACAAACAATTCTAAAGTCTTAGTAGCTTAAAAAAAACTGAAGATTTATTTCTTACTTAATTTATATGTCTATCACAGGTTAGCTTAGGGCTCTCCTGTGTGTCATACTTACTCTAGGGCTCATTTAAAGAGCTATTATGATCTGAAATACTTCCAATCACATGGCAAAGGGGAAAAAGAATGTGGCAAACCACACACATTCTTAAAATATATGCCTGAAGATGGCATGTTACTTTTGCTTCCATTTCACTGGCTAAAGCAAGTCACATGACCGTGTCTTCAGAGGAACAGGGAATAACTTTTTTAACATGTACATGGAAGATGATCAAGCAGAGTATTTGTCAACAACCTTAATGATTACCACATAACCTTATGAAGGTGATATTTTTATCCTGAATTTTAAATAAGGAGTCTAAGGCACAGGGAGAGCAAGTACTTGCCTAGAGCTATGTAGCAAGGAAGTGGAAGAATAAGAGATTCAAATTCAAGTCTTGTTTTGTCTCCTTATCATTCCAGCCAGACCTGAAAAGCTGAAAATATTCTACCTACAAGGATAAGTGAATATGTCTCCCTCCCCATGTTCACAGAAAAAAAATGTTCATATTTCCTCTGGGAACAAATTGGTACGGCCTTCTCAGAAACCAATTTAGAACAAAAACATTGAGAATCATAAACTGTTCACATACCCTTTGACCTAGTAATCTTAGTTCTGGGAACTTATCCGAAGGGAATCATCCAAAGATAAAAAAAATTTACTCAAGGAAAGGTCTGTCGTGACATTGTTTATAACAGAAGTGGAAAGGATCTACATTATCATAGGATATTATAGCCTATTATCAATAGAAAGAGTTAAAGAATTTATTGATTATACACTAACAAATTATTACAAAGCTATTGCTTTATAAAGACAATATAACAACATGAAAAAAAGCTTTTTATATAATGTTAAGTAAAAAACAAAATGAAATTGTTTTTACTATATTGCAACTATGTGGTGAATTTGTGTTACAAAGATTGCTAACAGGCTCTATATTTGTTCTCTCCTTCCTCCTTTTAGTAACAAGACCCTCCACCTGCAGTGTTCACCAGTCACAGGGACTCCCAAAGACAGACCACATTTCCCATCCTCTCTTGAAACCAGGTATTACCATTTGATAAATTCTTGTCAGTAGAATGAGCTGAAGAAGTGTGTGTCTTCCCAGTTTTGCCCAGAAAAGTGATGAGGCGCATGTTTTCCATGCCTTACTTTTGCCTTCCTCTAGAAAAGGAACGGCAACAACTGAAGCAGTTGCCTTAGGGCCAAAGATGAAAGCCAAATGTTAATGGAAATATGAATTTTTTTTTTTCTAAAACTTCCTTAATATAACTTTTATTATTTAAAAAAGGTGTTTTAGCTATAATTTTAATACAATTAATCATCAAAGTTTCACTTAACTATTGCTTTTCCAAAAGGAAAATAGAGCATCACTTAATTGCAGAAAGGTTTGAGGAAAACCTGGGGGAAAAAAACCCAGAAAATAATAAAGAAACACATATTTTTGTTCCAAACTAGGCAATTATAATTATGAACAGCCAGAAATTATTAAGGATCATGACTGAGTTGGACTATGGATGGTCTAGGCATGCTACAGTGCTGGGAGTAGAGATACCAAGAATTTGTACAGCCCTGGGGCAATAGGAGACTGTCAGACTTGGGCGGGTGGGAGGGAAGGGATGTATATCATCAGTACAGTCTATTAAAAGGAAGAAGTGGGAGAAAGCGGGGGAAAAACAGACAAACCAGTTATTGTTTAACTTTACCAATGCCTAACCCCTTTTCCTTTTATAATGCTACTATGGAACGTAATATCTATTAACTCATGGTAAAGCCCTATGGGTTGACTATAGGCACCAGCACTTGTAAGTACCTACAAATGAAAAACCAAGAAAATATTGCATATTTGGAAATTTTTAATAGAGAATCAGATTACCACAGCTATCTGTGATTTTAAAGGAAAATATTTTAATTCAAGTAAAAGATACATTAACATTTTGTTGAGCACTTACTGTATGCCAGACACTATTCTAAGTACCTTGCATGTATTAATGCATTTAATCCTCCGAAATTCCTATTAGATAGATACTATTATTTTTTATCTCCACCTTACAAAAAAATAAAACCTGAGGCACAGAGAGAGCATTTATGCAATTTTCTCAAGGTCACACAACTAATTAATGGAATGCAGGCTGTCTGCTTCAGAATCTGAGTTTTTAACCTCTAACTACACTGCCTTAATCATAAATCATTAATCCAACAAAAAATATACAATCAAGACTTTAAATAATGAATTTGTTAACTGGTTTTCTTTAATGCTATGTCAGCCTTCTAGCAGCATACAAAAATAACTGACAGATTGTTTTTATTTGAAATGAATTACATAAGTCACTAAAACATGTTGTAAAGACTGCTGCTTGCCTACAAATATTCATTCTTCCCTTTCAAGTTAATCAAACTCTTACTTTAAGATAGACTTATTGCCACCTCACTAAAAGAACACAGTTTTCAACCATGCTTGCAGATGTGTGGTCATGTGACTTAGTTTCTCAAGAGACCTAAATGGAAATAGGATGGTGACTTCTGGGAAGTCTCTATAAAAGGTAAAAGGCATGCCCTTCCTCCTCCATCCTGCTTTCTGGCTGTGGGTGTGCTGGCTTGCATTCCCTGAACTCAGACTCAGGCTTCAGCAATATAAGAGTAAAACCTGAAAGCAGCCAAATCTTTGATGAAGAAGCCACTGTGCTAGCCTTGGGCTAGCTTTCTCCAGAATTCTTTTTATAGGATAGTGTAATGATCTAATTATTTAAATGACTACCTTGGGGTCTCTATTAAGTTACTTGTAGCTGGATTTAATAATCCAAACTCATACATAAACCTAATGTTATATAATTTCCATTAAAATTTTGGGAACATCAAAAAATCATTTAAAGACATACAAATTTAACTACTCTTATATAAATTTAATAAGGAAGCAATTGAAAAAACTTACCTCAGTGGCTATTAGTCCTTACAATGGATTTTTATGGCATCTATTTGAGGCAGTGCTTCCTAACCTTTTTCATGATATGGCACTCAAAGAGAAATCATAAAAATCATACAGTACTGCATAAAATAGGCTGCTCTTGGCCAAAGACTGCTGACCCAGGGGGTCTGCATACCCCAAGAAATGTGGTGAAGGGTCCCCACCAGTAAGATGGCAAACTTCCGGCTTCTCTTCGGGGTCCTCAGTTCCCGCTGGCGCCACCTGAAGCCCAATCACCTCTTGCCCCCCTCCCAATCCCAGCACCTAGCCAACAGCCAACAGCCCCGTAGAAGTGACACCTCAATCAATCATGCCCCCTCCTATATAACCCAGCACCTTTCCCTAATAAAGCGGAACTCTCCGGTGAATTGCTGCTATGTGTCGCTCCTTTCCTTTCATTGGTGCCGAAACCCGGGAGACGGGACACCCCAACTGGGCCCCGTCTTCCCCCGACACCAGCAGCAGCTTGCCCTCGTCCTCTTTTTCCGGCGCTGGCTCATCACACTCACCACTCCTCTCTGGCCTTTAGGTAAGTTTTCCCCCCGGAGTGGGTCGCTCTTCCCTGAGCTATCGCAGTGCCATTGACCGTGATCGTCCCGCAAGGCCCTGACGCTCGGGGATGAGGAGGGAACGCTCCCCGCCTCAGGCCTTCAAGGCTGCGGCGGACCCTCAGGCCCCTCCTCCAAAAGCCATAAATCCCCGCCTCAAGCCTTTACGGCTGCGGGGAATGCTCAGGCCCCTCCTCCGACAGTCATAAACACATTCACCATCCCTTCCATCAGTGCTGAAAGTTTTTAAGCAAAATTTCCCCGGGGTGGGCCACTCTTCCCCGAGCTATCGCAGTGCCATTGACCGTGATCGTCCGGCAAGGCCCTGACGCTCGGGGATGAGGAGGGAACTCTCCCCGCCTCAGGCCTTCACGGCTGCGGTGGACCCTCAGGGCCCTCCCCAAACAGCCATAAATCCCCGCCTCAAGCCTTTACGGGTGCGGCGGACGCTCAGGCCCCTCCTCCGACAGTCATAAATCCCCACCTCAGGCCTTCACGGCTGCGGCCGACTCTCAGGCACCCCCCTCCAACAGCCATAAACGAGGTGACTCCTTTGTGGATGAGAACGCTCCCTTCCCCCCCTCCTCCTTCTGCTCCGTCCGCCGAAAACGCCTAGCGCTAGGTACCTCGTGACTCCGGCACTCTGCCTTCTTAGGGAAGTCTGGGTGATGACCCACACTTCCCAAGAAATTCCGACTCGTATACGAGTTTCCGCAGACCACCAAGGATCATCGGGGACGCCCTTTGTCTCCTTGTGGTCTGCTTCCAGTCCGAGGATCTCCGTTCGTCTTCCCCTGTTTGTCTCCTTCTCTGTCCTTTAGCCATGGGAGCCTCCTCATCCCTCCCTGAAAGTTCACCTCTTGAATGCCTGCTTAAGCATCTGGCTACCCTCTCCCTGATGCCTGATATAAAACCAAAACTTCTCCGTAAATATTGCTCCCAAGATTGGCCGACATACCCCCTAGACAATAAAAACCAATGGCCTGCAGGGGGAACTCTTGATCCTAACATCACTCGCGATCTTTTTAACTACTGCCAGCGCCTGAAAAAATGGAAGGAGATTCCCTATATGGAAGCTTTCCGCCTCCTCCTCTCCCCGCCCCCTTCCAAGTTCTCCTAGCCTGCAAGCCGCCGCCCCCGCAGAAGCCTCCTGTTCACTCCCTTCCCCTTCTTCTCCTACAACAGCCCTTCTCCCTTCCTCCGCAACCATCTCCTCCCCTATCTCACCTCCTCCACCTTCATTCCCTGCAGATTAAGCCTGAGCCTTTCAGCCCCCCTTTAACTAGGTCCCAGGGGCCTCCTCCGTCTTTGCCCTCATCACCTGTTTCTCCCCTGTTAGAGACCGCCTTTGTCTTCTCACATGTTTGTAGGGAGAATGGGAAAGCACCTTACCCCATGTCTGAACGCAGCATGGGAAGGCACAAGCTAGAGAACAACCGGTGCAGTCCTTAGAAGTTATCTGTCCACAAAAACATATCTTGCCAAGACTCCTCACTCTGAAAATAGGGAGACCTTGAAGATGTGTAGAAACACCGCCCCTGCTTCTAAATATGCCCTTCCCCCACTTGCAGATGTGGCAGGAATGGAGAACAAAGAACATTCTGTTTACGTATTCCATAAGCAATTAACTAGAGCCCTGCTGCAGCTCAGTTAGTAGAGCATGGGACTCTTAATTCAGAGTCATGAGTTCAAGCCCAACTAGAGCGGCAGAAGTAAGCAGCTGGGCTGCTAGCTGGCAACATGTGGGTCTGATTCTATCTTTCTTTATTTTCTTTGCCCCCCTTCTGCACTTCAGGACCTGCTCAACTAGGCACGGCTAGACCGCATCACTCCCCCACAGACTGAGCCAGAACCCTTCAGTCCCCCTCAGACTCAGTCCCGAGAGCCTCCCAAAATTATCGCCCCCCTCCAGGAGGTAGCAGGATCCGAAGGCAGCGTGCGCGTTCACATCCCTTTCTCCTTAAGAGATTTAGCCCAACTAGAGAAACGCCTAAGTTCCTTTTCCACTGATCCCATGACATACATCAGGGAGTTTCAATAGACCCTCCAGTCTTACAGCCTCACACATCATGACATTTTCATGCTCCTGGCCAATACTCTCCTCCCTGAAGAGCGTAGACGAGTTTAGGACTTCGCCCAAATGCAGGCTACTGAAACCCACAGGACTGACCCCACTTATCCCCCTGGCCCCACTGCTGTCCCCGAACAAGACCCACACTGAAATTATAACACCGCCATGAGTCTCCGCTCTTGAGATATTTTTGCCTCCTGCTTAATAGCAGGTCTGAAAAAGGGCAGCTTGTAAAGTAGTCAATTTTCAAAAGCTCCAAGACATAATTCAAAAGAGAGATGAAATCCCCTCCGAGTTCTTAGACAGACTCACTCAAGCCCTATTACAGTATACCAGCCTGGACCCAGAAACACCTGAAGGAAGACATGTCCTTATGACATACTTCCTAGCTCAAGGCTACCCCGACATTAAAGCTAAACTCAAAAAGTTAGAACAGGGCCCCGCTACCCCACAGACTGAGATCCTAACAGTGGCCTTTAAAGTCTTCCATAAGCGGGAGGAGGAGAAAGAATGCCGTAAACAAAAGGCTGATCAGGCCAATTTCCAGATGTTGGCCCAGCTGATAAAACCACAACCTGGGCGCCCCTCTACAAACAAGCCCCCCCAAGAGCTTGTTTCAAGTGCAGAAAAGAGGGACATTGGTCAAGGGCGTGCCCCTCCCCCAGATCTCCTACCACCCCATGCCCCAGATGCCACAAAAAGGGCCACTGCGGGTCTGATTGCCCAACCACCCGAAGGGGAGGCTGGACGAACAACCCCCATCCTAAGCCCGCTGTAGTGGGGCTGGCAGAAAAAGATTGATGGGGCCCGGGGGCTTCTCGCCCGACCATTTCCATCACCAAACAGGAGCCCAGGGTTACTCTAACAGTAGATGGTCACCCCATCTCCTTCCTCCTAGATACAGGAGCCACCTTCTCAGTCTTGTGAGAATACCGGGGCCCTACCAGGCCAGCCATTACTCCTATAGTCAGAGTAGGAGGTAAACAGATTTTCCCATTAAACCCCCCACCCACCCTTTTATGCACAATCCAAGACAATCCCATACCTTTCTCCCACTCCTTCCTGGTTATGCCCCAGTGTCCCATCCCTTTACTAGGACGAGACATCCTTTCCCTCCACGTTTCCATAACTATATCCACTCCCACAGCCCCCAGTACTCCCTTTCTGATGGCCCTCATAGCCGACGACCCCCCTCTACCCAATGAAAGCTCTGGTTCTGCCCTCATACACCCTGTAAATCCCAAAGTTTGGGACATTACAAGCCCCTCCGTGGCCCTATGTCCCCCTGCCTCTATCAAATTATGTGACCCCTCTCAGTATATCTGTCAGGCCCAATACCCCCTAACCACTTCAGCCCTCATAGGCCTCCAACCCATCATTCAAGCAGACCCACTCACTCCCCATTTAATACCCCCATATTAGCTGTTAAAAAAACCAACGGATCTTTCCGCCTTGTCCAAGACCTTCGCCTCATCAACATAGCCATTGTCCCTATCCATCCCTTAGTTCCAAATCCATAGAGCCTCAGCATCCCACTTCTCAGTCCTAGATCTCAAAGACATACCCCCATATTAGCTGTTAAAAAAAACCAATGGATCTTGCCGCCTTGTCCAAGACCTTCGCCTCATCAACATAGCCATTGTCCCTATCCATCCCTTAGTTCCAAATCCATACAGCCTCAGCATCCCACTTCTCAGTCCTAGATCTCAAAGACCCATTTTTCTATCCCTCTAGACCCCTGCTCCCAAGATTTTTTCATCTTCACCTGGACGGACCCATACACAAGACATTCTAAACAACTCACTTGGTCAGTTTTGCCACAAAGCTTCCGAGATAGTCCCCATATTTTTAGACAGGTCCTAGCTCAGGACCTCAAACAGTTTCATCATGATCACTCCAAGTCCACCTTATAATACATAGACAATCTTCTACTCTGCAGTCTCTCGTGGGAACAGTCTCAACTTGACACTGCCTCCCTACTTAACTTTCTAGCTTCCAGAAGTTACCGAGTATCCCCCATCAAAGCTCAAATCTCTTCCCCTCCTTTCACTTACCTCAGATTCCTTCTATCTCAACAAAGAAAGTCCATTACCTTAGACAGAAAATGGCTCCTCTCTGACCTGCCCATTCCCAAAACCAAGACAAAAATCCTTTCCTTTCTAGGCCCTTTCTAAGCCTAGCTAGATATTTTAGAACGTAGATCCCTAACTTCTCCCTGCACCCTGTTGGCAAGACCCCTATATAACCTCAGCAAGAGCCCCCCTAAAAAACCATTATCCTCCTCACCCCGACACTCCTTCATTAAGCTCTGTCAAGCCCTTGTAGAAGCCCCAGCTCTCCATCTTCCTGATTTGTCGAAGCCCTTCTCATTATACATTCATGAGAGGTCCAGTCAAGCTCTAAGAGTCCTATGCCAATATTATGGCCCATCCTTTGCCCCCCAGTAGCTTATCTCTCCAAGCAATTAGACCCCACAGTTCGGGGATGAGCCCCCTGCCTACGAGCATTAGCCGCTAGACAGCTCTTGCAGGAAGAAGCTCATAAACTGACATTCAGGGCGCCCCTTACCATTCTGTCCCCACATCACCTAAAAGATCTCTTAACCTACAAAAGTTTACAGACTCTCCCTCCCTCCAGACTCCTGACCTTACTGTCCTCTTTCCTCCAAAATCCCGTTCACCCCCTTTGCCATCCATACCCGAATCATGACTTTTTCCTCCTTTACTGCTCTCTCGCTTTTTTTCCTCATTCCTATTGTCTTCCCCACCACCCCAGCCTCCTTTGTATGGCGATTCAAAGTCAGAGAGACTTACACACAGCATCAAACAAAAGTTACTGCCCTCATTGCCACACCAGACTGCCCTCTGAAAAGCTGCTCTGAGCCTTTATACCTCCACTTTCCTCCCTCCACCGAAGTGTTCACTACCAGCTACCCTTATTCTCCCTACCTCTGCTTCCTCTGTGACCAAACACAAGCCTATTGCAGGCGATGGCCAGATACCTACGGGAGATGTCCCTACTAGTCTTGCACCATTCACTACATAGGTAACTTCCAGTACCCACAGTATTACTCCTCCAACCGTTTCATGAAATATCCCAACAGCTCATTCTCCTTATCAATCCCAGATCCCTGGGACTCTCGATGGGCTGCCAGAGTCACAGCCTCAGTTTACTACGGGGAGTCCTCGACCCCCCACAGTACCCTTCATATCTCTCGAAAGTATGTTCCCTCTCATTCCCAGATCTCTCAAGTTGCATCAGATAGCAGACATTCCGAAAAAGTCATTATCCAAACTCTTGATAGCGCCTCTTCATCTTCTTATCCCCACCCCTCTTCCCATTTCTCCTACTCTTCATTACAGCTCATTCAGGACACCACCATCTTTCTCAACCACACCCTTAACACAGCCAATTGTTTCTTGTGCGCACCACTACAGCGCCCACTGCTGGCCGCCATGCCCCTTAATATTTCCAACTACTCCTTCCATGCAGAAAGACAACCCCTCTGCCCCCTGGCAGACATACCCCTATGGGAACCAGAATACGCAGATAATCTCACCATCCACCACTGTGTAGGCCCAACTCCACCCCCCTCCAGCGCACTTCACTGCCTCTCTATCTACACCCCTACCTCCAGCTCTAAGACTTTTACGCAACCGGGACACTTCTTTTAGTGTAATAGCAGTCTTTTCAACTCACTGCCTCTCAACTCCGATACACCCTGCATTCTCGTCACCCTAATCCCACAGTTAACACTTTACAGCATGGCAGAATTTCTTGAGCTCCAACCTCCCTTGCCCTCGCGCACAAAAAGAGCTGCTTTCCTTCCCATCATGGTCAGTAGCTCTTTGATCACCTCAGCCATTGGGGCAGAGTTTTCGGGAGAAGCCTTGGGTCACTCTCTATAGGCAGTTAGAGATCTCAACGCCAAACTTGAGGGAGCCCTGACATCCACTGCCGATTCTCTAGCCTCTCTCCAAAGACAGGTCACTTTGCTAGCTAAAGTCACCCTTCAAAACCGGCGGGCCCTAGATCTGCTTACAGCCGAGAAGGGCGGCACCTGCGTCTTCCTCTGGGAAGAGTGCTGCTATTACATCAACGAATCTGGCATTGTAGAAACTGACATTACCAAACTCACCGACCTTGCCTCCAGTCTCCACTCTGCTTCCAATTCCAACCCATTCTCTTCAATACTAACAAACCCCCTCCTCACCTGGCTCTGGCCCATTGCAGGCCCCATAATAATCATTCTTCTCGCCTGTCTCTTCTTACCCTGTATAATAAAGTTCATCAAATCCCAAGTCGGAAAAATCTCTAATCAAGCTTTCAACCAGCTTTTACTCAGGAACTACCAGCTTCTGGCCACAGAAGATCCCTCACCCTCACGTGACCTCCTCACCACACGCTGAGATGGACCCCTCTCTCCACTGGAAACTGTTCCTGGAAACAATAGCCGCAGACGCCTGGCTCCTGACACCCATATCCTCTTGGCCAACCTATGGTTACAGGGAACCTTCATTGATTTCCAAACCTGAAGAAGTCTACATCTACTCGTCCTTACTGCGGGGAGTCCTATCAACCCTTTCCTCCCAATCCTCAAGCCCTCACTCCCTTCTCCGCCCCTGTTCAGCAGGAAGCAGCCAGAGAGAAAGCAACGTCCACAAACCCATAGAGGAGAAAGGGGGGAATGAAGGGTCCCCACCAGTAAGATGGCAAACTTCCGGCTTCTCTTCGGGGTCCTCAGTTCCCGCCGGCGCCACCTGAAGCCCAATCACCTCTTGCCCCCCTCCCAATCCCAGCACCTAGCCAACAGCCACCAGCCCCGTAGAAGTGACACCTCAATCAATCATGCCCCCTCCTATATAACCCAGCACCTTTCCCTAATAAAGCGGAACTCTCCGGTGAATTGCTGCTATGTGTCGCTCCTTTCCTTTCATGTGGAGGTTGGTTTCTCAATCCCCCATTCCTAAACCACTCACCATTTAATGGCATTCCACAATGGGTGGATTGGTTCTAATTACTATTAGATAAAATTTGAATCTGGAACCTGTTCAAAATCATTAAAGCTTGAGAAAAGTGAGTAAACTACGTATTGAACTTTATTGCTGAAAAAATGAACTCATTGCAATGCTAGTCAGGTTACACAAAGGGCATTTCATATTTCATGTCAAATATTTTTTGAAATGACTTCAGTGTTCATGTTTACACTGAAAATATGGAACATCACTCATATTTATATTTTCATCTAACTTATAAATGAATACAGTTTAAAAAGCCAAATATGTCTTCAAAGTCTAAAAGAAAAAGAGCAGCCCCCTTTCCTGGACAACCTGCAAATTCTATTTCTGCTTTCCATCGCAAAGGCCATTTCTTCTAGTATTTATCTTCATATTTGTAACTGCTATTTCTTGATTTTTCAAGTTCCAGATATTACCTATAAATATCTTCTATGGGAGATATGGATTTTGTCTCTTATTCCCTCCTACTGTTTTCCTAACATTATTATATCACAATGTTTTTCTCTCATTAACATTCAGATTTTATGAAATTAAGATGATGTGAATATTATTTTAGGCTGAGGCATGCAATATACTATGATCACATTGCCTGTCTTGGTACAAATTTGTCTTCCCTGGAATTGATGATTATCTCATTCTATTTATATGCATACTTTTCTATGTACTTGTCAAAAATTAATTCCCTACTCTGCTCCAGAAATGTAAATCTCTCAATATGTTTAAATTCATGAAGCATTCTATACATTTCTTTATTTTCTTGGGGAAAATTTCCTGAAGCCCTGTGCCCTGAAGCCTTGCATGTCTGAACTTGTTGCTCTCCAGGCTTCTTGCAGAGCTCCTGTGCTCAAATCACCTTCGCAATGATTGTGGATTCTGTTTTCAACTCAAATGTGATGGATCTTGTATTTCTTGGATCTTATCTCTTCCTCTTTCTTGTTTTTTCCCTTATTTTTTTAGATCATGTCCTGCGGTAGCTTCCTACAAAAAATACATGATAGGTAAACTTTCTGAATTCTATGTCAGAAAATATCTTTATTCTGCCCTCACACTTCATTGAATGTTTGGCTAGGTATTGCATTCTGAGTTTCAAAAAAAATTTTCCCTCATAATTCTCACAGCCTTGCCCCATTGCTTTATGGAGTCCAAAACTGTAGGTGAGAAGTCCGCTGCATTCTGATTCCTATTTTCTAATAAAGACTCGTTCATTTTTCTTCTGGAAGCTTTTAATTCTATTATTATTTCCACTGGTCTAACATTTCTCAATGATGTGCCCTTTTTTTATTTGTTGTGCTGAGTACTTGGTTGACACGTTCAATTTTGAAACCTGTGCCTCTACTAGTTCTGGGAACTTGTCTTATATAATTGTCTCTCCACTTCTCTTTCTAGAGCTCCTCCTACTCGGATATTGTACCTACTGCATTGAATTTTAAGTGTGTTTTCTTTCTTACTGTTCATTTACTCATCTTTTGGTTCTATCTCCAGCAGATTTCCTTGACTCTATCTTCCAATTCTTCAACTGAAGTTTTTATTTTTATTATTCTGTTTTTAATTGCTAAGAGCCTTCTCCTGTTTTTTTTTAATTGTCTTTTTATCGTAGCATTCTGCTTTTATTTTATATATACAGATCTTCTCATAATTTTTGAGGCTACAAATTAGCATTAAATGGTATTTTTGTCTATTCTCTATATCTCTATAGTTTCCTCTTGTATTCTATTTTGTTTTACATATTTAGTCCTCTCTTTTGGGTTAGAGTTTGTCTTACATGCCTGGTGTTATTTCTTGTTTCTTTCTTTTTTTTGTCCATTCATATTTATGAATAGGGTGCCAAAAAGCTGATTAGGAACTCTGTGTGAGTGGATGGGGCGTGGTTGATGGGGAAAACCTTTTGTTTCTTCTCTGGGCCTGTTTAGCTTTTTCAGAAAACATTCCTCTAATTTCTTGCCTAGGGAAATGACTTTTAAACGTTTTGGCAGTAAAAAATGATTTTCCACCACATCTCAGTCCACATACACCTGCATGTGTGTATATATATATATATATATATATATATATATATATACACACAAAGGCAAAAATGCTTCATGAAACAATATTTACTATTTCTACATATAATGCACTCTGATATTTTCTATCTGATTGATTGAACTTTCCTTTCTTTAATATTTGTGATGGACTTATGATGTGTCAATTAAATCCCCTGCATTAAGGGACTGGTTGCCCCAATTGTTGGCACTGCTGGGGGGCAATCTTCTGCTGTTAGCTCCTGCTAGGACTGCCTCCGTCCAGAGGGCAGCCATGCCCAATGTCACACGTCCTGGGATGGCCACATCCAGTGAGGGGGGATGTATTAATTGGTAGGATTGCCAAAACAACGTATCACAGACTGGATGACTTAAACAATAGAAATGTATTTTCTCACAGTTCTGGAGGCTATACCTCCCAGACCAAGGTGTCAGTAGCTTTGTGTTCTCCTGGGGCCACCCCTTCACTTGCAGATGGCCACCTTCTTGCTTTGTCCTCATATGGCCTTTCCTGTGTGCATGCATGCTCCTGCTGTTTCTTGTTCTTCTTACAAGAACAGTCACACTGGATTAGGACTCCATGCTGAGGGCCTCATTTTCACTTTATCACTTCTTTAAAGACCTCATCTCCAAATAAAGGATAAAGGCCTGGCTATCTTAGCCTGACTTAGGACAATTCAAAGAGCCATTCTAGCTTCAGTACTCCCATGGGCTTGGCTAAAGAGGTCACTGGGCCTTGAATCACAGCTCCCCTTCTCCTCTTGTCCAATTCTGTTGATCCCAAGGGCATGCCCTAATAAACATTCTGACTCTTAACTGCCTCACAGTCTGCTACCTGGGGAGCCCAACCCATGACACTGTTGGTTATGACCCATTAAGCTGATTTCATAATCCACTAATCATAACTGATTTCATAACCCACAGTTTCAAAAACACAGGCCCAGGGGTTAGTTGCCTGGTTAACAGTCCTTTAATAGTGTGGCAGGGAGAGAACACAGATAAACCAACCATCCTCAGTGTAGACTTCCAATTCATTTCTCTTCTTTTTTTCATCCCCATGCCTTATCCATGTATTTCATCATACCTGATTTCTCCGATGCCCAGGCCTTTCCTTCTGAGTGTCTCCAGGAAATAAACCTCCTATCTCTTCCTGCAGCAAGAGGGAGTTTGGGAGCAATTCCTTGGGCTGCTGAATTTCTGAGCCTTGGGGTACTAGAGTGGTCGACTGCACCATATATAAACTTTTAATTTATCTCATGCTTTATACCCCACACCTCACCCCATTCTGTCAAATCTGATGACTCCAAATTCTAAACCTCTTTGAGGACCTTCAAGGTGAAATATCTTGCTTTCTTCAGCATCCCCCACTGCACACACTTTAGATTGCAGCTTTCTTTCCCTAACCCTCCTCCATTCTCTTTTCACCAAATATTTGTTAAAGTCTCACTCATTCAAACCCCTGAAGTCTTCTGGTCTCTACCCAGAGGGGTATATGCCTGTGTTCATCTACCATCTTTAGCTAGAAGCCAGCAACTAAAAACTTGGTGGCAGTCATATCAGCACTGTGGCTGCAAAATAAGCTGAGATGTTTTTGTTTCTTGCTTTTGTTCCTTGCTTGCATCTTTTAATGTGAGGGGCTTTTTTATGCAAGGAGTTTTGCTTTAAGTGAGATCTAACTTAAAAGTCCTTATGTGCAATGAAGAGATCTGAGATTAAATACAGTACAAGAAAGAAACTGATAAATATGTATAAGACAGCATATCTAGTTGTGGAAATCTAAAGGAAAGCATAGTTGTATTCTAAATAAAGAGTCAAATTCTGGTGGATATAAAGTAGAACAAAATTGGCCCTTAAACTTAGTGATGAAGGTAAATTACCAAGGATAGAAAACAATTTTACAATCCTGAATTGAGTGCCATGCCACTACACCTCAGTTTGGTGCTACCTCTCAGAGAGAGAAATGAGGAAGAGTACTGGTCCCAGCCTTCCTTCAAGTTCACACAGTTATAACTGAGACAGCCAAACCACAAAACAAGAAACATACCAACACAAAGTCACTATGATGCTCATACTTCCTATGAAAGAGTGGATTTGTAGAATAGATTCTGTCCACACCATGTGGCATATAATCTGAGCTCCTTGAAAAGAGAAAAATAGTTCCATGAATGAGAAGAAACTCCAGCAACATCTTTCTAATTCTTCATACTTTAAATACTGAGAAGGTTCAGGAATAACTCTCTAAAGCTGGAATTTTAGGCATAGCAACACGAGGGGGAGGGTGATTTGGGGAAGGCCTTTCTGGTAGCTGTAAACTACACATGTATTAGAGTCTAGCCTCTCTGCCTCTCCTGGGTCCAGCCCCACAGAGCTGGGAGGGCCTGGCAGAGCTGTGATGAGTGGACTGGCCCTTGTTCCTGGTCTTGGCTCTGGAATTGCTCTAGCATAATTCACAGCCAATTGGTCTTGACAGAGAGCCTGTTGATTTCAGCTATAGCACAGATATTGTCATTACGAATAAAAATCCCAATAAGCCAGCATCTCATTGGTGCATACATTCACTTCAAAATGTGAGTAAAACATTTCAATTTGGACAAATAATAAGAGCATCTATTTCCACTGAAAAAAAGTTACAGCACTCAAAGTACACATACATTTTGGTAGTCTTCAAAAAACAGAGAATCCAATTATTGTGTATGAATGAGTTTTGAAAAAGTAATCCAAGAATAAAAGAACTATTTATCAGCTATTCACTTGTGGATAGAGCCTATTAATTAAAAAAAAAACAATGGTCACTGGAAAAATGATTCTTTTTTTCCTCTGTAGGCCATTATTGTTCTTTGGCTGCTGAGTAGTGGGAGTGTTAAAATGTCTACCTGTGTGAAGAAGAGAAGATGAGTGGGTGGATTTGTGGGAGAACAAAGGAGAGGATGAATGGTGGGTGCCAGGTCACTGAGTGTGTGTGGGAGGAGGCTGGGCTGTGAGTCAGCAAGGAGGAGGAATCCAGGTAAGTGTGGGTGAAGAGGGGGCGAAAGGAGAAAACAGCACAAAGCTATTTCACAAATGTGAATGTCTTAAGCAAATATCTATAGGACTATATAAAATACATCAGAAAACAATTCATTAGCAATTCTAATTTTAAAAAGCAAAACCGTTGCTGATGATGCCATCTCACAGATAATCGTTCAGAATTTTTAAAATTATGTTTTTCAGAATTATGTATGTGTTATTTAGCCTGATAATTCATGGTGAACCTGCCAGTGTCATTGACAAAGAATGTTTCAGCCTGTATGTAGTTTTAAGAGTGATCTCAGAGTTGCCTCCATAAATAAGAGTGGCCCAAGGCAGAGCAGAGGAATGAGTTAAAGACTTGTGGTTGAGGTGAGCTTAAATTTTCCATCTAAAATAAGTCTTAAATCCTTAGGGAGAAAGAGGTACTTTTCTTTCCCTTTTAACCATAGGCTTTATATTGTTTCTTTTGTAAATGCACATGGGACTTAAAAAAAAAACTGCATCAAAGTCTGAAACTGATGCACAGATTCATGTAACATTAGGGCAAAGAGGGATCATGAAGATCATCTTGAACAACCACATTTACAGAAGAAGTAAACAGAACTCAGAATGATGAAAAGGACTTGGCTAAGACATGGGGTGGGGAGTCTATAAATTTTGATTAATCAATCAATCAATCACTCAGCAAGCAAGGATGGGATACAAGGGCACTGGCCTCCACCCACAAGAACCTCCTGGAATAAGTGACATGGGAAGCTCAGAGGCAGAAGCTGGGGAGTTTTCATAGCTCCTCTGGGAGGTGAGAGGCAAGAGGGAGGCATGTGGAGGCCCAGCGGGACATCGACTGGAAAGAGCCCACTCTGGTGCTGCCAGGCATTCTGTGGGCAGCTAGGAGAGGGGCAGAGACACTAAGGCCTCCATGGGACTGTGAGCCTCCTGGCTCGCAATGGTACTACCAGACCAGAGCTAATTCAGATCTGCTGGGCTTGCTTCTTACAGAACTTCCCAAAGAGGGGAAGGATTGTTTGGATTTTCTCTTTTCAGTCAGCCCAGAGAATCCCAAACCAAAGATTTATTATCTTTCTCTTCTCTTTTCCTGAAGTCCCATAACTACCGTTTTAAAACTAGCTTTTCATGCAAAAGGTTCTGTGTTGAGGATATCCAGTCAAGGGCAAGGTGAAGCCATTGGGCAGCAGTAAAATAAAAACTAAAATCCCCTTACTCTTAAAAACTGAAGTTGGTAGCTTCTAAGACTTCCAGGGGACACTGAAATAGAAACTTAGATTATTGTATCCATAATACAATTAAGTAACTAAACTCATTATGAGAATAGCTGTGGTATTATTTGTAATACTGGTGTTTCAGCATTTATTTTGTGGAATATATATGAATGCTTGTAGTTGATTTTTAAGAAATAAACATATATGGTGCTATGCGCTGAATTGTGTCACCACTAAAAGTCATATGTTGAAACCCTAATCCCCAGTATCTCAAATACCTCAAATTGTAACTGTATTTGGAGATAGGGCCTTTAAAGAGATAATTAAGTTAAAATAAGGTCTTATGGGTAGGCCCTAATTCAATTCAGTAGGTCTCCTTATAAGACAAAATTAGGACACAGGCATACAAAGAGGGAAAATCAGGTGAAGACACGGGAACATGTCAGCCAGCTCCAAGCCATGGAGAGAAACCTCAGAAGGAACCGACCAGCTGACACCCTGTCCTTGGACTCCTAGCTTCCAGAATGGTGAGAAAACTAATTTCTATTATTTAAACCACCCCGTCTGTGGTACTTGGCATGGCAATCCTAGCAATCTAATACCTATGGTCTTCATCACATACTACACTTTGCCCTCAAGTGTTCTCTGAGAGAGGGTTAAGGTTCAAGACAGAGATTACCCTCTCCCACTTCTTAAGCTTTCTCAAGTAAAATGATTGGAGAAAGTCCTATTTGAAATAAATTGTCCTGGGAGAGAAGGGGACAGACTGAAAGAGAATGAATAGTACTGAGGGCAACAGAGAGAATCTGGCCTCGGGGAAAGGATGTGCATGTTCCTGGGAAAATGTTGGTAATGGGCTCTGGTAACCTCCCCTCCTCTTCCTGTCCAATAACGCCTCCTAATCCTCCTGGAAGAAGCACTAAAATGCTTCTTAATGAGTATAGCTCTGTTCCATTTGAAAAATTAATGTAGTGTATAAATTCTCTGGATACCTCTCATATAAATGATTCAGATTTCTGAGTTTTTATAATACTAAAGTAACAATATTGTACCAATACATGCTCCTCATTGTCTACAGAATGAAGTCCAAATATTTAGTAGAACCTTCAGACTCCCATAACAGCCACAGCCTACTTTTCTCTACTTCCTTACATGCTTTCAAACTGGGAAACATTTTAGGAGTGCATGGTAATATGCCAGAAAGTACTAAGAGCCACTAAAGAAACAGTCTAGGTCTCCCTATAACAGCAGTTTTACTTGCTGGCAGATACAGAAAATACTCTTTTTGTATTTAAATGGTATAGACATATTGCAAAGTAGAATTTAAAAGTTGCGTGAATTTTAAGGTAAAATATTAGAATGTAGTGAACAATGCCCTGGAGATATGGGACAGGATTCGTCTCTCTGTTGCTGAGAGTACTGGGGAGTAAACATTGGAGAAGCCTGCCACAACACCAGAAATGCTGACACTGACTGTCCTTTCACATCTACCATGATTCTAAGCTACTTATGTTCAGCAATGTGCAGGCATAGCGATGCCATGTGGAGCTATACCATATGCTGCAGATTACACAAAGCATGTTGCTGAAGCTATTGTTAGCCAGCAAGAGAAAGCAAACCACAAGACAGGAATCTGCAAACCTAGACTCAAATGCCTCTGTGTCACTTACAGGCTCTGAGATACTAGGCAAGGCTCTTAACCAGGTAGTGAGAGAAATCTGCCTTCAGGACCTGTGGCCCCATGGGTCCTCGAGAAATGTGTGACCGACAGAGCTGGTTCAGCAGGTTCCACCTTCTCCCACTTGCTGCACAGGGATCTCTTCAAAGCTGAGCCCTCTGTGGAACAGTAAATACGCAGACCAACTATTCAGCAAAATCAAAGACCCATGAACAACATTTGCACTAACACTAGGTTACAAGACATCCACACAACTTCAAAATACAAGTGTGTGAGGACAAACCACCATCAGCCTTAAGACCTGAATCATATCAGTATCTGAGCAGGAAAAGCAGAGAGACACAGTGACACTTGACAGACTTTGACCGAATTGAGAAGGGTAGAAGCCAAATTAGCAATACCTATTTACTGGAAAGCGTGTGGATTGGTTTTGCCCAATCCAGCAGACTGAGCGCAACAGGTCTGTTACAAAAACTGAAGGTGCTGAAGCAGTTGAGGCCCTATGAGCTCGCTCTTAGAGAATGACCTGCCAGCGCTCCCTTCCATGACAGTGTCACACTGAAGAGAAATGCTGAGAGTGGAATAAAAATTCAGCTAGACAGAGGTAACAGAACAACAGATAGAGGAGGCCCAGATAAAAGTAGGAGATGAGAACAGAACCAGGAAATCTCATAAAGCAAGCTAACCCTTCCTGACACTGCATGAAAAGGAGTTTGTGAAGTTAAAAAAGCTACTCAAAACCATATATCCTACTAAAAATTCTGGTAGACCATTTTAACATAAAAATGAGCAACAGAAAAGTATTGAGGCCAAATCCCTTGTAAAGTTACTCCTAAGAAAAATAGTGAGCAAAATAATATCCCTATACAAGAAAGACATGCTCACAGAACAAATCAAAGCTATAGCCTTCTATCTCGAAAGAAACTAAAATACATTAAGAAAATGATACAAGACATGAAATGAAAACATTAAATTTTTAAAACTCTGCCACTGAGGTGGTAGAACTCAGGAGACAATTAGGAATTTTTTTTTAATCATTTCAGAAGTGACACTAAACTAAAAGGAACACAAGAGCAAACATAAGAAGCAGATTATGCATTAAGAACATAAAATATAAAAAAGAGGAAATTTCCTAAAATAAAAAAAGATTTTAAAAAATACATAGACAAGTGACAAATATTGAAGATGGACAAAGAAGATTCAGCCACAAATAACCAGAATCTTTGTTAAAGAAACACAAAACAAGGGGACAAAACAAATACTAAAAATTATAATTAAAGAGACCTCTCCTTAAATAAAAATGTTATGAAATTACATATGGAAAAGCACACTATGCAGCTGAGAATACTCAACACCAAGACATTCTTCTAGTAAAGTGAAGGAACTTTGGAAAAGTCAGTCAAAGCCACCAAGTGACTCATAAGGTAAGAAAATTAGATTATCATCAGGTTGTTTTTTTTTTTTGGACAGATACACCTTATGACATACTTAAAACACACAAAGGAATAAAATGTGAACCAAGGATTTTATATCCTGCAAAACTGACTTTCAACTATAAAAGGCATAGAACAAGTTATCAATATGCAAGGACTCAGGGAATATTGTTTTCATTAGCCCTTCCTGAAAAATCTAGTAAAGGATGAGTTTTTGACAATCAAAATGATTAGAGAGACAAAGACTGTTGGTATGTATTAAAACACAGTTATCCAAAGGTCTAATATTAAATGAGAGTTAAGAAAGTATAATATGTAAAGAGTATATTCTCACATAATGTAGATATAGTACAACTATAAAAAACTGGGTGAGAGTGGGGAGAGAACATGAAAAAATATCTTAAGCTATTCTTTGTGCTTATATTGGTGGTGGTAATACTTATATTGTTATTCGGAGCCTATTGTGTACAATGTGGAATAATGTAAATGAGTAACTATGAGTTACTAATTCTGTCACTTACTGTATGGGAATCAGAGATCTTATTAAGGAGAAAAAGAAATGCAGCTGTAGTAAAAGTATACAAAGAGCTTACTAAAAAACCATGTAGTCCTTAATTTTACTTGGAAATATCAACATAATCATTAGGTATTTTATCTATAAAATTATATTTATATGTGTACTTCTCAATAGATAGATAGGTGTCCTAGTTCTGCCGCTGAAAAGGCTCAGAAACAATAACCCATCCCAGGGGCAATAGGCATTAGCACCTAGATAATAGTCTTGAAATAAAATCAGAACTTTTTGGAAACATGACTAATTCCATATCTGGGGCAGGACACATGCAGGATGAACCTGGACATCTGAGACAAATATCAAGGAAGTTATCAAAAATGGCTACATCAAAAGGATGTCAGAAGTCAACTTGAAGAGAGTCCTACTAGCCAAAGATAGGACAATTTGAGCTAAAAAAAAATGACAGTAATTGCTATTGATTGCAGCCAATCAATACCAAATATGTGGGATATTTTCCAGACAAAGAATTGGTCACCTTCAGAAGAGGATAAGGAACTAATTAATTCATTTGAAAACTGGTAAATAGAGGGAAAGAGTCAAACACTTATCCTAGCTTTTCTACATGAACTATACCATTGAGTAACCAAATGGTAGATGAAGGGATGTGTCTCCTTATAAAAGTATTCTAATGTGAAAAAGAAATAATTAGGCTCTTCAATGTGTAAATCATAAGGAAGAGAAACAGTGGGAAGGTTAATCTGTAGAATGAGGGAGATTTAAAAGACAATGGGCAAAAAATATAATGTCTATGGGTGTGCACTTGGGTCCTATAACTGTAAAGAAACGCAAAGAAATGATTACTGTGAAAATCAGGATGGTGGGTACTTTGGGGGGTGGGAGGGACTTTGAAATTGAGATGAAGTTTATGGAGATCTTCTGGAATAGCTGGAAAATTCTATTTCTTGATTTGGGTGTTGGCTACAAGAATGTTTGTCCTATAGTAACTCAGAGTATATATTTTTAAAAATATTGCATTCTAAATCTTTTGTTTTACAATGGATATTAAGGATTAAAAGTAATAAAAACCTATATAACATAAAGAATACCTATCACAAAAAGAGAGAATTTCACCAAGATTCTCTCATGTATATTATTCAAGATTGACAAGGTATTAAAAAGAACCTATAATATTTCCAGTGATTATTATTCCTAGTAAAGATTAGAAAGAGGGAAAACTAGGAAAAGACAATAAAGAACCAGATTAAATGGTGAAATGAAAGGCAAGAAGAGTAATCTCTTAATCCTAAAATAAATGCAAGAAATATTAGTGGATTTAGGTGAGCTGTTTTCTCTAAGGGGGCTTAGATTTTACATAGAGGAATAAATCTTTACAAAGCCCCAATCACTTGGAAGCTCTGGCCCTTTGAAATTCAGAACCTAAAAATTTCCTTGGCCTATTCTAACCTTCTTGCTTTAATTATTGCTGAGAGAAGTTAAGAGTCTTAAATATTTAGATGGATTATCTTAAACATCAGTGTTAGGCAAATATCTTTAAGTGAAAAAAAAAAAAGGAGTGCCAACTATAAGAACATGCATTTCCAGGGCCACACCTGCAATGTGGTTAGGACAAATTCTAACCTGCAGAATGCATGCCTGAAAAAGGGAACCAACTTCCTCCCCTTTCCTTCTATTTGCTCCAGTGTCCTAATGCCTTATCCTGCCCATCATTCCAAGTGGCAAGTGACCTAGTTAACTGATCTTTCTCACATTAGGCCATCCAGAATAGTCACTGCTCATTCTGCTCCACCCTTCCTTTTGTTCTCTGCCTTTTTCTTTTTCTACCATTCGTATTACTGTCTCCTTACTGTCCCCATTATAATCCATGATCCTTTGTCCAATTTTTCTTTTCTATCATTATTAGCATAGACAATGCTTGCTATTTAGGAAATTGAATGCTTTAGAATAAAAACATTTTGTAAAGCTACTAAAGAAGATCAACAGAAGGAAAAACGCATACTTGGTAAAGAAGAAACTCCCATTCTGAGTCAATGTGTAAATTAAAAAAAAAGAAACACTTATCAAAGGTTAGAATAATCAATACAACTCCTTTATTAAGTCAGCATAAAATTTCAGATTACCATTTTCAGATACCTATGAAGGTGCTGGGAGTTGTCAAAAATGTCACCCTAGTGATTTTTTTTCCCTGTCTATTGCTATTCTAATTTTCACTTGTATGAAATCATCTCCCACCATGGATGCTGAAAATCCCAGACACTCACTCCACCCCATTTAGCAAAGACATGGGCTAGTCACTTCCTAAGGGGAAACCAAAGGAGTCTGCTGAGAGGGTGATGGTGAGAGCTTCTAAGAATGGCTTTACTTCCCTACTGAAGAGAAGGAAGGGGAGTTAGTGCCCTCTGCCTTTGGCCACAGCTGTGTGAGGACCCAGCGTCAGTGGCAATGGCAACCTCTTTCAATTATGAAGAGAAAAGCTTAAGGACAAAGCCCAACAAAGTGGTAGAATAAAGGGCTAAAAATAGTTTGAGACCTTGATAGCTGGCTTAAGTTCTTGAATCAACCTGCCTTGGGAGTTACTTCCATGTGACATAGTGTCTTCATTGTTTAAGACACTTTTATTTGGAAATTCTGTTGCTTACAGTTTGGAAACATCCTAATACCTACTGGAAGACTTCTTGACCCTGTCAATATTCTTGCCTGTGAATCATGGCAAGCAAATGACATAGGGGAGTTATGAAATGTACTAAATAATAATTGTTCTTTTTCATCTAGTTTATGAACTTTGCTTAATGCAAGCAAAAATATAATTTTAGTCATATTGACTTATAGGCAAAATATGATTAATAACATTAGCAAAACTTAGAATTATATTAGTCAATTTATACTTTCTACTTTCCCTAACCTCCTTTGAAGTATGATTAATCTAGAAATTACAATTTTGCTATAGAAATAGATCAGAATAGGTAGACTCTCTTATCAATTTTCTTCATAAAATAAAATATTACTTTTATTATAAATAAAACATTTAACTTTCTAACAGCTGCTTACACTTCCTTTCCATTCCTATGATCAACAATAAGATTCTGAAAGTCAAAAATCCGTATCACAACTCCATAATACCTGTGAGTCTAGCCAAATATAGAATACAAAGAGCAGAAATATTGGAAAGAAAGGCTATTCAGATCTGACTTAAAAGGGTTGGGGTGAGAGAGAACATACAAGCAGAAGAACAGAATCAGAGACTCTGTTATATTTATCTCCATTTCCCAGCACCCACATGTCATATTTTTAAAATATTTGAGAGCTTTCCAAAAACACATGAAAGAAAATAGATTGAAGAATTTTCTGGATAGACTGTGACCACTGGGGACATTCTAAAGTATGTGATTAGGAATTAGAAACAAGAGGAGAAAATCCCTGTTTTAACTGAATTGAAGAGCTCCTGAATCATAAGCAAATCTTTTTCATTGTCAATAAATGACTAATAAAGGCAGCTAAATAACTTAAAGTAAAAAAAAATAGCTTGGAGCAGTTCATAAACTTTCCCTTATAGAAAAAAGACTTTCATTATTTTTTTATTATAATCATTTTAATAGAAAGTATTCTGGTGGGGGAAAAAGAACTACATTGTAGAGAATAGCTGATTAAGAAAAACACTTTCTAAGGGTATGCAGAAAATTTTGACAGAGATTTTTTAGGAATCAAGTGAAGTAGAGTGGTGGGATTGGATGGTGTTCACATAGGAGATAAACTAGGGTCCCAGTGCTGGAAAAACATATAGTGCAATTCTAAGCTTACTTGCTGCAATTTAAACCTATTTCTCTTTTCTTTGAAAACAGCAAATAACTGGTAGCAAGTTTTCTGTATCCTACAGAAAGCTGTAACTCTTCAACCTTCTTTTTTTCCAAATAACCAAGTACATCAATCTTCTCACAGATAAAATTTTCCAGCCACCCTCAGCTCATCATCAATCACTTTTGAATATTTTTTCCCATCACTAACACATATGGTCAAAGACTATTTGCCTTACAAGCATATATGCAGATTCCCAAGCCATATTCTGGACATACTGAATAAGAATCTTTGGAGATGGGACTCTTACCCACTCCAGAATTTGAGAACCACTACTTGAAAGGATCCACATCTCTCAATTTGAATTGAAAGACTTGAATTTAATTTGGAAAATTATTTTTTTTCCAAGGACTTTAACAATTTAGTATAGAGGACGTATCTATCTTATAAATTATATTTATTCTAATCCCTCCCAACATCATTTATTCATACTGAAAAACAACCTTTTAGTTTTGACATAAATTGTTATTAAAATTACTGATCTAGTAGTATAGGGTAAGTCAATATTTAAATATTCCCTAAGTGAAATATGCTAAGAAAAACATGATCCAACAAGTCAATTTCTATTTTTATTCTTTTTCTTTATGGAGCACTCTTGAACAGCCTATTTTTTTTCTCTTGATATGTAAAATTCTAAAGTTGTAAAGAGGTTTTAAAAGGAAGAAATGAAGGCATTAGCCTCCGTAATCTCTATGGTTTGACAGCTATCATTGCAGTAATAGACTAAATCTTTCTTTTGAAAGAACCCAAAGTAGTAGAACTTTGCCGGTTTTATTCTAGTTCATTTGATTAAATGTTCTACATATCTAAAAACCAGGTGAAAGCTCCTAAATAATTTCTCACATGAGCTAAATTTTACTTCTGATTCATTACTGATTATAACCCTATGACAATTATAGAAAATTAATTAGCTATGAGGAGCAAGAACTCTAGAAATAAAAATGCAGAGGCTCAAAACTGAATTGTAACCATTTCACACTATGTGGAAATAGTCGAATTGAATTAAACAACTCAGGTCACTAAAGTAATATTAAGAAAGTTCCTTATTATACATTGGGAATTTTTTGATAGATATACCCATATTATAGCAAAATGAATTGCATAAAATACACAATATTTTAGCTGTGATTACAAAGTTGTCCAAAATACAGTTAGTGTCAAGCATCACACTTGTAAAACTCTAAGTTTAGTCCTAATGCTTTTGAATCACTTGGGGCACATATTAAGAAAGCACATTTTGGGCTTTCCCCCAGAATCAAAATCTGGAGGGAATGTCCTGGAAATCTGCATTTACGATGCTAAATATTTACTTATTACCTACAATGCTAGCATTCTGACAAGAATTCCAACTTCTTCACTACATATGAGATCCAGATGCCCCAAGATGCAGTGCTTCATTCTGTCTTAGATATAGACATAGGCTATTTGCCAAAAATCTACGTCTAAGATCTGTACGCACAATTGGGCATCTTCTGCAAAGAGGCAGTGAATTCTGTCCCTCCATCATCTTTTTGGTGTAGAAATTTATGGGCTGGTATTAATATCCAGTTATGACTGTTTTACATAATCTGAGCATGTTTAATGGTGACCCCAATGACAACTTTCTTTCATCTTACAGGCCCACTGGTGGGCAAAGTTTTTCTCTATTTTCTAATGGAAAGATAGAAAGCAAGCCTGCATAATCTCCCAGGAGGTTGTGAACAGAAGATTCTGCAGCTATCTTGTTTATATAGTGTTTTGCTTTGCTTTGGTTTATTTAATCAGTATAGTTCAGCTCCTAGAAAGAGGCACACATGCTAGTGTAACTTAAGAGCAATAGATTGCAATAATCAGTTTGTTAATCCCAAATGCTTCTTCTGAAAAGGAAGCAGTGTTCCATGGTGATGTCAAAGGACCTATGAGACTTCCTAAATCTGACCACACTCCCGATTCTGCCTTCCTGTATTTCTCCTTCTCCCTAGTGTCTTTTTTTTCTCCCTCATTTTCATTATCACCATACAACTTAGGTCTTCACATGTTAACAGCCTTAACACTCTTGCCTCAGTACTTTAAAGCTCTTAATACAGCTGAAATTTGATTTTGAAGTAAGATTTTACTAAATAGTGAATGCAGGTTTTTGAAACTGTGTATGCATAGGATATTAATAGATTTTATTTGGGAAAAGTAATTAATTGTAAGGCTTAAATTTTGGTGGTCACCCACACGCCACTTTAATAACTTGCAGAGATAAGTGCGGCACAGGTCATCCTTTCCGATGAGGGCTAGGGGTTAGCTTTATCCATCGAAAGAGCCTCTTGGGATTGGTTTGTCTCACCCAGAATTCCTCAAAACTAAGAGAGATTATTATGGAAACAGCACAGCATCAGTAGGATAAAAACTAACCAATCCTTGGACCTAAACACTGGGTAGGGAAAGTTAAGTAAATTTTATATCAGCTATTTATTGCTACATAGCAAATTACTCTAAAGCTTAACAGGTGGGAATAATACACATTTACTACTTATAGTTTTTGAAGGGTAGGAATATTGGAGCAGCTTAACTAGGTGGTTCTGCCTCAGGAGCTCTCCAAGGCTGCAGGCAAAGTGTTGGCTGGTGTTACAGTCATCGCAAGGTTCTACTGGGGAAGATCTGCTCATTCGCATGGGTCTCTCCAGAGGACTGCCTCACAGCATGAGAGTGATCCTAGAGGGAGTGAGATAGAGCACCCAGGATGGGAGCCACAGTCTTTCTATAACCTAATCTTAGAAGTGACAACTAGGCACTTCTGCCATATAGTAGTCATTGTTGGAAGCAAGGCAAAACTTCTAACCCACACTCAATGGGAGGGGATTACACATGGGCATGAATACCAGGAAATAGAGAGGACCATTGGAAGGCATCCTAGAGGCTGTCTATTGCAAATTTATTTACTGTGGGGATTTTTAAGTATTTAATATGCTATTTGTCATTGTGAACATCTGAGAGGGTAATGCAGTAAGCCGTTTTTTCCAAACTATTTGATCTTGGACTCCTACCTGCCCTCATTCTCATAATTTGCTATGGGCCGAATGTTCTAAGGACTTGCTGATCAAGGTGTGGTCATCAGACTACAAGGGAGTTCGTTAGAAGTGCAGAACAATCTCAGGCCCTCCCTAGACCTACTCAATTACTGGTCATATTCCTTGTTCTGGAGTCTACTTCGTCTGATATAAATATAGCACTTAAACTTTCTTTTGATTGGTGTTTGTATGGCTTATCTTTTTCCATCCTTTTCTTTTTGACCTATTTAAAGTACATCTTTATATTTATAATGTATTTCTTGTAAATAGCATATGAATAAGCTTTTGTTTGTTTATCCAATCCAAGAATGTCTGCCTTTGAATCAGGGTGCACATTTATATTTAATGTAATTATTGATATGGTTGAATTTAAATATACCATCTTTTAAGTTGTTTTCTATTTGTCTATTTGTTCTTTGTTCTTCATCCTCTTCTCAAATGTTTTTCTTTGTTTTAGATTACTTTATTGTTCTACTTTATCTCCACTATTGGGTTATTAGTTATACCTCTTTTTAAAGGATTCTACAATATTTTACAATATGTATCTAATTTATAACAGTCTAACATCAAGTACTAGCACTTTATGTATAGTGAAAAAATTTTATGATAGTATACTTCCATTTCTTTCCTCTCATTCTTTGTGCTATCATTCATTTTGATTCCACATATAAGTGAATTGTACTGATTTTGCTTTAGATGATTAGCTTTTAAAGTGATTAAAATAATAAAAACTTCTGTATTTACTTTGTTTTACCATTTTAGAGCTATTTATTTCTTTGTATAGATTCAAATTTCCATCTGCTATCATGCTTCTCCTGCCTAAAGAACTGATTTTAATATTTCTTGTAGTGAAAGTCTGCTGGAAATGAAAAAAAAGCTTAATTTGCCTTCATTTTTTGAAAGATACTATAACTAGGTATAGTAATCTTGATTAATAGTATTTTTTCTTCCAGGACTTCAAAGATGTTACTCCATTATCTTCTGGCTTACACGGTTTCTGACAAGAAATGTTCTCTAAGTTTTATCTCTGTGTTTGCAATATGTCACTTTACTCTGTCTTCAAGATTTTCTCTTTAGCTTATGTTTTCATTAATTTTGGAAAATCCTTAGCTTTTATCTTAAAATATTTCTGCTGCCTCATTATATATCTCCCCGCCTTCTGAGACTCCAACTACATTTGCTAAACTACCTGATATTGTCTCAGATTTTAGATGCTCTGCTCTTTAATATTAAAACAAATTCTTTTCTACTTTCAGTATGGAAATTTTCTATTTACCTTTGTTAAAGTTCACTGGTTCTTTTCCCAGTTATTCCAATCCTTTTTTTTTTATTGAAGTATAGTTGATATACAATCTTATATTAGTTTCAAGTATATAACACAGTGGTTTAACAGTTACCCAGATTATTAAATCCTCACCCCAACTAGTGTAATTATCACCTGTCAACAAAGAAAGATGTCACAGAATCATTGGCTATATACTCCATGCTGTACTACCATCCCCTGACTAATTTATATTATGATTGAGAACATTTTGCTCTTTTATCCCTCTACTCCTCCCAATTCACCCATCTTAACCTCTCCTGCATGGAAACCTCCAGTCACACCTTAGTGTCTGTGAGTCTACTGTTATTTTGTTCATTTTGTTTTGTTTTTATGTTCCACAAATAAGTGAAATCATACAGCATTTGTCTTTCTCCTCCTGGCTTATTTCACTTAGCATAATACCCTCTTGGTCCATCCATGTTGTCACAAATGGCAGGATTTCTTTCTTTTTTGTGACTGAATAATATCCCATTGTATATATGTACCACATCTTCATCCATTCATCTATTGATGGATACTTTGGTTACTTCCATATCTTGGCTATTGTAAATAATGCAGCAATAAACATGGGGGTGCATATATCTTTTCAAATCAGGGATTTTGTTTCCTTTGGGTAAATTCCTAGAACTGGAGTTACTGAGTCATATGGTATTTCTATTTTTAATTTTTTGAGGAACCTCCATACTGGTTTTCACCATGGCTGCACCAATTTACATTCCCACCAATAGTGTAGGAGGGTTCCCTTTTATCCACATCCTTGTCAACACTTGTTATTTCTTGTCTGTTGGTTAATGGCCACCATCCTAACTGGTATAAGGTGATATCTCATTCTGGTTTTGATTTACATCTCCCTGATTAACAATGTGGAGCATCTTTTCATGTGCCTGTTGGCCATCTGTATTTCTTCTTTGGAAAAATGTCTGTTAAGACCTCTGCCTATTTTTAAATTAGGTTGTTTGTTTTTTGGAGTTGAGTCATATGAGTTCTTTATATATTGTGGATGTTAACTCCTTATCAGATAAATCATTTAAAAATCTATTCATATGTGCAATCTTCTGATAAGCCCATTGAAGGAATGTGCTTCTGACTTGTACCATTTCCACTTCACATTTTTAGTAATTTCCATCTCTCTGCTGAAATTCCCTATATATTCACACATGTCCACCTTTCCCACTAGATCCTATAACATAGTAACCATGTCCCAACACTTTGGTCATTTCTGAATCTGCTTCTGTTGATTGCTTTAGCTCTGGGTTAATGGACTTTTTTTCCTGCTTTTTTGAGTGTCTTAAAATTTTTGATTAAATGATGAGTGTCATATGTAAGATAAGTAAAGACTGAGGTAAATAATATTTATACCCAGAACTGGGCATGCTTTTTCTTCTGTCAGGTTAATAATGTGGGTGACTGAGACAACCTACTCAGAATTTGAGCTAAGTTTGGGTTTTATTTTTATTACTACCTTTGGTGTACCACAGGATTCAGATTCGTCTATTACCTTGTACTTAGTGTGGGGCCTCAAGCACTTCAGAGTTTTTCTCAGTCTCCCTCAGCTTTCAGCAGTCTTTCCATGCCTATATTACAGAGGGATTTCTCCCTTGCTTTCTCCTCCTCAGTAGAGCCTGATGTTACTCGTTACTGGTGCTTGGCTTGGGCTGGGGCAAGAGGGGTCTCCATATTCCTGGTCCAGCCTGGGTCTTAGGCAGGTCCTGTGTACCTGAGCCTTGGAGGTGGGGCCTTCCCAGTATTTTCTGCCCCTCTTACCCATTGCTGCCAAATCCTGCCTTGTATGTGTGGTTGTCTTGAATGAGAGAGGGTCCCCTAGCAGTAGCCAACTTCTCTTTTTTTCAGCTCAGGACACTAAGCTCCAGTGTTTCCTGCTGCTCCCTTAGGGATGGGGAGTTTGTACTTCTACCTCTCCCCGGAAGCAGCAGTCGTTGCCATAGCCCTGTTGGTGATAGCATTTTCTGCCCTCCCCCAGTGGCTTAAGGTTTTAATGTGAGACAAAAGTTCCATATTACGTAGGGTTCCATGATTGTCCCCCAATGTTAGAACTATCATTTCCTAAGATTCCTCTTATCTTGGTAACTGTACTCGAGGGGGTGAGGATTTAATAATATGGGTAACTGTTGAACCACTGTGTTGTATATTTGAAACCAACAAAAGATTGTACATCAATACTTTAATAAAAAAAATTATCTCCTGAAAAATATTTATTGCTATAGTATAGAGAGGAATGTGGTGTTTCAATTTAGCTACTTTTCAGATATTTATTAAGAATATGAATAAATATTACATGAATCACACTTTAAATATTTAATACATTAATCTAATATACTGCTTCCTGCTCTTTTTTCTATCAGATACAGGTGCAAAAAACACATTTGTCACTCAAAAATCTACCTGTTTCTTTCACCCACTTTTCATAGTGTTATCAAAAATTAAATTGAAATGAATGTGATTAGGAAAAAAAGCCATTGTGCCAGGGGCAAGTGCACACCTCACATCGGGATGTGGGTCTCTGCTGTTTCTCTGGAGACTGCAGGGTTAGACAAGGTGGGAGTTCAAGTAATAAGTGTATTTGTAAAAATCATCCACCTGCAGAATCCCTTACAAGGAGATTTCTGAACTTTCTAAAACCCATATATGGGTGTGTACATGGTGCCAGCGATTGGCAGTCAGTTGGTTAAACCTTACTGAGGCTAAGGAAAGTGTAGTGAGTCCTACTCAGACCTTTAGAGAAAATGAGGCTTAGCTATTTTTAGAGGATGATTTCTGTCACAGTTTAGTTCTCTGAAGTACCTCAACAGAAACCAGAATTAGAAAGGAGGAAATGAACTTTGGTTCTAGTAAATGTTTAGCATGAAATATTGAATCACATTAGTGGGTTTCCATTAATTGAAGAGAGCTTATTCTGACAACAAGGACAGTGTAACATATTTTAGGCTACAAGTTTTATATCAATTATCAATACTGAGGCCACCCAAGGTATCTTTTTTCCAGTTTTATTGAGATAATTGACATATATTGTTTTAGGTGTACATGATCTGATAGTTGTACATATTGCACATTGATCATCACAATAAGTTTAATCAACATCCATCACCTTGCAGTTACAAAATTACTTTTCTTGTGATAAGACCTTTTAAGATCTAAATCTTAGCAACTTTCAAATATACCTTACAGTATTAACTTTTTTCACCATTGCTGTACATTAAATCCCTAGAACTCATTTATCTTATAACCGGAAGGTTGCACCTTTTGACACCTTTACCCATTTTGTCCCGCCTCCGCCACCCCTTCCTCTGGCAACTCTGTTCTCTGCACCTGTTTTTTAAAACAAGCTAATTTTAAGGGATTTTATATTGGCGAGGTTTTACATTCTCTTCATATCAAAATATGGTGCTTATGAGTTTAGACGTACAAGACATTGTTATTTAGGCAACCAAATTGCCAGTTTGCTACTGCTTATTACAAACAAAAGGAAAAATGAACTGACTTTTATTTATACAAAGTGTTGCCTAAGGTCCTTCCTCTTCACGGGCTGTCACTCATGGGAGCTCTGAGAACTGAACTCTAAAAATCCGCAGGTTACCCCAGCCGAGCAGTGCAGGCAAAATTCACAGGGAAGTGACCACCTCCCGGCCACCCCCCCAACTCCCCCGCCTCCAGCCACCACCTACCCCACCACCCAGAGGGGACAGGCGCACCTGCCACCGGGAAAGACAGGTCCCGCCCAGAAGCCGAGCGCGCGCTAGCGGGGGCGGCACGCGGCCCCGGCCGGGCTTCCTCTGGGGGCGCGGGGGCGGGGCCTCCGCCTTTGTCGTGCGCGGCCCTTGCCGCCCCTCGGCTTCCTCCCGGCCTTCCGCCATTTCTGCTTCCGTCGGCCTATCCCGTCCCCGGGGGCCCGGACCGCGGCCCGACGGTGCGGAGCTGAGCCGCGGGCGGCATGTGGCCGCCCCTGGGGCCATGGTGGCTGTTGCTCTGGCTGCCGCCCTTGGCCACACTGCCCGCAGGCGCGACGCGCCAGGAGGAAGAGGTGGTGGCCGCGTTGTCAGGTAACCGTGGGCACGGCCGGCGGGCGCGCGCACGCACTCGAGGCCCCCCGGCTCCCGGGCTACGTCGCTTCTCCGTGGCCGCCGAGGCGCCTACCCTGCGCGGGGCGGCAGGGCCCGGGCAGCCGGTGGGCGTTCCCCTGCCCCGCGTCAGGCTCACCCCGCCGGCGCGACCTGCAACCAGGGCGGGCCCAACCTCCCTTACACCCTTGGGCTCCCCTGGTCCCTAAAGTTCGAAGTCTGGCCCAGTTCCCCGGTTTTACAGAAGCTCGGGGATGTTTGATGTTTTACAAGATCGCACAGCTAAGTCACCTGGCACGAGTAACCCTAGTCTCCCAACTTTCATCAGTGAACTTTTGTATAGTATATCGATTTATGTTGAAAACCTTCATATTTCTTTATCTAGCTTTTCCTTTGGATTCAAGAGCTTTGATTTTAGAGTTAGACCAAAATTTCCCCATCCCTGTGACCTTGAGTGAGCCAGGCTGCTGGTCACATATAAAACCCGGATAGTAATATCTCACAGGATTATTGTGTTGTTTAACATGTGCCCCATGCCTGGTAACATAGGAAACAAGGAATCGTGGCTTTTAGTGTTACTATGGGCCATCTGTGGAGTGCTTACAAAATCCTGGCACAGAAGGGCATGTAGGAAATTCTAACTACAGAACTACTAATTTCCTATGAGCCTGACATTTCTATTTCATTTTTTCCCCCCCATACAATCCTTTAAAACATATCCTTTAATCTTTGCCCACCAACTTCTCTTCCTCTTAATGGCCACCTCTGGTTACAAGGGGGGCAACCAGATATGGTGTATAGCTGTCACAGCCCCCACCTTCAGTAAAATCAGGGTTCTTTGTCTAAGGATGAAGGCAATTACCAGGATTCTGCCAGAGCTGCCAACTCATGGAAATCTTGCAGTGAGTTGTACCTTGGAGAACTGTTCTATAACATTTTTCAGTGAACAGACATTTGTTGAGTGTTGACGTTGTGCTGGGCAGTGTTGAAAGTGCTTTAATTGCATTATCTTATTTAATACCCACACTAATCCTTGTAGAGGTAAGTAGCACTTACGTACCTTTTACAGCTGAGGAAACAAAAACTTAGTATAGTAGTGAGAAATACAACCAACATACACTGATGAAAAAATAAATCAGAGATCTAAGAAGGATCTAAGTTTTTGTGTGTGGCAGCAGCCAGAAATTTTAAGTAGCTCTGGACCAGAACCTCAGGTTGGAGTTCAGTCATTACATTCAGCCACCCACTTATAGAATTACCTTGGTCCAGGCGAAATAATCTTTATGGACCAATTTCTCATCAGTAAAATGAAGATGTTCTATTGCTGAGTGTTTTCCAGTATTTTCCTCACCTTTTTATTTGCCTGAATGAACCCGATGTTTTTCAAGTTTTTGTGTTACCACACTGAATGTTAACAGTGCTAACTTTTCTATTTTGTTAATCAGAGGCAGTTGACATAGCATGGGCAGGTTGCTGTCTGGCTGATAGGAAGAGAAACTTTAAGTCGAGAGTCACTCATAGGTTTCAACTAGTGGGTGAGGTCCCTAGAAACCATGTGTTGTCCTAAGATGAGGTTCAAGCTACTGCAGTGAATTCCCAGGCCTGAACTGTAGCAATAGGCTGTTTGAAACCATAGCTTTCCAATTCATCTGTGGAGAACAAAATAGTTAAAATCAGACCTGAATGTGCATTAGCCTGCGCTACTTTCAGTTTTATTCTCTCTGCATGTTTCTTGGAAAAATTAAATAACAATATTTGTATTCAAGTTAGGTTAAAAAAACAAAACTAGTTTAAGTTACCTGTGTAGCTTTGATGTTACACACTAACTCTTCTGAAAATGTGAATTTACAAAATAATACCAAGAAAAATCCTTTCTCCCTTTGAACTCTCAGGAGTTAAAGTTTGTTGGTTTGGGATTTTGTTTTTCTTAATCCTCTCCACTTACTTGTCCCAAAAGAAAAGCAGTTACAGGCCAAGAGGAGAAAATGACAGTCTAATTTAAAAAGTGATGTTATTATCCTGTTATAGTTTCATCTGAAGATATTTTTTTCCCATATGAGGGCCATGTAAGGTTAAATTTTCAGAAGGAACATTGCTAAAATATTACCTGACCTTTTCTGAAGTCTTGATGAATATTTTTACTTTATGTATGACTAAACACTTAAATATATCCTTATCCATTTAGGAAAACTAATAAATGACATAAGTACTACAAAGGAGTAATTTTAAATTTATTAGTTAAAGGAGGTGATACACAGCTGTCCCTTTTTTATATATGTTAGATTAATTCAACCTAAAATTAGATTAATTGAATACAAATTGAGTGGCATTTAAAATGAACCTAAGGGATCTCATTGGTTAAGGTAACCCTGACTCAAATGCTTTGGTAATGTAAATAATTGTGCTTTGTCTTAGTGGTTTGTGTATAACTGTCCAGACATACACTCTTCTCCAGAAGTCAGGTTTATTGCAGGATCAAAAGAAGCTGCTGAGGACTGCAGGTGTTCAGGAAGGCAATGTTTATTTCATGGCTCCATGCTGCAGCCTTGCTGGGGGCGCCCATGGTTGGTCCCTTAGGTACTCCTAACTGTTTGGAGATGAGGCAGACCAGGGGTAGCCCACGCTTGCAGCTCTTTCTCCTGATCTGAATCAGGTTTTAGGAAGTGAATACCTAAGTTATGGGGCATCCTCCAGAGTGGAGACATATTTCAGTCTCAAATGGAAACAGTAGTTCCCCTGGTAAATATTCTCTTCTGACCAAATGAATGATTATATTATTATTACGTTTTTATGAATCCCTAGAAATTCCCTTTCATTTTCTGGATTGCATTATAAGGGGATTTTGTTGATACTGTTGTGACATGTTTGGGTTTGCTTACATCTCCCACCAGGAAGGTCTATCCTAGCAGAATGGACCAGCAAGGACTGTGGCTGCGTGAATAAATGACATTTGCAGACATTCAGGCAGCTTCACAGACTTCAGTGTCAGGGCTTGAACAGGTGATGGAATTCAGATAAGCAGCCAAGCTGGCTACATTTCCTGTTTCCCACCCTCAGGTGGAGTTCAGCAAAAACTGAACAATGAAATGTCTCTAGAATAAGATTGCTTAAGGGGGGAGATGCCTAGGAAAGATATAACCTTTATAAACAATCTAAGATTAAAAGATCTGGTTCTGACTAGGAAGGCAGTAGGCCAGCAGCGATAACAATTTTTATTGTCACACATCACTGTCTTAACACCTAGTCCGACCAGCCCATGGCTTAAGCTTCACGTGAACTCACTTGGAACTAGGCTTGTGGTTTCTTGTGGTTGTAAATTTCTTGTTTCTTAGACATTTAGGAATTCTTGTGTGGGTTGATTGAAATGCGTCCACCTCAGGAGAGGTGATAACAATGTGGGCAGCCAGAGGATACCATGAAATGCTGACGCCTTGTCTTCAGTGTCTCATGTATTGTGGAAATTCAGCATCAACTTCATCTCAAAAGCCAGAGGCCATTCTGGAGAATTCCAGGGAGAGACACTTTGCAGCATGCTTTGGCAGTGTTTCTGTGGTACCAGTAGTCAGGGCCTACCTCCATCTGTACTTCCCTTCATCTGGTTGAAGACGGAGGAGAAACCGAGGGCAAGTTCCTCCCTTCTCACGGGGAGGCTCCTTACACAGAACACGCTGCGGTGGCATATATGACCGAAACAAAAACAAGCTTATTGCCAGCTCTTGTTTGTACCCTTCCTTCTCTATCTGGGGAGGAGAAAGAAGAGGGCCACTAGCCCAGGGGAGAGATTAAGGGTTATAGCTCTCAACCCTCTAGTTAAAGGTACAGATGATAGACTAGGGGAAGGGGAAGGTGAGCCTGTGGGTTCTGTAGGTGGGATGGCAGTGGCACAGGCTGGATAGGGTGGCCTGTTACATCAAGTTGCTTCAAGAGGGCCAGCCTGCACCTCCTTTTACAGTACTGGCCAGGCTCTCACAAAGATTGGTCAGGCTGTCAATGATATAGCGACACATGCCCAAACAGCCCACTAATCCTCTGGAATTATTACACATGCACAAAAGGCAAATGTGTAAGTGCTAGAGATACAGTAATGACTGTGCTATGTCCCTAATAAATGACTTAAGTACTACAAAGGAGTAATTTTAAATTTATTAAAGGTGATACACAGCTGTCCCTTTTTTATGTAAGATATGTAGTCCTAAAATTAGATTAATTGAATATAAATTGAGTGGCATTTAAAATGAACCTAAGGGATCTCATTGGTTAAGGTAACCCTGACTCGAATCCTTTGGTAATTTAAATAATTGTGCTTTGACTTAGCAGTTTGTGTACAACTGTCCAGAAATACACTCTTCTCCAGAAGTCAGGTTTATTGCAGGATCTTCACGGAGAGACAGAGTAGAAGCTAATAAATACATAATGTAATATGAAGAAAAAGTAAAGCAGAATGAGGAGAAAGTGGGTGAAAGGGGTTAGAGAAGGCCTTCCTGAGAAGGTGACGTGTGAGCAAACACATAAATTACCAGAGAAGCAAGATTTTGGGGAAGTGGGTTGTGGGTGGAGAAATAGCAAGCAGGTAGGAAAACTCGAGGCAGGGGTGGCTCCACATGAGAGGGCTGGAGCAGCTAAGCAAGAGAAAGTGGAAGAGAGAAGGTCAGAGGTTCCTGGGTCCTTGAAAGGGAGGGTGATTTTGTTATGGGTGCGATGAGAAGTCATTGGAGGGTTTTGAGCAGGTAATGATGTTTTTAAAAGATCTGTGTGCTGATTAGAGAATAGGTTATAGGGGAGGATCATAGGGGCAATTCTGGAAGCAGGGAGACTTACTTAGAAGGCTGTTACAGTAATCCAAGTGCAAGGAGACTGGGCAACAGTGAGGCATTTACTCCTAAATTCTAACTCTTGCACTGTACTTAAGTTGCGTTATCTTGCTCTTAAGAGTTACAGATAGCAAATGATTTAGGAGATAGTCTAAGGACCAAATAGAAAAATACCTCATTTGAGGGTGCATTTGTTTGCAAAACTCATGCCCCGTAAGGTGGTAAAAGAATATTCCCTCAGAGCATTAACCAGAGGGTAGTTCACTGTTCTTACCGGAATCGATTCAGCCCTCAAAGTAATGGGGCCACTAGGAAAGGAGATGCGGGGAGGAGCACTAGGGCCACGCATAAGAAGAGCTCCTAGCTTTGAGCACACACGCGGTATTAGGAGTAACTATGAAGAAAGAACTGGCTGGAAGTTAATGTTCTTAGAGTGGTCTGGGGTGCTGGGGACCTTAGATCTCCTGCTCATCAGCTGCCTGTTGGAATGCACTTGCTTTCCAATGACAGGAATTCTATTATTGAGGACCTCCAATACAAAGTCTCCAACTCTAGCTGTCCGGTTTAACCTAGCTCCTGCCCAGAGATGCCACAGGCTCTGAGGAGGCAGAACGTGGGATACAGAAAGGCGAGCCCACAGGCCTCCTAATCCCACCCACTCACTAGCTGAGGGCTTTTAGTATGTTTTAGTATGTTCTCAGTGCAGTGCTCAGGCTCTTCCAGGCTGTACACTGCCTTCCTTGACATTATCCAGTCAGCTGCTGGGAGTTCCAGGAGTACCCTCTCCCTTCTGCAGCCCTTGGCCAGGAGTCATTTGCATCTCAGGTAGATCCAAGAATGCATCTCAGCTTTGGTTGCTTTATGTTTTGGTAGCACCGGTTCTGCATTCTCCTTTTGGTCTTGTGTATAAACAGGCCATACAGGAATGCATTTTTTAATTTTTAGTGTCCTATATTTAATGTAGTGCCTTTAGAGCTTCCTTTACTGCCATTTTGAGACTGAATCTTTCTTCCAGGGGAGGGCCAACCTGCACCTCCTTTTATGGTACTGGCTATAAAAATACTGAGATGTATTTGCATCTCAGATTCTCAAACTCTGAAAATGTGTTGGTGTATTTAAAAACATGCATCTCATAATGTGAAGAGTAAAGACTAAGTAATTTGACAGTGTCACAATGGAAGGTCCTGGATCCTCGTGTAATTTTCTGTTTTGTGTAGCTCTGTGGCTTTTATGCAATTGTATTTCTGGAGGTACTAGTCATTCACAGCGTTTTTCCCCCAAGTGAGTCTGCACTTTTCTCCAGTTTAACAGTAAGGATGTTTCTAGCCAGGGCAGGAACCTCTCTGAGCTTATTCAGGATTATTCCCTAAGTGGATAATAATTGTTGACTAATTTACTGATGACCCAATCCTTCCCCAATTTTGGTGTGGCGGGTTTTCTAGCTTCATTTCAAGTTCTTCTGGAGAAACAGATGACTACATATTCCTTAGAGGGGTCAGGGGCTGGGTATAAGGCCCATTTCTCTGTGTATCCATAAGCATTCCCTGTAACTTACCTATTGACACATGTGGTGGTGACACCCTATCCTGGATCCAGAAGAATTTGTTACTTTCATCTTACTTCATTTTAAATTCAAACATAGCAACAGCTGCAGAATAAAATGAATCCCATTACTTTATAATTTTCTTGTGGCAGTTACCACATTTACCCTCTGTAATACAGGACCCATCTCCTTCTCTGTATATTATATTGCGTTGTTTGTATATATATAAATATATATTATTGATATACATAACACATACATGCACATACATTAACACATACATATGTGTCTACATCCAGCCAAATTTCTCATGTGCTAATCCATCCTCACTTAGTTCTACCAAACAAAACCCAGTGTGCAAAATTGGACTCATCCCCCTTTCCCCACACAAGCTTATGTCTTCTCAGGGTGAAGGGCTCATTAGAACCCTCACATCATCATCTTGCTCTCCCTAATCTAATGAACCTCCAAAGTCTGTTGATTCCATTCTTAAGAGCTCTTTAATCTGTTCTTCCTCCCTATTACTTAGTTCATTTCTTGCTTAGATCACTTCAGTAGGCTCCTCAGTAGTCTTGCTTTCAGTCTTCTTCCATGCTGTAATTTCACATCACTTACTGTATTTTATTTCTAAAAATGACTGTATTTCTGTCATATCCTTATTGAACTGGTTATATTCTCTGTTTGTTCCTGCAGATTCATTCTCTGCCCTTCCCTCCCCTGCTCAGTTCCTGGAAGTTGACCTCTCTGATCCTGTTACCTGTACTTCTTTGCCCTCTGGCTTTGCACTGGGTTTGACCAATGAAGGGAACTGAAAGGAGTGCAGGAGCGAGGGGTTGATGTACCTATACCCTCACCCCACCACGCCACTGATGTCCTGGTAGAGATTGCATTCCATTAAACTGTTCTCCTTGCTCCAGTCTCTTCAGTAACATCAGCTCCTCCCTTTGCCATTTCAGGCCTAGGGGTATTAAAGGCAAGGCTTCCTATTGTTAGTGGTGCCTGGGAATTTCACAGTGCCTTATTGTTAGTACCGTTAACCCTGCCCACATCCGTACAGAAATCTTCAGCTAAATCCTTTTGGGTGTTAAGCTCGCCCACTGAGACTTTGATACCAAGCTAAAATTTTTCAGTGCTCTGATTTCAGGCTGAAGTCACACTTCTTAGTGTAGTAGTAACCACTGCTTGCTTCTCTAGCTGCAAGCACTGAAATGTCCTCTATACTCCATCCTGTGAATGACTGAAACACTTCCATGATTTACCTCATCTCCATGGTTCTGTACATATTGGCCACCCCTACCCCTGAATTCTGTCTCTTTGCCTCTGACTTACCCTTCAGTACTCCACTTACATTTCCTTTTTCTGAGAAACTGTCCTCAATTCTTGTCCTCTTCTTAAAGATTGAAGTGCCTATTCTCTATGCTCTTATAGTACCCTCCATATGTCACAAGAGTATTGGCCCTAGACAGTAATTTTTTGTCTGTCGCCCGCTAGGTTGGAAAGAGAGAAGGACTATAGTTGCCATTTAGAAGAATTTATTGGTCAGAGAGTGTAAAAATGGCTACCAATATCCCTGTGAATAAAAAATAAAAAAGAGAAGATTCTGGGAAACTAAATATTTAGGAAATATATTCCCTTTTCCATCTCTCAGTTCAACAGTGTAAAGCTCTGAAGGAGATGGATGTTATTGAAACTTCTGTGTCAAACTGTTACTGCTACAATCAAAATTCCCAAATGGAGTGGAAATACATGTGGTCAACTGTACAGGTAAGAACCTACACTTAAATCATGTCATTGGAACAAGGAATTAAAATGTACTATTTCAAGAATAGAAAGGAGCTTTTGTATGATGGAGAGCTGTATATCAATATGAAAAAAAAAAATTTGGATCACACACAGTGGTTCAAGGGGAGGGTATGTGTGTGGGGGATATTTAACTCTCCATTCTCTTCAGCAGCTTTTCTCCAAACCACTCACATCAACACAGTATCTAAGTGAGTACAGTGTGCTTGCTGTTCAAACACAGCCCAAGACAACACTCTCCTACTTTCCAAAATAATTGCTATCCCAAGCCTTCTGTATAGAAATCCTGGAGTTACTGCCAATCTTGCGTATGGCCGAGGTAATAGTTACTCTCAGTAGCATAGTACTTTCCTTCATTTAGCACTTAACAAGTATTTATTGAGCACTCCCTAAGTACCAGGAACTATTCTAGGCTTTTAGGGTACATCAGTAAACAAAACAGATCCCTGCTCCTGTGATGTTTATACTGGGGGTGGGGTAAGTCATAAATGTAATAGAAAAGAAATTTATAAAACAAATAAGTGCCATGAAAAAAGAAAAGAGTAAGATAAGTGGAATGAGGGAGGTGGGGCATAAGTTGCAGTATTAAAAAGAGTGATCAACATAGTTCTCAGTGAGGTGGCATTTGGGAGAGATTTCACTCAAGTTAATGAGTTACCAAGAGAGTATCTGAGAAAAGAGCGTTTTAGCCTGAGGGAACAGCTAGGACAGCATGTCAGAAGGCACATAAAGTTGATTTGCACCATTACTGATAACATATACCACTTTGATCATTGGCTAAGTTGGTATTTGTCAATTTACAATTTTACCATTGGAAAATGACTAGTTTCCCCTCTGTAATGAATATCTATGGAAGTAACTTGAAACTGTAGATACCCTGTGCCTCATCAAACTTTTACCCCCTAGCTTTATCATCCAGGGATGATACTTGCCTGAGTCAGTCATCATCATGATTTATCAAATGGTGATTTTCTAATTCCATTATTCCTTCTGCTTTCATTGGCGTTCTTCTTAAGAGCTTTTCCTTCTCCAATTTTTTTATATCTGCATAGTCTCATGTATTGCCAATTCATTCAGTGGATTACAATCCATTATCCATTTTGATATTCAAATTGTCATAGATTTGGCCAGTAGGAGCCCCTTCAAGCTAGCTCTTGTGTCCTTTTAACTTGTGCCTGTCATTTGAACACTTCTTTACCTTTTGGCAAACAATATGTTCTAGGGTTATCTTGTTTATAATTTTTTAGACCCAGCTATGGAATCATACATTTTCCCAAGGAGCATTCCATTGTAGTGATGCCGAGGTTCTTGTTTGCGGAGTCAAAGAATGAACTTAGCGAACGGTCAAGGTCGGAGAGCCAGGCCAGAGGCATTTATTGAGAGATACAGTGAGAGGACAGAGCTCCTGGCTCACGCCAGGAGGGGACAAGAGAGCCTGAGGTGGTGCATTGTCTATGGGATTTATAGGCAGTTGAAGACTTTTGGGAACTGAGGGCTTAGGGTGTAGACGTGTACCACCTGCCCTGCCCTCAAGGTGGGCTAGGTGGTTGTTTGCTAGGGCTATTTACAGTGAAGTCACAGGTTATGCCGAGCTACCCTTGCAGAATACTCAAACCTTCCCGGCCAAGTTGCTCCTGGCCTTTTGACCTTTAACTGATCTCACTGAAGATGTCTATATTCCTAGTCTAGTATCTTTACCCTAGAGAATTAGTGTGACCTTGACTGCATAATGCTGAACACAGAGTTTCGATAGGGACTTTACACTGTTACATTGCTTTGACTGTAAATATCTTGCCTTACTTTTTCCGGAGGCCCTCACCCTACTCTGTTTAAGCCCATGGTCCCTGTCTCAGTAGGTGTGTTTATTACTGAGGGGATATCATTGTTTTATATGTATACACACACCTATGCATACACTTTACACATATCTTATTTCTTTTCTATCTATTGAAAACCAGGAGTTCTGATATTTCCAGTACCACTGGGATCATTCTCATCTCCCCCCTCGCCATATTTTTAACTTCTTTCTATGATAACGAGAAACCTGGTTCCCCTTAGCCTCAATATATTGTTGTATTTGCCTAAACCTAGAATACACTGAAAATAATTTCAGAATTACTAAAAAAAAAACACCCTTGTGAAAAACAAGCATAGTCACAAGAGTTCAATATTTGTATTTTGTTTTTAGTTTGAGGGTATGTAGTCTAAATATTATGCTCAAAAGTTATTTGGGTTAATTCATTTCCACCTATGCCCCCTTCAATATAGTATTTTATTCATTTGAAATACATTTTTTATTTATTTGTTTCATTTGTTTTATTTATTTCCATTTTCATTTCCAAATCAACCATCCTGGTTGATTTTAGTATCATTATTTTTTAGTATGTACAATATTAATATGGCTGAAAAATCAAAACTCTACACAAGGTATTCTCAGAGGTGTTACTCCTCTCATTCCTCCCCCGATTCCTAACCAACCCTGTGGGTAGTAGGTCTTACTCGTTTCTGGTACATCTTTTCTGTTTCTCTTTGCAAAGTTAAGCAGCAATACATATTTATAGAAGCTTAAAGCCATGAGATTAAGAAGTGAATTTAGATGGAGAAAAGAAGACTAATGACTGAGTCTGGGTCAGTCTTATATTAAGAGGTCAGGGAGGAGGAAGGGGCCAGCGGATAAGAAAGAGGAGCAACAAATGAAGAAAGAGATGTCCAGGAAGCCCCAGGAAGAACTTGGAATAAGGAGAAGGGAGGGTTCAGCAGTGCCAAATTTGATTTAGCAACATGGAGGCGACAGGTGACCTTGTCAGGGACAGCCTATTGGGCATGAAAGCCTGATTGAAGTGGATTAAAAGGAGAATTAAAGGAAAAATGGGAAGAAAGAAACTGGAGGCTGCAGGTATTGGCAACTTCTTAAAAGAACTTCATTGCAGTGGGAAGTGCGGAAAGGGATGACAGCTGGAGGGGAAATAGAGTCAATAGGAGGCCTTTTCTTTTTTAAATGGCAAAAATGTCAACATATTTGGATGCTGATAGGAATGGTCTAGGGGGGAAGGAAGAAGTGCGGGTGGGATGTGTTTGAGTAGGCAAAGGTGGATCATGGAGCACAAGTCGGGGAGTATGTAACTCTCCTCTGCAGCAGGAAGTTCCACCCCACAGGCAGGGAGCAGAGCATGTGCCTGCAAATGCTGCCGGGTGAGTGGGTGGATATGGGGATAGGAGCTGGTCGACATTCTTGTCTGGTTTCTTCCATTTCCAGTGAAGCAGGCAGGGTCATCAACCAAAAGTGAGGAGGGGAGGAGGTGGTTGGGTATTGAGGAAGGAGAAGTGGTGAAACCTTGTTGAGGAGAGTGGAAAGTGACTGGGCAGGGGTGTGCAGCAGAAGTGCCTGCAGCTTCAGGTTCAACTTCATTTTCATGGTCAGGGGTTTGAAGTCAGACTACTATGTTTCTCCAGAACATTCAGTGGCACAAATGCAAGGGTGGAATAAATGGAGAATAGAGTTTTGCATGTGGATGTGACAAATAAGAGGAGTGCAAGGAGTGAAGGGTACCTGGAAGGGAATGATTTATACTGCTGACCATGGAATTGAGCTGGATAAGAAGGGTGAGGAGCATGGGAAAGATGCTTGATGCATGGTGGGGTCAAAGGCTTGCTGGGGTCAGGTGTGGTGCTGGACGGGCACTCTTGGAAATATAAGGGGTGATGATTTGTTAGGGGGAGGTGTGAAATGACCTGTAGAGGGGCTGCAGTTTGGCCCTGACAGGGCCCAGGCTGTGACTGTGGGAGTGATTAGCTGAGGTGAGGTGGAGGTAAGAGCGTGAGAAGAGAGGAGTTCAGGGAACTGAGGCCAGGGTGTTGGTAGGAGTTTGGTGTGTACGTTGAATATATGGAAACCCTGAGAAGTATGACAGGAAGTACTATTGGAGAAAGAGCAACAGTAAGCCAAGACCAAAATAAGGGGTAGGTAGATGCTATCACCTGATGCCTGGGATTCAAAGCTGATGATGCACTCATTCCCTTTTCAGGCTTGCCTTACTCTTGGACAAAGAGAAATAGGGAGAGACCAAGAAAGGTGGCCCAACTGGCATTTCATGATTGCTGGGTTGTCAGCATCTGCTTCCCATTGTAGCTTGTGCTTTATTGGGAGACTGCATAGGACCTAAGGTTGGATTCTGGTCCTTCTGCAGGAGGCATGGTGAGAGAAGCCTGAATTACATGTGTGTGGGTGATCCCAGAAGGAAATGCTCTTTGACAGTCACAGTAAAAAATGTTAGAGGTATAAACCCTACTCTCATTGTGTTCATAGCCAAATAGTTTACCACCTATTACTTTCTGTCTCAGCCTTTTTCTATGTCTGTTGGCCACAATAACTTGCTAGAAGAGGTTGTTAAAACAGCCACAACTCAGGGGAAGAAAGACAATGCTTTCAAGGGTCTGTGATCCAGTGTGTGGACTAAACAGACTTGTAGGTCTATCCCTGGGATGAGAGCATTACCATGTATATTTACTCAACCTTCGTGGGCTCTTTTTCTCCTCTGTTCATGGTTTTAAGAAGCTTATTATGAAAAGTTTAAACTTCTGTGTTTATGGATTTGTTTGTTCTTATTTTACAGATGAAAATTACCAGCTCAGGCCTGCTCAGTATTGTACATATCACAGAAAGACGTAATTGCCAGTATCCAGAAACCATTCTATCTTTAATCAAATGTGTGATTCATAACTTTTGGACACTGAAGGAGTCTAATGAAATAACCATAATCATCAATCCATATGGGCAGACTGTGTGCTTCTCTGTGAAGCCTGTCACGAAGATATTTCTCTATACAATAAGTGTGAATCGAAATAGTAAGTTTGTTTTTAATCATACTTGACTTTCTGGATTCCATTTTTCTGGAGTGACTTTTCAATCAGTTGCCTTTTTTCTTTGACATTGACACTAAATTTTTGTTGTGTATGTGTGTGTGTGTCATTTTTTACTCTAGTTGTGGATTTCAAACTCTTCATTGTGTTTGTAGCAGGAGTTTTCCTGTTCTTTTATGCAAAGACCTTGAGTCAGTAAGTATTATTTTTACTTTCTTAACTTTGTGAATGAAAGAAGGGTATGGATATTTTTAGCTCTATGCTAAATATTTCCACACTGGTTTGTAGTTCTTGCTTGGGTTTTGCAAACGAAGTCTGAGGGAAGTGCTTGAAAGGCCTTTAAAACTAGTAATAGTCTGTATATGTTACAGAATGCTTTGACATCCATTTTGTATTACATATTAATATACATTAATTTATTTTACTTGATTTTTCTTAACTGTATGAACTCTGTATTATTGTTCTCATTTTATAAATGAGAAAACCAACATTCATCATTACATGACTACTTCTTACCAGAGCTGAGATTTATACTCAGGTTTTCTGATGCCACATGGAGCCTTATGCTCTGTTACATTTGAACTGCCTCCAAGATCTGTGGCTCTGATGCAGGGGTTGAATGTAATAAATATGGGACTTTTGGATAAATGTACTATCCTGATACGTTGTTTAATACAACTTCCCTCATGAAAAAGGAATCTCCAATAATGTTTTACTTCTTAAGAATAGTTGGCTGTGCTTCATATTTCTCACTTTCCTTATAGAGTAATAAAGTGTGTTTAATGTCATCCATGGTTTTCAGAAACTAGACATGGATTCCAGAGTTTGAGGAGTAAAGCTTGGAGTCAGAGGAGCTGGGCTGCAAGCCTGAATCCTCCATTAACAGATACTGACTTGGGGAAGGTCTTTAGCTTCTTGGTGCCTTATTTTCCTCCCTAGTAAAATTTATAGACACAGATAGCTGTTTCGAGAGTGCTGTAATACTGTTTCAGAATGCATGTAAACACTTAGACAAATGTGTGCTATATGATAGGTGCTTGATAATTATTGTTGGATCAAATTCTGAACATAGAAGGTAACTCAGACACTTTGTTTTAAGTTATTAGCAAGCTACATACCAAGTAAAATTTCATATTTTGAGAATATAGGATATAATTAAAACTGCAATCTGAGTTTTTCTTCTTAGTATTCTTTTTGGCTCCTGTCATCAGTTTAAACATGTTTTTTTGTTAAATTGAAGTATAATTGACTATATATTAGTTTCAGTTATACAACATAATGATTCAGTATTTGTATATACTGTAAAATGATCACCACAATAGGTCTAAGTGTCTTCCTGTCACCAACTAAAGTTATATAATTTGCAGTGTAGGTTAAATGTTTTTAATACTGAAGGGGTTACTTGGCATTTAAATTACTTTTATCTGCTTGTCTTGACAGAAGCCCTGTTTTCTTTTACTCTTCTGGGACCATGCTAGGTGTTCTGATGACATTAGTGTTCATTCTGCTGCTGGTGAAGAGGTTCGTTACTAAGGTAGGCATACTAAATACAGATGAAAACAAAATGGAAACTGTGTCTCACAGATAAGAAAAACTGATCAAAATTAATTCAAGGTGGTAATGAGAGTACTGTATTTCTACATTGTATAAATTGGCTTTAAAATGTATCTTTTTCTAGAGATTCTATTTTTTTTTAATGAGTGACAGGGGGTTGATTCTGTGCTGAGTGGAAATTTCTTATTTTGGCAGAGATGAGAAATGTCACCCTGCTGAACCACTGGGGCCTTGAATAACAGCATTTCAGCATCTGGGGAATTCTTCATTATTACTAGTTCCCCAAAACACCTTCAATAAAAGAATGCCCTACTCTTAGCTGTGGATAAATAAGTATTAATTCAGAATGATAGTGTTGAAGTTACTCTGATTAAAGCTTACAACACTAGCATTATTTTCAGATAATAAATTATTCTTTAAAATAGTACTTCTCCAACTTAAACGTACATGCAAATTCCTTGGGGATCCTATTGAAATGCAAGTTCTCCTTCAGGAGTGCTAGGGGGCCTGAGAATCTGCTTTCCAGGGAGCTCCCAGCTGTAGCCAGTGCCGCTGCTTCACGGAGCACACCTTTAATGAGACTCTAGAGTATCCTGGATTGACTTCAATGGAGTTTGATGTAGAAGTTTCTAATACAAAGGGTTCATTTATTTACTTCTATTTTTACAAGAGTAAATGGACTAAAAATCATTTATTTTCCTTCACCCACAGTACAGCACCTTCTGGGCTTTAATGATTGGTTGTTGGCTTGCTTCAGTCTATGCTGTGTGCCGGCTCATAGAAGACTTGAAGTGGCTGTGGTATGAAAACAGAATATATGTATTAGGTAGGTAAATTTTTTAAAAATGCATTCTATTACAGGGGGAGCTGAAAAGTACAACTAGACGCCTTCATTTGACATGCATCTCTCCAGCATCCAAATTTTCATTTTGAACTAAGGAGAAATACTGTTAAAAGTAATACTTTATTTTTTTTCCATAGTTGGTGATTTCAGTTCACTAGATCTCACTTTATGCTGTTTTTCTATGATAGTATTCTTAGTTTTCTATACTGTTGATCAAAAGAGCAAAAAAGTATTTGTCCCTTTTGACTGCATATGCTTTTGAATTGTGGTTAAGCTCTACCACATCTAACTTGGAATGAAAAATTTCTTCAAAATATGTCTCTTTGTTTGTCTTAATGTATTCAGTATGAAAGGAGAGAAATCCTGAATATAAATGACTAATGAAAACCTGACTTTTCAGAAATGGAGAGGCTGTTAATAAACCACTTAGGTTTTTCCTTGTTTCATCTTAACAAATCAACCACTTAAAAAAAATGTTTTAATTAGGAAATAATGGAGTATGAGAGAATTTATTTTCTCCTAACCCCTTAGTGCCAAATCACATAAGTTCAACTACCAAAATGAAAGCAAGTCATTTTTTGTTTTATTTCAAGATTGTTTTAACTCATTTTTCTTTTTATGCTAATTTTTAATGTAGTTTACACTTATGGCATGTTCCTGTAAATACTTCACTAAGCATCTCTAAAAAGCAAGAGCATTTTCCTCTTAAATAACTCTTAAATCTAAAAAAAATGGGTAATTACATAAAATCATCTGTTACCCAGGCCATGTTCACATTTCTTAAGTGTCCTTGGCAATTGGTTTCTGTAAGCTAGAGTCGAGTCCCGAGCCAGATTTTGCATCTGTTGTTCGGTGAGTCTCTTTTACTCTATAACAGTTCCTTTTTTTATCACAGTGGCATGCTGAAACTGTCCTGTAGAATATCCTACTTTCTGAATTTCTTTGACTGCTCTTTTAATCTAACTTGTTCCTCTCTCTCCTGTATTTCCTAACCTGGAAATTAGATCTTAAGGCTTGCTTAGGTAGAAATGAAACTCGTGGTGGAATGCGTTCAAGGAGATGAGCACCTCACATTGGATTGCAATGGGAGGTGCAGAGTATCTCATCACCCCTCCATTCATGATGTTAGAACTGAGCTCTGGAGTAGGAGGGTGCAGCCTAATCCCTCCACTGTAAAATTATATTTGCCTTTTGTGACTAGAAAGTAAAAAGAAAAAGTAGAATTTATAGCCAACTGGGACATACTCTCAGGCTTTTTCCAGACCAAAGCAGCCGTTATTACAGGTGCCCACTTAGGACTCTGGACTAAAAAACAAATACACTTATATATCATAATAATTTATAATTACACATCCTTAATTTATTACAAAAGTCAGTCTAGTATCTCCCATAGAAAGAATATGTAGCCTTTTATATGTTTTTCAACCTTCATTGGACAAAAAGAAAATAAAGGTTTTGTAATGTGTTCTTAGCTCTACGTCAAGGCTCTGCCAGAATTTTCGCATAAATTTTCAAGTTCAGGTTTATATTATTTTTACATTCTTCTGCTTTTACAGGCTATGTCTTGGTAGTTGGACTTCTCAGCTTTGCCATTTGTTATAACCATGGGCCCCTTGTTGACAAGAGGAGCATAAACCTTGTGACGTGGACACTGCAGCTCCTCGCCCTGCTTCTGATCCATTCCAGTGTCAACACGCCTTGGTTCTCCTATGCAGTCATGATGTTTCTCCTCTCCTCCAGGAGCCTGCGCTACGCACTGAAAGCATTTAGATATATGAGGTGGTGCGTATCTTTTTTATTCCATGTCACTCTGACATTTTGAGCTCTGGTTTTATTTACTGTTCGGGGAAATTTTTTGGATGTGTCATATTTAATCTCATAATTAACTATGTTCCACCTAGAGATTTCCCTCTGAGATGGGGAGAGGACAGAGAACTTAAGCTTCTGTCTTTCCCATCTCCATTTCCACTCTTCGTTAACCTTTTAGAAGTACCACCAGTTACTAAGTAAATACAGCTCACCCAGAATTCACTAAAATCAGTGGCAGATTTACTTGGGCTCTGGGTTGCCTGAAATCACAGGCTGTGCTAGGAATCTAGCCTGACCCTGTGCACAGTGGAGGCAGGTAACCATAATGCGCTTTGGTCAGCACTCTCTGACTGCTGTCTACATAGGGTTATAAATCCAAATGCTTGGGGCCCCAATAGGTACTCAGTGAGTGATGTTAGCAGGGGTAAGGAAGGGGGTAATCAGGAGGACTTTGGGAAATTCTGCAGTGCAGCCTCATCAAAAGGGGCATTGACCACCCAGCTTGAGCTGATTGTTGCCATGTGGGAACATGTACCCAGCCTTGTCAGATCTTTTGGTTTTCTAGAAAAACTGGAAATGTATATTAGAACATGAATTCTTATTATTTTTAAATGTTGGCAACCAATCTGAATATAAAAATAAATTCAACAAGCAAAAATCGAAACAGAGACCATGAACCTCATTGGGCAGCAGGATGTGGCCCATCTTTCTTCTGGCCCAGAGGGTAGATATAAGGGGGAGGCCCTGGCACAGGAAACCAGTCATCAGACATCACAGTGTCCAGGCAAGAAGTGAAGAGGACCTGGGGCAGGACAGTGAGACCAAGGCTAGAAGGAGTTAGTAAATATGTTTGTAGTAAACTTGGCTGTGAGGAAAGAGACTGTGTGGTAACTGGTAGCTTGTGGATCTGGTGCTGTGGATATGCCAGTGTCATAGGTTAAAAACACACCAGTGACAGGACTGGTCCCCTCTACAGAGGATGCTGGTGGGGCTGAAAGGCAGCAGGGCTGGGTCAGAGGGGCTGCTGCTGGCTGCTGCTTCTGCCCTGTGTCAGAGGCCAGCAGTGACTGAGATTACCGGAGGTCCCTCTGCCAGGAGACTGGCTGCGCCACATCCTCCAGGCCTCTGGTCCTTTGCCAGGCTTGTGGCTAGAGGGAGCCAGGCTAGAATTCTTTCCTTTAAACACTAGCTATCCAGCTGCCCTGCCAAGGGCATAGTGTGTTCTGTCATCTGTACAGCGGCCCTTTTTTGTACTTGTACATTCTGCAAACATGAACATAATGATCTAATTATATAGTATGTTCCTCAACTTTTCATTTTGCTAGTGAATAGTTATGCGAAGAATTACATGAGGGGATAAAGCAGGAACATGTAAGTTAACCAATAAACCAAAGAAATAATGCCTTGATTTTTATTGTACTTTCTAGTTTTGCAAAGAGCTATTTCAGGATATTTTAATAATACACAGTGACTACTCTTTTGATTATCCTTATTGAACACTTACTCTAGGCCACTCATTGTACCAAGCACTTCACACAAAAAAATTCACTTTGTACTGTAACCTCATGAGGTAGACGTTAATGGCTTTCATTTTTTTCATATGAGCAAAGTGAGGCCCAGAACTGTTCAGGAATTGCCCCAGTTGACTAGTGGGTAAACCTCAAAGCCAGGACTATGCTCCAGTCTTCTGCCCTGGAGCTAGGGGGTTTTCCCCTAGGGAGACCAGATATTCAGAAAAAGAAAGAAATAATATCAGTGGTTCCCTCATCCAGCTCATGAGCCACCAGGCCGTCTTTACAAGTTAAAAGATTTTTCAGGTCCCAGCCTTCAAGACAGTATTGTTTAAAACACCTCCTGGTAATTCTGATGCTCATGCAGATTTTGGAATCTCTAGTTAAAGTAAATTTTAAACCACGTGAAAATATTTTTAAAAACTCATTGATAAATATAATGTATTAAAATCTTGTCATCATTGCCATTTTTATGAAATTCTTCCCTTTAAGATTTTCCTGGTTGGAAAAAAGTTTCCAATCATCAGCCCCTCAGCCTCTAGCAAAGGAAGAATTATGAATTATTGTACTGTAATTATTGTATTGTATGACCCTTGTATAATATTACTGTCTCTCTCTAGGACTAGTCAGAATCACCACCACTAGGTGGAGGCGATATCCCACAAATCCTCCTGCTTTCTGCCCAGAGTAAGTGGCAATTGATTTTACCAGGTCTTCTTAAAAGGACACCTGAGAGGCTTGCTTCTCACTGCCCAAGATAATCAGCAGGCCAAGCATAAAGAACCCATACTTTTAACTGTCTGATTGTGTAATTAGAAGTCACTGAGGAAAAAATTACAATTAACATTTTTTCTATCAGAAATTGATCCTCAAATTCCTAAAGACATTATTGAGGGTGGTCCAAGAAGAGAGGGAATGTACCATTGGGCCTGAACTGCATGTTCTGTATATCTTGATCATGATAACAAATATGAAAAAATATGGTGTGATATAAAAGAAGTTAACAGTATTACTGTTACTAAGAAATATAGTTTTAATCAATCTTAAGGGTTGAATTGTACAACCAAATGCACCAGGACTCTAGCAACCAAATGCTGCATGTTTTAGGAGAATGAAGAAATGGTTTACCTCAGAAAAGCTGGTGGTTAAGTATCTTACTGAAGACGAATACAGGGAACAGGTCTATGCTGAAACAACCCGGGCCCTGGAAGAGCTGCGCCAGGCCTGCCGCAGTCCTGACTTCCCATCATGGCTGGCTGTCTCCAGACTCCAAGCTCCGAAAAAGTAAGCCCTGCTCAGCTACTTGGACCACAACTTGGGTTAGAATTATTGTGAAAATACGATGCTTTTGGTACAGATACTTCAGACCAGAAACAGACTACCTCCCTGGATAACAGATGATGTGGAAGCTATCAGAGGTTCTTTTTATTCAGTGTTCTGACTTGCACAGAACTGCTGATGTCAGACAAAATATGATAACGTTTGATAAGGAAGGCCATAAAGATAACTTCCATATGAGAAGGCAAAAGGTGGAATGGGATGAATTGCTGGCTTCTCATTCTACTGGTGTGGAAAATAATTTTCAAAGCTTACCAAGAAAGACATCTTTGCCCCAACATCTTTTTCCTTACTGCTTTCCTTTTCATAACTTTATCCAAAAACAGTGCCTTCGTAGATTGAAGGGGGAAAGTATTGATTAAAATCATGAATGAATAATAAATCTAAGCTAGTAGGAAAGAGGAGAAGGAATTAGAAAACAGGAGGGGGTAAATTTGGCAGCACTTAGCACTTACAAGTCTGCATATTTCTCTACCCTTTCACCAAATATATCTGGAAGGATCACATAAGCCATTCCCATTTTTACACTCATTGTGTAAATGCCAACTTCTATTGACACACAGTCAAACTTAATTAAAGGGGCTAAGTAGAAAGGGAACATGTTATCTTCCAAATAAACCTTTCTATGATAACATCAACTTTATTTAAAGCAAAAAAAACCTTATTAGATTTGCAGACTTTATTCTTGGAGGAAGCCACTTGTCAACTGAAGAAATTAGTCTACATGAAGAACAATACGGTCTTGGGGGTGCCTTCTTGGAAGAACAGCTCTTTAACCTGACGACTGCCTGACAGTCTGCCTGCACATTGACATCATTCTGGACAAGGATGTGGGTAAAGGGCAGGGATCCTATTAAAGTGGGACAGAACTGTCAAAGGGAACTGTGGTAAAAGAATTGCTATGGAGAAAAATCAAGTCATACTGTAAGGGAAAACCAAAATACTGAAGATAACTTATTCTTGGCCAGCTCTGCTACTTAGTGTACTGTAGGGAACCACCAAGATTCTGTGAGTCATTACCACTTTCCTTGAATGAAGACTTTCATTAGGAACAAAAGAATCATGTGGATCACAAGAGGACAGTTAACATGAATAGGTACCTTGTCAACACCAGGATATTAAGTCCCTTCTTAATGCCCAGAACCAGTGTCAAAAGACTCTGCCTTGCTCTTCCCACATGTTATCAGTGTAAATGCTGGGAGAGACCTAGTATGTGCTGGACCATTGTTTTCCCAATTACAGTCCACAGAATGCTCATACAGTCAGTAAAGGGATTCTGAGGCCAATTAAGATTGATACAAAGTTAAACAAACATACTGCAGGAGTTCTCAAAGCCTTTAATAATGCTAATGCACTTGAGAATCTCTTAGGAGAGATTGTGTGCAGCAGTTTCCCACTTAATTTGGCCACAGAACCCATTTTCATGAAATTAATATTCCTTAGAACATATGTTTGGGAAATGCTAATGATGGAGGATTTGAGGTTTAAGGAGGTTAAATAATTTACCCAAAACCACAGAGCTATTTAGAAGGAGCACTGGCGCCAGAACTCCTGCCCTGGTGTTTCCTGTGACTCAGGTAAAAGAGGCCTCTAGAGGCAAGCCTGGGGCCAGCTCCTTACAGCTGGGAGTCTCCAGATACTGGGGACTTTAAAAAAAATTTTTTTAAATAATGGATAACTAGCTATTTGGTAACTGGAAGAGAAATTTAGTTCCTAAGATTAAAGTTTTGATAAGACTTATTGAAATATGTAAGGATTAGAAATTAGAATTACTTTCTGTATTTTTTTGTATGTTGAAATCGAAGGCATTAAACCTTTTGTGACATTTTGAGTTGGCTGGTCCATTTTAAAAATTGTTTAGTTATGTATGTTTGTAACAGTTTCCTACAAAACAGATTTGTGGTCTTCCTTATAGAGAACAAATCATTTTTTCTTGATTCACGATGTTAAACTCCAGAGTGAAATGAAGAACTGTGAGCTTTGACCCTGAGAAAAGGAGGCTGAAACATAGATCTAAGATCTGAACATGGCAGACAGTCCAAGAGTTAAGATACTGCTGAACTGATTCTCTTTAAGAATGAAACACGCCGGGGGGCGGAGCCAGGATGGCGGTGTGAGTAGAGCAGTGGAAATCTCCTCCCAAAAACACATAGAGCTATGAAAATATAACAAAGAAAAATCTTCCTAAAATAGAGACCACAGGACACAGGACAACATCCAGACCACATCCACACCTGCAAGGAACCAGCGCCTTGCGAAGGGGGTAAGATACAAGCCCCGGCCCGGCGGGACCCGAGCGCCCCTCCCCCCGGCTCCCGGCGGGTGGAGAGAAACCGGAGCGGTTTTTTTTTTTTTTTTTTTTTTTTTGGCGAGCGCTTTTTGGAAGCCTTAGAGGGACGGGCCCCCGTTGCTGGGGAGGTAGGGTGGCGGGACCGGTGAGCAGGTGCCTGGGAACGGCGCTGGAGGACAAAGAACACCCCACGTTTCTCCCTGCGGGACCGGCGGGCGGGTGCCTGAGGACGGAGGAGGTCGCGCGTTTTTCCCCCTTTTTTTTTTTTTTCTCTTTTTGGCGAGCGCTTTTTGGAAGCCTTGAAGGGATGGGGACCCCAGTGCTAGGGAGGCAGGGTGGCGGGACTGGTGAGCGGGTGCCTGGGACCAGCGCCTGAGGAAAAAGAATATCCCACGTTTTTCCCTGCGGGACAGGTGGGCGGGTGCCTGAGACCGGCACTTGAGGACAGAGGAAATCGCGCATTTTTCCCCTTTTTTTTTCTCTTTTCTGTGAGTGCTTTTTGGAAGCCTAAAAGGGACAGGGACCCCGGTGCTAGGGAGGCAGGGCGGCGGGACTGGTGAGCGGGTGCCTGGGACCGGCACCTGAGGACAAAGAATATCCCGCGTTTTTCCCTGTGGGACCGGTGGGTGGGTGCCTGAGACCGGCACCTGAGGACAGAAGAAATCGCGCATTTTTCCCCTTTTTTTCTCTCTTTTTGGCGAGTGCTTTTTGGAAGCCTTGAAGGGACAGGGACCCCGGTGCTAGGGAGGCAGGGCGGCGGGACTGGTGAGCGGGTGCCTGGGACCAGTGCCTGAGGACAAAGAATATCGAGCGTTCCTTCCCTGCGGGACCGGTGGGTGGGTGCTTTTTGGAAGCCTTGAAAGGACAGGGACCCTGGTGCTAGGGAGACAGGGCAGCAGGACCAGTGAGCGGGTGCCTGGGACCGGCACCTGAGGACAAAAAAAAAAAAAAAAAAAAAAAAATCGCTTGTTTTTTCCTTTTTTTTTTCCATTCTTTCTGTTCCCTCTCTCATTGTTGCTGTTGTTGTTTTGGTTTGGAGAGTGTTTTTTGGAAGTCTTAAAGGGGCAGGACAGGTCACTTAGACCAGAGGCAGGGAATCTGGGGATCTCTGGGCACTCTAACCCCCTGGGCAGCAGGGAGCACAGAGGCCCCTTACGGAGATAAATAGCCTCCTGGCCGCTCCCCCTCCAACGGGGCTCCACCATTTTGGAGGAACAGCCCCAGCCAGGCCAAGCCCACAGCAACAGCGGAGATAAACCCCAAAGCAACTGGGCAGGAAGCAGAAGCCCTGTCTGCGCACAGCTGCCCAGCACAAGCAACTAGAGATCGCTATTCTCCCAGGAAAAGGCTACAAACCAACAAGAAGGGAAGCTCTTCCAGCGGTCACTTGTACCAGCTCTGCAAACTATCTCTTATCACCATGAAAAGGCAAAACTACAGGCAGACAAAGATCACAGAGACAACACCTGAGAAGGAGACAGACCTAACTACTCCTCCTGAAAAAGAATTCAAAATAAAAATCATGAACATGCTGACAGAGATGCAGAAAAAAATGCAAGAGCAATGGGATGAGATGCAGAGAAAAATGCAAGAGCAGTGGGATGAGATGCAGAGAAAAATGCAAGAGCAGTGGGATGAAGTCCGGAAGGAGATCACAGATGTCAGGAAAGAGATCACAGAAGTGAAACAATCCCTGGAAGGATTTATAAGCAGAATGGATAAGATGCAAGAGGCCATTGAAGGAATAGAAGCCAGAGAACAGGAACGTATAGAAGCTGACATAGAGAGAGATAAAAGGATCTCCAGGAATGAAACAACACTAAGAGAAATATGTGACCAATACAAAAGGAAAAACATTCGTATTATAGGGATACCAGAAGAGGAAGAAAGAGGAAAAGGGATAGAAAGTGTCTTTGAAGAAATAATTGCTGAAAACTTCCCCAAACTGGGGGAGGAAATAATCGAACAGACCATGGAATTATACAGAACCCCCAACAGAAAGGATCCAAGGAGGACAACACCAAGACACATAATAATTAAAATGGCAAGGATCAAGGACAAGGAAAGAGTTTTAAAGGCAGCTAGAGAGAAAAAGGTCACCTATAAAGGAAAACCAATCAGGCTAACATCAGACTTCTCAACAGAAACCCTACAGGCCAGACGAGAATGGCATGATATACTTAATGCAATGAAACAGAAGGGCCTTGAACCAAGGATACTGTATCCAGCACGACTATCATTTAAATATGATGGTGGGATTAAACAATTCCCAGACAAGCAAAAGCTGAGGGAATTTGCTTCCCACAAACCACCTCTACAGGGCATCCTACAGGGGCTGCTCTAGATGGGAGCACCCCTAAAAAGAGCACAGAACAAAACACACAACATATGAAGAATGGAGGAGGAGGAATAAGAAGGGAGAGAAGAAAAGAATCTCCAGACAGTGTATATAACAGCTCAATGAGCGAGCTAAGTTAGGCAGTAAGATACTAAAGAAGCTAACCTTGAACCTTTGGTAACCACGAATCTAAAGCCTGAAATGGCAATAAGTACATATCTCTCACTAGTCACCCTAAATGTAAATGGACTTAATGCACCAACCAAAAGACATAGAGTAATAGAATGGATAAAAAAGCAAGACCCATCTATATGCTGCTTACAAGAAACTCACCTTAAACCCAAAGATAAGCATAGACTAAAAGTCAAGGGATGGAAAAACATATTTCAGGCAAACAACAGTGAGAAGAAAGCAGGGGTTGCAGTACTAATATCAGACAAAATAGACTTCAAAACAAAGAAAGTAACAAGAGATAAAGAAGGCCACTACATAATGATAAAGGGCTCAGTCCAACAAGAGGATATAACCATTCTAAATATATATGCACCCAATACAGGAGCACCAGCATATGTGAAGCAAATACTAACAGAACTAAAGAGGGAAATAGACTGCAATGCATTCATTGTAGGAGACTTCAACACACCACTCACCCCAAAGGATAGATCCACCGGGCAGAAAATAAGTAAAGACACACAGGCACTGAACAACACACTAGAACAGATGGACCTAATAGACATCTATAGAACTCTACATCCAAAAGCAACAGGATATACATTCTTCTCAAGTGCACATGGAACATTCTCCAGAATAGACCACATACTAGCTCACAAAAAGAGCCTCAGTAAATTCCACAATATTGAAATTCTACCAACCAATTTTTCAGACCACAAAGGTATGAAAGTAGAAATAAATTCTACAAAGAAAACAAAAAGGCTCACAAACACATGGAGGCTTAACAACATGCTACTAAATAATCAATGGATCAATGAACAAATCAAAATAGAGATCAAGGAATATATAGAAACAAATGACAACAACAACACTAAGCCCCAACTTCTGTGGGATGCAGCGAAAGCAGTCTTAAGAGGAAAGTATATAGCAATCCAGGCACACTTGAAGAAGGAAGAACAAACCCAAATGAATAGTCTAACATCACAATTATTAAAACTGGAAAAAGAAGAACAAATGAGGCCTAAAGTCAGCAGAAGGAGGGACATAATAAAGATCAGAGAAGAAATAAACAAAATTGAGAAGAATAAAACAATAGCAAAAATCAACGAAACCAAGAGCTGGTTCTTTGAGAAAATAAACAAAATAGATAAGCCTCTAGCCCAACTTATTAAGAGAAAAAGAGAGTCAACACAAATCAACATAATCAGAAATGAGAATGGAAAAATCACGACAGACTCCACAGAAATACAAAGAATTATTAAAGACTACTATGAAAACCTATATGCCAACAAGCTGGAAAACCTAGAAGAAATGGACAACTTCCTAGAAAAATACAACCTCCCAAGACTGACCAAGGAAGAAACACAAAAGTTAAACAAACCAATTACAAGCAAAGAAATTGAAACAGTAATCAAAAAACTACCCAAGAACAAAACCCCGGGGCCGGACGGATTTACCTCGGAATTTTATCAGACACACAGAGAAGACATAATACCCATTCTCCTTAAAGTGTTCCACAAAATAGAAGAAGAGGGAATACTCCCAAACTCATTCTATGAAGCCAACATCACCCTAATACCAAAACCAGGAAAAGACCCCACCAAAAAAGAAAATTACAGACCAATATCCCTGATGAATGTAGATGCAAAAATACTCAATAAAATATTAGCAAACAGAATTCAACAGTATATCAAAAGGATCATACACCATGACCAAGTGGGGTTCATCCCAGGGATGCAAGGATGGTACAACATTCGAAAATCCATCAACTTCATCCACCACATCAACAAAAAGAAAGACAAAAACCACATGATCATCTCCATAGATGCTGAAAAAGCATTTGACAAAATTCAACATCCATTCATGATAAAAACTCTCAGCAAAATGGGAATAGAGGGCAAGTACCTCAACATAATAAAGGCCATATATGATAAACCCACAGCCAGCATTATACTGAACAGCGAGAAGCTGAAAGCATTTCCACTGAGATCGGGAACCAGACAGGGATGCCCACTCTCCCCACTGTTATTTAACATAGTACTGGAGGTCCTAGCCACGGCAATCACACAAAACAAAGAAATACAAGGAATCCAGATTGGTAAAGAAGAAGTTAAACTGTCACTATTTGCAGATGATATGATACTGTACATAAAAAACCCTGAAGACTCCACTCCAAAACTACTAGAACTGATATCGAAATACAGCAAAGTTGCAGGATACAAAATCAACACACAGAAATCTGTAGCTTTCCTATACACTAACAACGAATCAATAGAAAGAGAAATCAGGAAAACAATTCCATTCACCATTGCATCAAAAAGAATAAAATACCTAGGAATAAACCTAACCAAGGAAGTGAAAGACTTATACTCTGAAAACTACAAGTCAATCTTAAGAGAAATTAAAGGGGACACTAATAAATGGAAACTCATCCCATGCTCATGGCTAGGAAGAATTAATATCGTCAAAATGGCCATCCTGCCCAAAGCAATATACAGATTTGATGCAATCCCTCTCAAATTACCAGCAACATTCTTCAATGAATTGGAACAAATAATTCAAAAATTCATATGGAAACACCAAAGACCCCGAATAGCCAAAGCAATCCTGAAAAAGAAGAATAAAGTAGGAGGGATCTCACTCCCCAACTTCAAGCTCTACTACAAAGCCATAGTAATCAAGACAATTTGGTACTGGCACAAGAACAGAGCCACAGACCAGTGGAACAGATTAGAGACCCCAGAAATTAACCCAAACATATATGGTCAATTAATATTTGATAAAGGAGCCATGGACATACAATGGCAAAATGACAGTCTCTTCAACAGATGGTGCTGGCAAAACTGGACAGCTACATGTAGGAGAATGAAACTGGACCATTGTCTAACCCCATATACAAAGGTAAACTCAAAATGGATCAAAGACCTGAATGTAAGGCATGAAACCATTAAACTCTTGGAAAAAAACATAGGCAAAAACCTCTTAGACATAAACATGAGTGATCTCTTCTTGAACATATCTCCCCGGGCAAGGAAAACAACAGCAAAAATGAGCAAGTGGGACTACATTAAGCTGAAAAGCTTCTGTACAGCGAAAGACACCATCAATAGAACAAAAAGGAACCCTACAGTATGGGAGAATATATTTGAAAATGACAGATCCGATAAAGGCTTGACGTCCAGAATATATAAAGAGCTCACACGCCTCAACAAACAAAAAACAAATAACCCAATTAAAAAAATGGGCAGAGGAACTGAACAGACAGTTCTCCAAAAAAGAAATACAGATGGCCAAGAGACACATGAAAAGATGCTCCACATCGCTAATTATCAGAGAAATGCAAATTAAAACTACAATGAGGTATCACCTCACACCAGTAAGGATAGCTGCCATCCAAAAGACAAACAACAACAAATGTTGGCGAGGCTGTGGAGAAAGGGGAACCCTCCTACACTGCTGGTGGGAATGTAAATTAGTTCAACCATTGTGGAAAGCAGTTTGGAGGTTCATCAAAATGCTCAAAACAGACCTACCTTTTGACCCAGGAATCCCACTCCTAGGAATTTACCCTAAGAACGCAGCAATCAAGTTTGAGAAAGACAGATGCACCCCTATGTTTATCGCAGCACTATTTACAATAGCCAAGAATTGGAAGCAACCTAAATGTCCATCGGTAGATGAATGGATAAAGAAGATGTGGTACATATACACAATGGAATACTACTCAGCCATATGAAGTGGAAAAATCCAACCATTTGCAGCAACATGGATGGAGCTGGAGAGTATTATGCTCAGTGAAATAAGCCAAGCGGAGAAAGAGAAATACCAAATGATGTCACTCATCTGAGGAGTATAGGAACAAAGGAAAAACTGAAGGAACAAAACAGCAGTGGAATTACAGAACCCAAAAATGGACTAACAGGTACCAAAGGGAAAGGAACTGGGGAGGATGGGTGGGCAGGGAGGGATAAGGGGGGGGAAGAAAAAGGGGGTTATTAAGATTAGCATGCATGGGGGGGAGGGAGCAAGGGGAGGGTGGGCTGCACAACACAAGAGAGGACAAGTAGTGACTCTACAACATTTTGCTAAGCTGATGGACAGTAACCGTAATGTGGTTGTTAGGGGGGACCTGATATAGGGGAGAGCATAGTAAACATAGTATTCTTCATGTAAGTGTAGATTAAAAATTTAAAAAAAAAAAGAAAGAAAGAAAGAAAGAAGGAAAAGGGGAAGAAAGAAAGAAAGAAGGAAAAGGGGGATTACTCCTTAACAGGATAAAACTATTGGTAAATCAAAGATCAACGCATGCTTTAAATATCCTTAATGTTGATCACTTAAAGGGTGTCAGATGATCAGCTATGGAGGTACTCTTTTCTGATAATATTCCTTTCTCTTAATTTAAAAAAAAAAAAAAAAAGCAGTTACTGTGTGCTGACCTCCAATGAGTTCTGCACAGTGGTATAGAGGGCATGTCAAAGTGTGGGCAAAGGGTCTGTTTGTTTCTATGCAGGAGATCAAGGCCTAGCTTGGATACCCAGAAAATGAACCAAGATACGATATGAGGAGGAGCTTCCGGCATCAGCACTCTCTGGAGGACTTGTGCCGGGGGATGATCATCAAAAAGCCTCCACAGGGATCCAGACGATGCTGCGGTTGTGGCTGCATCCAGCCCACCATCTCCTGGACTTGCCATAAGAATGAGGAGGGAGATGTCTAGGCTGGCATGTGCATACAGTGAGACAACGAATTTGACCGGATCTGTACTGTTGGAACTCAACCAGGAGTTGGGAGGGGTGCAAGTTGTAGCACTCCAAAATCCCATGACTATAGACTATCTATGGTTAAAAGAACATATGGGATGTGAACAGATCCCAGAAATGGGCTGCTTTAATTTGTCTGATGGTTCAAGTACAGTTGGACAATATCCATCATATCATAGATAAATTTTCACAAATGCCTAGGGTGCCTAAATGGTTTTCTTGGCTTCACTGGAGATGGCTGGTAATTATAGATTTGCTTTGTTTATGTCACCGTATTCCTATTATGTTAATATATGTGTGCAAATTAGTTAGTAGTTTAAAACCTATACATACTTAAGGTACTATACAAGAAGATATGTCAAAGAAATAATCAATCCTCCCAAGTTTCCTTCGTATGCTACATCTATAGCTTTTCTTCTTCCTTCCTAATTACAACCCTTAAATAGAATTCGTGCCTCATATCGAATTTACCGAGTATCATAATTCCTCCAGGTGGTAAAGATACCTCGAGACAAGTGCTGGGCATAGAAGCCACAGGGCATAAATCTGCAAAGAAGTAAAAAGCTAACCTTTGCAAACAATATGGCTTCTCTCTCACTTACCAACTTTACATTTCCCTGTATGGCCCCGGAAGATGACTGGTTAGCCAGAGACGGGTAAGATTCCTCAAGGGAGGAACAACCTAAGACAGACACAGTCGCAGGGGGGCCATCAGGTGAGAATTTGGGGATCAACAGAGGTGAGGCTCAGAACCTCAACCCCCCTGCTTTGAGAGAAATCTTCTGCATCCGTGGATGTCTTGCTGCCCTTGTCTAGCCTGGATTAATACTTAGTCCATAGGCACACACCTGATCATCTGATATCTACATTTGCCTTCTTACAGCACTAAACTATGTTTTCTACCTTTATCTTGCATCTACCTACCACTTCAGCATTTTATTAAAAATAAAAATAATAAAAATAGTAGGAGAAATGTGGGATCAACATATAGATCAAGTACAAAAATGAAACGAATATTCATATTTGACCTGATTGTTTATAGGTCATATTGCATGATCAAAACCGAAAGTTTCTGTGATGACTGCCCTTGTACTGTTCACCATGTAAGAATTTATTCACTATGTAAGAATTCGTTCACCATGTAAGAACTTGTTCGTTATGCTTCAGAAGATTGGAGACTGACGAGAATTAGGCTTGAGATGGATTAATGATTGTACATTGAGCGTTGACCCCCCTATACTGAATTTTATTGTTGTTAACAACCATTTGATCAATAAATATGAGAGATGCCCTCTCAAAAAAAAAAAAAAAGAATGAAACACGGGCTTTTTTGCTGTGATGGATATTAAGGAATAAAGGCAAAAAGAATATGGAATGTTCTTTTACTAGAAGAAGGGTTACAGAGAAGGGACATATCAAGAATTTAGGCACTGCTTTCCTGAGCCAAATTCAGTAGTATTTCTAAATTGTTGAATAAGAGTGTGGTTATACCAATTTGGAACTTTCTAGATTGCTTTTCTCATTGAAGCAGTGTGTCAGTATTTTACAGGTCTCTGTTTTTGCCAGGCATCTTTTAAGAGCTTTGCAATTTTTGTGAATGCACAAAATTTAATCTGTGCTTTAGCATAGACAAAGTATCTTCCATTCTTTGATGATTATAACTGTTTTGTAAGTGCAGACAGTTCTAACATCATTTTTGTTATAGTCTAATGCTTTTAAAATATTTCTGGTGATATATTGCAAATGTGCAGCGTGTCAATGGTTATGCTCACCATGGTCACCCCCAAGTGGCACTTTGTGTACTACAAAACCGTATGTCCGAGGAACGTGTGAACAGTCTGATGGAGTTCTAGGAGCCAACCCAGCCCACACGGCCACTGGACCTTATCTATGCAGGGCAGAGGTGCTGAGGACCAGAGGAGGCAGCCCCCAGTGGGCCACACCAAGGGTAACTAACCATCACAACACACACAGTGAAAGAAAAAGAATAGAGCATCAATCTTCCAGGATATTGCTGTTCATGTTTATTTTTAAGGGAATCACGAATTCATCTGTTTCTGTTATATGAGTACTGTGAGAAGGTAAACAATTAAAAGCATTACTTGTGATATATTTGGTGTATTTGGTGTATTTCTGTTGTGTTCATTTGATTTGGGGTTTATTAGAGCACTGATCACAGTTCTAATCCTCTTTAAGATACAGGTAATTCTCCTAAGAGACTTTTTTTCTCTTTTCCCTTGTCTTTCTCCCTCCTCCCTTCTTTATTTAAAGGCCTTTAAAGTGTTTAAGTGACCATTCAGTAAAACAGCTCTGCCCTTTACAGGTGGTTGAAGGTTGGCTTTGTGCTTCACACTGCCTTAGGTGTGCAGTTATGAGCATAACAGACCCGTTTGTTGTATTATTGCTTATGCTAGGTGCCTCACAAAAGCTTACTGTTGTTAGCAAGTTGGACTATTTGACACCAGAATGTGTGGGTGAGAGGTAGAGTAGGTGGCCATATTTAAACAATGGTATCATTCAAATGTTATTTTTAAGAGGTTTTAAAACACATTTTACACATCACAAAAAATGTTTTGTGATATAGTTGTATAGTTTGCCAATAATAGTTGTGGCTGAATTACCGGGGGAGTGTCCATCTGGCATTTAGGACAGTATTTGAATTTATGACCTTTTTCAAACTAGAAATTTAAAAGGTTTTAGATTTTAAGAGGTTTAGAATAGTGATGGGTTACACCAATATATCTAAACATGGATTAAGACCCTTCAAATGTTAAAAATAGGAAGGATTATTCTGTGTGATCATTCTCCAGAGTTAGGGAAGTACAGTTTTTCAAATGAGCTTTTTGTGTCCAACTGAAAGAAGGATCCTATGCATAGATAATGTAAGGGATGTGGAATTTTGAAGAATGCTGCCGTAAGATAGGGACTTATCTTTAGGTGACTCTAGAAGCAAGCTGCCTTCTGAGAAACCCTCCTTCATGGTATGACATTGATAAGTTAACCATGTGGGTGTGTAACTCGTGGCCTTATTGATTCAGAACTTTGATTTTTGTCATTGTACCATAAGAAGACCTGTCTCACATCAGCCAATTCACATGGCATGTCCATATAGTGATTAATGGCCAAAAAATATAACTGGTATAAGGATAAAAACACTTGAATTGATAACCCAGCAGATCCTCTCTTCTTCAGAAGACATTTATAAGGATCAAATTGTATGAAAGTTGCTTGAACAGAAAGAGAAGGAGGAGGGGAGCCAAGATGGCGGCGTGAGTAGGGCAGCGGAAATCTCCTCCCAAAACCATATATATTTTTGAAAACACAACAAATATAACTATTCCTAAAAGAGAGACCAGTGGATACAGTACAACAGCCAGGCTACCTCTACATCTGCAAGAAGTCACCATCTCACGAAGGGGGTAAGATACAAGCCGTAGCCTGGCGGGACCCGAGCACTCCCCCACCCCAGCTCCCCGGCGGGAAGAAAGGAGTCAGAGCGGGGAGGGAGTGAAAGCCCAGGACTACTAAACAACCAGCTCTAGTAATCCACACCAGGAGTGCAGACACACAGTGCACAGTGTGCTGAATATTAGAGAAACAGAAAAGCAAAATCTGCAAGCGGGTCCCTGCAACCAGCTCCCCTGGGACAAAAGAAAAGTGAGTGCTTTTTGAAAGTCTTAAAGGGACAGGGACCTCACAACTGGACAGAATTGTCCCGGCACACTCAGCCCAGCAGCTGGGAATCCCAGGGAACTCCAGGCACCCTAACCCTCTGGTAGGCAGCACAGCTCTGAGGCCCCTCACGGCGATAAACAGCCTGCCAGTCGTTCCCCCAGCTGGCGCGGCCCCCAACACAGTGGCCCAGTAGCCTGAGAGTGGCTGCGTGCGCCCAAGTCGGTGGAGTGGTCTGCAAGCTGCCACACGAGCCGGCGGCGGCGGCCCAGGAGTGGCCGCGCCCCCCAGCAGCCTCCCAGAATCTTCTGGCGCGCAGCCGCCCAGGCCAGATCCAAAGGCTGCCACCAGCGTGCAGCTGCCCTGCACAGGCAGAAGAAACCGGGGCAAGGTGCAAAGGGGTGCTGCTCTCACAGGAGAGCACACCCAGCATGCCTGCCACTCCCTGCAAGGCTCTGGGCTACCCTGACAATGACCCCGCCCACGGCTGCTTAGGGGATTAATCTGGAGGCTGCTCCAGGAGTGCGGGGGAGTGCGGGAAACCGACACAGGCAGCAGAGAAGGGCAAGGCGACCAGCAAGCAGGAAGGGACTTTGTTCTCCCAGCTGACACACACACTACCTACCTATAGCTACTGCTATCACCATGAAAAGGCAGAAAAACGGTCCAGTCCAGAATTACCCAGACAACCCCCAAGAGAGGGCCTGGGGAGATTGATTTAACCAATCTTCCTGAAAAAGAATTCAAAATAAAGGTCATAACCATGCTGATGGACCTGCAGAGAAATATGCAAGAGCTAAGGGAGCAAGTAGGGAGGGAGATTACAGAAATAAAACAATCTCTGGAAGGACTTAAGAGCAGACTGGATGAGGTGCAAGGGGCCATTAATGGAATAGAAATCAGAGAACAGGAACACAGAGAGAAAAGGATCTCCAAGAACGAAAGAATATTAAGAGAACTGTGTGGCCAATCCAAACAGAAAAATATTCGCATTATAGGGGTACCAGAAGAAGAAGAGAGAGAAAAAGGGATAGAAAGTGTTTTTGAAGAAAGAATTGCTGAAAACTTCCCCAAACTGGGGGAGGAAATAGTCTTTCAGACCATGGAGGCCCACAGAACTCCCAACACAAGGGACCCGAGGAGGACAACACCAAAGCACATAATAATTAAAATGGCAAAGATCAAAGACAAGGACAGAGTTTTAAAGGCAGCCAGACAGAGAAAAAAGGTCACCTACAAAGGAAAACCCATCAGGCTGTCATCAGACTTCTCAACAGAAACCTTATAGGCCAGAAGAGAATGGCATGATATATTTAATGCAATGAAACAGAAGGGCCTTGAAGCAAAGATACTGTATCCAGCACAATTATCATTTAAATATGAAGGAGGGATTAAACAATTCCCAGACAAGCAAAAGTTGAGGGAATTTGCCTCCTACAAACCACCTCTACAGGGTATTTTAGAGGGACTGCTCTAGATGGAAGTACTCCTAAGGCTAAATAGATGCCACCAGAGAAAATAAAATCACACCAAAGAAAGCAGACCAACCAAATACTAACTAAAGGCAAAAAATAAAATCAACTACCCACAAAAGCAGTTAAAGGAAACACAAAAGAGCACAGAATAGAACACCTAACATATAAAGAATGGAGGAGGAGGAATAAGGAGAGAAATAAAGAATCATCAGACTGTGTTTATAATAGCTTAATAAGAGAGTTAAGTTAGATGGCTAGATAGTAAAGAGGCTACCCTGGAACCTTTGGTAACCACAAATGTAAAGCCTGCAATGGCAATAAGTACATATCTTTCAACAATCACCCTAAATGTAAATGGACTGAATGCACCAATCAAAAGACACAGAGTAACAGAATGGATAAAAAAGCAAGACCCATCTATATGCTGCTTACAAGAGACTCACTTCAAACCCAGAAAGAAGGAGTTTGTTATAACACATGTTTAATCTCATCAGGCCAAAAAGTCCAATGCAAACACACCCCCTTTCCACAATGAAGTGAGCCTTGCCAATGTGATCAGATACCCAGTCCATTGGCAAAGACCACCCACTCTTTTATGCTCTAGGAGTCTAGTTATCTTTTTAAGGTAACTTTGCATATTTTTGCTGAGGTCTCTGAATGTGATACTTTGGTAGGTATGTATTTGCCAGGATAAATCTTGGAAGATGCATTCAGTGGGATAGCTGCTCCTTGTTTCTTGCTTAAATAATTTGGGTGGATCTGTTTGGTTTTAGATTTGATCCATTTCCAAAGTGGCATTGATCAAAAGGAGAAAGTGGGAGAGTGCTGGTGTTTATTGGCGATCCATCAGGTGCTGTATTTGCTATGCCTCTTCTTTTGAACCTTATCACTCTGTAACATGATTTAACGTTATTTCCATTTTACAGATGAGGAAAGAGTCAAGGTATGAAAAAGTTGCTGAAGGACATATATAAAGTAGTGAATCAGAATTTGTGTCCCAATGTGTCAGGGCCTATGCCCTTTCTACTTTTATTACCATCTTTTAAAAAAAGGTAGTCAAGGAAGTGGTCCCATGCCAATCCACTTGAGGTGATTACATCTGCTGATGTGATGCACATGCCTCCTCTAGGGCGATGGACATGCCACCTCTGAGACAGTTCCCTCCAACCCTATCCAAGACATTCAGAATGTAAGCTCAGTGATTATGTGTTGGGATGTCATAGTAATGTCATGACCTGACACATTTCACAATGCTTATTTTCTATATTTTGTCACACACCAGCAGCTGTTGATATAGACAGCACCAGCCCATGACCACACTTTGCACTGGCCTAGATTTTATTTTTTGAGACCCCGTTGATCTTTTCAGGGAACAAAAAAATTCCTCACCTTTATAAAATACAAGTTTATAATAGAAAAGAAGAGCATCCTCAGCTGACTATTTGGGGAAGAGCACATGGTGTATAACTTGTTAAGTGGTGATAAAGTTCTTATTTACATTTATCTACATCCCTTAGAAGAAAAAGAAATTTTAAATTGTGGAACAAAAGTCTTACAACATCTCCATCTCTGTGGCCTTTGCACACTACGGAACTGTCACTGTTACTTCTCATTTTTTCCCATCCTCTTTAATTTATGTTTTGCTTAATTTTATCCCTTAACCAACCTATATCTCCAACCAGTAATGTTTACAATGCATGTTGGAACGGAATGTACAGCTTCCTAGATGTAGCAAACATATTTAACATAGCACTGTAGTTTGGGCAAATGCAATATGGTTCTAGATTTAAATGTTAACAAATACTATGAGAGCTAGACCGTGGTTGGGGAAGCAAGACAGCAGTCCTCTCACATGACCTGTTTGTGCTCAGCAACCATGGAGATCTTAATGGAGTGTGCATTGTGTGTCAAGTATCTCATTTAAACACCAAAAACCCTGCAAGGCAGATACTGTAATCACCTTAGTTTCATGGAGGAGGGCCTTGAGGCCCAGAGAGGTTCAGTATAAATTTAATTCCTACTGGCAGAGCTGGGACTCAGATCCACACAGTGGGACTCCCAGAGTCCACATTCCTGACCCGAACGCCACATGGTCACTGCACTGCCATCTAAAAACTTGCTGGAGTGACGGGGGCAAGTAGCCCTGCATTAACCACCTGAAGCAGATGGCAGTTGAGTGGTAGGCACCCACCTGTATGGGCTCATTTCTTTTCCATTCTAGACATCAACAAGTTTCCAGTTACTGTCTCTTCTTAAGCCATTATTTGTCCTCACAGAAGATAAGCTACTTTCTGATTTGAGAAACCAGTCCCCCTTTCTCTCACCCCTTTATTCTGTCTCTCTCTTCCCACCTGTACTATGGTTTGGAATTCTCAGCTATGTCTTCCAGAGTTCTGCTGAAATGACACAGGAGTGGTTTGGGGCTTCAGAAGCAGCTTTTGCATGTCCCAAGGCACCAAAGGACAGACTTTCTAGATGGAAATCACCTCTTACTCCCTATAGTCATCTCTGTCACAGCAAACCCTCATTTTCACAGAGTAACACAATTTTAGATCTAGCCTCTCACAATGAAGATATGGAAACTGAGGCCCAAAGATTCCCCCAAAGAGATATAATCTCTCCCTGTATACCTGCACTGTCCTATATGGTAGCCACGAGTCACATGAGGCTGTTTAAATTTAAAATGAAAAATTAAGTCCTCAGATGTGCTAGTCACATTGCAGGTGCTTAACAGCCACCTGTGCTAATGGCTACCCTACCAGACAGGGCTGCTCCACAAAACCATTCCCTCAGGATGCAGAGCAGTGGCTATGTCTGCTTGCTCTTCCCGGCTGCCCTGACACTCATCTTCGGCATCCCTGCCAACCTTCACATTTCCTCTGCCACGTTGCCAAACCATTCAAGTCACCGACAGAGTGTAGGGGTCTGGCATTCATGAATAACAGAACACCAGGAGTGAAGGTGCTGGATTTCTAGGTATCTGGGAATATCTAGAAACCCTAATGGAAGTACAACCACAGACATACAAGTATCAGACACACAAAGTAAGGATTCAGGCCAGGGCTGCTTTATGGCTTGTTCTTCCATAACAGAGGCAAGGAATGGCTTCCCTGTTCCCTGGTAGAAGGGATGTACTGTGTAGACCTGGGCTTTGACATCAAGTAAGTTTGAATTTGAATCCTGGCTTTGTGACCTTGGTACTATTAGCATAAACTCAGCCCCAGGATCCTCCAACAGAAGTTCCTATTACAGGAACTAATTCTATATGTAAAGTGGGGACAGTGACATGTACCAAATAGGGTCGTTGAAAGGACAAAGAGATAATCTCACCAGCACACAACCACCACCCAGTAACCATGGATGTGGTTCCCCTTTTCCAGGATCACCTGCTTCAAAGAGTACTGCTTCAGTAATGGTTCGCACACCACCAGCAGCCCAGCCCCCACAGTACCGAAGCAACTACAAGTCAGAGGGAAGCACTTGCCAATTACTTCATGTAACCCATGGCAAGAAGAATAAGCCAGTAAAGCAGTATTGTTCTTCCTATGAATTGCTTAGGTTTTTCATGAAATTTACTGGCTAGTGGAGATATGTGTGTTATAATCATCTAAAATTCTACTTAAGTCTGAGTAATAGTTTTTTATTAGCAGCTAATCCCTTTGGTTCCACACAAGCTCAGCATTCTGGGGTAACTGACTTTTTCTATAATCATAGGGGAAAGAGTATTAAATTAGTCATTAAGTCAATGATGTCACCAGCCCAGGCTTTGTGACAGCCCTGGAGATTTCCAGGAAATCTCAAGTGGGGTTATAAAATTCTCAATATTTAATTTGAGATTCTCCTCAGTATTTTTTTAAATGGCATATGGGACTTTGAGGATGGGAAGAAAAAGTCACAAAGTCTACAAACCTATGAAGGAGTTGCTCTAAAAGGCTGGAAATTACTGCATCATTGAATCAGCTCTCACAGTAAATGTTTCATAACAAAGGCCTGTGAATTGGGTCTCATGCATTACAGAGTAAAGGACTTTTATTTGGTCACATCTTTATCGTTTAAGAAATATTTAAAAATGGTATTTATTTTTATTTCAACATGTTAACTGTGCATTTCCAAAACAGCAGGCTTTTCAAAGGAATAAATCAGAACTGTAAACACAAGTACAATATAAGTTTTGGAACTCCTACAGTTTCACAAATCCACATACTGTACATTCATAGGTGAGGTTCAGCCTGTCATCCTTCTTTATTTTTATAATTGCATGAGCATAATAAATACATCTGATTTAAAGGTCACTTAAAATGAGTCATGATAATTTACAGTACAGTACATTTCAGTTCAAGTGCAAAAATAACTATTTGCTTAATTCTATTTCTTCCTGTTACTTTTAAGCTGTGTTTTGTGGCAAAGCTAGACATCCAAGTGCAGAGTTTCTTCTCCTAGATGCAGTGTTGGGCAAGAGTGTGGTGTCATGGAGAAGCCCTCACTTTACAACTGATTCTGTCTAATCAGGGTCAGAGGGTAAGGTGAGTTGCTCATTTTTAACTCTGTTTTTTTCTTCCTCTCTTCTGTGCTCACCCACAGCTATTATACACACCATAGTTCAGTCAGCTCAAGCAGTCTTCCCTTACCAAAGCCCTTCCCCAAGTCCCTCTGGTATCCTCAGCTCCCATTTTTAGCAGCAAACTTTATGTGTGATTCACCACCCATTGATCTGACTGTAGCTGTAATATGTAGAGTAGCATACCCCGATCTGAACTGTCCAGTGTTTGTGTCTTTATGGGGAAGAAAATACTGAGATTTCTTTCTTTAGTCATTGAAAAGTATAGTTACTTCTTATTCCTGTCCTTTCCATTCCTGGTTTCCTATTCACCAGTTTTTCTCTTCACCAAAAACCAAACAAAAACTGATTCATTATGTAATTTAAAAATTTGTAATCCTCCCCCAGGCACTTAAATCTTGTACTGTCATTTGTAAATAGTACTGCTTAATTAAAGAAACCCTTAGGAATTCCGTGATTTTTTTTTCTTTAAGTTTTATCCCATCAGCTAATTAGAGCCCAAATCACTTTAAAATTGTAAATAGTGATGGGGGCTATTTACAGTCTTGAAAATTTAGTAAACCCTTGCCTATCAAGCCATAGGATACTGAATTGGTTGGTTTATTTTAAATATTTCCTCCTCTGGTCTTAAAGCCCATTTAAAACAAAAGGCATTTTAAAGGTTAGCTGAGATTGCAGTAGTCAGTAATAGCTTTTACTGCTCAAAGAATTGACTATTTTCATTGTATACCATACACATAGAAAAATATATTTGCTAGAGATATGCCAAGTTTCTGATGGAACTTTTCCCTTTTTTTTTTGTTTTTGAAACAAAAGCGTGTAAGCTACTAAATTTTATCTGGTTACATTTTAAATATGTTTTGTAATTTATTAAATGGTACTCTTCAGGACAAAATTACATGTGTATTCTGTTTCTTCTGTTTGCATTAAGAACCAAATAATTAGAATAAATAATCAGAAGAGGGAAGTTACATCAACATTCACCTTGAAACACTTTTTTCCCCTCCACTTACCTAGTGTAACTGCTGGTTTCAGCTTTTGCTGCTCTGTGAAAAAGTCCTGTAGTCCTCAGCCCAACCAACCAAGTATCTGAAGTCCTCATGAACTCCACTTCCCTTCCCATTCCAGCAGGACCATGGAAGTTTACCTGTGTCTGCCAATGTGTACTGTAGCTCCTAGGTGTGCGTGTTTCCATGTTAATGAGTTCAGGTGTTTAGAAGTGTGTGTGGTGCATCACTCCTCAAGATGAGGCATGTCCTGGGTTCAGGGTGCCTCTCCCTCTGTCCTGGCAGAGGGGCCTGGTCCCATGCAGGGTGTGAAATGAATGGGGGCCCTCAGTGTCCCCCAGCAGCAGGCTGAGCCTGCTGGTCCTCATTCTGCTCCACACTGGGGTGGGCAGGGCTGCTCTGCATCTGAGATGCTGCTGCTTGAGGGGATGGCTGGTTTCTACATGGGTCAGAATGAGTCTCACGTGGGACAGGCTGGGCTCCACCAGCTGAAGAATTTTCCCGATTTTCACTGGTGCCCTGGAAGGAGAAAACAGGAGTTACCTCACAGTCAGGACTAGCAAAAAAGTCCAGTGCTTTTTATATGCTTTCAAGTAAGATACAGGAAACATGGTGCAATCATCCTAAAGTGACCGCGTCAGGGAACAAGCACTAGACGAATAAGGACAGACTGTCTTACCTTTCATCTCTCTTCCTATGTGCAACTGCCAAAGCCGCATGAAAAACACAAACATTGTAAGCAGACGAGTCTTGTGGATAAAGGAACATAACTACAAAATCGTCACTACTGGGAAAACAAATTGTTTACATCAGCGAGTATTCACTGAATCCCCGCGCTGCCCAGCCATTGTGGCAAGTCACTGGGCAAGCAGCACAGAACTGAAACCTAGGCCACTTGCTGAGACCTGGGAACTAAGGAGCTGGAAGGCACCTTGTCTGACAGGAAGCAGGGTGTTCGCCGCCGCAGAGGCAGGGCCAGGAAAAGATGCCCTGAATGTAATAGTCCTGATGTATATTTGGGATAAAGTATACACTAAAAGTTGTATGTAGAAAGTCCATGTAGAAAAGAGAACGTAAACAAGTAATTAATATGCTAATTGTAAGTAACTATGAGGACACATTTAGTCTAGAACATACCCACAGCATGTCTGTAAAATGCCATGTTGCCACACTCCACACCACATTAAAATCAGGAAACATGTTTTTTAAAATGGGTTTTCCTCTGAATTGCTGAGCACCAAAGGAAAGTTTTATTTCTGCAATTGATTCTAAAATGTAAAAAAATATTTGCATGACTTCTTCATAAGAATAACTAAGCCATATCAACCAGTTTTTATTGATCTTAACATTACCAGAAAAAACAAATTTAATGATACTTAAGCCTAACAGGCTTTGTGAAAATGAGGGCAAGTACCCAAAGTAATGAAAACAACGCTGTTCCAGCAGAATGTCATCCTTCTCCTGCTTCCCTCTCTTAGCGACTCCTCCCACCCTCATGTTCTCCTTGCTGATGGAACAGGGACACGTGTGAGTTTATAATCTTGATAAATAGTATCAGAATAATAATATCAGAATGCAATGCATTCTGTTATCAGTAAAGAATCTGTTATCAGTAAAGAATCAGATTTGGTTTAAATTACAGAAATATTATATGTTAGTTTACAAAGTCGTGCTAAATTTAATTAAGGCAGTTCAAAATTCCTAAAAAGAAGTTACCCAAATTCCTCAAGTCTTTGTTTTCCTTATGTGTCCTCTTAAACTACTCTAGATAGAGAGCTGACATGATTTTATCAAGTAAAAGGAAGTAATTAATGTAAACACAGGGAATTGGACTCATTACTTTGGCCAAGCTTTCCATACAAGTCCATACATTTAATCATTTTCCAAAGGCTTCAGTTACAGTTACCCATCCTGTTTTATCAATATGATTTGACTTTACTCAGGAGAGATCACACTTAGAGGGACAAGAAAAATCACACTTATTATTTTCCCACGAGGCCACCAGCAAAACCACACTTGTAACTGAGCTAGGTGTCCTATCAGACCCACACAGTGGCTCAGCATGTTAATTCAGTAATTTATCAGATATTTTTTGAGGTTCCATTATAAATGTCCCCACTAGAATTTTAGAATTACAGAGAGCAATATATATGGTCCCCAAGGCAAGAATCATATATGCTTAGTGGACCCAGTATCTGTCAACATTGAAATTTTAAATATACAAAATCAGAATGGATTCTCTTTCTTTCAGGAAATGTGAAGGCTCCTGAACTCCCTAAGGCAGAATTTTCCCTCTGTGGAACCTTGTATACACCTCTAAAATGCCTTTGTCACAGAGAACTGAAATTATTTGTCTGCATGTTTATTTCCCCCACCAGACCTTCCATAAATCCCATTGCATGAATAATTAAAACAAATGAGCCGACTTAAGATAGGCTCACAGAGGAACTTTACCTGTAAAGGCTGTATCTCAGAAGCACGACTATCCCTTGTTAGCTGCATCATCTCTTTAATTTGGTAGAGTGTGTAGACAAAGGTTACCCAGGGAGACGAGCTGACCCCCCAGGCTGGCTTGTTCACATCCTCCTGTTCTTCCTGGTGCTTGGTTTTCTTGGGTGGAAGTCTGGGTTCCACACGTGGCCCGGCATCTTCTGTCTGTTGCTGTACCAAGTCAATGGTTGCTATGGGAACAGGACTAGAAGGAACAGGAATCCTTTCTGCCAACATTGTCTTGTCTGGAGAGAAAATCATGTTAAAACATTTTTCAGCATTTTCTACATATTTAAATACATAAATAAGCAGACAATCCCATATACCCATTCTAGTGAGCTTGGCAACATTAATAAATTGTATATCAAGGACTTCTTTATTTGGGTAGGTATGGAGCAAATGGATGTGATGTTTATCTTTCAGGGTCTCCTTATAGGGCTTAGTAGACATTAACTTATATTTAATATGAAATATGTTTTTCATTTAACTTAGATATAACATCTGTGGGGCATGGGTTATAGTAAATGCTGCATTAGGCCCACTTAATGCTAAGCATCAAAAGAAGAAAAGCCACACAACAGCTGTTTTTATTGGTCTTTCACTGAAGGCGTGGACCGAGGCTATATAGGAAATAATGATCCAGTTGGGATTATAAAAGAACACAAGTAAGAAATAATCAGTATTGGTCTGTCTTTCTGCATAACCTGTTGGCATTAAAATCTGCCTCTGGATTTCTGTAACAAGCTAGTCTTTCTCTTACATCAGCACTTCAAGTACTTGAGGCAAACACTCCTCTGAGGAAAGGACACCAAAGATGAGCCCTGTCCTAGGACCCAAGAGCTGAGCAAGAGGTTTGCATTTTACTGGTAGGTCTTCTTCATTTAAAAAAGTTGATTCAACTTGTTCTCATATATACATTATATTTAATGTAACCTCCTTTCTCTACAACGATTTTAATGAAGGCCATGCCTGGTTTAGGGAAAACTTCAAATTTTAAATGTAAGACTCTTTTTTCAAGTGAAGGTAAAAGCATAGAGATTAACAGCACTCCCTATCCCTAGTAGTAGAATTACTGTACAGCCTTATATGTACCTGATATAAATTTGAAATCCCTAGAGTACCAGAGAAATTTTAAACCAATACTTCCCCCCAAGACCTTAGGCTATAAAACAAAATAAAAACAAGAAAACCCCAAGCTACTTAAAACCACCAGTATTCTTTTCAACAAGTAGGTAGTAGCTTCTCTCCAGCAGTAGTACCCATGAGTTCATCAGTGCACCACTGAGAAAATCTGGACAAGTAGGTCTGCTGTGCCCTCTATTACCATCTTTGGGTTTCTTAGAGGTTTGTGTAGAATTTCACATGGCTTCAACCTGTAGAACCATTAAGAAAGAATGGACATGTTTACCTTCTTCCTCATCTGGCACCGCCAGCCACTGGATCAGGGCAAAGAGCAGGAGGATCACCAGGCAGGCCATGCCGATTCCTCGGAAGGTGGCAGCAGCCCCTGTGAAAACAAACAGAGCACTCTTGAGAGTAATTCCAGGAAATTCAGACATCTTCCTCCAAACTCAGTGTTCTAAAGTTCAGGGCAAAGGCAGGAGAGCTTGGGATAGACCAGATAATGGCAAATGGTTGTTGGCTTCATATAGTGGGAAAACCACAGGTACTGGTATTGGATCTGTCATTGATCAAATTTTAAAACTGCATTTACAAAGGATTGTTTCTAAGTACCGTTCACCATAAAATTCAATGATGCTCTTACAAAGACCTATTAAACGGCCCTATCAATCTGTAGTTGGAACAGCACAGCTCAAATAGAGCTATAAATTCTGACATTCCTAGACCCGCTTTCCACAGATCTGTGGAGCAGAATAACCTCATCTCTACCCCCACCCCAGTCTTTCCAGTAAGGGAGATCTGCCAGGGCAGGTGGATTATGTTATCACAGATGTAGTGACATTACCGAAGCCAGCATGTAGACTTTGCTGGGTCAGATCTCATGATGGAATAACAATGAGTTTTCTTTCTTCTAGAATTACTGTCTGCAGGTTTGGGTACTCTCTCTCAAACCAGAAGTACATGTGCCTCTTTGTTTGGTTCTTTTGCAGTACCTGCACAGCATCGCATTAAATCGTTTATCACAGGAGTGTGTGCCATTACAGGCGGGCCTTCATCATCTTAATGACTTAAGCACACTGCTTAATTATGCCCTAATTATGACCACCATGAAAGCTAGGAAGAGAACATGAATACTAGAGTTTAGCTTCTGACAATCTTCAGTAATAATCTGATGTTTATTTAGATATTGCTAAAAAATCTTAAATTGTCATCAAAGAAAGGGAAAAACAAAAACCATTCTTACCAAAATAATTGACTAACACGCCTCCAATCATGGCACCACAACCTCTCCCCAGACCCAGGTGAAGGCCTTGCAGGATCCCCTGAGCAGACGTCCTCAGCTCAGGGGGAACTGCTGCGCTGAGGTAGGAAATGCACGCTGCCCAGATGGCAGCATGTGTCACTCCTGGAAGGAGAAAGAGGAGGAAGGACTGTCTGATCAGCATTCCTTACGTTACTTTTTTCTGAGATGTGTATTATTTATTCAACTAGATATACAAACACCCCTAATAAAGATAAATATTTTATTATTTGTGGTAAAATATGCATAACAAAATTTACCATTTTAACCATTTTTAGGTGTATAGTTCAGTGGCATTAAGTACATTCATAATCTTGTATAGTAATACCACCATCTAGCTCCAGAATTTTTTATCATCCTAAACTGAATCTCTGTACCCATTAAATAATAACACCTCAAGTCCTGGGAACCACTGTTCAACATTCTGTCTTAACTGAATTTGACTACTCTGGGTATCTCATATATGTAGAATCATACAGTATTTATATCTGGCTTATTTCACTTGGAATAATGTCTTCAAAATTCATCCATATCATAGCATGTGTCAGAATTTCCAACCTTTGTAAGGATAATATTCCAATGTGTATAGGTAATATTTTGTTGATCGTTCATGTTGATAGACATTTGGGTTGCTTCTACCTTTTGGCTATTGTGAATGCTATGAATGTATATGTGCAAGTATCCTTTTGAGTCCCTGCTATCAATTCTCCTGAGTATATACCTAGAAGTGAAATTGCTAGGTCATATTAATATGTTTAGCACTTTAAGGGACTGCTTGTTTTCCACAATAATGGCACCATTTTACATTCCCTCCAGAAATGTACAAGAGTTCCAATTTCTCTACTTCCTATCACTTGTTATTTTCTGTGTTTTTTATAATAGTAATCATAATGGGTATAAAGTGATCTATCATTGTGGTTTTGATTTGCATTCCCTACTGGCTAGTGATGTTGAGAGACTTTATGTTTATTGTTGATTTGTGTATCTTCTTTGGAGAAATGTCCATTCAAGTCTTTTGCCTATCTTTGAATTGGGTTATTTTTTTTCTGCTGTTGAGTCATAGGAGTTCTATACATATTTTGCATATTAACCCCTTTTTGGGTACCTACTTTGACATTAAGGCTATTTCCATTTTTTTCCATTATAGTTAACACCATGATTAACATTTTTGGAAGTATAGCTTATTACTATCTTAGATTATTTACATTGGCTATAATTCTACAAGTGGGGTTAATAATTCAAAGGGTATAACAATTTTATGCTTTTAATACATAGTTCTAATTTGTCTTCCAAAGAATGTAAAGACCATTTATAATGTCTCTTTGCCAGTTTTATTGTATCTTCACAATTTGTTGGGATGGGGAGAAGGATAAAGATAACAAATGAAAAACACACTTGGTCATTATTTCAATGTACAGCAACTGTGCATTGTGCAAATTTAAATCTTTATTACTTTAAATGTATTGAAGAGATATTTTCACAAGACATTTTATAGCTAGAAGGGATTAGGAAATCATCTGGTTCTGCCTAGATTAACTCATGGTCTTGTTCCTTGAAAAAATTTTCATTTGGAGATGATATCATAAACTCTTAATTTATATTTTGGAAAATAAAGCTAAAAGATTAATATTCATTTTAGATTTAATCTGACATTAGCCTTCTTTAAGCCAAAATGGAGTAACAGGGACTGCATTTGCCTTCCTTCCTGAAACAATCAAAAACTGGACAGAATATGTGAAATAGTTCCCAAGACAATGAACATCAGCAACAAAGGCCGTGATCTCTGAGAGATGGGAAACCAAGGAGGAGTCCCAGCTTGCTGCCTGGTTAGGGTGTGAAAGCTGCAGAGCACAGAGTGGCACCCACTGAGTGAGGAGGCGAAGCTAAAAGTCCAGGGAGACCTAGGCAGCTAGGTTCCAGGGCAAAGTACCAGAGAGGAGAGGGCTTCACAGAAAGAAACTTCAGAGATCTGTGGACAGTTTTCCTCAAATACTCAGTAGAGTACAGATCAACAGAAGCATGCATAGAAACTATCCAAAGTCGGGATGAACCAACCAAAAGCATTACAGAAAACTGTACTTAGAACCCATTCAGGGCTGGGAATAGCACCTGTTTCAACCAGCCATACTGGGAAGACTCAAGATTCCTGGGATCAGTGAAGTACTCAAAAGGGTCTTGTGTTAGTATTATGAAAGAGTCAGCCCTAGTCTAAGCACTGCTCTTGTTCCACCTAAGTTATCTTTAAAATCAAGATCCAGAAGGATCATATGATTTCCAAGCAATTTAGCTGTGTCCCAGAACAAAATTCAAGAATATTTATAGGAATACAAAAATACCCAGAACCCAGCATGATAAAATTCACAATGTTTGGCATATAATGAAATCTTATTTCAGGGAAGATCTTATTTAAGTAGATCCATAATAGAATAAGCACTATTTTTACTGGGTACATTAGATTATATATCCTATAGTTAACTGAGAACATCAAAATAATTTTTCTTAGGCTTATCTTTTTTTTAATTATAAAGATGTTCTAGATGATTGGAGATAGCATACACACTTAAACTAATATCCATGTAAGTCAAATAAAGAATTTTCTTTATTTGGCTAAACAATTGCAGTACCTTAGGTAATGCCAGCTTTCTCAGAATTGAATAATGCCTGGATAGAGTCTTAATTAATAAATGTTGACACAGCAGTATACAAGAGAAATATTTTTAAATATTTTCATTTATATTACTGAAGATGCTAACCCCATTTCTTTTCAGATGTGCATAGTTTTTCATTAACACTAAGAAAAAACTAAAAAAGATTCCAAGAAATAAAATGAATTTATTCAGAATTAATTAGATTCAATAGTAACATCCAAAACATAAGTTTTGGAAATCATTTCTTAAAGATGAATCATCAAAGATTTGAAAACATCAAATGGATGTAAAGGGTGATGCCAAACCTATTGTTAAATCTATGTCTGAACAATCAATTGCAGAATTTACAAGTAGACAAAGGTGGACCTATGTATTTAAGTGGCCAAAACAATAACAAAGATACTTTTTGCTATAATTCTAGATCAGTATAACTCTAGCAGTTATTGTCTTAAGTGTGAAGGCTTGGGCACATATAAAATCTTCCAGTCATAGGGTTCCTTTTTCTCTTTCTTCCTCTCTCCCTCTCTCTTTCTTTCTTTCCAAAATTCTAAGGGTTTTCTAAAACTTTGAGTCTTATGTTTTTAGACTATTCTTAGAATTTGTTGGCTGGAATTAAGTGGCAGTTGTAAAAGATTCCCTATACTTAGATTTCTAGAGTTTCCTTATTGCTTTTTGTAACTGATTAGATAGTTGGGAACTATAGTCCTTAAAGCAACTTAGGGAATTAACTGAAGGAAAAAATTGTAAAGTATTGAGTAAAAAAAAAAAAAAAACTTTTCTCTGGTATTAAAAGCAAAGTGAAAGCCACTCTGTCTGAATGCTACAACATTTTCCGGGGCAGATACACAATTAAAATTGGTTTCTGTGAAATACCTTATTTCAAAGTATCATGTAAATAGAAGAATTTACACCACTTTCCAGAAAAGAAACTAACAAAACTAAAGAAGGGATTGTGCTGGTAACATCATCTTTGTATACAAATGACAGTTGTGGAATTGTAGTTCTTACTTGTAGACTTGAATATGCAATCTTCTAGTAATCATATTAATAATCTGAAACTCTTGCCAGTATTTTTACTAGAGTTACATTCTGGTTCTCTAATTTTAAAATAAAAATAAAGGCATCTAGAAATCTAAAAACCCTCCACTATTTTCCATGTGTAAAACAAGAAGGAAGTCTTGACAACTATACTACCTGAAACAACTTCCTTGTAAAATTTAGGACTTAAAAAAGAGATCATAAGCTGGGAAAAGAAAATGCTTCTGTTTTCTTTACCTCTTATTACAGAACTGTGAAAAAGTAGTAGATGATGATTTCCTATTATGATGAAATAAATAAGCAGATTTATTCAGTGGCATGGGTAAATATGTTTACATTAGAGCTACAAATTTTTAAGCCTTTCGTATGAGATAACCAAGTTGGTGACTCAAATAGTAAGAATAAAAGATGTTACCTTCTAACTGATAATTAACAAAGGCACACAAATTAATACTTGTGATATATATTATCTCTTCCTTGGCTACTTGTCACAAAACTGATACTTTTGAGTGGCAATTCAACATCATATGTTAACTGATGATGAATGACTCAATGACCACAGAGGTCACAGAAACTTAGCTTCCAACTTCTACTTTACGTTTTGGGTTCCCTCAGGATTTTCTAGGCCTAACTGAGACACAGAGATATTTTCATATCACCTACTGCCAAGACCTTAACTATTTGGGGATATATTATATTTGAGTAACCTAGCTCCATTAGAAATAATTATGATTAACATTAATTTTTTGTCATTAATAATAATAATACAGCAGCATACTCTACCAGGAATTGTACTAAGTGTTTTACCTAGATTATCTCATTTATCTCTCCAGTAATAGGTACTATTTTTCTTTTCATTTCCAAAAAAGGAGACTAAGGCACAGAGATTAAAGTGCCTATCCAAAGTCACACAGAAAACTGGATAGTGGAACAGGCCTTGAACTCAAGGTATCTAAGTTCAGAACTTCAGTGCTTAAGTACTACTACACTACGCACCCTCATAACAACTATTGAAAGTATTTTATAATAAATGTAATCAGTTACTTTGAGAGGTTTTGTTGATAATATCAAACATGCCCAACAATCTTTCAATTTTAAAAATGTATATACTTACTACCTTCTTCCCCGCCCTTCCTAAAGAGCTCAAATCATACATATTATCAAGGTTTTTTTGTGTGTGTCCCTAGTAACTCTTTACTTTATAATATTCAAAACTGGTATTTGATTCTGCAAAATGAATTTCAAGACTGTTCGGTCTTGGCCTACAAGAATGCTCTATTGCAATAAATGGCATGTATGAGCAAGAAAAAAATCATCCTGAGCAGACAGCTGCTCTTTGTAAAATGCTGCTTGGCTTAGGGAAATCATATCAAATGACTGGGAGGGGTGAGAACTGACAATCAGTGTATTGGGGAACTAGGATTTTTTGTTTAGTTTTTCTTGTTCTGCCACTGACTTGTGCTCACTGAACAAAATATAAGTATCCCTTTAGCACTGGTACATTGAGTCAATTGTGACAAAACTTTCCCATTGATGGACCAAATCATACATTTCAATTAGTTTGGTGTATCTTTCAAATGCTGGGATAAAAAAAAAAGCTTCTGAAAGATCAGCCTGCTAGAAATCAGACTATTCTTTCCTAAAAAAAAAAGGGACAAAAAACAAAGACCTCTGTTGGGTAGGCAATAAAAGGAGTCTGTATTGCTTATGGTAATTCCAGTTGGTGTAACACATAAACAAACCTCAGAATCTTAGTGGTTTTACACTTTGGATATTTTCTTTTCTTGCTCATATAAAGTTCAATGGTCATAGGACAGAAAGAGTAGTAGTTCTGCTCAGGGACACAGGCTGCAGAGACTATACCATCTTCAACACCTGGTTCCCTGGGGTACCAATATTCAGCTGACAGAGGAGGGAGGAGAGGACGGCACATGGGAAATTTATGGGCTGGGTTTAGAAGTGACACAATTTCTGCTCACATTCCACTGGGCAGAATCAGTCATATGGTCATACCTAACTGCAAGTGAGGCTGGGAAATAGAGTCCAGCTGTGTGTCCATGAAGAAAAGGAAACAGCAGGTGAACAGCAAACCAGTATCTCTGCCAAAAGCAGGGCACCAACAGCAATGGACCTTCCAGAAATAGCAGAGGACCCACAGAGAGCAAAAGACCGAGTAGCAACTGCAGTATCCTTCCGTAAGTCCCATGAAAGAGGCTTTATAGAAGACATGCACAATTACAGTATTATTAAAGACCAGTGCTCCCACATCCACCAATGTACAGCACCACAAAAATCTCCTTCATGCATTCATTCAACAGCACTTACTGAGTGAGCACTTAAGTGCCAGAGCCCCTGCTCTGATTTGAGAATATGATTACATACAAAACACATCCTTAACCATCATGAAGCCTAACAGTCTGCTGGGTGGAAAGAGGCAGGATTTACCCAAATGGGGAGCAGACTGAGCTCCTTGAGGATAATAAATACATCCAGCACCTAGCATACAGCTTGACACGTAATGGCAGCTGAGCAAAGGATGTTGAAGTGAAAAATAAGAAAGCAAGCTTTTATGGATAAAAGGTACTGGGTAGGGTTGGAGAAACTCCCAAATCCCATGCATGTATGAGTAAAAATGGACAGAGGAGATGAAGCTTCTGTGAGCTTCCATATGCTTCACCTTGCAAGTTAAAAAAAAAAAAAAGACGTGAGTTCCTTAAAAGGGGGGGTCTATAACTGACACAACAGTGTGTTGGGGGCTCTCATAAATTTCACATGCTGGCATGTGCCCTTAGCTTACCTTAGCAGGGTTTTTTTGTTCTTATTTATGTTTTATTTTGGTATCATTAATCTACAATTACATGAGCAACATTATGGTTACTAGACTCCATCATCAAGTCCCCACCACATACCCCACTACAGTCACTGTCCCTCAGCATAGTAAGATATTATAGAATCACTACTTGTCTTCTCTGTGTTGTACAGCCCTCCCCTTCCCCCTGCCCCACATCATGTGTGCTAATCGTAATGCCCCTTTTCCCCCTTCTCCCTTCCTTCCCACCTGTCCTCTCCAGTCTCTTTCCCTTTGGTAACTGTTAGTCCATTCTTGGGTTCTGTGAGTCTGCTGCTGTTTTGTTCCTTCAGTTTTTTCTTTGTTCTTATACTCCACAGATGAGTGAAATCATTTGATACTTGTCTTTCTCCACCTGGCTTATTTCACTGAGCATAATACACTCTAGCTCCATCCATGTTATTGCAAATGGTAGGATTTGTGTTCTTATGGTTGAATAATATTCCATTGTATATATAGACCACATCTTCTTTACCCATTCATCTACTGATGGGCACTTAGGTTGATTCCATTTCTTGGCTATTGTAAATAGTGCTGTGATAAACATAGGGGTGCATATGTCTTTTTCAAACTGGGCTCCTGCATTTTTAGGGTAAATTCCTAGGAGTGGAATTCCTGGGTCAAATGGTATTTCTATTTTGAGTTTTTTGAGGAACCTCCATACTGCTTTCTACAATGGTTGAACTAATTTACATTCCCACCAGCAGTGTAGGAGGGTTCCCCTTTCTCCACATCCTCGCCAGCATTTGTTGTTGTTAGTCTTCTGGATGTTGGCCATCCTAGCTGGTGTGAGGTGATATCTCATTGTGGTTTTAATTTGCATTTCTCTGATGATTAGCGATGTGGAGCATCTTTTCATGTGCCTGTTGGCCATCTGAATTTCTTCTCTGGAGAAGTGTCTGTTCAGATCCTCTGTCCATTTCTTAATTGGATTATTTGCTTTTGTTTGTTGAGGTACATGAGCTCTTTATATATTTTGGACCTTAGCAGGTTTTAAGACACTACCACCCAAACTAACTGCATTTAATGTCAACACTTGGCAAACTATATACTACACCCTCAGTGCTTCCCCATAAGAACCCCCACATGAGAATTGCTTTTATATCAAAGCCAGTAAAAAATTTTACTCAAAGATAACTTTTGAACAGTGTGCACTAACTAGTCATTTATGGCCAGGCTTTGATATATAATTGCAATTTAACTTCTCAGAGTGAATCTTTTTAATTAATTTCCCCTGATCCTGATTTCTATTTATTTGACTTCTTATTTTACTTTTATTCTTATTTTACATTATTTAATTTATTGAAAGCTAACTGTATGCCAGGTAATGTACTAAATATTTTGAGTGGATTAGTTTAATATTCACATCAACCTATTTCACAGCATAAGTGTCTGAAGCTTATCGAGATTAAACATTTTGCCCAAAGACACAGTTTATAGGAAGGGAAGTTGGAATATAAGAGTCTTAATTCAAACCTAAGCACTTTATGGTTTCCAAATCACTGCATATTTTTGTAAGATGCCTCAAAAATTTATAGAATGAGGTAGGAGCTGCCTCAAAAATTACAGAATGAGGTAGGAGCATAAATAAGTAAATGATTAAAATATACTGATGTTTCTACAGATGTGCAATGGATGGCAGGATGGTAGGTACCCTATGAAAAAAGCTATTAAAGATTCAACTTTAAAATTCAGTTTTCAAAGTTTCCTCACAAATTTATATTTTTGAGATAGAACTTCCTGTATTATTTAAGAGCTTTAAAAATTAGAAAATATTAACTATAGCACATTTTGCAGGGGACTAGGACTATAAAATCAAACAACAAACATAGTATATCTTCCTATGTGCATATCTCTTTGGAGAATTAAAAGAATTAAAAAAGTATAAGGCATGGTCTTTGCATTTAAGAGTTAAAACCAACTCAGCAAGTAAAACTAGTATTTGTAAAATAGGTGGGTGGCAATTAACTACTGAACTGTGTAACACAGTCATAAATTTTAGAACCTAAGTGTGGGATGCAATAAACAGAAAAGGTTTCTTGAAGTAGAAGACATTTAAAATGAATTCTAAGTGGACAAAATAATTTGTTTTGAAGAAAAGGTTATATAAGAACTTTTAGTAACTATAAAGCATGAGAATGACAAAGAAAATTGCTCTAATTTATAAAACTATTATAATTAAAAAATTAATTCTCACAGTAACACCAGTGAGTTTCAGAGGCCAATTTATCAGCTGAAATGCTAAACTTAGAGCATTTGTCTATCTTATGTATTCATATGTTTCAGTGGTTAAGGCAGACAGAAAATTTCCAATATGGATAATAACAGATTGGAATCATGTCTGGAATTTCCACCATCAGATAAAGGCTGCATGGTGATCCTTTCATGATTTCTCCATGATCTTTCAGAACAAGTGAGGAAGGAACATACGGTTCTTGGCTGAATACGCAAATTAAGTAAGAAAGCAGAGCTCCACACATGTCAGCTCAAGCCCTCCTGGTGACATTAAAAAAACATTTTTCATCAAAATCTTAACCCGGTTCCCACTGATTTGAGCACCCTGTAGAAAAGAACCTGACACAGACCTCGTTTTCACTCTTTAGCACTTCAGCCATTATATCAAATACCTCAAAAAGACTTCTTTAGTTATAACACAGCAGCCCTGGGCTGGCCTAACTGTCCCTAAACACATTTTTAATAGCAAGAATAATTTTGACCACATCATCATAAAGTCTAGTAAAGATTTACAATCAATACATAGGAAGAAGCATAACAAATTTGATTTTCATCAAAAGTGTATACTCCCAATCACAGTCATGAATATTTAAATGTTTCTTGTACAAAAGTAAAGGAGAAAATTCCTAAGGGTTTTTACAATGAGATCCTGATAAATATGAACTATCCCACTCTCTACTCCACTCAGCCATGCTTCTAAGCACTTAGATCCACTGTCTCTTTTTAAAATAAATTGTAGAATCCTTGTGGGCAAAACATTTGTCTTCTTAATATGGTGCCACCAGTTGCCTACAGAACAACTTATTTGCTGCAAATGGTAGCTGAACTGCTAAAAGATAAGGCTGCAAGAGAACATTAGCCTAAATGTGAGAAAGATCACAGAAGAGAAATGGCTTCACAATTTCCAACAGCATCTGGCAGTCTTACCTTGATCCCCAGATACCTGCATAGCCTCCTCGCTATGGGCCTCTTCATCTGCTTCCTGTCTGCTAATTATTACCAACATGACCTGAGGAAATGAGTGCTGAAATGATGATCAAGAGCTCCAAGGAATAAAGGAAAATAAGGACTCCTTTTCCATTAGTTACATGCAATGCCAAAGAGGAAGAGATGCGCAGTGGGAGATGTGTAATAAAGCACATCACTTATCTCTTCATTTGCTCATTAGGAGGTACTAGTTCTCATGGTGTTTTGGGAATCAGGCAAGGGGTGACAGAATGAAGATACAGACTTCACTTCTTCTATTTTTAAAAACGACTCTCTTGTGTGGCACTAGTTGGGAATCAAAGAATGGAAATGCTTGTGTTGTTCAGTGTCAAGGTCATCAATGATGAGAGCCAATATCCCACTCCCCAGTCCTCCCCTTCCTAAGATTAGATCTTTAGTAATCATTGTGTAACAATTCTAGTCAAGGAATTACGAGGCATCTATCATGACAGGGGGCTTATCCTGAAATTAAATCATTCAGATTTGTCATCATCAGTTCTTGATTTACTGTACCCTAAGTAGAACCGCCTTAAGCACAGACTCTGAAGTCATTGGGACACCATTTGTAAAGGTGGAAGAATCTAGACTGGCAAAACAAACCTTTTCAGTCAGAAGTGTATTCCTGTGTCACAGGATTTATTCCACATGGATAATCTACTATTTTCCATGGGATGGGCATGGGTCAAACAAAAGCAAGAGATTTTTTTTTTGTTGTGCAGCCAAAATACTCAGCACTAACTCTGCCAGGGAATGAAACTGTCTCCTACAGTTTTAGACACAAAACGCTCTGTAGAACTGGTCACAAAGCCCTCTGTTACACAAGGAGACTCTGTATTTACAGATCCCCCCTTTTTACTTGCTTCGGATCAGTAACTAGGTTTCTATGAGAATAAAATGAAACACAGAGGTATAAATTGTAGCCTGCCAAGGAAGCAAAATTCCTGTTTAGATTCAGAACATGGTGAGCTTTGTAAATCCTGGGATGATTGCCCTGAGGTACGCATAAGTATCATAAAAATGTCCCAGATCTGTCACTTGGAATGATAAATATGTCAGTCTCTAGCCATGGTATACCACTTAGGTTTCTGGATGATTCCATTCTGCTTTTCACTTCTGAGCTTTGGCATTTGGCTCTGTGGCATTTTCTCTAGCTAAAATGCCCATTCTCTTTAGGCCACCTGGTGGATTCCTATTCACCCTTCAAAATTTAGCTCATGTGTGATTTTCCTAAGGAATCTTTTAATAGTATCTTTACCCTCTCACTCCTTGCTTCACAACACTAATCATTCCTACCATGGAGCTCCTTCTCTGTTACTTGGCACATTTTTCTAATTCCACCTAATACACATTGTAGTAATCATGTGTTTACACATCTGGCTTCCAGAACAGATGGTGAGACATTGGGGCCTAAGTTAATATACTGTTGTTGTTTTCTTTAATCACATTTGCAGCACCCAGCATGCTGCCTGACTCTTAGTAGCTATTTAATATATCTTCAATAAATTACCAGGAAAAAAGAGTTTTTCAATTCACAAGAGCGTTTGTTTATTCCCCTCTTACAACACTGTGCTGTTTCTTTGACCATTTCATTAAAAAAGCTTCTCTCTTCTGCTCACTTGTATCACTTAGGCAAACTGTCCTTTTCCATCTAATTAAAAGGAGAAAAAGCAGGGGTGGGGAGCAGAAAAATATGGCAGCATGAGAAGTGAGGCAGAAATCTCCTCCCAAAACCATATAAAAAACAGGAAAATACAGCAAATACAACTAATCCTGAAAAAGGAACCTGAGATAAGACTAACAGACTGCCTGCATCTGGGAAAAAGAGAAGGCCTCCCAGAAAAAGGTAAAGTAGCAAAGCCATGATCCAGTGGGACCTAAATCCCCCACCCAAGCTCACCAGCAGGAGGAAGAGAAACGGAGCGAGGAGGAAGTAGAAGCCCAGGACTGCTAACCATCCACCTTGGGAGGTTTGCTCTGGGAGCATGCACCCACATTACATGGTGCTCTAGAGATTAGAGGGGTTGGAAAGCATAAACTGGCAGAATACTTAGACTGAGATTCCAGCCACTTGTGGAGAACAGGTACACACAACTGGCTGCTCTGGGACAAGAGAAAGGTGGGCACTCTAAGAGACTTCCCAACAGCAAGAAGGCTGCTTAAGGGGCAAGGATTACAAAGACCTTGCTGCTCAGGAGAAAGGACAGGTGGACAAAATCATCCTGGCACACTCAGCCCAGCAGGTTGGGAACTTTCAGGAGCTTCAGGCACTCCATCCCCCTGGCTGATAACAGGGCTGAGGCACCCCACTGCAATATTCAGCCTGCTGCTCCTTCATCCCAGCAGTCATTGGTTGCCCCCACCATGGTGCCAAGCCATCGGGAGGGCAGCCCCACCTTAGCAGCTAGAGGGGGATAGCACAGAGGCTCTTCGCTGTGTGCTCAGCCCTCTATCCCTGGCAGTGGAGGCAGGCACTGCAGCAAGAAAGCAGGAAATAGCTCTTTCCTCCTGGCAGGCATGGGTGCCACATCCCTGAAACCCCCCCAACCCCACCATTGTGCCAGGTCCTGGGCAGCTCCAAAGATCACAGTGTCCTGGCACTGGGGGCAGTGCCTACAAAAAGGTATTATTCCATAGAAACCATCAGAAATATGAAACAGCAAAAGGATCTTGTATAAATCATAATCCCTCAAACACCAGAAAGAGACTAAATGAAACTGAAATCACCAATCTTCTTGATAAAGATTTCAAAAAAAAATCATAAACATGCCCACAAAGCTACAGAATACTATTCAAGATCTCAGGGAGGACTTCAAGAAAGAGATAGAAACTTTGAAAAATATATTATCTGAAATGAAACAAACAATTGAGGAATTTAAAAGGAGATTAGATGAAGTAGAGAAGACAGTAAATGGAAAATAAATTAGAGAACAGGAATACAAAGAAGCTGAGGAAGAGAGAGAAAAAAGCATCTCTAGGAATGAAAGAATAATAAGAGAACTGTGTGACCATACAAATGCAAAAATATTCGCATTACAGGGGTACCAGAAGAAGAAGAGAGAATAAAGAGATAGAAAGTCTCTTTGAAGAAATAATTGCTATAAACTTCCCCAATCTATGTGATGAAATATTCTCTCAGATCATGGAGGTGCACAGATCTCCCAACACAGGGATCCAAGGAAGGAAACACAAAGACATGTAATAATTAAAATGGCAATGATCAAGGACAAGAAGAGAGTATAAAGAGCAGCCACAGAGAGAAAAAGGATCATATACAAAGGAAAACCCATCAGGCTATCATCAGACTTCTCAGCAGAAACCTTACAAGATGGAAGGGAGTGGCAAGATATATGAAACAGAAGAGCCTCAAACCAAGAATACTCTATCAAGCAAGACTATCATTTAAATTTGAAGGAGGGATTAAACAATTTCCACATAAGCAAAAGTTGAAAGAATTTACCTCCCAAAAACTGTCTCTACAGTGCATTTTAAAGGGACTGCTATATATGGAAGTGCTCCTAAGGCTAAGTAGCTGTCAGCAGAGAAAATAAAACCATAGTGAAGGAAGTAGACCAATTAATTACAAATTCAAAATGAAATAAACTACCCACAAAGTTAGTAAGTGGATACACAAAGAGTACAGAGTACAACACCTAATAGATAAGGAGTGGAGGAGGAAGAAAAAGAAGGGAAAAAAAAAGGACCTTTAGATTATGTTTCAAATAGCATCATAAGCAAGTTAAGTTAGTCTATTAGACAGTAAAGAAGCTGCCCTTGAACCTTTGGTAACCATAAATCTAAAGACTGCAATAGCAATAAGTATATATCTGTCAATAATCACGCTAAATGTAAATGGACTGAATGCATCAATCAAAAGACATAAGGTTACCGAATGGATAAAAAAACAAGACATGTTTATATGCTGCCTACAAGAGACTCACTTCAAACCCAAAGATATTTCATGCAACTAATAGGGAGAAAAAAGCAGGAGTTGCAGTACTTGTATCAGACAAAATAGACTTCAAAACAAAAAAGTAACAATACATAAAGAAGACTTTACATAATGATAAAGGGGTCAGTCAAACAAGAGGATATAACCATTATAAATATCTGTGCACCCAATACAGGAGCACCTAATATGTGAAACAAATACTAACAGAATTAAAGGGGGAAATAGAATGCAATGCATTCATTTTAGGAGACTTCAACACTCTACTCACTCCAAAGAACAGATCAACCAGACAGAAAATAAGGAGACAGAGGCACTGAACAACACAATAGAACAGATGGACCTAACAGACATCTACAGAACACTCCACCCAAAAGCAGCAGGATACAGAATCTTCTCAAGTACAGATGGGATATTTTCAAGAATAGATCATATACTAGGCCACAAAAAGAGCCTCAGTAAATTCAGAAGGATTCAAATTGTACCAACCAGCTTCTCAGACCACAAAGGTATGAAACTAGAAAAAAATTACACAAAGAAAACAAAAATGCCCTCAAACACATGGAGGTTTAACAACATGTTCCTAAATAAACAATGGATCAATGACCAAATAAAAACAGAGATCAAGCAATATATGGAGACAAATGAAAACAACAATTCAAAACCCCAAAATCTGTGGGATGCAGCCAAGGCCATGCTAAGAGGAAAGTATATTGCAATACTGGCTGACCTCAAGAAAGAAGAACAATCCCAAATGAACAGTCTAAACTCACAATTAATGAAACTAGAAAAAGAAGAACAAATGAGGCCTAAAATTAGTAGAAGGAGGGCCATAATAAAGATCAGAGAAGAAATACATAAAATTGAGAATAAAATAACAGAATCAATGAAACCAAGGAGCTCTTTCTTTGAGAAAACAGAATAGATAAACCCCTAGCCAGACCTATCAAGAATAAAAGTGACACACAAACAGATTCAGAAGTGAGAAAGGAAAAAATCACTTCAGACAACAAGAAATACAAAGAATTGTTAGAGAATACCATGAAAAATTATATGCTAACAAACTGGATAACTTAGAAGAAATCAACAACTTTCTAGAAAAATACAAACTTCCAAGACTGACCCAGGAAGAAATAGAAAATCAGAACATACCAATTACTAGCCATGAGACTGAATTGGTTATCAAAAAACTACCTAAGAACAAAATCCCTGGATCAGATGGCCTCACTGCTGAGTTTTATCAAACATTTAGAGAAGACCTAACCCATCCTCCTTAAAGTATTCCAAAAAGTAGAAGAGGAGGGAATACTTCCAAACTCATTCAATGAGGCCAGTATCACTCTAATGCCAAAACCAGGAAAAGACACCACCAAAAGAAAAAGAAAATTACAGTCCAATATCCATGATGAGCATAGATGCAAAAATACTCAACAAAATATTAGCTAACAAAATTCAAAACTACATCAAAAAGATTATCCATCATGATCAAGTGGGATTTATTCCAGGGATGCAAGGATGGCACAATATTCGAAACTCTATCAACATCATACACAAAAAGGACAAAAATTATATGATCATCTCTGTAGATGCTGAAAAAGCATTTGACAAAATTCAACATCCATTTATGATGAAAACTCTCAACAAAATGGGTATAGAGGGCAAGTACCTCAACATAATAAAGGCCATATACGACGAACCCACAACTAACATCATACTTAACAGCAAAAAGCTGAAAGCTTTTCCTCTAAGATTGGGAACTAGACAAGGATGTCCACTCTCACCACTTCTTTCAACATAGTACTGGAGGTCCTAGCCACAGCAATCAGATAACACAGAGAGATAAAAGGCATCCAAATTGGTAAGGAAAAAGCTAAACTCTCACTTTTTGCAGATGACATGACATTGTATATAGAAAACCCTAAAGAATCCACCAAAAAAACTACTAGAAGTAATAACTGGATTCAGTGAAGAAGCAGGATACAAAATTAATACACAGAAATCTGTTCCATTCCTATATACTAATGATGAACTAGGAGAAAGAGAAATCAGGAAAACAATTCCATTTACAATTGCATCAGAAAGAATAAAATACATAGGAATAAACAAGACACTCATGAGAGAAATTAAAGAAGACACCAATAAATGGAAATACATCCTGTGCTCATGAATAGGAAGAATTAATAGTGTCAAAATGGCCATCCTGCCTAAAGCAATCCACAGATTCAATGCAATCCCTATCAAAATACCAACAGCATTCTTCAATGAACTAGAACAAATAGTTCTAAAATTCATATGGAATCACAAAAGACCCCAAATAGCCAATGAAATCCTGACACGGAAGAATGAAGCTGGGGGGATTACACTCCCTGACTTCAAGCACTACTACAAAGCCACAGTAATAAAGACAATTTGGTACTGGCACAAGAACAGATCCAAAGATCAGTGGAACAGAATAGAGAGCCCAGATATAAACCCACACATACACAGCCAATTAATACACAATAAAGGAGCCATGGACACACAATAGGGCAATGACAGCCTCCTCAACAACTGGTTTTGGCAAAACTGGACAGCTACATGTAAGAGAATGAAACTGGATTATTGTCTAAACTCATACACAAAAGTAAACTCAAAATGGATCAAAGACCTGAATGTAAGTCATGAATCCATAAAACTCTTAAAAGAAAACAAAGGCAAAAATCTCTTGAACATAAACATGAGCAACTTTTTCCTGAACACATCTCCTCGGGCAAGGGAAACAAAAGCAAAAATGAACAAATGGGACTACTTCAAACCAAAAAGCGTCTGGACGGCAAAGGACACCATCAGCAGAACAGAAAGGCATCCTACAGTATGGGAGAATATATTCATAAGTGACTCATCTGGTAAATGGTTAACATCCAAAATACATTAAGAACTCTTATGCCTCAGCACCCAAAAAACAAATAACCTGATCGCAAAATAGGTGGAGGACCTGAAAAGACACTTTTCCAAAGAAAAAATAAGGATGGCCAACAGACACATGAAAAGATGTTCCACATCACTAATCATCAGGGAAGTGCAAATTAAAACTACAATGAAATATCACTTCACACTAGTTAGGATGGCCAACATGCAAAAGACAACAACAAATGGTGGCGAGGTTTTGGAGAAAGGGGAACCCTCCTGCACTGCTGGTGGGAATGAAAATTAGTTCAACCATTGTGGAAAACAATATGAAGGTTCCTCATAAACTAAAAATAGGAATACCATTTGACTCAGGAATTCCACTCCTAGGAATTTACCTGAAGTAAACAGTATCACAGATTCAAAAAGACATATGCACCCTTATGTTTATTGCAGCACTATTTACAATAGCCAAGACATGGAAACAATCTAAGTGTCTATCAATAGATGAATGGATAAAGACGAGGTGATAGGTATACTGAATGGAATATTATTCAGCCATAAGAAGAAAACATCCTACTATTTGCAACAACTTGGATGGAGCTAAAGGGTATTATGCTCAGCAAAATAAGCCAGGCGGAGAAAGATAAATAGCAAATGATTTCACTCATTTGTGGTGTATAACAATAAAGCAAAACTGAAGAAATAAAATAGCAGCAGACTCATAGACTCCAAGAAGGGACTAGAGGTTACCAAAGGGGAGGAGGTGTGGAGGGTGGGTCAGGAGGGAGAGAGAGAGAAGGGGATTAAGGCGCATTATGATTAGCATACAATGTAGTGGGTTCCCGAGGAAGGCAGTATAGCACTGAGAAGACAAATAATGACTGCATAACATCTTAACGATGCTGATGAACAGTAATTGCAATGGGGTATGGTTGGGACTTGATAATATGGGTGAATGTAGTAACCACAGTGTTGCTCATGTGAAACCTTCATAACACTATGTCAATGATATCTTAATTAAAAAAATAAAAAGGAGAAAAAGGTATATTCATATATAATTGCAATATATTTTCTTTTCTATAGGCATACCAATTTCCTTTGTTAATGGAATCTGCACAGTGGCATATCAATAAATACAGCAGTTAAATCAGGCCTTACATAACAAAATAAGAACTAGAGCTGAGAAATCTTAGAATTTCATTGCATATATGTTGTTATTGCACAATTCTTTGTTGCAGTTCATATTTAGTGCATTCTTTATTCCTAAATGACACAATGGTGAGATGGGTGCCCCACCTCAAGACTCTTCCAGAGTTCTGATTATTACAAATAATTTCTTATTCTAAGACCAAATTTACATTTTCCCTATGTTTATAAACAAAATCTCCATTCACCAGTTATACCATTGCATCAGACTTGAGAAAAGCATCTTTAAATCATGTATATATTTGAGTTTTTATAAATATATCTTCTTTCAATTACGGTAGGTTGCCACTATGGGATTTGATGAATGAGCTTGCATTTTGTATATTTTGTTTAGATACATAATTGTGTGAGTTTTTCATTTTGGGTATCATGATAAGTAATTATGTTGACTGTCCTGCATGTGCATTCTTAGAGTTAGAGAAAATTACAACGGCAGTCGACAAAACTAATGAAATTGTATATAATCAGACTATTTAGTACAATTAATGACTTGGGAATTTGCGCTTTCCCTGAAGATCTCAACTCCAGTGATCTTGTCCTGAACCTTTGTTTTAATCATCATTCCAACCACGAAGTTGTTTAGTCAAGCTGTTAACAGGAGTTTTCAGGATACAGTCTGTCTCCATGAGCTAACATGGCCATGAGCTTGAACAGAAATCCATGTTTTCACTGCTGTTAAGCCAAATGGCAAAAGCCTCTTAGATATTTTTTTCAGTTTTATGTTGAAGAAAAACAGTGAAGCAAAGAGAACTCAGGTCAGGATATTTGAGCAAAGATTTAAAAGGTTCATGGGGTAACAACAGCTTAACCAAAGAGCGTTAGTTCTAAACCAGTAGATGTGATAAAAGTAACCAAAGAAATAAATAATTATGACAGTCTTTTCTCAATAAGTTTAAGTAACCTAAAAAACAGAAACACTAAAATCTTTTATATTACAAACCACCTTTGGATGTGCACGCCTAACAATTGTATTTATTCCAGAGTTGCTCTTTCTTTGTTTAATCACAAGGGTGTGGACAAATCCAGCTTTGTCTGGCTCAACAAACACAGAACACTCAGAGTAGCTGAAGAACCACCCACCCCTGATGTCACCTCTTCCTTAATAACCACTCCATAAATCATAAAGAGTGGGTCCTCCCTTCCCTTGTCAGTCAGATGCTGAAGGCTACTGAATTTTTACATAGTCATAGATCAGTCAGGTGGAAAAGTAATTCTAATTCCTGCTGTTAACTTACCTTGAAGAACTTCCATGGGGAGAACAGTCCAGGCATTTTCCAGGTAGGAAATATAAATATAGCGAGCTGTATTGCAGGCCAGGCCAATGTACAGAACCCTAAAGAAGAAAAATAATTGAGGCCCCATCATGAGACAGAAAACATGCAAATATTACCTATTTTTTCCCCAGCCCAAACCATCCATCATCCAGCAGACAGTGTTCCAAATTTAGGAGTGGGAAGGTAAAGGACAATTAAATTTAACCATGAACTCTTAGGAATAAGAAGATTGCTTCTAACATATCTACTGTGAGTAAAATTGTAATATTTCCAGAATATCTCACCTCGCTTTAATGCATATGCATATCAACAGGCATTTCTCGGAGGTGGAGAGAAGTTCATCTCGATATCAGTGGGTAATTAACTGGGCAGCTGAGGGCTTATCTAAACCTAAGAGGTTAGGGGGAGGTCCTGGCTTGCTTCCGCCACAGTAGAAGAGATGGCCCTGGACTGTGGTTTGGAAGAAATAAATGGGTTTTAAACTTTATTTCTCCCTTTGACTGATTTCAGTTTTAGAGGTATTTTCCCTGGGATTTCCTCTCTCTGGACTTACATCTACCTTCAGCCTTTTCAGAACACTTGTTAATATAAAAGTGAACATCACCCTTACTGAAACTTAATTAGTAGCAGAGACTATACTTTTTAAGATAGTCTGGGCACATTGCCATCTATAATGACGTTGCTGGCTTCCTTACAGGTGGCTGTAGGGTAAATATGCCTGGGATTGTAGCCATTTCACTATGATGGGGGAAGAACCGGATCAAAATAGGACATGTAAATATGAATGTGGCCTCACTTGCAATACCCAAGACAACAAGCAGTTTCACAAGAAGACTCTTCATGGTCATTGAAAATTATCATCCAGTGATGCGTAATAAACTATTGGAAAATCAAACACTTTTTCCTGTTGTTACGAAGAAAGACAGATATGAGCAGGATGAAAAGAGGGTGAGGCCCACCAAGAACTCAGGGGGCTAATCAGATTAAGCCAGAGAGCTAGAAAGGACTCAAGCCCTTTGCAATGTGAGTTCATTCCACATGCTCTGAATCTAGGCTGACCTTGAGACTTGCTCCAGCTAATGCAGCTGAGACAGGCAGAGACAAGGAACAAGCATCATGATTAATTTTCCTGAAAATGCCAAGATTGGCATAATAAGGACAAAGACTTATCTTAAAGCAAGGCAAGCAGTCTTAACTGATGTGTTCCCAGTACTTGGGAGTGGCCACTGTGTTAGAAACAAACAGTTTGTCCTACAGAATTACCTAGAGTACTAGCTACAGACAATGACATATTGTATCAGCAGAGAAAGAATCATGAGATGAGACTGCTTAACAGGACTGTGCCCCCAACCCTTTACCTTTGCCTCATTCTTGAAAGCTTTAAAAGACAGAATCCCAGCTTTGGGGTACGCCTCATCCTCTCTGAGGTTGCCTGTGCTCTTCTCTCTTTGAGTGCGTATTTTCAAAAGACATTTTACTGCTCAACTCACTACACTTGGTCTCTATGCTCTCCCAGTGGTGCCTTTGTCACCTGCTATTCCATTCCATTTTCCATACTTTAAGCATTAAGTCTTCACTCTGTCCTACTCCAGATAAGCAAGTAAACCTGCCTTTATCTACCTTGACTCTAGCCTGTTCCTCAGAGTATATTCGAATAAGATTTTCATTCTTCTTCACTGCTGTGTCTCTGCCCTTCAGTTCTTTGTTGCGGCCGGGACAGGAACCGGGGAGAGCAAACCCATCACCCCAACACCATCAGTTCAACTGCTACACGTTCATTACTTTAAAAAAAGCCACGAAAGCATGAGCTTACAAAACTGATATATATCAACCTCTTGCTTTCCTCTTCACAATTTCCATTACCAAAATTATAAGAAAACTAAAGAAAGGCCTCAAGTGGTGCATCCAAGCATCAAGTTATGCTCTCTCTCACTCTGAACTGGACAGGCTGGTTTGGAACAAACAGGGCTGCTTCTCTGTACAAAACACAGCCTGATGGGAGGGGTTTCGCTTTCTCTGTTATGTTCCATTTGCTGCTAATTTTCCTAACCCTAATGGTTTTCTTGTTTCTTAAATTCAGAGGGATGAAAACTAGAAGGTAAAAGAAAGAAAATGGTAATAGTAGTCAGTAGTATTTTCCTAATCTTGCTCAACTGTAATTTTATATTAAAATCATTCCTATAAACATTGTTGTCTTTTTCCAGCACTAGATCAAGGAAGAAAATGCTCTGAGGCATCCAGCTGGAATTAACCACAAATGTGGAACAGAAGAAGGAGGGAAAGACAGAAAAGGAGTTAAGGGGGTGGGGATGAGTAGGAAATGCATATTAGAGGAGATTTAGGATAACTTCAGTACTGAAAGGTCTGGGTTATCATTCTGTGAACAATATATTCTTTGTCCTTATATGTTTTGAGGAAAAAAGTATGTTGCACTCCTGTTTGATAAAAAAGGTGTTGAACAAGCTTGGTACAAATTCATCAAGCAAGGTCCCTCTGCTAGGAAACAAAAAAAAGTGCACGGGATATCAAAATGCAAAATGTACCACATAAACACACATTACACAGACCTACATTTCCTTTTTAAATTCTAAACCAGCTTTGTTGATGAATTAAATTTAGCCTAACTCAGAGGTCAGTAACTCTTTTCTCTGAAGGGCCGTACAGTCAACAGTTTAGACTTCATAGGCCTCCTGCAGCTACTCAGCTCTGCTGCTGCACTGTGAAAGCAGACAATACAGAAGTGAATGAGCATGGATAGCCAATAAAATTTGAATTATGTCAACACTGATATTTAGATTTCATATAATTTTCATGTATCACAAAATACACTTATGTCATGATTTTTTTTCCAACCACTTCAAAGTGTAGAAACCATTCTCATTTTAGGAGTCAAACAAAAATGGAGCAGGCAGATTTAGCCCATGGGCTGTAGTTGCCAGTCTATGGCCAGCTCATCAGTTCTTGTTAACTTTAGCTGTATGTCAGATTTACCCAGGTAACTGTTAAAAATAAGAAATGTGGGATGTTGAGGCCCACGCCACTCTCAATAAAGATCTCTAGGACTGGAACCTAGGCACTGTGCTTTGAAAGCTCCCAGGGTATTCTGATACTTAGCTAGATTAAGGAACCCCTGGCCTACGTTGTAAGCAGCTCCCAGTAATACTTTGCTATGATCCTATCAAAAAAATTTTTGGTAATACATATTCCTTGTGTTCATATCACCTATCCTGACCTTTCTTTTGAGTTCACCTCTGAATCAGGGTTACCAAGACAACTGTTACTCAATCCAGGCCACAATCCAAAGGTCCTGGCCAAGAATAATTCAGCAAGTCAGCCCAGTTTAAGAGGTAGATGGAGCTATGCTTTCAGATCTCTGCCATGTGGAATTCCATGGAGTCCATAACTTCTGGGACCCTTAAGTCTTGGACTGATGCCAAGTTGAGTGCTTATGAGCTTGATATATCCTTCACTGCTTTCCCACATTTCTAATCTCACAACTGATAGTCCTTTAGTACCAAACAGGCGCCTTAAAGGAGAAAAAGCAACATAAGAAGTATCCAGGGCAAATCACTCTCTCTCTCCAAGCGTCAGTTTCCTTGTATATTAAGTAGGGATAACAACATCTACTCTGCAGGCTTGTTGTGATAATTACAACACAGTGAGTCATCCAAAAGAAGCTCTCAATAAATGCTGTAGCCTTTTTATTACTTTAAAGAAAAAGTATCCAAGTCTCCTTTTGTTTTATGACAAAACTTTTATCCCAGAATTCCAAGAGAGGAGCGCTACTAGCAATTCCTTCCTCACCAAACATTCTGGGGAAGCCAGTGGCTTCAAGAAACCAAGGAGAAAGCTGTGAGCAGAAAGGAAGGCAGCATTTTTAGCTATAAAAAGGGAAAGAAGCTGACATGTATTTATTGAATAGTCACAATGACCTAAGAATCTCTTTAATATCTGAGAGGGATATGCAAACTGCCATATTTACTCACTGTTACAGGCTAAACTCTGTCCCCCCCTAAAATTCATATGTTGAGGTCCTAAATCCTAATCCCCAGTACCTCAGAATGTGACTGATAGGGCCTCTGAAGCAGTGGGAAATGATGTCATAGGGGTGGGCCCTAATCCAGGATGAGTGGTGTCCTGATAAAAAGAAATTAGGACAGAGACAAGCACAGAAGGGAGACTAGGTGAACACACTGGTAGGAGACAAGCCAAGGAGTAGGGGGAAGAAGTAAAACCTGCCAACATCTTGAGCTTAGACTTTTAGCTTCCAGAACTGTGAGGTAACATTTGTTTTGTTACCACAGCCCTAGCAAACAAATACATACATACTCATGAAGTTAAGGATTTGCTAATAAAAAGGAATTTATAATGTGCTTTACTAGATCATCTGGATAATCAGATTCTTTATGCTGAATATAGAGCACATGTTCAGGGTCCTAGAATTTTCTTGGACACAGGGAGATCTGGAAATACAAAAGAATAGTGTGAAAAAATGCCTCTCAGTGAGATGCAGATACCTATTGAACACCTGTAATGAAAAACCTCAGAGGATTACCACAAACTTAAAGCTGCTGCACAGCAAAGGAAACCATCAGCAACAACAAAAAAGGCAACCTACTGAATGGGAGAATATATTTGCAAGTGATATATATGTATAAATATACATATATATAAATATACAAAATATGTAAAGAACTCATACAGCTCAACACCAAAAAATAGTATTAATCTGATTAAAAATGGGCAGAGGATCTGAACAGACATTTTCCAAAGAGAACATACAGATGGCCAACAAACAAGTGAAAAGATGCTCAAAATCACTAGTCATCAGGAGAATGCAAATTAAAACCACAGTGAGATAACAGCTCACACCAGTCAGAATGTCTAACATCAACAAGACAAGAAATAACAAGTGTTAGAGGATATGGAAAAAAGGGAACCTTCATACACTGTCAGTGGAAATGTAAATTGGTGCAGCCACTATGAAAAGCAGTATGGAAGTTCCTCAAAATATTAAGAATAGAAATACCACACACCCAGTAATTCTACCTCTGGGTATTTACCCAAAGAAAATGAAAACACTTATTCAAAAAGACACATGCACCTCTGTGTTTACTGCAGCGTTAATAGCCAAGATATAGAAGCAACTTAAGTGTCCATTAGTAGATGAATGGATAAAGAAGATATGGTATACATGTACAAAGCAATATTACTTAGCCATAAAAAAGAATGAAATCTCTCATGTGACAGCATGGATGGACCTAGAGGGTATTATGCTAAGTGAAATAAACCAGGCATAGAAAGACAAATACCATATGATTTCACTTATAAATCTAAAAAGAAAACAAATTAATAACAAAAACAAAAAACAAAAAAAAACAAAGAGACACATAAATACAGAATGAACTGGTGTTGCCAAAGGGGTGTTGGTGGGGAACTGGGCAAAATAGATGAAGGGGATAAAGAGGTACAAACTTCCAATAATAAAGTCACAGACATGACAAGTATAGCATAAGCAACATAGTAAAAAATACTGTAGTAACTTTGTATGGTGACAGATGCTAAGTACACTTACCATGGTGAGCACTTCATAATTATGTAATTGTTGAACCACTATTTTGTATACTTGACACTAATATAATATTGTATGTACTATATTTCAATTAAAGAAAGAAAAAGCCCTGAAACATCATAGCTTTCCTATTTTACAACAGGAAATCACTAAGTATTAAAGTAAGCAGGAGATAAAGGCAATTTTAAAACAGGCAATTGATATGAATAAATTTTTAGAGAGAAACAAAAATGGTCAGGAGCAAATAATTTTGCAGAGAACATTATACATGGAAAACCCAAATCACTTGTCAAACACCTTGATTCTGTACTTGAGAAATACAATAGGAGAAAAAGTGCTTATGACATTCTAATTTCTTATACAACCACAGTTCACAGTACTGGCAGGACAATAAATAAAACTGGTACTTTTTTTTAAGACAGTATGTAAAATATAGATGCATTTGTCAGTCATACTGCAGCCCCTAACAGTGTCAGTTATGATGCCCTACTTTTGTAATTTTAACCATCTATGGTTGAATGCCCCTTGAGAGCCCCTTTAAACTACAGTGAACATTAATTTGCTCAATAAACACTATTGAGATACCACTAAATACCATACACTATACCAGATTCAAAAGGAATAAAAATAAAGCAAAATCCTCCTTGCCTTCAAGAAACTTACAGTCTAGGGAAAAGACAGACATATAAGTAAATAATTTAAAAATAATACTCTAAGAGGCATGCCCAAAGTGCTATGGGAGCACAGAGGAGAGGCCCTTAGCTATCCCCCAGGAGTTCCAGGACCCCTGAGTTAGAAGTGGACAAAGAAGCTGGGAAGAGCATCCCAGGCAGAGGAACAAAGGGAACAAAAAGATTAACCATAAAACCTCCAGTATTTGCAAGCATTTGAAGGATCAAAGTCTAAGGATTTATGAAGAGATGGGTGAACTTTTCCAGTCCAGATCCAATCTGGAAATTCTTTATTCCAAAGACAACACAAGTTATGAACAGCAAAAAGGACTGAAGAAGGATTTTCCTACGATACTCAGATGTGAGAAACGGGCAGCAGCAAAGAGAACCCATTCTCAGGCGAATGAGGAATTAGCAGCAAGAATTTTGCAAAGCCTCTATTGGAGAAACACAGATGTTCCTCAAAGAAGAAAAAACGATGGATAAAAAAATACCCTGGGTGAAGATTCTTATTAATCTGAAGTGGAGTATTTGCAAACAGACTGAAAACTGTGCGATCTGTGTTGCAGGCCTTCACACAAAGATGTACACATTACACCGCACAGATATGTTGTATAAGGGCACAGTGGGAGAGGAAGACAGACTAGCAAAGAACCAAGATTCAGAAAGCAACCTTTCAAACAGGTGACAGACCACCTGGACAATTTCTTCAGCCACACTTGGCTAGAATTTTCACTAATTCCTAATAAGAAACAATTGGTCATTAATACCAGATACTTGGAGCACAGCTAAAGTCTTTTACATACATGAATCCACTTAGGTTTTCTGCCTGGTAACAGTGTATGGCCTCATCCTTAAGTTGGGTTCCATTGTTCCCAGATCATCCTTTATGGACCGTATAAACTTGTCAGTAAAAACACTCCTTCAGATATTGTTACAGATGTCTTGCTAGACCAGGTAGACATCAGCTGCTAATCACAGTCAAGATTCTGGAGCTTACGTAAGTGTTCAGTGTAACCAGTGCCCTCCTCACCAAGAACGAAGCTTATTTCCAGCATAATAATCAATTCATACTGACGACTTTAGGAAGAAGATGTTCCCTATGGTCAGCTTAAAAAGGGAGGAAAAGATACATCCTGAGCAACACATGGCAGGAGCTGCTGTACCTCATGCTCAGAAGCAAGTGCTTACATAGAAGTGGCAAAACTGATGACACACCCTCTCTTTTTCTTAGACACAACTGTGCACTGGGGCACTGGTACTTCTGATTTTGAGAGTCCTGTGCTTGAAAGGCATCATCCATTTCAAGAAACATACCCAAATGTCTCTAGGTATAATTGATCCTATCTCCCCACTGTTCCTCTGTTTCTATTAGGTACTTGTAACAGTCTGCAACTGTTGCACACAAAAGACTGTGAGTTCCTGGGAGACAAGGACGGCGTCTTTTTTATCTTTGTACTCAAAAGAAGCCTACCTTGCTCAAGTGCTCAGTGAATCTATAGTAACATTATTTAACATAATCTAAATAGGCACAATAAATGATGCATGTTTGACCAATGGTTCTCCAACCTGAAGGGATCATTATCTGGGTTTCTATTTTGGCTTAAAAACAATATGACAACCTAGCTAATACTCAATATTATTCCTGTATTTTGAATATGTTGTGAGATTGGGTGTGAGGAAACAATATAGTCCTACAAATAGTTAGGAAAGGCACATGAAATAATCAGCATTATCATTATTGTATTCTTTCCAGACAGAAAACAGTAACTAGACAGATAGACTTAAAATTGCTTGTTTGCTCCAAGATCCATTTGGATAATCAGGAAGTATATGTAACACAATGGAAACCTTTGAATCAAAACTGCTAACAGAAACAAAATTCTATTATAAAACATTTTTTTTGTAGCCTGTTTGACACAATGTTATGCCCACCTCCACATCCTCTAGGGACATGAATTCCAAATAGCCCCACTGGGCCACTGTCCTCACCCATCCCTAACTGTGACCTGATGTCTTACTCCTGCTTCAGATCTCATTCAATTCCTTTATATGTGATCCCAGTATCTTGCACCTCTTCTCATAACCTTTATCCCAGTAGTAACTGTACATCAACAACCTGAGTGTACGCTCCGTGCAAGGCAGGGGCTATTTCATATTATGTTGGCCCAGTTTTATCCCCCGTGCTTGACGGATAGCAGGCACTCAATGAATATTCCTGGACTAGAGTAAAAATATGTATACTTTAAATGAAACATCATTCAACAAGTATTTACTGAATACACTGTGCTACGTGTCAGGAATATAGTGGTGAACAAGATATAAACTATACACATATTCATTGTAATTATATGTGTGTGTACATAAAGATACCTGATGATGGCATAGGTAAGTAATGGCTATGTGAAAGAATGAATTGGCGTATAAAAGAGGCCTAACACTGGGATGATTTAAAACATGGATGTCCATATTTGGCAACATTTTTTATTAATGTTAATAGACTATGGCTGAAGATAAATGTTAAGTAATTTATGTGAACAAGCAAGAGTTCAATGAACAGCTGACTACAGTTTGCTTATTTGGGACATCCTGAAGTGCCATACAATGGATTCCTCAACACATGTGCACAAGCAGATAAGAAGGCTTTGGGGCACCCACAGGCCTATCTCACTAGAAGAGTAAGTGTCAGCAACCAAGCCGCCAAGTTCAAAGAGTCAGTGGCACCCTGAGCGAGCCAGCAGAGGGGATCACCAACAGGGACCCTGGACGCCACCAAGCTGCTGTCACCAAGCAGGTGTGTCTGGCCGCTGACCCATCCTTGTAGAACAAACAGAGCATAAGAACCACACTGTATGTCAGAAGAGCGAATGGGGGGAAAAGAATGCTCATTTAGCTGTCTGTGTTTTGTGCAGCTACCAATATCACCTCCTTTTTTTTTTTCTGCTAGAAAAAGAAAAGGTAAAAGTGAAGTCTGAGTCTCTGCTGCTCTTAAGTCATTGTTCATTTTGCTGCCTTCAAGTCTTTCTTCTTCAAATGACTGGCAGGCTAAGCTAAGAGCATATTGTGGTAAACATCAGCTGGGTCACTGTGCTGGTTCCTGGCCATGTTTACATCTCTCCATTGTTGTCTAGTTTATCTACTTTTTCTTAGGTTGTGTATATCTCAGGTAGAAAAATAAAGATGTTTAAAACAAAATATGGGACCCAACCACACAAAAACACAATGTTGTCTTGTTGTTTTAGTTCCCATTTGGGTAAAAGTCAAATGATCACGCACATGCACGCACACACATACACACATATCCCATGATTTTGTTTAAAAGTTTTCATGAGATAACCTGAGGTATACATAAAATACAAATTCTGTCATTTACAGACAAGAATCATTGACATTTTGAATAGCAATTTATTTGAAAAAGGCCTCAAGAATTTTAGTTGACCCTCAGCTAAATTTGAGGGAACTAAACAAGTTCATCAAAATTCAGACTGAACAATCACCACGACCAAACCCACAGGAGGTACAGTCTCAGTGCTCCTAGCCTCAGCCAAACCAGAGCAGGAAGTGGTAACAACTACTAGATGACTGCCGAAAAAGGAAGAGGCCAGAAGAAAGAGGAGGGAGATGTTAAGGGAGGGTCTAGGATAAGATGCGCTGGGGAGGATCCGAGGGAACTGGGGAACCAAAGCTGTAGGAGGGACATTCACATATGTGAAGGGCTTTGCTGCTGAAGATGGAGAGGGCTGCTTTAGCTCTAAGTCAGACCTGTGCACAGTCAGTGCAATAGATAATGTTGTAGCTGCTGAGCAGGAACTAAAGGAATGTGGCATTCTCTTTTTGCAGCTGGACTTGATCCTGGAAATATGAGAGCCAGGTCCCTCCTGGGGCCCAAAGCATAGGCCCAGGACAGAACCCTACCTAGTAGCACACACAGCTAGTAGATGGGAAGCCCCAGGCTCTGACTGCCTCCAAGACCTGGCTATGGCTACACTGGAGGCCATCAAGTACACTTTTCAGCCAGACGATATATTCCATTTTGCTTACAGCACTTTGGGACTTGGGGTGAGGTCTTCTATCACCTCAAGTGACACAAGATCTTGGCTACCTTGTGAGATGCCCAGTTCCACATCACTGTAAGTAGCCAAACAAAGGCTAAGAAACCATCTACCAAGGATTTGAGGGATGGGAACTTAAACTGAGGTGAAGCTGGGCCCATGTGGCTGTACTGGCATGCTAGGACTAACATTTGTATTATCCCCAGATAAATACTGGGGATTGTGAGGCCTTACAGTTTTCTTTCAGTTTTTTCTTTTCTTACAGAATTTGTTTTCTTACAGTTCTAGAGGCTAGAAATTTGAGACCAAGGTGTTGGCAAGAATAGTTTCTCCTGAAGCCTCCCTCTGTGGCTGGTAGATGGCTGTCTCCTCCCTGTGTCTTCACATGGTTATCCCTCTGTGTGTCTGTGTCCCAATCTCCTCTTCTCTTAAGGACACATTTATATTGGATTGTGGTCTACTCTAAAGACCTCATTTAACTCAACTACCTCTTTAAAGACCCTATCTCCAAATGCAGTCACTTTCTGAGGTCCTAGGGGTTAGGACTTCAGCATATAAATTTTGGGGGGCACAATTCAGCCCACAAAAATTTATAACTCCAACAGAAAGGTTATTCATAACTCCAACAGAAAGCAAAATTAGGTAAAGAATGCCAGTGTTTTTATTCAAGTGTCATTTCCTCCATGAACCAGAAATAGAGTGTGATACTGGAGTCAGCTTCCCTGGGCTTCTGAGGTCTGAGTGAGGCTACACTCTTAGGGGGACTGTTAGCATTCTGTACTACACAAATTGAATGAGATTTACTCATCTTCATTATCTAGAGATTGCTGTTTACTTTTCTAGTGGTTGATAACAAATGAAAGGCCAAGACAAACAGTTTGAATTAACATGTTTTCACAGTGGGCAGCACGGTAGGGCATACGCTTAAAGGGCGTGAAGAAACGCCTCTGGACTGTACCAACAGGGACAGGGTCTGGCCACGTTAGTATAGTCATGCTTTGGGTAATAGCTGTATACTTGGATTAAGAAAGCTGGATATATGTTTGAGTTGGCTTCAGAAGATGGTTGACATTTTAAACTTTGATTAATCATTAGGAGGAATGGGATAAGAGGGAAGTAGAAAAGCAAATGCCACCCGACAGCTGTGCAATATCCTGGATCACAAGAGAAGTTTACGGAGAAGAAAATGTTGTGTTATTAGATGAAATGGGCCAAGAAACATTTTTGCTGAGATAGCCCCAGAAACCTCAGGTATCAGTGCTGAAGTGTGATGCAGGGTGAGCCAGGATCTCTGCTCCCACATGCAGGCTGGACGTGGACTGCAGCACACAGGCAGACTTTGAAATCAAATAATCAGAAGCTGACTGTATGGGTTGGGTTGGATGAGAAGCAGAAACATAGGGAGGAGCAACACACACACACACACACACAGAGCACCTGCATGTCTCTGAGGTGGGTTCACCCCACCAGGGGCTTGAAAGGACCCCTGGTCTTGTCTGTTCGTCCTGAGGTGGCTCCAGAGAACCCACAGTGAAGAGCCTTAAATACTTGAGCAACACTGGTTTTGGGGTCACCTCCCTCTTTGTCTCTCTTGAACTTTCTTTAGTTTCTTTAATTCAGTGTTTCCAACTCAATGCTCAACATCTTTCCTAATTAAGTTATGGATTTTTCAAGGGAAGAAAAAAATAGTGCAAATACAATCACAATGAATTCTGCCCCAAACTTGTCAACAAATTTTTATGACTACAGATTTTGCTCTATTCTTTCTTAAAACAGGAAACTCTAACTGAATAGATTTTGTTCAAACCATGTCTGTCCCTCTTTTTTTGTGATATTAAAGAAGAAAGAGTATCAACTTCAGTGGTCGTGAGACTTCACCTGCTCCAGGCCCTCACCACACCCATCTCCCATACTAGCATTTCTATAATGTTCTACAATTCTTTAGCATTACCCCCACTTAGTATCGTATTTATTCCTGCCAATAATCTTCTGAGATAGGAAGGCAAAAGTTATCAGTAATTTAATCTTATTTTACAGCTGAGGAAATCAAGGCCCTGAGAGGTTAACCAAGTTGCCAGGGTCTCACAGCTAAACAAACTGCAGAACCAAGACAGCCGTAGGTCTTCTGCCGTCAAGTCCCATGCCCTTTTCATGGTAAGCAGAGCCTCCCCAACCCTGATCATAAGACTGAGAGAAATCGAGAAACTTTTTAAAGGTGCTTTTTCACACACACAAAAATTAATGAACACACCACCTTAAAAATCTTATTTCACAAAGATTTGCTATAATATTCTACCTGTATTTAGAACACATTAGACTTCTAACAAAATCTCATGAACAGAAGTCAGAATAACTTAATATGAATAATTTCACTAATAGTAATGAACGAGGAATAGCAATAGTAATTTGATTAGTAATGATACTAGTCTTCATCTACTTTGATGACATATTGACAAAAGCATGGGATTCGTAAGCCAGATACCCTGGGCTGTCTCCACTATACCACTTATAAAGGTGGACCTTGGGCAAATCAGAGAAAACCTGTTCCCTTCCTAGGCTTGCATGATGGGTCTGTCCGACCAACCAACGTACATGCTACCAGGAATGTAGATACATGCAAGAAAATCGCCACTGCTGGACCCACTCATCTGGCATCCCAATGTTGGGTCCCAGGCTCCTCCTACTCTGGTGTCCTCTGACTCTTGGAATCGTTGGGAATTCCAGCACTCTGTACCTGCCTCAGGCTCTCTTTGCTCAATCTGTTAGGATGCATGTGTTAGTAAGCTCAGCTGACGTAGCAAAATACCACAGACTGGTGGCTTAAACAACAAAAATTTGTTTTCTCACAGTTCTGAAGGCCGGAAGTCCAGATCGGAAAGCACTGACGGGTTCTGGTGAGAACCCTCTTCTGGCTGGCAAGACAGCTACCTTCTCACTGTGTCCTTATGTGGCTAAGAGAAAGAACTACAGCAGGCTCTCAGGTGTCTATTCTTGTAAGGGTACTGATCCCACCATGAGGGCCCTACCCTCATACGTCACCTAACCTTAATCACCTCAATCACCTCCCAAGGCCTCCTCTCCAAACACTGTCACACTGGGGAGTAAGGCTTCAACATAACGGATTTGAGGTAAGGAGGGAACACAATTCAGTCCATAGCAGCACACTTCTCTGTCCTTACTACCCACACTGACACAAGTAGCAGCCTGTAGGGCTCCATGAACCCCTGCTGCAGGTCCTCAGGGGCCCCACTCTGGGAAGTCAAGATGGTCTCTCCCCCAGTGATCGCTTCCACTGTGGAAGATAATCTGGCGCTCATCAAGCTGCTGTAACTGTTTTGCAAGATGATTGTAACAATGAAAATATTTATGAAAACTATGCATTTGGAAAGCCCACAATAATTATTTCCATTTATTTTTATTGGTGAGCTAGAAACTAGAAATGGCAACAATGATTTTCTGAAGCGTAAAGGAACAAAATACTTGCCAATTTAAGAATGTGCCTATAAATCTCTAAGGTAGCAGAAAACATGAGCTTTAGAGTCTGAGTGGCTTGGCTTGAATCCTACCTCTGCTATTTACTAGGTGTATCACCAAGGGCAATTTATTTAACTATGCTGAACTTCTCCCTAAAATGGATAGACCAATGCTTTACTCACAAGATTGTTGAAAGGATTAAATGAGAACTTGGAGGTAAAGCATTTAGCACAATGCCACTGTAACCACTTTCACATAGCAAGTACTCAAATGGTAGTAAAAAAGAGCTATTATTATTATTTGTACAATATTTCCCTATTGTTACATTTTTGTTAAGGATGGAGGTTTTTTCATTTTTCATTTTAATTTTTTGTTTAGCCTCTAGATTCTATAGGTTAACTGTAATTTTAAAGTGCTTTGAAAAAAACCCCAAACCTTCATCTGGATTAGTGGAGGGCATTAAATCAACAGGCAGTGTATGAATCACCCAGTTTATGACTCAAGAAAAAAGAGTAACTTATTTCTCTGAAATTCAGAAAATAAAGTAAAATGGAACCTTTCTAAAGTAGCGCAAGATAAATAATGATGATGAATTTTACACCTATGAAACAAACATAAAAGCAGAAATCTGTTCAGGACACCCCTGGCTCAAATTCCCAACAGCTTCCCACTGCTCTTAGAACACCATGCTTTCTCTCACCATGATCCCCAAAGCGTTGCAAGATTCCTGTCCACCTCACTGATGTCCTAATATCTGTCACTCTCCCACCTCAGGCCATTCTCGCCTGTGGTTTCCTCCATCCTCCAGATCTTCATTGCATGGCCTCTTCAGGACACTGCTCCAAGGTCACTTCCTCAGGAAAAGCCACTCAGCCTACCCAAGCTAAAGCAAAATCCTCTCTCCACTCACTCTTGGAACCCTCATCCTGCATTATTTTTGTCTTACGTAACACATCACTTATCTGAAGTGAAATGATCTGCTTATCGCCTGCCCTAACAGAACAGTAGCCCCATGAGGACCGACCTTTGTCCACCTTATTACCCACTCAGTATGTCCTCAGGGTCTAGGAAAGTGCCTATCACCCAGTGCGCTTAATAAATACTTGTTGAAGAAGTTAATAACAGCAATAACACCACCTACTATTTACAGTTGAGCACTTACTATGTACTATGCATTATTTCATTTAATCTTAACAATAATGCAACAAAATACAACTACTAATATTATTTTACAGATGAGTAACCTGAGGTTTAACAAAGCCAAACTGCTGACTTATCCAAGGTCAGACATGTACTAAGCATGAGATTTGAACCTGGGTCAAACACCCAAGCGCACACACACACACATACACACACACACACTATATAAACTGGCGGAAAGAAGAATAAAGGGAAACAGGATAGCTGCCAGACTACGCAACGCTTCCACAAGGGCTTGGGAGGATGACTGGAGTCCAAGCTCCACCAATTTGCTCCCTTCCCCTTCTCATTCTCCTTAGTGGAATGAAATGCCTGGCAACATCCTGCGGTTGTAACCAAGAGCCCTCACCAGTACTCCACCCCTGGGGATTCCTCCTGGCACTCAGCAGCCAGACACACACAGTAGTATGGTTCAAGGACAGAGTCCCTAGATAAATGTAACCTAATGTTTATCCTTTTTGATAATGTCAAGATTTAATCTCCATGTCATCCTTTCAAAGGAAAGAAAAAGTTAACACATGACTGTCTGCTTATAGATTGCTATTCAAAGATGTTTTCAGCAGAGAAAAGGCAAAGAAAATATGCATAGTACTTAAGAAATAAGAATAGAGTGGTATTCTTGCAGTTGGAAAGGCTTTGGAAAGGTAGGCTATGACATAAATTTCTTAAAAAAATGCCTTCTCTTATCCACTTTACAAAGTACCCTACAAAATTATATAATTGCATTCTGCCAAATATTCCCATGAATAAGTAGAATTATAATTAGCCAGATTACTTAGGTTTTTGACTTGTACAAGCAAAGGCAGTAAATTGACACGGTGGTGTGACTCAAGATAATTAATCAGCTGGTGCAAACACCCATACTTGGACTTACTGCCAGTAATAAACGTTATGATCTTTGGAATGTCACTTGGCTTTCTGGTACCTTAATTTACTTTCATATGAAGAAATATTATAATTACTACCCAAATCAGGGTTGTTTGGTACAGTTTGATATCATTCCTAATGAGATACTATAAACTTGCACCTGATTTCATTTTAAAGCGAAAGAAATGAAATGTGAGGACATGGTAATTATATAAAGTATACTTTTAATCATTTATATTTGTGCTACTTAGTGGAAAATATATGAGCAATGTACATACTGGGGGCACAAAATCTCAGTGTTTACCTGATATATTTAGATATGTCTCTTTAAAACATATACAGCTATACAGCCACACACACACACACACACACACACACACACACACACACACACACACACACAGGTTTCTACAGCAGGATAATTATATTAATACAATATAAGTAGACTTATGCTTCAACTATTTCCAATAGAAAATTTTTTAACTGTATAGAGAGTACATGCATCTAGCGATAAGAATGGAAAATCATGAATATTTTGCCATATTTCAGTAAAGAAATAAAGTATTACAGATAAAGTGGAGGTTCTTCTTGTCTTCTTTGTTTCCCATTCCAGTCCCTTTCTTTTATGTCCTATTCAGAAAGTTAGGGCTAATAATGAATATGGAATGTATTTTTCCTCTCTGAATTTAAATGTCCTTCTATACATGTAATTGTATCCATAAAAATATGTATGACTTTTGAAATGCACTGTGTATAAATGTACCAAACTGTGTATCATTCTGAAGCTTGCTTTTTTCCTATTCAATATTATATTTTTGAAAGCTTTCCATGTTGAAACTGTTTATCTAGTCCATTCTGCATAATATTCCATCTTATGACTACACCATATTGAATGTATCCATTACCAAATTGATGGATATTTAGATTTCCTCTTTTACATGGTTAGAAATCTGCATAAGAAAGTAAGCATCTTTACACACATCTTTCCACATAAGTTTCTCCAGGCAGGTATATAACTTACGCAATTTTCAGGCCATAGGAAATGTCCAGCTTAAGCATTACCATGGACTCTTGAATTGGTCTCCACAGTAGTTATCTAGGTAACTAATTCATAGAAGCCATCTTTACTCATTTGGTGCACACCTCAATGGCCACCACCTCTGCCCATGAGATGGAGAGGGCTTCTGCAACCAGAAAAGTTCAGAGCTCTTATGGAGCTAGTTCTGATCTCTTTAACTCAGTGAATGCTTCAGTCAACCCAGCCACCACAGGTGGAGGAGAAAACAAAATAAATATGGCACCAATAACTAAACACTCTAGATTCACTAGCTACCTTGCAATAATGGCCTTTTGTTCTAAACTATAAATAGCTCAATTATCAGTACTGCTGTTAACAAATCAGCCTGGTAGCTGTAATAATATAGTAATACATTTCTTTTTCCACTGTAATGAGAATCTATACTTGAAATAGCTCTGAGAGGCTTTTCCTATAAAAACGAATACCAATGTCTTTGAAGGTAAGAGGGGAAAGGAATAGAAAAACAGAAATCTACCCATGCATAAATAGCTAAAATTGCAGTCATTATTTATGCCAGCTATTAGATGGTGGCTTATACTCACTAAGCCCATAACAAACGGGACAAACAAGTTTATAAACAATCTAACAGTCATCATAAATTAGGGGGAGAAAAATCTCAATTTGATCAAGATGTTGTTGAGGGAGAAAGTTATTATGAAAACCACAAATGTCTTAACTTTGCATCTGTAATGATCTGTTCACTTGTGATATTATACTAAGTCACTATTTTTATCAGATTCAATGGGACTTACAGTTATGAGCAACATACTATATCAGTAAATTGACAAAGTGATAATTTAAAAAATCAAATGAAATCCTTAAGCCAGTCACTCTTCTAAGCAACTGCCATATTTTCTAATTTAGTCCTCAAAAAAAAAAAAAAGCTACAAGGTAGGTATTAATAGTATCCCAATTTACAGATGACAAAACAGAGTTACAGAATTATATAAATTGTCCAAGGCCACTCAGTTCCAAATGGCAGAGCCAGGCAGGCTCCAAACCAGCCATCTGACTCCAAGCCACGCTTGTAACCATTATGTCACCCCACCTTTCATGAATAAGGACAGGAAGAAACCATCTTGAGAGAGCAACTTTTTCCTTTCTTTCCTTCTCTATTTCTTATATTCTCTCTCCCTTTATTTTTTTTCTTCCTTGCTTATGTCTTAAGTCTACTCATAAACACAGAGAGTGGCTGGCTCAGTCAATGGTACGGGAAGGGTACTTAGAAAGACAGTTCCTCCTGAAGCAAGATATGGAATCAGATTACAGCAAATGCCACACTAGGCAATTCCCCATTAGCACAAAATATTCTTAAGCATGAGATACTCACTTTAATCAATAAAGCACAGACCAACATTTCAATTAGATCTGACACTTGTAATAAAATTTTGGAGACAACCATAATTGATGTTCCTCAGCCTATTTCTTTTCTACCAGCACAAGGTTTCTTTGAGCTTATGTGTGTTCACAGTTTTAACTGTCCAAAATCTTTATCCCCAACCCTAAACTTAGGGATAGAGCTCAAGATGCATGTTTGTAATAATTAACTATCTGCTAGACATTCTCATCCAGATGTTTTGACTTTAAACTAAATAAACCCAACATTGAATTCAGATTGATTCCCCCCTGTTCTGAGTCTCCTTGCTGAATTTCCTACTTGATTTAGGGGAACCACCATACAAAGCTAGAAATGTGAGGGTCTCTCCTTCACTTCTGCCATCCAAAGCATTCTGTCAGTTTTACCTCCCAAATTCATCCCTTCCCTTAACTTCTGCTGCTACTGCAGTAGTTCGGGACTGTATCACCTCATCCCTGGACTATCCTAAGAACCTTCTCAGTGGGCTCCCTGCTTCAGAGTTCCCACTGCACTGCAAATGAGTGAAAATCCATGGCCCTTCTCTGCTCTGAACTTTGCAATGGTTCCCTGCTGCCTCTAGGATAAAGTTTGTGTTCCTAATCCCAGCATCGACCTGGCCTTTTGTCTCCCCCATCCTTCTAGTGCTCATCCCTACATTCTATTAATCTGAGATACTCTTAAGCCTAAATAACTGTTAAACTAAAAAGAAAAAATACGCAGAGCTTTGATTTTAAAAAGTGATACTTTCTCCTTTAGAGCATGTATAAAATTTCAAATTCACTATAAAAATTAAGTCTTAAATTTTTTTTATTGTGGGAAAAGTTGATTTTAAAGAAGAAATAATCCTCTCTTAAGGAGTGAGAAGGGAAAGAAGTTGTTTAAGGTCCACCATCTCTTTACATTTTAATCAGAACTGTGACAGCATTGAGGTAATTGAAGAGCAGAGAAGCATGAGCCTGGTGAGAGAACCGCAGGCAGCCTCTACAAGCTCAAGGTCACAAGGTGAAGGGAGACAGCCCTGTCGGAGCTCAGGGTCACCCACAGTGGGGAGAGCCATGGGGAGACACAGCAGCCACCAGAGAAGCTGCCTGACAGGCACACAGCTCTCCAGGGTTGAGACAGAGCCGAGAATCTGGGGGGCAGGGCAGAATACCAGAGTGGGGAGAGCTGCAGAAGATTCCCCTCCAGGCTTCAGCTGAGTGCGGATAAGCAGAGGCATGAGGAAAACCACCTGAGGACAAAGAACCAACTGAAAGGATAAGAAAAGACCATCTACTTACGTAAGACACTGCCATGAACTAAAAAGTCATGAGAGAGAAAGTCATGCCCTGGATTTTTTGCCTTCCTCCCTCCCTATGATGCTCTACATGTGCCCCTCCCTCAACAGCTGGGTAGTTATCAACCCTGGCTGCACATTAGCGTCAACCGGGAGCTTTAAAAAGTACAAATGGGAATAGACCCAAAGATGACGGCATGAGTAGGGTGGTGGAAATCTCCTCCCAAAACTATGTTATATATTTTAAAAATACAGCATACACAACTATTCCTAAAAGAGCAACCAGAAGATTCAGTACACCAGCCAGGCTACATCTGCAAGAATCCAACATCTCACGGAAAAGGGAGCACAGACACACATGGCATGGTGCTCTGGATATTAGAGGAACGGAAAAGCAAAATCCAAGACTAAGACTGAGAACAGGTTCCCACAGCCAGCTGCCCTGGGACAAAAGAAAAGCAGGAGCTTTAAAGGTCTTAAAGGGACAAGGGCTTCACAAGCGGACAAAACTGTCCTGGCACACTCAGCCCAGCAGGCTGGGAACTTTAAGGAACTTCTGGTGCCCATTCCCCTCGGTGGCGATGCAGCTTTGAGGCCCCTCACAGCGAAAAGCAGCCTGCCGTTCCTTCATCCCTGGCGGAAACTGCGAGGAAGCTGACTGTCCCCACCATTGCTGCAGACCAGCTAGAGAGCAGCCCACCTACAGCAACCACATAGCTTAACACAGAGGCTTCTCCCTGCATGTGGCTAACCGGCCCAGACCCAGAGGCTGCTTGCTCCCTGCGTACAGCTGACCGGCACAGACAAACAAGAAGTACGCAGAGTCTGGGAGGCACAAAGGGGCTCTGTTCTCATAGTAGAACACACGCCACTCTCCTGTGACCCTGGCCAGTGCCCTAGGCCATCCCGAGGGCTGCCCCACCCACAGCAGCTTAGGGGATTAACCCAGAGGCTGCTCCCTGCGCATGGTTGACTGACACAGAGAGAGGAGATGGGTGCACAGACCGGGAGGTGCGATGGGGCCTTGGCCTTGTGGCAGATACACACGCTGCTGGCCTGCAACCCCTGCCAGTGTCCTAGGCCATACCAAGGGCCATCCCACCCACAGCAGCTTAGGGGATTAACCCACAGGCTGCTCCCTGTGCATGGTTAACCGGCACAGTGGAAACAGGTAAGGTGACCAACAAGCACGAAGGGACTTTGTTCTCCCAGCTGACACATGTGCCACTCACCGGTGAACACTCCCATCACCATGAAAAGGCAGAAGCACCTTGTTCAATCTAAAATCCCTCAAACCCCAGAAAGAGGGCTTGGTGAGAATGAAATCAACAATCTTCCTGAAAAAGAATTCAAAATAAAAGTCAAGCATTCTGATGGAGCTACACAGAAATATTCAAGAGCTAAGGGATGAATTCAGTAGGGAGATAACAGAAATTAAACAAACCATGGAAGGATTTAAGAGCAGACTGGAAGAGGTGGAAGAGACTGTTAATGGAACAGAAATTAGAGAACAGGAATACAGAGAAGCTAAGGAAGAGAGAGAAAAAAGGATCTCTAGGAATGAAAGAACATTAAGAGAATTGTGTGACCAATCCAAATGGAACAATATTTGCATTATAGGGGTACCAGAAGAAGAGAGAGAAAAGGGATAGAAAGTACTTTTGAAGAAATAATTGCTGAAAACTTCCCCAATCTGGGGAAGGAAATAGTCTCTCAGGCCACGGAAGTCCACAGATCTCCCAACACAAGGTACCCAAGGAAGACAACACCAAGACATATAATAATTAAAATGGCAAAGATCAAAGACAAGGACAGAGTATTAAAAGCAGCCAGAGAGAAAAAAGATCACCTACAAAGGAAAACCCATCAGGCTATCATCAGACTTCTCAGCAGAAATCTTACAGGTCAGAAGGGAGTGGCATGATATATTAAACGCAATGAAACAGAAGGGCCACAAACCAAGAATACTCTATCCAGCAAGACTATCATTTAAATTTGAAGGTGGGATTAAACAATTTTCAGATAAGCAAAAGTTGAGGGAATTTACCCCCCACAAACCATCTCTACAGTGTATTTTAAAGGGACTGCTCTAGATGAAAATATGCCTTAGGCTAAATAGCTGTCACCAGAGGAAATAAAACCACAGCAAAGGAAGTAAATCAACTAAATACTAACTAAGGGCAAAATAAAATCAGCTACCCACAAAGTCAGTCAAGGGGAACACAAAGAGTACAGAATAAAACAACTAACATATAAAGAGTGGAGGAGGAAGGAGATTCAAGATGGCAGCATGAGAGGTGTGATGGAAAACTCTTCCCAAAACCACAAATAGTATGAAAATGTAGTTAATTGATACCACTAACCCTAAAACAGCAAAAAGAAAGAAGGCTGAACCACACTGCATACAGACCTCATGAACAGAGCAGACCACAGGAAACAGAGTAATGTACAAAAAGTCTTGATCCGGCGAGACCCAAGCCCTTCCCCCATCCAAGCTCACTGGCGGGAGGAAGAGAAACAGAGTGGGGAGGGGGTGAAAGCCCAGGACTGCTGAACACCCAGCCCTGGAGGTCTGCTTTGGGAACAGAAACCTACACTGTGTGGTGCTCAGGACGTTGGGGAGCTCAGACAGGTGGAGTGCTTGAGAGACTGAAATTCCAACCGTTTGTGGAGGACGAGATCCACACCCGACCACTCTGGGACAAGGGAAAGGCAGGCGGTCTGAGAGGCTTCCTAGCAGTGAGAGGGCTGCTGAAGGAGCAGGGTTTGCATGGAGCTTGCTGCGTGGGGGAGGGGAGAGCTGGACAAGGTTGTCTGGGTGCGCTCTGCCCAGCTGGTTGGGAACATTGAGGAGCTTCAGGTGCACCATCCCCCTGGCTGCCTACTCAGCTCCAAGGCCCCCACTGTGATACACAGCCTGCTGTGCCTTCCTCCTAGCCTGCTGGCACCAGTTCGCAAACTGGCAGTCACTGTGCTGGCATCAGGCCAGCCGGAGGGAGGCCCTGCCTACAACAGCTAGAGACACAAGGCACAGAGGCTTACACCTGTGTGCTCGGCCCACTGGCTGTGATACTGGAGACAGGCAAGGCAGATGGGAATCGGGAAACAGATCTTTCCTCCCCACAGGCACTACCTCCGCTCCCCTATGACCCCAACCTCACTCAAAGGGCTGAGCAGCTCCAGAGACTGGAGCTTCTGGGCACTAGTGGGCACCACACAGAAATATGAAACATCAAAAGAACATGGTCCAGACTAAAATCTCACAAACTCCAGAAAAAGGGTCAAATGAAACTGAACTCACCAATCTGCCTGAAAGAGAGTTCAAAATAAAAATTACAAACAGGCTTATGGAGGTACAGTAAAATATTCAAGAACTCAGGAATGAATTTAAGTCAGAGATTAAATCATAAAGAAATTCCATATCTGAAATGAAACATACAATGGAGGGATTTAAAAGCCGATTAGATGTAGTAGAAGAGATGGCAAATGGAATAGAAATTAGAGAAGAGGAATACAAAGAAGCTGAGGTACAGAGAGAAAAAAGAATCTCTAAAAATGAAAGAATATTGAGAGAACTGTGTGACCAATCCAAATGGAATAATATTCGTATTATAGGGGTACCAGAAGAAGAAGATAGAGAAAAGGGGATAGAAAGTGTCATTGAGGAGGTAATTGCTGAAAACTTCCCCAATCTGGGGAAGGAGATAGTTTCTCAAGCCATGGAGGTACACAGATCTCCCAACACAAGAGACCCAAGGAAGACAACATCAAGACATATAATAATTAAAATGGCAAAGATTAAGGATAAAGACAGACTTTTAAAGGTAGCTAGAGAGAGAAAAAAGATCACATACAAAGGAAAACCCATCAGCCTATCATCAATCAGACTTCTCAACAGAAACCTTACACGCCAGAAGGGAGTGGCATGATATATTTAATGCAGTGAAGCAGAAGGGCCTTGAACCAAGAATACTATACCCAGCAAGGTTATCATTTAAATATGAAGGAGGGATTAAACAATTTCCAGATAAAACAAAGTTGAGAGAATTTACCTCCCACAAACCACCTCTAAAGTGCATTTTGGAGGGACTCCTACAGATGGAAGGATTCCTAAGGCTAAATAGATGTCACCCAAGGGATAGACAAAGAGTACAGAAAGTGATTCATAACATACCAAGAATGGAGGAGGAAGAAAAAGGGGGGAAAAAAAAGAACTTTTAGGTTGTGTCTGTAATAGCACATGAAGTGAGCTAAGTTAGACTATTAGATAGTTAAGGGAATTACCCTTGAAACTTTTGTAACCATAAATCTAAAGCCTGCAATGGCAATAAGTACATACCTATCGATAATCGATAAGTACATACCTATCGATTGGTGCATTATCAATCAAATTATCAATTTGATTGATAATGCACCAATCAAAAGACATAGACTCACTGGATGGGTAAAAAAACAATACCCGCCTATATGCTGCCTACAAGAGACTCACTTCAAACCCAAAGACATAAACAGACTGAAAGGAAAGGGATGGAAAAAGATTTCATGCAAACAACAGGGAGGAAAAAGCAAGAGTTGCAGTACTTGTATCAGACAAAATAGACTTCAAAACAAAGAAAGTAACAAGACAAAGAAGGACATTACATAATGAAAAAGGGGTCAGTCCAACAAGAGGATAAAACTATTATAAATATCTATGCACCCAACACAGGATCACCTACATATGTGAAACAAATACTAACAGAATTAAGGGGGGAAATAGAATGCAATGCATTCATTTTAGGAGACTTCAGCACACCACTCACTCCAAAGGACACATCAACCAGACAGAAAATAAGTAAAGAGACAGAGGCACTTAACAACGTATTAGATCAGGTGGACCTAACGGACATCTACAGAACGCTCCATCCAAAAGCAACAGGATACACATTCTTCTCAAGTGCACATGGAACATTTTCAAGAATAGATCATATACCAGGCCACAAAAAGAACCTCAGTAAATTCAAAAAGATTGAAATTGTACCAACCAGTTTCTCAGATCACAAAGGTATGAAACTAGAAATAAATTACACAAAGAAAACGAAAAAGCCCACAAACACATGGAGACTTAACAACATGCTCCTAAATAATCAATGGATCAATGACCAAATAAAAACAGAGACCAAGCAATATACGGAGACAAATGACAACAATAATTCAACAACATAAAATCTGTGGGACACAGGGTAGGCCGTGCTAGGAGGGAAATATATTGCAACACAGGACTACCTCAGAAAAGAAGAACAATCCCAAATGAACAGTCTAAACTTACAATTAATGTAACTAGAAAAGGGAGAACAAATGAGGCCCAAAGTCAGGAGAAGGAGGGACATAATAAAGATTAAAGCAGAAATAAATAAAATTGAGAAGAATAAAACAATAGAAAGATTCAATGAAAGCAGGAACTGGTTCTTAGAGAAAATAAACAAAATAGATAAACCCCGAGCCAGATTTATCAAGAAAAAAAGAGAGTCTACACACATAAACAGAATCAGAAATGAGAAAGGCAAAATCACTACAGACACCACAGAATTACAAAGAATTCTGAGAGAATACTATGAAAAATTATATGGTAACAAACTGGATAACCACAAGAAATGTACAATGTTCTAGAAAACTACAACCTTCCAAGACTGACCAAGGAAGAATCACAAAATCTAAACAAACCAATTACCAGCAAAGAAATTGAATTGGTAATCAAAAACTACCTAAGAACAAAACACCTGAACCAGATGGTTTCACTGCTGAATTTTATCAAACATTTAGGGAAGCCCGAATACCCATCCTCCTTAAAGTTTTCCAAAAAGTAGAAGAGGAGGGAATACTCCCAAACTCATTCTACAAGGCCAAAATCACTCTAATACCAAAACCAGGCAAAGACACCACAAAAAAAGAAAATTACAGACCCATATCCCTGATGAACACAGGCGCAAAAATACTCAACAAAATATTAGCAGACCGAATTCAAAAATACATCAAGAGGATCACACACCATGATCAAGTGGGATTCATCCCAGCGATGCAAGGATAGTCCAACATTCGAAAATCCCATCAACATCATCCACCACAGCAACAAAAAGAAGGACAAAAACCACATGATCATTCCCACAGATGCAGAAAAAGCATTCAACAAAATTCAACATCCATTCATGATAAAAACTGTCAACAAATTGGGTATAAAGAGCAAATACCTCAACATAATAACAGCCATATATGACAATCCCTCAACCAACATCATACTTAACAGCGAGAAGCTGAAAGCTTTTCCCCTAAGATCGGAAACAAGACAAGGATGCCCACTCTCCCCACGTTTATTCAACATAGTACTGGAGGTCCTAGCCATGGTAATCAGACAACACAAATAAAAGGCATCCAGATTGGTAAGGAAGAAGTCAAACTGTGCTTGTTTGCAGATGACATGATATAGTACATAAAAACCCCTAAAGTATCCACTCTAAAACTACTAGAACTAATACCTGAATTCAGCAAAGTTGCAGGATACAAAATTAATACACAGAAATCTGTTACATTTCTATATACTAACGATGAACTAAGAGAAAGAGATATCAGGAAAAAAATTCCACTCACAATTGCATCAAAAAGAATGAAATACCTAGGAATAAACGTAACCAAGGAAGTGAAAGACCTATACCCTGAAAACTACAAGACACTCTAAAGAGAAATTAAAGAGGAACTAACAAATGGAAATTCATCCCATGCTCTTGGGTAGGAAGAATTAATATTGTCAAAATGGTCATCTTGCCTAAAGTAATCTACAGATTCAATGCAATTCCTATCAAAATACCAACAGCATTCTTCAATGAACTAGAGCAAATAGTTCTAAAATCCATATTGAACCACAAAAGACCCTGAATAGCCAAAGCAATCCTGAGAAGGAAGAATAAAGCTGGGGGGATCTCACTTCCCAACTTCAAGTTCTATTACAAAGCCACAGTAATCAAGACAATTTGGTATTGGCACAAGAACAGACCCATAGACCAGTGGAACAAAATAGAGAGTCCAGATATTAACCCAACCATTTATGGTCAATTAATATATGATAAAGGAGCCATGGGTATACAATGGGAAATGACAGCTTCTTCAACAGCTGGTGTTGGCAAAACTGGACAGCTACATGTAAGAGAATGAAACTGGATTACTGTCTAACTCCATAACAAAAGTAAACTCAAAATGGATCAAAGACCTGAATGTGAGTCAGGAAACCATAAAACTCTTAAAAGAAATAGAGACAAAACTCTCTTGAATATAAACATGAACAACTTTTTCATGAACATTATCTCCCTGGGCAAGGGAAACAAAAGCAAAAATGAACAAGTAGGACTATATCAAACTAAAAAGCTTCTGTACAGCAAAGGACACTATCAGTAGAACAAAAAGGCATCCTACAGTATGGGAGAATATATTCACAAATTACATATCTGATAAGGGGTTGACATCCAAAATATATGAAGAGCTCACACACCTCAACAAACAAAAAGCAAACAAGCCAATTAAAAAATGGGCAGAGGACCTGAACAAACACTTCTCCAAAAAGAAGTTCAGATGGCCAAGAGACACATGAAAAGATTCTCCACATCGCTAATTAGCAGGGAAATGCAAATTAAAACCACAGTGAGATATCACCTCACACCAGTAAGGATGGCCACCATCCAAAAGACAAACAACAACAAATGTTGGTGAGGATGTGGAGAAAGGGGAACCCTCTTACACTGCTGGTGGGAATGTAAATTAGTTCAATCATTGTGGGAAGTAGTATGGAGGTTCCTCAAAAAACTCAAAATAGAAATACCATTTGACCCAGGAATTCCACTCCTAGGAATTTACCCTAAGAATGCAGGAGCTCAGTTTGAAAAAGACATATGCACCTCTATGTTTATCGCAGCACTATTTACAATAGCCAAGAAATGGAAGCAACCTAGTGTCCATCAGTAGATCAATGGATAAAGAAGATGTGGTACATTTACACAATGGAATATTATTCAGCCATAAGAAGAAAACAAATCCTACCATTTGCAACAACATGGATGCAGCTAGAGGGTATTATGCTCAGTGAAATAAGCCAGGTGGAGAAAGGCAAGTATCAAATGATTTCACTCATCTGTGAAGTACAAGAACAAAGAAAGAACTGTAGGAACAAAACAGCAGCAGACTCACAGAACCCAAGAACGGACTAACAGTTATGAAAGGGAAAGGGACTGGGTAGGGTGGGTGGAAAGGGAGGGAGAAGGGGGAAAACAGGCATTATGATTAACACACATAATGTTGTGGGGGGGGCACAGGGAAGTCAGTATAGCACAGAGAAGACAAGTAGTAACTCTATAGCCTCTTACTATGCTGATGAACAGTGACTGTAATGGGGTATGTGGTGGGGACTTGATAATGGGGGGAATCTAGTAAATACAATGTTGCTTAGGTAATTGTATATTAATGCTACCAAGATTTTTTTAAAAGTACAAATGGGATATACCCCTAGAATGTGATGGAATTTGTCTAGGTGCAGCCTATACATTTAGAGTTTTAAAAGCTCTCCTGTTCAATCTCATGGTTGAGAACCACTGCATGAGCTGAACTGAGGCCAGCTGAACTTTTCCCACCACTGCATGATGGGAAAAGCAGCCTTTGGAAATCAGCACCCTGCCATGCAGGATGAGGAGAAGATCTGAGACCCAGCAGATCCAGGTCAGCAAATAGGGTACAAAGAGGTGGACAGAAACAAGGGAGAGGATAAGAAGTAAAAAACGAAAAGCCATAAATGTGATCTCTGAATCCTTCAGTGGCCAGCTTAATTTAGCTTCCTCTGTGAGGCATTCCCTAATCACCCCAACAGAAAAGTTTTCTCCTTCCTGTAAAGCCAGTTGTTATTCCTTTAATGACAAAATATTTGTTATATCCTACCTCCCATGTGTCCTCAGCTGGTAGTCCAGCTCCATCTTGCTGTCTGTTCTGGGCCTTCCTGCAGTGTCAGACCAGGAAAGCCTGTGTTCCTCCTCTCTCTCTCTGCACTATGTACTTCCCTTATTCCCAAACTGACTGGCTAGCTCATTTGGATACTTAGCTACTATTAAATAGTGATTGATGGACAATAACGGTTAATACATTACCTCTTCCGGATGATATTTGCATGGTAAAACTGACCTTGAGTGTAAGAATGAATTTCAGGCCAGAGTTGACTGAGTAGATTTTGGGTGCCCCTTAAAATGTAAATGCACTTAAGTTAAATAACATAGGTGGTGGCCTACTATTAAATAGTAATGATTTACAAATTCACAAATGATTAATTGAAATGTATGTTGATACAACCGTATTCATGACTACTGAACTTTCAGCAGGGTAAATATATCCTTAAGGTACATTTATATTTCTGTTAAAGAAGTCCAGTTATCTTTACATAAATAAGTCTAGACATATACTTGCAGTAAATTCCAAAGTCTTTTGATTTCAAATTTAAAAAATTAACTTTTTTAGTGGAAATATTAAACATTATCCTATTTGCATGAAAAGGACACTTTCCAGAGAAGGACAAAATTCAAGGTCAAAATCAGAAGAGAGAGAGAGAGAGTGTGTGTGTGTGTCTGTGTGTCTCCCAAATTTTAAAAATTGTTTTCTGGTACAAACTTTTCTTCATTAAGAGACTATGTAAAGAATTTTTAGAAAATCTACTTTTCACTACATGAGGATATTTACGATTTCTCTGGTAGAGCTGATTCTTAAAACCAACTCCCAATAATAAGACAGTCACAGAATATTGAAAAAACATACATGCATACTTGAGAGCCACAGATAGATCACTCCTTATGATCCTACAAGGAGAACATAAAGACTATGAATTCACAGAAACAAAATCTCTCTTCATCAGCTATGTAATGTATGATATTCTTCCAGTGAGGTTTTAAACTGTCATCGGCACACTTTCAGACCCCCAGCCCTCAGCCACTACCACCGGACTGGGCTCCCGAAATTATTGCCAAAGGAAACAGCCATTCTTCCTGAATATGTGATCATAATCTCACTGCAGCTATCAGAATCTTTTAAAAATAGTTAAGATAATGTATTTTACTGGACAGAATTAAAAATCCAAAAGAGGTTAATGACCACAAATTGATAGAATCCTAGTAGGCTCTTGGGAGCAAAAATATAACCACTAGAGACTTTTTCCTCCATGATATCATTAAATAAAGAAAGGAAGATGCTTTTTGTACATAAACTAGAAAATTAAGATTAAGTGAGCCACGGGTTTTTAGGTAATGAGTAACTACTAATACTCAGGGAAGAAAAACACAAGTGTAAACTCAGGGAATTACTAATATTAGTAGTAAGGCTGCTAAGACTTTATCATGAAAATACATACCTCAGACAAAGACAAAAAAGAAACTAATTTTCTCAGCATGTGAGAAGTACTTAACAATTCTTTGAAAATGGAACCTATATGCATATACTGTACTGAGTCAACATTCAATTAATGCTACTGACTGATCAAACCATGACGTCTGGGAACTCCACACACAGGGAAAACCTAACTGGATATCTTTCTGGGGATAAACGACTGTGGTGTTACAAATACTACTGGCTGAGGAGAGATCCCGCTCATATACCCAGACTGGAGGGAGGTGTCTAAGCATCACGGTCAGTCCACACGGCCCAGGGCACAAACACAACCTGCACAAGGTCAAAGGGCATTACAAGTCCTTAGCATTACAAAACTCTTTTCAGGTTCATCCCACTGAATGTGCCCTGGGGACTCTGTGGGTCTGGGAACCATCTACACAATGCCTGACTTTGTTCAGTGACAACAAAGGGGTCAAAGATTTGAGAAAGAGAAGCAACAGAACACAGCTTCCCAAAGCAAAAGCAAACCAAACAAGAAAAAATTTTCACAATTATCTGGGGGAAAAGAAGGATTCCAGGTTGAAACTTTAAATTAAATCGAATTATTTAATTATTAAGTGTTTCAGTTAGTAAAAGGGAAAGTCAAAAAAAAGAAATTAGCGTTTCTCAAACCTTGTCAATGTCTATTTCTCCTTTTTAATTTCTAACAGTACACTTTAAGATTAACACACACACACACACACACACACACACACACACACACACACACACAAATTGCCTTCTTTCAGTTATGTCAACTTCAAATTCTAGGGACAAACATGCCATACTTTCTAACAGGTAAGAATGCTTACGTGTAGCTTGGCTCTACATTTTAGGACCAATTACAGAACAGAAAGACTTGAAGAAAGCATGCTACTGTTCCGCAAACATCAGACAAATGTTAATGGTTATACAAGAAACATAGGCTTTTTTTTGACTAAAAGGATTACAGGGAAAATTTTAGGTAGAAGAAAGATTTTAAATGTCACATTGTCTTCATGGCAAATAAAACTGCAGAGACTCACATAATAATCAGGAAGAATTATCTCAGAATCTCCTCCGTGTAGTATCATGGATTAGGGATTAGGTTGTCACATCACAATGTTATTAAATATAATGGACATTTTCATACAGCATATATTCAAATTCTGTGGCAGCAAATAGCTGAGGATAACTGAAGGCTGAAAAAACCTAACCTACTTTATCTACTTATAGCCTCCTTCATAAATGCCGAGGACAGGTGGACCCTTCAAGGTTCATTAAGAGATTGTAAGGGTCTCTTAGCATACACAGAAGCAGCAATATATTTTGTTTTAGATAAACCAGCTAAGTTCATTACTCCCTTTTGTTTCTATTTTAAAGAGAAAGAGCAACAGAAAGCCCCATTCCCATCCCAACCTTAGCCCCAACACAAACTGTAATATCCTCAAATGTGCTACAAGGAGCTATAAACTATAAAAATATAAGGTTCCACTGCTGAGGGACAGAAATAGTAAGCATGTCCTTACCTGATGTGGCCAATCAATTCAATCAGCTTGTGGCTAAAAAAATAAGCTGTCAGCTCAGACACATGACTCAAGACTGAGCAGACCCCGAAGAGGGTTGTAGTTCCATTCAGGTCTTCCAAGTGCCAGTAGAGAAAGGTAAACACAAACCCGTAACCAAAACCCATAAACCACGCCACAAACAACACGGAGCCATACTGCACACTGCAGAGCAGCCGGAGTAAGTCCCAGAAGCTGAAGGCCTGCAAGGGGCTCGCGGTGGTTGGTGTCTCCTCAGAGGACTCCGTGGAGCTGTTCCTCTCCACCTGAGGGATCTCCACCTCCTTGCCTTGGTTTTCACTGTTCTTGAAGTGGCTGTAGCGGAACCGGAACTGAGTAGCCACGATCAAGGCCATGGTCATGAGAACCCCAAAGACGATGAAGACAACCTGGTAGTTCCGGTACTCGGGGGGCTTACACCCTTTTCCGTCAATGAGCACTTCTGTGTGGGTGTAGTCAATCCCGATGCCCACAGACAGCATCGCCAGGCCCCAGCCCAGAGAGCCCCACATGCGCTGCAACCCATAGCGATCTCTGTGTTTTCCCAGATACTGGAGTGTTACTGTGTCCACAATGGTGACAGAAGAGGCGCTGAAAAATTCTCCTATTATGACAACTACCAATATCACCAAGAATATAGCTTCAACTTCTTGTTGATCATAGACAAGAGTGACTTGGTCAGAAGGTAACGATTTGGTGGTAGTGACAGCAGTAGTGGTTGTCTCCCTGGTTACATTTACAGGGGAAGCCGGAGTTGTGGTGCTTGGGTTCAAGGTCAAGTCCGTAGGATGGTCAGTTGTTTCATCTGTTTGAGGCTGCAGAGTGGGTGCGTTGGTCTTGTTTGGAGCTGTTGAAAAGATGACACTTTCTGTGATATTGGGTCCTGTTTCTAATATCAGCGGCCAGCTGGATGGAAGCAGGTTCCTTTTCTCCCTCATTTGTAGTGATGCGGTAGTGGAAGAGATAATGGAAGAATTCGTTGGCATGATAGTTAATGGGTGACTTGAATTGGTGGGATGAACTATTGGGGGAATCTTTGGTACACATCTCAAGGTAGCAGGTTTCACAAATCCAATGCCCAGGTTGAATAAAACCCAACATAAAAGGGAAAAGAGGAGGACAATTTTGCCTTTTTTAAAGCGATCTGCAACTACACCCCAAAAGGGGGCACTGCAGAATTCAATGAAGTATCGAATACCTACTAGCAATCCACTCTGGCTTGGTGACATTCCCAGCTGTTTATAATATACAGGCAAAAGCGGGTAAAGAGAGCCGTATGCAGAGTAAAAGAAAAAATAAAAGACCTTGGAAATGAGAAGATCATTGTTTATTTTAACACAGTGTTTCTCTATCCAGTCTATTTCCTCCTCAGGAATGGCAGCTGTTTCTGTGGAGGTGGGTGTTTCCTTTGAAGGTGGTTCTGGTTCCCTGGAAATGCCATTAAAGGGATCAGCAAGCACATATTTTCTCTTCTGTTCCTCTTCATCATCAGTTAAGATGGCAACTTTATCATCTGCCGCCATGGCTTATCACCACTATCAGAAGGGTTATGACCTTCAAAATTTTTATTGCTGATCTGTAAAGTAAAATTTAAATGATGGCTTAGTATTAAAATGGTAACATTTAAATATAGATCTTCATCTTGCAGGAAACTGAGGTGTTCCAAACTACAGCTAAAAATAATTGTGAGAGAGAATTCTCACCATTTATCACTTGCAGCCAAACAATACTGATCAAGAAAAGCAGCTTTCAAAATATCAAATATTCTTTGTGGCCACTGACTGACTAATTACATCCTCTAATGGCAGCTTTATAGCTCAGGTCCATTCTCAATCTTTTCACTGATTGCTAAGGAAAATGTACAAATGATAGGGATTATGTCTAAGCCAAATATAAGGAACTGAAAATAAATAATATGTATAGTTTCTTGCTTTGGCTTTTCAAACAAATCTGCACTATGAAGTCTAGAACTTTTAGAAAACAAAGGTAGCTAAAACTATCTGTTTTCTAGAGGAAAAATTGAAACATGCTCTTAACCACAACCACAAATGTAATGGGAAAGAGTGAGCCAAGTACACATTTGCAATGGGAGTTGGTCCCTACAGTACCCATAACAAAGATAACCCTGGTAAGGAGCTGTCTTTACAAGGTTTGTATTAAATACATTTCTCCAGATGTGCTTTGATGGATTGCAGTTTAAGAAAACATCAGAAGAAAAGCACGTACTAATCACTTACTCTGTTCCAGGCAACATTTAAAAGTCTTTAAATGTATTAATTTATGTTTATCACAATATCCCTATTGGTGTGTCCCTTTTACAAATGAGAAAAATGAGGCATGGTGAGCTTGAATCACTCGGTGGCAGAGTGAGGACTGGAACCCTAATATTATGACTTCAGGCTGCACGCTCTATCTAATACACCACACTAAACTGCCAAATACATTTTGGATAATAAAATGCTATTAAACCTTTTTACAAGACAGGGTGTTTCATATGAAAGATAAGCAATATATCAAGGGTATAATTTATAGGAAGCTATGTCACATTCCATCAGTATTTTGCTTTCATCCATTATGCAAATGATTAATGAGTCCAGGGTTCTTGCTTGCATCAAGATTTGTCACATTGCAATAAAGATACTCTGATATAAGAAGTGTATACATTAAATACTTAACTCCTTTTGCCTTCTATATCAGAGAGAAGTAACTTCAAGTTTCCCAACCCCCTACGCAGAATAGATCTTGCTCTCCCTTTTCCCAAAATGAAGAATATCTTTCTGAAAGTCTTTCAGAATCATTTTTGTAAATATTTTTAAATCTCTATATAGCTTCTAGGCAGATAAGAGAAACACAACTTAATGAAGCCTGTGTAAGAAGTCAGTTTATCTTTTACCCTCCATAGCCAGTGTCAATGTAGTTTTAAGCCTTGAAAATGTTCATGTTTCTTATGTTTTTTAATTAACTTTTTTGAGGTAAAACTCACATAAAATTAACCATATTAAAATAAACAATTCAGTGAAATTTAGTACATTCACAATGTTGTACAACCATTACCTTTATAGAGTTCCCAAATCATATTTTTCTTAATAGTGAAAATAAAACCTTTTCTTCCCCAAAAAACCTGAAGGAAAACCAAAAATCCAGTTTTTTGCTACCCAGCTAAGTCCCCTCAGTGTCCACTTTCCTTTCATCATTAGTGCCTTCAACTATCCAAATTGGCAACTTCAATTCCATTTCATCACCTAATAAGAACAATAATTTTCATAAGGACTTATTTTTAAAATTCATTTCATCTCTGAGCTCAAACTTGAAAGAAATATTTGTTGTTGGTAAAATGTATAAAATTAGGTGACCTTCTGGGTGAAGACAGCACACTGAGTGCATTTGGTTTTACTCCATCCCTGAACTCCACTAAAATGACCATACACGTGCACGTGCACACACACACACACACACATAATTTTTAAAGTCATAATCTAAGGTGGGAGAATTAAAAGGCACATCATAGCAATAAAATTTCTGGAAGCCAGATTGTAGTTAGACAATTGGCAAGTAACTTAGTAAATCTGAGAGAACTGAAACCTTGGTTGACAGTGGGGAAAGCCAAGAACCAATACAATTTATTACTCAGATTCCCTCAAAAGCTCATGTGTTGGCCATATTAGATTCATATGCAAGTATATGTGTGGTGGGGGAGAGGGTGACCAGTGCTGCTAACAGACTTGAATGAAAGTCTGAACCCCAACTTAGAACACCCAATCCCCTTCTCCATTCCACAAAAGTAGCCAAACTAGAGGTTTTATTCCTCTGAAAAGGATAGAACAGGTTCTCTAGTCATAGAGCTTCAGGTTGAGTTGAGAGCAGGGATACCTATGGAAACGGGGGCACCCTTGATTCTGAGCCCAAGCTCTGTACCCAGCCCTCTTACCTCTTCCCTCACTGGATTCCAGAGGTTGGCAAGGCTTTCATCCTCCAGGAAGGAAACCAGAATGTTCTTCTCTGGAGAATCTGATTAGCCAAAGAGGAATGACCTCTAGATTCTAAGACTGAAGTCTCCCAGCTAAACAACCCAAACAAATCACTCTACACAGGAGTTCAGTTATCCAGCCCTCCCACTAAATGTGAGCTATCACTAAAAACTGTAAGGCATTTGAGAACAGTCTCTTACACAGAAGAACCAAAAGAAACAAACAAACAAAATGAGAGAAAAAAGCTATGTGAGAAGAAAAATATTTCTTAAATATATTATTAATATCTTCAGATATAGGTAAATAAATGCAACCATGAAATAGGGTAATATATTTTAAAGGATGAGGAGGAGGAAGGGGAAATAAAAGGAACGCTTGAATGAGAAGGAGCTATGGAAAATTTTTTATGGAAATGAGCACACATAAAAAATTGAGATGATGTGACAGAAAAATTTGAGGCAACTTCTTAGAAAAAAGAAGAGAAAGAGTAACAATAAACAGATACCTCTACCTCACATCCCACAAAAATCAATTCTAGATGGGTTGTATTCTAGAAGTAGAAAATAAGACAACTTTTAGAAGAAAACATAGAAAAGTATCTTGAAGATCTTAGGATAGAAAAAGACATAAGAAGTACCAAGCATTAAGAAAGAAAAAAATGAAATTCGACTACATTAAACTTAAATACCTCTATTTATAAAAAGGCAACATTAGAGATCAAAATGGCAAGCCAAAGAGTACAGAAGATATTCTGATAAGAGTGAATGCTATATATATATATATGTATCTGACAAAAGAATGTACCCAGATATCTAAAGAATTCCTCTTAAAAATCTGTAGAAAACTGTCAGCTAGCCCAATAGGAGAAATGAGGAAAAGACATGAACAGGCACTTCACAAAAGAGCTTGTACAAATGAAAAATTAATATATAAAAAGATACACAATTTGATTAAAGTGAGCAGTGAAAGCAAATTAAAACAATGCAGTAATGCAACATGCCTTCAAAATGGCTAAAATAAACAAGACAGATGATACAAAGTACTGATGAAGACATAGGTCACTGGGAAGACATAGACTGCTGGTGGGAATGTATTCTGATACACTACTTTGACAGCTGTTTTGGAATCACTACTAAACCTGAATATATACCCTCTGACAACTTCTAGATATGTATTAAATAGTGATATTTACCAAATGACATTCTAGAGAAATGTTCACAGCAGAACAATTTTAACAGCCCCGAACTGGGGGTAACCTGTCTGTAACAGAACACAAACTTTATTATCTGCATATAATGAAATATTTTGTGTACAGCAGCAAAAATGTACAAACTACAACAACATGCAATGACAAGGATGATTTTCACAAATGTGATATGGACTGAAAGGCACATGAAGCAAAAGAACACATACCATGCAATTTCAATGTATTGAAATTTTCCCTGCTCCTGCTAAGCACAGCTGAAAATCCTGGTCATTATATATAAAACAAACACAGAAGACTCAGAAGAGTAGACAGGAGAAGGCAGGCAAGCTACAGACACTGGTACCCCCAAAGAACAGCACAGGGACAAGCAAGGCTAAAGAACTCAGAAACACCAACAAGTGCAGACAAAACAAAACAAAAAGCCTCTCTCATCAGAGGGTCAGGGAAGGGGCAGTCAAGATTAACAGAAAACTTAGACAATAATTGCTCTTCTACAACCAAATACCACAGGAAAACAAAACAGAACATTGTGGCTCCACTCCCTCCCCTAAAGGAAAGTCCTAATGGGGAGCCTAGACTCCCACCCTCACCAGGCTACACAGGGCACCCCAGCCCCTCAACTGAGGTGGTATCAAATGAGACCTAGTAGTCAGGACTTCCACCACCACCCAGCAGTAACACGACTACTCCCCCTGCTCCCAACTAGGGTCAGTAGAGGCCATGCAGGGAGCAGTAACGAGCCAGCCAGGAGCACCTGATGGTGAGCCAGACCCAATTCCACTTCACAGTAACAAGCAGCCCTTCACCCTCAGGTGTCAACAGGGGCCAAGTAGGAAACCCATACTTTTACCTCCATCGGACAGTAAGCATCTCCCATTCACTTGCCAGAGAAGTGTCAGAAAAATCCAGCTGAAACAGAAGGCTTCAATAAGATCCAGAGTTTCAAAACATAACACCCCAACTGTCCAGGTTTCAATAAAAAATCATGATTCATATCAAGAACCAGGAAAACCTCAAACTGAATGAAGAAAACAATCAACAGATGCCAACAACAAGGTGACAGGAATGCTAGAAAAACCTAACAATGATTTTAAAAGAGCCACCAAATACTGGCACAAGAACAGACCCATAGACCAATGGGACAGACTAGAGAGTCCAGATATAAACCGAAGCATATATGGTCAATATACGATAAAGGAGCCATGGACATACAACGGGGAAATGACAGCCTCTTCAACAGCTGGTGTTGGCAAAACTGGACAGCTACATGTAAGAGAATGAAACTATTATTGTGTAAATCCACACACAAAAGTAAACTCAAAATGGATCAAAGACTTGAATGTAAGTCATGAAGTCATAAAACTCTTAGAAGAAAACATAGGTAAAAATCTCTTGAACATAAATATGAGCAACTTTTTCCTGAACACATCTCCTTGGGCAAGGGAAACAAAAGTACAAATGATCAAATGGGACTACATCTAGCCAAAAAGCTTCTGCACAGCAAAGGACACCATCAGCAGAACAAAAAGGCATCCTACAGTATGGGAGAATATATTTGTAATGACATATCTGACAAGGGTTTAACAGCCAAAATATACAAAGAACTCACATGCCTCAACACCCAAAAAGCAAATAACCTGATAAATAAATGGGCAGAGGATATGAACAATTGTCCAAAGATGAAATTTAGATGGCCAATAGGCACATGAAAAGATGCTCCACATCACAAATCATCAGGGAAATGCAAATTAAAACTACAATTAAGTATCACTTCACACTAGTTAGGATGGCCAACATCCAAAAGACAACAACAAATGCTAAAGAGGATGTGGAGAAAGGGGAACCCTCCTGCACTGCTGGTGGGAATGTAAGTTAGTTCAACCATTGTGGAAAGCAATATGGAGGTTCCTCAAAAACTAAAAATAGAAATACCATTTGACCAGGGAATTCCACTCCTAGGAATTTTCCTGAAGAAAACAAGATCCCAAATTCAAAAAGACATATGCACCCCTATCTTTATTGCAGTACTATTTACAATAGCCAAGACATGGAAGCTATGTAAGTGTCAATCAACAGATGAATGGATACAGAAGAGGTGGTACATGCAAACAATGGAATACTATTCAACCATAAGAAGAAAACAAATCCTACCATTTGCAACAACATAGATGGAGCTGGAGGGTATTATGCTTAGTGAAATAAGCCAGACAGAGAAAGACATATACCAAATGATATCCCTCATTTGTGGAATATAACAACAAAGCAAAAACTGAAGGAACTGAACAGCAGCAGACTCACAGACTCCAAGGGACTAGCAGTTACCAAAGGGGAGGGGTGGGGGAGGGTGGTTGGGGAGGGTGGGAGAAGGGGATTGATGGGTATTATGATTAGTTCACATGGTGCGTGGGGGGATCATGGGGAAGACAGTGTAGCACAGAGAAGACAAACAGTGACTCTGTGGCATCTTACTACACTGATGGACAGTGACTCCAATGGGGTGTGGGGGGGGGGACTTGATAATATGGGTGAATGTAGTAACCACAACGTTTTTCATGTGAAACCTTCATAAGAGTGTATATCAATGATACCTTAATAAAAAAATAAAAATAAAATAAATAAAAGAGCCACCAAAAAAATGGTTCAGCAAGCAATTACAGACATGTTTGAACAAATGAGAAAAACAGAAAACTCAAGTACAGAAATCAAAAGTCTCAGCAAAGAAATATTAAGAAAAACAAGGGAATTTTAGAACTGGAAAATATATAAGCAAAACATAAAAAAACTCAATGGATGGACTCAAAAGCAGAATGGTAGAGAGACAGGGAAGAATCAGTGAACTAGAAGAACAGTAGAAATCACACAATATGAACAGAGAAAACTGACCAAAAAAAAAAAATTTAACAGCGCCTCAGGGACCTGTGGGAGTAAAACAAAAGATCGAACATTAATGTCATCTGGGTCCTTGAAGGCTAGGAGGAAAAGGGCAGGGCTGAATACTCAAAGAAATACTCAAAGTTAATATTACACAGCAGTTAAAGGAACAAACTCTTGATACATACAATAACCCAAATGAATCTCCAGAGAATTACAAAGAGTGGAAAAAAGGCAATCTCAAAAGATTCCATACTAAATGATTCCATTCACACATCATTCTTGGAATGACAAAATTATTGAAATGGAGAACAGATAAGTAATTGCCAGAGGTTCATCAGGGAAGGGAGGCAGAAGAAAAGTCGAGGTAGCTACAAAAGGGCAACAGGAGGGATTCTGGTTGTGATAAAAATATTTTATATCTTGATTGTATCAATGTCAGTATCCTGGTTGTGCTATTGTACTAAAGTTTGTAAGATGTTACCATTGAGGGGAAATGAGTACAGGATAAATGGTGTAAGTCCAGGGAGAAGAAATCCCGGGGCAAAATATCTCTAAAACCGAAATCAGTCAAAGGGAGAAATAATTTTAAATCTGTTTATTGCTTACAAACTGCAGTCTGGGGCCGTTTCTCTCTCCTGCTCCTGCAGAAGCAAAACCGGCCCTCGCCCTCACCTCTCAGGTACAGATAAGCCCTCCATTGCCCAGGTAATTACCCACTGATATGGAGATGAACTTCTCTCCACCCCTAAAGAATGATGCAAATGCACTAAAGTCATACTTCTTTCCACCCATGAATGCCTATTGATTTTACCCACACATGGGCTATCTCTCTGTTATTTCTTACAACTGTATGTAAATCTGCAATTATCTCAAAATAAAAAGATCAATCTTAAAAGTGAAGGTAGTAGTTACCCTTGGGTGAAGTAGTGACTAGAAGGGATTCTGGGGTGCTGATAATTTTGTTTTTTTAATCTGGGTCTTTATTATAGGGATGTGTCCACTTTGTAAAAAATCACTGAAATATATTATTTTCAACAAAAAAATTAACATATGAAGAAGCAAAAAAGAGATGAAAGTAGGAAAGAAAAAACAATACAACTACAGAATCACCCAGAAAGTCGGGAATCTAAAAAACAGGAACTCCAACAAGAGAAAATTAAGAATAGGGAGTTGTTTAATTTCAAAAAAAACTTCTCATAACTGAAAGACAGCAGGTGTCTGACTGAAATAACCCACTGAGTACCTAACATAATGGATAAAACAGACCCAAGACAAAGCAGGTCATCACAATTTCAGAACATTAGGACAGACAGATGACCCCACAGGCTTTCAGAGAATAAAATGTATCACACAGTAAGGATCAGGAACCAGAATGGCTTCAGATTTCTCAAAAGTAACACTGGAATCTATACCAATTATCATTCAAGTTTGTAATAGACATTTTACATATTCAATTTCTCAAAAAATGTACCTGTTCTTCCTCAGGTTGTGTATGACCAAAACAAGTCAATAAATCAAGAGAGAGTAAGACATAAAGGAGTATGACATGGCATAAAGGAAATAAGAGCCCCTAACATGGGAGAGAGGCAAATGGAAGATGCTCTCGATGCTGAGTGGAGATCCCAGGATGACAGACACAAAGGACCACCAGTCTAGCTGGGCATGTGTGAAGGCTCCAGGACAGAGTTGGTCAGCAAAATGACACTGACAAATACCAACACATCTCAGTGCCCTGAGAAGAAACTTAACTGGTGAAGAACTTGGGGATGAATCGGAGTAAGTACAGAGAAAATTAAGCAAACCACATACAATTAGAAAACAAAAAGTTGCACATGAAAAGAAAAACAATCTTAGTTTACTATATATGTCTCAGCTGTGATGATGGTCTTACTAATGTAAATAGAGAATACTAGACTGACCCCCAAAATTGCCTCATGACTACATTGGGAAGATAGGAATGAGAAGGTTGAATGCGTATTAAAAGTTGGGGCAGGAAAGACTTAACTCCATATCCAACATAATGGGAAAATAATACATATGCCTATATTTAAAAATCAAATATAAAGAATACAAGCATTTCATTTTAAAACATAGGTGAATATCAAAATAATATCCTAAAAGGCAGAAAAAGTAGTTGCCTCTGGGAGGGGAAATGAGGGATGTTGTAGAATCTTTTCTTTTTATTTAAACAACCCTTATAAACTTTGCACACAACTGATTTGAAAAAGAAAAATCAAAACTAGAAAGGAAATATGCAGTCATATGGGCTTTGTCTTTATAAAAGAAAATAAAAGCAGCTACTAGTAACTTTCTATCAGATTACAAATAGTTTTCAGAATTGTACAGAATGAATTCTGACTGCATGAATTCCAATCAGGTGGCCTTTAATTAATTATCTTCCATATATCAACTGCAGAATCTTTTTATCAAGTAGGTCAGAATAGGACACAAAGTTCTCTTAAAAGGGCGTAAGCCCCTGAATTGTCCAAGTGACAGTCAAGAACTGATACTCAAATGCTAATTCGAAGCTGCAAAATATCTTATGTTAGGATGTTGATTTAAACCGTGGTGAAGGGTTTAGTCTATCCTCTCCATCTTATTCAAATGACTTCTGATTATCATAAGGTTATGCAAGGTTTCTCTTTGTTACTGAATCCAGATGTTAAGTAGATCTCAAAATATCAACAAATGCTTTGTAGTTTACAGGAAATGTTCCTGTAATACTCAGTACCTTTTATATGAATTTCAAATCTAATAATACAAAAACTTGTCACTTCAATTCAGGACATTAATGTTTAGACTCAATATTTGCAGGTCATATTTAGATTTTGAATGAAAGGGACTGAAATAATCACACTGTAAACACAGAAGCAAAACCAAGTGTAGCTGCAAACATCTGTGTAAACACAGGATCAGGGACAAAAAGAAACAAATCAGCCAGAAAAATCTATTTTAATAAAATTAAAATATGTCTCAAAGTAGAGTGTGCTTGGTTTAGATTACACTTAATTTGCCATAGGATTGACAAAGCAAGTACAAAGAGCAGTAAAATTATTTATATGCTGAGTGAGGTACTTAATCTGTTTACAAATCAAGAAGAGACTATTAAGTAGCTCACCAGCATGAACCCATTAAACGAGTATTTTGTTTTAAGCTTCTAAGTCTTAAGGATTTTTTAAAAGAAACTTTAAAAAAAAGAAGACATTTTTATACACAAAATTAATTTTTAAAAAAAAGCAGGGAAGTTTTCTCACTTAGCTCTCCCTGATAGTAATCAACACCATTACTGTGAAAATGTAACACAGCCATTTAAAACCTGCAAAGATTCTACCAATACCCACACTGAGTTATTCAAATGACTGGAATTTCTGAATTATTGATGAGAGGTGATGAAGTCATTCTTGTTAAAATTGATAGTTTTCTTCATTAAGCATTTAAATTGAAACTGTTCAAACATATATTGAGTTATCCACAAATGTGAGCAATGAAATGGATTCAACTTTTGAAGGGAAAGAAACCCTTTTATAAAATATCATTTGAAGTACACTATTTGGAATAATTGCCAAAGGCCAGATTTACAAACACCATAATGTAGAAGCACCTTAACCAGCAGTGACAGAGAGGAAACAATTCGAGACTAACACGGAAAGGGAACCTCCCTGCACCACTGCCATCATAACTCCATATTGCCTGGAGACCAGGAAGGAAGCTGCAAAGCAGGGACGTCCACTTTTTGAGCCGTTGGAGCTAGTTCTACACCATCAACTACTTTTGACCATTCTCTATGGTTTTGAGCAATGTGAGTCCTGGAGCAGGACTGTAACTACTGCTGTCCTTTATTATCAGCACAGACATTAGAGAAACCACTCTAAATGAGTCTTAGAGTCTTGCTATTCACATACACTCTTAAATATTCAGTTCACCCCCAGAATTTTCCAGAAAAAATTCCTCAGAGGCACAGCATTCAGCGTCAATTCCAACAGATCTTTTTTCAATAAGGGTTGCTTTAGAATCTGCTAGACATTTAGCCAATGCTATGAAAAATAAAAAGAAGGTGAATTTTGTAACAGCTATACATACTGTAAGGGCATTCAACACAGTTGAATGATTACTTTGGAATCTTCCTCTTCCTTTTGGAACATTCTGACGTGGCTCCTTTGTGACTAAGCCAAATTATGAAAGAGTCAAAACTGGTTCTAGTCCTGTCAGCCCAGTTTGATGCTCCAGTGTTCAGCTTGAGCCCTCCAGGCACTCAGCGCTGCCCACAGACTCCCAGAGCTGCTGCCAGCCACATTCCACTCGGGCTGACACTCCTCCCCAGAACCAGAGCCCGCCATCTTTGCCAGTCTTGGTGGACCCTTCAAAACCTGTCTGCTAGGTGACAAACTGATCCATACAGTGATTAATGCAAACACTGTAGTTGCCCATCTTGACAACATACTGTATTTTAATAAGGGCTTGGTGGGCTATATTATTGTCATCATTATTACTGACTGCAACCCAGCATTTAAGTAACACTTGCTGTGGGCTTAACATGAGCCAACTCATTTAATCCTTGCAATATTCCCTGGAGTGACATGGTAACTTTCCCCCTTTACAGATGAGGAAACTGAGGCACAGAGAAGGTAAATAATTAGTCCAAGATCACAAAGGGAATAAGTAGCAGAGATGGGATTGAAATTCAGATAGTCTGTGCTCTTAGCAGGTACTGTGTCCAATGTATTGTGCAGCTACTAGACAGGGATGTCAAAACTTGGTCTTGGGCCTCAAAGACTTGCTTTATAGTTGATAAGATGTGCCCAAAACACAAAGAAGATTTAAATTCCAAGTCAGACGAAAAACAGAAGAGAAGTCACATAGCTCCAGATAATTAACAAAAAAGTTACAGACAATGGGGTGCCTCCAGAGTTCTGAGTAGAGAGCCCAAGCTTCATATAGGGGTTGTCAAAAGGATGAGGGACTTAACTTGAACCTTGAAAGATATGTAGGATCTGCCTTAGGTAAAAAGATGAACAGGAAAACTATTCCAGGATGGGGGAAAAGAAAAGTGAGTAGGCAATCCTTAAAAGGTTATGCTGGGGCTAAAGGGCCTGTGGCTGGCAGAGGGCCAAAGAGCACACAGCGCTCTACGCAGCAGAGGGGCAACAGGCAAGAGCACAAACACCACATTAGAGTTATACTGAAAAGACAAGACATTCCTTTTTTTTAATCCAACAGATACAAATTTAGCACCAACAACTGGATGGGATGCATGCTTGGTGATCAATAATTCTGATGATGAGATGCAGTCCCTGCTCTCAAAGTCCAATGGGTGAAAAAGAGACAACACGCTTTGCTCTGTGTTCAGACAGGTGCAAGCACAGGTGACACAGGCATCTCTGAGGTGGGGCCTTGTGGGAGTCTTAAAGGATGAGTAAGAGCAACCGACAGGGGAGGAGCAGGTGAAGGCCCTATCAAGAAGGGCCTCCTACACACTGTTAAGGGGTTACTGAGTAGGGGATGAGAGACCCACAGCTCTGTCACTGCCTAGCTCTGTGGCCCAGGGGAAACTATCTGAGTCTTAGTCTCCTCATGTACAGAATGAGGAACATAACTCTTTTCCATTAGGGTAGCTGTGAGGATGAAAAAGTACAATGCATGTTGAACTCTTAGCACAGTGCCTGGTACATAATAAAAACTTGTAGGTACTATTTTAAGTGCAATGGAAAGCCACCGAAGAGAGTCAAACAGAAGAGTACGCTGGTCACGGCTGCGTTTCACAAAGGTCATTACAGCTTCAGTGTGGAAAAGAGATTAGCAGGGTTTTGCTTCTGCAACCACTACTAAGGATTTCCTAACATTTTACCTTTTATTACAGTATCCTGGTCTTAACACTAATTATAAGTACTAAGAGCCTGCAACTGAATCATTTTAAACAATACTTTATGAATTTTATCTAATGGAATCTTTTATAACATCTGTAAATAGAATTAACTTGCAATATTTCCCTCCTTCCCCTTCGTCTGGAGATGGCTCTAACACCTAAGCTGTTATAGGGCTTATGGGTAATTTTATTGCTTTTTTTATAGATTTTTTTTCTGTTTGCCCAACTAGCCTATAAACTCCTTAAGAGAAGAGTTCTTAGAATACTGCCCTTCACTCTTATAAGCTTCCAGTTCATTTTAGTTATTGTTGACAATCACCTGATGGCAATATCACATAAAATATTTTACTAAAGTGTAATGTGAGAGAGATTAACTTTAGGAAGTGCAGAGAGACGTTCCAATTGCTTTCCTGGCTTTGGCAAATCAGTGCCTCTCTGAGCATCCCTTTCCTCATTGTAAACGGGGATAAAAACACATACCCAAACCAACTCACAGAGTGGTTCTGGGACTTAAACGAAATAAGGTATGAAAAAGCATTTTTGTAATCCAAAAGCAACATATGAACATTTGGTGTTGATGGTGGTGGTGGTGTGGTGGTAGTGTGGTGGTGGTGGTGGTGGTGATCTTATTCCCCAGGTATAGTTCAAAAAATGCTAGGCCTTATTTTGCAATTATTCCAAAAGTATTCTTCCCAAGAGAGTGTTCTAGAATTCTTTGGCACCACCCCTGAGTCAGGTTAACATTTTACCCATCAAAGCTCGTGAAATCATGTTCACATCCACTTCCACTTCCACAGCCTAACTAGGGCAGGGGGAGGGCTGTGCAGCCGCTGGCTCACTGGCTCACTGGAGAACACTGTTGGATTATGGATTGGAACGATAATTAAGTATCTCCAGGCCATAAATAACTATTCATTTAAAATACAGTCCCCTGTAGGAACATTTTAATTATATTTATAAATTAATAAATGTGAAAAAAGGACCTGAGATCCTAACATATTTCCCTGAAAACTGCTAAGAGGGTAAAAGGAACAAATCATTTTCATCTCTTAAGAGTGTGTATATGGACAATAGCCATTAGACCTAAATGGGGCTTTATTAATAAAAGCCAACTGGATTTTCATTTTGACTTTGCGAAGACACAGTTAAACATCAGTACAAATTTTTGTAATTTAGGTCCTTAGACCATATCAGCCATCATAGAAACAGATTCCTATTTATTTGTTTTACGCTTTTGATGAAATACTGTACCAATCAACAGCTTTTAGTATAAATTTGAAGCATGCCTCAAAAGCCACCTTTCATATAAACTTCCTGTCTTAAAACAAGCCCAGTATGAGGAATAGTTCATATATTACGGCATGAAAAAGAATGTTTTTTAAATTTCTATCTTTTGAGTTTCTCCAACAAAAAAATCCAGTAGATGTTCAAAATAGGAAATGAAATCAATCGAATATGCTGTTACTGATACTCTGCATTTATTTGTCAAGAAGAAAAGCAATGAAGGGATTTAAGGGGGTCCCAGAAACTTTGTAAAAATAGAACCAGTGCATAGTCATTTCCCCTTAACAAAGGTCAAGAGGCAGATAGGGCAAAGAAAACGTTTAGGTTAACCAAGTCAGTAAACAGATTGGGTTTCCAACATTCATTGTACTTTAACTGCTGAAACTTAGACACCATTTCCCCACTGAAATAATATTACAAATAATGGTCAGTACCCAGATATTGAACCAAGAGTGCTGAAAGAACCTACGCATTAGAGAGTGCATACCTGTTCAATTAGGGGATATTCTTCCTACTTTTCACTCTGGAATGCCAAGAACAAGTCTCCCAAGAGAGAGGTCCACCCAGAGCTTCCCTCGCACCCCTGTTCAGCCATTGAAGCACAGCAGTGGCCATGGAATCATGTGGCACTTGCTCCTCCAGAGCAATAAATTGCAACCTGTGGGAGTCATGGAATCACTGCCAGCAGTCTTTGAAAGCACTGAATAAATGTGTCAGACACAAGCATTCCATTCATTTTCAAATGTATATTGATGCTGCCATCATACATTCTTTGGCTAATAAATGTTAATGTAATCCTCATTAGCTATCATCATGTACTTTCTCAGATGGAAGACCCTACAAGCACAACTATTTTCATGTGGGAGCCTGGGAAATCTATCAAATTCAATCTATTGAAATGGTGTCTTCAAACTCCTTCTGGGTAACAGAAGGTACAGAGTTAGAAGAGGAGAGAGAGAGGAAAGGATGGGACCAGGTCAGCACCAGCAGAGGCCGCAGTGAAACTGGGAGCCACAGTCAGTTGACATTAACATTTGAAAAACTATCTCTATTATCAATTTACTATTTCAGTCTTTCAGAAAAAGATTTATTACATAGCCCATGAATACTTCAATATACATGCCACACCAATACTTTTGAAAAGGAAAATATTCAATGGTAAGGATGAAAATTGACAGGCACTCTCCTTAACTAGGAGTAGAAGTATAACCAACCTGTCTAGAAGCAGACATAAGTGTAAGGATGTTTATCTCAGCAGTTTTCATAATAATCAAAACTGAAACAAAGTAAGTAATTAGTAATGGGAGCAGTTAAATTATAGTCTATCCATATGAGAGAAAAATAGAACCTTATATCCATAAAATGAAGAAGTTAAAATAAATAGAATTTAACAGAAATTAAATAGAATGGAATATGGGAAAATGTCATGATCTATGCATCACATTAAGTGAACAAAAGCAGGACATAAACCTCTATGTATTATAACAGTTTATATTTGTACATGTAGGCACTGCATTCAAAATACATTTTAGAAAAAGACGTAGGGAAAATAATGCCACAATGCTACCAGGTATTTTCTCTAAGAAGTTACTTTAAATTTTTTTCTTGTACTTTGCTGGATTTTCTTCAGTGAGCACTTATCAATGTTAAAATACATATTTAAAAGGTGTTATTTCAAATACAAGATACTTGGGTGACAACTGGGACACCCTTGATCCTGGGCTTCCTAAAAGGTCCTGGGAAGTTGCTGAATTGTAGTCTCCTTATCCTGCATACCAGGAGAAACAACAGAAAGGGCTCTGAGACACGCTTCAAATATACCACACCTTCAAAACACAGGACCGGGAACCTCGGTTTTGAGGAAAGAAAATGTGTGCCATTTTTATCCTTTTGATAACACGAAAAGTCTTTTATCCCAACTCCCTCATAAAGGTGATGGGTTCCATTTGTTCATTAGTTAAACACAGTCCCACAGAATTTATCTTGAACTTGAATTAGGAAGGCACGTAGAAGGTGACTAGGCTGGAGCAGACCAGTGCATTTCTTTAAGGTCATGGACAGTGTGCCCGTCACTTCCTATGGTTCTGCTTTACGTTTAGTGTGAGTTTGAGTTTTTGCTTTGGGATTTCTCTGTTGAAAGAGGCCTTGTTCACCTTGAGTCCAAGTGTGTTCTGCCTTAACCATGTAAAAAAGTGCCCAGAGCAGTTATAAGAGAAGAATTCGCCAGTAGGGACGCACGCCTCCACCGTTCTGGGCTCAGAGTTCCTGTGGGAGCCCTGGGTCCACTGGCCACGCCACCGCTCTTCCCGAGGGTGCAGCAGGCCCCACGCTGAGGCGGCCTCCTGGAGAGCAGAGGGGACCCAGCAGCACAGTAGAGGTCTCTGTACATAGCCACACAGGCAGCTAACTACCAGCCTAGGCTCCTGGCTCACTTTCCCTTGACACAATTCGGGCTTATTAGACACCAGTTCCTGTTTCTAGGTCTCCTTTTATCCTCCACAAAGCTACACCAGAGCTCCCTCCCACCACTGCTGATTCATGATGTCCCCATCTCCTCATCTCCCCACAGTCCTACTCTTGGTCTCAGATCAAAACATTTCCTCAGAGTCTTTCAAAGTTGGACTTCACTGTTTTCTACTTGAAGAATGTTCCCTGGTTTTGTCTCCCCTTCTCAAACATCGAAGGTTAAAAAAAAAAGGCATCTCAGCCCTCCTCTCAATCCTCTTTCATACTTCTGAAATACGGGTTTTCTAAGAGCCTTGATTTCGTCCCATCTGCCCTATTCTCTCCCAGTCCATCCCCCACATACTAAATGCAGCAGGACACCAGGTCATTATGTAATAGAGTGCCGTCAACACAATCATCAGCACATCCCCGGCTCGGCCACATGCACGACACTGGACTAAGGCAGACAGAGGGTACTTTCAACACACACAACACTTGGGGTAGTTTTTGTTGGCACTGAGATAGGGGTGTGTATGTGCTTGTATGCTATGTAGAGCCACAAACTAGCAACCAGAGTTGCAGTATCTACAGCAGACACATATTAATACATAGGGGCTCAAGGTGTAGGTATTGCCCTTTTTTAAATTTGTTTTGTTTTGATTTGGTTTTCTGTTTTGGACTCAGCACCAATAAATAAGTCATAGCAAATGACTGATAGTTTCCAAAAACCACTCTGCCAACTAACTTAATTTAGACAATGCCATGTTACAAAATAGTAAATATTTTCTAAATATGGAGAACAAAAAACAGCTACAAAGCAAATGTTACTGAAATTCAACAATAGGGCCAAGTACTAAAAAACATGTCATTCAGGATTTAGGACAACAAATCAGGATGACACAGGACCTTCTCGCCCTCCAAAATGGTAGTGAAATACAGTAAATGGCCATAGACAGCACACAAACAGAATGTTCGTGATGGACACATTAGGTGTTTTCACTGCCCCACACAAATTTCACATCAGATATATATGTTTGCTTTTCCCAGGCATCCAAAATGCTGTGCCCTGGAAAATGCCACTTCAGTTTAACTTTGAGCAAAGAAGTTTTGCCCAAAGTGGCTTTGAACTAGGGTAGGATTTTGCATTTGATATTTGGGTTTAAAGAGAACCTATTGAGCATCAGAGCTTCCTACATCAAAAGACTGAGATTTCCCTCTATCTAAAACATAATTAGAACTCTAAATGAAATATTAGATGACACCTAAAATTGTCAGAATCTCTCTTAAAAATAATTTTATAATTACCTTTTTCTCAGGATTGCCTATCGCATTAATACTGAACCAATCTTGTTCAGATTTCCTTCATGTACCAAACACAAGAAGCATATGTTTTCTTGTTTTGAAAAGTCTGAATGTATTTGCCCCTGGATTTCTAAGTCTGAGCAGGGAAATGTATTAATTTTTAAGGATTCTAAGCAATGACTTTTTAAAATATTACATAAAACAATGAGCAGAATTGTATATAATAAATATATACCATATCTGTATCAGACTAGATTAACTTCATAATAATCTGCTGTTCCTCAAATTGTTACTAAAAATAATTACACCTGAAGTCATCCAGGATGACACAGCAGGTAAATTAACTTCTCCTACTCCTACCTTCCTTGTAAAAAACAGTCGTACTTCCAAAGACAGCCTCCACTAACCAGCAAGACCAGGAAGGCATTCTTACTCCTCTAGCTTAGCATATAAACTGGGGTGTGTGCCAAAGTATTCTTACTGAGGAAAAATGGGGTGCTGCAGAACATGCTATGCTACTAGAAAAGGCCAGACCCAGCCATCAAGACCATCAGCCTCTGCTCCTACTTCTGCAATCCCTGGAACCCCACCTTTCTGTTTGGTCCCAAGTCTCCTTTCAGTTCTCTGACATTAGAGAGTTCAGTCACATTCAATTTCTTTCTTATTTTGGATTTTTATCAAGTGGATCAAATCTATGCTTTTCATTCCCCTTTTTAGTTTATGTAATAAAAGAACACGTTTGTTGCAATTTTTTAAAAGCCCAAACATAACGTTATAAAGGAAAAGGACCGTCATCTCTTCAGCCCACCCCACTTCACTCAGGTAGCCACTGTCAACAGTTTGGAGACAAGGTAGACGAATGCGCATGCAGACTGAAGTATATGAATGCAAGTCTCTTGTGCCATTTCCTTTTTTTACTTCCTATCTCCTGATTTTTCCCCAGACCCATGTACCAGAGCAGCTAAACAGACACATTTACATTTACTGCATTCCTCCCTTTTCCTACAGTGAGATTACTACATCAAGATTTGCTGAATATCAAAAGAAGTCTAACAAAAAACCTGTCAGCCTAGTACTAAATATATCTTCGGTTCTCCTAGTTTTTGCACTCAACCTTCAACCTAAAAAATGACACATCTGGTGAGAACAAATGGATAAATATATAAGCATTAATACATGTGCACAATATATAGATTATTTTACATAGATAATGATAACATATGTAATATATGCACACTGGTAGGAAGTTAATCATCAAAGGCAAGAAACAAAGAGAGGAACCAGTGTAGGTGGTGAGGCTTAATGGGCTCAGAATAGGGAGGAACATTGTGTGGAGATTTCCGGGGCTTTGGAGCAAGAGACACAGGGGTCAAATCTTGCTTCACCTTTTACTAATTATGTGGTTTGTGTAAGTTCTTAGCCCTTCTGAGCTTCCTTTTCATTATCCACAGAACTGGGGAAAAGACTTACCCTACAGAGATTTAGGAAGTAAGTGTTTAAGATGGTGTCTTGAATATAGTAAGTGCTCAAAAAATGCCTTATTACTGTTAATGCAGAAACTATGTATGGTAGACTTGGTGATCCAGTACTTCACACCACCAAACACCTGCAAACGTTGCTGTTTTGTGTATATTTGTGTTTTGGTTTGCCTTCATGTTTTTATGTTTACTTTATTTGTATAGATGCAGCACATGCTTTAGAAATAAATTACTGCAAACGTGCCTAGTAGCTTAATGAGTTACTGAAATACCATCCGCTCTCCTCCTGCTCCCACAGAGTGTCTTGCATTGGGCTCAGTAGCAATGTCCCAAGGCTCATCCTATGCAACCTACACCTTATTTACCACTTGTCATAAACACAAGCCATCTGACTACCATGAAATAACTGAAAATATCTTCCATGTCTGTTAAGGATCAGCAGCTTAAAAGTACCACAAGCTGACCTTCCCAGTGAAGAGGCCTCCTATCCTGTCCTTTCACTTCACAAGGCCGTCAATGACACATCCACCTTTAGCTGGCTACTTCCCCATGGTTTGGGGAAGGGATGGTCTGCAGATACCAGGGATCTAATAAATACACGTCTGCTTTCATCACATGTTCTCAGTCAACTGTACGTCCACCCACCCTTTACATTCACATATATTGAAGAGGTTAGATTTCCATAAAAATCCTAAACTTCTAGAACAATTAGGGGAAACTAGGCCACTGTACTATCCAACCACCTCCTTTTACATGTGAGGCTCAGGAAATGTGACAATTATTTAAATACCAGTTGGAATTAGAACCTCAACTCTTTAAGGTTGTTTCCTGTGACTAATAGGCAAGGTTTTATCTGTTCCAGGAGCTCTGTAAGATATTTATTAAATATTTTTGGGTGAAAGGAAATGTTTATGGTTGTGACTGTGTGGGGGAGAGGCAAAATGCACCATGAACTGTCATTTAAGGGTAAGCAATCCACCTGTCTGTCCATGTGGAGAGATGTAACAAATGAGGGAGGAAGTTGCATTTGGAATTTTTCACCACCCTGTCTAAACTTACAGGGGGCTGTGTAGGGAATATATGGGACCTAGGAGGGCCAGTAACTCAATTATTGTCTCAAAAGAGCTCTAGGGACAAGTTAAAGTACAAGATGGGGAATTTCTCCTAGGAAGGCTGAAGGCGGGCGGGGCAGGGGACTGGGGGAAGTTGGTTTTGTTTTTCGTATTTTCACCTGGGGAATCAGACGCTGTCAATTTCCTCCTCTTGCCATTTAAGTGGCCAAGTCCTTGTCACTGGAGCTGTCCCGAGGTTCTCGCCTTCCCCTCCTCCAGGGGATGTTTATGACAGGGCAGCAGTGGAGCTGGGCAGAGAGGGCGCGGGCCCAACTCTAACCCTCCCACCCCCGCCTTGCCCACCCCTGGCTGCTGCCCGCGCCGGGCGAGGGCTCCCTAGGGCAGCGCCTTTGTTTTCCCTACTCCAGAAACGTTTGCGGAAGTGCTGCCCGCGCCGGGCGCGCCAGGGGTGTCAGCTACAGTCTCTTCCCAGCGCCCCACAAAGATGACAGTCGACACAGAAGCCGAGAAGAAGGGGGGCGACAGGGAGGAGGGCGCCCGAGGCTGGGGGCGGAGACACCCACACACGCCCTCCCTTTGGGCCGATGCTCTGAAGCCCCCGTTCCCCGACAGCAGGTGTGCGCGCCGGAAGGGGGCTCCCTGGCCCGGCGCAGCCGGTCCCCTGCGGAGGAGGCCAGGGTGGGGTGGCCCGACCGTCCCCGCCGAGCGCTCCCCCTCCCTGCGCGCCGGGCCCCGGCTCACCTGCTGCGGGCTGCGGCGGCGCTCAGCTGCGCGGGGCGCGGGAGGCCATCTCCCCCCGGCGCGGGGCGGCGGCAGTCCAGGCGTCGCGCACCATCTCGGGCGGCCCTCGCTCCTCGCGGGCTGCGGCGGGCGGGGCGGGGCGCGGCGGATGGATGCGAGCCGGGTGGGGCAAGCCCTGCGCCCCCGCCGGCGCGACCTGCCCTCCTTCTCCTCCTCCTCCTCCCCCCAGGCCGGGGCCTCCGCAGCTCGCTACCGGCTGGACCCGTTTCAGGGCAGAGCGCCGAGCACCCGGCGCCAGGTGCAGCGCTCCGCCTCCTGCTGCGGCGGCGGCGGATGCGTCGGCGGCCGCTCCTCCCGGCCTCCCGCCCGCCCTGGCGGCCCCAGGGGAGCCCCGGACCAGCCCTGCTGGGGACGAGGCAGAGGAGGAGAAAGCAGACGCCGAGGTCCTGACCCCATCCTCATCCCCCCCACCCCACCGCCCAGACATAGGATGCAGGCCTACCTCCCGGGCGAGGAGGAGGGAAGTAGATGGCCGCCCTGGTGGGAATTGTAATAATAATAATGATAGTAACAACAATAATAGCCTTCCTTTCTTGAGCGCTTATTAAGCGCAAGCACAATGCTAAAGCTATAAATGCGTTATCTCTGGGTCTCTAATCCCGGACTTAGCAGATTGTCCTCAGTTGACCCGGGCGGGGGGACCGGAGGCAAATAACAGATTTCGGGACCCGCTAGGGAGGGATACGGAGACACTAACGCGCCCTTTCAAATTGGGAGGGTGCTATTGAGCATCTGGTACCTTGCTGAAGAGGTAGTCATGTGTGTCGCACTAAGAACGTAAAGTTGTATTTCTGCTTAGACGCGCAGATAGCGTGGGAGCATGGAGCGTGGGAGCAGTTATTTTTGTGTGCCTCTGGTGGGCTCTGGAAGTGCCAGATCCTGTTCTCATGGAGCTTACGGTTTTGTTCTGGTAATGACAACAATAATAATGGCAACTAACATTTATGAACATTTCTTTTTGAAGCACTGCTTAAGTACCATTTAAGCCTGCCGTAATTCTAAAGGCAATATTTGCCCACTTTGTAACTGAGGAAATCGAGGCTGAAATTTAATGCGACCTATACAAAATTACTACATAGTAAAAAGAAGAGAAGTTTTTTATCCCCAGGGTTTAAGCTCTTAACCACTAAATCTTACTCTGAGAATTGTATAGGCCATGAAGCTTTAAGATTTGAGGTCCCTCTTTAGGAAGAAGAAAACAAAATTACAAATACTAAGTTGGTAGGGCCCTTCTAGAGTCTAGGAAGGGTCCCTGAAGCATAAGCTGTCTTAGCCTCCTGATAAATCCACTTGCAATACGGATGCATAAAACCAAAACAACTAAAGGCAATGAGTGCTGGTTTCAAATGAAAGAGATCAAGGTGGTCCCACCCAGAGAATGACAGATTTTAATCTGGTGTGGCCTTTGCACAGCTTCCTACTGCCTTATCTGGAACTGAACAGCTCATAAAGCACCTACGTGTAACTGTCAGAATTTTCGTTCTTCTAACCCAGCTATTAAAGAAGCTACCTTTTAAAAAAGAAAGAAAAAGGAAAGGAAGAAAGTGAACAGACTTCAGGTCTGACTTGGAGCTCAAGAACTAGGGAGGAGGGGGTGCATCATTCTTGACCTACAGCTGCTCAAAGGCAGTTCCACTTTGAACAGTGAAGCCCAAGCATCCTAGAGATTAAAACTGATGTTTCTGTCAGCATGGCAGAAAATGTTTTGCTTGGCCTTGTTCGGGCAGGCATTTTTTCCTGGCAGCCACCTTCCCTTTTCAGTGTAACTAAGGAGAAGATGCAAACATGCATAAAGTTCCCTGCCACTCCTCCCACATCTCCCTAGCACTGAGGTAACTAGTGGGTGTGGTGTGGGGAATTAGCTTCCAGGTGTACTGCCAGGCAGGCTACCCCAGAGGCCATTGCACAGAAAGGCTCAAACACAATTAAGATATTGAAATTACATGGCTTATTGAGTCAATTTAAAATGCAGAGTTAGAAGCCGGGAGAAAGAGTAGATTAGCACACCTAGGCTAGGGTACAAACAGGCAGTATAGTTTATGAAGAATGCATGGAACCTGTGCCTCCCTCTTTCTCTCTTCCTCTCCCTCCTGCCATGCTCTCCCAATCCTGCATCACCACACCTTTCCTGTGCTGATGCTGTGGTTACCAGGACCAGAGCTGAGGTGAGGCGAGGGACTCGGCCGACTGAAGATGCCTGGTGCCTTCTCTGTTGAGAGACACAGGAGCAAGTATGTTGGCCATAGTTCTAGCTCACCAGTGAGCCTGATAAGAAGCTATGGATTTTATTTGCATTTCTCAGGCGAAGAACAAATGGAGGCTGTGTAGGTGTCACCTGGTGTTGTCATTTTAAGCCTTCCTGAATACCGAATGTCTTGTGTGCTTCATGAGTATTTACTGTACCAAGAATATTTGGTGGATAATTATACCTTCCAGCCCTTCCTCTCTAGGTTCAGTTCATATATGCACTGCTTACTTCATTTCACAAACTACATGCTTCTACTCTGATTTCCTTTCTCCTCCTTATAACATTTGTTTCTCTTACTTTCTTTGGCAGAATTGATTATTTTTAAATAACAAAGTAAACATGTTACAGTAGGTAATAATAATAGTAACAGCAGCTGACACATAGGACTTACCCTGTGCCAAGCACAGTTCAGGTCATGTTCCAGATATTTATTTAATCCTCACAAAAATCATATAAATAGGTACTGTTATTATCCTATTTTACAAATGAGGAAACTTGTGCATATGAAGTAACTTGACCAAGGTCACACCACAACTAAGTGATAGAACCCAGATTGGAACCTAGGTGGTCTGGCTTCAGAGTCCTTGCTCTTAACCAGCACTTCCTCCTTGCTAATGTAAATACTCACAAACATGTATATTCACATTTGCAGGGTTGGGGGATTTATTTTTATGCAAATGGTGTCATTCTCTCTCCTCTCTCGATCTGTCATCAACTTTGGACACTACTGATGTGCCCTCCTTGATACTCTTCTTTCCTCTGACTTCCACAACCCACAAGCCTTGGGGTTTTCTCTTCCTCTCTGGTCACTCCCCTTTGTATGCTCCACTTGGGTTTTGTTCTGGGACTTTCTTCTGTAATTGCTCTCACCACTCCCTTGGCTTTGGTCACAGAAGATTTGAGGATGCCCCCCGATGCCTATCTCTGGGACACCTTCTCTCCTGGAGGCCAGGTCCATATAGCCAAGTGTCCAGTAGGGGGTCACAGGCACTCCAGCCCCACTAAAACTCAGCCAAGGGCCACATCGACGCTTCATTCGCTTCTGCCCCTCCCTGACTTGCTCTTCAGGGTTTCCAAACTGTCATCCACCCAGTCTCACAAAGCCCTTGCACTTCACGCTCCTTTCACCCTCTGCCCCAATGTACTAGTTTTTTATTGCTGCTACACTGAGTTACCACAAACCTAGCAGATTAAAACAACACAGATTTATTCTTACAAGTCCTGATATCCACAGTGGGTTTCACTGGGCTAAAATCAAGTTGTCTACAGAGCTGCCTTCCATCTATAAGCTTCAGAGAAGAATCCATTTCCTTGCCCTCCCCAGTTCCTGGAGGCTACTCACCTTCCTTGGCTCATGGCCCCTTCCTTCGGCTACAGCATGTCACTCTATCCTCTGCATCAGTCATCTCATTGCATTTTCTGACTGACCCTGCTGCCTGCCTGTTATAGGGTCACTTGTGATTAAATTGGGCTCACCCTAATAATCCTCCCTTCAAGCACCTTAACTTAATCACATCTGCAAAGTCCTTTTTGCCATGTAAGGTAAAATATTCACAGGTTCCTGGGATTGGGACATGAGCATCTCTAGGAAGCAATGAGTTTGTCTACCACACCCAGTCAAATGCCACGCCCTCTGGAATCCACCATTCAAAGTACCTCTGGAATCTGCCTCTTTGTATCTGTGGTCTGCTAATCCATGCCCTGTGCTAATCTAATCTGTGCTCTGCTTTAGGACAACCATTTCTAGGGCCTCTCTCTGTCTCTATGTGTTCTCTCACCCAATTAATTTTCCCTGTTGCTACTGAAGTAATGTTTAAAAACATGTGACCATGTTACTTCTTTGCAGACACACAGAATTGCACAGGACCATAGGCACCATTCACATCATGTTGCGCCTCCTGGTTGTGCTACCAGTAGACCTTACTCCTCTACTTAAAACCCAGCTAAGGCCCCTGTTACTGGAACAGAGAGATTTCAGAGTCCAGCAGTTAAAAAGAATTAAAAATTTTTTTGATCATATAATAGTCTACATGTAGACAGTCCAAGGCTGATAGTGTGGCCCCACCATCCAGTCAGCACATGGATTCCATCTCTGGTCCTCGGTGGCCTCTTCAGGTTTGCCATTACCAGCACACAGGATGGGAAGAGAATAAGCCTAGGGACGTAAAGGGAAGCCCTAGTGTTTGCACACATGACATCCATTCAGATCCCCTTAACAACAATCTCGTATCCTCATCTGGGAGCAGAGGAAGAATCTCTAGCTATGTGACTGTATGCTCAGCTAAATTCTATTACTACAAAAGAAAGGGAGAATGGAGTTGGTGAGTCAACCAGCAGTCTTCCTCAGGAAGAAAACAAGGTGCTATACAACAGAGAAATAAAGGACCGTAATTTAGGTTGGAGGCTGGGGAAGGCCCCTTTGAAGAAGTCACAGTGAACTGTGCCCTGAGGCATAAGTAGCAGATGGGGGGCGGGGAAGAGCTCTAGAAAGATCTCTCTCCTCAGAAGGAACAGCCTTGAGGCAGCAAAGAGCTAAGCTTTGGTGATTGGAGCAGAATAGGTGCGACCTAAGGGGAAATGTCAAGACATAAGGTTGGAGAAGTAGGCAGGAGCTACACCAGGCAGAAAACTGTGTCATGTGACACGTTTTAACTTACATTCATTGCGATCCATCGAGAGTTGTTGAGGAGATTTGATTTGTGTCTTTAAGGTCGCTATGACTTCTGTGTGGAGAATGGCACAGAAAGGGCAAAAGTGAAAGTGAGACTCATTTAAAAGTAACCACTGGTGAGAGGAGAGATTCATAGTGGCTTGGACCACACTGGTGTGATAAAGAGAAGTAGATGGATTTGAGAGTTTTTGGAAATACATCAGCACACTTGGTGATGTATTGGGTGTGGGAGGCAAGGGAAAGGAGGTGTTAAGAATGACTCACAAGTTTCTGGCTCAAGCAACTGGGTGGATTCTGATCATCTTTCCTGAGCAGGAGAAGTCTGTGGGAGGAGCAGGTTGGAGGGAAGAAGGAGAGTTCACATTTTGGCATAGGAATTTGGGGATGGCACTGAGATGTGCAGGTGAAGCTGAGCAAGTGAGTATATGAGCCCGAAGCCCAGCGGAGAGTGTGCATGTGGCAGTCACCAGCACTCAGGTGCCGTTTGCAATCATGGGAATGAAGGGGACCATCCAGAGAGAATATACTGTGAAAGCCCTGAGAAGGCCAACATTTACCAGTTGGTACAGGAGGAGGAACTGGGAAGGACCAGTCATAGAAGTAAGGGAACCTCAGGAGGGTGTTGTCGCTAAAGCCTAGAGAAGGGGTTTTTAAGCAGAAGTGAGTAGATAACCCTCCACCTTTCCTTCAGGTCCCAGGTAAAACATAAGGTCCCCCCCAGATAGGCTTGTTGCCCCTCAATGGCTTCATATACCAAGTACCTTCTCTGTCATGGCACTTACCACATACTGTTGTCATGACTGCCTTCCATGCTGGGTTCTGAGCTCCTTAAAGAGACTTGTTCAAGGTATGTATTATTTGTAGTAGTTGGCATATAACATCCATATAAGATTGGTTTAAACAAGATAAAAGTATGTTTCGCCTTCATGTAATAGTTTAGGTAAATATGTGGCTCGGTGGTGCTGGGGACCAGGGGATTTTTGCACTTCTAATCTCACTGTTTTGTCATTTTCAAAATAAAGCTTCCATCTCACACTCCAACATGGCTGCTCCAACTCTTCTCATCAAGTTCATTTTCCAGTCCTTGGGAAGGCGGAAAGGGGATGGGAGAGAAGGGCCTGTTCCTTCCTTTAAAGAGCATGACCAGAAGTTGTACATATTACTTATGGTTAAATTCCAGTAGCAGAACTTGGTTGTATGGCCATATCTTTAACCACCTTCAGTCAAACACTAAATCTTGCCAATTTTATCTCCTCCAAATTTCTCTAATATGTTTCATCTTATCCATCCCAACAGACAGTACTCTAAGGTCTTAATGCAACAGTCTCCATAATGGCCTCCAGGTTTCCAGCCTTCCAAATTTATCCACTACGAATGAAGGCACTTAACATAGATTTCAGTTCTGTAATTTCTTTAACTGTACTTATTTTTTTATTTTTAAAATGTTTTATTAGAATATGACATACAGAAAATTGCAAAATTCATAAGGTTAAAATTCAATGAGTTATAATAAATAAAATAAGAATTCTTTGTAATCACCACCAATAGCAAGAATTTAAACTTTATAAGCACCCCAGAAGGTCTCTTTGTGACCCTTACAAGTTATTATCCCTTCCTTTTCCCCAAAGGTAACCATCACTCTCGTTTCTAATCCCACAGATTAGTTTCTGCCTGTTTTTGAACTTTGCATAAGTGGAAACAAACAATATGTAATCTTTTGTATTTGATTTATTTCACTCAAAATTGTTGTGTATAGTCATTTCATTTCTGATAAACAATGATACTGGGTTATTTTTTTCATTCTTCTGTTGATGGACATTTGGATTATTTACATTCTTTGGCACTTATGAATAATGCTGCTATGAACATTCTTGTACTTATCTTTTAGTGCACATATATATGAATTTCTATCATTTATACCTAGGAATACAATTGCCAAATCATAGGATATGTAGGTTTTCACTTTTTTTAGTTAATACCAAACAGTTTCCCAAGGTGGTTCCAAGAATTTATACTCCCAACTGTCAGGGTTTTTGGTTCATATCCTTGCTTTTCCTTGGTATTGTCTCTATATTTTTTAACTTTTATTTTGAAATAATTTTATACTTACAGAGAAGTTGCAAAGATAGAACAGAGAGCTCCTATATCCCTCACCCCGCTTCCTCCAACATTAACATCCTACATAACCATAGTACAATGCTGTTTGGATCCTAATATGGATCCTGTTAGGATTTCACCAGTCTTTCTACCAACGTCCTTTTTCTGTCCCCAGCTCTAATCCAGGATTCCATATAACATTTATGTCGTCTCAGTGTCCTCCAATCTGTGAAAGCTCCTTGGTCTTTCCTTGTCTTTCTTGACCTTGATACTTTTAAAGGATATTGGTCAGGTAGTTTGTAGAATGACCCTCAGTTTAGCTTTACTGATATTTTCTCATGGTTAGATTGAGGCCATATATTTTGAGAAAGAATGTTGCTGAGGTGGTGTCCCTTCTCAGGTCATATCAGGTTGCACACACATCATATATCCCATTACCTGTGATGTTAATCTTGATCCCCTGAGAAAGGTGGCGTTTACTAAGTTTCTCCACTGTAAAGTCACTATCTTTTCCTTTATAATCAATAGTGTTTGGGAAGAGATACTTTGATGCTATGCAAATATGCTGTTTCCCCTTAACCCATTATTCATTAATTTTAGCATTCATTGGTGGTTCTTGCTGGCAGCTGTTATTATTGTGATGTTCTAATGGAGGTTTCTGTCTTCCTAATTCAACATTTATTAATTGGAATTCTTTTGTGCAGAAACATTTTCCCCTCTTCCCATTTATTTACTTATCCAATCATTTATGCCAATATTGACTCATGGATATTTATTCTATTCTTTGATTTGCAATTCAGTCTTATCATTATTTATTTTCTTTCTCAAACTGTTCTATTTTGCCATGGGGTGTTCTTTCAGATTGACTTCTGTATCTTTTTTTTTTCAGTGGAATTTGAGTATTTATTAAATTCAGAATTTTAAATATATAAACAGGCTAGTTTTGGCATGAACTTTGCCTAAATATCTTCTAAAACCAATCCTCATATTAGTTGCTTCATAAACTAGTTATTTTTAATTGTGGCAAAAAAATACAACATAAAATTTACCATTTTAGTCATTTTTAAGTGTACAGTTCAGTAGCATTAAGTACATTCATATCACTCTGTAGCCATCTATCTATAGAACTGCTTCATCTTCCCAAACTGAAGCTATGTACACATTAAACGCTAACCATTGTCTTCCCCTCCTTCCAGTCGCTGGAAGCCATTATTATACTTTCTTTATGACATTGACTACTCTAGGTACCTCATGTAAATGGAATCATACAGTATTTATCTTTTTGTGTCTGGCTTAGTTCAACTTAGCATGGTGTCTTCAAGGTTTGTCCAGGTTGCAGCATATGTCAGTGTTTCCTTTTTAAAGCTAACTAATATTTCATTGTATGTATATACCACCTTTTGTTTAAAGGCTAATATTCCAGTATATGTATATACCACATTTTGTTTAAGTCTTTTTGACATGCCTATTTATTTATCTATTTATATTTTTTAGGAGCTTTGGCATCACAAGATGCTCTAGGCTCATCTTAAATATCTCCTGCCCCAACACTGGAATCAACTCCTCCTCCAAGGAGCTCTGGTTATTTTTCCCAGAGGATGGCACCTATAAAAACAACTGATTGTGTTCCTTATAATGGGGATATCATTGCTTCTAGGCTCTACCAGTGGACAGAGTGGGAAATAAACTAACCCATTTATACATACATATCTATATTTATTTCTGTACCTATCTAACTATATAATTCAAAACAAAACAAAATAAGAGTTCATCCTGATAACTCTAACTCTAATCCAACATCACAGGATTCATTCTAGCATTCCCTCTTTGCTTATTTATAATTTTTCTCTATCAGTGAGAAACCTCACTTACATTGTCTACAACCTATTTACTTATTTGTTTAAACACAGGGTATATGTCAAGTACTTTCAGAATTGTTCACTAATACCCTTGTGAGAAATAAATATACCAACTAGAGTACAGTGTTTCAAAAACTTTTTTTAGCCTTATAATATCTAGTCAAAAACTGTTTTCCAAAGCTACTTAGGTCAGCAACTTTCTTACCCAACCCTTCAATGTGGTTCATCATATGTGATGCAATTAAATTGATTCATAATGCAGTGAGAGTCATTTGCCAAAATTCTGCGTTTCATTTTGAGTCCATCTCTGACATCCTGACTCTTTTTTATTTTCATACAATAAAATTCACTGATTTTGGTGTATTGTTCTGTGGATTTAAAAAAATGTATAGAGTTATGTGTCTACCAACCTAGTAACACAAAGTTCCATCACCTTAAAAATTCCCTAGTGCTCTGTCCTTTTGTAGTTAATCCCCACAACTCCTGGCAACTACTTACCAGTGCCTATAGTTTGTATTTTCCCAGTGTCATATAAGGGGAATCATACAAAATGTAGTCTCATAGTTCTGCCTTCTTTCACTTAACAGTATCTATTTAAAATCCACTGATACTGTTGTGTGAATCAATAGTTCATTCTTTTTATTGCTGAGTAGTATTCCACTATAGAGACTGCACACTTTTTTATCCATTCACTGACTGGAAGACAGTTGTTTCCAGTTTTTGGTTATTATTAATAAACCATCTATAAACATCTGCACACAGTTTTTGTGTGCATACACAAAAGTTTTCAGTTCACTTGTGTAAATACCTAAGAAAAGGATGGCTGGGGCACATGGTAATTGTATGTTTCACTTTGTAAGAAACAGCCAAACTGTTTTTAATGTAGCTATAACATTTTACTTTCCCACCAACAACTTACTAGCAGCACTTTGCCAGCATGTGTTATTTACATGTTCTGATCTTCAGCCCTTCTAATAGGTGTGCGGTGGTGTGTGCCGTGTTTCCATTTGCCTTTCCCTAGTGCCTACCAATATTGAGCATATTTACATATGTTTATTTGACATGTATCTCTTCTTTGGTAAAGTGTCTTTTCAGATTTTTGCCCCATGTATTTTAAATTAAATAAGCTTAGGCAACTTAATAATATTGAGATGAAAAAAAAAAGCCTTCTAAGTACAAGGCACTGTGCTGAGGATTAGTAGCTTGGGAACAGGAATAAGGACACAGAAATGAATTCAAAGGTGTTGGTGTCTACGTTCGAGGAACAAACTGTCTAATGAAGGTATATAAATAAGGGAATTACTGTAATTATAGGCATAAGAAGCTGTTGATTGCTATCACTTATTGAGTACTATGAAGTAGGACCTAGGCCAGGGACTCAACACATATACATGCCAGTTAACATGCACAAACTCTAATTTGTACAACAGTCCAAGGTAGTAGTTTCAGTATTGAAAGAAGAAAAAAGTAAAGTAAAATCAATAAAATTGATAAACTTCTAGCCATAATGAACAGGAGATAAAAAAGAAGGTCCAAATTGCCAATACAAAAAAATAAATAATAAAAGAGAGGAATAGAGAGAGACTATCACCAATCCTATTAAACAGGTAAGAAAATGTTGTGGACAATTTTATGCTAATAAATTTGTCAACTTAAATGAAATGCACAAATTTCTTCAAACACATAAACTATCAAAGCTACTTCAATAAGAAATAGATAACATGAATAGTCATATATCTATCAAAGATACTGAATTTGTAGTTTAATACTTAATGAGGCCTAGATGGCTTCACTGGCAAGTTCAACCAAACATTTAACTAAGAAATTATGCCACTTCTATACAACCACTTCCAGAAATCAAAGAGTAGGGAAATTCTCCCCAATTCAGTTTATGAGGCCAGCATTATCCTGATCCCAAAACCAAACAAAGATATGAGAATACTACAGACCAATATCCCTGACATAGATGTTAAAAATCTAAATAAGCTTTAGCAAATTGAATCCAGCAATATATTAAAAACTAATATGCCATGACCACTGGAGTGTATACCAGGAATGCAAGATTAGTTCAATAATTAAAATTCAATCAGTGTAATTCATCATGCTAACAGCACAGAAAGGAAACATAGCATCATCTCAACAGAACAAACATTCGACAAAATCGACAAAATCTAGCATCGATATCCAGCATGGTACAAAAAGTCCTACTTAGTGTAATAAGGCAAAAGTAAAAAGCAACCAGATTGGAAAAAAAAAAAGGAAAGCTCTCTTTATTCACAGATGACATATTTGTCTATCTGGAAAATCCTAAACAATCTACAATTAAAGCTACTAGAACTAATGGAACTAATAAGTGAGAGTCAAATATATAGGTTATAAAAATCAATTTAAAAATCATTTGTATTGATATAAAAGTCAATTGTACAGGCAGTAACAACAAGTAATTTAAATTCAAGACATTACTATTTATAGGACATAAACAATATAAGTACTTATATTTTTGACCTGTTAAAAAATTTTAATTAAAGACTTTTTAGTGTTAAATACTACAGACAAATTAAAGAAAACCTAAATAAGTGTAAGTAACCCACCATAATATTGGACTAGAAGGTTCAATATTATCAAGACATCAATTCTCCTCTAATCTCAGTTAAAATCTCAGCAAGCGTTTTTGTAGGAACTGACCAAAAAAATTCTAAAATTTACATAGAAATGCAAAAGATCTAATATACATAGCAAATTTGAAAAAGAACAAAGTTGGAGGATTTGGATATCTAATTTCAAAATTTATTATAAACCTACAGTAATCAAAATGCTGTGGTATTGTTGTAAAGACAACTACTTAAAAATGGACAAAAGATTTCAAAAGACTTTACCAAGGAAAATATATCAGTGGCAAATGAGCACATGAAGCTTAGGATCATTAGTCACTAGAGCAGCATTTTCAGTTGGGTACAATTTTTCCCTTAAACCCCAGAGACACTTAGTAATGTCTGGAAATGTTGTGATTGTCACAACTAGGGTGAAGAGTACTATTGGCAATTAGTCAGTAGAGCCCAGAGATGCAGCTAAGCCTCCCATAATGCACAGGACAGCCCCCACACAAAGAATTATTTGGTGCAAATTGTCAAAGTAATAAGGTTGAGGAAATCTGCATTAGAAAAATACAAATCAAAAACACAATGATATACCAGTATCCATGTAGTAGGATAGGTAAATAAATAGTAAATAAAAAGACTGAATTTACCAAGTGTTGAAGAGAATGTGGAGCAACTGGAACCTCAGGCAAAGCTAGTGGGAATATAAAATAGTTATACCACTTTGGAAAATAATTTGGCAGTTTTTCTAAAAGTTCATCATAAACTTACCCCAGGAGAAATGAAGGCATATGTTCACAGAAAGACTTAAACATGAATGAATACAACAGCTTTATTTATAACAGCCAAAAACTGGAAACAACCTAAACATCCATCAACACATGAATGGATAAACAAATTGTGGTTTATTCATACAATGGAATACTACTCAGCAATAAAAAGAAATGAACTACTGATATGTGCGTTAATGGACAAATATCAAAAGAAACCAGACATTTCCCTCCAAAAAAAAGAAAAAATAGAGTCTAGTATAATTCCATTTATAAAACTTAAAAAAATAAGAACTGATCTATAGGAACAGAAAGTAAATCAATGATTGCCTGGGAGTGGAGGTGGGTGGGGCCGGGAACAAGGGAAGGAACAAAGGAAGAAATATAAAAGGGCATAAGGAAATTTTGGAGGATCATGGTTATGGTCATTAATTTTGATTGTGGTGATGGTTTAGGAGTGGTTTATAAAAATTTACAAAATAGTGATGGACAGTGACTGAAATGGGGTATGTGGTGGGGACTTGATAATAGGGGGAGTCTAGTAACCATAATGTTGCTCATGTAATTGTACATTAATGATACCAAAAAAAAATTACGAAATAGTACACTTTATGTGCAGTTTATTGTATGTCATTTAAAACTCAGCAAAGCTGGGGATGTGGGGAGGCTGTGGCAGTGAGTAAAATCACCCCTTCCCTCCTGGCCGCTACTGACAGGACCACCTCTTAGTTTATAAGCCAAAAGCGACTCTGCAGTACTGGACTGAAGGTAGGTCAGTGCCTTCAGAGTATTCTTGACTTAAAATTCTTCCCAGTCAGAGTGCCCTGTGTTGGATGCTACTAAGGGACTCAAGATACTGTATAGCACATTGGGAAATTCCCCTTCCTTGCTATATAAAGTTACTGTTGGTTTTTATAATAAACTCTAATTACTAAAGATAATCTGTACATGTTAAGAAGCCAGGAAATGATACCTACTTACACTCATCCTCCACATGCTTGCTGAAACATACCAGTGAAGTAAGAAAATAAAAGGTGGGTTATACATGTTGAAAAGAAAGAAAAAAAATCTTATTGGTACTGTTTCATTTTATACCTAGAAAATTTGGGAAAATCATACCAAATAATTACTAGAATTAATAGGTTTATATAATATGGAAAGGTATAAAATTAATATGAAGAATTCAGTAATTTCCCAAATATCATTTAGAAAACAAATACTGTAGGATGGGGGGAAAAAAATGATAGCATTCAGAATAACAAGCCCATCTTCACTGTCCTGGTCACTTCCTCTATTTCCTAGTTCTGTATCCTTCTCAAAGTGTTATCTTGGGAATCAACTAAAATATATTTTTGGTTTTTATGCCTTTCTGGAGAAGCTCTCACTGTGTCATACAAAGTGTCATCATTTCCTCCCAATTCAGGGTAATGCCTTGGTTTACATTTCATTCAGCAGAACAGTCGAGAGCAATGCTCGACGTGCAACAAGCCATGGCCTGACCCATCCTCATTTGGTTCTCTAGGAATTCACTAATGCGTTAATTTACACAAAAGGATCCTTCTTCATACTGGATATTTTTCTATATGATAATAGATTCATATAATTCAGGAGAGATATGTAGGTAAAAGGATAAGTTTATAATTGTGAATTTCAGTTAAAATAATAACAAGGAAACATTTGTGTATTTCAGACTTGTACAACAGAATTTAAATCTTTTGCTGTATGGCATTTAAAATATATATCAGAACAAAAATATGAAATAATTAAAATATTTTGATTATTTAAAGCCAAATAGTGTTTATTACTAAATACATTCCGGCTGGTTCACTGTGGGACCTTGAGTCCTGAGGACACTGAGCTCCCTCTCCTGGGCAGATTACTGAACATTTCTAGGTATGAGATATGTAAAATGGTTACCTTTAAGTTCTCTTCAGCTAAACATTTTTCTGTCCATGTCAAGTGTTTCCATCTTCTTGTTTTTAAAATATGCAGTAAACAGTGTTCCCTTTTAAAGCAAAAAGCCCTCAGTGGTAAACGTAAGTTTTGTGTTCCTATTGAAAATTTGATTGTAATATCACTCACTATTCTTCTATCCTTCTATATTACATGGCACTCAGGGAATGTAAAAGGAACCATAATTCCATCTATCTTCACTTAGCTAGATTGAAATTTAACTCTCTGCTAAATTTAATATTGCTAAAATAAAACAGGAATGAAGTGTACTCCTTAAATGCCAGGTCATCATTTTTATCACTGATAAATAAATTATTGATAATAATCATTATCATTGATAATAAATAATGAAATAATTGAGCAATTATTCAGTTAATACTTATTAGGCACTCAGAATTCTGAAACAATCATTATTGAAATGGAGCAATCCAGAGCACAGAAAGAACAGACCATTATATTAAGGAACTTGAGATCTTAGCAGAGAAATAAATATATTTAAAGCATATTTTAGGAATGTATGTTATTTGAGGAAGGTACATGTCTACATTCAAGCAATCCCCCTTAAAATATTTCCCATAATACCATATGTAACATGCCTTTAGAGATAACAAGATACAGGAAACCAATTCCTGTGTCAAAGTACATGTTAACTATTTTTGGGCATCTGCATTCATCCGATGGATATTTACTAAACTCCTACTTTGTGAAAAGATTGGAAATAACCTCAGTGATGATCATATGAGATTTTCTATGTGGCTATGTTCTCAGCACTGTTCTATACAATCCCCTATAAAAAAAGTCTCTGCTCTCATCAAGCTTACATTCCAGAGGATAAATATGCCTTGTAGCTCAAATGTCATTTTTTTCATAAAGAAATATTGTATCAACTTTATTTTACCATTTTCCCCAGTTATAAAAGTAATTCTTGGATATTGGAAACAACCTATAATGATACAAAAAATGAAGATTCATTTGTAATCCTATACATTGACATAATTACCATGAATAGTTTGGTGTATATACTTACAGATTTTTAAAATTTTTTTAAATTTACAAACTAGATCACTCCAGTTTCAGCTAGCAACACAGTGTACCATGAATATGTTTTCATACCAACACATCTGGACCTAACTTTCCTTTTCATTGGTTGCATGATCTATCATCACATGTAGACTGAGATTTGGGGGGGGGGTATTTTAATATTTTTTAATTGAAGTATAGTTAACATATATATTAGATTCAGGTTTGCAACATAGTGATTCAACCTTTATACACATTATGAAATACCGCCCACAGTAAGTGTAGTTACCATCCTGTCCCCTCTGCTCTGGCAACCACCAGTTTGGTCTCTGTATTTATGGATCTGTTTCTAGGTTTTTTTGTTTGGTTGTTAACTTCATTTGTTTCTTGGATTCCACATGTAAGTGAAATTATATGGTATTTGTCTTTCTCTGACTTATTTTGCTTAGGATAATACCCTTTAGGTATAAAATGCAATTTATTTAAACCAATCTTGTATTGATGAACATTGAGGTTATTTCCAATTTTTCCATTATGATTAGTGTTCTAAGAAATCTTTGCTTAGTCCCAGGTATTCTCCAGTTCACACTGTGGGAACTAGAGACAGAGCTCTACCTTGCAGCTATCTCACTGGACTGGGGAGACAGAAATTGGAGTTCAGAGACTTGGGCCACGAATTTCTGAAGGCTTACAATTCCAGAGAAAGAGGAATCTAGTAGGGCAGTGAGCCTGATGTTCTGTATACAATTTCCCTTCAAGGTTTTTCCAATTCTTAAATTCAGGAGAAAGGCTGAGAAATCCAGCAAAAAGCAGCTACATGCTAAGAGTTTCAGAATCTAAGGAGAGATTTCAACAGTCTCACCTGGTTTTCTTTCTCCATTTCCTTTCAGGGTCGGGAGGCAGAAAGAAGGCCTTGCATGCCAAGCTAAGGTCTAGGATCTAGTAGCAAGTCACCAGAGCGTTTTAAGGGACATGAGGGCCTGACTAGGAGCCAGTTACACCATGTTGGCTTTGGAAGAGGGCCCCTTGTGGTTGTCCTGCCAATAAAGAGACTGCAGCACAGGGAGCTGTGCCCCCATCCGCAGTCACTTAGCACCCACTCAGCAGAGGCAAGACCATGACCCGAGTCTAGGCTTTTTAAAAATACTGCACGTGCCTCAAAACCATGTTGGCAGTGTGTGCAAGGGTGGCTGAGAGGCAAGGAGGAGTCTGGCCCAAAGTGGTGACTTGGAAGTTTGAAGGATGAAAGGATATTGGAGGCCAGGAGATAGGGAGAGAACAGAGAAAAAGGGCTCAAGGATAAGAACAGGACCACAGAGTTTTCCTTCAGGGAGTAATATGGAAATAAGACCTAGAATCAGAAAATTAGAATGCTAGAGGAGTCTGATGAAGGAGGGGGCAGGCAGGATGGGAAAGCTGATTTCTCCAGGAGCTGCTGAGTTTCAGGGACTGGCAAGACAGAGAGGTAGAAATGACCAACAGGCAATTAGAAATACTGGTCCGGAATTTAAAAGAGAGACTGGGGCTTTTCCCTATTGCAATCCATGCTTTCCTTTATTCTGTCCTCTTTTCTGCCTCTCCCTTTTTTTTGTAAGGCCTTTTTTAAAAAAATTAAGGTATCATTGATATACAATCTTATGAAGGTTTCACATGAGCAACACTGTGGTTACAACATTCATCCATATTATCAAGTCCCCCGACACACTATTGCAGTCACTGTCCATCAGCGTAGTAAGATGCTGTGGAGTCACTGCCTGTCTTCTCAGTGCTACACTGCCTTCCCCAGGACCCCCCTACCTTATGTGTGCTAATCATAATTCTGCCTCTCCTTTTATAACCTGGGAATCAAATATGTACTTGAAGTTGCAGAGATGGATATTTAAGACAAAAGTATATAAAGAAAACATTTTTAAGCATGGTATATTAAAATTCTACAATAAAAAAACAATATAGATAATTTGATTCATCATGGAAACTAGATATCATAGCTAGAATCCCAGAAAAAGGGTCATCTAGATTTTACCTGAACCTGTCTAATGCCTGTAAGGTTGATAGTAGTTAGAATGCAGTTCATTCCATAGCTGGATATCTCAAATCCTTGGACATCTTATATTGAGTTCAAACTTGCTTCTTTATAATGTTTTCTCATTGGTTCTATAATATAAATATTTAAGCTTTTATCAACTTTCCACAATAAAGTGGTATAATTTGAGAAATACAGCAGACCCCACTTAAAATCAGCCAGTCAACTAGTCATCAGTATATAATGAGTTCTAAAGAAGAAGAACAGAATATTAAGTAGATTTGAATGATTGATGGTAATTGTTGGCAGCAGTGTGGGAAATGAATATTTCCATCCTCTGTTAATGAGTTATCAATTGGTACATATTTTCTGGAGGACTGTTTGTCGATAGGCATCCAAATCTAAAATGTCTATATTTGATCTAGCAAGTCCATTCCTAGGAATTTATCTTAATGAAATAATTAGAGAAGTATTCAGACATCTACATTCATCAAGTATATTCATTAGCTTGTTTCTCATTGAAGTGTACATATAGTAAAATAGATAAAATTTAGTGTTATAAGTCAATGAATTTCTATCAAGTAAACCCTCCTATATATCTGCCATCAAGGTCTAGAGCATCACTGGTACACCTGAAAACTCTCTTCTGCCTTTTTCCAGTCATTTCCTCCCCAAAGGCAACCAGTCTCACTTTGAAGATTAGGATCCTAGGAAAGCAAACTCAGATTACTGTGTTCTGAAGCTGGGGTGGTCCTTCAGAGTTGTCCCAAGTCAGGCTGAGGGCCTTTATCCCCAGCTCCAGGATTAGGAATATAAATCTTGGGCCAGGCCGCTCTCTGAGTTGAGGTACTTCCTGAGAAGACCTGAAGAGAGAGCTTGATGGTGCATTCCATTGGTTCTGCTTGGCTCTGACCGTCCTATAACTAGTGTCATACAGTGTAAAGGTTTTGTGTATTGCTTCTTTCATTCAACATTAAGCATATGAGATTAATCCATATTGTTTCATTCCATTTCAGTATTCCATAATATATTTACTCCTTCTATTATAGTTGAGTGTTTGCTTAGTTTTCAGGTTTGGGCTATTATAAATACTAATGCTATGGGTGTTCTTCTACATATCTTTTGATGCATATTTACATGCATTTCTGTTGGGTATATTCCTAGAAAGGGGCTATAGACTGAGCATATGTTCAGCTTTATTAAATATTGACAAATATTTTTCAAAGATGTTGTAAAAAATTACATGTAATTTATAATGTTCTTCATGTAATTGTAGATTAATGATAAAAAATTACATGTCATTTAATCAGCAATGTAAGAGACTTAGTTATTATAAATTCTTACTAATATTTGATATTGATTATTAATTTTTAATTATTCTGCTGGTGTAGTGGCATATCTGTGTGCTTTTTAATGCATTTTCCTGATGACTAGTGATGTTGAGCACCTTTTCGTGTGCTTATTGGCCATTTGTATACTCTCTGGCCATTTTTTAACTGGGCTTTTTGTTTTTTTTCTTGTTAATCTGTAGAAGTCCTTTATATCTTCTGGATACAGGTCCTTTACCAGATATATATTACAAATATCTTTTTCCACCCTCTGGTTCATGTTTTCATTCTTTTATGCATGGAAGAACAACTTCAGGAAGTTAACTGAAATGTCAACAGTAGTTGTGTCTAGATGTTGGACTTGCCTCCTTTTTACTTCTATACGTTTTCCAGTTCTTTAAGAAGCATGTAATGAAAAGAAAATGTAAAACACAGGACAATGAGTTGTTTAAGGAAAATGCTTTATTCAAAACATGATGATGGAATTAAAAAGCAACCCCTTAGAAGAGGTTAGCCAAGACAAAAATTCTGCCACACTTTGCCTTTAATGTTACCGTGGTGCCTGTGTAAATCTGCTAGAGACACCTAGTGGAAAGTATTGATAAGTTTACAGCAAATATTTAAATGTGCTGAAATGTGCTTGAGACCTTACAGTAAAAAGGGCCAGCTTACTTAACCAGGTAAGAAATGTACACAGAACACACTTTGGTTTTCTTATCTCAGTTTTCAAATAACCCTTCAGGTGTTAGCTGAGATAAACCTAGCTCACCGCAGGCTGGGTTTGAACCTGAACAAAAATATGACATAAATTCAGATAGAGCAAAAAAGACAGTAGGTTGGAAGTGGAAATGAGACCAGATCAGGGCTGGCTACCTAATTCGCAGCATCCTTGAGATGAACATGTGAGGGCCCATTCAGAAAGTAGAGGAAAAGATGCTATTAAATGTACTAAAAAGTAAAAAGATTTTTCCTTTCTTCCACAGTCTCTCCCTCAACTTGTCATGGTATTTTTTATTTGCTAGTTAATATCATTCTAGGTAAAGAAAATGTAAAAATCTAAACTATTAGCATAAATTTTACTTTTTATCTTAATGCTGTGCAATGCCAGTTTTAAACATAGATAAAGAATATTTAACTCCTATGTGGAATCACCAAAATTACATGATTAATTTTTCATAGCTTGTAGATGGATATATATTTTCTTCTTATCAGAGCAAGGGAAACAACACATGAAACTAACTCAGCAGTTTTTATTTCATCCTTGATATTCACACATTCTGCCAACCCTGACTGCCTTCAGCTTACTGGGCAAGGAAGGATTGGCAAGAGAAGGAACTATGGGTGGCCCTGTCTTTTTCCTTCCCTGCCATCATTTTCAGCTTATGTGATTTGCAAATATAGGAAAATAACACAAAAAAGAGAGGCTATGACAAGTTTCCTTGGTCATTCATGTTTCTTAGAATGTCATTGCCCTCTTTTTGCATTTGAAGCCATTTGTTTCTCGAGGTTGCCAGCACCCCGCCTCGATCATACCTGCAATACATTTGTACCCTCTTTGAGTCTCATTGAACTGCCATAAGCTGCAGTCACAGGGCATTGTGAACACTGTAGGAACATAACGAGGCTGCAGGGCACGCCTCTGTTCAGGTCCAGGCTCCACTGTCCTTCCCACTCACAAGCACAAAGGTAAAATTTCTAATAATTTGAAAATGGCAATAGCAGAACCAAACATGATGCCCTTCAGCATGAGGCGCCTTCTGCAACCACGAAGGTCACAAGTCCACGAAGCCAGCTCAGGAATGGTTCTTTTCCTTTTTTTTTTTCTTTCAATAGGTAAAGGCAGAAAGCTCTTAATCCTGCTTGATCATGGCTCCTTTAGGATCAGGAGTGTTAAAAAATACAGAGTAGAAAACAAAAATCATATTTAGAATTGCAAGCATTTTGTTAGAGCCAGAAGTTTGGTTAACCTGATTATCAGGTAGAAATTATAAGCAAATAAAACCTTTTAAGAAAGATGTCAAAGCTCAAAACAGCTACTTCCCCTGAACCACTTTCAAAGATCCACATAGGCTTTAATTAAGTTCCCTGACATCATAAGGGGACAATTGCAGTTACTTTATGAATATGTGTTTCAACCTAAGTACAATTAGAGCTGTTAACTATAGGTATGAAAGGTTAAAATGTACTGTTTCTACTTTGTCTTTGCATTTAGCACTTAGAGAAAAAAATGAAAGAAAAAAAACTGGGAGAAAATAAGAAAACAGTAGGAAACTTTTGTTTGCTTTTTTCCCTTTTGGGAAAACAGCAAACGTTTGCATCTTCGACTTTCTCTGCCATGGAATGGGCAGTGCTGTTTGTGTGCAGTAGCTGTGTTTAAAGCTGTTTATAGTAACATGTCCTGGGCTATGGTAGCAAGACAAGGAGTTGTGGACTGGGCTGAGCAAGTCCTTAAGTGGAATGGCTAAGCAAGGTATAAAACAGGCACTTGGCACAAGCTTGTCTGCATGCTAGGCACGCAAGAAAGGCAGAAGGTGTGGCTTCGTTACAAGTGGAACGGGTTGTGTTTCTTTATTCTTGTCTTTTTGAAGAAAAGAACTCAGTCAAGAGACCGAAAAGCAAGAAAAAGCAGCTAGGAATTTATTGGGTTAAAGCTAAAAGTACACTCTTGAGACAGGAGAGCTGGCTGTCTGGAAACCAAAAGCAGCGCTGTGATTAGGGGTAAGGTTGCTTTCATTATTTCTTAAGATGACAGGAAGTCCTGCCCTACGTCTTACATCCTTTGATTGACAGATTGATTGACAGCCCTAGGTTATATAACCTTTTCCTCAGTGCACAGGCACCTTACCCATAAGTACCTAAGCAAAGCCCCCAGGGGAGTCAAACCACAATGCTGATTAGATTTAGATGTTATTTTAATGAGGTGGGGTTATTTTTGGACAAGGTATTTGGACCTTGTGCATGCCCTGTTATCAGGGAAGCCCCTGGGGTCCTGGGCCCCTCCACATTCTGGGTGTCCTTGACTGTCTGGGCCTCCTGATAAGCTAGGTGTCCTTGACTGTGGACCTGGGAGCTAAGGAGGGCTTGCGGTTGGCCAGGACTGAGTCTTCCTTGGTGATGGGCTGGCCCCTTTCTCCTGCTTCTGCCTAACTTCTGTCTAACTGTCTAACTGCCTACTCTAGCAGTTTTATAAGAGGGGACAGTAGGCCTCTAGGTGAGTTGCCAGGATCAAGAATCTCAGAGATTTCTCACAGGCCTCAGGAGAGGAATAAATGTGCTTATGTTTATCTTATATTTTCATTGAGCTTTTACTGGCAGAAAGTTCTCTTTATCATTTTTGTGAATGTATGTGTTTATGGCACTTTTAATTCTTTGGGGGATGAAGTGGCTAAGTACATCATAAGTAGATACGTGATTGTGGCTAAGGGTTGGAGTAATCTGGCTGTAAAGATCCTGAGACCTTAGAGATAAGAACAGAGTGTGTGTGATTAGAGGTCAGACCAAGGCCAAGCCTGGACGGTTCCATTGGACTGGGTGTTAGAGATTACTAGTAGTTCTCCAATGCTGTTGCCCATATTCCAGGGTGATAAAAATGCCTTATTCTTGGCAGGGTACATGGCTACCTGAAATGAGTCTACATTTTCCAGCTTTGCATATAAGTGTAGTCATATAATTATGTTCTGGTCGGTGTGGTGAGAAGTCACCTACCCTTTCCCCTTCTTTGTCTCTTCTTTTATCTCACTGCCTAAATGCAGATCCTGTCTTCTCAGACCATGCGGAGAAGGGCCACGGTCTGGGCTGCGGAGCAGTGAGGCAGAAGCAGCCCAAGTCCCTGTGGACTTCAGGGTAGAGCTGCCTTCAGCTCTGGCCGGCTTACCAAAACACTTTCATCTTATTTAAGACAATGTTATTTTGGCATTTTTGCCCTTCATGGTTAAACCTAATGCTTACTGACATAAAGTATTGGCTGGACTTCCACACAGAAGGGTGGTTGTATAGATGTTACACATAGGGGCAGAGGTCTGTTTGTTTATACTGCCATCTTTATAACATAGCAGAAAGCCTTTTATAGGATAAGGGGTCAGAAGCCAAGGCAGAAGATTGGCAACATACAAAGTGCAGTAAAAGAATGACCTTTAGGCCCCTTCTCAATTGGTAGCCAATCCTTAAGCACAGTTAGGCTGAGTTAGAGGTGACAGGAAGTCAAAGCAAGCAGCTGGTATAAAGAGTAACAGATGAAGGGAATCTGTAGAACATGTTTTTAAAAGCAGATCTTTTTAAAATAAAATCTTTTTTATTTCAATGAATTTAGATTTTAAAAATGTGAGAAAAACATCTAAACAGGAGGAAAAGACAGTGTTATGCAATGACACCTGGGAATATATAGATTTTGCTCATTATTTTAAATAAAATGTATAAGTAGATGTCTAACAGCACTTGGAGTATAGTGTTCAATACATGTTAGCTGTTAGTATAGTATTATGTTTATGTTATTATATTACAAGAAAAGAATTAAGCCTATTAACAAATTGTCTAAATTACTGAGTGAATCAAGTAAGGTCTTTCTCTTATTTTGTCATGTTTTTGTTTCCCTACAATTTTTAGTTGACTACATTAGATATGAATAATAAAAGTATTAGTAGCTACGTTTTATTGAGCATCTACTATATTAGAGATGCTTTACACACATTATTTCATTTGCTTTTTACAATATTACTCAGAGTTGGCATAAATCATTTTACCAGATAAAATATTGGGATTCAAACAGGTTACATGGCTTAGTACCTAACTTAAAATTACATCATAGGTGGCAGTGAACCCAGGTTGGTTTGTTCCAAATCAGTTTAAATTCATGTGCTTTCCTTTATACCAATTCTTACTCTTTCCTTGGTAGCAAAGTATATGTCAAGTTTCATTTGTGGTTCACTTTGGCCTATTGAATCAAAGTTATGGACAAGAATTTTCCCAGTTATGTTATTTTTAATAGATTTTAAATAAGAGAAGATGTAACAGTATATGATTGCATGAAAGAGGGAATAAATCAGTAATTATAATAGAGAATATGTACGAAACAAATCAACAAAATGTAAATCAGTAACTTATAGATAGGACCTAGAAAATGAAACTATTAATAAGTATCTACTGATTGTTCTTATTGTGAATGTGGCTCCTGAGTGAATGTGGGTAAAATGAGAGTTCCTGTGGCCAGGATTCTCATCTGGCCGTGGTTGACTAGCTCATTGCACACCTGTGGGCAACGCATGGCTGTTGACTCTATAAAAAGAGCTCCGCCCAGTGCTCTGGGCACGACACGGTGGCAGGGCTGTAAGGCTGCAGGAGAGCAGAGCAGAGGACAGAGGCCCAGAGGACTGCTGTGCCGGACAACTGTGCAGGCAGAGAGGCCCAGAGGACAGCTGTGGGGACAGAGGGGCCCAGAGGCAGAGACCAGCTTGCTGTATGAAGACTTGCTCTGAGTGAATGGGATTCTAGTGACTGACCTGCCACCTGGAAATAAAGTCAGGTATAACCCTTTCACCCCAAGAACGTTTTGCTGTCAATTTCTTTGGTCACATTGAATCCATAGCAAACTTGCCAGGGGCTGAAACCCATTTGCAAGACAGTGAACTTTTGCATTGTTGTACTATTCATCAAGTTGCAAGTTAAGGTATTTTATTCCAAAATCTAAAACTATTATTCCATTGTAAAAATTGAATTAGAGAGATGTCTATAACAAATTATGAATATTGAATTATGAACATAAATTTTTTTCATAAAATCCAGTATATAGTTCCATTTACAAAATATCTCAAGTCAGCCTAGTCACATTTCAAGTGCTCAGTAGCCACTTAGGCTAATGGATAAAATGGGGCAGCGCAAGTCTGGATTACTTACAGATTGGAACATGATTCTCAGAATGATCAGGATAATTAGATCAGAATCCTTGGTATTTATTTTTTAAAACACCCATGGAAGCAACCTGCCACATGCATAACCTAGCGTATGATATATTAGTGTGACCAATTGACAAAAATATGCTGGGGAAAAGTAATATCAAAGCTACAAATTTCTCACTGTAAATGGCACTTCCTCCTATATTCGAAGGATAAGAATACATTCACTGTTTTTCTCTGACTTTTCACTATTTTTCCTACTTCTATACTCTAAGCCTATATACATGAGCATACCAGCATTGTTAATGGGGTTCAAAGAGGTTACATGATTTAGTATCTAACTTCAGATAACATGGTAGGTGGTAGTGAACCCAGGTTGGTTTATTCCAAAACAGTTTTGGATACTGTTGATGATGAATGTGTCCCCACAATGAACTGTTCTAATATACCATAGGCCTGGTTGGGCTTGTCTGAAAGGGTGAGGATGGTAAGGCTTACCCCAACACACCCTATGCCTACACCTTTGATGTAGTATGCCTCCAACATGATGAACGCTCAATCCAAAATTACTTTTGCCCCTTAATTACTTTTTTTGTCTTACTTTCTCTTACCTGCTTTGTGTGACAGCGAGATCTGTTCCAAGGCGCTGGGCAGGGACCACTGTCCCATGACCCCGTACCTAGCACGGTGACACCTCCCCTGAATCACTTTGAGCCTGGAAAATAAGCTCCCTAAACTAGCTTAAGACTTCTTACCCCCTTAGCTTCTTTAAGAACTACTCTCTAGAGAGATCTGCACTGTATTTCCCTTCTAAAAATAAGAATCCTTCAAGCAGGTTTCTAGTGATAGATTTCCTTTAAACCCAAGGTTTTCTTTTCTTTTCTTTTGTGAAGTTCCCCCCCCCCCTTTTTTTTTACATTAAACAAGCTATTGATGACTTCCTTTGAACTGTCCGTGTGAAAATGAAGAGCCATGATTTCAAGAAAAAACAAAAAAGCTACGGATTTCCAAACCCAGTTGAAAGAGTTTGGCTTTTGCTGCAGAGACAGGTGGCCAATTTCCTCACATCCATCTATTGCAGCTCTCTTGTTGCTGCCCTTCCATCCGAAGGACATTACAGTGGAGGAAGAGTGGCTTAACCGTTACTTTCTCCCTTAACTCTTAATAGGGCTAATATCCAGGACTTAAATATTAGCTTAAGAAATGTTTCGATGTTTATTCTCTAATGCGGGATTCCATAGGTTACTTGAAGCATTAGACCGAGTGAGAATTTAACCAACCAACTATAGGTCTAAGTCTCAGCATTACAACAAAGTTTTCTGAAGTGTTTTGGAAATAATTCGTATTTGACTTGGAAATAGTTGATAATGTGTATTCTTGTCTAGTTTCTGAGTCCGATTCATTCATTAAGTCAACATTTATTTAACACTCATTACATGCCCAGGCACTTCCCTAAGCAATGGCGATATATGATAGTCGAAAATCCCTGCCCTGTGGAGCTAAAACTCTACAATGGGGAGACAGACAAAACAGATTATGTCTTGTATTAGAAGGCGACAGGTGCCATGGAGAGAAAAAGCAGGGGAGGGGATGAAAGCATGGGGTGTGTGTGGGGAATGTGGGCTGCAACAGAGTGATAAGTAAAGGTCATACTGATAGAGTGACATTTGAGTCAAGTTCTGATGGCGATGAAGGAGGGAACCATGCCAGTATCTGGAGAACTTTCCAGTTAGAATAGCAAGTGCAAATGTCCTGAGGAGGAGGGAGCAGCTTGGCAAGTTCGAGGCAGCAAGAAGGCTGTGTGGCTGGAACAAAGTGAGCAAGGGGGAGAATATGAGCAGATGATTTCCTACTCCACGGGGAACAGGAGGGATGGTGGGCCTGATAGGCTATGTAAGGACTTTGGCTCCTACTCTGAAGAGCTGGGGAACTGCTGGAGGGTTGTGAACACAACAGAGACATGATCTGATCTGTGTTTGAAAAGGATTGCTCTGGCTTTTGTGTTGTTAATAGATGGTACAGAGACAAGTTAGTCTATCACAATAATCCAGGTGAGACATAAAGAGGGCTGACACAGGATGAGTGTAGCAGAGTGATGAGGAATACTTGAATTCTAGCTATATTTTGAAGGTGGAGCTAAGAGAGTTTACAGAGTGATTGGATGTGGGTTGTGAGAAGAAGAGAGGAACCAAGGTTGACTTGGCCTCCCAGGGGCTGCTTTTATTGCTGTGCAGTGGAAGCTCTCTTTATCACCCTCAATCTAAGTGAGCCAAAAGATTACTCTATCCAGTCTCCTGTAAATTACAGTGGCTGATGCATCAAACACCTGATCTTCGTGGCCAAAAGGCTGCTCTCTGGAACACCTTCTTCACTGCCACCCTCAAACACTGCCCCCAATGCCCATTCCCATAAGTTGAGTTGTATGTTTACTAAGAGTTGACTTCTTTCCAAAACTGTATATTCTGATTGTACTTTTAACAGATTAATTAAATATAATGTAAACTAAATGGAGCATGCATTTGAAAACAAAGAATTGAAGGCTTTGGACAGGGTTGATAAACACAAATCTTAAAAATTTACCGAGTATGAGACAATTGTAAAAACACAGGAAAGATTTTTTAAAAATCCAGTATCATTATGTCCTCAGAGTACTTACAAATATTTTTAAGTTCTTCCTCTAGATAAATAAAAGCTGGAGATCATACTCAGATAGGTGTGGTTTATGCAAGAAAAACAATGCAGACCTATCAGTAGATACATGCTTAGGGAAAGGCCTTGGCTTTCCTGCAAGGACTGACAATGAATGTATATAATAATAAATGTTCACCGAGTATGTTTGATTCCCTGTTCTTTTCAGCTTTTTTTCCCAATAAATTGACAAACTGTTCAGATCAAATTAAAGATAATTGTTTTCACTGCATGTTATATAATTTATATACTCTAAAGATATGGATAACAAATTATTTTTTCTTGAACCATATTCTATTTCTCTATTCTGACACATATCAGGAAGTAGGATTAGTTTCTGGGTTTTCATTTTTAATGTGTTTTGTGAAAAATGAAACCAGTTTGACTTAAATGTTTACCTTTAAAACTAGACTGTAAGTGGTAAGAATATACAGCTTGAGAGCCCACCATCAATCACAAAGCAGTGGCACTTTAAAAACTGTAACCCCATCACTAAATAAATCTTTGAATCTGCTGTATACAATAGAATACTATTGAAGAATTCGACTTAGCTTTCCGTCATTTCCAATTGTGGAGAGGATGCTGCAGAAACATCCTTTGGCCCGCAGAGGGCGCAAGCTGGAAAGAAGTCAGAGCTGAGAGTTTTGATCTCTCCAGATGGGAGCACTGCCTCCTTAACAGGGCTGCTAAAGGTGTTCTATGGCTACCTGGGGACTGGGACATTCAATATGGGATTCTAGTAGATAGAAGAACTGTATATATTTTACTCTACCTCTGGTTTTTTAGGTGTAGTAAATAGCAAAAATTGCAAAAACCTCTTTATCCCCTTCTGCCTCACATGCAGAAATGATGTATGTATATGAGGGTACTAGAGAGTACCAGAGTATTAGAGTGTGTGTGCAAGCATGAGAGAGGGGGAATATGAGATCAGGTAGGAGGGAGCCCACAGCACTCCAGGCTTTAATTCTTATAAAAAACATAAGAATACTGTTAAAAGTACATGAACTTGACTAAATTATGCATCCAGTTCACAGTTCTAAATGTTCTGCCAAAGGCTAAAACTGCAGATTTTTTCCTTCAAGGCAGGAAACGAAATGCAAGCACAACCCCCTCTATCCTCTTCCTAATATTTCAGTGACTTTTACTTGTGACTTAGCCATTCACAGTTTTGCTAAGAAATGTTTCCTCCTTCAGTATTTTATTGAAGTGTCTGAAGCAGCAGTAACTGCACAGCATCTGCTACTAAGAATTTCACACATCTGTTTCATTGCTGCATGAATGTCATTTATTGAAAGTAACATTATTATGAACACATAATGGAAAAATGCTCCTCAAAAGAGGAAGGTGAATGTTAACTGTCAATAGGACAAAGCTATCTTTAAAAGATAGAGATGTGGGACATGGTTTCACAGTTTGGTTTATAGGTACATGAGGACAGAGTTCCTCTATGTACATGTATCCACAGGTGCAAGGTGTTGTATAAGGAGGCTCAGGAACGTCTCCAGCTGCTTCCTCGATCTGTATGCAATTAGTCCGCCCTTGTTGGCCCACCGATCCACGCCAGCAGCGCCTTCATTTTCCACGTGATACACCAACTGCGGCAAATCAAGTCCAGTGAATGGATTTCTTTCCAAGCATTCTTTTAAGTCTATCATGCCCCCGCCCATGGCCCTGAGTATGGCATGGGCAGCGCAGGAGTCCCACTTGAATGTGGTATCTTCTGAAAAGATGTAAAAGTCAACAAGGCCTTGGACAACACAAAGGCTCTTGTACCCAGCCCCGGCTGCCTGGAATACGCGCCGCCCGCACACACGTGACAGCGCGGCTCTGACGGGCTCCTTTTCACTTGTGCTAATGACGGCGGAAAACAGGTGGGAGAATTCCAGCTCTGAGCTGGTGTCGTCAGTCAGCTGGCTTTGCATTGCACTGTTTTGTTTGGAAATGGGAGGCTGGAGTGAGTGGATATTGGTCCCCAGGTAAGAAAGGCCCCAGTAGCACTGTCCTTTCCACCTGTGGAAGAGAACTTTCAGTTTGTGGTGGTAAATTATCACATTTGTTTTTCATTACTCCTGTTGCTTTCCAACTGAATATGAAGTATATATATATATATATAGTGTGGTGAATCACAATACCCTTAAGCCTAGAAACAAATACCAGGTAGCTAATTCTCTTCTAAAAGTTACTCCAAGGCACGCATAAAGTGCTTTCAGTGTACGGCATTATCACATCAGTCTAGCACAACGTTAGAGTATTTGTGGGATTCCCAGCATCCAGGAACACCACAAAATTTCATGGCTACTTATGGCATTTAAAGTTGAACAGGAAAGGATGAACAGATAAATTATCTCTTTTCAATCTGCAAGTCTTTTACAGTCCTTCTAAATTCTTCACTTGGCAGCTCCTCTTCATCCTCTTACCCACTAGCTCCATTTTGTCTTTAACACCAAGGAAGACAGGCCCCACATTTTTGGCCACAGCAGCACCTGTCATCTCTCAGGTGTAACATATTACGTTGCAGTATTTACACAGGAGGAAACAGCCTTAGAGAACGTAAGAATGTATGTCAGTGGCGGAATCTGCATGCAGACCCAGGAAGTCTCGCTCCAGAATCTGTGCCACTAACTATTCTACCAGCCATTTCTAGGCCATGATCCAGTCCCAATTCTTTTTAATTTCTTAATAACCCTTTAAAGGTAATAAACACATTTTCAGTTTGGAAGAAGGCAGGGGTAGAGGAAAAAAATGTCAAAATTCCAAAGGTGCAGTTTACGATTATTAAAAAGCAAACAATTGTTAGGTGCCTGAAGCAATTCAAAGTTCAATAAAAATACGTAGCCCTACACTGTTTTTCCCAAATGGAAAAATGACCTGTTGCAATAAAAAAGTGAAAAGCCACAGGAGAAACCTGGAGTGTGTCCACGTGGACTCTTCCATGCCCTGAGTCAGCCAAAGTGCAGGCCTGACCTGGAGGGAGCTGACGGCCAGGCCTCCCTTGATGCTCTGCACAGGAGCCCATGGAAGGGCAAGCAGGGAGGCGGCAGAAGAGGAAGTGATGCCAGCAGTATTTATAGGGAGAGCAGCCCATAGTCAGATTCCAATCCTGGCCATACCTACTCATCTTTTCACTGGATAATTTTCACATTTTGCTTTTAATTTCTGTCAAAATTGTAAAAATGTTCAACTGAGTATATAGTGATGGCATCTATTTTGTTCCAATTATATTAGAAGACAATGTTTCCACTGTTCTATTAATCTGGTTTTGAGTGGGCCCTAGAAAACAGGAAACAGGATCGCTATAATCTAAATGCAAAACTGATTTCCCCAAGACACTTTTTCTTTTAAAGTTTCTACTAGCATGTACCTAGCCTCCAGTAAAACTACGGCAGACCTAGGGTTGAAAATAGACACAACCTTAATTCAAACGCACACACTTTTAGTAGGAACACCTACTAAATCAGGTCATGAGAATGTCATGGTGAGTGATAATCTTGGCAATAATCAAAGCTGAAGTTGTACATTCTAAAATCCATTATATACCAAAGATGTCCATCTTTTACCTGAGGGTGCTTAGGTCTTGTGATACAAAAGGCTGGTTGATGACTCCCATCAGGGGCACCCCTGTCTGTATGTCATAGACACCAATTAAAATGGTCACACACTGAAGTCCACTGGGGAAGATTCCGCGGTTGGATTTAATGTCAGCAGAACCTTTTATATACTGGTAAGTTGAATCTGAAAAACAAAGCAGATTTATTTCAATTCAGATAATGATTATTTAGAAGATAATGATGAACACATCTAAAAGCTCTATCCTATATCATTTCTCTCTTCTACTAGCTTAGTAACTGCTATGATCTGAATGTTTCCCCCCAAAATTCTAACCCCTGTAAGGTGATGATGGTATTAATAAGGAGGGCCTTTGGGAGATAAGGTACTTAAATCATGAGGGAGTGTGGATAAAATGAGAGTTCCTGTGGCCAGGATTCTCACCTGGCTCTGGTTGACTAGCTCACTGCACACCTGTGGGCAATACATGGCTATTGACTCTATATAAAGAGCTCCGCCCAGTGCTCTGGGCACGACACAGTGGCAGGGCTGCAAGGCTGCAGAAGAGCAGAACAGAGGTCAGAGGTCAGAGGATGGCTGTGTGGGATGGCTGTGCAGGCAGAGAGGCCCAGAGGACAGCTGTGTGGGTGGCTATGCAGAGAAGCCCAGAGGACAGCTGTGTGGACAGAGGGGCCCAGAGGCGGAGACCAGATTGCTGCATGCAGACTCACTCTGAGTGAAAGGGATTCTAGTGACTGACCTGCCACCTGGAAATAAAGTTGGGTATAACCCTTTCACCCCAAAGAGCATTCTGCTGTCAATTTTCTTTGGTCACATTGAATCCATAGTGAACTTGCCCAGGGCTGAAACCCATTGGCAAGACAGGGTGGAGCCCTCATGAATGGGGTTAGTGCCTTATAGAAGAGGCTCCAGAGAGATACTCAGTCCCTTCCACCATGTAAGGACATGGCAAAAAGGTGCCAGCTATGAACCAGGAAGAGGAGCCTTGCCTTACCATGCTGGCTTCCTGGTCTTGGACTTCCCAGCCTCTTGTAAGAACTATGAGAAATAAATTTGTTGTTTGTAAGCTATCTAGTCTGCATTTTGTCACAGCATCCAGAATGGATTGAGACAGTAACCAGTCAGGTTTGGCCTGTGTCACTTGTGTCACTTGTGTCACTTGTATTGAATTATTTGACGTCTTAAGTGCTTTACTTTTGAGCTGTTTGTGTTTCATTTTCCCAATTACATGGGAACTCTTGAAGGGAAATCGCATGTCTGTGGTTCCTGTGGCATCTAATGTAACACCTTGCAAATAATAGGCACTCAAATAATTATCAGGTGTTGAAAGGATTTAAAAGCTAATGACTTAGGCTATCTGGTGGGATTCTTTAGAGCTCCTACTAGTGAGAGGACAAGTCCAATGTGGATGGGAAAGCCTCCTTCCAGGAATCTATTAAGAATGGAATTACCTTTTTTTTTTTGGTCCCTCTAATTAGGAGAAAGGAGACAATTATGGTGGCACAAGAGGAAGAAATTGATGGTGGTCCTGAGAAAAAGAAGCCGGGAGCTAGTTTCTCCTCGAGAGATATATGTGCCAGTGGCTGACTACCAACATCTAGTAAGTGAACACCCCCACTAAGGATGTGCTGGGCAAAGGTTCCAGAGAGCTGGCTGACAGAATCAGTTCAGGATAGAACCAGAAAACAGAAGATCCCTGTCCCTCAAAAACCTGAGCTGATGCTGATTTACCCATAAGTGATAAAAGATTTTTGGAAAAGATTCTTAGTTTGCATATATAATCCACTGGCTGAGTGTTCTAGAATTCTCTAACGATTAAAGGCATTTCTATAACATTGTATCAGTATGCTTGTAGCATGAGGAGGTTTGCTTGTTCAGCACAATAAATGTTCCCCGTTGTGTTGGGTGGAATATACTTGGGAAAGAAAAAGGGACTTCTGAAAATTAAAACCTAGGGCACTGTATTAATAGCATCATCGAGATAGGCCTACACTTTTAAAACAGTGAGCTATAGATTGTATTCTACCACAATCATGACCAAAAAAATTAGTGGATGAAGTTTACACAGGGCTCACCAACAGACCCTAATAAGTCACATTCAGTTGTGTTTTGCTTGACCTGTGTAGTGGTTTCAATTGTTTGCTTGTTTAACTGAATTAGTAGCCAGTGGTTAAAAACTGGTAGATCTCACTTAAACACTTGGATTTTGGTTTCTCTTTAAAAGTCTGAAGATCTGAACTGTACTCCCATATGGCAACAATCTACTGGAGCTAAGTGTTCTTTAAATGGCATGTGCGCCAATTAGTTACAGCTACTATCACTTCATCCTTCTCTGCCATTTGACAGTCTGGCCCCAGAAGTCTTCCAAAGATGAGTTAAAATTCAGCTTTGTATATGTGTACACACACAGATATATACTTATACATATGTTAGAGATATACAATATCCATAATACAACATATCATAACAAATACAACTCATTTATCTTTGTAAAACTTAAAAATTTTAAAAACTTCTAGAAGTTATACTCTCAATTTTTATTTTTCCAATCTCCCCCATCCCCTGCAAAAAAAAAGTGGGGGGAGAGGTTACTAATGAGAACAAATAAACAAAAGCAAACATTCTCCTTTACTTACCTATAGGATCTACCCAAATTCCTAAAACATCCTGTGGAATGTTGATCTTGATCAAATCCAGAGTCGGGTCAGTAAAGGTGACATCCTGATGAACAACCTTGGCTAATGCTTCAGAAGCCAACTTGTTACCATTAAGTACTTTGCTCAGAAGCTCTGCTGTTTCCTCCTCTCTTGGACACAGTCTCAACATAATCTTTTCCCCTAGAATAAAGAAACTAAAATCCATTAGATTTCACTAGTTTCAGGGGGAGAAACGAGGGGTGGAGAGGAGCAAAAGCTATGTACTTAGATTAGGTGAGGGCAATCAATATATGCATGCCGGTGGTTCCTGACCTGCTGACGGCCAGAATCACCCAGGGCCCTTCATGAAGTCACGCTGCCCAGTGGTCACTCATGGCACTTAATATGAATAGTGAGGGTGGGATTTCAGGTATCAAGGGACCTTCTCCCCAGAAAAATGTGCACATGGGCATATACGCACAATTTTGTATCCAGTTCAAGGGGGCTCTTGGACCATTTAAGAATCCCTGAACCCTGAGTCCTTGATAATTTGTCTTTTTTTTTTCTTCTACCTTTTGCTTTTTGATATACTGTGGGGAAACTGGAAGTTCCTTTGGCCAGGATCCTCACCTGACCCTAAACTACTTGATGATGTAACTGCCCTCCTGCTAGGTTAATGCTTCTACACCCATAGGGCAATGAGCTATTATTGATTACATAAAGAGCTCTGCCCAGTGCTCTGGGCAGAGGCAGGGACGGAGGTGGATTACGGACCTGAAGATTGCTGGACGCAAATGTGATCCTAGTGCTCGACCTACTGCCAAGAGAATAAAGCCAGGTATAAGCCCTTTTACCCCAAGCACGTTCCATTGTCATTTCTTAGTCTAACCAAATCCATAGTCAATTTGCCAAGAGCTGAAACCCTCAGGCAGGACATGTACATAAGTCACCCTGATCGTGTTTGAATATGTTATTGAAAAAAATGGAGGATTTACCAGCACACGAAGTGCTTCTACTTCCCTCTGTGATACTGCTTTTAATAAATACTGCTTATGCTCAGTAAAGTAATATAAGATGAAGTACACTAATTGTTAAATGTAAAACTCTCTAAATGACATACATAGAAACAGTTCTCCATTGTGAAATTCACTGGAAATCAGGATGTAAACAAAACTGCTTCTCCAAATGAACCACAAGTTACCAAGTTAGGTGCTTAACCATCACTTTAAACATGCTTTTTAGATCTTTGGTTAAACTGGATTCCACCTCCCAATGAAAGTGAAGAAAGAGGCTGGCAAAAATAGGCAAATTAATAGCAACAAAAAGTGATAACAATAGAGAATATAAATTTAAAATTTAGAAAAACATGGCACTTTGGGGCTTTTTAGGTATATAAACAAATACTTCCAGTTCCCCAGCCATTCCAAGGACCAGAAGCATCTGTTCACCTGAGAGCTTGTTAGAAATTCAGAACTTCAGGCCCCATCTCAAATCTACTGAATTTTAATAAGTTTCCCGGGTGATTCCTATGATGATTAAAGTTTGGGAAGCACAGTATGAATCTATTACAATGAATCTATTGCAATGATGACTCTGCATCAGCAAGAAACATTTCATTACATTTAGTTAAATTCAAATTAGACTTTTTAAGTTGAGGAATAAAAATGTTAATCACTGCCACTTACCAAGCACCTACACTGGGCACAGTAAGTCATGGGATCATCCCAAGGAATAAATCATATCACATTCTTCCTTTGCTAAAAACTGTCCAGTGAATTCACATCACACTTAGAGGAAAATTCAGGCTTCATGCAACCTTCCATGACCCATTCCTGTCTGAGCTCACCTCATCCACCAGTCCCTCCCTTCTTTACCCCTTTCTCTGCCCCTCCAACATGCTCAACCCATTCTCTCTTTCAGTTCTGAGGAAAATGCATGTGGAGTATTTTTTTTTGCCCCTATAATTCTAGACAAATGAAATATTAAAATAACTGTTTATGAAGTAGTCAAACATAGGATTTTAAATGAAGACTTTCTTATGAACTAATCACAAGTGGTTTTTTAAATAACCTTAAGAAGTTTAAATGAGATTTCTCTCTCATTGAGTGTTACAACAGAACTACATCTTAATACATAGCCCATGAAGGAGACAAAAAAATTTCCAGAATTCATCCAGAAATTAGTTTTTTCCTCTGAAAATGTGCCTCTAGATGTTTAGCTACTTGTCACAGGATCAGTGTTTAAAATTCAGTATTTTAATCTTCAACCATTAAACAAACAACCAAACAAGCTAAAAATAATTTGTTCCTTTAAAAAGGGTCAGAGATTTTTATATCTTTCTACCACAAGGGAATATGGAGGCCCATCAAAAGAATCTGGCTCACAGGAAACTAGATTTAAATCTTGGTACTAAAAGGAACCTTTTACAGAAGTTCTGAGACCAGAGAAGTGATCAGGTGATTTTCTTAAGAACATAGCATTTCAGGGGCAGATCTTCCTCACATTCTCAGCCCAGGTCGGTGACTCCCCAGGAGGTCCTTGAATGCGTTTAAACCTTGGGCCTGAATTGTCTGCACAATTGTGTAGATGTGCATGTTTTGAGGGGCAACTGTAACTTCCACTAGATTCCTAAAGAGCCTTGCCACTTTCCCAAAGGTTAAGCCATACATTATTTAAAATGCTACAGATTCAATATCTAAAATAAGACATGTGGACTTGCTAAATAATTCTAAGCTACCATGTCTCTCTAATGTAAAAGGCATGACGTTCTGAGGTATTGAATGGAGCTTAACATTCAAACTTATTGTTTACATTTATTTCATGATATAAATTGAAAATTAGAATAGTGCATGATAAATTATAAAAATCCATTAAGATTCTTATACTTACCCAAATCATTAGTAAACTCATTGGATTCTTCTCCAAAAATTTTTTTTCCCAAGCCTGGAAACTGAATGATTCAGAGTATGACAAAATACCAAAGACAAAAACAAAAAACAAGAAAGACCCAAAACACAACAAAAAACCCACACACATGTTCAGTTCTGAACAGATTTCCATTTTGTATTTCAAATTAGCACAATTATACCTAAAATTTACAATTTTACAATTCTGGAAATCAAGTATAAAAAGTGAAGTCAGCTTGGTTCAGCACTTAGTTTTTCTAATATTTCCCTGCTCCTTTGCCCCTTTAGAAAGTCCAAATCATGGTAGAAGTCTGGTATCGTTATGTCCTGTGACTATGTAGAAGTACTTCTAGAACCTTCATCCTACTTAAGGGCCATAAAACTAGAATGTTTACAAAGGAAATGTTTTAACTATTGCTTTTAAACAGTACCCTACTAGTTTATACAAGTTAGTATTATTGACCAAGTATCTAATGTCATTTCTTGAGACTGGATAGAAGGGGTTAGAAGATAACATTAGATTTTGCTCTCATTTTCAGGTGTGTTTTCCACACCTGTTGGAGGAATCATTAGCCTTCTGGCCAGGAAGGTGAAATAGCAAAAAAGGAAGGGAAATATTTTATTGACCAATAATTTATGCATCAAAATAGAATGAAAAAAAAAATGAAGCTAAGAATTTTCTCTCACCCCTGTATGACTAGGAAGCTTTCAGATACATTTTGTTTCTAATCCTTTCTGTAGTAAAGATAAATTTTCTAAAAAATATGTGAATTGTATGTGTGATGTTTTTTGGGAATGAAAGCAAGGAAATGCTTCAAATATTTGAACTCAGTCATTCACAGATGGCCAAGAGCTTTAACAGTGCCCACAACCACTAGTAATTTTTTCTCTTTTGAGGAACAGTGCAAGCCAACAGGCTGGCAGTGAGCCATTCATCAGGACTGAACCTCAGTCTCCCAAGCCTGCCTCGATGCCCATGTCTGAGGCTACAGGGCATAAGATTTTACATAGCCAAATGTACATATCACTTATTCGTTCATGAGTCCTGGTATAGTCTTTATGAATGAACAGTTGCCTAAACTTGTTATAATGCTTTGGAGAAAATTTAAGCCCGTAAAAATTAATACTGATACATTTCTAATACAGTTGCTCACCCATCCCATCCCTTGCACCCAACTGTCTTATCTTTAAACACTAAAAGTAACAAAAATAAACTTGCTTCACTTAGTTTATTGGGGCCAGTTATTATAGGGTATGAAAAAGTATAGTTTGTAGAGATTTCAGAAGGCCGTTTATTCCCTTTCTGCCTGTGGTCAAAAATTCACTTAGGTGATTCTAAATAATTCTTAATATTTGGGGAATTCCATAGAAACTATTCTAATCGTTCATAGTACTATCTGTCATAAGGGTCTATCCTCCCAAATCTAAAAAAGGAAAATGTGTAATTATTAGATTATCATATAAAGGCAATATAGTATTGCAAAGAGCATAGACTCTGGAGCCAGTTGGCCTGTGTTTAAAAGCCAGTCCTGCCATTTATTTGCTGTGTTACCTTGAGCAAATTACTTAACCTCTCTGTGCCTTCCTATTCTCATCCATTACATTGGAATAATAGTTCCTACTTCATAAAATTTTTATAAGAGTTAAGTAAATTACTTTAAAAAATATATTTAAATATATTTTGTAAATATATTTAAAGCCCTTAGAACTATGCCTGGCACACAGTAAGTAAGCACTGAAAAATGTTTTGATGGTGCTGTTTATTATTACTACTTATGAATACAGTTTCTTTTTCCAAGTCAGCTTAAGATACTGAGAATCACAATCATTATTAATTATAAACAATGTGTTTCTACTAGAACAAAGGAGGACTTTTAAATGTCCTGGACTCTATGAGCCATAACTGAGGCAACCATTAGATAAATGATTATGTCAAAAGGCACACTTAATATATCAATTAAAAACAAAACAGGTTATCATTTCTGATGAAATAAGTTAAGTGCCTTACACACATAGAAGGAAAATGTTCTAACAGTATTTAGCAAAACATATAGCTGTGGTTTTCTCTAGTGGTAGGATTAAGAGAACTCTTTTGCTTATTTTCCAGAGAACATGTATTATTTATTAAAAAGAAACTATAATAAATAAGTTCTGTGCCAAATGTTTCTCTCTAGCTGTTAGAATTATGATTTTTCTTATTTGCTTTTTTGTATTTTTAAATCTTTCTGCAATGAACATCTTAGTAATATTGTCGTCAAAACAATGGGGGGAAATCCAAGTTGTTTATTAGAGTCCAAGGTGCTAGTATTCGGGGCAGGGCTGGAGAAGGAAAAGGCACACTATTCTGTCAAGAGGAAAAAATCCCCATAGGGGCAAATATTTTGCAATTACCTTGGCTTTGACCTTTCTTACCTTGTTCTCCATATTCTGTTTAATAACTTCCTGTACCAGTACATCAGCCAGGGTCTTGAAATCAACTGCAAACTTCTTATTCCTTTCCCCATCTTTCTTTTCTTCTATCAGCAGCTGGAAGAGAGCTTCCTGCTGCCTGCATGCCCTGGCGATGTTGGCAGCTTTCTCAGAGACACACAGCAGCTCCCGGAGGATATCTGACATTTCTGGACTTTGCTTTTCAGCTGCAGCTGCTAGTGGAATCAGCACCCGCCCTGTGGGCTGTCAGCTGGAAAAGCACAAGAATGTGAAAGAGAAAGCAGTTCAGAGAGTGATGTCAGGGTGACCCGACACTCCTAACAACCCATCGGTCAGTCAACCCTGTCAGCATGGTTGAACAGCTTGTATATATATATATATATATATGTATAGATCATATTCACATCCCCAGTGTGAACAACTAGATATTATCCAGAATTTGAAACTTACTTTTTAAAAATCCTAAAGAGATATTTAGTCTTAAAAATCCATTATGCAAATAATTAAATTCTCAATAAAACAAAGTCTTTGAATAAGAATCTACATTGTTTTTATAAATCTCTAGACAGACAGGCATATGGATACATTATGGTAAAAAGAAAGCCACATTCTTATAATGACCTTAGAATGATCATGCAAGCTTAGTGGCAGGAAGCAATGCTCTTTCCTTTACCCTATGGGGAGAAGAAGTGGAAGAGGATTTATCCTATCAGTTTTGGGGCAACTTGCTGAAGGACTAAAGCACTGTTGTGTCCTGCAAGACTCTGAGGCCACTCCTGGGCTAGCAGCCCAAGTAATATCCCAAGCACCCTTTTTTTCCTCCCATAAACAAAGTCCCACTATCTGTTCTGTTCTACTGAGTAAAAGTTTAAATTTCAAAATGAAGTAAATTTCAAGACTCACTGGGATTGAAAGTTCTGGCTTCTAAGCAGCATACTAACATACTTTGACATACCTATTGGGGAATAGGACAGAAACATTTCTCATTTTTAAGCGATAGCTACATTTTATTGAAGGGTTTAACAATTCCTCATTGTGAGAATTCTTGCAGGGATCATCAGCCCCGTCTTACAGTCGAGGAAACTGAAGGTTAGAGAGATTAGGTAACTTCTTCAGTGTTGGGAGCCACACAAAGACAACAAGATGGCCACAGCTCATGAGGTTCCTGCTTCACTTCTTGGAGATTAGCTACGAGCCCGCGCGCGCCAACAAAGAAGCCCGCGCGCGCCAAGAGATACTCTTCTCCCCCTCCTTCCCCATTATCATATACCAATCAGAATGTAACTCGCTGCGCCACCCCTGCTATGCAGCCAATCCCCTGCCTACAAGTATCCTATGGCCCACTCTGCCCCTGAAACACTGGTGTATATCTACCCCCGTCTTACAATAAAATTTGAAGGCTTGATCAGAATACTGTCTTGCCTTCGCTCTTCTCTCGCCCCCATTTTCTTTCAGGTCGGATCCCCCTCGTCCCCACAAATAACTAAGTCCCGCTGGACGGGACAAGTGGCGCCCAACGTGGGGCCAGAGGCGCGGATCCTTCGCAGGCGGACCCCCGAGTAAGATATCGTCTGGCCAGACCCCTTCTTGATGAAACAATAGGCCTTTCGCCGCTCACGGAGGTCGTCGTCCCTGGTGAGTACCGGCCGCCTTATAAGAAAATGGGAACTAGATTAAGTAAAGAAGCGGTCTTCATAAGAGACCTAAAAAGTTCGCTTAGGGAGAGAGGAGTTCGAGTTAAAAAGAAAGACTTGGTAAAGTTTTTTATTTTTGTTGATGAAGTCTGTCCGTGGTTTATTGTTAATGGCCCCGAAATTCATCCTAAAAAATGGCAGAAAGTAGGTAGAGATTTAAATGATTATCTTATCAAAAACGGCCCTGACTCTGTTCCTGTTTCAGTATTTTCCTATTGGAGTCTTATCAGAGATATTGTTGAAAATACTGACCCTGATAAACGTCGACTCTTGTCAGTGGCAGAATATTGCCTCCGCCCCCTATCTCGGGCGGCCTCAAAATCGTCTCTTTCGAGTGATCCCCCTGCTCCAAAATCAGCTAAATCCCCCTCCCCTAGCCTAACACCATCTTTGCTCGGTGCCCTCCATGATACCCCTCCCAAATGTTGCATTTATCCGCCTCTCCCTCGAGATTCGGACTTTGTCGATACACAAAAGGTTTTTCCGGTCGTGACTAAGAGCCAAAATAGCGAACCTTTAGATCCGGGAGACGCGGCCGAACTAGAAGACGAGGCGGCCAAGTATCACAACCCAGATTGGCCCCTTGCCGCCCCGTCGCTTAACCCCCCTTCCTACACTCCCCCTATTCGGCCTCCCAATGTTTGCGCCCCGGCCTTTTTGCCCCCGTCGGCCCCTCCGCTACCCCCTCCGGCTCCCGGTCCTGTTAGCCCCCCTACCAGCACTGAAGACCTAATAGCACAGATAGTAGAACAAAGAATAACTTGCCATCTCCAAAAATTGGTTGTCTCCCAACCAGTTCGTCCCTCATTATCTTCGCAAAGGAGCCTCTCTAAGAAACCGCTTACAGCCACAAAACCTAAAAAACTGCTCTTTCCTGTTCTTACCCGGGCCTCCGCCCGCTCTGGCCCCACCTCCACAACACGTAGCCCAGAAGAGGGCGATCTTGAAAGCGATGGTGAAGACACCCCTGCTGCTCAGGAATTAGAAAGTGAGGGGGAAGAGCAGGCTGAGCCAGAGCCGGCCGAGCCTGCCGATGGCCCTAGAGAATTTCACAAAATCCATTTCAAAAGCTTAAAAGAGCTGAACGCGGCCGTTAAAGCTTATGGCCCCAATGCCCCTTTTACCCTTTCTGTTCTTGATTCGCTGTCTCGAGGAGGACATTTACTCCCAGGTGAATGGCTGCGTATAGTCCAAGCTGTGCTTACCCGTGGTCAGTTTCTAACTTGGAAGGCAGATTTTGCTGACCGCTGTCAGACCATCGCTGCTGCCAATGTAAAAGACCCTCATTCCCCAACAGCGTCCTGGACGTTTGATAAGCTTACGGGACAGGGCAGATATATCTCTGAAACCAGACAGCAGCGCCTTCCCCTTGGTCTTTTATCTCAAGTGAAAGATGCCGCTTTGGGCGCTTGGATATCACTCCCTGCTTCCGGGACTGCTAACACTCCTCTAACTAAGATCACTCAAAGCTCGCAAGAAGACTATAGCGAATTTGTTAGCAGACTGTTAGAAGCCGCCGAAAGGACCCTTGGTTCCGCGGCTGCCAATGATAAGATTGTAAAACAGCTAGCCTATGAAAACGCCAATTCGGCATGTCGAGCCGTCCTCCGCGGTAAGACTCGAGACAAAACTCTTGACGAAATGCTGAGAATGTGTAGAGATGTCGATCCTTTTACATCCAAAGTCCAAGCCCTTTTAGCTGTAGGTGCCGCTGTTCAGACTCCCCCGGCTTCTTATCCTCCTTCCTTCCCCAGGGGCGCACCGCCTATGCGTAACTGCTTTAAATGTGGACAGCCAGGCCATTTCGCTCGCCAATGCCCTACCTCAGCTCCTCCTCCTAGAGTTGGGTCAGTCCCCGGTATTTGCCCTCGCTGCCATAAGGGGCGGCACTGGGCCAAAGAGTGCCGTAACAATCCAACAAATCCTTTTTATAGTACCACAAATCCTTTCACCCCCCCTTTTCAGGGAAACGGGCTGAGGGGCCAGCCCCGGGCCCCCCAGCCAATTCCATTTCAGCCGGCCTCGGGGAACAGCCTAGCTGTAGCACTCCCGCCCTCTATCGGGCCACACCCGGGAGTGCAGGACTTGACCTCTGTGCCTCCTCCTCAACAATATTAACGCCTGAAGAGGGAGTTACAATTATTTCCACAGGAATTTATGGCCCACCTCCCAAAGATACTTATTTTCTAATTTTAGGGCGAGCTTCCACCACAATAAACGGCCTTATTGTCCACCCTTCCTTAGTTGACAATGACTATACTGGAGAAATAAAAATTCTTGCTAGTGCTCCCCGGTGCCCTGTCAGCATTATGAAAGGTCAGCGCCTTGCGCAGGCACTCCCCCTCCCTTTAAGTACATCTCACCCTGCTATTCATAAGAAGCGAGGCTCCTCTACCCCAGGTTCTTCAGACTTATATTGGATCCAAGCCATTACTAAAGAACGCCCCACTCTTAAGCTTAAGATCCAAGGAAAAGTATTTGAAGGAATTTTAGATTCGGGGGCCGACTCTACGGTCATATCTCAGGCTTCATGGCCCTCCAGCTGGCCCTTACACGCTTCCTTGACCCATCTACAAGGAATTGGGCAGTCAAGAAACACCTTACAGAGCTCACAGTTACTAAACTGGGAAGATGAAGAAGGAAATACCGGATTCATTCAACCCTTCGTAGTTCCTGGGTTGCCAGTAAATCTTTGGGGAAGAGATATCCTTTCTCAAATGAAAGTCATCATGTGTAGCCCTAATGAAGTTGTAACACAGCAGATGCTTTCACAGGGTTACCTCCCTGGTCAGGGGTTGGGCAAACTAAAACAGGGAGATCCCAACCCGATACTGGCCACGCCTAAGATAGACCGCTCAGGTTTAGGGTTTGAAAAACATTTTTCGTAAGGGCCGTTGCTCCTCCTGCACTCCAGGCAGACAAGATTACTTGGAAAAGTGATGTTCCTGTCTGGATCGATCAATGGCCCCTTACCACTACAAAATTAAATGCAGCCATAGAGTTAGTGCAGGAACAGCTGGCTGCTGGACATATTGAACCTTCTACATCCCCTTGGAACACCCCAATCTTTGTGATCCAAAAGAAATCAGGCAAGTGGAGGCTCCTACAAGACCTCAGGGCGGTTAATAAGACCATGGTCCCTATGGGTGCATTACAACCGGGAATTCCCTCTCCAATAGCCATTCCTAAAGGGTATGTCAAATTAGTAATTGATCTAAAAGATTGCTTTTTCTCCATACCTTTGCATCCTGATGATTGCAAACGTTTTGCCTTTAGTATACCCATTACCAATTGTGTAGGGCCTTCTCCCCGGTTTCAGTGGAGAGTTCTCCCACAAGGAATGGCCAACAGCCCTACTCTTTGCCAAAAGTTCGTAGCCCAGACTATAGACCCCTTTAGGTTGCTCTTCCCCACTTTGTATATTATCCATTATATGGACGATATTCTTCTTGCCGGTCCTGACCAACAACAGCTCTATGCGGCCAGTCAACAGCTAGTCACTGCCCTCCGAGATCGAGGACTACAAATTTCCCCAGAAAAGGTCCAGGTCCACCCCCCCCAACTATTTTTAGGCTTTGAATTATTTTCTAATAAAATCCTCACTCAAAAAATTCAGTTAAAGAGAAGCTCCTTAAACACTCTTAATGATTTTCAGCGTCTGCTAGGAGACATCAACTGGCTCAGGCCTTATTTAAAGCTGACCACCGGAGAGTTAAAGCCTTTGTTTGATGTCCTACGTGGAGACCCTGATCCTTCCTCCCCCCGCTCGCTTTCATCAGAAGCACAAAGGGCACTAACCATTGTAGAGCGGGCTATTTCTGAACAGACCATTAGCTACTTCTCTCCACATCTAAGCTTGTGGCTGCTCATTTTCCCTACCCCCTTCTCCCCTACAGGAGTCCTTTGGCAGAACCATCCACTATTTTGGGTTCATTTGCCAGCCTCCCCCCCTAGAGTCTTAGCTACCTATCCTCAATTAGTTGCTGCCCTCTTACGTTTAGGCCGAGAGGCAGCTCTCAAGTTGTTTGGGAGAGACCCTGAAGTTATAACCCTCCCATACAATACATCTCAATTACAATGGCTTATTCAACATGATGATGATTGGGCAATTAGCTGCACCTCCTTCCAGGGGACAATAGACAATCATTACCCTGCAGACAGATTAGTCCAGTTCCTTCAAAAGACCCCGGTTGTCTTTCCCAAAAGGACTAAAACCACGCCAATTGCTGGGGCTGTAATGGTGTTCTCTGATGGGTCCTCCTCCGGTATAGCCGCTTTCAGTGTTAATGGGCAAGTTACTCGAATACAGACAGACCTCTCTTCTGCACAGCTTGTTGAACTAACTGCAATAATCAAAGTTTTTGAGCTTTTAATAGATGCCCCCTTTAACCTTTATACTGATAGTGCCTATGTAGCAACCTCTGTTCCCCTATTAGAGACAGTGCCTTACATACGTCCCTCTACAAATGCTTCCCCCCTATTCGCAAAATTGCAAAAATTAATTTTAAGCCGCGATGCCCCTTTTTTCATCGGGCACATACGCGCTCACACTGGCCTTCCAGGGCCGCTTGCCAAAGGCAATGACAAAGTTGATCTAGCAACTCAATTAGTAGCCTCTGTCACGCCAGACTCACCCTTGACTGCAGCCCAACGGGCTCATGAATTACATCATCTCAATGCTCACACTCTTAGACTCAAATTTTCAATCACCCGAGAACAGGCCCGCCAAATAGTTCGACAATGTCAAGGATGTCTAACTCTCCTCCCAGAGCCTCATAACGGAATCAACCCCCGGGGGTTAGTTCCAGGAGAGATATGGCAAATGGATGTCACTCATTACCCTCCCTTTGGTAAATTAAAATATATCCATGTGTCTATTGACACATGTAGTGGTTTCCTATGTGCATCCTTGCAAACGGGAGAGGCAACTAAAAATGTTGTTACCCATGTTCTCTCATGCCTGGCATATCTACCACAACCTAAAATCTTAAAAACTGACAATGGGCCTGGATACGCCAGCTCTAGCTTTAAACAGTTCTGTGCGCAGTTAGATATTAAGCACGTAACAGGAATTCCCTATAATCCCCAAGGCCAAGGCATTGTTGAAAGAGCCCACTTAACCCTTAAAAACATGTTATTCAAACTTCAGTCGGGGGGAGAAGTACTCTATCCGAGAACAGGTAATGCAAAGACACTCCTAAATCATGCACTGTTTGTTCTCAATTTCCTTACTTATGACTCCGCGGGTAAAACCGCTGCTGATCGCCTTTGGCATCCCTCCACGGCAGATAATTATGCACAGGCTATGTGGAGAGATCCGATGACCAACACATGGCACGGGCCTGACCCTGTGCTCATATGGGGGAAAGGACATGCTTGTATATATGATGCTAAGGCACAAAATGCCCGATGGCTCCCAGATAGGCTCATTAAACTCCTAGACACAAATAGAGGCAAAAACAATAATAATTCCAGTCCAGGGCATATTAACCCCTGAGAAGCCTTCCCTTTCTGTTTATTTTCAGGAGGCAAAAATGAAGATATGTACACTATTGACCCTCGTCATGACCTTTCGCCCCGTTTGGACCCATCAGATTTCCAATTTCACCTGGACAGTCACCAATGAAGCAGGAGACGTCGTTTTCAGTTCTTCCACCTTAGCAAGTACCCCCCCATGGCCTGTTCTTGCCCCTGATCTCTGTAACTTGGCCGCTGGAGCTTCAGCAGCCTGGGGGACCCCAGACATTTACTTTCCTTTTTCCACCTCCCCTGAGACCTACCCTGAGGGACAATCTACCACTTCTCCTGGGTGTAACAACACCCCTAGGAGAACCTACCTCAGAGAAACAGAATTTTATGTCTGCCCGGGAGCTCATAGAGATCGAGCCCTTAACTATAAATGTGGATATAGAGACTCCTATTTCTGTGACTCCTGGGGGTGTGAGACTACGGGAGATGCTAGTTGGAAGCCTAGCTCCACCTGGGATTATATAACTGTAAGTAGGGCTTGGAATCCCAAGCCTAACTCAACTGTTACCCCAGAATGTCAAAGCACCCAATCCACAAGGGGGCGATGTACACCGCTCTCCATTACCTTTACTGACAAGGGAAAAAGGGCCCCTATTGATGGATGGCTCAGGGGACATGAATGGGGGCTAAGGCTTTATGTTTCAGGAAAGGACCCTGGGCTCACTTTTAAAATCAAATTAATTCGATCCATTCCAAACGCCAACAAGCACGTTGTCCTTGGCCCTATTGCCCCTAAGGCAAGAGACCCAAGACCTTCTAACCCTTCTCCCCTGTCTACTAGTACTATTTTCCAGGCCTTGCTCCCCCCGGTTTTACCCTCCACAGGCGAAATCCTTAAAGGCCTGGCTAATGTGACTGCAAAATCCCTTAACTCCACTGGATATAACGAGTGCTGGTTATGTTTCTCCCCCGTTCCCCCGTTTTACGAAGGGATAGCAGTTTTAGTAAACACCTCAGCAGACCTCATACTTACCAATGACTCCAGCAAGACTCGCTGGTCAGACCCCTCCCGTTTTTCAGAAACCTCTCCGGGTCTCACATTGACGCAGCTTTCGGGAATAGGCCTCTGTATACATAGCCCCCTCTTGCGTCTACCCCCTCAGCTAGTACCCATTTGTAACAGCTCCTTCTCACCCCCGCTGTCCTATGAATTCCTTGTCGCGCCCAACGGTACTTATTTTGCTTGCTCCTTTGGCATAACGCCCTCCGTTAACCCGCGCTTATTAATATCTAACAATGAATATTGTGTTTTAGTCATGCTCATGCCCAAGATTTCCATACATCCCACCGAAGACCTCCTTCCATATTACTCGGGCTCTACTCGCACTAAGCGTGAGCCAGTAACCGCTATCACCTTATCTGTATTATTAGGATTAGGAGCAGCTGGGGCTGGAACAGGCATTGCCTCCATAATTACTTCTAAACAACAATATTATGCTCTTAGTCAGGCTATTGATAAAGACATACAAAATCTGCAAGAGGGTTTAGACAGCCTGAAAGAATCTGTTGTCTCTCTCTCTGAGGTAGTGCTCCAAAATCGCCGAGGGTTAGACCTCCTTTTCCTGAAAGAAGGAGGTCTCTGCGCTGCTCTTAAAGAAGAATGTTGCTTCTATAAAGACAAAACAGGGTTAGTGCAAGATAGCATTGATAAAGTTAAGAAAAACCTAGAAGCCAGGCAGAAACAAAGAGAAAAGGATGAGGCCTGGTATAAAAACTGGACCTCTGCCACCCCTTGGTTAACTACTCTGATCCCCACCATCCTTGGACCCTTGGCAGGATTCTTCCTTTTAGTGTCTCTTGGCCCTTGGGCCTTAAGAAAACTGACAGTTTTTATTCGAGAGCAAGTTGACCAGCTCGTCAAGCCAGCGGTTGCTGTTCATTATCACAGACTTACAGCCTGTGATGAAGAGTCTTACACCGAGCCAACCAATGCTCCCGGTCTCCGGTTTTCAACTTTACAAGCGCCTCAGCCATGGTACCATCGATTCTGGCACCGTACTTAATGTGGCCCATATGCTGGTCAGCCAGAGCCAGACATACCCCTAACTATGAGGGTATGGGCATCGAGATGAGTGCGAGACAAAGTACCGCAAGGGAGGGTTCTTCCTAGAACCTCTCTGGTCCTCCCTGAGAATACGCCTGGCTTGCATAGAGGTTGGTATCCATATGTACATAAAGCCTTGATATATTAAAGTCAATTTGGCTTTCAGCTCTGCCTCTCCTCCCTAAAAGATACCGAGAGCATTTGCAGGATGTTACCCTGCTGGAGGAGCCAGGCCTCTATTCCCTCACTCGATTAAGGCCCACCTTTCTAAAATAAATAGAAAGAGAGGAGATGTTGGGAGCCACACAAAGACAACAAGATGGCCACAGCTCATGAGGTTCCTGCTTCACTTCTTGGAGATTAGCTACGAGCCCGCGCGCGCCAACAAAGAAGCCCGCGCGCGCCAAGAGATACTCTTCTCCCCCTCCTTCCCCATTATCATATACCAATCAGAATGTAACTCGCTGCGCCACCCCTGCTATGCAGCCAATCCCCTGCCTACAAGTATCCTATGGCCCACTCTGCCCCTGAAACACTGGTGTATATCTACCCCCGTCTTACAATAAAATTTGAAGGCTTGATCAGAATACTGTCTTGCCTTCGCTCTTCTCTCGCCCCCATTTTCTTTCAGGTCGGATCCCCCTCGTCCCCACAAATAACTAAGTCCCGCTGGACGGGACACTTCAGGGTTACACAAGACCAAACGACAGGGCTCAGCATCAGTCTTACACGTAAAAAATCAGTCTAACACTTACAAATCTTATGCTTACAGAGCCCATGTTCTTTATTATCATAAGAAACACTTACTTTTGTTTTTCTTAATTCTCAATGCCGTGCTTTTCCACCCTGTGACTTATTTTATAGTTGGAAGTTCATATCTTTTAATCCTCTTCAACTGTTTTGCCTATCCTCCACCCTGCCCCCTCCCTTCTGGCAACCACCAGTTTGTTCTCTGTATTTATGGTCTGTTTCTGAACAGACTTCCCTTAATGGACTCTAGGGGGCTGAGGATTAGTAAGACAATGAAGATGTCAATGCAATGGACTTAATTGTGAATTATCATAGCTGGTTTGTCTTACAGAAGTTTGCCCCAAAATATGTTATTTTCTTAAGATTTGTGGGTCAACCACCATGAGAAAATACATCCAATTTCAGTAGCAATAAAAGGAAAGTGAACAAAAACAATGAGACATCCTCCTTCAGTATTAGCCTGTTTTTAAAGTTAATATTAATTCTGGCAGAAGGTATGGTGAAACAGGTGCTGATACTCTGCTAACAGGCATGCAAACTAGTGGGTTTCCAGAGGCTGACTTGAGAAAAATATATCAAGATCCCTAGAGATGTCACTACATTTTAGTCAGTAATTCCATCTTGTCTTAATTTGTGTTAAATCAGAGTTGAGTTAAAATATTTCTATACAATCAGAGAAGAATATGGAAATCTGTTAATAGTTACAATGTTAAGTGGCAAAAGGACCTGTGGCTACATGTGCACACATACATTCTATAAATACACACATAAGGAAAGACTGAAAGACTAGTAGGTGATATTTTAATGGCTGTTTAACAGATGTTTAATGGTAGTCATCACTGAATACTGAAATTGTGGGTGACTTTTATTATGCTTTTCTATAGTTTTCTAATATTCTACAATAAATATATATTGCTTTTATAATAATGATATTTAAAAAACCTTGGAACAATTAAGCATGAAGGACAAGAATTCCTCAATTCTTGTAGATAACTGTTCAAACAAAATTGTACTGTGGTAATAACACAAAAAGCTGTCAGGTGGTAAAGATGGTGTTAACTAAACAAAAATACTTGTCTACCTAAATACCTTTCCCCTGTAGAAGTGAATGTCATATTCAAAGATTCACTTTGGTTGACTTGAACCTAAACACTAACATTAATAAAGCTGAGGCACTTTGACTCAGAAATAATTCATGACAGCTGTAGGCTATAAATAATATTAAAAATAATATATACACAGATATGTAGACTACCCAACCATCAAGAATATGAATTCAATAACTGTAATTTTGATTTTTTAATAAATGTACTTAAGTTATTATAAATGAAAGGAAAAGAATCAACAAACCAACAGTGTCTGCAGGGAAAATGTTAATTTCCCATGGCCAGGATGCTCATCTGACCTTGATCTGCTTGTCTACTGTGCATGTGTAATGCTATCTCATGCTTACATAATACTTGGCCTACTGCGCAGGTGCATGCTTGCACATGTGTTGGCAATGAGCCATTATTGTTTGTGTTGCTATATGAGACCTCCACCCAGTGCTCCCTGCAGATTGCAGCCTTGCTGCATGCAGATGTAGCAGATGTAATCTAAGAGCTCAACCGGCTGCCTCATGATAAAAGCTGAGTATGAACCCTTTTCCCAAAACTCTGTTATCATTTTTCAGTCTCAACCCATCCAGAATGAACTTGCTGGGAGCTGAAGTCCTCCGGCACTACAGTGGCACAGTCAGCAAGATTTGCTGCAGACTGAAAAAACGGAACAAGCTGCCCTCATGGAAGGGGTGATTCAGTCAGGTGGGGGAATACTGCAAGATGCTCCACGGCTGGGGAGATACTCGGGTCTCCCCCAATGGTCATGTGGTCCAACGTGGTGATCCTTCTAAAGGTGTGGCCCCCTCCCCAGGACTGAGGGGAGGTGGAGGTGATGCCTAAGGCAGGGGTGGAGGCCCTCCACAAATTGGGAAATCCTCAGGGAAATGGAGTGCCCATGTGGTGGCAGGAAACACGGGTTGCCTATTTCTCACAGTGTTTAATAAAGGCTATAAATGAGAAGGGCGTGCTCCTGCAAGAAGCACAAGAAAAGGCAACACGAGAATGGGAGATGTGAGGTGCTGTGGAGAAGGCAAAAGATATGCTGGTGACTGAGATGGCAGCACTCTGCGTAGGGGCAAGAGAGCTGCCATCAGCCTCAGAAGGGCTGGAGGATACATCACAGGAGGATGAGAGGTGGAGCTGATGCCAGAAGCACCAACCCCTCCTCTACTGAAGTCTTGCCCAGTTGTAGTCAAGAAAATAAAGATGGAGTAACCATGGGTTCCTCTGGGAGAGGTGCAGCCCCCTCCCCAGGTCATGGAGCACTCCATGTTCTGCCCTTATACACAGGTAGAGTTGGTGGATTTGGGCTCCCTGTTTCAGCAGAACCCCTTGGAGTCTATATTAGCCTGGCTCCTGCACTGTTGCAAGGTAGGGGTGGCTGGTATCCTCCTGTCTAGATCACACATGGGAAAGCTGGCTTCCCTGACAACTCATCCCACCTTGTGACAGTGACTGCAGACTCTACGCCAGACCCCAGGTAACCATTCACTTCTTGGGTGGTTAAAGGCTGCCCTTCCCACAGCATGGCCCAATCAGGGTGACTTACCATCCTTCTCTGCTAGATAGGAGATGTATGCTGAGCTCCAACAGGTCTTATGGGAGTTGGGCATGAAAAAATGCCATTTATAACATAGGAAATCATGGCCTAACTGAGGAGCTATTTACTACATGGATAAGGGATATGGTGCTGCAAACAGCTCCCCATCTCTCTTTGGGCCCCTAGTGGCCATTCTTGCCCCTTAACAGGGCAGCCCATAAATGTGGTCACCTGCATTGTGGCATATTTGGGGGAAACTGAAGTGATGCTGGCACAGAAGGGAGTTGGTTCACTACTGAGAGGAAGGGCTTAAAGGGCCCTGGAAGGTCACAAGGACCAAGATGTGGGTTGATTTGATAAAGGCAGGAGCAGACAAAAGGAAGTCAAATACACTTTTACTGAAGCTGTGGCAACAACTGAATCAATTTTGGCTCCTGACTAAGGTGAGGACCAAGGAACAGAAGCAGAAGCCGGAGACAGAGTCACAAGTCTGGCCTGTGAGCCTGCAAGACTTCCTGCTGGAGAGTGAGCCGGCTTCGCCTGGACCCTCACAGAAACCCGACTGGGACGGTTTAACTGAGGGGAGGGTCAAGGGACCTGCCTTGAAGAACCAGGTAGGGACTGGAGGCCACTTGCAGAAATATCAATTCATTGGTGCCCAGTGAATGTACAATGTGTCCTGGCTCTGGTAGACACAGGAGCCAAATGCTCACTGGTTTACGGCAGCCCTGAGCAGTGTCCCAGGACCCCTGCTGTTATAGATGGAATCAGGGGTAAGGCTATCAGAGTAAAACAAGCCTGAACTCTGTTGAGAATAGGGTGTTTACCCCCAAAAGGGTATACTGTGTAAATCTCTCCCATCCCCAAATATATTTGGGAGACAGATATTCTGCAGGGCCTATGGTTACAGACCACTGGTGGGGAGTTCAGACTGAGGATACATGTGAGGGGACATGCTAAGCACCTGCCCGTAGCTAGGCCTGTGCTTCAGCGGGTGACTAATACCAAACAGTACAACCTGCCTGGTAGGCATAAAGAAATTGAAGAAACCTTTCAGCAACTGGAGAAGCTGGGTATTATAAAGCCCACCCATAGCCCTTTTAATTCCCCAGTGTGGCCAGTAAAAATGCCAGAAGGCTCCTGGCATATGACTGTGGATTACAGGGAATTAAATAAAGTCCAGGCTTTTACCTTTACAGCTGTAACACTATTGCAAGTGATTTTTGGTTGTTTAGGCTACTAGAGAGTGTTTATCCCACACTTGGCAGAATTCTGAAGCCATAATACTGTTTGGTATGAAGGGGTATTAGGTGGGACTGGAATGAAACATGTGCATCTATCTGCCTTTACTGCTGCAAAATGGGCAGTCAAGTCCATGCAGGCCTTGAGTGTGACAGACCCATTGAGGTCCTGCAAGTTGGATGTCCATATGACTGAAGATGGTTATAGCTGGAGCTTCTGGCACCAGCTTGAATGAAATCACCAACCTATTGGATTCTGGACACAACTCTGGAAAGGAGCAGAGGTATGGTACACCTTAACAGAGAAAAAACTGGCTTCCATGTACCATGTGTCACTGGCTACAGAGGCCATTTAAGGAACAGCCCCAAAAAGGTAATGGCCACCTGTTTCATTGTGGAGTGGGTATGAGATTGGATGCAAAAACTTCAGAGTGGCATGGCACAGATGCCTACACTGGCCATTTGGGGTGCATCCTACAGAAGCATAGTGCCCTCTCTACTATCCCCTTGAGTGGAGAACTAACACTTACTGGGGCCAGTGACATATACCAGTGAAAGGCAGGAAGAATCTGCTTTAGAGACACTAGTAGCAAAAAGCCCTTATCAGGAAGGAAGAATCCCTATATCTGAAGATGCATGGCACACAGATGGCTCCAGCCATGGACAGCCCCCAAAATGGAGAGCTATAGCTTTCCATCCTAAGACTGAGACAATATGGATGGAAGATTGTGAGGGGAAGAGCAGTCACTGGGCAGAATTGTGGGCAATGTGGCTTGTGATCAGCCAGGAGCCCTCCCCTATAGTTGTCTGACTGACAGATGGGCCGTCTATCAAGGCTTCACTCTGTGGCTACCAACATGGTAACATGCCAACTGGTTGGTTGGTCACTGACCAATTTTGGTGCAAGAGTTGTGGCAAGGCTTATGGGCCTCCAGTCAAACTAAAACACTTCCAGTATATCATGTGGTAGGACATTTGCTGCTGGCATCCCCAGGAAACGATGAAGCAGATGAATTAGCCCAGGTACATTGGTAGAAGGAAAGCCTGCCTCTGATGTGGCCCAATGGTTACATCAACATTTGTTGCATGTGTGGCAGAAGACAATGTGGGCCGTAGCCCATCAGCGGGGCCTACCTTTAACCTTTGAAGAAGTCAGCAGAGCCTGGCAGAAATGCACTATATCCTCTAAAAGGGACTTACAGTGATTCCTACAGCAACCTGGGACAATAGCTAAGGGGCTGATAACCCTCGTCAGGTGGCTGATAGACTATATCGGCCCATATGAGAAGAGTATCAATATAACATGACATGTGTGGACACAACTACTGGACTTTTGGTTGCTTTTCCTGCATGTTGCATGGGCCAGAAAATGACATAAAGAGGCCAAGAGCATCTCTTTGCGGCTTATAGCTGACTGCAGGTAATTGAAAGTGATCAAGAATTAAGGATAAAGTGGAAGTTTCATGTATCATACAATCCTGGGCAGGCATGAGAGAAAGTACAAATATATGTTAAAATCCAGCCTGAAATCAGATATTAATGGTCTACAGGGATGGTCAGTCTGCTTATGGGCAGTGCTACAGTATTTGAATGAGAAGCCCTGAAAGGGGGCATTCAGCCCTGTACACATGCTTGTGCACATTGCTGTCTCCCCTATAAAACTATAAATACAACTAAGGAGGAATTGTTGAAGCCAGGGATTTGGCCACCAGAATTATATCTTGCTGCCAGCACCAACCACAATAAACTCCAGAGACTGTTCAGTGGACATGATACTGGATGTTTTGACTATCAAACCAGTGATGGCTGGCCTTCCTGGCACCTTGGGAACAAGGCCTGGAGGCTGGCCTCTGGGATTCCTGGAGTAACAGCAGAGTGGCCCCCACAGATCACTGTAGTATACCCTAAATGGCCAGAAGGTAGGATCATCTTTCTGGGGAGTTTTGTTTTATTTTTATGGCCAGTGCATGCACCTCCAGCAGCACTATACATAGACCCCTCAGTAACCCCCACAGGGAGAGGGGTAAAAGTATCTAGTCCCAGACGGGACCCACCCCCTTCCTGCCACGGTCCTGTCACAGGACCATTCCCTTGCATGCATCCTAGCTGATGGACAAGATTTGCCTATGTTGGTGTCATTAAAACATGTCTTATTGCCCTTAAGGCTAGTCTTTTAATGTGCTCCAATGTCTTCATGGATTGGGCGTACACACTAGCAAAAACTGGCAACACGTCTGCTTGCTGGGTGTGCACAGAGCTCCTTATCAGTTCTGCTACTGGCTGCCTGTGGAAAGTGCTAGTCATGAACTCATCAGTGGAAAAGTTGAACACAGCTGGAATGACCACTTGGTGGCAATCAAACTCCTTAGGCTTGAGGACAACTATCTGTGTCCTAGTACATTATTGTAGCCTCTCTTGCTGTTGGAGAATCTTCTTACAATGTTCCAGCTTTCTCGCACAGGGACCACTGTGGAAGACTGAGGATGTGTAGGTTGTGAGGTGAGACTCTTGAAGGGATGGACTATAGGGAGAATGGAAGTTCCCATGGCCAGGATGCTCATCTGACCTTGAACTACATGCCCACTTTGCATGTGCAATGCTATCTCATGCTTATGTAATACTTGGCATACTGCAAAGGCCCGTGATTGCACACATGTTGGCAATAAGCCATTATTGTCTGTGTTGCTATAGACCTCTGCCCAGTGCCCTAGGTGGATTGTGGATTGTAGGCTTGCTGCATGAGGATGCACAGAGTATGGAATCTAAGAGCTGGACTGGTCACTGCAAGAATAAAGCTGAGTATGAATCCTTTTTCAATGCTCTGTTGTTACTTTTTGGTCTCACCAAATCCAAAGCGTACTTGCTGGGAACTGAAATCCTCTGGCCCTACAGTATCTAAACAGCTTTTTGTCTTAAAAGCAGCATGAAGATTTTAAGAAGTTCAATTTGAAAGGTTTCTTGATAAACAATATCAATATTGTCTATTTTCAACTTTTTTTAAAAGCAATTAATTTTTTCTTCCCTAAAAGAAACACCGTACTACTATACTTTCGGATAACCAAAGAAACTCTATGATGCCCTTAGCAGACTCATGTGAGCTATTTACACAAGCTCCAAGCTCCAAGAATCACCATAATCCTTTCCCTCACCAACTTAGGTGAGTTTCTTTACAGCTGTTCCAGGAATCTGGCATTTCTACCCTTTGAACCTGACCTTTACTTTCTCGGTAATGACCGTTCTCACCCCACTTGAGCATAGCAATTTTACCAGTGGGAAAGAAGTATCAGCTATAAGCTTCAGTCCTGTAATTACGAGATGTACAGATTTTAGGAATTCATCATAACACAATCAGGTTTTTCAGTTCCAAAGTTATCCTGGAGTTCAACCTTCATCATTCTTTATTCTGACTCTAGGAAACTGGTATTTTGCCAAGCTCCAGGTTGAACACCTGGTTTCAACTTGATACTAACCTTTCTCCAGCCATCCTATAAAACCCAGCACTATTGACCCTTCTCCAGGATCCCAGCTCTCTAAAATCTCTCACAGCTATCATCGACAAGCAAGATTTTCTAATTAATTTGCATAGCTAGCCTGCTACTTTCTGCTGAAATGGACCATTTTCTCCAAAGAAATGGAACTACCATTCTCTGTGCTTCTCTGTAAGCTGCTTCCTCTCTCTCTCTCTTTCTCTCTTTAACTCAGTTCACTCAGGCAGAACACAACCCTAAGGGGAGTGCTGGACAATTCATTTTCACCTTAAATCACTCAACTTCAGATAAACTGCCTGTGGAGAAGCTGAGAGCTACATCCAATACAGAATTTCTTCAGGCTTATCAATAGGTCTTATTAACACTTGTAGAAAGTATCTTTCTGACTATTTTTAAAAGCCAGTGTCACATTCATTATTGTCCTAAGTTGGTTTTATTTAAACATTTTAAAGAAATGAAGATTATTCTGGACTCATGATTAGTAAATGATGACATTTACCATAATTTAGCAGCCTTGAATATAGAAGTAATTTTTTTCATCAGTATTTCTTAATGGGTGTTCTGAGAACCACCTATATCGGAATTACCCAAGATGCCCACTAAAAAGATTCCTGGGCTCCATTCCAACTTAGCAAATCAGGGACAGGTCCCAGAAATCTGTATTTTTGTCAGCCTCCTGGATGGTGATTAACACAGGGATGATAGCTACTGCTCTTCGGGCTGCTTATCTTCTTTAACACTATGCTGGCAGTTTCAGGGGAGCTGGCACCTGGTAGCAGACATCTGGGCAGAACCATGTGGGTGCAGTAGTTCTGCTGTCAGTTATCCACATGCAGAGAGAGGCCCAAGATAAACTAATAGCAGCTAACATTTAATAGGTGCTTACTATGTGCCAGGTATCCTTCTAAGCACTGTACATATATCAACTCATTTTATTCTCGTGCAATCCTATAAAGAAGGTACTATTATCTCCATTTTATAGATAAACTGAGGCATAGGAGGTGAAGTAATCTGTCCAAAAATCAGCTAGGAAGAGGCTAGGACAAGATTCAAGCCCAGGCACACAACTCACCAGTACCCTAGCCAATAAAGTTTCTTTCATAAATTGTTGGTTGTTATCTAAGGAAAGAAAGGAGTAATTATTGCATAAATAGTCATAAGCACATTATTATTATAAGGTATATTATATAGCAAAAAGTAGAGAAACACACACCTAGCTGGTAGCTGTCACTAGTTTGACTATTAAAAAGTCACTATTTGACACTTCCCTCCTACTCTCAGAAACTACCTTTTCCTCAGCTGATCCTCAGTCTCAGTGTAAACCATCTCTTTGCTGGATAGTAGAAAGCTCATCCATCATGTTCTACTGATGTCTCATGTAACTGAATGTCTTGGCACCGGTGGTGGGCCTCAGCTCATGTTGAATATTTATTTCTTCTTGTATTAGTTAGCTAGGACTGACTTGTAGCTTAAACAACAGAAATTTATTTTCACACAGTTCTGGAGGCTAGAAGTCCAAGACCAAGGTATTGGCAGGTTCAGTTTCTCCTGAAGCCTCTCTCTGGCTTGCAGATGGCTGCCACCTTGCTTTGTCCTCACAGGGCCTGTCCTCTCTGTGTGAGCATCCCTGGTGTGTCTTCCTTATTTTATAAAGACACCGCTCAGATTGGATCAGGGCCCAACTATGTGACCCCACTGAACTTTAACTTGACCTTGACTCTTTGCAGGCCCTCTCTCCAGACAGTCACATTGAGGTGCTGGGGGGGTGAGGCGTTCAGCAAATTTTGAGGGAATAAAATTCAGCAGATGACCTCTCTCCTGAAAGAGAGATCTTGATAAACTCAGGAAATGCCAACACAATTTATTCCTTTGTCTTCTGTTTTCTGACTAAAGTAAAGATGGATTAGGGTTCTTGTTCCATTTATGTGATCAGTAAGTTTAATTCTGTGAGACAGTACTTTCCACTGGCAGCTATTCACTTTAACAGCCAGTCATTAATGATGCAGTGAACACTAAAAATAACCTTTACTTGAGACAACTCATGTCAAGTACATTTGAGCAGAACAGGTTTAAAGAAGTGATATTCCTCACCATCTCAAACCAAATGTATTATCTGTATGTTAACATAAGATTGTATCACAATGTCAGATAGAAATGGTCTCTTTAACTTTTCCTGGATTTTCATATTCAGGTGGGGAAATATTGAATAAATTGAAGTAGGTCAGTTAAAACAAACAAAAAGGCTCTTAAGACCCTTCCTGGAAGCCTGAATCTCTCTATAAAGACAAAACTCAGTTTTAATTCCTGACCATTCTATCATCTCATCGGAAAACCAGAGATTCAATAATCATTTCTGAATAATATATACATACTTCAGATGGGATAAACAATACAGGTGCAAAGATGCAGGCTTTGTAATCAGACCTGTGTTCAAAACCTGACTGCCATTTGCTAGCTGTGTGGGATCAGGTAATTGACTAACCCTCTCTGAACCTCTCTCATCTGTAACATGAAAGTAATACTTCCCTTGCAGGGACACTATGAAGATCTAATGAGTTATTTCTGGAAATGCCTTATATACAGTAGATAAAAAATGACAGCTATGACTATTAAATACAACTTTACAGAAACCACAGTCACATGTCCTTACTTGAGAAAATAAGAGGTGAGTAATTTTATATGGGTCCCTAAGATCTTTCCTGAAAATTTACTAGTCCATTAAATCCAAAAGGCTGGGAACTGCTTGTAATTCTCTGAGTGACCCAGAATAAAGTTCCTTTATGTAGGCCAGAGCTGATTGCTCCAGTTTCTGGGTGTCTGAGTGAAAACTGGCTTCTAGAAACTGCAAGACTACTCTGGCCTAATGGTAGACCATCTAGGGATGGATTGGGAAGGTCACTATTCTGTCAAGGAGACATTTTGTCAGGATATTTTGTGGGGATTCTAGGGCCATAGGTATCTGGTCTTATGTGAAAAGTCTGGTTGTATCAGGAGCTGGCCCTGCCCTGTTCAGTGACAGAAATGTGACAACACAGATAAGGGCTCTCAACAAAACAGAACTGCTGTCTAATGAACAGGCAAGTAGGTCAAAGCATTTCCACTGACAATTCATTTCTTCGTGCAGATAATCAACCTCACTACTTCTACAGAGCCCACATTTTTGCCCATTATATAATGACACTGCATTGATATCTTGAATTCAGTCTTTCATTCATCCTCTGAGGATTGGCTCTTTGAAATGACCATATGGCAGCCCTACCCAACAGCTATGTTGGGGGAAAAGGCTGGATTTCCACAAAATACCTGGGTGTTTTACAAGGTGTTTGTGGTGACCTCTGTAAAGGGGGTGCAGCTAAGAGTCTCCCTAGGTGGGCACAGCTGAGGGCCAAAGCTCTGTGTAGCTCACAATGTTGCTGCAGGGGAAACCTTGTTCCCATTCCTCTTCCTGCTCCTTAGAGGGGCTTTAGGGAATAGTTTAAAGAATGGGCCTGCCCTGGCAGAAAGGATGGAGAACATGTGGGCCACACAGAGTACGTTGGGGACGGAATTTGCTCAACTGTAGCAACCAGCAATGGCTAAATTGCAACTTGCTAGCAGTAGCCTCCCCTTCTATTCTATGAAATTCCCCTCTGCCCACCTGGTTACCTAGCCCAGGGGGAAACTGTACCACATGCATTACTAGGGATTTAAAAATACTTTTAGCTCATTGGAAATGGAATTGTCCTTCCAGGGTATTTGCTTTGTTCAGTTGTCAGATATTTGACTGCTGAACATTTCTCAGAATTCATTAAGTAGTACAGTGTGGGGCTGTACTTAAAGACTGAAAACTTCAAGTTTTGTTGAGGATGTGGAGCAATGAGACTCTTGTATACTGTTAGTATAAAAGGAAATTGGCACAACTATGTTGGAAAATTGTCATTTTTTCAATATAAGCATAACCCATAATCCAGAAATTTCCCTTGTAGATACATATACCCCAAAGAAATTCATGCACATATGCATTAGAAGACATGCAGAAAAATAGCTATGAGGTGTACTTCAGAAAAGAGGATATTCAAATGGCCAACAAACATATGGGAAGACAGTCTACCTGATTAGTACTTAAGAAAATGCAACTTAAAATCACAACAGGATACCATTGCATATCCAATTTCAGCTATTGCATTCAGCTATGAGCAGCATAATTTAGAAATGACCCAAATAGCCATCCATAACAAAACGGAATAAATTGTGGCATATTCACATAAGAAAATACTATACCCCAGTAAGAATGAGTGAATTATTGCTATAGGCAACAACGTGGCTGCATCTCACAAAAACATACTGTTGAGTGAAAGAAGAGACAAAAGGCATAAGCTGTGCAATTTATTTGATGTTTGAAAATAGACAAAACCAGCCTGTGATGGTGTTATAAGTCACAGTGGTGGTGGTGGCGGCTACCCTTGGAGAAGAAGGAGTGGTTACTGATGGGGGCCTATAAAGGGAGCTTTTAGGCCCTGGGAATGTTCTGGATCTGAGCAAGGGTTACATGACTGAGGTGACTGTGTAAATTCATCAAGCTATACACTTAGGACTTGCATACTTTTCTGTATGTATTTCTAATTCGAAAAAAGTTTTTTCAAAGAGGTGAGGTGTGTATGTGTGTGTATGTAGACAGGCAGTCAGTTTACCAGTTGGCCTCTTCAGGAGCCACTCCTGACCCTCCTCATCTGTGGCACCTGGGCCATGGGCGAATGGAGGCAGCCAAATCTCTGCCCCAGCTCTCCAACACACTGTACACTGGTTTGCTTATCTGTCTGGCAGGAGATGATTTAAATGTGTGTGGTTTCTTATGACCCTTAGCAGATACTTCAATAAATATTGGCTGATGAATTTCCTCTTTGCTTTGTAAGTACAGAATTCATGCTTGTTATACTGTTCATTGTACTTGAATTTTTGTCAGCATTATCCAGATGCCATTAAGCACAGAAGCCCATATTCATCTATTTATAAAGAAATCTATGTGTATTCTGTGTTCATTTACAAAAACACACCAAAGCTATATCTGGATGACCAGCAACTGGACTACATTTTTTGAGTGCCCAATCAGAATCTGAAATTATGCTCTGCCATGTAAACAAGATTAATTTAGTTGTTAAATGACCAAAAATAGTAAGCTTACTATTTTTTAATGGTTTTGTTAAAAAAGACATTAAGTATGGCATATGTAAATTCATCTATTCAACCTTAACATTTCTCCATCCCTCCTTCCTGACCTACAAATAGTGTTGAAATACATGCCATTCTAACCTAATCAGTCTACCTCAACCTGGCTCTCATTAAGGCTGCTCATGGACCACTTAGCCCATATTTTTGCTCACTGATTCTGCTCCAAGCAGTAGACCACAAAGACGGCCTCAGTTCCCATTCTGGTAGCTTGTACATGAGAGCTTGTGCTAAAGCAGTGTTTTATAAATTAGTAAGATCAAGAATTAATTGGAAACTTGTTAGAAATACAGATTTTTGGACTTTTCCCCTGGAGATACTGATTGAGTAGATCTAGGTTGAAGACAAGGAACATCGCTCAGCTGATTTTTATCTGACAGTTTAAGGAAGCAGCAGTTGCAACAGCAAAGTCTCATTGGGTTACTTAGGAGCAGAAGAGGGTCTCTTATAGCTCCGTTGGAATGATAGCCTCAGTCGGGTAAGGGCCAACTTACTTGCCTTTTCGGTAACAAAAATTAAATGCTAGAAAAAATCATAAATTGATGTACATAATAAGTACTCCACATTAAGCATAATACTTGTGCAAAGTATGCATTTCAGAGACTTCTCAGAACTCATCTGAAACTATGAAAAAGTATTCCATTTAGAAATACTTTTAAACTTGATAGTGACCCTTTTTTGCCCTCTTTTTCATAGAACATTTTCACTAAATAGAAACTCTATTCATTTAGTTTTCTATGTGCTATGTTCCAACTATATGCTTAAAACTTCTGTATGCTGACACATGTTTTTAGAACAACCATAGTGTCACAAATGAAACCTAAAATCACATTGAATATAAAAAATTGAAGCAGATTCGGTGTAACTATCTTAACTGTAGGAAAGAATAAATATTTCTAATCATACAAATGTAGTGTGTACTTCAAGGCAGAAGGAAAAGACACAAGACGTATGGCTTCTAGAAAGAATCTTTTCCAGTGGATTCTTTATAGCTTTGATCATTATTAATCAGAATCTAGAGTCTTGTTAATTCTCAAATCCATTTAGAACATTTCCTTTTGAATGTAGCTTCAGTCATTTTATCTTTCCTTCTGAACTTCTACAACACTTACTTTGGCCATCAACCTGTCTAACACTTGCCTTTTATTGTCCATAGGGGTCGAGTGTGTGTCTGGTAGAAAGAGCCTTTGTTCGCGTCACAGGAGGGCTGGTTCTTAGGCTCTGGTTTGCCTTTAACCAACCAAGTATGAAAACTTGCCATGACGTAAGCTCTCAGGGACTTATTTTCCTCATTTTTGTAACATAAAAAAGGAAAAGAAAGGCGGGACAAAGAGATTTGAAAGGATTATGTCTGTGGTCTATTCCAGTTCAAAATTTCCTTGTTTTTTATATCTGCTTTCCTTATAAAAAAGGTTGGGGAATATTACTCAGCATTAAAAAGGAATGAGATTCTGTACATGATACAACCTGAAGCTTGGAAACATTATGCTAAGTGAAATAAGTCAGACTCCAAAGAACAAGTATTTTATGATTCCACTTACATGAAGTACCCAGAGTAGAAAAACTCATACAGAGAGCAAGTAGAATTGTGGTTACCAGGGCTGAGGAGAGAGGGGAATAGGTCCATTAGTGTTCCTTTAAAGACAAATGTAATTACATTCAATATTCTTTATTATTCTAATCAACATTTGTAAATATCTTTGAAAAAGAAACATTTGCCTCTACAAAATGCAGGTAGAATAAGATCTATGCTGCCATGTAAAATGATATATACTATATGCATCTATACATTATATATCACACATATATACATAAATATATAATCTCTGACCTTTGCTCTCTTACTGTAGTATTTTATTATAATGCCTTTAAAGGAACACAATAGTTCCATTAGTGTTTAATGGGTTCAGAGTTTTAGTTTCAAATGACAAGAAGTTCTGGAGATGAATAGTGGTGATAGTTGCATAACAATGAAAATGTATTTAATATCAGTGAATTGTACACTTGAAAATGGCTAATATGGTATATTTTATATAATTTTATTGTAATTGTTTAAAGAGTAAAAACCAAAAGCACAGGTTCAAAAAATTTTTAAAGCTTTTCATATTTATCATCTACCTAAAAAGAGTGTAATAAATATTTGTTGATTGAATGAAAAAAAAAGGTTGGGGAAGGGGCATGAAAATTGGATTGAAAGATGGACCCCAGGCTATTTATCTTGAAACAGATTTTGCACAACAATCACACTGGTTTTTAATACTTAGATTGTATGTTTATACTGTATACAGTGGTTTGGATGTGAGCAGGGCATTTTGAGGAGGGCCTAGGCCCCCACCCACACCAGCCCCTGGGGCTCCAATGTTCTCTAAGAAGCTGTAAGCTCCCTCAGACCTTTTTTTTACATCTCTTCAGGACCTAGGGTGGGAGTTTCTGTAAATTAACTGACTGATTTTCTTTCCATTAGAGATAAACATATTTCTTAAAGGATTTTTTTGCATCAAAATTAATCTGTAAGGGATTATTCATTATGCAAATTTTAGGATTGTAACTATTAAGAAGTGTGATTCAGAGGATTTCTTTGGAGAGTTTTTAAAAAGATGGTTATTATTTATTTCTACAATGGTAAATTACATGATCTAAACTATGTTCTCTGAATATTGGAGTAAGAAAGCAAAGGTCTTAAATTATATATTTATATATGTGTATGTATATATGTATGATACATAATGTATAGAAGTATACATAGTAGTATAGTTTTTATTCTACTTCCATTTTTTAGAGACAAATTTTTTTTAGAAGATATTTAGAAATGTTGAATACTGAATAATGAATGTAACATTTGCCTTTAAAGGAACACAAACTGATAGTTTATTTACAGTACCTTTTACTTGAAAAGGTCAAAGTACTAAAAAGATATAAATGACTCATTAGAGCCACACCAATATACAAATGTACTGATTGCTTTCACATTCTTGCTAAACCCACTACCATAGATAAATGTCTACAGTGATTAATATTTATCTTCCAAGTGCGATTGTTTCTATTTCCCCTATTTGCTATTCGTGATGCTTACAGTCCGCCATATTCTTAAAACAGCCCTTTCATTATTTCCAGATCAAACTCGATTATTTGTGATTCTTGCAAATTCCTAGGAATTAACTGAGGAGTTTTCTAGAACTTGGAAGATCAGATCCTATTTTAAAAGCTACTGATAATGAAAATGTATGGCTTTTTGATAATGAAGCCTACAGATAATGGAAATTTATCACTTTAACTAAATTAGGTTTTCTTCAAGCAATACTGAAAGTAGTTTCCTTTGGCCATTTGAATTGACCTCTACAGCTATGAATTAAAAATTCCATTAGCATGAACCATCATCACTCTGTAAAAAAAAGGACAAGTTTAAGTGTCCATTGATAAGTTAGCAAATATTTACATCAAATTTGGATAATTTAGATTTTATTTAAACAATTAAATATTTATTTTAACCAATTAAATATTTAATTGGTTAAAAATAACAAGGAAACAATCCTCCCCCCATCAAAGAAAAGATAAAAGATATAGAAAAAGAATGGAGAGAGAAGGAAATCAAAGGAAATTCCGACATTCCATTGCGGTTACTCATCTTAACAAATCTTTCACAGATGGGTAATACTCTATTTTGTTCATTTTTCTTACCTATAATTAACCATGTTTTATGCCCAAATATGTTGCTTTTTTTCTTTTTGGATGGGGTTGGGCCATTTTAATAAAAGTATAAGTTATTAAAATCTGCATACCCATCTTCCCCAATTAGGAACACAGGAGGTAACAAATCTGTTCTGTGAAAGAAAGGATCAGGCACAATATTTTGCTGTGGATTACTAGTCATAGTAATCTGCATTTAAAATCCACTAATAAAATGCTCTTAGAATACTAAAGGACTTGAATTAAGATTGTTCATCATATAAAAGAGACTAAATTTGCAAAAATATTTGCTTAAATTCAATTACCAGAAGGCTTGACTACCAAAGAATATAAAAACTTCAGATTTCCTAAATGGGTGACATCATCATATTAGTAAAACCATAGCTTCCACTTAAGAACATTTCCTGTACAGGAATGCTAATAGGTTATGTCAGCTTTTTGTTCCAGTAACACTTATTTTCTACTTGTGTTTCCCAGTCTTGCCTTTTCTGTTTGTTTTTGGTTTGCTCTTCTAAATTTTATCCCTTTGATCTATTTTTAAGTATCTTCTTCCCCTGAAAAATTCTGATTCAAGAAGTCCCAAGTTGAAACCTGGAAATTTTTTTTAAACCCCTATTACACAAACAACCCCCACCTCCACCCCAACTTCCCCAGGACCCTGGGTAATTTTTTTTTTTTTTTGAGAGGGCATCTCTCATATTTATTGATCAAATGGTTGTTAACAACAATAAAATTCTGTATAGGGGACTCAATGCACAATCATTTATCAACCCCAAGCCTAATTCTCAACAGTCTCCAATCTTTTGAAGCATAACGAACAAGTTCTTACATGGTGAACAAATTCTTACATAGTGAATAAGTTCTTACATGGTGAACAGTGCACGGGCAGTCATCACAGAAACTTTCAGTTTTGATCACGCATTATGAACTATAATCAGGTCAAATGTGAATATTTGTTTGATTTTTATACTTGATTTATATGTGAATCCTGGGTAATTTTTTAAATTATAAAAGTGTTGGAAACACTGCTTGACATTACTCATGTAAGAGGAAAGCCAAGTGATGTCAACTCTGCTTTTCTGTCTAAACTCTAAACCAAACAAAAACATCAATGTAAAGAGTTTTATGAGCTTCATTACAAGGTTCAAAGGACACACATTCCGAAAAAGTTCTCATATACTTCATCCTCAATATACATAAATTTGTTTTTATTATCACTTTATATAACATAGTTATCTTTTAGAATTTCTACAAGATGAAAAAGAATAAGGCTTTTATTTACCTCCTTGTTTTTAGTTCTCTGCACTTCGAAAGGCAGTTTTGTGAGATGTCATAGTTGGTGAGACCAGAATTAGTAGGTGGGAAAAAATATTTAACATGGGTTTGGCCGAATCATGTATACAGTTAGACCCATGGGTGTGTATTTTCTAATTGTTCTCAGAGACAGAAATAAAAGGGGAAATACATATATAACGAAGAGCTTTATAAGTTTCGTTTCACAGGCCTATATATCAAATAAGACTTGTTTTCATTTTTCTTTCAGGACTACAGCAAATATAGCTTTAATTTATATCTGTAATAAGATATTTCACTTTATATGGCATGAGTCCAAGCTGCAATTTCCAAGCAAGTGGTGGTATTGTCCAAAGCCTGAAAATAAATGGTAGCTTATTCTATGCAAAAAGTAAAGTGTAACTTTATACAAAATACCTAATCCTCTTCAAGATTAAGAACTTCAATTATAGTATGAAAATCCACAGAAGCTTAAAGTAGGTTCTAAATAAGGATGTAAATATCTGTTGATAAAATGAACTCTTCCATTGCCCTTAATTTTTCCCTTATATTCCCTATTTTAATAGGTAAAAATGAGGTCAGAAAGGTAATTCATCAGTCAATAGTAGATTACAGGATTACTTTAATCATTAGACAATGATCAGGCTCAGCAGGGCGGACTCTTATCAATTTCTTTTATTTGAAGGCTAGGAATCACAGGAAAAGGGCCCAAAAATGTTGTATTCAACATATAGGATGCAGTTCAGTGGCCTGTCCATGCAGCTTTAACCCGCTGTTCTTTTGAGGTGAAAGCCATTCACAGAGAAGGCAAACTTCTGCTTATTCAACACCTTAAAATTGGCTTTAGAACAAAATCTCCAAAATACACACCCGTGGGTCTAACTGTATACATGATTCGGCCAAACCCATGTTAAATATTTTTTCCCACCTACTAATTCTGGTCTCACCAACTACGACATATCACAAAACTGCCTTTCGAAGTGCAGAGAACTAAAATCAAGGAGGTAAATAAAAGCCTTTTCTAAATATAGTCCCACCGTGTTTATTTCACACCCATCTAGTAGGTCATAGCAGCAGCCAGCAGCTATGGACATACAGAAGCATCTCTCCAGGCAAAACCGAGGCGCTTGACAGCTACGCCATCTACCTGTTGAACCTGGGCTACTGCTCTCCACAACTGTCAGATCAGCTTCTTCGACCAAAAGTGCTAATGATCGATTTTTTTTTTTTTTTTTTGTAAGTTGCGTGCTAATCTTTCTTCTCACCCTCTCCCTTCTGAGTCCTTCTGCAGAGCCGCGGGAGCCGCGGGAGTCGCGAGCTCCTCCGCCCGGCTGGCTGCTGCAGCGATGCGGGGCGGGGCGGGCCGGCCGGCTGGCACGGCGGACGGAGGTCATCGCGGGCCGGCGGAGAGGCAAGGGGCCCCCGGCCCGGATTTACTCACCTACCGTCCGGAGAGGCGACGGGACCCAGATCCGAGGAGGAGGGAGATAGTGGCGCCGAGGCGAGGGGGGGCGTAAGGGGAAAACGTATTACCTAAGCCGGGATGCGGAGCGGAGAGGGAGGCTGCAGCCTTTCCCTCCAGAAACGGAAGAGGCGGGGGAGGAGGAGGAGGAAAGCGCCGAGCAGGAGGGGGAGGTGGCCGGGCGCGGGCGGCGGGCGACGGGCTTGGCCCCAGCACGCGGGGCGTGGCGCGGCGGGGTTCGCGGGGGTCAGGCGAAGCCGCGGCGCGCCTCCCCTCGGCCTGGAGCGCAGACCTCAGCACCCGCCAGGCCGCTGCCCCCTCGCGTCCCCCGGCGCCGCAGCGGCGAGGCGCGCGCAGACGCCCCAGCCTCCGGGGCGGGCGAAGGCATCCCAGGCCGGCCGGCCGGGTGTCTGCGACGTCACGGGGGGAGCGGGGTGACTCGGAGCCAGTGCCGGGAGAAAAAGGGCCCCAGGGTCACCCAAGACGCTGTTTTCGTTCTGTTGTTGTAGCTACCCAGGAAGCGAACCCCAAATTCGCTTTTAAAATCTTCCTCCAAGCTCCCCTGCTCTTTGGGGGGGTTACGGGTTTGACACGCGTGTTGGCAACCGGGAAGATGGACTTCCTGCCATTGTTCTAATAGAAAAGTCAACTGTGCTGGTTGTTCTTTGAACCACAGCAGTGGCTCCTGGCGTTTGCCTTATAAGGTGTGGGCCTGGCGCCGGCGTGACAGGAAGCGCATCACGGGTAGGGAGCCCCTCTCCAACCCTTTAAACTCTGGCGCTCCGTGTACCTTCATGACGGATTTGGATGGTGGATGGGGATAGGAATGGGTGATGGCGGGGGAATGGGCTGACGTTGTTTAAAAGGCAGTGGGAAGTGTGAGTAGAAGGGGCCCGGCAGCGTGCCCAGCTGACTGGACGCCGCGCGGGCTTTCTAGAGCAGTGCTTCAGACATCCTTTCACTCCCGGCACACGTAGGAAATGATCTCCTGTGCGGGCCCCAAATGGGGTGAACAGAAGAGACTGCTCGCGCCGGAGTGCCCGGGCCCTTTCCCCTGAGGCGCAGAGGGGAACACGACCTACCTACCTGTAACTTATTCCATGGCATGAGGTTGGGAAGCTCTGTTTTTAAGTTCTAGCCGGCAGGTTTCTTATCTACATTTTTGGAAACCATCCAAGACTGCTTCCTGCATTGCTGGCGCGTGGAGGAACCAGCAGGACAGGAGCCGGACTTGTCGTACTCCAGGAAATGGTGCTTAAAACCTTACATCTCCCAGGCTGAACTTACCTTTCTGCTCCCAGCCTACTTCTGTGGTCTCTGAGTTGAGATAACTCCCCCCAGACCCCCCTTTCCACTCCCCAGCTTTCACTCACTAGCCAGTCCACTTGATTTTATCTTCCTTATCAGATTTATCTTTTATGTCCTTCACCTTAGTGCTCCTTAGGTCCATCCCCATACTGTTCCTTATGAATGAGTCTCGTAAGCATGTCTATGGTGGCAAAATCAAGACGTAGTTTAAACACGATATTCAGAAGTTAAGAGGCAAATACCAGAATTGTTAGAAGGTGAAAGAATTTGCCTCTAGAGAGCAGGAATTTAGGGAGCAGAGGATGGAGCATGAGACTCCTGTTTCTGTGACACAGCAATATGAACCTTGAAGCCAGTGCATTTTCCACTTTGCCGCCACAGAGACCATTCTACATAACACAGCTCAATGGGGTTCTTGCTGGCTTGGTCTTCATTGGTTCCCAGTCTGGTAATACCAAGAGCAAGCCCCTGGGCCTGGCTTTCCAGGCCCATCTCCCTTCCAGTCCATCAGCCCTGCCCCTCACACTTGACACCCCATTTTACCTCACCCCATCTAATTTCCTGGATGCATGAACTTGTTTCATACCTTTATACTACAGTGGAGAAAAATTTTCCTTTCTTTCCTTTTAGGTTCTTTGGCTGATCTAATAATTAAATTGACATAAAATAGACTACCAGGAGAAAAACAAATTTAATTTTGTATGTACAGGAGCTCATAGAAATAGGAGACTCAAAGAAGTGACCATCCCAGGCAGCTTTTATACCTTTTAGACAGAATAAATTTGTGAAGAATGGACAAGAGGAAGAAGTTTGGGTTTGGGATAATAAATGAGTGAAGAAGTGACAAGGTTTACCTATACATCCTTCTCAGCCCTAAACTCCTTACCTGGTGATAAGAGTATCTTTCTCCTGGTACAGGGAGAATACCTTTTACATGGGAAATCTATCTCCTGCTCTCAGAGGGAAAAAAGAGGGCCCGTGTGTCCTTTTTGTACCAGCTGTTTCTTAATTAACTTTAATTCAAAATAACCAATATACCAAAGTGACATATTTTGAGGAGGCCTGCCCTGAACCCCATAAGTACATGTTATTTCTTCTGCCTGGGTAGTCTCTCACAGCTTTAATACTAGTTAATGGCACTATTCTAAGTGCTTCTTGTGTTTTATAGCTGTTCACTCTTATATCAACCTTCTGGTAGGCATTAAAATGTGTTATCTCCATTTAATAAAGAATGAAGCTGTGATTTAGAGAGGTTAAGTAATTTACTCAAATATGTAGTATGCAGAGAGGACAAATTTGAACTCAGCAGTGACTCCAGGATTCACATTGTTACCTATTCGCTTTAAAAACCTTTCTCAGACAATACATTTAAGCAGGATCAAGAGATTAAGTTTTTTTAAAGTCTTAAAAGTGCAAGGAGAAAATATAAGTGAATTGCATTTAATCTCAAAGTAAGCTTGAAACACAGGGCAAAAACAAAAGAAAAGTAATAGAGTTGACTATAGAACTTTGAATTTTTTTCATCAGAAAGACCCATAGGATAAAATTAGGAGCCAAGTAAAAATTATTTTTAAAAATGTTTGCAATGTATGTGAAGATAAGAGAATAACATCCTTATTTAATAAAGAGGTCTTACAAAGAAAACATAAATACCCTGTTTAAAAAATGGGCAAAAATGTAAATTATTTAAGTCAGAAGAGAAAAATGTAAATGGCAAAACATATTAAGAGAAGTGAGAACTTAAAATACTAATGCCCCATTAAGTTGACTGAGAATAAATGAATACTCAAAGCTAGTGATGTAGGCCAGCGGCCATTGAAGCACGATGTGTGGCAAATGACTAAGCTCAGTACTGAGAAGAGCATAAATTGCTGCAGTGTTTCTGGAGGGCAATGGGCAGAATGAAGTAAAAGCCACAAAAATGTTCACTCCCTTTGACTCAAAAATTCTATTTCTGGTAAATGATAGTACAGGGATTGACCAATGTTTTCTGTCAAAGCCCAGAGAGTAAATGCTTTAGGCTTTGCAGGAGACATATGTTTCTGTTGCTTTTCTTCTTTGTATATGTGCTTTAAAAAAAAAGAAAGAAAGAAACCCCCTTTAAAAATATGAAAGCTGTTATTAGCTTGAGGGCCATAGAAAAGCTGGCTGTGGCCTGAAATTGGCATGCAGGCAGTAATGTGTGCAACAAGTCTGTACAAGAAAGTTCATCACAGTGCATTTGGTAAGAGCCGAAAGAGACAACGAAGTACACATCCAAGGACAAAATTAGTTTCAACCAGGTAAGAGGAAACAAGCTTTTTAAAAGTTTTAAATGTTTTTGAAAGTTCCAGAAATGATATTTATTGCATGAGAGAGTATTCATAATTTATTATCATGTGGAATAACACAGTTTACAAAAGAATATTCATGCTATTATCCCAAATACAACATACTCACATGTATATATGCATAGAAAAGGTCTGGAAAGACATAAACATGGTAAAATATTGAGTGTGGTGGGAGTGAAATCACAGATATTTGTTATTTTGTTGTGTCTGTTTCTTATAGTGAATATGTATTATTATTGTAATAAACTAAAATACAGGAAACTTTGCGTGCATGGCCACAAAGTACCTTAGTTGTCAAATTGAGAAAATCCTCCCAGAATCCACTCCCCCAAATGGAGCTGGTCGCTGTCTTTTCTGTGCTCCCTGAGTACTTAATGGTGTTTTGAGTAACATTATTTATTTAAAAAGAGACAGGCTACTACCATCATTTAGTTAAGCATTCTTCTATTATTGGACATCTGGGTTCCCAGTATTGCACTATTATAAATATGCTGGTTATTTTCTACTTGGTCTCTGTTGGGTCCATTTGAATGCTTCTCTGCTAGACTCTGTGTGTGCTTCAGAAGGCGGAACCCTCATGGACTATTTTCTCTGGACTTTCTTGCCAGCTGGTCTCCAGGTAGAATTGACCAATGGATGGTACCAATGGTAGTGTGGAGAGTGGAAGTGGAGAAAGGTTGGGCTCTCCCTTCCTACCTCTTTCCCTGCTTTGGGCCTCTAAGGCAGCTCCCTCTCTACTGCCCTGCTAATTTGATCTCCTCCCCTTACCCAGCTGCTTACTGTTGCAAGACCCTGGGTACCTCCATGTCATGGTGTTTCCCGTCACCCAACCCTAAACCTGGCCTGGAACTTCTGAAAATAGTCCCTTCAAAAAGATCTGTTAGATCAAAACATCTTAGAGGAGGTGGGTTCCTGTTAGGACAAACTGATATATTAACACTGGTGAATATCATAAGAACAGAAATCTATTTCTTATGCAACAGGTCCTGGGTATTCTCAGATTGTACCTCTGGGCTTTTGACTATGTGCAAGGTAATTTTAGAAAGATTTGCAAGTTTCCTGAAGCAGGAATTTGAATTACTAACTGTGAAGCCAATGTTTGGGAATACAGCACTAACTGTTGTTTTTGATTTCTCCAGTATTTTTTTAAAAGTAACACTCCATTGCATTTTATTGAAGAAATCATATACTACAGCATAGTGGTGTTCAAATTTTTATGTTTTCAGTGGACTCATGAAGAAAATGTTCTTATATCGAATCTAACATATAAATGAGTTAAAAGTCATGCAGGGGGGATCACGGGAAGATGGCGGCGTGAGTAGTTGAGTAGAAATCTCCTCCCCAAAACATATATATTTATGAAAATACAATAAATACAATTATTCCTAAAAGAGACACCAGTGGATACAGTACAACAGCCAGGATACATCTACATCTGCGAGAACTCAACATCACACAAAGGGGGTAAGATACAAGCCGCAGCCAGGTGGGACCCGAGCGCTACCCCCACCCCAGAACCCGGCAGGAAGAAAGGAGTCAGAATGGGGAGGGAGTGAAAGCCCAGGACTGCTAAACAACCAGTTCTAGAAATCCGCACCCAGAGTGCAGACACAAGGTGCACGGGGTGCTAGATATTAGAGAAATGGAAAAGCAAAACCTGCGAGCAGGTCCCCGCAACCCCCATCCCCAAGACAAAAGAAAAGCGAGTGCTTCTTGCAAATCTTAAAGAGACAGGGACTCCACAGCTGGACGAAGTCGTCCCGGCACACTTAGACAGCAGCTGGGAATCCCAGGGAACTTTAGGCGCCCTAACTCCCTGGACAGCAGCACAGCTCTGAAGCCCCTCATGGCACTAAGCAGCCTGCCAGTCGTTCCCCCAATTGGCGCGTACCGCAACACACCGGCCCAATAGTGGGAGAGTGGCAGTGCACACCAGGGGCAGTGGTGCCAGAGGGGACCGGAAGAGGCCCACGTGTGCCGGCAGCGCCAGAGAGGACCAGGAGTGGCTCGTGCGAGCCCGCCATGGCGGTGACCGAGCAGTGGGGGTGTGGCCCACATGAGGTGGCGGCAGCAGCAACAGAGGAGCCTGGGAGAGGTTCGCATGAGTCTGCAGCGGCGCCGACCGAGCGGCCCGGGAGCGGCTTGTGCGTGCCAGTGGCGGCAGCACCACAGGGGCATGGAAGAGGCCGCATGCACCTGCAGTGGTGCCAGAGGGAGCAGCCACACTAAAAGCAGCCAACTAGAATCCCAGCCCGATGCACAGCTGCCCGGGCCAGACCCAAAGGCCATTGCTGGTACACAACTGCCCGGCAGGGGCGCCGCTATCACAGAGGAGCACACCTGGTGTGCCTGCTACTTCTCGCAGGGCTCTGCGCTGCTCTGACAGAGACCCGCCCATAGCAGCTTTTGGGATTAACCCGGTGGCTGCTCCAGGAGAGCGGGTAAGTGACACAGGCAGCGGAGAAGGGCAAGGCATCCAGCAAGCAGGAAAGGATTTTCTTCTCCCAGCTGACATACCCGCAACCTGCCTACAGCCACCGCTATCACCATGAAAAGGCAAAAAAATTTAGTTCACTCCAAAATAGTTCAGACAACCCCTAAGAGAGGATCTGCAGAGACAGACCTAACCAGTCTCCCTGAAAAAGAATTCAAAATAAAAATCATAAACATGCTGACAGAGCTGCAGAGAAATACACAAGAGCAAAGGGATGACATCCGGAGGGAGATTACAGAAATGAAACTATCTCTGGAAGGATTTATAAGCAGAATGGATAAGATGCAAGAGGCCATTGATAGAATAGAAACCAGAGAACAGGAATGCATAGAAGCTGATGCACAGAGAGAGAAAAGCATCTCCAGGAATGAAACAATCTTAAGAGAACTGTGTGACTAATCCAAAAGGAACAACATCTGCATTATAGGGGTACCAGAAGAAGGAGAAAAGAGAAAAAGGGATAGAAAGTGTCTTTGAAGAAATAATTGCTGAGAACTTCCACAAACTGGGGGAGGAAATAGTTGCTCAGACTACGGAAGCACACAGAACTCCCAAAAAAAGGGACCCAAAGAGGACAAAACCGAGACACATAATAATTAAAATGGCTAAGATCAAGGACAAGGACAGAGTATTAAAGGCAGCCATAGAGAGAAAAAAGGTCACTTACAAAGGAAAACCTATCAGGCTATCATCAGACTTCTCGACAGAAACCCTACAGTCCAGAAGAGAATGGCATGATATATTTAATGCAATGAAACAGAAGGGCCTTGAACCAAGGATACTGTATCCAGCACGATTATCATTTAACTATGAAGGAGGGATTAAACAATTCCCAGACTAGCAAAAGTTGAGGGAATTTGCCTCCCACAAACCACCTCTACAGGGTATTTTAGAGGACTGCTCTAGATGGGAGAACTCCTAAAAAGAGCACAGAGCAAAACACACAACATATGAAGAATGGAGGAGGAGAAATAAGAAGGGAAAGAAATAATCATCAGACTGTGTTTATAATAGCTCAACAAGCAAGTTAAGTTAGACAGTAAGGTAGTAAAGAAGCTAACCTTGAATCTTTGGTAACCACGAATCTAAAGCCTACAATGACAATAAATACATGTCTTTCAATAATCACCCTAAATGTAAATGGACTGAATGCACCAATCAAAACACACAGAGTAATAGAATGGATAAAAAAGCAAGACCCTACCCTGAAAACTACAAGACACTCTTAAGAGAAATTAAAGAGGTCACTAACAAATGGAAACTCATCCCATGCTCCTGCCTAGGAAGAATTAATATCATCAAAAAAATGGCCATCCTGCCCAAAGCAATATACAGATTCGATGCAATCTCTATCAAATTACCAACAGCATTCTTCAATGAACTGGAACAAATAGTTCAAAAATTCATATGGAACCACAAAAGACCCCAAATAGCCAAAGCAATCCTGAGAAGGAAGAATAAAGTGGGGGGGATCTCATTCCCCAACTTCAAGCTCTACTACAAAGCCACAGTAATTAAGACGATTTGGTACTGGCACAAGAACAAAGCCACAGACCAGTGGAACAGAGACTCCAAATATTAACCCAAACATATATGGCCAATTAATATACGATAAAGGAGCCATGGACATTCAATTGAGGAAATGACAGTCTCTTCAACAGATGGTGCTGGCACAACTGGACAGCTACATGTAAGAGAATGAAACTGGATCACTGTCTAACCCCATACACAAAAGTAAATTCTAAATGGATCAAAGACCTGAATGTAAGTCATGAAACCATAAAACTCTTAGAAAAAAACAGAGGCAAAAATCTCATGGACATAAACATGTGATTTCTTCATGAACATATATCTCCCTGGGCAAGGGAAACAAATGCAAAAATAAACCAGTGGGACTATATCAAGCTAAAAAGCTTCTGTACAGCAAAGGACACCATCAATAGAACAAAAAGGTATCCTACAGTATGGAAGAATATATTCATAAATGACAGATCTGATAAAGGATTGACATACAAAATATATAAAGAGCTCACACACTTCAACAAACAAAAAGCAAATAATCCAATTAAAAAATGGGCAGAGGAGCTGAATAGACAGTTCTCTAAAGAAGAAATCCAGATGGCCAACAGGCACATGAAAAGATGCTCCACATCGCTAATCATCAGAGAAATGCAAATTAAAACCACAATGAGATATCACCTCACACTAGTAAGGATCGCCATCATTGAAAAGACAAACAACAACAAATGTTGGCGAGGTTGTGGAGAAAGGGGAGCCCTCCTACACTGCTGGTGGGAATGTAAATTAGTTCAACCATTGTGGAAAGCAGTATAGAGGTTCCTCAGAATGCTCAAAATAGAAATACCATTTGACCCAGGAATTCCACTTCTAGGAATTTACCCTAAGAATGCAGCACTCCAGTTTGAAAAAGACAGATGCACCCCTATGTTTATCACTGCACTATTTATTATAGCCAAGATACGGAAGCAACCTAAATGTTCATAAGTAGGTGAATGGATAAAGAAGATGTGCTACATATGCACAATGGAATATTACTCAGCCGTAAGAAAAAAACAGATCCTACCATTTGCAACAACATGGATGGAGCTAGAGGGTATTATGCTCAGTGAAATAAGCCAGGCAGAGAAAGACAAGTACCAGATGATTTCACTCATATGTGGAGTATAAGAACAAAGGAAAACTGAAGGAACAAAACAGCAGAATCACAGAACCCAAGAATGGACCAAAGGGAAAGGGACTGGGGAGGATGGGTGGGAAGGGAGGGATAAGGGTTGGAAAAAAGAATGGGGGCATTACGATTAGCATGTATAGTGTGTGTGGGGGCACGGGGAGGGCTGTACAACACAGAAGACAAGTAGTGATTTTACAGCATGTTACTATGCTGATGGACAGTGACTGTGAAGGGGTATGTGGGGGGGACTTGGTGAAGGGGGGAGCCTAGTAAACATAATGTTCTTCAAGTAATTGTAGGTTAATTATACCAAAATAAAATATATATATATATATATATATACGTGACATATAAATATGTGATATAAGATATATATTGTTTCTGTGCTTAAGTTCACTCCTAATTTACCATTTTTGCCATTTTTATAAATGAAATCTTTTTCCACATTCATGTGTCACTTCCTAATAATAATGTAGTTTTTCATCTTGTATCCAATTACCTTACCAAAATCTCTAAATTTTGTGCTCGCTTCGGCAGCACATATACTAAAATTGGAACGATACAGAGAAGATTAGCATGGCCCCTGCGCAAAGATGACACGCAAATTCGTGAAGCGTTCCATATTTAAAAAAAAAAAAGAAAAAGAAAAAAAAATCTCTAAATTTTAATATTGTTTATATCTTGTTTTTTTCTGATAAACAATTACATGAGAACAATTTTCAAAAATTTTCACCAATGTGTTAGCTCATTTTAACATCTTGTACCAATACAATTACTAGGATTTCCAATATTAAGTGCATGGTATTAAATGAAAAATTCTCAGTTTTACTTGAAATAATTTTGGTGTTTTGTCATAGGATATTTCCCATTGGTTTTGGTAAAGACACTTTATTATCTTTAAATAGTGTCTTTTCCTATCTCACTTGTTATTTTATGGATGAAGTTATAAATTTAATGAAAAGGCTTTCCCAGCACCTAATCGTATAATCCTATTATTTTTTATTTTAATTTATAAAGACTATAATGAGTATCATACACTATCTTCCCATTTTTGAGAAATAAACCATGCTTGCCTTTATGTATACTTTAGTTACCAAAGGGAAAGGGACTGGGGAGGATGGGTGGGAAGGAAGGGACAAGGGCGGGGAAAAAGAAAGGGGGTAATATGATTAGCATGTACAGTGTGGGGGAGGGTTGTGCAAGACAGAGAAGATAAGTAGTGATTTTACAGCATCTTACTATACTGATGAACAGTGACTGTGAAGGGGTATGTGGGGGGGACTTAGTGAAGGGGGGAGCCTAGTATACATAATGTTCTTCATGTAATTGTAGATTAATGATACCAAAATAAAAAAAAGAACTCAAACATAGAAAATACCACAAAATAATATTTTGAAATATCACAAAGCAAAACACCCATGAAAGCACCACACAGATCCAGAAATAGAACATTGGAAGTCCTAGAAAAGCCCTCATTACCCACTTTCAACCAATATTTTCTCTTTCCTCCCCAAATACTATTTGGTGGTGGTGGGGACTTGGTGAAGGGGGGAGCCTAGTATACATAATGTTCATGTAATTGTAGATTAATGATACCAAAATAAAAAAAAAGAACTCAAACATAGAAAATACCACAAAATAATATTTTGAAATATCACAAACCAAAACACCCATGAAAGCACCACACAGATCCAGAAATAGAACATTGGAAATCCTAGAAAAGCCCTCATTACCCACTTTCGACCAATATACTCTCTTTCCTCCCCAAATACTATTGTTATCTTGATTTCTAGTATTATAGTTTAGTATGTATATACATTTGTATATATTTATGCAGTTCTTCACTATCTTATTATTAAGCCAATATTACACTGGCTTAATTACAAAAGCCTTTTAATAAATATTGATATATATATGATAGAGCAAGTAGAGTGTCTTAGATATTCTTAGTCCTTTGCTTTTCCTTTTTAATTTTAAAAAGAGCTTGTTGAGTTCCAAAAAAATCTTAACTGGGATTTTTATTGAAATGGCATTAATTCAGAGACCAATTTCAGGAGTATTGAAATCTTATTATGCATTATATCTTGCAACCCAAGGACATATTTTTATGTCCTTTAATTCCTCTCAATATTTGTTGTTTCCCTTGTCTTGATTACTTTTCATTAGATTTTTTCAAGGAACTTGATTTTTTCTGTCTCCTAAAAGAGTATCTTTTAAAACTTCATCTTAAATTTGATTTCCTAGTGAAATACAACAAATTTTTCTATACTGATAAGCAACTTAGCTTATCCTCAGTTATCATTCCTAATAATTTATCTGCATATTGTTTTAGATTTTCTACATGCTTAATAGTGTTTTCCATGAATGCCAGTTTTAACTCTTCTTTTTCAATCCTATGCCTATTCTTCTTGGCTTCCTAAACTGTCTACAATCACCAGTGTGTGGAATCAGGCATTCATTTCTTACTCCTGATCCAAGAGAAAAGTTGACAGAGTAATTAAGAAGCATGCCTGCTAATTTCTTTAAAATGGCATGTTAAGGAAGTTGTCTTAAATTCTTAACTTGTTAAGAGCTTTCAATTTAAATGGATGTTGAAGTTTGTTCAATTGGATTTTGTTTTTGTTTTATACCTATTGAGATGATTATATGATTTTTCTCCTTTATTTTGTTAATAAATTGTGTTGATTATTAAAATGTTTTAAAATGCTGCTCTAAACTTTTATTACTTCAAATAATAATGATTTGATCTTTAAGCATTATTCTTCTTGTGTGTACCTGGATTCAATCTGCCAGTGTTTTGTTTTATATTTCTGCTTCTGCCATCATGACAGTGATTAGCCTATAATTTTCATTTCTTATAATGTCTTTTTGACATAAAGGTTGCATTATCCTTATAAGTGTTCCATCCTTTATTTTCTTCTGGAAGACCTAGGGAAAACATTGGGCTAATTATTCCCTAAAAGGTTTTGTAGAATTAACTTGTAAAACTATCTTGGTACAAGTTTTCTCTGTTAGGTAGTTTTAAAATTTTAAATATGGGATCATTTAGGTGTTAGTTTTGGTAAGTTAGCTTTTCTAGCAATTGATCAATTTGTGTAAGTTTTCAAATATATTAGCATAGTATTATTCATAATTATATATATACACATATATTTAAAATTGAACTCAAGAGAAAATACAAAATATTTTCAATTATTTGTTATTCATTTATTAATATTTAAACTTTTTAATTAAGAATATCAGAAAATAAAAATTTTGTGTTCAGTAAATCATCACAAAGCACACAAATCTATGTAACCTCTGATGTGAACAATAAATATAGAATAACCATTACAAAAGCCCCATTCGTCCCCTTCTTGGATTTCATATTCTTCTCAACATTTTCATTTTATATAGACTTTAATTTTAGCCATTCTAATGGATTGATATCTCATTGAGCTTTTAATTAACACTTCTCTTATTAGTAATGAAGTTTCATACCTTTATTGGCCTTTGGATATCCTGTTTTGTGAAGGATCTACTTAAGTTTTTACCTATTTTTCTATTAGATTGCACTTGTTTCTTATTAATTTGTTAGGTTTTCTTTATTGAAGTATCATTGATATACAATCTTACATTGTTTTTAAATGTATAACATAGTGGTTTATCAGTTACCCATATTATATTTTATATAATTAATCCTTTGTTGGATACAATGGTTTAAATACATTCTCACATTATATGCCTTTTCTCTATTTCATTATGGCTTTTGAAGAATAGGTTTTTATCATTCAAATTATCTTTTTTTAAATTATTTATTTCCATGTAGAAATTCTTCCTAGATTCATTAATGAAAATTTGTTTTCTTCTTTTTTAGTGAGAAAACTTAAGTTCTACTCTGTTAGCAAGTTCGTTACGCAATACAGTATTATCAACTATAGACACTATGGTATACATTAGATTGTCAGACTTTATTCATCTTATAGCTTATATAGCTTATTCATATTATAACCCTTTTCACAGCTTCTCCCTATTTTCCTCATGCCTCAGCCCCTAGCAGCCACCATTCTACTTTCTGTTTCTATTCATTTTTTTTTTTAGATTTCACACAGAAGTGATACCATGCTGAATGTCTTTCTTTGTCTGACGTACTTCAATTTGCATAATACCCACTCAAGTTAATCCATATTGTAGCAAATGATGGGATTTCCTTCTTTTTTAAGTCTGAATAATATTCCATTGTGTATACATACCACATTTCCTTTATCCATTCACTCATCAACAGACACTAAGATTGTTTCCATACTTGGTTATTGTGAATAATGCTACAGTGAACATGGAACATGGAGTACAGATGTCTCATTGAGAGTGATTTCATTTCTTTTGAATATATACTCAGAAATGGAGTTGCTGGTTTGTATGGTAGTTCTATCTTTAATTTCTTGAGGAATTTCCATACTCTTTCAAAATGGCTTTACCTATTTTCATTCCCACCAACAGTATAAAAGGGTACCCTTTTCTCCATGTCCTGGCCAGCATTTGTTATCCCTTGTCTTTTTGAGAGACAACCAAAGAGAGGGAAGTTGATATGATATCTCACTGTGGTTCTGATTTGCATTTTCCTGATATTAATCATGTTGAGCACATTTTCATGTACCTGTTGGCCATTTGTAGGTTTGTGTGGAAAAAATGTCTATTCAGCTCCTCTGTCCATTTTTTAATTGGGTATTTTGCTGTTTTTTGCTGTTGAGTTGTATCCTTGTGCATTTTATATACTAACCACTTATTACATATGTGGTTTGCAAATATTTCATCCCATTCCATTGGTTTTCTTTTTAATTTTGATGACTTCCTTTGCTCTCCTAAAGCCTTTTAGTTTGAAGCAGTCCCACTTGTTTATTTTTGCTTTTGTTGTCTTTTTTGGTGTCAAATCCAAAATAACAGTGCCAAGATTGTCAGGTAGCTTAACCCAAAGTTTTCTTATAGGAGCTTTATAATTTCAGACCTACATTCAAGTTTTTAATCTGTTCTGAGTTGATTTTGTGTGTAGTGTGAGATAGGGGTTCAGTTTCATTCATCTATGGATGGTTGTTCTATTTTCCCACCACCATTTATTGAAGAGACTACCTTTTCCACATTGAATGTTCTTAACTCCTTTATTGCATATGAATTGACTGTGTGTATATATATATATGCTTTATTTCTTGGCTCTCTATTCTATTTCATTCACATATTTGTCTCTTTTATTGCTATAGCTTTGTAATATACTTTGAAGGCAAGACATGTGATCCCTCCAGCTTAATTCTTTTTTTTTTGCAAGATTGCTTTGGCTATTCACCATTTTTTGTGGGTGCTTACATACAAATTTTAGGACAATTTTCTCTGTTTCTGTGAGAAATGCCATTGGAATTTTGATAGTGACTGTACTGAATCTGTACATCAATTTGGGTAGCACAGACATTTTAACAGTATTCTTTCCTTCCATGACAAAGGATATCTTTACATTTTTTTGTGTCTTTTAATTTCTTTCATCAATATCATAATTTTCAGCATATAGATCTTTCACATCCTTGGTTAAATTTATTCCTAAGCATATTATTCTTTTTGATGCTTTGATATGGGATTGTATTCTTAATTTTTCTTTGATAGTTTGTTATTAGCATACAGGTATGTAATTGATTTTTGTATATTGATTTGATATCCTGCATCTTTTTAGACTTTACTTCTAACAGTTTTCTGATGGATTCTTCAAAGCTTTCTATATATATCATCTGCAAATAAGATACAACAATCTTTCTTCCTTTCTAATTTGATTATATTTCTTTTTCTTTCCTAATTGCTCTGGCTAGGACTTCCAGTACTATGTTGAATAAAAGTGGCAAGAGTGGGCATCCTTGCCCTGCTCCTGATCTTGAATGAAAGGCTTTCATCTTCCCACCACTGACTATAACATTAGCTATGGACTTGTTATATGTGGCCTTTATTATGTTGAGGTACATTCCTTCTATACCAAATATTTAAAGGATTTTATCACAAAATGATATTGAGTTTTGTCAAATGCTTTTTGTGCATCTTGAGATGATTTTTATCTCTCTCGTTGTTAATGCAGTATGACACATTTAATCATCTGCATATGTCCAACTATTCTTACATTGTGGGGATAAATCCCAGATGATCATGGAGTATAATGTTTTTAATATACTGCTCAATTTTGTTTGCTAATACTTTGTTTTGGATTTTTTATTAAGGTATCATTGATATACAATCTTATGAAGATTTCAGATAAGCAACACTGTGGTCACTAGATTCACCCATATTACTGAGTACACCATACACACCCCACCACAGTCACTGTCCATGAGAAAAGCAAGGTGCCACAAAATTGCCACTTATCTTCTCCATGCTATACTGTCTTCCTGACACCCCCCACAACATGTGTGCCAATCATAATCCCCTTCAATCCCCTTCTCCCTCCCTAAATCATCCCCTTTGGTAACCACTAGTCCCTTCTTGGAGTCTGTGAGTCTGCTGCTGTTTTGTTCCTTCAGTTTGGCTTTGTTGTTATACTCCACAAATGAATGAAATCATTTGGTACTTGTCTTTCTCCACCTGGCTTATTTCACTGAGCATAATACTCTCTAGCTCTATCCATATTCCTGCAAAAGGTAGGGTTTGTTTTCTTCTTATGGCTGAAAAATATTCCATTGTGCATATGTACCACCTCCTCTTTATACATTCGTCTATTGATGGGCACTCAGGTTGCTTCCATATCTTGGCTATTGTAAATAGTGCTGAAATAAACTTAGAGATGCATATGTCTTTTTGAATCTGAGATCTTGCTTTCTTTGGGTAAATTCCTAGGAGTGGAATTCCTGGGTCAAATGGTATTTGTATTTTTAGTTTCTTGAGGAACCTCCATATTGCTTTCCACAGGGGTTGAATAATTTACATTTCCACCAGCAGTGTAGGAGGGTTCCCCTTTCTCCGTATCCTTTCCAGCATTTATTGTTCCTTGTCATTTAGATATTGGCCATCCTAACTGGTGTGAGGTGATATCTCATTGTGGTTTTAATTTGCATTTTCCTGAAAATTAGTGATGTGGAGCATCTTTTCATGTGCCTATTGGCCATCTGAATTTGTTCTTTGGAGAAGTGTCTGTTCAGATCCTCCACCCATATTTAATTGGGTTATTTGTTTTTTGGGGGTTCAGGCATGTGAGTTCTTTGTATATTTTGGATGTTAACACCCTATCAGATAGGTCATTTACTCCCATACTGTAGGTTATTGCCTTTTTGTTCTGCTGATGGTGTCCTTTGCTGTACAGAAGCTTTTTAGTTTGATGTAGTCCCATTTGTTCATTTTTGCTTTTGTTTCCTTTCCCAAGGAGATGTGTTCAGAAAAAAGTTGCTCATGTTTATATTTAAGAGACTTTTGCCTATGTTTTCTTCTAAGAGTTTTATGGTTTCATGACTTACATTCAGGTCTTTGATCCATTTCGAGTTTACTTTTCTGTATGAAATTAGACAATAATCCAGTTTCATTCTCTTACATGTAGCTACCCAATTTTACCAACACCTGCTGAAGAGGCTGTCATTTCCCCATTTATATCCATGGCTCCTTTGTCATATATTAATTGGCCATATATGCTTGGGTTTCTATCTGGGCTCTGTACTCTGTTCTATTGATCTATGGCTCTGTTCTTGGGCCAGTACCAAATTATCTTGATTACTCTGGCTTTGTAGTAGAGCTTGAAGTCAGGGAGCATAATCCTCCAGCTTTATTCTTCCTTCTCAGGATTGCTTTGGCTATTTGGGGTTCTTGTTGTTCCATATAAATTTTAGAACTGTTTTATTTTGGTTCATTGAAGAATGTTGTTGATATTTTGATAGGCATTGCATTGAATCTATAGATTCCTTTAGGCAGGATGGCCAATCCATGAGCACAGGATGTATTTCCATTTTTAGGTGTCTTCTTTAATTTCTCTCATGAGTGAGTGTCCCAAAGTTTTAAGAATAAAGTTCTTTCACCTCCTTGGTTAGATTTATTCCTAGATATTTAATTTTTTTAGATGCAATTATAAATGCAGATGTTTTCCTGATTTCTCTTTCTGCTAGTTCATCGTTAGTATATAGGAATGCCACAACTTCTGTGTATTAATTTTGTATCGTGCAACTTTGCTGAATACAGTTATTTGTTCTGGTAGTTTTGGGGTGGATTCTTCAGGGTTTTTTATGTACAATATCATGTCATCTGAAAACAGTGACAGTTTTACTTCTTCCTTACCAATCTGGATGCCTTTTATTTCTTTGTGCTGATTGTCATGGCTAGGACCTCCAGAACTATGTTGAATTGAAGTGGTGAGAGTGGGCATCCTTCTCTTGTTCTCAATTATAAAGAAAAAACTTTTAGCTTTTCACCATTAAGTATGATGTTGGCTGTGGATTTGTTTTATATGGCCTTTATTATGTTGAGGTACTTGCCCTCTATACCCATTTTGTTGAGAGTTTTTATCATGAATGGATACTGAATTTTGTCGAATGATTTTTCAGCATCTATGGAGATGAACATGTGATTTTTGTCCTCCTCTTGTTGATGTGGTGGATGATGTTGATGGGTTTTCGAATATTGTACTGTCCTTGCATACCTGGAATAAATCCTACTTAATCATGACATGTGACTTTTTGATGAATTTTTAAATTCAGTTTGCTAATATTTTGTTGAGTATTTTTGAATCTATGTTCATCTACATTCAACCCAATATCTAACAGAGATCTTGGTCTGTAATGTTCTTTTTCTTTGTGATGTATTTGTCTGGTTTTCGTATTGGAGTGATCCTGGCCTCATAGAATGAGTTTGAAAATATTCCCTCCACTTCTAGTTTTTGGAAAACTTTGAGGATAGGTATTCGGTCTTCACTAAATGTTTGATGAAATTCAGTGGTGAGCCATCTGGTTCTGGGTTTTGTTCTTAGGTAATCTTTTGATTACCAGTTCAGTTTTGTTGATGGTGATCAGTCTGTTCAGATCTTCTGTTTCTTCCTGGGTCAGTCTTTTTCTAGAAAGTTGTTCATTTCTTCTAGGTTATTCAATTGGTTAGCATATAATTTTTCATAGTATTCTCTAATAATTCTTCATACTTCTGTGGTGTCCATAGTGATTTTTCCTTTTTCACTTCTGATTCTGTTTACTCTTTTTTCTAGATGAGTCTTGCTAGGGGTGTATCTTTGTTTATTTTCTCAAAGGTTTCATTGAATCTTTCTATTGTTTTATTCTCCTCGGTTTTATTTGTTTCTGCTCTTCTTTATGTCCCTCCTTCTACTGACTTTGGGCCTCATTTGTGCCTTTTCTAGTTTCATTAATTGTGAGTTTAGACCACTCATTTGTAATTGTTATTCTTTCTTGAGGTTAGTCTGTATTACAATATACATCCCTCTTTGAAAGGCCTTTGCTACATCCCATCAATTTTTGGAGTGTTTAGTTGTTTTCATTTGTCTCCATATTTTGCTTGATCTCAGTTTTTATTTGGTCATTGATCCATTGATTATTTAGGAACATGTTGTTAAGCCTCCATGTAGTTGTCGACCTTTTTGTTTTCTTTGCATAATTTATTTCTAGTTTTGTAACTGTGGTCTGAGAAGCTGGATGGTACCATTTCATTCCTTCTGAATTCATTGGGGCTCTTTTTGTGGCCTAGTAGGTAATCTATTCTGGAAAATGTTCCAAGTGCACTTGAGAAGCATATGTATGCTGCTGGTTTTGGGTGGAGTGTTCTGTAGATATCTGTTAGGTCCATCTATACTAATGTGTTGCTCAGTGCCTCTGGCTCCTTACTTATTTTCTGTTCAGTTGATCTGTTCTTTGGAGTGAGTAGTGTGTTGAAGTCTCCTAAAATGAATTCATTGCAATGTATTTCCCCCTTTAATTCTGTTTGCATTTGTTCACATATTTGGGTGCTCTTATGTTGGGTGCAAAGATATTTATAATGGTTATATCCTCTTGTTGGATGGACCCCTTTATCATTATGTAATGCCCTTCTTTGTCTCGTTACTTACTTAGTTTTGAAGTCTATTTTATCTGATACAAGTACTGTAACTCCTGCCTTTTTCTCCCTATTGTTCACATGAAATATCTTTTTCCATCCCTTCACTTTTATGTCTTTGGGTTTGAAGTGAGTCTCTTGTAGGCAGTATATAGATGAGATGAGTCTTCTTATTTTATCTATCAGTAACTCTATGTCTTTTGATTAGTGTATTCAGGCCATTTACATTTAGTGTGGTTATTGATAGATATGTACTTATTATGATTTCAGGCTTTAGTTTTGTGCTTACCAAAGGTTCAAGGGTAGCTTCTTTACCATCTAAAAGTCTAACTTAACTCAGTACATTATTCCAAACAAAATCTAAATGTTCTTTCTTTTGTTCCTCCCTGATTTTTCTTCCTCCTCCACTCTTTATATATTAGGTGTCATATTGTGTACTCTTTGTGTATCCTTTGACTGACTTTGTGTGATGATTTCATTTTGTAGTTGGGTAGTAATTAATTGGTCTACTTCCTTTTCTGTGGTTTTATTTTCTCTGGTGACAGCTATTTAACCTTAGTAGCACTTCCATCTATAGCAGTTCCTCCAAAATTCATTGTAGAGATGGTTTATGGGAGGTAAATTCCCGCAACTTTTGCTTATCTGAGAATTGTTTAATCCCTGCTTCAAATTTAAATGATAATCTTGCTGGATAATGTATTCTTGGTTTGAGGCCCTTCTGTATCATTGCATTAATTATATCATGCATTCTGACCTGTAAGGTCTCTGGTGAGTAGTCTGATAATACCCTGATAGGATTTCTTTTGTATGTGATCTTTTTTCTCTCTCTGGCTGCTCTTAATACTCTGTTCTTGTCCTTGATTTTTGCAATTTTAATGATTATTTGTCTTGGCATTATCTTTCTTGCAGCCCTTGTGTTGGGAGATCTGTGGACTTCCATGGCCTTCCCAGATTGGGGAATTTTTCAGCAATTATTTCTTCAAAGACACTGTCCCTTTTTCTCTCTCTTCTTCTTCTGGTACCTCTGTAATGCAAATACTTTTCCATTTGGATTGGTCACACAGTTCTCTTAGTCTTTCAATCCTAGAGATCTTTTTTTCTCTCTGTGCCTCAGCTTCTTTGTATTCCTGTTCTGTAATTGCTATTTCATTTACTGTCTCCTCTACATTATCTAATTTTTTAAATCCATCCATTTTGTTTCATTTCAGATACTGTATTTTTCAAAATTTCTTTCTTGAACTTTTCCCTGAGGTCTTGAATATTTTTCTGCAGCTCTCTGATCATATTTATGATTTTTATTTTGAAATCTGTATCAAGAAGATTGGTCATTTCAGTTTCACTTGGTCCTGTCTGGTGTTTGTGGGATTTTGATTTGTACAAGGCCCTTTTGCCTGTTCATATTTGTATTGATAACTCTGGAAGAATAACTTTGTGTAGGTGGCACCTTCTAGTACCCAGAAGCTCTAGTCTCTGGAGCTGCCCAGCACCTGAAGCGGTGGGGGGTGGGGTGGCTGTGAGTGGCACCTGTGCCTTTCAGGATGAAAGAGCTCTTTCCTGCTTCCCGGCTGCAATGCCTGCCTCCACTGAGGGCCAGTGGGCTGAGCATGCATGTAGGAACCTCTGTATTATGATCCTGTAGTTGTAGGCAGAGCCATCCTCTGGCTAGTCTGGTGCAATGACAGGTGCCACAGATTTGCGAACCAGTGCTGGCCAGATGGAAGGACTGCAGGCTGTGTATCACAGTGGGTGGCCTTTGTTGCCAGGCAAGAGGATGGAGCACCTGAAGCTCTTGAGAGTTCCCAACCTGCTGGGCTAAGTGTGTTGGGATTGTAAGGCTGGGGGCACTGATGGGAGGAGCAAGCACATCGGACACTGATGACGTGCCAAAGTCCCCGGCTGCTGCCCCCTCCCACATTGGACACTGATGATGTGCCAAAGTCCCCAGCTGTTGCCCCCTCCCAACCTGAAAAATGTGCCTTGGGCTAGCCAATCCTCGCACTGCTGTAAATCTAAGCTCTGCCTCCCCATACCTTCTTTAAAAACTACTGCCTGTCTACTTACATGCGAATTCCCCAGCCTCCATTTCTATAGACTGGGGAAATTTCGCCCAGGTATTTGCATTCAAATAAACTACCTGGCCCTTTGTTGCCTCTCTTCACCTGCTTATTTCGGCTAGAATTTATCTTACATTTGGCGCTGAAACCCGGGACAAATATAGAGTAGCCAGATTAGAAATGAGACACTGCAATGGGGTCTAAGCCTCTGCTTTCGAGGACTGGTTCCCCATGTCTGCACCACTTCCCAACTAATCCCGCTGAGAGGAGTGCACAGCATCCCAAGCACACCAAGTCAGGGGAAACAGCCTGGGTGAGGGACATCTCCCACACCGCAGGGCCAGGGGTGGGTATCCCGGATACTTGCAATGGATGGGCTGAATGCCCAGACCTGGACATATGCAAAATTTCTAACAGACCAGGTAAAACAGAGTTAGGAAGGGAAGCCTTCCCTTTTCTTGGTTAAGTCTCCTGCAAGAGGGGCTAGACTTACTCCGACACACCTTCCCCAATATGTCCTTGACACAATGCTTCATCTGCACTTCCCTTATAGAAACCCCTGTGGTGGCAGTTCAGATACCACCAAGAAAGAGCCTACCCTGCCCCCCAAGCCCTCCCTCAAAGCCCAAACTTATTGGTGAAGTACCGTTATTCGAAACACCTGAAGCAAATGTCACCTCAAGACATCACTATAAGCAGCCTCCCTTTCTCTTCTCCCCACCAGGCACTTTCCTGTGGTGCAATGGGACCCTATATGAAACCAACTTTGCAAATGCTTCTTGCCTGCTAGTCACCCTAGTCCCTAGGCTGACCCTGTATGGGGGAGCTGAGTTCACCAACTCCTGGGCCTTAGAATCCCATCACAAGAGAGCAGTCCTCCTGCCTTTAGTGGTGGGAATCTTACTTCCTCTATTCTAGCCATGGGGGTGAGCACTGGTGCCCTGGGTTACAGTATTATGGCCCTAGAAAAACTAGAATGACGGCTCGAGGTAGCTGTCCAAGCATCTGCAGCCTCTCTGGCATCCCTCCAGAGGTAAGTCACCTCCTTGGCCCAAGTAACCCTCCAGAACTACCACACTTTAGACCTCCTTCCTGCAGAGAAGGGAGGAACCTGTCTATTCCTCCAAGAACAGTGTAACTATATCAATGAGTCAGGACTTGTAGAGCAGAATGTTCACAAACTACAAGAACTAAAAAAGGAACTCCAAGGAACCAGCATATCAGGTAATAATCCATACAGCTGGTTTCAATCCCCTATAATGGCCTGGTTAGTGCCTCTCCTAGGCCCTGTTGCAGCAATCTGTTTCATACTCCTTATTGGTTCATGTGTTTTTAAGTTCTTTCAACAGCGCATAGCAGAAATGACACACATAAAAGCAATCAACTGTTGCTGTACAAGTACTCGCCCCTCCCGACTGAGCCTCTGGCCGTCAACCAGCCTTAAACCGCCCCCCACATTGCCAGATTGAGTAGCCAGATTGAGGAGCCACATTGCCCCTCCACATTGCCAGATTGAGTCGGCGCCCATTATAACCAAAAGGCTGAAATGTAAGGCTGGGGGCACTGATGGGAGGAGCAAGCACATCGGACACTGATGACGTGCCAAAGTCCCCGGCTGCTGCCCCCTCCCACATCGGACACTGATGACGTGCCAAAGTCCCCAGCTGCTGCCCCCTCCTAACCTAAAAAATGTGCCTTGGACTAGCCAATCCTCACGCCTCCCACTACCTTCTTTAAAAACTCGCTGCCTGTCTACTTACGTGCAAATTCCCCAGCCTCCATTTCTATAGACTGGGGAAATTTCGCCCAGGTATTTGCGTTCAAATAAACTACCTAGCCCTTTGTTGCCTCTCTTAGCCTGCATATTTCAGCTAGAATTTCTCTTACAGGGATGACTTTGTCCACCTGTTCTTTCTCCTGAGCAGCAAGCTCTAGGTAATCCTTACCCCTTTAGCAGTCCTCTCACTGTTGCAAAGTCTTACAAAGTACCCTCCTTTCTTTTGTCCTGGAGCACCCAGTTGTAAGTACCTCTTCTCCACAAGTGGCTGGATTCTCAGTCTGAGTATTCTGCCATTCTTTGCTTTTCAATGCCACTAATCTCCAGAGCACCATGTAATGTGGGTTTGTGCTCCTGAAGTAGATCTCCAGGGCTGTGTGTTCAGCAGCCCTGGGCATCTATCCCCTCCCAACTCCATTTCTCTTCTTCCTGCCAGTGAGCTGGGGTAGGGAGAGGGCTTGGGTCCTGCTGGATTGTGGCTTTGCTGCTTTACCCTTTTCCATGAGGTCTTCTATTTACCCCAGATATAGGCAGTCTGTCACAGTCTTCTTTCTACTTTCTCTTTCAGGATTCATTGTATTTGCTATATTTTCATATTTTATGTGGTTTGGAAAGGAAGTTTCTATCTCACTTCTCATGCCACCATCTTAAAACCCTTTCATTTTGGATTTTGGCATCTATTTTCACCTGTAATTTTCTTAAAGCAGATATTGCCCAGTTTTGATATCTGGGTAATGCTTGCTTTATGAAATGAGTTGGACATGAGCCTCCTCTCTGTTTTTTGGAAGTGTGGGGATTGGTGTTATTTCATCTCTAAATATTTGGACAGTTCACCAGTGAAACCATCTCATCTGGTCCAGACTTTTTTTTGTGGGACAGTTTTTTGATTACTGATTCATTCTTGTTACAAGTAATTGGTCTGTTCAGATTTTCTATTTCTTCATGATTCCATCTTGGAAGGTTGGATGTTTCTGAGAATTTATACATTTCTTCTAGGTTATCTAACTTTTTTCAGATATAAATATTTACATTAGATTTCTATGACCCTTGGAATTTGTATCGTATCAGTCCATCATATCTCCTCTTTCATTTCTCATTTTGACTTTTCCTCCTTTATTTTCCTGATAAGTCTAGCTAAAATTAGTATAAGGAAAGTCTAGCCTATTTTGTTCATATTTTTAAAAATCATCACTTGTTTGCAGTAATGTTTTAACATTATATAATTATGATCTTTATCTCTTGTTAGTGTTAATTGCTTCAGGTCTGTTTTTACCTGATGTAAGCATAGCAGTCCCTGCTTTCTTTTGTTTTCCATTTGTATGAAATATATTTTTTCATCTTTTCACTTTTAGTCTGTGTATCTTTGAAACTGACAATATCTTTATAGGCATCATATAGTTGGGTATTGTTGGGTATTGTTTTTTTATACACTGAGTCACTCTCCATGTGTTTTGGTTGGAGAATTTAGTCCATTTATATTTAAAATAGTTTTTGATAGGTATGGACGTACTATTGCCATTTTGTTCATTATTTTCTACCTGTTTTGTAGTTGGATAGGTTTTTGTTCCATTCTTGTGTTTTCCAATCCCTTCTTTATACATTCAAACATATTGAGTCTACTTTTTTATATTATATGCTTACATATAATATAAAAAATTCAAGTTTACGAATTTCTATGAAGTCTAATTCTGATGTAGGTTGTTTTTTTTTCCTGCTAACAGGCATGGTGTTTGTTTCTTCATTCTTGTGTTTGTGTAGGGAAGGTGTTGTTATATGTGAGCTCATTTTTTAACAAAAATGTATCATGAATTCTATATTTGCATAGAATGTATTACCATATAAAAACACAAATTGAATATATTAAATATGTATAGTTCTTTCAATTATCAATTACACCTCAATAAAGCTGTTAAAAATTTTTTTCATATATCTATGGTAAGTATCTGGAAGAGCTATAAATATGGGTTCATTATGAGTTAATTTCTCACATGGACTTTTATGGACGGTAGTGATTTAGAATGGCAAAATCATATAAGAAATAATATGTGATTATGAATTCTTAGGAGATTTTTATTTTCTTCTCTATCCACATGCTGCTACCTCTGTGGCATTTTTTTTTTTTAGACAACTCTTTAAAAGGTATAGCTCCCTGGGATCCAGTATATTTTTAGGGGCTCTTAGTTTACTTCTCTTTTTTGATCCTGGTGTCTTGTTTCAAATCCTCTTGGAAGCCATTAAATTTTCAGGTATTGCTAATGCCCAAAAGACATCACCTACAACACTTGCTTACCACTCCAAATTTGTGTTTCCTCAAATATTTTACTCTCAATGATTTATTTCCCTTATCCCCTTAAAGCTAAGATGATTTAAGAGGATTCTTTTAATGTTTTATACAGATTTCCTGGGCAAAAAAAATATAATGTAGTACAGCATACTACTGTTAACAAAAAAATGATTTTATTTTTTATTCTGCTTTTAAACTAGTATTGTCTTCACACTTAATTTCTGAGGCATGTGTACTCTTATTTTCTGTTACTTCTCTAAAACTAAACACACATAAAAACATATCTATACATTCTTCCTAGCCAAGAGCAAGGGATGAGTTTCCATTTGTTAGTGTCCTCTTTAATTTCTCTTAAGAGTGTCTTATAGTTTTCAGTGTATAGGTCTTTCACTTCTTTGGTTAGGTTTATTCCTAGGTATTTTATTCTTTTTGATGCAATTGTGAATGGAATAGGCTTCCTGATTTCTCTTTCTATTGGTTCATTGTTAAGTGTATAGGAAAGCCACAGATTTGTGTGTTAATTTTGTATCCTGCAACTTTGCTATATTCCGATATCAGTTCTAGTAGTTTTGGAGTGGAGTCTTTAGGGTTTTTTTAAGTACAATATCATGTCATCTGCAAATAGTGACAGTTTGACCTCTTCTTTACAATACAATATGAATTCCTTGTATTCCAATATGAATACAATACAATACAATATGAATTCCTTGTATTTCTTTGTTTTGTCTAATTGCCATGGCTAGGACCTCCAGTACTATGTTAAACAACAGTGGGAAGAGTGGGCATCCCTGTCTTGTTCCCGATCACAGAGGAAAAGCTTTCAGCTTCTCGCTGTTCAGTATGATGTTAGCTGTGGGTTTATCATATATGGTGTTTATTATGTTGAGGTACTTGCCCTCTATACCCATTTTGTTGAGAGTTTTTATCATGAATGGATGTTGAATTTTGTTGAATGCTTTTTCAGCATCTATGGAGATGATCATGTGTGTTTTGTCCTTCTTTTTGTTGATGTGGTGGCTGATGTTGATGGATTTTCAAATGTTGTACCATCCTTGCATCCCTGGGATGAATCCCACCTGGTCATGGTATATGATCCTCTTGATGTATTTTTGAATTTGGTTTGCTAATATTTTGTTGAGTATTTTTGCATCTACGTTCATCAGGGATATTGGTCTGTAATTTTCTTTTTTTGTGGTGTCTTTGCCTGGTTTTGGTATTAGGGTGATGTTGGCTTCATAGAATGAGTTTGGGAGTATTCCCTCCTCTTCTATTTTTTGGAACACTTTAAGGAGAATGGGTATTATGTCTTCTCTGTGTGTCTGATAAAATTCCGAGGTAAATCCATCTGGCCCAGGGGTTTTGTTCTTGTGTAGTTTTATGATTACCGCTTCAATTCCTTTACTGGCAATTGGTTTGTTTAGATTTTCTGTTTCTTCCTTGGTCAGTCTTGGAAGGTTGTATTTTTCTAGGAAGTTGTCCATTTCTTCTAGGTTTTCCAGCTTGTTAGCATATAGGTTTTCATAGTAGTCTCTAAAAGTTCTTTGTATTTCTGTGGGGTCCGTCATGATGTTTCCTTTCTCATTTCTGATTCTGTTGATGTGTGTTGATTCTCTTTTTCTCTTAATAAGTCTGGCTAGAGGCTTCTCTATTTTGTTTATTTTCTCAAAGAACCAGCTCTTGGTTTCATTGATTTTTGCTATTGTTTTATTCTTCTCAATTTTGTTTATTTCTTCTCTGATCTTTATTATGTCCCTCCTTCTGCTGATTTTAGGCCTCATTTGTTCTTCTTTTTCCAGTTTCGATAATTGTGATGTTAGACTATTCATTTGGGATTGTTCTTCCTTCTTTAAGTATGCCTGGATTGCTATATACTTTCCTCTTAAGACTGCTTTCACTGCATCCCACAGAAGTTGGGGTTTTGTGTTGTTGTTGTCATTTGTTTCCATATATTCCTTGATCTCTACTTTGTTTGTTGATCCATTGATTATTTAGGAGCATGTTGTTAAGCCTCCATGTGTTTGTGAGCCTTTTTGTTTTCTTTGTACAATTTATTTCTAGTTTTATACCTTTGTGGTCTAATAAGTTGGTTGGTAGAATTTCAATCTTTTGGAATTTACTGAGGTTCTTTTTGTGGCCTACTATGTGGTCTATTCTGGAGAATGTTCCATGTGCACTTGAGAAGAATGTGTATCCAGTTGCTTTTGGATGTAGAGTTCCATATATGTCTATTAGGTCCATCTGTTCTAGTGTGTTGCTCAGTGCCTCTGTGTCCTTATTTAATTTCTGTCTGGTGGATCTGTCCTTTGGAGTGAGTGACGTGTTGAAGTCCCCTAAAATGAATGCATTGCATTCTATGTCCTCCTTTAGTTCTGTTAGTATTTGTTTCACATATGTTGGTGCTCCTGTGTTGGGTGCATATATATTTATAATGGTTATATCCTCTTGTTGGACTGAGCCCTTTATCATTACATAATGTCCTTCTTTATATCTTGTTACTTTCTTTGTTTTGAAGTCTATTTTGTCTGATACTAGTACTGCAACACCTGCTTTTTTTCTCCCTGTTGTTTGCATGAAATATCTTTTTCCACCCCTTGACTTTTAGTCTGTGCATGTCTTTTGGTTTGAGGTGAGTCTCTTGTAAGCAGCATATAGATGGATCTTGCTTTTTTATCCATTCTATTACTCTGTGTCTTTTGATTGGTGCATTGAGTCCATTTACATTCAGGGTGATTATTGAAAGATATGTACTTACTGCCATTGCAGGCTTTAGATTTGTGGTCACCAAAGGTTCAAGGTTAGCTTCTTTAGTATCTTACTGTCTAACTTAACTCGCTTTTTTAGCTATTATAAATACTGTCAGGTGATTCTTTATTTCTCTCCCTTCTTATTCCTCCTCCTCCATTCTTTATATGTTGGTTGTTTCATTCTGTGCTCTTTGGTGTTTCCTTTAACTGCTTTTGTGGGTAGTTGATTTTATTTTTTGCCTTTAGTTAGTATTTGGTTTGTCTGCTTTCTTTGCTGTGATTTTATATTCTCTGGTGACATCTATTTAGTCTTAGGAGTTGTCCTTTCTAGAGCAGTCCCTCTAAAATACCCTGCAGAGGTGGTTTGTGGGAGGCAAATTCCCTCAACTTTTGCTTGCCTAGGAATTTTAATCCCTCCTTCACATTTAAATGATAATTGTGCTGGATACAGTATTCTTGGTTCAAGGCCCTTCTGTTTCATTGCATTAAGTATAACATGCCATTCTCTTCTGGCCTGTAAGGTTTCTGTTGAGAAGTCTGATGATAGCCTGATGGGTTTTCCTTTGTAGGTGACCTTTTTCCTCTCTCCAGCTGTCTTTAATACTCTGTCCTTGTCCTTGATCTTTGCCATTTTAATTATTATGTGTCTTGGTGTTGTCCTCCTCCTTGGGTCCCTTTCTGTTGGGAGTTCTTGTACTTCCATGGTCTGAGCGATTATTTCCTCCCCCAGTTTGGGGAAGTTTTCAGCAGTTATTTCTTCAAAGACACTTTCTATCCCCTTTTCTCTCTCTTCTTCTTTGGATACCCCTATAATGCAGACATTGCTCCTTTTGGATTGGTCACACAATTCTCTTAATATTGTTACATTCCTGGGATCCATTTGTCTCTCTCCGCATCAGCTTCCCTGTGTTCCTGTTCTCTGATTTCTATTCCATTAATGGCCTGTTGCATCTCATCCAGTCTGCTCTTTAGTCCTTCCAGAGATTTTTTCATTTCTGTAATCTCCCTCCAGACTTCATCTTTTAGCTCTTGCATATTTCTCTGAAGATCCATCAGCATGGTTATGACCTTTATTTTGAATTCTTTTTCAGAGAGATTGGTTCAGTCTAACTCCCCAGATTCCTTCTCAGGGTAGGATGTCTGGGTTAGTCTGGCTTATATCAAATTCTTGTGCCTTTTCATGGCAATAGAGGTAGTTGTGGGGAGCTGGCGTGTGTGTCAGCTGGGAGAATGTCCCTTCTTGCTGGTTTGTGGCCTTCCTCTCCTGGGATAACAGCGACCTCTAGCGGCTTGTGCTGGGCAGCTGCGCGCAGATGGGGCCTCTGATTCTTGCCCAGCCGCTGTGGAGTTAAGCTCCGTGGTTGCTGTGGGCATGGCCAGCCTCAGGCTGATGCTCAATATGGCAGAGCCGCATCAGAGGGGAAATGGGCGGGGGGCTATTTACTGCCGTGAGGGGCCTTCAAGCTGTGCTGCCGTACAGGGAGTTAAGGCACCCAGAGTTTCCTGGGATTTCCAGCTGCTGGGCTAAGTGTCCTGGGATGCTTCCGTCCAGCTGTGGGGTCCCTGTCCCTTTAAGACTTTCAAAAAGCACTCACTTTTCTTTGTCCCAGGGGCACTGGCTGCAGGGACCCACTCGCAGGTTTTACTGTCCTGTTTCCCTATTATCCAGTACCCCACGCACTGTGTGTCTATGCTCCGGTGCAAATGGCTAGCACTGGCTATTTAACAGTCCTGGGCTCCCTCTCCCTCCCCACTCCAACTACTCTCCTCCCGCTGGAAGCTGGGGTGAGGGTGGTTCGGGTACCGCCTGGCCATGGCTTGTATCTTACCCTTCATGAGGTGCTGGGTTCTCGCAGGTGTAGATGTAGTCTGGCTGTTGTCCTGTGTCTTTTGGTCTCTCTTTTAGGAATAGTTGTATTTGTTGTATTTTCAAAAATATATATGGTTTTAGGAGACTTCTGCTGCCATACTCACACTGTCATCTTGGCTCCGCTCCCAGAATCTTTTTAGTTTGATTTAGTTCCATTTGTTCAGTTTTCACTATTAACAGTTATCCAGGAAAATCTCCTTAGATGCCCAAAGGTGCTAATCAGTAGCAAATGTAATACTTATTAATAAGACAAAACATATAATGAAGCTTTTCAAGCCCTTAAAATGTGATTTAAAGTAGAATCATCTTAAAAAAAAGATTTATTGATCTTAAAGTAGATTAATCAAACTCATGTTTCAACTTAGTATCAAACTGCTACACTCACTAAATTGGGTAAAAGATTTTATACAAGCTTTTCTTTATTTATCATAACCATTCTTTTAAAAAATCATTTCAGTAAACAAATAATACCACTATACCCTCACATACTACAGTATTGGTCTTAATTTAAAAGGAACTTTAAAAGCAGAATAATTTTATTTTAAAAGCCATCAAAAACTGTTAAACTGTCAATGAGGAATTAAAAACTCTATAAACCTTTGAGTGGCAATAATACACTTTCCTAGAATAGAATTTTAGCCTTAAAAAATGAGTCATAGTAATTAAAGAATGTGTTTTAAAAAGATATAAAAAGTAAAACTGTTTTATGTGATAGGTATACTGAAAACACACACACTGGTTTTTGATTAAATGTATGTATGTGTACATATATATTTCTTAAAACTTAAGAAAATGCCAAGACCTTTTTAAGGTCTATATTTGACCTTAATGAGTATGTCTCCATTTCATTGGCCAAGTGGTCAGACAGACTGTATGGATAAGGGATACCAAAATAGTCAGCCTCTTCCTTCAGAGCAATGCAGGTTTGCACATCTGTAGGAATGTGAACTTCTCCATGAAGATAATCCAAAAGGTACTTAAATAGATCTCCATCATGGTCAATAACACAAGCTCCTAGAAAACATTCAGATTGCAAAGATACACATGGCCATCAATAAAATTTCAACATCACACTAAGGACCTCTACACTTAGAAATGGTTCTGTCTCAGAAGAAATTTAACACCTAATGTTTCAAATAGGCTTAGTCAAACTTGATGATCCTCTGTATTCTAACATACCATTGAGGAAAATGTATTCTGAGCTTCATTTGGACTTTGGAAGCAATGACCACATTCCCACTTTGGTCACTGCAAAAAACATGAAGACCTCAGACTGCTGGTAGAAACTGAAGCTTACCACTAACATCAGCCCACCATTAACCTCAGCTGCAAAGCAAGGAAAGGCACATGGAGTTCCTCTTTAATGAGGTCACGCTGTTACTAGGTCCTGTGTTTGTACAGCAATGACACTACAAGTGAAACCCAGGGTCCCTGGCACCAGGCATGCCACGTGTTCAGACTTACTAGGTTGGTCCCTTTGTACTGCTGAGAACCTAAACTTCAAAAAAGAAATGTTATGCTGGTACTACTTTATGATACAAGACTTTTTCTAGATAACTAGGCAGAATATAAAATAAGATAACACTTCTGTGAGGCTATTCAATAATTCCTTTTCTCCCTTCCTTAGTTTAGAAGAGATTAAGAAAGCAAAACCTGGGGACAGAGAAAAAAAGCTCAATCCCTGCTTACCATTTTAACCAACAACCTTTCTGCCCAGATGAACACCAAACCATGGGCACTAGACATCAGTGTTTCCCATTTTCAACGGCCATTCAGCTGATGAAGCAATCACTCAAGACCCAGAGTTACTACCAGCCCCTCAGGTGCAAGATTTCCCAGTCCCTCTCTTTTAACACAGAACCAACAGTGGGTTCCATGTGCAAACAGACTTACTTTCTTTTTTTTTTTTTTAGAAGGCATCTCTCATATTTATTGATCAAATGGTTGTTAACAACAATAAAATTCTGTATAGGGGACTTGATGCACAATTATTAATCAACCCCAAGCCTAATTCTCAACAGTCTCCAATCTTCTGAAGCATAACAAACAAGTTCTTACATGGTGAACAAGTTCTTACATAGTAAATAAGTTCTTACAGGGTGAACAGTGCAAGGGCAGTCATATCACAGAAACTTTCGATTTTGATCACGCATCATGAACTATAAACAATCAAGTCAGATATGATTATTCGTTTGATTTTTATGCTTGATTTATATGTGAATCCCATATTTCTCCCTTATTATTATTATTATTATTATTATTATTATTATTATTATTTTAATAAAATGCGGAAGTGGTAGGTAAATGCAAGATAAAGGTAGAAAACATAATTTAGTGCTGTAAGAGGGCAAATGTAGATGATCAGGTCTGTGCCTATAGACTAAGTATTAATCCAAGCTAGACAAGGGCAACAAAACATCCACAGATACAGAAGATTTCTCTCAAAACAGGGGGGGTGAGGTTCTAAGCCTCACCTCTGTTGATCCCCAATTTCTCACCTTATGGCCCCCCTGCGACTGTGCCTGTCTTAGGTTGTTCCTCCATTGAGGAATCTTACCCGTCTCTGGCTAACCAGTCATCTTCCGGGGCCATACAGGGAAATGTAAAGTTGGTAAGTGAGAGAGAAGCAATATTCTTTGAAAAGGTCAGCTTTTTACTTCTTTGCAGATTTATGCCCGCAAACAGACTTACTTTAGCTTGAAGTTTCTTCACAACCAGTAGTAGGTTCAATGAACCCCGGAGCACTTGAAGCAGGGAGAAAATCCCAGAACACTACCCTTGTGTTTATAGTTTCTTCTGAAACACCAATTGTCAATCCCCTAGCACTAGATGGCCAAGATAGTACTGCTCCACTGGTATTTTCTCAGGCATACACATCAGCCCACACAAGGCCTCGCAGCTAGATGAGGTGATGAGTTTAAAATTAACCACACTGGGAGTGACTCCCTGTGAGCTCTATGAGCAGCTGCTCTCCAAAAATATTAATATTTCAACTTAAAGAATACAGAGAGAAGCTAATATATTTAATCAGCCTCAACACCTTTACTCATGGAGTTGCACAAATGTAACCACTTTCAAAATACAATTAATATGCATAATTAGGTCATGGTTGGCCTTATACACATTCACTTTTTTATCAAGTTTTAGCAATGGCACCACAGCTTCAGAAATCAGCATTTAATTTCTCCATGTATTTAATGAATCTCTATACAGTCCTAATTATTTCAGTAATTATACACTCCACTGTAATTAGGAAAACCAAAGGAAATTTAAACTAGATTCCTGTTTTAATGAATATTCATGATCATGCCTACAGACTTAGGGTATTTACCTGATTTATCTGTTTTCAGAGGAAAATGACCACTGAACATGGATGCCAGCATGGAGTCCTTAAAGCGACACAAGGACTCACGCCTTGCCGTGAAAACAGAGCCGCCCACATTCAGCCGGAGGATATCTAACACCTCTTCTTCTGCCTTGTGACCTTCCATTGCTCCCATTGACACCTCACTTTTTGCCTTCAAACTTTTAGAAACTGCAAAACAATGGCATTCCCGGTCTCCCTCTGTAAAAATAAAGAACAATCACCACTGGTATTTCCAACAATACACTAAATAGATAATAAAATAAATACATTTTAATGTGATTTAAAATAAGTTTCCTCAGAACTGCCACTACTGAATTGAAGGATTTTACATAACATGAAGAAAGTTTGAGATATGCTACAAAGCTGGAAAACTTTGGCTCAGAGGATCTGGAAATGATAACAAACTACTACCAAAGAAATCATATCTGTTGAAATGACTTTAAAGAATTAAGCAAGATAATGCAGTCTGTCACATATAAAGCAAAGGTGAGGTATGCTTATGATCTTTGATATTCACGTATCTTTTTAAATTACAATAGGTTTGAGGGAGCTGTCTAGACAGCAAAGAGGATCAGCATGTAGCATGGAATTGAGCTACTGTGCTCTACCACTCACTAGCTCTGGGACCTCAGGCAAATACTTCTATTCCTCTTCTGGTTTCCTCATCTATAAAATGAAGGAAGGGACAGTGCCTACCTCAAAGGACTATAAGGAAGAATAACTGGTAGGACATATAAAAGCATAAACAGTGTCTGGCTCAGATTAAACACTCAGTAAATGATAAGATTATCTATAATGATTTAAATTTTTACCATAAGGTGTACACTGAGGGACTTGATATTAGCTCTGGACATTTAAGGAAACATGAGAGCAAAAATTATTTGTAAGACTGGAAGCACTGGAGGGAAGGGTGAAGACAGTGCAGGTGAAGCAGAGACAGTGCCAAGTAGCTCTGTGCCATATGGGGAAGGAACGAATAGCTCTTCCTGGATTCCAGTCCCATGATGTGCCAACAAACCCTGGATGCAGAACCCCTCCATCTGGAAGGAGGAGACCTCTGGCTGTCCATCACCCGACCTTGAGCCAATAAAAATTCCCCACCTACCCCTAGCGTGGCTCACTTACCCCTCCCTTCCCTGTTCTCTTAAAAACTCGCTGTCTGCCCTGCTGAGCGTGACTTCCCAGCCTGTGATAGCCAGACCGGAGAACATCACCCAGGAATTGCACTCAAATAAACTGCCTGGCCCTTTGTTGCCTCTCGTCACCTGCTTATTTCAGCTAATATTTATCTTACATTTGGTGCCAAAACCCAGGAAGGAGCATGAGTGTGGGGCCCTGACCGGCCACTTGCAGTCCTGCCCCTCCTTCCCTGACCTGGGACCTCAGCCTGCTCTCTGCTGCGTGGACTTTTTTCCAGTGAATCCCTCAGTTTCCCCCAGTCTGTTTCCCTTCCTAACTCCATTTCACCTGGTCCATTCAAAATCGTAGCTATGTCCAGGTCAGGGCATTTGGCCCCTTGGGCATCCTGCCGGCCCCTTGGGCATCCTGCCAGCCCCTGGCCCTGTGGTGTGGGAGACGTCCCTCACCCAGGCTCCCAGGATGTCTCCCCTGACTTGGCGTGCTTGGGACACTGGGTGCTCCTCTCAGTGGGATTAGTTGGAGAGGTGATACAGACATGGGGAACCAGCCCTCAAAAGCAGAGGCTCAGACCCTATTGTGGTGTCTCATTTCTAATTTGGCTACTGTATATTTGTCCCGAGAAGTTCGCAAATGGAAGCTAGTCTTTCTTTGCTCTGAGGCCAGGCCTCAGTATACCTTGGACAATCAATCTCGCTGGCCCCCTGAGGAAACTTTCAATTTTGGCCTCCTCACCAACTTGATTATTGCCACCAGAGCAGAGAGTAGAGTGAAATCCCATATGTGCAGGCTTTTTGAACTTTGCACTCCTGTCCAGACCTTTACGTTAAGTGTTCAGTGACTCAGGTTCTCCTAGCCTGATCTCCAGTTAAAGATTGTCAGCCTCTTACTATGCCCAGTCCTTCTTCCTTTTCAGATCTGCTGGAAGACCTTAGTCTCCCACCTGTCTCAGCTCACTACTCCCACCCCTCTCCACCACCACCTTGAAGTTCTTTGTCCTCCCCCGTGTTGCTGCCATCTTAAAGTCCTGCATTCTCAACCATGCCGTCGTCCTGCTCTCCTCTTCTGGTAGCTGCACCACCCCCTCCCCCTCTCCTTCTGTCTTCACCGCCCTTTCCCCACTGGAACACACTCCTCCCGCCCTCCAGTTCCAGATGCCACAGACAAGAAGCTAAAAAGAAAGCAATTAAATATCAGTAACTCCAATCTTTGTATCAGTTTGTCTGTCTGTGTATGTTTTTATATGAAAAGTTGCTAACTGTAGTCGTTATGTCTCAATTTGTATGTTTGTGTGTCTAAGTGTGTAAATGAAAAATATTTTCCTACCTCTGGATGGTATTAATAAAAAATTGATTTAAAAACAAGTGCTTGTGAAAATTAGGCATTCTAAAACTTCCAGAAAATCTAATAAAAAATATTAAGCATTAATGCTAATTTATGTTTAACTGAAACGGACATGTCCTTATAGTTATCAGCTGCCAAAGTTTACTTAAAGTCATTTAAGTTGATGTTATCTGTTAAACATTTCAAGAAGATGCTTAAAGAAAAGCTTCACTTTGTCTAATGTTTGGTAAAAGTTTTGTAAGTAATCTAGCATGGTTGCTAAAAATAAGTAAACAAGTATAGCAAATAAACATCTTAATAAGAATACTATATTAATGTATAACAGTGTGTATACCTACCTACAGCCTGAAAATCTTTGTAGTAACCAAAATTCTTAAAGTTTGCTAAGTTATATAAACATATTTTGTGCCTAATGAGAAATTGTGCTGTAAAGCACATTTCCAAAAATGATAATATACGTTCATAGATGTATCAATCTGAAAAATGCTAGTGTAACAGTTTACAGTGGCATATTTTTCAGTGATCACTGAAGGTTAAAATAATGGTTTTAAGTTCTAATTAAAACTACTTAAAGTAATAAAGAAAACATTTCTGCATGCTAAAGAACGTGTCTTTTGATAAAAGAAAGTAACTTTGTTAGAAAGTACAGCTGTTTATTTAGAGAGAGAACTCTAACAGTAAAGAGGTTGTAGAAAGTTTGTAGAATTTAATATGGTAATGCTATATAAAATTAAAGCAAATGAATCTCGGTATCAAGTACACAGCAAAATTAGAATTGTTTTCAGTTAAAAAGGACAAAGTTTTCTTAACTGTTAGTCTGCTCTTAATATTAAAAGATTGCAAAAGGTTCTCTAATTGTTTTATCAAAGCAGTTTCTCATGCTTAAAGTCTCAGTGAGTTGTCGGAGTATTTAAGAAAATGAGATCTTAATATTAAAGGACTAAAAGCTAAACTATGCTAACAACTGTGTAACCTTCTTTATTTGCCTTTGAGGTATTTTGTCATTCTGGTTAAATAGGTAAGTATTGCTTCATGGCAACCTATAATCCTATTTAAGCAAGTACAAAAAAAAAATTGCAGAAAGGTGCTTTTACCTCTAGTTAACTCTGATATTTTCCAGAGGGCCCCTGGAACATATCAGAGGAATTTTTTTCTCATTGGAGAAAGTATTTGGCTAATTTGGCTTATTTATCTGATATATATTTACCTAGACAGCACTGTCAAAGGGAATGATGCTAAACTTTGTTACTGAATGTTTTGTGTTACAGAAATACCCAAATTTCCTTATGTCAACTGTCTTATAGTAAACTCTCATCAGATCTTTAGCCATTGTCATTTGTAAGTCTTTTGTCATTTATAGTCACTATTTTATTACTCCTAAACTAGTAAAGAACTAGATTTCAGCAGAACAAGTATTAGTTACATAAGATTAAGTAAACTAAAGATGATTTTGTAGCTTTTTGTTTCAAATATTGATAAAGTATTTTAAGCTTTTTCTCTTAAGCTAACAACAGTTTAGTAAATGACTGCCTTTATAAGCAGAATTGAAACTTTATCTTTCTCTCTACCCAATCCCTCCAGAATTTAAAAACTCTCAGTGACTATTTTTATATTTCATGGCAGTATGTTTATTTGCCTAAGCTCAATAAGAATCTGCTTTCCTTGTAAGAAGACCAATTAAAAACACTGGTTATATTACCAAGGCTTTGACTGAAACATAATACCTGAGAGACGTGTGTAAATTTAGATATGAACAGACAGCTTTAAGGAACTAAGATTGACTTTATAAAGCCAACAAAGCCCCTTGGAAGAACTGGCCTGGTACCTTGCTTACAGTTCCCAGCAGCCTTACCAGGTGACTAAGGAAAGTCACTCACTTCCTGGAAGGTGAGGGAACCTCAGGAATGTCTTGGGAACCTCAAGAAGAGAGGAATTCACCCAAATCTACAGGTACTGCAGGTACAACCTGATGGCAAGTCTGGCTTGGCTTTCTGGCCTCAAGAAGCCCTTAAAAGTTCAATCTGATATTCCTTACAAAAAGTTCCAGCAAAGCACATTTAAAAGATCCCATGTAATCAATTACTCTTCTTGCTGCACTTATGCAAATAATCAAGCCAATTGTTAATTATTTTCTTAATCTGCCTACTTCTAATTAAAATGAGGGTGATTTTAGAGAAAAGTATTGTTTCAATAATGCAGTCTTATCTATACTAAATCCTAATACTAGTCATTGAGATGTAAACTCGATCCAGAATTCGAATTTCCCCATGATACCTGGCTATGATTCTCGATTAGACTCTTCATATTTCTACTTCTCATATTCAGCCATGAATTCTTAATCTCATCAAGTTTGTCCTTTCAGAATAGAAAATCCAACTCCAGATGTTGCTACCTAACCTAATAACACAATTTGTTCTACCTTGCCTAAAAGCCACAAAACTGCAAATAGTAATAGAAATGAAACCCAGAATAGAAGTGCCAACCTTCCAAGGCCCTCTCAACTGACCAGTGATGGAGACCTAGCTGCACCCTTTACTGCGCCCCCTCTCAGCATGAAGCAGCCAGAGCAGTCATCACCCCTTTTCCCCAGCAGCAGCTAGAGTTTCTATCTGTAGAGGGGAGAACGAAACAGAAACCATAGGCTTAGACAGAATAAGGTGAGAGCCTCTAGAGAAAGCAAGGCAGGATATTTGCAGTCAGAGGGAAGTAGCCAGATCATGTCATAGCCCATTATGACCAAAAGGCTGGAATGTAAGGCTGGAGGCAGTGGAGGGAAGGGTGAAGACAGTGCAGGTGAAGCAGAGATGGTGCCAAGTAGCTTTGTGCCATATGGGGAAGGAACAAACAGCTCTTCCTGGATTCCAGTCCCATGACGTGCTGACAAACCCTGGATGTAGACCCCCCTCCATCCGGAAGGAGGAGACCTCTGGCTGTCCATCACCTGACCCTGAGCCAATAAAAATTCCCTACCTACCCCTAGCGGCTCACTTCCCCCTCCCTTCCCTGTTCTCTTAAATACTTGCTGCCTGCCCTGCTGAGCGTGACTTCCCCAGCCTGTGATAGCCACACTGGGGAACATCACCCGGGAATGGCACTCAAACTGCCTGGCCCTTTGTTGCCTCTCGTCGCCTGCTTATTTTGGCTAAAATTTATCTTACATTATTAACAATGGCAATTGCTAATTCTTTAGTTAGATAACTATGGAAAGCACAATTTATCAACTGAGATCAGAATTCTATGTATACCAGTAGCCAGACTGGTCAGAACAACAAAAAACACCTTTAAATCAGCTGACTTCTTCACTCTAAAATGGCTGAAGCTTTAGGGACACTTTAAGGATTTGATTTTTTCCTCACCCATTCTGGGGACAGACTGAAGCCCAAGTGACTGTGGCATCTCTGTGGAACCTAAAACAACACTGTGATAAAAAAAGTACTCCCAATTTACCTGCACATTGCATAGCAAGTGTAACATGGCTGCCTAGGGGTTCAGTTACATCTATGGCAATTCACTTTTACTATGTGATCAGCTAAGATCCTTTCCTGGGTGCTCCAACTTAGCCAGTCTCCAGTGGAACTGGAAAAGAAGACCATTAGAGTCAAACATAGTCAGACAGAAACTACTACAGACCAATGGTCTATCTAGCCTTCAAAAACTACTTATGTCAGTGTGCCTTCTTTCACTACGTAGAAGTCCTAAGAGCAACCCTCCCACAATGAGCCATGTGAGAGAACCACTTCTGAGGCATGCGATGGAACCAGTCTACACTGTCCCAGTGAACAGCTCCCTGGAATTCTATCTATTCTTCAAAGCCACAGGCAAACCTCACTATTTGCATGACCTTCCCAAGCACCTCCCATTTAGAATCTTTCCAGTTTTTCAAATATACTTTGTACCTCTGCCTGTATTTTATCCCACTTGTTTAATCCCTAGTTTGGGGACTATAAACCCCCGGAAGCCAAGGCCTGTCAATCACACTTAACAATTCCCATTTACTGATTGTTTACTCTGCACCAGCTACTGCAGGAGACATTACTTAACTCACACAAAGACCCTACTGGATAGGAATTACTGTCCCTATTAATATATGGGCACCCTGGGAAAAGAAATGAGTGATGCGTGCAGGGTCCACAGTGGAACTGCCCTGCTAATAAGTGGTGAAGTCACCCCGATTCAGGTCAGCAGGACCAACTCCAAGTTCCCCCCGCTGCACCCACACTGCCTCCTGCAACACTGTTTCACCCCTCAGGCTGCTGACGCTAGCAGTTCACTCAGCATCTATCCATCTGAAGACTCCTGCTGGTGGCAACCGGAACACAAAGGCGCGCCGAGTGCGAGGATTTAAGAGATACCGCGCCTCAGGCATGTCTCCTAAGGCAGAGAACCACCACCATGTCAAGGCCAGTCACAGGGCCCATACTCAAAAGCACCCACTTAGGCTCCCTGCTGTGTCCTGGGTGCCCTGCCCTCCGTGGAAGTGCTCCCAAAGCGCAGTTCTGTGACCACCTGCATCAAAACCATCAGGCGCGCTGGCTAAAAATGCAGATTCCCGGGCCACGGTTGACAAAGTCTGAGGAGGAATCTGGAGTCCCCCTGTGGATCCCAATTTGAGAAACGCTCCTCACAGGACTCGCACTCCTCCCAAGACACGAGACGAAAGGGGAAAGGCTGGAATACCAGAAAACCCGCCGGGGGTCTCCCCGCGGCGGCCCGAAGCCCGAGCCTGCAGCCCAGTGTTTTCAGCGCGACCCGGGGCCTTTCCTCCGGGAGCCCCACCGCCTCCCGGGCCCGCGGCCCACACGGCGCCCCGCTCCTCACCACGAGCCGGGCCGGGCAAGCGACCCCCTCGACTGACCTCCGGCCCGCCCGACCCTCGGCGCGACCGCCGGACGCCGCACGGCCCCACACGGAAGTGAGCGCCTCCTGGGCTGCTCGGCAACTCCGGGAGCAGCTCCGCCCGACGGCGCCCCCTTGCGGCGCGGGGGCGGCCCGAGCGGGCGAGGCCCCGCCCCGGACACGCCCGTCCCGCTCACGCCCTGGGCACGCCCCGACCCCGGACTCGCCCTCTCCCGCCGGCCGCTGCGGCCCAGTGCAGCCGAGGGCCGCGGTGTGGGGTGTGTACACCATCCAGGTGAAGCGAAAGCCCGGAGGGAGACGCCGGCTGGACTCCCGAGGCTCAGTCTTGTCCGTTCAGAGCCTGCTTTTACGCTTGAAGAAAACAAGAAACACCGACGGGCCAGGGTCAGTTAGCATGAATTAGGTCGTCTCACCCCCAGGGGAGGGCTCTATCCTCCAAATTTGGGCTTCTCAGTACCAACGTTTATTAATATAGTGCACTTGGATAAGCCCTTTGGATAGTGCTGGTGGTTTACAAAACTGTTTCACACAGCATGCTTGCTTAATTTGTGTGACAACCCTATGGTTTTATTCCCATTACAGCAAGGAAAATTGAAGCAGGAGCAAACATTTATTGAACACTTCTGTACACCTGACATTCTACTCAGTCCTTCGCATACACTGTTTAGTTTCCTCTTAATAATAATGCTGGTTCCAGTAGCATCCTACCTGTGGGAAGAGACTTTGCTAGGTATTTCATGTTGATTAAAACCCTGTTGTCTTCAAGGTAGTTTCCCAGAGTCAATAATAATTGGTTCCTAATTCCTCTGACTGGGTCTTACAAGAGAATAAGCCAATGAGAGGCAAGCCCAACTAACCCCTCAGCTATTAATCCCTGGAGAGACATTTGTTCCACCTCTAATTACGTAGCATTAGCTATGGACCAGACACGCGACTGAAGGACTCAACAGGACAATCAACGTCCCTGACCCACTGCACTAATATTCTAGTGTAACAGTCAGAAAACCTTTTCTGTAAATATTTTAAGCTTTCTGGCCATACACAAACTACTCAACTCTGCTGTTGTGTTAAAAGCTATAGACAATGTATAAATGAATGAAAGTGACTGAGTTCCAACTTTATTTTTGGACAACAAAATTCAGATGTCACTTAATTTTCATGTATTGTGAAATATTCTTTTTAAAATCCTCTTTTCAAATATTTATGTCTGTAAAAACCATTCTTAGACTGTGGCCCATACAGAGACAATTGGCTGTCCATGGGTCATAATTTGCCCACTCTTGTTCAAGCAGGAGAAATAAACACTAAACAAAATAATTACAGATGGTTGTAACTACTTGAGAGGAAATGGGATAATGTTGGGTGGGGATGATGTCTTGGACTTAACCAAGCCATCGCTGATGAGGGGGGCATCTAAGTTGAACACTAAGGATGAAAGTTAGCTCACTCTCTGATGAGGAGGAAGAGTATTTTAGGAAGAAGAGAGAGTAAGTGGAAAGGCCCCCAAGACAGGAAAGGACTTGACAATTTGTAGGGGGAAACAGAATACTAGTATGTCTGGAGCTTGGTTAGCATGGGTATAAGGAGGATGCCATGAGATGAAGCTGAAAAGAGAGGCAGGAGCCAGGTTTTAAAGCATGTTGTGGCATTGGTAGGTGTTTCAATTTTACTCTGAGCATAACGGGACGTCATTGAAAGGGTTTAAGCAGGGAAGTAGCACAACTGATTTACAATTTTTAAAAAAATCACTTTGGCTAGGGAGATAAGAATGGATTGGAGAGGTGTGAAATGAAAGTAGGCAGCAGTTGAGATAATCCGGGGCAGAAATGGCATAGCTTTGACTCAGTGGTGATGGCAATAGAGAGAAGTACATGGATGCAAGAGATATATTTAGGAAATAGAAATGACACAAACTTTGCTGATTCACCAACAATGATGTGTTAGTTCAGGTTCTCTGAGAGGCAGACAGTAAAATCAGATTGGACATGTAAAAGATTTATTAGGGGGGACCCCTGTGCGGGAAAAATAGGAATCTGAAGGGCACTGGGAGAGCCTTTAGACTGGATGCAGATTCAATTCCCTTGAAAGACAGGGGAAGAAAAGATAAGGGGATGTGTAGATATGATGCAGTTCTAAGAACATTTCAAGAAAGCCCGTGGGGAGTCCTCAAGCCAATGTCTGTGACTGGGGGGGGGGGGGGGGGTCCTATGTCTCTGAAGAACGGGCCTGCCTCAGTGTCCCAGGATGCTCAGTCACTGGTTTCCATGGAAAGCGCAGCCCAGATCATGGTGATATATTTCAGAGTGCAGAAGCTGGGCCATTAGTCAATAATGTTCCCTGTAATCAGAGATCTGAGAGGTATTTTAACAGGAGCCACATATGGGAAACAAGGGAAAGGGAAAATGCAGAATTGCCTTGAAACTGTTGTCTTGAACAACTGGATGGTAGTGCCATTTACTGAAATGGTGACTTATGGGAGAGATCAGAAGCTGTATTTTGGACTATTATGATTGAAAATTTTAACAGACATCCAAGTAAAGAGATGAAATCGCAATGAAGAAATCTGGAGCTCAGCAGTCAATTCCGTGCTGAAGAAGTGAATGTGGAAGGCATCAGCATTTAAAGCCATGGGACTAGATGAAATCACTTATGTAAAGAACACGTAAGCAAGAGGAAATAGGATGGAGCACTGACTCCAGTACTTAGAAAGGAAAGTGTCATTTATATCAAATGCTGCAGTTTCAAAGCTGTAATGAGAATGCAAGCCAGATAAAAGAAGGAGAAAATGAAAAGAGAATGGATTGAACCTAGGAACAAAATAGAAGAAAAAGATAAAATTTATCTTGAAGTATAAAATGCAAAGTTTCTGAGAGTCAGGGCAATTAAAACAAGTGAAAATTTAATAAGGGGCATTAAAAAAAGGCAGCAAAATGACCAAATATTGAAAATGAGACAAAAAATTAAAAGTAGGATGAGAGAGAAGTGGTTGAAATGATAGACATAGAAGAAAAAACAGCACGCACGTAATGGCAGTCCTTAAGGTAAACAACAATGGAACAGGATTAATTTTTAAAACCATAATCCAAAAATTTTTCAGAATATTTTAAGTCTAGGGAAAGGAAATCCCAGAGCAAAATACCTCTAAAACTGAAATCAGCCAAAGGGAGAAACAAAGTTTAAAATCCGTTTATTGCTCACAAACTGCAGTCCAGGACCTTCTCTCTTTCCTGCTCCAGCAGAAGCAAAACCAGCCCCTCCCCTCACCTCTCAGGTACAGATAAGCCCTCTTTGCCCAAGTAATTACCCATTGATAGGGAGATGAACTTCTCTCCACCCCTGAGGATATGCAAATGCACTAAAGCCGTACTTCTTTCCACCCCTGAATGCCTACTGATATGCAGATGTACTAAAGCCAGGTGAGATATTCTATAAATATTACAATTTTACCCACAAATATTAAAGATGTAAATCTATATACTCAAATGACCCACTAATTATATGGGGAAAATTAAATCAGAATTACTGACTCCATGACATGTACAAGTAAAACTACTGGACTTCAAAGGTGAGGAAAAAAATAGCCAACCTTCCAAGCAAAAGTGATCAAGAAACTACGAGGACAAGAGAATTAAACTGCCACCAGACTGCTCAAACACAGCATGTAACAAAAGCAACAACAGAACTGCATTTTTTAAAAACTCAATGAAAAAAGTGAGAAGCAAAGATACTCAGTCAACTTTCTTCCACTACCAAAACAGGAGAAAATTAGTTTTCATATGAGAAATTCAGGGAATTTTGTATACATGAGCCCTTCTTGAAGAATCTTTTAAGAAATTTCCATTCAACCAAGTGGCAAAACTTCATCAAAAGGACTAATAATGGTCATTAACTACAGTTAATTGCAGATCTAAAACTAAACAAAGGTGAGAACAAATCTCAAAGAATAGTGTTTTATGTAAATAGACTTTAATGAAGTAAAAATAATGCAAGTAAAATGGGAGAGGGAGAGAAAAAGAGTAAAGTGGAAAAAGTTCATTGATTGTGATCTAGGCAATAAATGGGGTTTAAAAGATAATGTTAAGACCCATAGACCAAAGAAACAGACTAGAGAGCTCAGATATAAACCCAAGCATAAATGGTCAATTAATATACAATAAAGGAGCCATGAATATACAATGAGGAAATGACAGCCTCTTCAACAACTGGTGTTGGCAAAACTGGACAGCTACATGCAAGAGAATGAAACTGGATTATTGTCTAACCCCATATACAAAAGTAAACTCAAAATGGATCAAACTCCTGAATGTAGGTCATGAAACCATAAAACTCTTAGAAGAAAACATAAGCAAAAATTTCTTGAATATAACCATGAATAACTTTTTTCTGAATGCATCTCCTCAGGCAAGGGAAACAAAATAAAAAATGAACAAATGGGACTACATCATGCTAAAAAACTTCTGTGCAGCAAAGGACACCATCAGCAGAACAAAAAGGCATCCTACAGTATGGGAGAATATATTTGTAAATGACATATCTGACAAGGGGTTAACATCTAAACTGTATAAAAAACTCACATGCCCTAACACCCAAAAAGCAAATAACCCTATTAAAAAATGGGTGAAGGATATAACAGACACTTCTCCAAAGAAGAAATTCAGATGATCAACAGGCACATGAAAAGATGCTCCACATCGCTAATTATCAGGGAAATGCAAATTAAAACTACAATGAGATATCACCTCACACCAGTTAGAATGGCCAACAAAGAAAAGACTAGGGACAACAAATTCTGGTGAGGATGCAAAGAAAGGGGAACCCTCCTACACTGCTGGTGGGAATGTAAAATAGTTCAACCATTGTGGAAAGCAATATGGAGGTTCCTCAAAAAACTAAAATTAGAAATACCATTTGACCCAGGAATTCCACTCCTAGGAATTGACCCTAAGAATGCAGGAGCCCAGTTTCAAAAAGACATATGCACCCCTATGTTTACTGCAGTACTATTCACAATAACCAAGAAATGGAAGCAACCTAAGTGTCCACCAGTAGATGAATGGATAAAGAAGATGTGGTACATATACACAATGGAATATTATTCAGCCATAAGAAGAAAACAAATCCTACCATTTGCAACAACATGGATAGAGCTAGAGGGTATTATGCTCAGTGAAATAAGCCAGGTGAAGAAAGACAAGTACCAAATTATTTCACTCATCTGTGGAGCATAAGAACAAAGCAAAAACTGAAGGAACAAAATAGCAGCAGACTCACAGAACCCAAGAATGGACTAACAGTTGCCAAAGGGAAAGGGAGTTGGGCAGGTGGGAAGGGATGGAGAAGGGGAATAAGAGGCATTAGGATTAGCACACATAACATGGGGGAGTGGCCCAGGGAAGGCAGTATAGCACAGAGAAGACAAGTAGTGACTCTACAGCATCTTACTACACTGATGGACAGTGACTGTAATTGGGTATGTGGTGGGAACTTGATAACGGGGGGAATCTAGTAACCACAATGTTGCTCATGTGATTATATATTAATAATACCAAAAAAAAGGTAATGTTAAAATTGACAAATGAGATAATAAAAAGTTAAGCAGAAAGGCAGAATGTTTTATAAAAGGCATAAATACAAAGATAACCTCTAGAATAACACTACAACTTCCCTAAATACAAAAAGAAATTTTAAAAATTAAAAGAGCACAGAAGAACATCATATACAGAATGAAACATAATTATAACAATATTAATATCACTATTAGACAGAAAATATGACAATGGAATTAAACATCTCATAGCAATAAATATAAATAGGTTTAATTTATCTATTAAAAGAAAAAACTTTTCAATTTGATCCACAAAGAAAGCTGCCAAAAACAAGAGACTTGCTGAAATCAAATGATTCAGAAAGTCTAAAACTAAAGGAAAGGGCAAAGGTTTACTGAGCAATTGCAAATGATGAGTGGAGGTTGTAATCCACATATTAAAATAGAATTTAAACCAAAATACATTAAATGAGACAAGGACATGTCTTACTGTCCAATTCACAATGAATATAGAATGGTTATGAATTCAATTCACCAAATAACTAAGAAACACATATATAAAGCAAAAATCATAGGACATGCAAAGAAACATTTATATAAATACACTACTAGCAGGAAACTTTAGTTTGCCACTTTCAAACCAGACCAAATAGACAAAAATAAGTAAGGAAAATAAATATAGATGTCAACAGCATATTCAATAAGATAGATCTTGTGGATATATTTACTTTATATTTTGAGCAGAGAATACAATAATAACAAAAAAGATTAAATGTTTCAGAATTAAGTTGTAGAGAAATGTGCAAACCCGAAAGGAGAAAGACGTTAAAGCACCCTTGAAAGATACAAAAATGGACTTGAACTCATTTATCTATTCTTGGAACTGGTACATGAATTGACAAATAGAAAAGTCCCAGAAATAGATCTAAATACATACAGAAATTTAGTATGTGATAAAAATACTATCTCAGATCACTTGAGAAAATATGAACATTTAAATAAATATTGGTTGGACAACTGCTCTGCCATTTGGAGAAAGATAAAATTAGAGTCAAGTCTCACACTATAATCAAGAATAAACTCCAAATGGACTAGGGATATAAATGTCAAAGATGGAACCAGGTAAGTGCTAGAAGCCGTGTATGATTTTCTCTATAACCCAGATGTAGGAAAAAACTTGCTGGTTATGACTCAAAGTTCAGATGCAATAAAAAAATTGATAGATTTGACTGTTTAAAAAAAACTTTTCAACAAAAATATTACTAACGGGAAGACAATTTACACACATACATACATACACGTTTCTCTGAAAAGATATTGAAACTCTTTCATCATAAGTGAAATGCAAATTAAATCTACCCTGATGATATACCTCCAATAGTGTAAAAATTCTATGTCACTGTAGTATTGCTTGCAATTGAAAAATATTGGGAAAAAATCCAAAAATTCCTATACATAGAAGAAATTCCTATACATAGAAGTAAACTATGGTATATCTATCCATATAAATAGAGTACTATGAAGCTGTAAAAAAGAAGGAAGTCATTTTCTATGAAATAGTATACAGTGATTTCTAGCATAGTTTGTTAAATGAAAAAGATAAAATGCAAGAGTTTTTAATGTAGTATGTCCCTCTTTGTGCAAGAAAGAATGGGAAATGAGAAAAACATACATGTATCTAATTTGTGCAAATAGAACTGTAAAAGCATAAATAAGAAACCATTAAGATTAGTTATCTATGGTAGGCTGGATAATGGTTACCAAAATATCCAGACCCTCATCCCTGGAATGGTGAATGTCATTCCAGGAATGACCCTTATATGGAAAAAAGGGTCTTTGTAGAAGTCACTAAATTAAGCAATTTGAGATGCAGAGAGTATCTGAAATTATTAGGGTGGTTCCTAAATATAATCACAAGTATCCTTATAAGACGCAGACAGAGGGAGATTTTACAACCAAAATTTATTCTCTGAAAATTCTGGCAGCCAAAAGTGTCAGTATGGCTGCATTCCTCTGACGACTCTAGGGGGAATCTGTACCTTGCCTGTTTCAGCTTCTGAAGACTGTTGAGATTCGCTCTCTGCTCCTTCCTTCTCAGCACAGGAGTCTGTATGTCAAATTTCTCTCTGCCTCTCTCATGACACTTGTGATGACATTTAGAGCCCACTGAGATAATCCATGTCATCTCCTCACCTCAAAATCCTTACATAGTTAAGTCTTCAAAGACTTTTTTTTCAAATAAGATAACGTAATATCCACAATTTTGCCATGTAAGATAATATTCACAAATTCAGGGATTAGGAAGTCTCTATAACTTTGGGGAGCCATTTTTTCAGCCTACCACAACCCCCTAGGTCACATGAACTATCCTCCACATTAGTTTCTGGAAAGTAAAAGAGGAATCACTCTCTCCTCTGCTATTGTTGTGACAATGGTCATGGACAACCTTGTATTGTCATCAATGTGTATGTCAGATCTACTGGTCTGTAGAATTCTTTTACAGTCTGTAGAATTCCAACTCCATAGTACCTAGCATCGATTAAGCTGTCTACCCTTTTTTCTAAGCAATTTCTACCACTCTCTATATATTTCATTTCCTAACATAAAATGGAAGCAAATATGACCCTAATAAAACTACCTGTGTTGCCTATCCTGATAAAATTAAGGTGGTGTAAAAGACACATAATATTTTGTGAGTTTAAACAATTACTGGGTGTCCTTTTATCAAGAAAAGTACTTCATATTTGCTTTAAAGGTGAACATAGCAAAGTTTTCTACAACCAATTGTTATGATAAACATTAAGCTACTTACAAATTCCTGCCTTGGCTGAGGAAAATTTGATCTGTTGAGTGTATTTGTTTGGGCTTATTTATTTATAGTCACTATTCAAAGTTTTACATTGGGAGGCATCTGTAATCCAGTGTATTTATCTTTTTTGCTCTCAAATTCAGCAGGCATCCCAGTTTGAAACCAGTGCTTTTTATCTCTCTGTAACTAACTGTATCTTAAGAGGCCCTAACTGTATAGTGGCTGATGTAATAACAGCTGAGAGTTTCATGCACAAACTAATTTTTTCCTTTCATGCTGTTAGATAAATTATTAACAGGAGATAAGGAAGTTTCATTTTATGTCTAAATAATGTCGCTGGCCTTAGCTTTTATAAAATTAAATGCAAGGATCAAAAATGTTTAAATACAGAGGTGGCTTTTTTTTCAAGGAAGCAAATGTTTTAAATAAAACAGTAGGTAATAGTTCCATATTTACATGAATTTGAAAGCTTACAAAGCACTTTTGTTTTCTAGCTCATCTACATCTACAGCATCTGATCTTTCATCTCTTCTTCTTGCCTCAGAGGAAGAAGCCATCCTTCAGCCCAAGGCTCAGACCTTGTTCCATCCTCCAGACCCACAGAACTCTGTTCCACCACTACCCACCTCTTTCCTATGTCATCAGTTCTCCCTCTTCACCAGCCTTAGTTCAGCCTAGAAAAAAAGTACAAACCCACTCTAGAACCCCCCATAGCTATTGTCATTTCTCTTTTCATCCCCAAAGAACTGTGTGCTCTTATCTCTGCAACCTCCCTGCTGTGAGAGCAATGACTTCCTAAATGTTACCCCCAGGGCTGTTCTCCTTCATATCCTCTGGCTGCCCTAAGGCCAGGTTGGCTGTCCCCTCTGTGAAATGAGCAACTACCGTGCCATCATGGGGCCTGTGTCTCCTCCTCCATCTCACTGCCTTTCTAGCTGCCCTTGCATCTTTCCTCTGCAAGTTGATATTCACTGGAGTTCTACCTTTTACCTTCCCTATGTTTGTACACATTCTCCTTCCATAACTTAATTGACTCCAGCAGTTCCTATTACCGCTCACTGCTGACTCCCAAAACCAAACATCTCTTTTGAGCTCCATGTTTTATATCTGTGTGCCTGCTGGACATCTCTACCTCTATATCCCAAAGAGACTTCAAACAGCAGAATTCATTATTTTCCACAAAAGTTACCCCTTTGCGCTTGTCGTGAGTAGTAGGAGGGAAAGGGGTATAGGATGAAGAAGGGAGTGGACAGAGATCTCCTGGACCCTCTCTGGCAGATAGGCAAATGTCCATATAGAGAGAACTCTAGAGATTGGGCTTCAGGGCCCTGGGCTGTTGGAAGAGGCTTGTTAATGTAAGTGTGTTAGTAGAGCTAGTGAGCACAACAGCTGACTGTTCGAGCCCTTGTCTACCCCCAGTATGTATGGTTTGAATTTTATCACAGGAAATCTTGAGTAAAGAAATACTTGAACCTTTCTAGAATACCCTGTGGAGGCACTGGGTAGAAGTTAGTAAGTAGATCCTAAGTGGGTCTCTCAATATAGTCTGGCATGTGGACCAGTGTAGAGTAGGTGAATGAGCTGCAATGAGAACTACTAGGTTTTTCTAGGCAATGATAGACTAGGATGCTGACTATTTTATTCCTCCCCAGAGAAGCCTCTCTTCCACACATACATACAGTAGGTCAGAGATAAGAATGCATGGTGCCCCTATTACGTATTCCTTACCCTTGCCTAAACCAAAGAAATAGTTTTGAATAATCTCAAGTATCTACTTATCACAATGTATGGGAATGGACTGTTTGCTTGCCTGCCTTCTCCCTTAAGGAAAGAGGATTTGTCTCATTCATCTCCACCTCTAGCCTAATGCCATGGGCAAAAGGGACTCCCCAAAAACATATATTAAAGAGAAAGAGGAGGCTGGCAAGCAGACACCATGGGGAAGTTCACATGAGGTATTGATAATATATCTTGAAATTGAAGTGACAGATGACAAATTATTTCTTTCACTGTCTCACAGTGGTGTAGGCCAGACTATGAGGATTCAAATCCCAGCTGTTCCACTTACTACATTTTGCAGAAGTCACTTAAATTTTCTGTGCCTCAGTTTTCTCAACTGTGAAAAGGAAATAATAGTACCTACCATATAGGTTCATTGCAAGAATTAAAAAGGTATGTGAAAGGCTTGCCATAGTACCTAGGGCAAGGTAAACCCTGGGAAAATTTTATCTACTGCTGTTATAATTATTACCTGTCCTTCACCTGCCACAGCAAGAAGTCTTTTTGTTAAAGACAATAGAAATGATTATTGCAGTAAAGTCACAGAAAATACTGAAATGAACCTTTGTTTTTCTTTGGCTGTCCAGCTCAAAAGCCCTTCTTGAGTCTGGGTGGGAGGCAGAGAAGGCCTTTCACTAAAAAGCTAAAAAAGCTATCTATAGGCTAAATGTGCAAGACTCCCTTGCAGCTAGGGTTTGAAGCCTATGAACCAGTCTTTCAGACATGCTCCACCTAGGCATAGCAACAGGAGCTAGTGAGGCCAAGCAGCAGGGATGGGGGAACTGCAGCACAGTCATGCCCACTTTTTCCAGCATCAGCAGCAGTGACAGTCCCAGTGAAAGCATGTAGATCCACTGCTGACTGTACAAGATCGGCAGCATCCTCAGAGGCTATGCTGGTAGCATGACTGTGGCTGGAGCTTTGCTGCCCAGACCCCCTTGTTCTTGCCTGTCTTCAAGCCCACATCTCTATCTTCTCCAGAAATACTTGAAACCACTCTGTGTCCTTTTCTGCCTCTGTCAGCCTGGGTTAGGTTTCCTTTGTGCAATTCAACCTGCCAGACTGATACAGATTATCAGATCAGATAGTTTAATAAAATGTAAGTCCACTATTTCTATTTTGTTTTATTGGTTTATTGATTTGTAGTATGTCTTCTACTTGGCTCCAGTTCAGGGATTGTTTTTCTTGGATGATTTTTGTTTTAGTAATGCTGATATGTTCAAGTGGGATTTTGCTGATGCTGTTATTTGGCAGTGAGCTTGTATCTTCTCCTTCTCCTTTCTTCTACTTTTTTGGTGTGGGAGTGTGGGTCAGGGCAATCAATTCTAATTGACTGGAATCTACTCTTAGATTGCAGTCAAGAATATTTCCAGTCATGATTCCATGTAGAGAAAATAGGGCAACTAATGAGTGTAAGAATAAAGGAAAATAGAGAGGAACAAAATCAGTGCCTTATGCAGGAGAGTATCATAACAGAACTGTGAGCTCATTTAATTTAACTGGTTTATTTTATAAATAAGAAGCTTGTAACAAAAAACACAGTTAATGTGTGTTCAAGATACAACTAATTACATCTTCACACACCTCATCCAGGGCTCCTGCCTCTATCTATTCTACCAAAAGGCAAATTACCTAAAAGCAAACTGAGACCAGGTTAAATTCAGCCCAATTAATTATACCTTTTAAGCTTATGGTTGTGTATGATAAGAATGTATATTTTCAATAGCTTTTTACAATTTACAAAGCAGTTGGTTCATTAAATTCTCTCAATTGCTCTCAGACAAAATAATCAGCACTTAAAAAAAAAGAGGTGCTGGTATTCATGTCTTGATAAATTTTTTAACATCTCTACTACCTCTGTTCTCCCTTTTCTATTTTTTTTTTTTTTTGGTTTTGAAGTTGTAGGTAAAAAATTAGTCAAGAAGAAAGTAATATGAATGTATTTAAACAAAATACAATATTGTATTGTATTGTCTTAATATTGTCTGTTGATTGGAATGATCATAAAAATGTATTAGATATTGTTAATATTCTCCATTTTCAAATGAGGAAATGGAAGCTCAGAGATTAACTTGACCAAGATTAAATAACCACTAAATGGCAGAGCCATGACATGGTTCGTTTAAAAGAACATATAACTTTTATTGAGTCCTTAGTATGTCAGGCTGGGTGTGATATAATGAGTTGTAAGAAATACATATATATGGCCAAATACACATTTCCCAGGTATATTTGGTCTTCATCCGCAATTCCTGAAAACAGTGCAGTCTTAAAGGAGAAAGGAATGTTTTGTTATGTTAATGAGAGACTTTTAGACCCCACCCAAGGGTGGGGGCTGGAGGTTGAATCAGCCAATGGCCAATAATTTAGTCAATCAAGACACTGCAATGAAGCCCTTACAAAAAACCCTGAGAAGAGTTTACCGCTCTTACTCTGCTCTCTTGAATCTTGCATTATGTGCTTGGGGAACCAGAAAGCCTCCGTGAGTCACTGAGCCAGGCCCCAAGCGAGGATAGAAGCTCCTTTGTTTGGGAACTTACCCTGCGTACCTTGTCATCTGGCTATTAACTTGTTCCCTTTAAGATATTATTTATTAAACTGGTAAATGTGTCTTCCTGAGTTCTGTGAGCTGCTCTAGCAAATTAATCGAACCCAAGGGGGAGGTCATGGGAACCTCCAGTCTGTAGATGGTAGCATAGGTTAACTGCTTGGGGCTTGCGATTGCTGCCTGGAGTTGGGGAGTGGAGGGCAGTCTTCTAGGAAGGATCCCTTCACTGGGGGAAGGTGGTGCTGTCTCTAGACAGATAGCATCAGAATTGAGTTGAGTTCTCCAACACACTGCTGATATGCAAGAATTGTTTGGTGTTATATGTGGGAAGAACCCCTACCCCCACATACTTACACACATTGGAATTGGGTCTGAGAACACAAATGGAGTTAAACTACTATTACTGCTATGTATAATATTGTTATTGTTATATATATATGTAGGAAAAGACAATACCATCACACTGGGTAAACAAGATACAGTGCTCATTAACCCCTAGATAACTGGAAATTTCCATAACCAGTATATTATATTCTAAACCACTGTTATTGAAGTTCTTACTGAACTGTATGCTGTAACTTTAGTACCTGCTCAATCAATACTCTTTTACTTACACAAAACTCATGCAGCCATATCTCTTTGGAGACCTATCTTGAAATATATTCAACAAAAAGATCTAACTCAAAATAACATATTACATCATTTGTCTAGATTCTCTAAAATAAAATGGAAAGTTCTGATACTCAGATGTCCCCAAATGAATAAAAAATTGACCGAAATATGAACTGACTGCATTACGGTATAATCAATTATTGTAACCTAAATTTAACAAGCTATTTCACTTTCAGTCTAACGGCATACAAAGAGGAAATTTTATTCTAGGTATGGTTTTTCCAAATGTATGATTAGATTATCAAAGTCACTTGTGAAAGGAAACTAAGCTAATTGACTTAGAACATAAAGTGAATAATGTATATTTTTATGTAGTTGTGCATAACGGAAAATGCCATTTTTGCACATTTAAACCATTAGTATATTACCTGAAATACTGAAATCCAGGATTTTCAATGAAATTCCATTGCTGATTTTCCCTCAATTAAAAGAAAAATGGGGAGAGCGTAAGTGAAAACTAAAACTAAATAAGGGTGCTCTCATCATACTGCAAAGATGACTATCAAGGCTTTTAAACCGCTGATTAATACAGGTTGTTTTACCGAAAGAGCATTTCCTTTCTCATCCACTCATCGATGGAAGGAGAGCCTGCTCAAGGCCTCAGGGTGCCGTTTTCACTCAGGCTGGGTTGCCCACGGCTCTTCGGGACACGCCCCCTCCCGTAGGTGCAAGTCCCTCCTTCCTTCCACTTCCTGATTACCGCGTTCCTTTGCACCGCCTTCTCGGGACCTGATTGGCTGATGCGGCAACTGCTAACGGCTGCGGAGTTTAAACACCAGCCGCCGCTGCAGACGCTGAGCTCCCGGCGCGGGGAGCTCCCACGCTGGAAAAGCGGTAAGTCAGTGATCTTCGGCTTGGCCGCCCCCTCCCTGTTAAGATCCATGCCCTTCCAGAGCCGAACCTCCCGGCGCTGCGCTGCCGAGTCTCCTGTGCACAGAGCCTTCCGTGGCCCGCTGTTCCGTCTGCGCTCCGCTCTCGGGTCTCTTGGACCGCGGCTCCTGCACCCGCTCTGCAGGGGCCGTTGGGCCATTCCCTGGTTTGGATCTGAGTTGCTGTCTTTTGTCCTGGGGATTTGGGCTCCTGGCTGGGCGAGCCGCCAGTTAGAAGGTCATCTCCTTGAAGAAAGGGAGTTCTGTCTTTGTGACTGCTCTGCTCCCTGCTTTTTAGAACCGTGCTCGCTGTGAGCGCTCGGACTCTTACTGAGCGTTCGGTACTAAATGAACGTTACAACCGCTCACCCAGGTTCCTGAAGGAGCTCTCGCTTCTGGAGCGCCGCTTTGGAAGGGAGCTGACTGAAGGCGAAAGGGTGATGGAAGACTGGGAAGAATTTAAAACTTGAATTGGGTCTTGATGTCCAAGTAGGATTTCGGTAGGGAATAGGAACGAAGGTTTTTCTAGATGAGGAATCCAGTTCAGGAGAATTCGATGTGGAACTGAGTATTTCTGATTTAGAAATAGCCAAGATGCTGGCCAGACAAGAGCTACAGATTAATAATAATATGTAGTATTAGTGAGTGCTATGTGCCAGGTCCTGTATTAGGCAGTGTATGCACATTAACTCATCGAGTCTCTACAACGAGATGCCCCTAACTTTCTATAATTTTATAAGCCTGGAATTGCGATTTAGAGATGTTAAGATCACATAACTATGAATGTTAGAAGGGAACTCCAGCACAGTCCCAGCCACTATTTATATATAATGCCTCAGTCCAGTCTTTATAATAGGGTAAGTCACCCTGGAATGGTAATCCAGGGGCCTGGCTTTCGTCCCTAAAGTGTTCCTCAGGGAGGTGCTGAATGTGGAAGGTGACAGAGCAGTGTTAAGAAAGACTCTGATACCTGGCATGAACATGTGGGTGAGTGAGTGATAGTGCTATTTATTAAGTAAGGGAACTAAGAACCAGTTTATTGGGGAGGGCAGTTCAGCCATAGATTCCTAATTAGTAAAGTGAGATTTGATATTCCTGACTGGATTTTCTGGGAGATGGACTAGATTTCTATGTTAGGATCCCTTTCAGGGGTGTGAGATGTTTCTGTGTGTGCCTGTATTCTATCTGTGGAACAGATGGTGATCTTTGATTTTAAAGTTTCTTTTTGGCAAAATTTTAGAAGACGCATTGAAGTTTAGTGTTGGAAGGTTCCTAGTTCAACTTCTCCCAATTACAGAAATTTCTCCTAAAACTATCTTCCCCTTATTTGCTTGACATCTCCCAACATCTGCTCAACACTTTCAAAGGAGACTTATTCCAAAACTGGACATTTTTAATTATTTGAGATTTCTTTCATTTACCCATAGTCATTTCTCAACAAATATTTATCCAGTAGCTCTTTTGCCAGGGGCTATTGTAGGCACCACGGGTACCACAGCCAAGAGACTTGGCAAAAACCATGCCCTCAAGACAGATAGTAACTTAAATCAGAAAATTGTTATGTTAGACCCTGACAAGGCAATGGAGAAATATTTAACAGTAAATGAAGTGGGGTCAGGTATCCAATTTGAAATAGTTTGGTCTGGGAAGGCTCACTAACAAAGTGACATCTGAGTAAAGAAGGAAGCAAACAAGCGCTGTGGTTATTTGAAGGAAGCGGTGATAGAAAAGACTAAAGAAATACAAGAGTTCTGCAGGGGCAGCATGCTGAGGTGGCCAGTGTGGCTGGCGCTCAGTGAGCAGAAGGAAGAGTGGTCAAGACGCCAGGGAGGCGCCGACAGGGGATTGAGGGAGGGGAAAAGTATCCTACTGTGTGGTACCTGAGGCCACCGTAAGGCCACTGCTGCAGTGACATGGAAAGCCACTCACAGGGGGGTTTTAACAGGAGTGACACGAGTTTTTGGAAATTTTAAAGGGTTTGTTTTGGTTACTGGGTTGGGGAGAAGGCAAAAACGGAACACCATTTGAGTAACTTTAAACAATAATGTACATCAGATAGAATGGCAGCTCGCATCAGAGAGGTAGCAGAAGAAATCATGGTGAATGGTCCATGTGGATATGTTGTGTAAGTTGGGCCAGCATGGCTGATGATAGAGGGGATGTGGGATGTGAGAAAGAGGTTTCTGACCTGAACAAGCAGAAGGATGGAGTTGCTGTGAAGTGAGATGGAGAGAACACGTGGATTGGGTTTGGGTAGGGGCAGTTTAGGGCATGTTAACTTTGAAATGTATATTAGACATCCAGCGTGAGGTAAGGAGTAAGCAGTTGGATGAATCAGTTTGAGTTGATTGGGGATATACATTTTCAGGTCATCAGCATTTAAATGTGAGGCCAGGACATTAGATGATTAGTATCGCAGATAGAAAATAGCTGAGACCCAAGGCCTGAGATCTGGAGCACTCCAACTGTAAGGGAGAGCTGAAGAATAACTAGCGAAGGAGACAGAAGTGGTCAGTGAGGCAGGAGAAAACCCTAGATGCAGTGTTTGGAAGCCAGCTGAAGAAAATATTTAGAGAAGAGAATACTGCTTGTCGATCAAGTGCAATGAAAACTGGGCTTTGACTACCATATTTGATTTAGCAACATGGCAATTTAGTGACTTTAAATCATCTCCACACAATAGTGGTGAGAACAAAAACTTGACTCAAGAGAGAATGAGAGAGGATGAATTGGGTATAGCAACTATTATCAACTCTTTAAAGGAGTTTTGCTGTAAAGGGAAACAGAAATAGGGTAGTAACATTCCAGCATGAAGAGATCACTTGTATTTTCTCAAATGTTCCATTTTCTCATGCATTTACACATGCCATTCTTCCTGTAATATCCTTTCTAATCTTGATACCTGATAAAGTTTCCATTTTCAAGACTTATCCATTTAACAAATACCTGCTGTGTTCATATTATTTTCCAGGCAGTGTTCTATGAGCTGGGGAATATATCATTGACTAAAACAGACAAAAATCCATGACCTTATGGAATTTAAATTCTGGTTGGGGAAGACAGACAAGTAAATTAGATAGTGATTTAAATGCTATGGGAAAAATAGAAAACGGTAAGAGCAATCAGACATGCTGAGGAAAGGAGCTACTGTTTTTGAATGGCCTCTCTAAAATGGTAACACTTGAACAGACTTGGAGGAGGAGAGTGAATGAGCCGTTTGTGTATCTGGAGGAAGAGTTTTCTCTCCAGAGAATAACCACTACAAGGCCCTGAGGCTGCAGAATGCCTGGTGTATACCAGGGGCAGATCTGGGTGGCCAGGATGGCCTGAAGGGAATGGGCTGGGTGAGAGAGAAGGGAGAGTTCAACTTAGAGAAATGGGAAGAAGAGCAGATGGTGGAGAGATTTCTAGACCATTGTAAGAACTTTTACTCTGAGAGGAATGTGAACCATTGGAAACTTGGAGATTTAGATTGTATAAACTAATAAATACACTCTCATGAGGGCAGGATTGGAAGTAGGGAAATAAGAAGCTATCGCAGTAACTCACGTGAAACATGTTGGTGCCTCAGTCTAGGCTGATGCGGTAGAGGTACTGAGGAGCAGGCAGATTCTGTATATATTGTGAGGGTAGATTGGGATGTGAGAGAGGTTTTTGGCCAGGACAGCTGGAAGGATGGAGTTGTCATTAACTGAAACAGGGAAGGCTCTGAGTGAAGCAGGTTTGGGCAGATTAAGTTTGATATGCCTGCTTTGGTTTTCCAGGTGAAATTGTGAGTAGACAGCATATGAATCCAGGGAAATTAAGGAAAGTGAGCCAAACTGAGGACATAAATTTTAGAGTTCTTGGTATCTAGGTGATATTTTAGCCGTGACTATCAGAGAGGTATCAGAGAAGTCACCAAAGGAGGGGGTAGAAAACCCCAGGACTTTGGTGTTCTGGAAGCCAAGGAAAGAGTTTTTGAGGAGGAAGGGGGAATTAACCACATCAAATGCTGCTGGTAGCTCAAGTTAAAAAAGAACTGACTAGACTGTTGGATTTAGCAGTGTGGAGGGCACTGGAGACCTTGACAAAGAGGTTTTGGTGGAGCAGTCAGAGTGAAAGCCTGATTTTCCAGTGTGAGAGCTTTGGAACTGTGTGTGTGAACAGTCCTTTCAAAGAGTTTTGCTGTGAAGGGCTGCAGAGAATTGGAGCGGTAGTCTGAGAATAAAGTGGGGACTTTTTAAGATGAAGGAAATAGCAGTTTGTTTCTATGTTGAAGATCATGATCCAGTGGAGATGGAAAACATTGATGATACAGAGGAGAGAATTGCTGGAGTTACGCCTTTGAGGAGACAGGAAGGGGTGAGGTCCAGGGCATGGGTCCCTGTCTAAGGGAGTCACACTTGGCCTTAGATAGAAGGATAGTGGATAGTTCCCTCATAATAACAGAAGAGAAGACAGGCATGGGCACAGGTAATGGGTAGGTAATTGTAGGTGGTTGTGAGAGACCTGTCTGCAGGTTGCTTCAGTGTTCTCAGAGAGAGAACAGTGAGCCAGGACATGAAATTATCAACTAAGAAGAGTGACCCAGGGGATGGCAGTTGACAGTAGTGGGGTGGTTCGAGATAATAGAATCTAATAACCTTAAATTCAGGGCTGAGAATTTTTAGGGAGGGGAAGACAAATGGTCATCAAGTATGAATGTAAAAGATCCTTCAGGAGGGCTATGGGAGAAGAAGCGGCCTTTGCCTGACAGAACTGCAGGAGAATGCCCATTCTCCTGGGAGAGGAAGGAGACATTCAGAGAAGAGATTGAGACTAGAGGCTTTGATGATGAAGATTGATTGTGAGTTCAGAGGACGTCACGAATTGGGCAAGATATAGAGACAGTATTCATTTCCTGTGGCTGCTGTAACAAATGACTGCAAATAGGGTGGCTTAGAACAGCAGAGATTTATTTTCTCATTGAAGTTCTGGAGTCCAAAAGTCCAAACACATTATCATGAGCTAAAATTAAGGTTTCTGCAGGGCTGCCTTCCCTCTGGAGACTCTAAAGAGGAATCCATTCCTTGCCTTCAGCTTCATGTGGCTGCTGGCAATCCTTGGCTTCTGGACACATCACTCCAATCTCTGCCTACACTAATGTTGGCATTTTGGGACCTACCAAGATAATCTAGGATAGTCTCCCCACCACAAGATCCTCAATTTAATCACATCTGTAAAGACCCTTTTTCCATATAAGGTTTAGAGGGGCAGGGATTAGGACTGATATCTTTGGGGGGGGCCATTTCTCAGCTTCCTACAGGACCAAATTAGGGATATGCAGAGCTGGAGGGGGTTTAGGGTGAGGGAGATGAGTGTGACCTGGGTGTCTGCATTCTGGTGGTAACCGATATAAAGAACAGAATGCAATTAGTCCTGTGGACTCAAGGCAGGTAGTGGTGGAGAGGCTGAGTACTGGGAGTTCGGCATCTGACAAGGTTTCTCCTAGATATCTGCAGGTGGAGGACAGGAGGCTTGGGGAAGAGATTGGGATTTGGGGAGGTTGATCTTGTCCAAGTATATGGCTCAATATAAACTGTACCTTCTCAGTAAAAACTTTTCTGATCTTTTTCCTCTGCCCAGGCAGATTTAATCACTTCTGTGCATTGTGTATTATATCCATTATTCTTGTTATCTTGTTTCCACTATTAGACTTCAGGGTCTAATTGACTATAATCTAACAGACAAATAGACATGTTTAAGATTTCCTGCCTACTCCTCCAACACTGCTCCCCCCATAAGATTAGATGTATCTCTTCTGTGCGTATCTCTAAGGCTATACCTCTTATATTATAATAGTATCTGCCCACATCAGACTATGCATTCCATGACTATGCATTTCTATCCAGCCATATCCTTTTTCTGTCCTGAGTGACTGCCTAGCTCCTGGCACCTAGATAGAATAATGTAGGTTTGAATAAAAAAAGTCATTTATCTTATTTGGATTCTACTTTAAACTACTTTTGATCAGATTTCATTCAAAGGGAGTTGCAACTGCTCATGTGAGAACAAATTATATCATTCAAGCCATGATTGTTACTTGTTAGAATGCATTTGTCAGTTATTCTTTTTTCCTTTATTAGTAATATATTTAAGTTATTCAAATAGCTAATTTAAATATATAATCAATTTGATTTAAATATTTTGATTGGTTTGATTTAAATAATTAAAGATAATAATGTATGATTTCTTTCTTCCCTCCTTTCTTTCGTTTTCTTTAGTGATGGAGTACCCAGTGACAGAAACTGGCTCACTTTTTACCTCAGGAAATAAGAGACATGTGAAAGACAAACGAATTTCAAAGACTGCTAAGTTGAATGTTTCACTTGCTTCAAAAATCAAAACAAAAATAATAAGTAAGTGCCATTAGTTTTAAACTGTACTCTCATTTTCACTTTTCTGTGGAGAATTGATGTAGTATTTGATACTTTATCAAGTATGGAAAAAGACTAAAATGGCTATTTTTGTTAACTGATACTTTTTTCCCATCAATCCTTCCTAGCTCCTTCAGTTCCTATTAGTTGAGTGGTTATGATAATTTACCCTCCGTAGTCAAGGCTGAATTGTCAGCTATAAAGCTGGGGTAGCCTAAGGTAACTACTTCCTACACTGCAGAGAAAATACCTATATGACATTTCTGGAAAAGAACTAAAAATGTGACAGATTATTCTTTTGGCATGTTGTAGCAATTGGATAATGGGTAATCTACAGGTGGTTGGACCAGATAGGGTGCTATAGTGGGTGATTTTATATAACCAAAGCTCATCATGAGGGCACTGAGCATATTGGAGATGGGTTTTCATGGATTCTGGAGCTATTAGATGTCAGAAAGGGGGAAAAAGCCCCTCCCTTAAGTATAACAGTCCCTGAGCATTTAAAAAATGTTATTACTTTTATAAACATATTTTACATACACTGTACTTTTATTCCATAGGTTATGTTATTGAATAGTGGCATGTAAATCAGAATTATAAAAATATAATCACGCTTTAAGTATACCAAGGGAGAATACACTATATTTAAGATGAGCTTTACCAAGGAATTCACAATTAAATTGATTTGCTAACAACAGAAAAGCATTTCTGATTTAAATGACACTACATAGTGTAAGATAAATTCTAGCTGAAATAAGCAGGTGAAGAGAGGCAACAAAGGGCTACGTAGTTTATTTGAACGCAAATTCCCAGGTCATGTTCCGCGGTCTGGCTATCACAGGCCGGGGAAGTCACACTCAGCAGGGCAGGCAGTGAGTTTTTAAAGAAGGTAGGGGGAGGCAGAGCTTAGATTTACAGCGGTGCAAGGATTGGCTAGCCTAAGGCACATTTTTCAGGTTGGGAGGGGGTGCAGCAGCTGGGGACTTTGGCACGTCATCGGTGTCTGACGTGCTCCCCCCTGCCCCCAGTGCCTTCAACCTTACACATAGCATTTGAAAAGGTAAGTCTAGTTTGCAATAGATGCCCAGAAATTAGAGGTGGGTTATTTGGGGTAGAGGTAGATGATCTGTCCAACATTACAGTAAGTATGTTCTCTTTCACTCAGTATTTTGAAAAATGGACTTTGGGAGCATTAACTAATTTGTTCAGTTCTGAAGCCAGGGAAATTGGCTTTAGAATTTTTACAGATAAGCTACCCTTCTAATTCCTATGGGCCATCTCCAGTTAGAGCTGTGGTATCATCTCCATTCTACCTCCTAGTCAAAGGTAGGAAGGAAGGCAGGGCAACAAGTATCAGTATTTATTTTTGGGGCTGACCTAATAATCTAATGCTGTGTTTATAGTATAGTCTTCTTCTTCCTGATTCTGTATTCACAAATATTCCACATTCCTGCAGCTCTTTTATTCTTCATCTTATATCGAGCTTTTACTTCTTTAACTCTAAACTATAGGTTCATTTTTTTCCCCAAAACTATTATCTGTATTGCCATTCTCTTCTTTTCCAACCCTCAGTTAAAACTTAAAAAGTGGAACAGTTTTGTCTAAAATAGTTTTATTAAGGAATATGAAACTTTATCAAAAGTGTAAGTTCAATATTAACTCTTAAAAATTTTTTTAAATTTTTTTACAGACAATTCTTCTATTTTCAAAATTTCTTTAAAGCACAATAACAGGGCATTAGCTCAGGCTCTTAGTAAAGAAAAAGAGAATTCTCGAAGAATCACAACTGAGAAGGTGCTATTGCAAAAAGAAGTGGAGAAACTGAATTTTGAGAACACATTTCTTCGCCTAAAGCTAAATAATTTGGTATGGAAACCATGTTATGTTTGAATTCTAAATCACAACTGAAGTCTTAACTGTGCTATTATGGAAGATCTGAAAATGTTTTTCAGATCTCTGTTGTAACAAATTATTGAAGGAGTGTGCCATGTTAATGGACAAACTGTTAATAGGTAATAGAAGGTATCATAAGTCTAGATTCTAGAGGTGTACTTGTGGCTCTGCAAACCAGTATAGTACCTTGATCAACATTTGATTGCCTAACATAAGCAAGGTTTAGTGCATTAGTACATTTTAAGATGGGCACAGTTCTTCCAGTGACTTGAAAGGAGAGTAGTTCCCAGAATGTTTGTATTCCCCTTTAATCCCAGCATTTCGCTCTTTATGAGCCAAATAGAATGAAGACTAGTTGTTGTTTTTCCTTCCTACTTCCAATTCTGTCCACAGACAGGGAAGTAATAGCCAGTGATTAGCAAGGCTGCAACTATAAACCTAACATGAATGGGAATTAATTTAAAATGGAAAAATGAACAACTGTGCCTAAGGGTTAAATCCTTGTCGCTGGCTGACAATAGAAAAATGTTTGTAGGAAAATTATGATGGATAGCTCAAAAGCATTAAAAATGTGTGTGTATGTGTGTGTGTGGCTACTTGAACTATAAAGTGTTGCACCTTTTTAGTTCAATGTAATTTCATTTATTTTCTTAGTCTTAACTGATGGTATTCATAATTACATGATATACTAGACTTGAAATCTTAATTGATTAAAAGGGATTTTTATTTTACATATACAGAATAAGAAGCTTATAGAAATAGAAGCACTCATGAATAATAACTTGATAACCGCAATTGAAATGAGTACTTTTTCTGAGGTAAGTAGAATTTATGTTTAAGTAGTGTAATTTTTTAGCATTACTGAGGATAATTGAGATTAGTTAAGTAGCATCAAGTTTAGAGATTCATATCTTAAACTTTGTGCAAAGGAATGATGATACTAATTTAAGTGGCTAAGAACACATTATCATTTTTATAACTGGTTATTGAAATGTTTATATAGAAATTGGGTTTTGATTAAAAGTAACACAGGATTAGACAGCTCAGTGGAACATAATGGCCCCTAAACAGACTAAAGAATGTAAAAGATGCTAATATGTAATATTTCAAATTAGGAAAGAATTTGTGTCATTAAAAAAAGATGGACACAATTTTGAAAACCTATTTGGGGGAAAGAATAGGGACAGATCCTACTTTATATCATTCTCTAAAATAAATTCTATATGGATTTAAATGTAAAAAAGGAAATCATATAAAATGAGAAGAAATTATAAATGAATTCACATTAAGTAGAAGAGGTCTTTCTATACCTGGACACAAAGATAGAAACCATAAAGGAAGCTGTTGATGAATTTTCTCAAAATTTTTTAGAAGGCTAAAAATCATAAAAATAAAGGTAAATGGCAGACTGGGAAAATTGGATATGGCAGATAAAGCATTAACATTATTAGTTAAAGAGCTCTTATAATCTAGCATGAGGAGAATTAGAAAAATCAGGAAGGGAGAAGGACCAAATATTTGTGAAATTAACTCTGTTATATAAATAAGAAATATAATTGTGAAGGGAAAATATTCTTACTATGTAAACTGAAGAAAGATTAGTAAAGTCCCATTTTAGATAAATTTCTTGATAGATTCTGGAGATAGTTTATGGCTTCAGAGGGTGGCTTTTAAATGAGATTGCCTATATTTAGATACCAGCTCTGCTATTTTTTGGTTCTGTGCCTTTGGTCTTGAGTGATTTGAACCTTAGTGTCCTTATCTGCATGATGTGGGTAATGTTAGTTCAGCTGCAGAGAGTTATTAAAGAGTTAATGTGGCTAGCATGTGTCCCGGCAATAGGAAGAATGCAGTAAGTGTTAGCTATCGGTATTTTTTATTGTATGTGTATTTTCCTGTGCTTTCTAAATTTTCTGAAAGTCTTTCTTTTTAAAAACTTTTAAAAGTCGTTTATAAGGCACTTAAATGAATAACTTTGTAGTAAGAAGATATGAGCTTTTTCAATCTATTCGGTCAATGTTTAGCTCCTTTGGCAGTATTTTCGTAAGTGCTAGCTAAAGAATCGGTATTTTATGCTCAACTTAATCCACATTTGGATGAAGAACAGTTTTGTATAAATGTTCTTGTGGAATAATGTTCACAGGAGGTTTAGCTACTAGCATTACAAATCTGATACCTAGTACAACCAGTGAGCAAAGATGTGCCTTAATACATTTAGCGCCCTCTAAGGAGAAGAGATGCTTTTCCCTGGGTGGGTGGGTATGGGGAGTCAGAAAGGGGCTCAGTTTTGTTGGTCAGCTTGCAGGACTGAATTGAATTGTCCTGAATAAATTACTAAGATGAAAAATCAGATAACTAATGGCAGTGGGGAGTATAGAGTCAGTACCTGAATGGACTTGGAGAGTAAGAAAAAGAAGCTAATTGGCGAGATGTGGAAGAGGGGAGGGTAATAATACTCATACCTCCAGGAACTTTGGAAAACAGATAGCCCTAAAAACATCGCTCAACTGTTTGTTGTGAGTTATGTGATGAAAGAAGCCTCCATTGGTTCTTTACAAAATCTTTAGTGAAGTCAACTTGTTCCCAGATGCTTTTTGTGTAGTTCTGTTTGGAGAATTTAGAGAGGGCTAAGATCAGCATCTGGATTTAGGAAAGTAGAACACAGTAAGTATATGCACAAGTTGGAGAATGAAGGGATGGCATACAAATTTGGTGTCTACTTCCTTGGACTTAATATTGTTTAACAGACTAACTTTTGCATATTAAGTTTAGTGATTCTTTTTCTTCTTAGTTGCCAGGGAGGATGATTGGTAATATAGACACATGGTTCTAATATCAACAGTATGTGTCGAACAAAGTGTAGAACAAAGTCTCACATGTGCTTCTGTACTGCCTTCAGCTACTTTCTCCTCTTCTTCTTACATCTTGTGCAGGTAACTGCCTTCATTTGTTTCTTTATACTAAAACAAAAACAAAAGATAGCATACTATATTAACTATTCAATGCTTTATTCTTTTTTTATGTGACATATCTTGAAGCGTTCTCCATGTGATTACAGGGAATGCTTTGTCATTCCTTTTTGGTGCTGTGTAGGGTAGATCCAGAATGGATTTCTAATCTGTTTAAGTAGGCTTTCCTTGTTGGACACTGGGTTATCTTTTGCTGTTGGCTTGACTTAAGGGTAGAATACCCTTTTCTCTTGCATTATTAATTTTTTCCCTTCCTTCTGAATTATTCCCAAGAGGATACAAAAAATGTTATCTTCCATCTTTTAAAAAAAGGAAACAAAAATAAAACCTCTTACTCTACCCCCACCCCCAGCTACCATCTCATTTTTCTCCTTACCTTTTATGGCAAAACTTTTAAGAGATTTGTTCAGCTGTCTCTAGTTTTCTCTTAAACCCACAGCAGTTGGCTTTTCACCACGTTCTCACTGAAACTGTTCTGAAAATTGAGCTGCATGTTTTTAAAACCTCTGGATGTTTCTTGGCCTTTTAGAATACTATACTCTCCTAAGTTTCCTCCTACTTTTCTGACTGTTCTTTTTCAGTCTGTTTGTTGGTTCCTTGTTATTTTCCTGACTCCTAAATTTTGGTTACCTTAGGATTCAATTCTTGGATTTTTCTCTTCTTGTTTCCTAAATGATTTTATCCAGTCTCATGGTTTTGATTACTGTTAAATACTGAAGACTCCCAAATTTGCATCTCTAGCCTGGCCATCTCCTCTGAACTTATACAGTACATATCTAACTACCTACTGGGAATTTCCATTTGGATGTCTAAGAGGCCATTTCAGATTTCATGTTTGCCACCTAATCTGTTCCTTTTGGGGTCTTCCTCTCAGGTAATTAGGATTCCACGTTCCTGTCTTTTCCTCATACCCCACATCAGATTCTTTAGCACTGCCTTAAAAATCAGTTCAGAATTCTATGACTTATCACAATCTTCACTTTCACCGCCCATGCCGATGCCACCATTCTCTCTTAGCTGGAGCTTGGACTTCCGTCCCGACGTGGGTGTCTTGCTTCTGCTTTTGCCTCTCTTCTCTTCACAGCAGAGTGGCCAGAGTGACCCTGTGAAAGTGTTAGTCTCTGCTTGAAACCCTCCCAGAACCTCCCATTTCCTCCACTGCCCACTCTCACCTGAAAACTGAAACTCTTGTTCTTTCTCTTACTTCACCTGCCACTCTCCCTTCCCTGCTCTTCCCCACACAGGCCTCCTCCTGGTTCTCAAACACAGGCCAGCAGCCACCTCAGGGCCTCTCCTGTTCTTCCTTCACAAGGTTAGTTCCTTTATTTTCTTCAAATTTTGAATCAAAAATCACTTCAGTGAAGCTTCCCTGGCAACCCTGTGAAAATCTGATCCTTCTCCATCTCTACCCCAGCATTTGATATTCTCCTTCTCTGCTTTTTTTTCCTTAGCACTTAACACTTATAGCATATAATCTTACTTAGTAATTCTATTGTTCATCCCACCAGACTATAATAAACTTATTGAGCGCAGGATTTTTGTCTACCAGAATGATATCTAGAACATATTAGAATGCAGTAAATACTTACAAAATGTTGCATAGTTTTTCCCTATTAAAAAAATTTTTTTAAGGGTGACGTACATATTCATCCTGTTATACTTCTGTTGTTGAGCTTTTTAAATAAATAATGGTAAATAATGTAAAATATCTTTTTAGCATCTATGGTAGTGGTCATGGGGTCTTTTCTTTTTTAGGTGTATTAATATGATGATTTCTATTAGTAGCTTTCCTAATTTTGTAATTCTGCAATAAACTTCAGAAATAAATTATTATTCTGTTAATGTGCTGCTGAATTATTTTTGCCAATATTTTGTTTAGTAATTTTTCTATTGTTTTTCATAAGTGAAGTTTCCTTGAAGTTTTCTTTTTATACAGTCTTTAGGCATTGGTAAAAATGTTATAAATACTAAACTCATAAAAACAATATGGATATTGTCCTTTTCCTATGCTCTGGAAAAAATATATAGTATTAAAATTACATTTTCTTTAAAGGTTTCAATTCTTCTGTGAAAACATCTGGACCTGGACCTTTTTTAGTGGGAATTGTCATTCTGTGTTGCTAGCTATTTTTTATATGCCTCTCGGTTTGCTTAGGAAAATTTTTTTCTCTTGTGGTTAGTTTTATTCAATTTTATTTCCTTAGAAAATGATCTCCTTCATCCATATTTTCATATTGGTTTTGTCTGTTTTTTATTTCCCCAGTTGACTAATTTTGTGTATTTGGGCTTTTCCCTGTTTTTCTTTTTTTTTTCCTTCCTGGGTTAGGTGGTTGTGATTTTCTTTTTTTCCTCTTTTGAAAGAACCATCTATGGGACTTAATTTTGAGTTCTACTATTTTAGTGTTTCATACTTGTTTTTGCTTTTATTTTTGGTAATAAGTCTTCTGCTTTTCTGTGGTTTATTTTACTGTCACTTTTCTAATGAGTCAGATGTTTATTTCGTTTATTTTTTATTCTTTCTTAACTCCAGAGGATGGTATCATTTTTCTCATACAGCTCTCAAGATTTTTGTCTTTAGTTTTGAGAAATTGGACTGTGATGTACCTTGGCATGAATAGCTTAGTTCATCTTTGTTGGGGTTCACTCAGCTTGCATACACACATTGATTGCTTTTGCCAACTTTGGGGTATTTTCTGCCATTATTTCTCCAAAACTTTTTTGGTCCTGCCTTCTTTCTCTTCTTTTAGGGCATAAATATTACATATTTTATTGTAGTCCCACAACCTCCTGACCTTCTGTTAATTTTTTTTTTAGTGTCTCCTCTTTTGCTCAGATTGGATACTTCATATTGCTCTATCTTTAAGTTCATAGATTTCCCCCCCTCTTCCCTCTCCATTTTGCTGTAAAGCCCATGGAATTTTTCATGAAAATTAATTAATTTTATTTTGGTTATTGTATTTTTCAGTCCTAAATTTCCCTTTAGTTCTTCCTTATATCTTCTATTTATTTGCTGAGATTTTCTGTTTCTTTGCTGAGCTTTTGTCTTCATTTGTTTTAAGCATGTTGTAATTGCTTATTGAAAAATATTTATGATAGTTGCTTTAAAATCTTTGTTAGATAATTCCAACACCTGTGTTGTTCTTGATGATGGTGTCTGTTGATTGTCTTTTTATATTCAAATTTAGATTTTCCTAATTGGTATGCTGAGTTATTTAACCTGGACATTTTAGGTTTTGTATTATGAGACTCCAGATCTTACTCAAACTGTCTGTTTCAGCAGCCTTTCTCTGACAGCATGCCTGTGGTAAAGGGAAGTGTTACCGACTGTCTAGCGGGGTAGGGTCAAAGTTTAGGTCCCCCACTCAGCCTCTTTTGACATGCTGGCTGAGATGGGGGGGTGCCTCATGACTTTTATGGCCTTCACTGACACCTGGATTGGAGGAATGATGAAGGGGGAGGTTGCTACCATTGAAGAGTAGTGAAAATCCTGACTTTCTAGTAGACTGCCCCATGTCTTTTCCAATGACAGTGCGGGGTGGGTGAGGTGCTGGTTAGCACAGCACTGTCCCAGCTCTCCCCTCAGACTTTTCTGATGGGGACCCTTGGGTTGGAGGAGAGTTGCCTTGTTGTGGCTTGGTGAGTGGCAGTCCAGGATCCTCAGTTTGGCTTTTGCAACTTTGTAAAAAATTAATTGACCAAATATATGTGGGTCTATTTTTGGACTCTAATTCTGTTTCATTGATCTATTTGTCTCTTTGCTAATGCTCTATTGTCTCAATTACCATGGCCCTCTATCTTGGTTCTTTTTCAGAGTTGTTTTCAGCTGTTCTAGGTCCTTTACATTTCCATGTGGACTTTAAAGTTAACTTGTCAATTTGGCCATACTCCTGTTCTAAGTTACATTGTAATAGGAAGACATAATTGTATGTTGCCAAATTTCATGATCTTTATTAAACAAAACATGTTCAGGTAATGTGATAAAATTTAGAAAACATAGATAGGCAAAATTTTAAAGATACATTAAAATCACTCAGACTTTGAAGTTTAAAAAACTTAAAAATATATATTATACAATCCAACATTACATGGTACATATATAGACATTAGCATATTGCATATATATATATGTAGAGACTTCATATATGTTGGGTATATATAACTTTGGTATTTATTCATATGCATAGAGAAAATTTGGGAAGTTATCTACCAGCATATTAGTAGTGATTGTTTTTGGATAGCATGATTAAGGACATTATTCTCATTCAGCTATTGAAAACTTATGCAAGAATTGTTCTATTACTGTTGGTATTCTTGTATAATTCAGTGCTTTAATAACAAACGTGATCTAATAAGATTAGAAATTTTGTTCCTTTTTATTTTCTTTATTTTCAAAAATAGTTTCATCAGAATACCTTTCTACTGCCCACTAGCAAGAAGAAACGGGTCAGTAAACAGTGCAAGTTGATGCGTCTCCCATTTGCAAGGTAATGGTTCAAAATATGGCTAAACAGTAACTTGCACATTTCTACCTACATTGGACTTTTCAATAGTTTTTATTTAGTCTGCTTCTTTGAAACATAAAAAAAATTAAAAATAAATACTTGTTAACATTGTACCAGTAAAAGATATTGATGACATAATCTAATGGAATTCAGCTTTAAACTTTGAAATAGCTTTCCCAGACACTCTAGAGAAGAGGCACAGGTGGACCTTTAGTTTCATGGATCTGAATTAGACTGGCTCAAGAGTACTTAGATTTTTATATAACATAGTCAGTTTTTGTGTGTGTTATACAGTGTTCGGGTTTCATCAACCTATAGTTAACTACCAAGACAGATTATTTGTAGCATCTGTCTTCAGGTAGTGTCTCCAGGTCTCCAAGGAAACTTGCCCATCAGTTCACTAACCAAGCTCATTTGTAGTATCCTGATACTCTTCAATTCTTTTCTTCTTTTTTCCACCGCTGTTGTGTTTTCTCCTGAATAAACCTGATAGCTCTTTCCACCTTTATTATCTTGCATACTGCCCCAAGCTTTAAAATTAACTTTGATCATTGCTGTTCTTTGGGCCAAAATTTCCATTTCTGGATTAATTTGATTATAAGTCAGAGTAAACATCCTATTTCAAACCTGTCATTTTAAAGACAATCTCTGAGGTCTAGAAGGTAAAATGACTCAATTAATAGCATTGACCAAAATTTAATTGTCTCTTTTAGACAATGTTCTTTCTGTTATATAACTTAGAGATTTAATATCTTCATTTATGTGCACAACTAAATGCACTTTTCAATATACAATAGTATGTTGAAATACTGTGTGTATCGTAATTAAAAATTCTTATATTTACTGTGTCACTTTCTATTCTTTCTAGTTTGTTGTATCGTTTTGCCCATTATGCTGTACTAGCACCACATTGCACAAGTAAACTTTAATTGCTGTAGTTTTAAAATAGTACATTTTGTAGTCTTATAGTTCCTTTACTTAGCTCTTCTTCAGAATATCCTAATTTTCAGCTGTCATTATACACTCATTATTTCATATAAACAAATGAATCAAGTGTCAACTTGCTCTTCAAAAATGGCATTATATTTTTAAAGTAGTCTTTTGTTTGAAGTGTAATATATTAGAAAAGTGCAAAAATCTTTTAGAGAGTGGTGAATTTTCATAAGTGAACACTGTTGTATAACCAGTACCCACACCAAGAAACAGAATATTACCAGTACTTCAAGTACCCCCTTGGGCCCCTTTGTAGTCATTACTCAGCCTTCCTTCCAAGGATAAATATTATCCTGACTTCTAACATTATGGATTTATTAATTTTGCCTCGTTTTGAACTTCATATAATGAAATAATCCAGGATATATGATTTTTATCTTTGGTTTCTTTTGCTCAGCCATTTGTTTGTGGGATTCATCTGTGTTGTCATATGTAATTATAGAACAGTCATTCTCATTCCTGTACAGTATTCCATTTTATGGGTGTACTTTAATTTAACCGTACTTCTGATGGTGGACATTTGCTTTTTTTCTAGTTTTGGCCTATTGCAAGTAGTACTGCCATATGTATGATTTTTGATTAATGTATGTACATGTTTCTATTGGTTATATACCTAGGCATAGAATTAATGTGTTTACATATATTGGCTTTAAGAGAAACTGCCAAATAGTTTTCTAAAGGAGTTATACCAATTTCCATTTCTAGTAGCAATATATGAGAATTTCTATTCTATATCCCCAACACTTGTTATTGTCTTTTTCATTTTGGCCATATAAGGATATGTAGTGGTATTAAGTTGAGGTTTTAACTTTGATTTCTCTGATAATTAATGGAGTTAAGCATATGTTTATATGTTAATTTTTTCTATTGGATTGTCTTTTTTTTTTTTTTTTTTACAAATTTTCAATTGTATCTGTATATTGTATGTAAATTCTTTATACATTTACTTTACTCTTTTACTTTGTGGCTTGCCTTGTCACTCTCTTAATGATACCTTTAGATGAACAGAAGTTCTTTATAAAATCTGATCTGTATATCTGTATTTATTTAACACCCTCCCTTTTACAGTTAACATTTCCTGTGTCATTTTAAGAAAATCTTTACCAATTGGGACATCATGAGGTGCTCTGTGTTTTCTTTAAGAGCTTTATTATTTTCCCTTTCACATTTAGATCTTCAGTCTACCTAGAATTTTGAGTATGGTGTGAGAAGAAAGCATCATAATTTATTTTTTTCATGTGGAAATCTGTTGACCTTGCATCCATCTTTTTCCCACCTCATTACAGTGTCATGTGTATCATAAATCAGGTGACTAGATATATATGGGTCTGTTTCTAAACTCACTATTCTATTACATGAGGTTTTTTATCAGTATCACTATCTTAATTACTAACTTTAAAGTAAGCCTTGATATTTGATAGTGTGAATCTCCATTTTATTTATGTTTTTGTTCTTGCATATTCTCTTGGCTATTCTTGACCCTTTGCATTTCCTTGTGAATTTAGGATCAACTTATGAGTTTACACACACATACACACACACACACACAGACACACACACACTCACACTTGGACTTTTGATTGGCATTCATAGTATAGTTCAGTTTCAGGAAAACTGATATTTTATAAAATTGAGTGCTCCACCCATGAACATGGTATATCACTCTGTTTAGATATATAGTTTCTCTCAATGTTTTGTTTTTTGAATGGCTGTTGAATTTTATCAAATGATTTTTCTATCACTGTTGAAAAGATATTACTGTTCTCTTTTTTCTTATTAATATAAGGAATTTTTAATATTTTTTTCTGTTAATGTAATGAATTGTAAGGACTTATTTTTTGAATTTTAAATCACCATTGAATTCCTACAATGAACTGCTCCTGATGATCTATTCTTTTGATATGTCACTAAATTTTATTTGATAATTTTAAAAGGATTTTTGTGTGTATGTTAATAATGAAGACATAATATTTCTTGTAATATATTTTGTCAAGTCTTGGTATTTATATTATGCTGATCACAGTAAATGAGTTGATAAGTTCACCTCTGTGAACTTATCCACAAATATTCCACAAATATTCTGTAAGTGTTTGTATAAAATTGTTTATGTTTTGTTTTGTTTTTTTTTCTTTATATGTTTGGGAGAGGTTATCTGGGCCTGCAGTATTCTTGTAGAAACATCTCTTTTTAATAGATAAAAGAAAATGTATTCACATTTTCTATTTCTTGTGTCAGATTTGTTAATTTTTTTAAAAGACTTGTCCATTTCATCTAAAATACCAAATTAATGATATATAGTTCATAATACTTACAGTTATGTGTTTAATGTCTGTAGGGTATATAAATTATTACATGTTCTTATTTTCTTTCTCAATATTGGCTATTTGTATTTTCTCACTTTTCTTGATTTGTTTTGCTCTTGGGGTTTATCATTTCATCTTTGCAAAAATGAATTGTCTTTTGGGCTATGCTGAACTTTAGTTTTAGTATATTTGTTTTCTATTGCATTTATTTTGCTGTTCACTATTTGTTTTTGCTTTGTCTTTTCAATTTAAAAATTTGATTTATTATTACTGATATTTGTTTCTTGAGATAGTTTAGATTATTGATTTTCAGCCTTTCTTTTAAAAAGTATGCATTTATGGCTGTCTTTCTATAAGTACAGCTTCAGTTATCTCCCACAATTTTTTTTTTTTTGAGAGGGTATCTCTCATATTTATTGATCAAATGGTTGTTAACAACAATAAAATTCAGTATAGGGGGGTCAATGCTCAATGCACAATCATTAATCCATCTCAAGCCTAATTCTCGTCAGTCTCCAATCTTCTGAAGCAGAACGAACAAGTTCTTACATGGTGAACAAGTTCTTACATAGTGAATAAGTTCTTACATGGTGAACAGTACAAGGGCATTCATCACAGAAACTTTCAGTTTTGATCACATATTATGAACTATAAACAATCAGGTCAAATATGAATATTCGTTTGATTTTTATACACGATTTATATGTGGATCCCACATTTCTCCCTTTATTATTATTATTATTTTTATTTTTAATAAAATGCTGAAGTGGTAGGTAGATGCAAGATAAAGGTAGAAAACATAGTTTAGTGCTGTAAGAGGGCAAATGTAGATGATCAGGTGTGTGCCTGTGGACTAAGTATTAATCCAAGCTAGACAAGGGCAGCAAAACATCCACGGATGCAGAAGATTTCTCTCAAAACAGGGGGGGTGAGATTCTGAGCCTTACCTCTGTTGATCCCCAATTTCTCACCTGATGGCCCCCCTTCGACTGTGCCTGTCTTAGGTTGTTCCTCCCTTGAGGAATCTTACCTGTCTCTGGCTAATCAGCCATCTTCCGGGGCCATACAGGGAAATGTAAAGTTGGTAAGTGAGAGAGAAGCCATGTTGTTTGAAAAGGTTAGCTTTTTACTTCTTTGCAGATTTATGCCCTGTGGCTTCTATGCCCAGCACTTGTCTTGAGGTATCTTTACCACCTGGAGGAATTATAATACTCGGTAAATTCGATATGAGGCACGAATTCTATTTAAGGGTTGTAATTAGGAAGGAAGAAGAAAAGCTATAGAGGTAGCAAATGGAAGAAAATATGGGAAGATTGATTATTTCTTTGACATATCTTCTTGTAGAGTACCTTAAGCATATATAGGTTTTAAACTACTAACTTGTGCTCACATATTAACATAATAGGAATACGGTGACATAAACAAAGCAAATCTATAATTACCATCCATCTCCAGTGAAGCCAAGAAAACCATTTAGGCACCCTAGGCATTTGTGAAAATTTGTCTATGATATGATGGATATTGTCCAACTGTACTTGAACAGTCTGAGAGAAATCAGACAAATTAAAGCAGCCCATTTCTGGGATCTGTTCACATCCCATATGTTCTTTTAACCGTAGATAGTCTATAGTCATAAGATTTTGGAGCGCTACAACTTGCACCCCTCCCAACTCCTGGTTGAGTTCCAACAATACAGATCTGGTCAAATTCGTTGTCTCACTGTATGCACATGCCAGCCTGGACATCTCCCTCCTCATTCCAATGGCAAGTCCAGGAAACAGTGGGGTGGATGCAGCCACAACCGCAGCATCGTCCGGATCCCTGTGGAGGCTTTTTGATGATCATCCCCCGGCACAAGTCCTCCAGAGAGTGCTGATGCCGGAAGCTCCTCCTCATATCTCTCTTAGTTCATTTTCTGGGTATCCAAGCTAGGCCTTGATCTTCTGCATAGAAACAAACAGACCCTTTGCCCACACTTTGACATGCCCTCTATACCACTGTGTAGAACTCATTGGAGGTGAGCACACAGAAACTGCTTTTTTTTTTTTATTATTATTAAGAGAAAAGAATATTATCAGAAAAGAGTACCTCCATAGCTGATCATCTGACACCCTTTAAGTGATCAACATTAAGGATATTTAAAGCATGCGTTGATCTTTGATTTATCAATAGTTTTATCCTATCAAGGAGTAATCCCCCTTTTCTTTCTTTCTTTTTTTTTTTTTTAAATCTTTAATCTACACTTACATGAAGAATACTATGTTTATTATGCTCTCCCCTATGTCAGGTCCCCCCTAAAAACCACATTATGGTTACTGTCCATCAGCTAAGCAAAATGTTGTAGAATCACTACTTGTCCTCTGTGTTGTACAGCCCATCCTCCCCTTTCTCCCTCCCCCCCATGCATGCTAATCTTAATACCCCCCTTCTTCTTCCCCCCCCTTATCCCTCTCTGCCCACCCATCCTCCCCAGTTCCTTTCTCTTTGGTACCTGTTAGTCCATTTTTGGGTTCTGTAATTCCGCTGCTGTTTTGTTCCTTCAGTTTTTCCTTTGTTCTTATACTCCACAGATGAGTGAAATCATTTGGTATTTCTCTTTCTCCACTTGGCTTATTTCACTGAGCATAATACTCTCCAGCTCCATCCATGTTGCGGCAAATGGTTGGATTTTTCCACTTCTTATGGCTGAGTAGTATTCCATTGTGTATATGTACCACATCTTCTTTATCCATTCATCTACCGATGGACATTTAGGTTGCTTCCAATTCTTGGCTATTGTAAATAGTGCTGCGATAAACATAGGGGTGCATCTGTCTTTCTCAAACTTGATTGCTGCATTCTTAGGGTAAATTCCTAGGAGTGGAATTCCTGAGTCAAATGGTATGTCTGTTTTGAGCATTTTAATGAACCTCCATACTGCTTTCCACAATGGTTGAACTAATTTACATTCCCACCAGCAGTGTAGGAGGGTTCCCCTTTCTCCACAGCCTCGCCAACATTTGTTGTTGTTTGTCTTTTGGATGCCAGCCATCCTTACTGGTGTGAGGTGATACCTCATTGTAGTTTTAATTTGTATTTCTCTGATAATTAGCGATGTGGAGCATCTTTTCATGTGTCTCTTGGCCATCTGTATTTCTTTTTTAGAGAACTGTCTGTTCAGTTCCTCTGCCCATTTTTTAATTGGGTTATTTGTTTTTTGTTTGTTGAGGCATGTGAGCTCTTTATATATTCTGGACATCAAGCCTTTATCGGATCTGTCATTTTCAAATATATTCTCCCATACTGTAGGGTTCCCTTTTGTTCTATTGATGGTGTCTTTCGCCATACAGAAGGTTTTCAGCTTAAGGTAGTCCCACTTGCTCATTTTTGCTGTTGTTTTCCTTGCCCGGGGAGATATGTTCAAGAAGAGGTGACTCATGTTTATGTCTAAGAGGTTTTTGCCTATGTTTTTTTCCAATTTAATGGTTTCATGACTTACATTCAGGTCTTTGATCCATTTTGAGTTTACCTTTGTATATGGGGTTAGACAATGGTCCAGTTTCAGTCTCCTACATGTAGCTGTCCAGTTTTGCCAGCACCATCTGTTGAAGAGACTGTCATTTTGCCATTGTATGTCCATGGCTAGTTTATCAAATATTAATTGACCATATATGTTTGGGTTAATGTCTGGAGTCTCTAATCTGTTCCACTGGTCTGTGGCTCTGTTCTTCTGCCAGTACCAAATTGTCTTGATTACTATGGCTTTGTAGTAGAGCTTGAAGTTGGGGAGTGAGATCCCCCCTACTTTATTCTTCTTCTTCAGGATTGCTTTGGCTATTGGGGGTCTTTGGTGTTTCCATATGAATTTTTGAATTATTTGTTCCAATTCATTGAAGAATGTTGCTGGTAATTTGAGAGGGATTGCATCAAATCTGTATATTGCTTTGGGCAGGATGGCCATTTTGACAATATTAATTCTTCCTAGCCATGAGCATGGGATGAGTTTCCATTTATTAGTGTCCCCTTTAATTTCTCTTAAGAGTGACTTGTAGTTTTCAGAGTATAAGTCTCTCACTTCTTTGGTTAGGTTTCTTCCTAGGTATTTTATACTTTTTGATGCAATGGTGAATGGAATTGTTTTCCTGATTTCTCTTTCTATTGGTTCATTGTTAGTATATAGGAAAGCTACAGATTTCTGTGTGTTAATTTTGTATCCTGCAACATTGCTGTATTCTGATATCAGTTCTAGTAGTTTTGGAGTGGAGTCTTTAGGGTTTTTTATGTACAGTATCATATCATCTGCGAATAGTGACAGTTTAACTTTTTCTTTACCAATCTGGATTCCTTGTATTTCTTTGTTTTGTCTGATTGCCGTGGCTAGGACCTCCGGTATTATGTTAAATAACAGTGGGGAGAGTGGGCATCCCTGTCTTGTTCCCGATCTCAGAAGAAATGCTTTCAGCTTCTCGCTGTTCAGTATAATGCTGGCTGTGGGTTTATCATATATGGCCTTTATTATGTTGAGGTACTTGCCCTCTATTCCCATTTTGCTGAGAGTTTTTATCATGAATGGATGTTGAATTTTGTCAAATGCTTTGTCAGCATCTATGGAGATGATCATGTGGTTTTTGTCTTTCTTTTTGTTGATGTGGTGGATGATGTTGATGGATTTTCGAATGTTGTACCATCCTTGCATCCCTGGGATGAATCCCATTTGGTCATGGTGTATGATCCTTTTGATATACTGTTGAATTCTGTTTGCTAATATTTTATTGAGTATTTTTGCATCTGCATTCATCAGGGATACTGGTCTGTAATTTTCTTTTTTGGTGGGGTCTTTGCCTGGTTTTGGTATTAGGGTGATGTTGGCTTCATAGAATGAGTTTGGGAGTATTCCCTCTTCTTCTATTTTTTGGAACACTTTAAGGAGAATGCGTATTATGTCTTCTCTGTGTGTCTGATAAAATTCCGAGGTAAATCCGTCCAGCCCGGGGGTTTTGTTCTTGGGTAGTTTTTGATTACCGTTTCAATTTCTTTGCTCGTAATTGGTTTGTTTAACTTTTGTGTTTCTTCCTTGGTCAGTCTTGGGAGGTTGCATTTTTCTAGGAAGTTGTCCATTTTTTCTGGGTTTTCTAGCTTGTTGGCATATAGGTTTTCATAGTAGTCTTTAATAATTCTTTGTATTTCTGTGGAGTCTGTCGTGTTTTTTCCATTCTCATTTCTGATTATGTTGATTTGTGTTGATTCTCTTTTTCTATTAATAAGTTTGGCTAGAGGCTTATCTATTTTGTTTATTTTCTCAAAGAATCAGCTCTTGGTTTCGTTGATTTTTGCTATTGTTTTATTCTTCTCAATTTTGTTTATTTCTTCTCTGATCTTTATTATGTCCCTCCTTCTGGTGACTTTAGGCCTCATTTGTTCTTCTTTTTCCAGTTACGATAATTGTGATGTTAGACTATTCATTTGGGATTGTTCTTCCTTCTTCAAGTATGCCTGGATTGCTATGTACTTTCCTCTTAGAACTGCTTTCGCTGCGTCCCACAGAAGTTGGGGTTTTGTGTTGTTGTTGTCATTTGTTTCTATATATTCCTTGATCTCTATTTTGATTTGTTCATTGATCCATTGATTATTTAGAAGCATGTTGTTAAGCCTCCATGTGTTTGTGAGCCTTTTTGTTTTCTTTGTAGAATTTATTTCTAGTTTTATACCTTTGTGGTCTGCAAAGTTGGTTGGTAGAATTTCAATATTTTTTTGAATTTACTGAGGGTCTTTTTGTGAGCTAGTATATGGTCTATTCTGGAGAATGTTCCATGTGCACTTGAGAAGAATGTATATCCTGTTGCTTTTGGATGTAGAGTTCTATAGATGTCTATTTGGTCCATCTGTTCTAGTGTGTTGTTCAGTGCCTGTGTGTCCTTACTTATTTTCTGCCCAGTGGATCTATCCTTTGGGGTGAGTGGTGTGTTGAAGTCTCCTAAAATGAATGCATTGCAGTCTATTTCCCCCTTTAGTTCTGTTAGTATTTGTTTCACATATGCTGGTGCTCCTGTATTGATTGCATATATATTTAGAATGGTTATATCCTCTTGTTGGACTGAGCCCTTTATCATTATGTAGTGTCCTTCTTTATCTCTTGTTACTTTCTTTGTTTTGAAGTCTATTTTGTCTGATGTTAGTACTGCAACCCCTGCTTTCTTCTCACTGTTGTTTGCCTGAAATATGTTTTTCCATCCCTTGACTTTTAGTCTGTGCTTGTCTTTGGGTTTAAGGTGAGTTTCTTGTAAACAGCTTATAGATGGGTCTTGCTTTTTTATCCAGTCTATTACTCTGTGTCTTTTGATTGGTGCATTAAGTCCATTTACATTTAGGGTGACTATTGAGAGATATGTACTTATTGCCATTGCAGGCTTTAGATTCGTGGTTACCAAAGGTTCAAGGTTAGCTTCTTTAGTATCTTACTGCCTAACTTAGCTCGCTTATTGAGCTGTTATATACACTGTCTGGAGATTCTTTTCTTCTCTCCCTTCTTATTCCTCCTCCTCCATTCTTCATATTTTGTTTGTTTTGTTCTGTGCTCTTTTTAGGGGTGCTCCCATCTAGAGCAGTCCCTGTAGATGCCCTGTAAAGGTGGTTTGTGGGAAGCAAATTCCCTCAGCTTTTGCTTGTCTGGGAATTGTTTAATCCTGCCATCATATTTAAATGATAGTCGTGCTGGATACAGTATCCTTGGTTCAAGGCCCTTCTGTTTCATTGCATTAAGTATATCATGCCATTCTCTTCTGGCCTGTAGGGTTTCTGTCTAGAAGTCTGATGTTAGCCTGATGGGTTTTCCTTTATAGGTGACCTTTTTCTCTCTAGCTGCCTGTAAAACTCTTTCCTTGTCCTTGATCCTTGCCATTTTAATTAGTATGTGTCTTGGTGTTGTCCTCCTTGGATCCTTTCTGTTGGGGGTTCTGTGTAATTCCGTGGTCTGTTTGATTATTTCCTCCCCCAGTTTGGGAAAGTTTTCAGCAATTATTTCTTCAAAGAGACTTTCTATCCCTTTTCCTCTTTCTTCTTCTTCTGGTACCCCTAAAATATGGATATTGTTCCTTTTGGATTGGTCACATAGTTCTCTTAGTGTTGTTTCATTCCTAGAGATCCTTTTATCTCTCTCTGTGTCAGCTTCTATACGTTCCTGTTCTCTGGTTTCTATTCCTTCAATGGCCTCTTGCATCTTATCCATTCTGCTTATAAATCCTTCCAGGGTTTGTTTCACTTCTGTGATCTCCTTCCTGACATCTGTGATCTCCCTCCAGACTTCATCCCATTGCTCTTGCTTTTTTCTCTGCATCTCATCCCATTGCTCTTGCATTTTTCTCTGCATCTCTGTCAGCATGTTCATGATTTTTATTTTGAATTCTTTTTCAGGAGGACTGGTTAGGTCTGTCTCCTTCTCAGGTGTTGTCTCTGTGATCTTTGTCTGCCTGTAGTTTTGCCTTTTCATGGTGATAGAGATAGTTTGCAGAGCTGGTACGAGTGACCGCTGGAAGAGCTTCCATTCTTTTGGTTTGTGGCCTTCCTCTCCCCCTTCGCAAGGCACTGGGTTCTTGCAGGTGTGGATGTGATCTGGATGTTGTCCTGTGTCCTCTGGTCTCTGTTTTAGGAAGAGTTTTCTTTGTTGTATTTTCATAGATCTATGTGTTTTGGGGAGGAGATTTCCACTGCTCTACTCAAGCCGCCATCCTGGCCTCGCCCCATCCCACAATTTTTGACATGCCACATCCTTATTATCATTCAGTTCAGAATATTTTATTCTTTTTGTTCTAATGTATTCTTTGACCTATGGATCATTTGCAAGTATATTGTTTAATTTCTGAGCAGCTGGGCATATTTCTAAGTACTTTTTGTGGTTGTTTTCTAGTGTAATTCCATTGTAGTAACAGAACATAGTTCAAATGATTGTAGCCTTTTAAAATTTATCGAGACCTGTATTAGAACACACTTTCTCTTATTCAGTAAATGTTTTGGGTACATGTGAAAATAATATGTGTTTTATGGTTGTTGGATACAGTATTATATATGTGACATCTGTGTCACTTATTATGTTATGTAGCTCTTCTATTACCCTTCCTGCTTTTCTTTGCCTGTTTATTAGCTCTTTAGAAAAGTACACTGAAGTCTATCACTATAATTATGGAGTCACCTATTTCTCCTTTTAGTTTTCTCAATTTTTGCGTTATAAATTTTAAAGTTGTTACTAGATGCATATAAATTGAGGATTGGTTTCTTTTCCTGATAATTTGATTGTCTTATCACTTTGAAATATTTCTAAAAATGATGCTTGCTTTAAAATATACTTGTCTGACATACATTTCCATAGTATAATTTTCTCTATAAGTTTACTTCCAAACTCTGTTATATTTAAAATGCATATAGGTTCATCTTTTTTATTATCATCTCTTTTAATTAGAATCTTAGAATTAGATTAATTAATTAGAATAGTTGGATTTATATCTGTCATCTAGTTATTTTCTATTTTGAGCCACCTATTTTATGTTCCTTTTTTTCTCCTTTTTGATTTCTTTTGAAATAAAATATTTTTCTTGTCTATTAACTTGTTACCTTCTATCATTCCTCTATTATTCCTTCTGTTATTGCCATTATTCCTCTATCACCATACTTAAAGTAACATTCATCCTTGAGTTTTAACACTCTAACACAAATTATTACTTTACCACTTCTTCAATAATGCTGCTCTTAGAATATTTCAACTGTACATTCCTTTGTCCTGTCTTTATGTTCTTATTATATATTTTCATTCTGCATATATCTTAATCCCACAAAATTACTTCTTTTTCATATAGTCAATATTCATTTATAATTACCTACATATTTAACTTTTCTATTTTTTCATATTGCTTCATTCATTCTTTTTATTGTATGCTCATTCCTAATTTTCTTTTTATTTTTTTCCTCAGCTTCATTGTAGTAAAATTCACAAATAGGCTTCCTGCATTTTTTTCCCCCCATCACAGTCACTGTCCATCAGAGTAATAAGGTGCTGTAGACTCACTACTTGTCTTCTCTGTGTTGCACCGCCCTCCCTATGCCCCCCCCACATTATACATGCTAATTGTAAGGCCCCCTTTCTTTTTCCCTGCCCTTGTCCCTCCGTTCCCACCCCTCCTCCCCAGTCCCTTTCCCTTTGGAAACCATTAGTCCATTCTTGGGTTCTGTGATTCTGCTGCTGTTTTGTTCTTTCAGTTTTTCTTTGTTCTTATATTCCACATATGAGTGAAATCATTTGGTACTTGTCTTTCTCCTCTTGGCTTATTTCACTGAGCATAATACCCTCCAGCTCCATCTGTGTTGCTGCAAATGGTAGGATTTGTTTTCTTCTTATGGCTGAATAATATTCCATTGTGTATATGTACCACATCTTCTTTATCCATTCATCTACTGAAGGACACTTAAGTTGCTTCCATTTCTTGACTATTGTAAGTAGTGCTGCGATCAACATAGGGGTGCATCCTTCTTTTTCAAACTGGGCTGCTGCATTCTCAGGGTAAATTCCTAGAAGTAGAATTGGCTTCCTGCATTTTTATATTTCTTTCTGAGATAATTTTCCTTCTGCCTGAAAAAATCCTTTATTATTTCTTTTATGGCAGCTACTGACAATGTATTCATTAAACTTCTTTTTTTCTGAAATCACACTTATTTCACCCTCAGTTTTAAAGAATATGTTTGCAGTGATAAAATTCTAGATTGGGAATTAATATTCTTTCAGCAACTTAAAGTTGTCATTGTCTTCTAGGTTGTATCTTTTCTGTTGAAAAGTTAACACTTTTGCAAGTTGAAGATTTCCTTTTTTATGAGTTTGTACAGAATTTTTTCAAATATTTTTTTCTGTATCTGTCAAGAGAATCATGACTTTACTCCTTTATTCTGTTGGTGTGGTGACTTCAATTAATTTTCTCATGTTAAACCAACTTTGCATATTTGGAATAAATTCTACTTGGTCTTGGTGTATTATTCCTAATATTTTTAAAGGTTTTTGTACCTACATTCATAAGGGATATTGGTCTATAATTTTCATATTATATTTTTGATAGGTTTGGGTAAGCTGGCATTCCTTGCTTCTCCATTTTCTCAAAGAGTTTGTACAATTGGTATTATCTCCGAAAGTGTTTGCCAGAATTCACAAGATAAGTAATTTGGGTCCAGAGTTTTTAATTATTAATTTAATTTCTTAAATAGATATGGGGCTTTCAAATTTTCTATTTCAAGTCGATTTAGGAAAGATTTGTCTTTCAAGAAATTCATCCATTTCATCTAGACAGTGAAAGTTACTGCTATAAAATTGTTTGTAGTATGTCATTATTCTTTTGATGCATTTGGCATCAACATATTTCATCCTCAGTAGTGATAATTTGTATCTTCATTCTTTTTGATCAAACTAGCTAGGGTATTGTCAATTTTATTGCTCTCTTTAAACTCAGTTTAGTTTCAGGATTTCTTTTTTCTCAAATTTTCTTCTGTTCATAATTCACTGGTGTCTGGTCTTTATTATTTACTTTCTAATACTTTATTTAAATTGAGATATAGTTCACATAACAAAATTTCTCATAACATGAAATTCACCCTTTACAATGTACAGGGCAGGAGCTTTAGTGTATTCACCAATTCACTAAATAGGAATTCTTCCCCGCTATCCAACTCCAGAATATTTCTGTCACTCCAGAAAGGCAACCCTGGCAACCACTAATCTACTTTCTGTCTCTATGGATTTGCCTATTTTGGACTCTTCTTATGAATGAAGTCATACAATATGTGGCTTTTTGTGTCTGACTTCTTTCACTTAGCATAACATTTTCAAGGTTCATCCATCTTGTAGCATGTATTAGTACTTCATTCCTTTTTATGACCGACTGACATTCTATTGTATGGATACACCACATTTTATTTATCCATTCTTTAGTTAATGAACATTTGTGCTGTTTATATTTTTTGGTATTAAAAGCAGTGGTACTGTGAACATCCATGTAAAATTTTCACGTGGACATAGTTTTCAGTTCCACTGGGTATGTATGAGTAGAATTGATGGATCACATGATAGCTCTATGTTTAACTTTTGAAAGAACTGCCAAACTGTTTTCCATTTCTATACCCCAAATTATTAAAGGTTCTAATTTCTCCGTATTTTCTCCAATACTTAATTATTATACATCCTTTTGATCATAGCCATCCTAGTTGATATGAAGTGGTAACTCATTGTGGTTTTGAGTTGGCTTTCGCTGATGACTAATGATATTATTGATGAGCTTATTTTATTTATTTATTTTTTTTGAGAGGGCATCTCTCATATTTATTGATCAAATGGTTAACAACAACAAAATTCTGTATAGGGGACTCAGTGCTCAATGTACAATTATTAATGCACCCCAAGCCTAATTCTCGTCAGTCTCCAATATTCTGAAGCATAACGAACAAGTTCTTACATAGTAAATAAGTTCTTACATGGTGAACAGTACAAGGGCAGTCATCACAGAAACTTTCAGTTTTGATCACTTATTATGAACTATAAACTTTTTTAATCAGGTCAAATATGAATATTTGTTTGATTTTTATACTTGATTTATATGTGAATCCCACATTTCTCCCTTATTATTATTATTATTTTTTAAATAAAATGCTGAAGTGGTAGGTAGATGCAAGATAAAGGTAGAAAATATAGTTTAGTGCTGTAAGAGAGCAAATTTAGATGATCAGGTGTGTGCCTGTAGACTAAGTGTTAATCCAAGCTAGACAAGGGCAATAAAACATCCACGGATGCAGATTTCTCTCAAAACAGGGGGGGTGAGGTTTTAAGCCTCACCTCTGTTGATCCCCAATTTCTCTCCTGATGGCCCCCCTTCGACTGTGCCTGTCTTAGGTTGTTCCTCCCTTGAGGAATCTTACCCGTCTCTGGCTAACCAGTCATCTTCCGGGGCCATACAGGGAAATGTAAAGTTGGTAAGTGAGAGAGAGGCAATATTGTTTGAAAAGGTTAGCTTTTTAATTCTTTGCAGATTTATGTCCTGTGGCTTTTATGCCCAGTATTTGTCTTGAGGTATCTTTACCACTTGGAAGAATTATGATACCCGGTAAATTCGATATGAGGCATGAATTCTATTTAAGTGTTGTAATTAGGAAGGAAGAAGAAAAGCTATAGGAGTAGCAGACGGATGATTGATTATTTCTTTGACATATTTTCTTGTAGAGTAACTTAAGCATGTATAGGTTTTAAACTACTAATTAAGTTGTGTACACATATTAACATAATAGGAATACAGTTACATAACCAAAGCAGACCTATAATTACCAGCCATCTCCAGTGAAACCAAGAAAACCAGTTAGGCACCCTAGGCATTTGTGAAAACTTATCTGTGATATTGTGGATATTGTCCAACTGAACTTGAACAGTCTGAGAGAAATCAGATAAATTAAAACAACCCATTCCTGGGGACTGTTCACATCCCATATGTTCTTTTAACGTAGATAGTCTGTAGTCGTAAGATTTTGGAGCGCTACAACTTTCACTTCTCCTAATTCTTTGTTGAGTTCCACCAGTATACATCCAGTCAAATTTGTTGTTTTACTGTATGCACAGGCCAGCTTAGATATCTCCTTCTTCATTCCAATGGCAAGTCCAGGAACCGGTGGGATGAATGCAGCTACAACTGCAGGATCGCCTGGATCTTTGTTGAGGTTTTTTTGATGATCATCTTCTGGTATGACTCCAGAGAATGCTGATGTTGGAAGTTCTTCTTCATATCGTATCTTAGTTCATTTTCTGGGTAGCCAAATTAGGCTTTGATCCTCTGTATAAACACAAACAGACCCATTGCCCACACTTTGATATGCCCTTTATACCATTGTGTAGAACTCATTGGAGGTCACCATACAGGAACTGCTTTTTATTTTATTTTTTTAAAGAGAAAGGAATATTATCAGAAAAATGTACCTCCATAGCCGATCATCTGACACCCTTTAAGTGATCAAAATTAAGGATATTTAAAGCATGCATTAATCATTGATTTACAGTTAGTTTTATCCTATCAGGGAGTAATCCCCCTTTTCTTTCTTTTTTTTTTTATCATCATTAATCTACACTTACATGAAGAATATTATGTTTACTAGGTTCTCCCCTATACCCGGTCCCCCCTATAAACCCCTTTACAGTCACTGTCCATCAGCATAGCAAAATGTTGTAGAATCACTACTTGTCTTCTCTGTGGTGTACAGCCCTCCCCTTTCTCCCACCCCCCCATGCATGCTAATCTTAATAACCCCCTTCTTCTTCCGCACCGTTATTCTTCCCTACCCACCCATCCTCCCCAGTCCCTTTCCCTTTGGTACCTGTTAGTCCATTCTTGGGTTCTGTGATTCTGCTGCTGTTTTGTTCCTTCAGTTTTTCCTTTGTTCTTATACTCCACAGATGAGTGAAATCATTTGGTATTTCTCTTTCTCCACTTGGCTTATTTCACTGAGCATAATGCTCTCCAGCTCCATCCATGTTGCTGCAAATGGTAGGATTTGCCCTCTTCTTGTGGCTGAGTAGTATTCCATTCTGTATATGTACCACATCTTTTTTATCCATTCATCTGTTGATGGACATTTAGGTTGCTTCCAATTCTTGGATATTGTAAATAGTGCTGCGATAAACATGGGGGTGCATCTGTCTTTCTCAAACTTGATTGCTGTGTTCTTAGGGTAAATTCCTAGAAGTGGAATTCCTGGGTCAAATGGTATGTCTGTTTTGAGCATTTTAATGAACCTCCATACTGCTTTCCACAATGGTTGAACTAATTTACATTCCCACCAGCAGTGTAGGAGGGTTCCCCTTTCTCCATAGCCTCGCCAACATTTGTTGTTGTTTGTCTTTTGGATGCCAGCCATCCTTACTGGTGTGAGGTGATACCTCATTGTAGTTTTAATTTGCATTTCTCTGATAATTAGCGATGTGGAGCATCTTTTCATGTGTCTCTTGGCCATCTGTATTTCTTTTTTAGAGAACTGTCTGTTCAGTTCCTCTGCCCATTTTTTAATTGGGTTATTTGTTTTATGTTTGTGGAGGCGTGTGAACTCTTTATATATTCTGGACGTCAAGCCTTTATCGGATCTGTCATTTTCAAATATATTCTCCCATACTGTAGGGTTCCCTTTTGTTCTATTGATGGTGTCTTTCGCCGTACAGAAGGTTTTCAGCTTAATGTAGTCCCACTTGCTCATTTTTGCTGTTGTTTTCCTTGCCCGGGGAGATATGTTCAAGAAGAGGTGACTCATGTTTATGTCTAAGAGGTTTTTGCCTATGTTTTTTTCCAAGAGTTTAATGGTTTCATGACTTACATTCAGGTCTTTGATCCATTTTGAGTTTACCTTTGTATATGGGGTTAGACAATGGTCCAGTTTCAGTCTCCTACATGTAGCTGTCCAGTTTTGCCAGCACCATCTGTTGAAGAGACTGTCATTTTGCCATTTTATGTCCATGGCTCCTTTATCAAATATTAATTGACCATATATGTTTGGGTTAATGTCTGGAGTCTCTAATCTGTTCCACTGGTCTGTGGCTCTGTTCTTCTGCCAGTACCAAATTGTCTTGATTACTATGGCTTTGTAGAAGAGCTTGAAGTTGGGGAGTGAGATTCCCCCTACTTTATTCTTCTTCTTCAGGATTGCTTTGGCTATTCGGGGTCTTTGGTGTTTCCATATGAATTTTTGAATTATTTGTTCCAATTCATTGAAGAATGTTGCTGGTAATTTGAGAGGGATTGCATCAAATCTGTATATTGCTTTGGGCAGGATGGCCATTTTGACGATATTAATTCTTCCTAGCCATGAGCATGGGATGAGTTTCCATTTATTAGTGTCCCCTTTAATTTCTCTTAAGAGTGACTTGTAGTTTTCAGAGTATAAGTCTTTCACTTCTTTGGTTAGGTTTCTTCCTAGGTATTTTATTCTTTTTGATGCAATGGTGAATGGAATTGTTTTCCTGATTTCACTTTCTATTGATTCGTTGTTAGTGTATAGGAAAGCTACAGATTTCTGTGTGTTAATTTTGTATCCTGCAACTTTGCTGTATTCCGATATCAGTTCTAGTAGTTTTGGAGTGGAGTCTTTAGGGTTTTTTATGTACAGTATCATATCATCTGCGAATAGTGACAGTTTAACTTTTTCTTTACCAATCTGGATTCCTTGGATTTCTTTGTTTTGTCTGATTGCCATGGCTAGGACCTCCAGTACTATGTTAAATAACAGTGGGGAGAGTGGGCATCCCTGTCTAGTTCCCGATCTCAGAGGAAAAGCTTTCAGCTTCTCGCTGTTCAGTATAATGCTGGCTGTGGGTTTATCATATATGGCCTTTATTATGTTGAGGTACTTGCCCTCTATTCCCATTTTGCTGAGAGTTTTTATCATGAATGGATGTTGAATTTTGTCAAATGCTTTGTCAGCATCTATGGAGATGATCATGTGGTTTTTGTCTTTCTTTTTGTTGATGTGGTGGATGATGTTGATGGATTTTCGAATGTTGTACCATCCTTGCATCCCTGGGATGAATCCCACTTGGTCATGGTGTATGATTCTTTTGATATACTGTTGAATTCTGTTTGCTAATATTTTATTGAGTATTTTTGCATCTGCATTCATCAGGGATACTGGTCTGTAATTTTCTTTTTTGGTGGGGTCTTTGCCTGGTTTTGGTATTAGGGTGATGTTGGCTTCATAGAATTAGTTTGGGAGTATTCCCTCCTCTTCTATTTTTTGGAAAACTTTAAGGACAATAGGTATTATGTCTTCTCTGTGTGTCTGATAAAATTCCGAGGTAAATCCGTCCAGCCCGGGGGTTTTGTTCTTGGGTAGTTTTTTGATTACTGTTTCAATTTCTTTGCTTGTAATTGGTTTGTTTAACTTTTGTGTTTCTTCCTTGGTCAGTCTTGGGAGGTTGTATTTTTCTAGGAAGTTGTCCATTTCTTCTAGGTTTTCCAGCTTGTTGGCATATAGGTTTTCATAGTAGTCTTTAATAATTCTTTGTATTTCTGTGGAGTCTGTCATGATTTTTCTGTTCTCATTTCTAATTCTGTTGATTTGTGTTGATTCTCTTTTTCTCTTAATAAGTTTGGCTAGAGGCTTATCTATTTTGTTTATTTTCTCAAAGAATCAGCTCTTGCTTTCGTTGATTTTTGCTATTGTTTTATTCTTCTCAATTTTGTTTATTTCTTCTCTGATCTTTATTATGTCCCTCCTTCTGCTGACTTTAGGCCTCATTTGTTCTTCTTTTTCCAGTTTCGATAATTGTGATGTTAAACTATTCATTTGGATTGTTCTTCGTTCTTCAAGTGTGCCTGGATTGCTATATACTTTCCTCTTAAGACTGCCCCACAGAAGTTGGCGCTTTGTGTTGTTGTTGTCATTTGTTTCTATATATTCCTTGATGTCTATTTTCATTTGTTTGGTGATCCATTGATTATTTAGAAGCATATTGTTAAGCCTCCGTGTGTTTGTGAGCCTTTTTGTTTTCTTTGTAGAACTTATTTCTAGTTTTATACTTTGTGGTCTGAAAAATTGGTTGGTAGAATTTCAATATTTTGGAATTTACTGAGGCTCTTTTTGTGGGCTAATATGTGGTCTATTCTGGAGAATGTTCCATGTGCACTTGAGAAGAATGTATATCCTGTTGCTTTTGGATGTAGAGTTCTATAGATGTCTATTCGGTCCATCTGTTCTAGTGTGTTGTTCAGTGCCTGTGTGTCCTTACTTATTTTCTGCCCAGTGGATCTATCCTTTGGGGTGAGTGGTGTGTTGAAGTCTCCTAAAATGAATGCATTGCAGTCTATTTCCCCCTTTAGTTCCGTTAGTATTTGTTTCACATATGCTGTTGCTCCTGTGTTGGGTGCATATATATTTAGAATGGTTATATCCTCTTGTTGGACTGAGCCCTTTATCATTATGTAGTGTCCTTCTTTATCTCTTGTTACTTTCTTTGTTTTGAAGTCTGTTTTGTCTGATATTAGTACTGCAACCCGTGCTTTCTTCTCACTGTTGTTTGCCTGAAATATGTTTTACCATCCCTTGACTTTTAGTCTGTGCATGTCTTTGGGTTTAAGGTGAGTTTCTTGTAAGCAGCATATAGATGGGTCTTGCTTTTTTATCCAGTCTATTACTCTGTGTCTTTTGATTGGTGCATTAAGTCCTTTTATATTTAGGGTGACTATTGAAAGATATGTACGTATTGCCATTGTAGGCTTTAGATTCGTGGTTACCAAAGGTTCAAGGTTAGCTTCTTTAGTATCTTACTGCCTAACTTAGCTCGCTTATTGAGCTGTTATATACACTGTCTGGAGATTCTTTTCTTCTCTCCCTTCTTATTCCTCCTCCTCCATTCTTCATATGTTGTTTGTTTTGTTCTGTGCTCTTTTTAGGAGTGCTCCCATCTAGAGCAGTCCCTGTAGGATGCCCTGTAAAGGTGGTTTGTGGGAAGCAAATTCCCTCAGCTTTTGCTTGTCTGGGAATTGTTTAATCCTGCCATCATATTTAAATGATAGTCGTGCTGGATACAGTATCCTTGGTTCAAGGCCCTTCTGTTTCATTGCATTAAGTATATCATGCCATTCTCTTCTGGCCTGTAGGGTTTCTGTCTAGAAGTCTGATGTTAGCCTGATGGGTTTTCCTTTATAGGTGACCTTTTTCTCTCTAGCTGCCTGTAAAACTCTTTCCTTGTCCTTGATCCTTGCCATTTTAATTAGTATGTGTCTTGGTGTTGTCCTCCTTGGATCCTTTCTGTTGGGGTTCTGTGTAATTCCGTGGTCTGTTTGATTATTTCCTCCCCCAGTTTGGTGAATTTTTCAGCAATTATTTCTTCAAAAAGACTTTCTATACCTTTTCCTCTCTTCTTCTTATGGTACCCCTATAATATGGATATTGTTCCTTTTGGATTGGTCACACTGTTTTCTTAGTATTGTTTCATTCCTGGTTATCCTTTTATCTCTCTCTATGTCAGCTTCTATATGTTCCTGTTCTCTGGTTTCTATTCCTTCAATGGCCTCTTGCATCCTATCCATTCTGCTTATAAATCATTCCAGGATTTGTTTCACTTCTGTAATGTCCTTCCTGGCATCTGTGATCTCCCTCCGGACTTCATCCCATTGCTCTTGCATTTTTCTCTGCATCTCCATCAGCATGTTCATGATTTTTATTTTGAATTCTTTTTCAGGAAGACTGGTTAGGTCTGTCTCCTCAGGTGTTGACTCTGTGATATTTGTCTGCCTGTTGTTTTGCCTTTTCATGGTGATACAGATAGTTTGCAGAGCCGGTACGAGTGACGGCTGGAAGGGCTTTCCTTTTTGTTGGTTTGTGGCCTTCCTCTCCTGGGAGAACAGCGACCTCTAGTGGCTTGTGCTTGGAAGCTGCATGCAGACATGGCTTCTGCTTCCTGCCCTTTGTTTGCTATGTTTGCTATGAAGTTTATCTCCACTGTTGCTGTGGGCATGGCCTGGCTCAGACTGCTGCTCCTAAATGGTGGAGCCCCATTGGAGTGGGAGCAGCTGGTAGGCTATTTATCTCCGTAAGGGGCCTCCGTGCTACCTGCTGCCCATGGGTTTGGAGTGCCCAGAGATCCCCAGATTCCCTGCCTCTGGACTAAGTGTCCCGCCCTGCCCCTTTAAGACTTCCAAAAAGCACTTGCGAAACCAAAACAACAACAAGAACAACGAAAAAAAATTAAATAAATAATTAAAAAAAGAAAAAAGAAAAATGCACTGTTTTCTTTGTTCTTAGGCACCGGCCTCAGCCACTTGCTCACCGTTCTTGCTGCCCTGTTTACCTAGTATTGGGGTCCCTGTCCCTTTAAGACTTCCAAAAAGCACTCGCAAAAAAAAAAAAAAAAAAAAATGGCTGCTCCCGTTTCTTTGTTCTCCAGTGTCGGCCTCAGGCACCCGCTCACCAGTCCTGCTGCCCTGTTTCCCTAGTATCCAGGACCCCATGCATGCACTGTGTCTGCAGTCTGGTCCGGGCAGCTGGGGCTGGGCGTTCAGCAACCCTGGGCTCCCTTTCCCTCCCGGCTCTGACTCCTCTCCTCCCGCCAGGAGTTTGGTGGAGGGGCGCTCGGTCCCGTGGGGCTGGGGCTTTTATCTTACCCCCTTGGCGAGGCACTGGGTTCTTGCAGGTGTGGATGTGGTCTGGATGTTGTCTGGATGTTGTCCTGTGTCCTCTGGTCTCTATTTCAGGAAGAGTTGTCTTTGTTATATTTTCATAGATATATGTGGTTTTGGGAGGATATTTCTACTGCTCTACTCATGCTGCCATCTTGGCCCTGCCCCCCAAAGTTTGATGAGCTTATTTTTGTGTGCTTAGTTTGCTATTAATATATCTGGATCATTCTCTATTAGCTATCTTTTTCTCTTTACTTTGAATCATTTTTTCCTGTTGCTTCATATGTTGAATTGTGTCTTAGACATTGTGAATCCTATGTTGTAGAAAATCTGGGTTCAGGTATATTCCTCCAATTAGTTTGATGTTTTTATTTTACTAGACAGCTACTTTGTATGAACTCAAAACTTCTTCCTTTCATGTGATGGCAACAGAAGAAATGTCATTTCAGTCCTTTATTCCTTAGCTGGGCTGCTTGGAGTATTCCTCACGTATATGTGATTCATAAGTGAGCCATAGATTTCAGAGAGTTTATACATTTGTTAAAATTTGGGCAACCCCTCTCTACCTCTCCTGTTATTTCCCCCATTAGACACACTTCACAGCTGTCATAGTTGCCCTGAATTCTGACCTTGACCCTATAAGAATGTGAATTTCTTACTTTAAAAATATGGCACTCACTGAGAGTGTAAAAAATCAGGAGTTCACCTTTCTTTTAAGTGCCAAACCCCTTTCAGTGTCTACTTGCTTTTTCACTTTCCAGTGACTTCACGTGTCCAGGATTTGTGGTCATTATGTTTGACAGTGTTAATTAAGTAGTAGTAGCTATTTGACCACTGGGGGAAGCAGAACTTGTCTCATCTATTTATTTTTGTTAACTTGTTTCTTTAAGTGGCATAGACATTTCCTCCCATTGGCTGTTCTACTATTAGTTGCCTTTAATTTTTTTTGATACTTATTTTAATCATTATCAATATTTAAAAAATATCTATGATTTATCTGCATACAAGGCAAAATCCGTCAGCATTGGGTGATATTACTCTTAATTCTTCAAATTCAAGAAGGTCAGTTTATAAAATTACTTTTGTGGGTTTCTGTCTGTCCCACTGGCCACCTAGTAGACTTAACTACTCAAGGAATGTGGCTTTAGTTTACATGGATGCCTTTTGGAAACATATAAACTTTATTTCTTTAAAGAAATAAATAATAACTTTTTATACAATTATACTTGTTTGAAATCAGAGGAAGAGTTTTGTGTACTCCATAGAATTAATTATAGGAAAACTATGAATATTATACATGTTTATTGTAAGTATGTTTGAAGTTTATTCATTTTATTAGTATTACTATTCTTATAGTTCTATCAGTGACTATATCCATTATATCCTTTTGGGACTGGGGCTGTTGGAATAAGCCTTTCACTCTAAGTTCTATACTGTTAGGAACCATCTGTTTCTTACCTGTAATTATCTTTATTGAACACAAAAAGGTACCAGAATGGATTTGTGGTTGGATCTTACATAAATGGAATATAGAAAGAACTATCCATATTATTTTCTAAATAATTTTTGCAAAGTGCAAAACTTATGCATTCCCGCTTGCCTTTAGGGTTCCATTAACTTCAAATGATGATGATGATGATGAAGATAAAGAGAAAATGCAATGTGACAACAATGTTATGTCAAAGACATCACCTGATAGTTCCTCTTTGGTATCAACAAGACAACAATTATCAGCTCAGTGTAATTTGGAATTGTTCTTTCCTAAAGAAAACAATCAGAATGTATTTAGTTTAGATGATTCAGAACATATTTCTTCTGTTGTTGATACACTTCCCAAAGGTGAGATTTTTTTAAAAATTTATTTTAAGCCAAATAATGACATTCATGAGATTGTCTTCTTGAGGGCCATAGTGTATAAACAGTTAATAAGGTAGGTTTCTTACATTATAGATTTGCTAACTTCTACCTTTTAAAACTGCTTGTCAAAAATTTAACTTTCAAGTAAATGTGCTGACAAATGTCAGATCCATAGTGGCCTAATACTGTTACTCTGGAAGCAATATTAGGAAAACAGCTTCCCTAACGAGCTTTTCTTGGTATCTTAGTTTAATAATTAATGATATCATATATTTATTTAGTTTCATCTTCTCCTTTTCACAGATACGAAAATTGGGGGCCTAGACAGGTGCAGTGACATTTTAAGATCATAACCAATTAATGGTAAAGCAAAAACTTAAGCCTGGGTAATAGAAAAATGGTGACACATTTGATGTACATGGTATTTTGAAAGAATAATCCTTCAGTGTAGTCAGACTTACGTATTTGTCATAGACTTTTAGATTAGGATATGGAACCATAGCTATATTGAATTTTGAACTTAGAATTATTTGTCCTTTCTAAAAAACCTATGTGAGTGTATATGTGTGTATGCTTTATATAAACTTTAGCTGCCTGTTGATAGCCTTTTGATAGTAATCCTTACCAGAGTTATTATGTTATTTGGGTTTATTGCTGACCTTCTTCCACTTTAGAAATATATGTTAATGGCTCTATTCTTGGCTATTACTCCACTCTACTGTTGGGGCCAAGGTAGAGTGAATTCTTCTATATATTTTCCATAGATAGAAGTGTAAAATGTGACTTATGGGTACTTAAATCATTTCTACTTTATTTTTTATCACCATAGATTTTTAAGCATTTGAACAGAATATGCTATCAGAAGTCCTCTCTGTGAAACAGTTTCTAATTGAATTTGTTAAAATAATAAATTCCTTGTCATTACTTATTTCTCAATTTTGTTTCTCTTTATTTCATAGAAAGCCATTCCCATTCCCACTCAGACAGAAGTTCCAAGAGTTCTCTAAAGAGTGAAATGAGAAGTGCCCAGTTAATCAGCCACAAAAAGGAGAAACCATTTCCTAGTAATATAACTGAAAGGAAAAAACGTATATCATCTCGGGAATCAAATAATCCCTCTGCAGACAGTCCCTGTGTGATAGATTTAGGTCAACAGTGGATTTCAAGTCCAGAATTACGTTGGAATAATGAGATCAAAGATCCTACTAATGAAGCAAATATTCCAGTGCAGAGAAGCATACAATGTCTTCCTGACTCATGTGAGTCTGCTCGTGACCCTACTGCAGAGTGCAAGAATCAAGAGCAGAGTAATGAGGCCTTTCAGTTGCAGAAAACTGTGTATGATGCTGACATGGATTTAACTGCTACTGAAGTAAGCACAATTGTTACAGTTTCAACAAGCATTAAAAATAAAAGTAATGTAAAACCAAATGATTGTGGAATAAAACCTTTCAGAAAAGTAAAAGATTCAAGCTCTGACAGAAAGAGAGAAGGACCAAAGAGAAAGTTTAAAAACAGTTCAGATGTGGATATTGAAGACAAGATGGGAAATGGACCAGCAAAAAGATCTGTTGTTCTTGATGGCAAAGGGGATTCAGAAGATCCAAATTTTATTTTTAATACTGAACAGGTGACTCAGTTGAACACACTGAAGAAAATAACCCTTCCTAGTGGCTGTGATCAAGATGACAGACAAAGTACACGGTATAATAAAAAAAAGAAAAGAACACATGTCACAAATGAGCAAGAGGAAATACACTCTTTCTCCCAAAGTTCAGATAAAGCCCAGCAGGAGAGTAAATTTGGTGTGGGTCAGACTTCTCCAGCTGATAAAAAATGTAAGGCTTCTAGACAGACATTTGTGATTCATAATTTAGAAAAAGGTAACTTATTCCCAAACCAAAAGGATAAAGAAACCACTTCTGAAAACCTGGAAGTCACAAACGAATTTCAAACAGCTGATCTTCCCACCAAAGATAACCGAAGTTTATTTGATTATGAGACCCAGAATATGTTGGATTTGAAAAGGCATGTCACTGGAATGCAACCTGCTCAGCAAAATGAATCAAAAATAAAAAAGCTTAGGCAGAAAGTAAATCGGAAGACAGAAATAATTTCTGTAATAAACCATATTTGTGGGAATGATGCTAAAGATGTGCATGGCCTAGAAAATGGTAACTTTTCCTTTGAAACCCAACAGGGTAAAGAAACCATCTCTGAAAACCTGGAAACTTCAAATGAGTTTCAAAAACCTTCTCTTTTTGCCATAGGTAATGGAAACCTGTGTGATAATGAGACCCAGAATGTGTTAGATTTGCAAAAGCAGATCAGTGATGTGTGCCCTGTTCATCGCAATGAATCAAAAGTTAATAAGAATCTTAGGCAGAAAGTAAATCGGAAGACAGAAATAATTTCTGAAGTGAACTATTTAGATAACGACAAAAATCTGTTTTGCCCGGAAAGGAGCAACTCTTTTTTCCTAACCCAGAAGGATGAAGAAGTTATCCCTGAAAACCTAAAAGACCCCAGTGAGTTTCAAACACCTGCCCTTTCTTCCAAAGATAGTGGAAACCTGTATGACTGTGATCCTCAGAATGTTTTGGGGGTGAAAAAGCAAGTCCATGATAGGCAACCTGCTTGTCAAAATGAATCAAAAATAGATAAGAAGCTTAGGCAGAAAGTAAATCGGAAGACAGAAATAATTTCTCAAGTGTACCAACTATGTGGGGATAATGATGAAGATGTTCATGGCCCAGAAATCTGTACAAAAGTTCTTGATTTTGAAATAAATAAATCTAAACAAAGACTTGAATGCCAAAGTATTATCAGTGGATACTGTATGGAAAGCAATAGTAATGAAAAGGAAAATTGTGATCAAGTTTCAAATCCTTGTAAACTAGTTAAAAAGACTAGGAAAGAATCATCAGGCAAGACAAAGAACATTTTGGCAAAAGGAAAAAACAGACCTATTTTGCACTTAACAGGTTCTTCACTGACATCTATTTCCATAGAATCAGGTTTAAAACATATTAATGAGGCAAATTCTGATCCTGGTAACCAAAAGGAACCACACAAGAATCCAGAGCAAAAAAGCACTACAAGTCTGAATAAAAGAGGAGATATTCCTTTTGTGGAAGGAATGAAAGGAGAGTGTCAGGTCAAAAAAGTAAATAAAGTGACGTCCAAATCAAAGAAAAGGAAAACCTTCATAGATCCTTCTCCAGGTAGTCATGAAGTAATGGACATAATATCTGACAATGTTCAGGAAATAACAGCTGAATCTGAGCAAGGCAATGCTGAAAAAAATTTGGAAAGTGAGAAAATTGTCAAAATTCAGCCAGACTCTTACACAAAAGTGTTTAATTCTTTATCTCAGATAAATTCACGTAACATACAAAATACGTCCTTTAATAGTATTCATGAGGGTTCAATACCCTTGAGTATTTCTTCTAGTAAAAATATGATAATAAAAGAAAATTTTGTCCTGGAATGCTCACCAATCTTTCAAGTAAGTGATGATGTGGATGAGAAGATGAAAGGGATGAAATTCAAAGTCAACCGAAGAACACAAAAATCAGAAATAGGTGGGTCAGTACCTGAAGTAAGCAAATTTTAAAAGTGCTTTTCTTTTTCATTTAACTAGTAAAGTATTTCCTGTTGTAACGATGTTTTTATGAAATTTAAAAACAATATTTAACTCTAGCCTTATCTATAGGAAGTCTATGAAGGAATTTTTTTTAAGTTTAATACTTTAGGAAGATAACCATGAGAGTGTTAGACATTTAAAGCCTAAAAAACAGATAGGGCTTTTACCACAAAATTGTCTGATAGTGTCATTAGATAAATGATTTCTTTTTTCATAAGTTTGAAGGAAATTGAGTGTTTTGAATGTGTATAATAATGAATTGCCCTGGTTTGATTTTAGCAAAGACAGTTGCAAGTTTCTTAAGGGTGAGCTCTCTCAAGCATTATTCTAGGTGTTTTAGAGGATTACAAAATAAACAGTATCAACTCCATTTCCTCAGAATACATGCATGTAAAAGCAACAAATACAGTGGTAAATGTGGTAAATGCTTTAATAAAAGCATACATATTATGCTAAGGGGTGTAATGGAGAGTAATTTTGACAAAAGCAACTTGCAGAGGCATCCTGAAATGGGTAGCATTTTAGGACAAAGAGATAGGTATAATTTTTACCTTTACTGTTTACTTTTAATTTTACTGCAGTTATTAAAATAATATGTGTCACAGAAAATTGAAAGTAGAGAATCAGAAAATAGGAAAAAACAATCATCCAGAAGAACTTCAGTCAACATTCTGACATGTGCATGCACACTGGGATCTATGGATTTTTAAAATACATTCTTGAAGTCATACTATAATTGACGTTATATAAATTTTCTAGCATTAGGCATTCCCGTATCAATTAAAACTTTCTAGTGGGAGCCTAACATTTTTTCCCCAGTGTTATTGAGAAATAATTGATGTACATTACTATGTGACCTTAAGGTGCATGTCATGATGGTTTGATTTACATATCTTATGAAATGATTATAACAATAGGTTCAGCTAACATACAGCATCTCATAAAGATATGATCTACAAAAAGAAAAAAAATTCCTCTTTGTGTTGAGGACTCTTAGGGTTTACTTTCTTTGATAGAATTTCCTATGTAACATATAACAGTATTAACTATAGTCATCACATTGTACATTGCATCCTTAGTACTTAATTATAACCAGAATTTTCTACCTTTTGACAATCTTTCTCCATTCCCCCTGACCCCACCTTCCTCCATCTCCTGTAACCACAAATCTGATCTTTTTCTATGAGTCTGAGTTTTTTCTTTACATACCACATGTAAAGTGAGATCGCACAGTATTTATTATGACTTACACCACTTAGCATAATATCTACAAAGTCTGTCCATGTTGTTGCAAATTGTAGGATTTCCTCATTTTTTAGGGCTGAGTAATACTTTTCCTATATATATCACAACTTCTTTATCCATTCATCCATCTATGGACACTCAGGTTGTTTCCAAGCTGCAGTGGAAATAATGCTATTGTAAGTAATGCTGCAATAAACATGAGGTGCAGATAGCTTTTCAAGTAGGTAACACTAGAATTTTGGTGGATAAGCCATTCCAGGTAAGGAATGCTGAAACAAAACTACAAAAATCTAGAGTTGGCAAGCCATCTTTCCTTTCTGTATTATGGTATCTTCCACAGAGTGAACAATAAATGACAATGTTGAATGAATGTGCAGTAATTTGTGTGATTCTATGACTAAAATTGAACCATGAAGAATTTTTACCAGCCTCGATGTGATTCTAGAATAAAAATGTCTGTTGGCTACTTTGATAGTTTGTTTCAAATTTTAAGTCTTAATAATGCTAGAAAAAAATTAAACTGATTTACAAAATCAGAGTGCTACTCTTGTAATATTTAAAATTATAACTTGATTATTCAGTTTAAAAATTTGCTACCAAATTTGCAAACCATATCTATTTCCACATCTTTACATATTTTTACAATTATTTATGAAACTAATATTCTTTTCAGGTGGTAGAACACTGCAGGACTTGACTAATACCAGTTTCGTTTCAAATAACATGACTAAATTGGAAAATAAGTCAGAAGATCTATCTTTAGAACTGCCAAGCCGAAGAAGAAGGTGCACTCCTCTCTATTTAAAAGAGCCAAGTCTCAAAGGGTAAGTATTTCAATGATATTAAAGAGATTTCAGCGTGGTTGCTTTTAAAATTCCTGGCTCAATTTGTATTGAGCACTGCTCAATATCTATAAAACATATCATTGACATGTAACATCCACAGTATGATATGGGTAAAATTGGACAAAATGTCTTCTGTTTGAACAGGCTTTTTAAAATAAAAATGTATTGCCTATGATTTGCAAACCACTATTTCCAAATCTGTTATTGATTTGTATGTTTTCTACCTTGCTCCCTAGAAGAATTCAAAATGGTTTATATGTCCTTTGGCCTCAATAACTGTCCTTTTTTTTTTCTTCTCACTCCCTTTTTAAACATACCCAACAAAGAGAAAATAAGACTTTTCCCATTTATCCATCCATGACGTTACGAATAGGTTGCTATATTTACTTTGTCTATCCTTTTTTGTTGAAGTATTTTTAAAGCAAATCCATAATATTGGGTCATTTAATTCCTAAAGTATTTCTCTATGTATCTCTAAAAATAACTCAACCAAGTTCTTAACACAACTGGACAAAAATGATCGCATCTAACACAATTACCAATATTTCCTTACCATCATCTAATAACCAGTCCCTATTCAAATTTTCTTGATTACCTATCTCAAAAATGTCCAAATGCCTTTTACATGTGTTTTATTCAAAATCTCTCTTTTTTTTTTTTAAGAAGTAGCCTGTTTTGCAGAACTTGATCATGTTTGTGGTTATATTTTCAGAAGGATAGAGAAAAATATCCTTACATTTTCTCATCCTTTGTATTATTTCAGTGTTTACTTCCTTTATAAAATGAAAGACATTGATGGTTCTGACAGGTATTTTACAACAATAAGCAGCATATGGCAGCAATACAAGGGAGGTTGAAAGAGAACCAAGTTAAAAGTAAAATAAAGGACCAAAGACTTTCTTAAAAAAGCAACTTTATTGAACTGAATGCAGTTCACATGCCATACATTTCATTCATTTAAAGTCTATGACTCAGTGGCTTTTGTACTCCCAGTTAATGCATACCATCACCACAGTCAATTTTAGAACATTAAGATTGGTAATTCTGTTGTATAGTTGTATCGCATTTTGCTTATCCACTTGTCTGGTGAGGGACATTTGGTTGTTTCCACCTTTTGGTTATTATGGATAATGGTGCTGTAAACATTCATTTGCAAGTTTTTGTGTTACATATGTTTATTTCTCTTGGATACATGCCTAGTTGTGGAATTGCTGGGTTATATGGTAACTCTCTGCAGCACTTGAGGAATTTCTAGACTGTTTGCTAAAGCTGCTGCACCATATTTCATTCCCACAAATGGTATAAGAAAGTTCTGATTTCTCCATCTCCTTGTCAACACACTTGTTACTATTTGACTTTTTGATGATTTTAGCCATATTAATGGGTGCGAAATGGTATCTTATTATGGTCTTGATTTGTATTTTCCTTATGACTAATGATGTTGAGCATTTTTTCGTGTGGTTATTGGCCATTGGTAGATCTTCAGAGAAATGTCTATTCAGATCCTTTGCCCTTTTTCAGTTGGGATGTCTTTTTATTCTTAAGTTGCAAGTTACACTTTTTATTTTGAACTAACTTTAGACTTACTAAAAGGTTGTGAAACTAGCACCATTTCCTCACCCAGTGTTCCCTGATTTTAGCATTTTATAATCCTATAGTACAGTGATCAAAATGAGAAGATTAGCATTGGTACAGTATTATGAATGAAACTATAGATTTCACTAACATCCTTTGCTGTTTTAGAATCCTACATAGGATCCCACTCGGCATTTAGTTTTGTTTCTCCTTAGTCTCCTCCAGCCTGTGACAGTTCTCAGTCCTTCCTTTTCCTTCATGACTTTGACACCTTTGAACACCACTGGTCAGTTATTTTGTAGAATATCCCTCAGTTTGGTTTGTCTCATAAGTACAATGCAGTCATGCACTTTTGGTAAGAGCTTCACCGAAATGGTATGTCCTCGCTGCATCATGTCAGTATTCCTCCTTACTAGTAATGTTGAGCTTGGTCACTTGATTGAGGTGGTGTCTGCTGGGGTTTTTTCACAGTAAAGTTACTATATTTTCCTTTATAGTTAATTGACACTGGGGGAGATACGTTGAGTCTATACATCTTATTGCTTCTCAAACTTCTACCCACTAATTTCAGAACGCATTTATGGATCATGTCTGCAACAGTTAATACTGTGGTGTTTGCCTAATAATGATTTTCCATTTCCCTCTTTCCTTCTACATTAATTAGAATTTGTAAGGAAGACCTGTCCCTTCTCCCTCCCTTATTTATTTATTTATCTCAGTATGGACTTATGGACATTTATTCTACAAGTAAAATCTAATACTATCAATATTGATTTTGTTGATCACCTCATTCCAGCTTTGGCTATGAGGAGATCCGTCAGGCTGGTGGCTTCTTGTGTTCTTTCAACAAACCTCATATATATTTTGAGCACTTCCTTACTTTCTGACACACAAGATGTTCCTGGTTCATCTTAATGTTTTTCCTGCCCTAGCCCACAAATCAGGCATTTCTTCACAGAGGTTCCTTGGATTGAAGAATTTTGTTCAGAAACCAAGATCTGGGCACTAGGTATTTTCATTGCTTGTGTTGTGTTGTATTAGTTACCTGTTGCTGCATAACAGTATTAATATAAACCTAGTAGCTTAAAACACCATAGATTTATTATGTTTCAGTTTCTATGGCCCAGGAATCTGGGCTTGGCTAACTTGGGTGCACTGCTTAGTGTTTCACATAGCTGCAGTCAGGTTATTGTCAAGGCTGGTTCCCATCTGGAGGCTCTACAGGTGGAGAATCTGCTTCCAAGGTCAGCACACATGGTTGGCAGATTTCACTTCCATGTAGTTATAAGACAGAGGGCCCCAGCTTCCTGCTTTTGGCTGGAGGCTGCCCTTAACTCCAAGAGGCCACCCTCAGCTCCTTGCCACATGGGCCTGTCAACATGGCTACTTACTTCAAAGTTAGCTACAGAGAGTGTCTCTAGAGCAAATCCTTTGTCAGATGGAGTCTTATATAAAGAAGTGTAATCTCTGAAATGAGACATGCCATCACCTTTTCTGTATTCTGTTGTTTAGATGCAAGACACAGCTCCCATCATACTCAAGGAAAGGGGATTATATAAGCATGGATACTAGTAGGTAGGGATCATGAGACGAGGTCCTCCTTGAAAAGTCTGGCTACCCCAGGGATTGTTGCTATCAGGGCCTCTCAGCAGACAGAGTTCGGAAATATATGTATGTATACTAATCCACACATACACACACTTTTATATTTCTCTGTCAATGTGTATAGTAACAACATTGAGTTTATAGACACCTGTATTCTTTTTCACTACCAAGCACTAGATGTCAGCACTCACCCATTTATAACCATAAAAAATGTCTCTTAAGTTTGCAGAATGTCACCTGGTGGACAAAAACACCCTGAGTTGAAAACCACTAGTGTAGCTTGTTGGTATCGTTATTGTGATTGAATTAAATCGATACATTAATTGAGGGAGCACTAGCATTCTTTGTATTGAGTCAAGTTGGGTAAGAACAGATGTCTATTTATTCAACCCTTCTCTGGTGACTAAACTGAAAGTCTTTTAACGTCTACCTCATAGAGATTTTACATATTTCTTGTTAAATTTATTTCTAGGTATTTAGTCTTTTTTGTTGCTCTTATTAATGGACATGTAACTTGGACATGTAAATCATGCCCAATGTTTATTGTTTGTAGGTATAAGAAGTGTTGAATTCTGTGTGAGTTTGTTACTTGCCACTTAACTAAATTCTTTTGTTCTCTATCTCATTGATTCTCCAGAGTTTTCCAGAGATACTATGAAATCATCTGGAAATATAGTTTTGCTTCTTTACCTTTTCACATCTCTCTGATTGATTTCTTTTGTCTCATTCTGTTGGCTAACACCTCAAGTACAGTGTTGAATAGTTGTTATTCTAGCCTGTTCTTATTTAAGTGAAAATACATCTAGTCTCCCCATTAAATAAGATGCTGGCTTTAGGGTTAAAGTACATATATATATATCTTATATAAGAACATGTCTCTCATTGTCTGTTGAGTATTCTAATCACGAATGAGTGTTGAATTTTGTCAAAGTCTTTTTTAGCATCTATGAAAAGATCATGTGCTTTATTTACTTAGATTTATTTATTTATTCTTATTGAAGTATCATTAATATACAATCTAACATTGGTTTCAAGTATACAACATAAGAAGATGTTAGAGAATCATTGGCTGTATTTACTAGATTTATTAACAGGGTTCTGATAGGCTTTCTAATATTGAACCAACCTTTCATTTCTGGAGTAAACTACATTTTGTCATGGTGTATGTTTTTCATGATGTGGTGTTGGATTTGCTTTTGTAACTACTCTGAGCACTTGAGAAGAATATTCTCTACTATCAGAGTGTAGAATTCAATATTCATAGATTTACCCTATTAATTGTGTTGCTTAGATCTTTTATCTATTTTTTGTCTACTTTATCTGTCTTGTACTGAGAGTACTATATTAAATCTCCTCTTATTATGCTTTTGTCTGTCTCTGTGCATCGCCTGTAGTTTTTGCTTCATAAAGGCAGTTGCTCTGCTACATAAATATCATAGTACCCATTCATTGTGGATTAGAGCTTTTACTATTAAAAATACCTCCCTCTGTCATGTACAGTGGTTTGGGGCTTAAGGGATAAAGATTTTTAAAAATAGAGTTCTATTACCTTCCTGCCACTCCTATCCTCAGTGCCTATGATGATCACTCCAGAACACATTGCAAACAGATTCGATCATATCAGAAGCTGGGACATACTTGCTGCATGCCATTCCCAAAATGCAAAAAAAAATGTCAGCTGGGTTGTCATCATTCTTAGTATTTATACTAATGTGCACTGTGATTTTTGCTTTAAAAAATTTTACCAGCTAAACTGTTTACCACATAATCTGCATGCCCAGTAGATCTAAACTAAAATAGTATACCATTTCAGTGCAGCATTTTGCTATATTTAGTTTAGAATAGATAACTAATTAGTTCTACCTAATTCCTCAAGGCACTGGTGTCGTATAGGCCTGGAAAGGAGTACAGGGTGTATATCTAACCTTCATACCTTTTTAATGTAGGACCATGTGTATGTGTCTCATTCAAAAGCATAGATAATGTAAAGAATAAATACAATTCCACATCTTGCTACATGATATACTAGGTGTATGATCAACCCTTTTACTGAAAAAATAAAATTACTGGGTAAAATATAAAAAACCAAACCAGAACAACAACACTGTGAATGAATCTGTCAGCTAGTGGAGAAGTGAGAAAGCTCAAGTTAGAGACTGAACGAGAACAGGGACCCAGAGAAGCACACGGACCCTGGAACTGGCTTTTGACTGACTAAGCATTGCATTCACAGTCTTATGGGGCTGGAGAAAGAAGGCAGATCCTAGACTTAGCTAAAATGAAGCGTTTAATAGTAGATAACCTTCAATAAAGTTGAGTTACTCTCTCAGTAGAGGAGCAAACTAAAAATCATCTTTCCACCATTTTTTTTAAGCGCCAGAAAATGACTCTGGAACTGAATTGCAGAGAGGAAAAATTCTGATACTTCATAACCAAAATCAAACTCTTAGGCATTGCAGCTGTAATTCACAATGCCTGAAAGTCCCAGAAAACATCAAGCTGAGGATTTAGCATTAGTCCATGACTTGCAGTGCCCCCTGTTGTCTGTCAGAAGCAAATGGCAGATACTTTCTAGATTCCTTCATCTCAGTCCTCAACACATTTTCCACAGATAGAGTTACAAGTGAAATGAATGCCTAGCTCATAGTAAAGAAAAATGCTACACAAGGGTACAGGGTACCAGAAGAAGCAATGGATAATAAGATTAAATACAGAATAAAATGTTTAATGTTTTAATGAAGGAGAGACTTGGAAATGAGTAAAGGTGTTGAGTGAAAAAAGCAAGTTAACAGAAAAGCACCTCCAAATGATTCCATAGATTTTAAGGTCAAGCATAGGTAAAGCCAAGCAATATACTTTTAGGAGTGCAATGCACAGATGGTAAAAACTATAAAGAAAAGCAAGGGAGTGATGAACACATTTCAGGATAATGGTTACTTCTTGAGGGGCGAGAGAGATGTCATCAGAAAGGGGCACACTGGCAGCTTCTGAAGTGTGGCAGTGTTTTATTTCTTAACCTAGGGTAAGAATATCAATGTTTGACTTTTTAAATTGTATTATTTTCAAATACCCTTATATGTATGCTAATCAGTTATAATATGAAGGAAATAAGTAGTAAAACATATATAAACCTATGTTGATTAATTTTTTTTAAACCATGTTTTAAATTTCAAATTCGTGCCAATGCTTATAGTTTGAGGAAACTCCACTCTGTTGGTATGACGCAATAATTTTCTTCTCCATGCTTCACAGCAAAAGCATTAGCTTTCAGTTGTTATTATTGTTAATCTTCCCCCTTTTTTTCTCCTTTGCAGAAAGATGAGAAGATGAGCTGAATTTATGCATTCTGCTTTTCTGAATCCTCAAACCATAATGAATCAAAACAGACACAACTAGGATCAAAGTGAAAGCACATAACGAAAATTTTTTTATTTTCTTGTTTGTTTTCTGCCTTTTCATAGAATGTTGATTTATCCGTTCTTATGTTTAGATAGATATATGTGCGTGAAATAGCTACTGTGTAATATTAACTTTTAAAATCATTTTGGCCATCCTATAACTTATCTACCTGCTCATTTAAGCTTGTCAATGTACCAACCTTTAATTAAACAGTAACTGTTAACTTTTTAACAAAATAAAATATATTATAAATACTTTTGCATTGGTTATCTTGTGGCATACCAAGCTATCTTGTTTTGTTTTGTTTTAAACCATTCAATACATGTGAACATGTATACGTTTTTCACAGTTGCCTCTGCCCCGGTCAGTTTTCTCTTACCCTTCATTCTTCTTTCAGAATTACTTGTCAGGTGTCAGCTTCTGTGTTTCTGCTATTATATGTAATCTGATGACTTGGCTGAGGTGCTTAACCTTTCAGGCTCTTTTGAATTGGTTTATAACTTTATTTTAAAGGTCTGTGCTTACCATTTCAGTAGTAAAATGTAATAAACCCTATTCATATCTGAGATCACAGAACATAGCTTTACGTATTCAAATGATCAAATTCTATTTTGCCAGATGGAAAAGCTTTCATAGACAATATCTCACAGCTAAAATGGTGGGCCCAGAAATCTTTAACAAACAAACACTTCAGATAATTCTGGGGAAGTTGGTCCTAGGACCAACCTTTAAGAAACTGCTGTAGGACTACAGAGTGCCACAGAACTTAGTACTCATAATATCAACATTATGGGTTGAATGGAGGCCATAAGCTTTTAATAAAGGAATAGTTTACATAGTAGTTAAGAGCATGGCACCCTGATAGTCTTTGGTCTCTTTCCTATACTCCTATTTAAGATTTTGGACCTGCTAGGGTCATTCTCTATTACTGTAATTTTGTTCCTATGGCTTATTTCTATTTTTTTCTTCTTTGTATGAAATGTGTCTTTTCTCTTTTTTTTGTCCCATGGAAATTATTTTTCATTTTATGTAGTCATATTTATCAACCTTTTATTGCTGGTGGAATTTGGTGACAGTAAGAAATAATCTTCCTACTCCCATTATAAAGACATTTACCCATAGTTTAATTTTGTTTTTATATTTTAATTTCTGATTCCTGTGAATTTTGTTCTATTATATGATATGGGGTATGGATACAATTTTCACCTTTTCCAAAATGACCCCCCATTAATTAAAAAGTCTGTGTTTTCCACCACCGATTTGAAATACCTTTTTTAAAATACTGTATTTCTATGTATACTTAAATTTATTTCTTGATTTTCTTTCTCTTCTACTAGTCTGTGTCTTTTTATGTCCTACTACTAATAACTCTTTTAAATTATAGAGAATTTAGGGGAGTTTCAAAGTTCCCCTCAGGGGTTTTATACATTTCTTCATAAATTAATGCCTAGAAATTTTTTTTTCTTGATAATATAAATGGGATCTTCTCTTTGATTCCCTCTTATAATTGATTTTTGTTTGCATATATGAAGATTATTGACTTCTGTATGTTAATTACTAAACTCTGTTACTGTTTGTAGCATTTTCCAGACATATCTCCTGAAAACCGAGCTACTTTTACCTCTTTTCTTTCCCCTGGTTCTTAACGTCTCTCATTGCTCTCTCTTGTCCAATTGCATGATTGTTACCGCAAGTAAAATGTTAAATAGTAGTGGGATAGTGGGCATCCTTGTCTTGTTCCTGATTTTCATGAAAATACCCCTGATTTTACCCAATTAAGAAAGATACTGGGTTTGGAGCTGGTTAAAGTGCTATCTGTCAATTATCTTATTGAGTGGTCTTTTAAAAAATCTTGAATGAGTGTTGAATGTAGTCAGGTGGTTTTTACCACGGATGGAGATTGTATTAGGTAGGATCCAGCCAAGAGACAGAAACCACAATTATCTTATAAATTGTTAACCATATATGAGAGAACTGAACAGAACTGGAGAGACAAAAGGACCACTGGAGTGTCACAGAGAAACCAACTATGGGACGCACCCACTGCCTTGGGCTGAGGGGACAAAGAGAAAAGGATGGAATTACTGAAACCAAAAAGCTCAGGGGAAGAGTTCCAGGATTCTGGGGAAGATGTACAACTGGTTTGGTGCTGTTTTCCCAAAGGGCCATGACAAGACTGGTCTGAGAGTGGAAACGCTGCAAATTAGAGCCAGCAGTCACTATTCAAGTCACTTGTTCCTGCCAGGGTGAAGTGTTTTGTGGAGATGCCAATAGGAACAGGAAGCAAACCGGAAGGAGCAAACCTTTTCTTCCTCTGCCATACTTCTGATTTGCCTCTAGCACCTTCTACCAGAGAGCCTAGCAAAGGAAAAAAGCGGTTCGCAAAGGCATCGCCTTAACAGAGTGGACGTGTGGATTTGAAGCTGAAACACAATAGCTTAATAATCACAAAACTGAAACATAATTATTCTCCTTAGATATATTAGCATGAGCTATATTCATTAATTTGTTGGTACTGAAACATTCTTTATGCAATCAATCCCACTTTTTAATGAGTCAACTGTTGTCTCAGTCCACTTCTCTCAACTTTGCTGTGTCATGCTGAACTGCAAAGCACATTTATTTGCCAGCCGAGTCCTTTTTAGCTTCTGTCAGTAGGGGGCGATAAGAGATAGGAATTTAGAAGGAAAAGGGACTTATGTTCCCTTGCTTTTCTGGGCAGCAACACCTCAAATGGGGCTTCCCTTCGGGGGAGCAGTTGAGTTGGTTCAGCTCTCCTAGAACCAGGCTCAGTAGGCCCTGTGGTGGTACCAGCACTGCTTGGGCTGGGCCCCCTCACAGGCGTCAGGCCTAGCCCCACTGGGGGCCTCCTCTAGGCTCCTGAGATATCAGCACCATCCTGGCCACACACCATCTTTTTGGATCTGAGTTCTAACTCCCAGAAGCCCCTTCCCTAGCTCCTGAGGTAGGAACAGTGGCTGAGCAGTGCTCTCCCCTCACACGTCTCCTCCCAGTTTCTAGGTTCTAATAATCCCAGCGGCTTACATTTTTTTTTTTTGCCCCCACTGATTCCTATCCGGTGTTGGAGGGAATGCAAAATGATGCAGCCTTGATAGAAAAGATTTTGACAATGTCCAGCAAAATTAGATGTATATAAATTTTTACCTAGCAATCCCACTTTCAGAAAACTACACCAAAAATTCTCTTGAAAAAAAAAATACAAAAACTCCACTATAGCATGGTTTGCAATAGCAAAGTAGAAAAGAAAAAAATGAACAACCTAAAGTAACTGTTACTAGAGGACAGCTAACTTGAAAGCCACCTAAAATGAATAAAAGTAACTATCAAGTTGGTGACGGATACCTGACCTTAGGAAAAGTATTTTGAATTTGTGTCTTAGATTATACTCTAAGGATAAAAAGAACTGTAAAGAAACCTTATACTTTCACTAGTCTTACTGCTGCCATAAATACTGATGTGGCTGTTTTGAAATAGATCTAAGGACAGATTAAAGCAATTACGTTAAGGTTTCATAACGAAGGTTTTTTGCATAAGAGAACAGATACAATTATAAAATCCAAGAATGTTTTTAAAAAACTGCAATCTTAAATTTTAATTAGAAATACTAGTGTGAACTCATGTTTTTTGCACTTCTCTTTTTTAAAAATTTTTTTCTCAAGCATCCAAATTGTGGTTTCCAAATACTATTTCCCACTCAGAGGATCCAGGGCTTTTTGGAGAAATGGCTGGTTCCAAGTCTGGGATAGGATATAGGCAAGGTAAGCCTGGGATGTCTTATTCTAGAAGGAAGGAAATTTATCAAACACTAATGTGCCCATATCAAAAGGCCACAGGTTCCAGTTTGAAGGAGCTTCCATTGGCCTAAGATGGGACAAACTGAACATCAGTAAGAATGATGCCTGCAATTGATCAAAGCATATTAACTTTACAAAAAGTTGTAAATTCATACTGATTAAAAAAAAAGCAAAACATTGAATAGTACTAGAAGTTGCTAGCACACAAACTCAATACTTGAAAATTTATAAGGGAAAGTAAAAATTTATCTTGCCTTTCTGGTATTAATTTTATTTGTGCATAGTCAATAGCTCTAGTCAATAATGACTGTGGTAGCTATTCTGTTTTAAAGACTGTCAACTGATGAATGCTGAAGGGATGTTAGAATTAGGAAAATTATTATTTTGCAACCCCCTAATAACTGCTTCAGGCAATGGTCAATAAGGGATGGTGAAACAATTCAGTGAGATGTTGATGGAGACATTTATCATGAAGAGGTAACCCACTGAACCCACGATGAATCTTAGCACCATTAAGATGAGAACCAGCATCATATACTTAATGATGTACAAAAGTATATGATACCACCTATGAAGTATTCTTACTTCCCAAAACTGAACAAGGCTTTTGCTCAATAGACAGAGTAAAGGAAATAGAATGAAAGGATGGAAGATGGAAAAGGAAAGGATGGAAGAACAAGTAATACTAGGGAAGCAATCAGCCATATCCAAAATGCAGTACATTCTATAGGACAACTAATTCAACGTATTAATAGCATAACAAGGGAGAGTGGGTGAGGAGACTGTTCTAGATTTTTAAAACAGACTGAAAAGACAGCAAACAGATACGTGGAGTAGCCCTTGTTTGACTCAAAGTGTAAAAAGACTTTTGTGACACTGGGAAATTTGAAGATACTTAAGAACATATTAACTGTTAGGTGTGATAATGGAATTTGAGTAAGAAAATGTTTTTGTCTTTTTAAAAAATGTATATACGAAGTACTTAGTGATAACCAATGTGCCTGAGATTGGCTTGAAAATATGGCAAAATGTTGACCATTGTGAGAGCTCAGGTGTATGGGGATGCTGTACGTACTCCACCTTTTGTCCATAGTCAATAGCTCTACTCAATAGCTAACAGCTGGCTGTACACATTTTCACAACAAAATGTTTGTGTTTAATAAATGAAATGACATGGGAAAGTGTTCCAAGTATGTTAAGTGAAAACAAGTCTGGAAAATAACTAGTTTGGTTCCACTTGAGTTTTTAAAGGTGTTATAGTACAGATTTCAAAACTGTAAAAATAGACCCCAAAACCTACTAATCATAAATTCGAAATTGTAGGCTTACAGGTGATTTTTACTTTTATGCTTTTTACTGTTTTCCAAGTTTTATTTTTACATCTCTGTTGTTATGTAACAGATAAACTTTGTGGTTATTTTCTGAACTGTGAATAGTGATCAAACTTCAAAAAAAAAAACCCTTTATATCAAGGTAGCTATTGATTTTTAAAACAAACTTGAATAATTACTTCTAAAACTGTGAGAGAATGTTGTGAAATAATTCATCGTCCTTAAGGTCCTTTCCTGCAAAGTTGGAACGAATATGATTCACTACAACGACTGCAGGACTGCAGCAGGCGTCGTGGGACGAGCCACGAAAAAAACTACTAAGAGTTCCTGGACTTCAGATCTAGCTGGCAAGCTCCTTAAAACATGCACTCATATAAGACGACCGAAAAGGTGTCACGGGAGCGGCAGGACCTGCTAAGAGGCGGGAGAGTGTGGCACAGACGCGGAGCGCCCCAGGCCGGGGATGAGAAGGACTTCGGCCAGGATTTCGGTGCAGCCAGAGAGCTCCGGTGACGTCTCCATACCCCGGGCAAGAGTTTTCCTGGCCGGGCGCTCCCGGAATTTCGGATCTTAATCTGGACTTGCCTCATCGGGGCTGGTCGCATTTCGGGCGCCAGCAGCCCGGGTTCGCTCGCCGGCTCAGCGCGCCGGGGTCCCACGTGCGGGTGAGCCTCCGCGGGGCCGTCGGGCCCCGGGTCTCCGCCATGGACGCGGCGGCCGAGCTGCTCTTCTACGTGAACGGCCGCCAGGTGAGCTCCCCCGGGGCTCCTGCGCACGTCGGCCCCGGGGGCTGCCGGGGGGCGGCGAGCCGGTCTAGGAGCCACCCCCCGCCAACCCGCCACGATCCGGCAGTTAAAGGACGCGTCCTCAGGACCGCTCCGGATCCTGGGCCCCACCTTCCCCCCGTTCCTTTTCCCTCTCCTCCCAAGATGCACGAGCTGATTACCAAGCCTACCCCAACCCATAAAGAAGAGAAATGGCTCTTCTCACTCAAGGCTCCAGCCCTTCCTAATGTGCCTCAAACCCCACAGGTAACGGGGAGCAGCTTATAGATGGCGGAGCCTCAGCTCTCAGGGATTGCAAGAGCAGAGAGCAGTTTCGAGGTTGCGACGACCATAGTGATGAACTAATTCAAACCACTCCCACTGTTTCTTAGATGAGGAAATTGTGAATTTCCTGTCACAGCTAGTTCCTGGCAGAACTGAACCAAAGCTGGGTTCTGAGGACTCGAAGGTGCTTACTGCGACCACTGTTGCTGCGGAGTCTGCCCTCTCAGAACCTGGGCTTGCTCTGCAGAAGCTCTGGGACAATGCCAGGCAGTGCCCATGTTAGGGGGCATCCTTTGAAATACCCACCCTCACCATGGCCGTAGACTGCTCACTCTTAATGTTGTCCCAGCATATTGGCACCACTTTGCAAGGGGGAAACTGAGGCAGGAAGATTAAGGGGCTTCCTTAATATCTGATGGTCCAGCAAGGACCACGCTACCTACCTTTCTTTAGTGCCAGCACCTCCCAGCCCACCTGGGAGCCCTCTTTTGGCCCAGGGACAGCCACAGCACTTTCCCTGACTGGCTGGAGGGACTCAATGTGAGACTAAGGAAGGTCAAGCATCAGGACCTCTCACCTGTGACTGAGGCCTGTTCTACGGCCCTGAGCTTAATTATGCGTTTATGGTTTTGTGTTGTTTTTCTTAAAGAGGAGCCCCTCAAAACTGTACAAGTTCTAGGCCAGGTAAACCTTTCTTTGCCCCTGTTGCCTGGGTTCCACACCGAGTAAGATTCACTTGTTTCCCCATCTGCAATGGAGGCTGTGAGGATTCCCGCACAGGACTGCTTGCTATGAAAGTGAGGTATGACAATGGGGTGAGGTGTTACATTTTGTCAATTGTTCTTCTTTTGCATGACTGGATGGCATAGTAAACACAACTCTGACCTTTTGACAGATAAAGATTGGATTCTGACTCCAACTCTTAATGAGTTGCCCTAACCTCTTAGAGCCTCATTTCCTCTGTTAAAGGGAATAAATGTTACTTCACGAAGAGTGATGATGAATATTTAAACTATTTATTTGTTAAGGGCCAGCTCTGTGCCAGTCAGGGGCTATGGCAGAGCACAGAAATGACAAAGTCCTTGCTGCACGGGGCTTGTGCTGTGCTGGAGAGGCAGCCAGGATAGGCATAAATAGAAATGAGTAATGGCATACAGTGCTAAACATGAGGACGAAAAGCAATGCAAACTCAGGGCACAGAGTGGGCAGGAGCTGATAATTTAAGTGGGATGGTTGTCCAGGCCTCTCTGAGATGGGGACAACTGAGCAGTGATCAGTGTGGAGTGAGGTCATCTGGGGAAAGAGCATTCCAGAAAGGGGGAATGGAGGGGCAAAGGTCCTCAGACATGAGGATTTCTGTGTGCTAAAAGGCAGCAAGGAGGTTGGTTGGGCTGGAGATGTGGCGGGGGACCAGATTGCCAGGGCTTTGTAGGTAATGGTAAGGGTTTTGGTTAAATGAGAGAACAGGTTTTTGAATTTAGCTTCTTCTCCTTCCTCTCTCCCCTGTTACCAAAAAAAAAAAAAAACTGTAATGAGATTTTTAATATAATAGTTAACAATAGTTTGTGCTCTATTGATTTTAAAAATAGACAAGCTGGTTCTTATCTGTGGTATTATTTTCCTAGGTGCCAAATTTCTTGTGACCATTTGGAAGGTACACTCTAGAGATCTTGATTCAGATGTTTGTGCAATCACCCTGTTAAAATAAATCATGTCACCTCTTCCCTTCCCTTCCAATTTCTGTTAGGGGTGTGCTTCAGTCCTGGCAAGCAAACCTGATGACCACATGGCTGGAATTAGAATAAAGTTTCTGGTTAAGAGGGTGAGGGACTGTTGAGAAAAGTGAGAAAGAGAAACCATCAGGGAAGAGGGGTCTTGAAGTCAAATATGACCTCTAAGATTAAACACTTACCTTTTAAAAAGAAACTTAGAACTAGTTAGGAGACTCTGAGTGATGTGATTGGCCTTGGTCTGTGGTTTTTGTAAAATTCCATCAGATCACCAAAGAGTGTGACATTGGACAGCAGCTAAGGCCATCTGGACAAAAGGCCGGTACACATTGGTTGCCTATCTAGTTGCAGAGATTTCTGAAATCTTACTTGGTCCAACAGGGCCCCCCAGAAGATGTGACCCATTTAACATGGTATTTGAAGGAAGAGCCTGTGGATAAATTATACCCTACATGCCATTCTCTAACACAGTTCAGGAAGTGAAGTGTGCCATTCGATGAGGCTCTGAGGTGTAGCAATCAGAGGTGTGGGCTTTGGAACTAGTTAGGCATAGGTTTGAGTTCTGAACTGCCTGCTCTGCTGCTCAGGTAAGTTAAATATCAGTGGTTCTCAGTTTTCCCCTCTGTAAAATGGCGCTAATACCAGTGCCTTCTCCCATGGAATTGGCCTGAAGATTAAATTTGATGGAGTGATTAGCAAGGTGCTTGGCACACAGTAAACACTCTGTTTGTGGAAATGATTGTAATACTGGACTGGAAAATAATATGCTTCACGTGTAGGACCAGAACATGCCCAAAAGTGTAAAGGGAGCTGAGAAGTATTCATCAAGTGTGATTTGCTCAACAAAACATAGGGTCTTGATATAAATGTAGGAATCTGGAAAGAGCTGTCCATTGGCTAGTATTCCCTTGTGTTCTTGGTCTGTAGAGCTGAGAGAGGAAATTGCTGGACTGCTGGGATAGCTGTAATGATTCAGAGAAAAGTGGAGAGGGTGGAGGTGGCTTAAGCAGAAAGAACCAGCAATTAAAATGAATTTTAAAGCCACCTGAAGCTCAGACAGAAGTCCTCACTGGCTGTCTTCTCAGGCCTCCTTCTCTCCTCTAAGGCTGTTTGGGTTACTGTTCTGTACTAACCACCTCCCAAAACATACAGCTCTTCCTATCTTCCTCTACCTCCTAGCCTTGTCCTTTCACACATACCTCTCTCCTTTCCTTGTTTTCCATTCTTTCACCCTTTTTCTCTCTCCTCGTTTCCTTTCTCTTTCATCTTTTCTCCTTTGTCTTGGATCTGGCAAGGCCCTGGCAGGCACTAAACACAGGCTTGCCCAGAGGAAAGTGATTTCTCAACCTTGTGCAATGCGACCATGAAATCTTACAAAAGGCTGGTGGAGATAAAGAGGGACAGACTGCTCCTGCAGCACCCAAAGCTATACTGAGATGGAAACATGCAGTGACCCTGACCTAAGGACTGGCATCATCTCTCCAAACAGAATCAGTGAGAATAACTCTGTTCCTCACGCCCTCCCCGCTCCCAGCCACTATCTTAGTCCTAAGTATTCAGCTGTACTCCAAGACCTGCCAGGACAGGGTACATGCTAGATCTCTGCTCCCACTTCCCTGCCCCAAATATGCCATCCACCAAATCAAGAAAATTAATACATTTCAAGCAGTGGCACTTTGAGCTGGACTTCAGTTTTTTGAGATTTCTGGAACAAATACCCAAACAAGCAGGACCTGCTTCCTCTACCAATTCCTTCCAAGAATATACAAAGCTCTCTTAAGCCTAAATGCTATTCTTTATTATCTACGCTACCCAGATCCTGTCTCTCCATTAAATTTGAGCTTCTGTGTGGGTTTGCTATTAAATATATTAATTAGGATTACTTTCAGCTGCAAATAGCATAAGCTCAAAATGAACAGTGTTTGAAACAAGACACAAATCATCTTTACTTTGACATAAAGGACAGCTGGGGGTAGATATTATGGGTCTGGTGCAGAAGCTTCATGGTGTCATCTGAGTCCCAGGTTTCTTCTCCTTTTTTTCCCTCTACAGCCATTACTGTGTTGCCCTTTGGTCTAAAATAGCTGCTGACATTATAGCCATTTCATCTCTATTCCAGCAACAGGAACTGAGAAAGGGAGAATGCATGCTGAAATAGATAACCAACAGTTTCTGTCACCATTCTTGGCACTTCTCTATTTTTATTTCTTTTCCTCTGTTCAGATGTCCTGGCCTATGAGAAATCATAGCAAATTGTGTTCTTATAGCAAACTGTATGTATCGTGTTTAAGTTATTCATTTAAATTAATAAACCTTTAATATGTCCTTATGATAAATCCCCAGCACCTAGCTCAGTATTTGACATAAAGAAGAATAACAGAAGGTGGTTTCTCTAAAGATCAATAGGGGCTTATACATACACAAATAATTATGATGCAAAGTAAATCTTTGAAAGATGTGTCAACCCTGGCCATAGGAACACAGGGGATGGTTAATTAGAACAGAGAGTGAGAAGGACTTATTAGAAGGCAGCACACCCCACAGAGGAGAACATTTGAGCAGGGCTTTGAATGATATACAAAATTCTGCCAAGTGGAGAAAAGAGAGAGCACTTTCAGGACAGAAGGAATTCTATATACAAATGTAGTGAAGGGCAGAAGTCCATGCATTACTGGACTGGTCAGTTCTCCTGTTTTGACCATGTTCAAGATACATGGGTTGAGTGGCAGGAGATAATGGGCAGCTTATCAAAGAGACCTTGTAGGCTATGCCAAAGCGTTTGAAATTCTTGTATTCCAGGAATTCTTGAATGTAAATTCACCTAACCCCACTCATTGTACTCATTAAAGATGCACATTTTGTGCTTCCCTCTCCCAGAAATCCTGATTCCATAGGGGTTTCATTTTTAACAAGCACCCCCAAGTAATTCAGGAATTCCCAGCATGGCAGTTTGACAGCCAGGAACCAGTGTTGAATTTAAGCAGACATAGGAGATAATTTGACTTAGATTTTAGGGAGGTCACTCCAGTAGTGGTATAGAGGGTGGCATTTTGGGTGCCAAGAATGCAGACAGGAGACCTGTTAGGCAGCTATTGTGATTTTTCAGGTAAGAGGTAATAAAGGTTGATTACAGGGACTGACAGTAGAAGTGGAGGATACTTAGAGATTCATTTTAGAAGTGTAAGTGCCAGGACTTGATGACAGTGATTGTGATAGATTGAAATAAAGAAAAAGTTGAAAATAGCTCAGGTTTTTAAGCTTAGATGACCTAGCAGATGGTGAGGCTACTAAACAAGTTAAAGAAAAGAAAGGAAGGCATGAGGGTGGGAAGTAAAGGGTTCCATTTGAGGACCAGTCAAGCTGGGGATGCCTGGGGGTGCTTCACATTTTTCCTCATATTACAGTATATGTACACACATACACACAATTTCATCTCTCTTACTATCTTACAGACTCTTCCAGGGCATGGATCTGACCTTGGTAATTGGGATATGCCTTACTTTGCCTGGAATATGGCCAATTAGAACTGAAGGTGAGGAGGCACCTACAGAATAGGCACATGTCTCCTCTTCACCTACTTCTCTGAAGGGAAAGCTAGTATGACATGGTGAAAGGTGAACTTTACTTCTGAAATAATGAGGCAAATCATCCTTCTATTTGAATCTAAAAGAGATCCCCATTTTTAATCAAAAGAGGAGACATGATCACTTGGGAAAATATGGCCAGTCATAGTATGTCAATCATGCCATCCCTTCGGTGCGGCTGTGCATTGGTATGCTGTTAGGCTGCCCGCACGAACTTGCTTCCCACATGTGTTCTTGATTACACAAATTCTTATCACTTCACATACACATTTTATCTTCTTTTTTATTTCTTTGATTTGGGGGCCATGACTGATTGTGATCTTTTTCTGAAAACGAATTCTTTGAACATGATAAACAAGTCTTTAAAAAAAAACTATATCAATTTCTCAAACATATTTTATTCCAGCAGACATTCCCCACCTCCCCCCCCCCCCACACTTCTTTCTTTTCTATTCCATCTACTAATATCTTTTCCCTCACCTGCTTCAGACTTTCTAGGAAAAGCTGGACAGGAGTCATTAATATTCCTGTTAGTAGAAACAACCACTGCATTTGAGAGAATGGTGAGAGTTCAGTACTAAGGACAGTGACAAAGTGGTTGCGAGGCTTAAGATTTCCCCTTCACACTTGAGAGGTGATGTGTGTAACAGACGTGTTCCAGAAACATTTAGAAAGCTGCAAATATGAGTAGAAGAGTTAATTAATATGCATTTTAGTTAAATTCAGGTGAACCTGTCAATGTGAATATCACACTGGCTCTCTCAACTTTATGTGCATAACTCTTATGTTCCTTCTTACAGGTAATAGAAAAAAATGTTGATCCTGAAACAATGCTGTTACCATACCTGAGGAAGAAACGTATCCTTTGCTTTGAGTGTGTATGTCTGTATGTGTGACTGGCTCTGATATCCTCACCAGGTGATATTTCCAATATATTTTAAGGGCTATGCTGAATCAGATTCTCTATTTTTACAGTTTTATTATCTTTTTTGAGAAAGTCCTACATCTTAGTTTTGCAAGAAGTGCACAACTGTGATGTCAGGTGAATGAAGTTCTTTCTAATATCTCTTTTGGCACTAAATGTATTGTATAAAATGGAGAAAATAGCAATAGGAATTTTAGCAAATGTTAAAAGGGTTTGATTAAGGATCGTTTAGAATTAAGTCACAATGCTGACATTCTCCTTTCAAGAACTAGTCATCATGCCCAATAAAAAAGGCACAGAAATCTTCTGAAATGAAATTAAAGAACAATGGATAAATTAAGCCTTGAAATGTTACTTTAGAAAACTTTCTAAATAAAAGTCATCTAAGGAATGGATTCTTAAGCTACTGTGCATGAACTCCAGTGGGCTTCCAGAGGTCTGTATACCCAACTGAATTATATGCAAGATTATGTAACAGTGGGAGTTTGTACACTTTTCTTCCCCAAAGAGAGTGAAATTCCCAAAAGAGTACACAACTGAAAAAGTATCAACAATTATCTTCTGAAGTCATTCAAGATCTTTGACATAAAAACAATGAACACCAGTTTCCTGGTTATCCATGGTACCGAAGTATAATATCTAAGATTTAATTCACTTATGAGGGACAGAAAATCCCAAATAGCAGTAAACAAGATAGGACATAGAAGTTTATTTCTCCCTCATTGTGTTAGTACAGGTTCTCTGGGAAACAGACACCAAAAAATGGCATTAAATGTGTAAGGATTTTTTTAGGTGAAATGCCTGAGTGAAAGGAAATAGGAAGAGAGCCAGAGAAAGCTTAGGGATCTTTTAGACCCATAATACAAACAAGTCAGATCTGTAAAGAAGAGAGGAAGGGAAGGTTGAGTGGAAGGGTCTTAGATGGCTGTGCAGTCTGAGAATGTTCAACAGAGCCATTCGGGCTGGTGGACAAGGACTTGCATGACTCCCCATAGCACTGAGCCATTAGTGGGGAGCTACCCATGGGAGTCACGATCCTAATGAAAATGGGGGTGGTAGATTTCAAAGGGCAGCTGCTGAGTCTCTTGGTCAATCACCCTCCCTGTTGAAGGAGGTCTGCGAGACACATTCTCATGGTTGTCACACTCACAGGAATCCAGAGGTAGGTAGACCAGGGCTAGTAAAGCAGTGTGACAATGTTACCAGGGAACCAAGTTCCTTATGTCTTCCCCCTACACCTTCATAGGCATGCAGCTTTCTCCTCATGGTCAGGGATGACGAACTGAGGTCAAGCCGTCATATCTGAATTCTAGCAAACAGGTGGAAGTAAGAGATGAAGAAAGGGGACACTCCTCTCCTTTTAAGAACATTTCTCCCCTGGAAGTCTTACACAACGCTTATGCTTACATCCCACTGGCAGCATTGTTAATGACTGAACTAGCTGAGGAGGCTAAAGAAATTTATTTTTTATTCTAGGCAACTATGTATGTAGCTAAAAAATTGGAGTTTCTATTACCAAAGAAGAATGGAAAAGCAGCTACTGGGTAATAACTAGCAGTTTGTGCCACTGAGAAGCAGAGAAATATGGGAAACATGAATAGTATGACACAAATTATCCAAAAATTATTTGTAACTTGACATTTACTTTGTGTGTCATCAAAGACACAGATATGGATGAGAACACATGGGCAATGTACTCATACATTCAAATATTCAAGTCCCTATATGTATAAACTCTTATTTTTTTAGCTAGTCTCTATTTTTAGTAATCTGGGGTCCAGTTGTTTTGAAAGGAGGAGACTATAACACATAAATGGAAATCAAGAATTTACAAGATTCTAATAGCCGCTAAGACATGCATGCATCATTTGATTAAATGTATTGAACTTAACTATGCGTTTAAGAGTCTTTGATGGTATTCTCCTCTAAGGTCAGAGCTGTTCTAGAAAAAGAATTATGGAAAACACATTATCTTTAACTATGCTTTTTCCAGTCCGACTCACAGGAACTAAGTATGGCTGTGGAAGTGGAGGCTGTGGTGCCTGCACAGTGATGGTATCACGATATAACCCCATTACCAAGAAGATAAGGTACCTTGCAATAAAATCCAGATATGGTTGGGTTTTTGTAGTTTTGAACTTTGTTTTGTTCCCTCCTTTGGTAAATATGTATTGAGCACCTGTATGTGACAGGAACTGTACTAGGCAATGATAAACAAGAAAGACATAGTCTCAGAAATATGAACAGGTTAGAAAAAAATGTACCACCAATGAGGATAACATATGGTCAAAGAATTCCCTGATGAAAGTTGAAAGGCTGTCCAACTCCCTGTGCTGTCTGGGGAAGAAAGGAAGAGTCAAAATAGCAGTGTAGAATAATGCCATCCTCACACTTTTATATCATACTACAGCTGACTAACTTATCTCCTTGCTCTTGCCCTAGCACCCATGTAGTGAATTCTCCATTCATCAGTCAGAGTCATCTGTTTCAAGTTTGAATCAAATCACAGCACTCTTAAAAATCACCAATGGCTTCCCATTACATTTAATATCTTCTCTTTTGTTTGATATTTATCGTTCTTGAGGTTTGCCAAGTTTCTTGGATCTGTGGGTTAATTTCTTCTATCAACTCTGGAAACATCTTAAGCCATTCTCTCTTGCTCTCTGTCTCTCACCTCTTTGGGACTCCAATTTTGCATATGGCAGACCACTTCACATCACTTCACAGATTTCAGATGAGGACTGAGGATTGGAGCACTGGTGAGATTTCAGAGATGTATGTGTGTTCCACCTGCTTTCTGAGCTCTGAGAGACATCTTCCTGATTTACAGCTTTGCTGCCTACTTATTAGGTCACTGGGGAGTTATCTTTTCTCTCCTGTCTCACTTTCTATGCTTTGAGAGATTTCTTGCAGCCACACCACCCTGCCTTTAGCCTCTGGAAGTTGGCAATTGCTCTATGCCATATGAAGCCTGTAATTTTCTCTCAGTTCTCCTGCTCTTCCCCCAGTTTTCCTTTTCTAAGAGCTGATGTGCCTGAAGAGTTGCTTTCAGTACTCCTCCCCTGCTTCTGTTTTTAGGATATTACCTTCAGCACTCAGTGAAATCTGGTGGGGGATGAGTTTGGCAATGGTGCAGTCCAGCTTTGTATTATAATGTGCTGCACCAGGGCACATGTGACTGTTCAAAGTTGCTTGAAAATTAGTGTGGTTTCTCCTTACTCCTGTCTAAGGCAGAGCCCTCCTTGTCTGTCCATTTCAGTCAGAAATGAGAAGAGCTCTGCCTCCTCTCTCTTATGAATGGCTTGTACTTAATGGAATTTAGTTCATCTAAGTTTATTTATATTCTCAATATCTGATGCATATTTTAAAAACTATGATTATGTAGCTTATATGGCTTGTTTGGGTTTTTAGAATGAGAGTGAAGGTCTTTTACAACTTTCTACATCTTAACTGAAAGCTCCATGGCCTTTGAATCAATATTTGAATTCCTGACCTTTACTCTGAAAATGTACCATTGTGTCTCTCAACCTTCAATCCTATCATTCCTCCTGTATTTGCTATGCTGCAGCCTTCCTGGCCTTTTTCTGTTCCTCCTTTGGTCCCTAATATCCCAAGCTCAGTCTTGCCTCAGGGCCTGTGCATGTGTTGTCCCTCTGCCTGGAATGTTTTCTCTAATAACCTTTTATATCTGGCTCCTTCAAATAATTCAGGTTCCAGCAAAAACATTAAATTCTCAGCTCTCTATGATCACCTCTTACATAGCAATGCCCCACCTCACCTCTGCAACTCCCTATTCCCTTAGCTTATATTAATTTATTCATTGCAATTCTCACCATCTCAATTGATATACATATGTATGTATTGCTTATGTACATATGTATTGTCTACTTCCCTCAACTAGAATATGCAATCTAACAAGGGCAGGGATTTTGTCTTGTTCACCAATGAATCCTAGTGCCTGGAACTCTGCTAGGCACGTAGTAGGCACTCAATTAATATCTACATTTATTTATAAATATGTAATAGTCTTCCAATCTTTCTTTTGTGTGTATAGATTTGAACACATACTAGAAACCTATATATTTTAATTTCTCATTAATATCTTCTCAAAATAATAAAAATAACTTTAATGGCAGTGTATGTTCCATTTTGGGGGTTTACCAAAACCAATCCCCAAATAGTGATCACTTAGACTTTTTCATTATCATAAGCAGTGTACCAGTGAGCATTCATATATATATATATGTTTATGCTTATTTCTGTGTCTGTTTCTTTATGATACATCCATAGAGGTAGAAAGGCATGGTGAAAGATTATGCGCATCTTAAAGGTTTTTATGCCTTATGGAGAACTGTCTCCTAGAAGAGCTCTCTAGTTTACATTCTTAGCAGTATGAGTTCCATTTTCCAAAAGCTTTGCTAATAAGGCCTATTAGAATTTTTTAAAGTTTTTATCATTTTTTTTTGCTAAAATGGTGTTTCTCATTGCTTAATTTGAATCTCTTGATTGTTTTTGAGGTTGAACGTTTGTTACATGCAATTATTGGCCATTTGTAGTTCTTCCGGTGAATGAGAACATTTTAGGAGTCATTTTGAGTTGGACATTTTCTAGCAGTTGGTTTGTGGGATTGAGGAGTTCTAAATCCCACACCCTACATTTTCTTCTGAAGCACAATATCAAATTCACTTTCTTGCTGAACCCCTGGTCCAGCATCTGCCTGGAAGATGGAATACACTCAGGGTGATTGGTCACATGTGACTAGAGAAGAGAACATCAGCTCCTCACTCAAGAGAAAAAACTAAGTGGAAACTGTTCTGGAGTTAGATTTAGGAAGCCTATTTTGAATCCTGTCTCTGATACTTCAGCTGTGACCCTGAACAAATCATTCAGACCCTCAGATTCTACTTCTATAAAATGATTATGACTTAAAAGACAAAATGTACATGCAAAGCCTGGGACATTATACAAAACCTGCCATACTGAAGGTGCTCAGTGAATCTATGTCCCCTTTCCCATACAATGTAATTTGTGCATTTCTTTGCATTCTGAAGACATTACCCAGCCAATGCCTGTCTGACTCCCATCTGTTCCCTGTATGGCGCTGCAGTCACCACAGTAGAAGGTATAGGAAGCACCAAGGCCAGGATTCATCCTGTTCAGGTGAGGGCGTGCTTCTTCCTCATGGGATTTCTGTGCTTTGAAAACTGCGCTGAGTCCCACAGAGCAATACAGCTGAGAGGCCTGGACCTGCTGCTTGGTCACTACCAACAAATTAAACCTGGGATGTGTGGGTGTTCTATGACTGACTTCTTGGAAGGATGCTTTTGGAAGACTAGAGGACTTTTCCTTTTTAAAGAAAACCCTGACATCACTGGGTTTATTTTCTGTGTTCTAATTAGATGAGACCTGTCCATCTAACATCTTCTAAAGTCAAAGAAACAAGATTCATGTGCTTTAAGGAATATGATTTTGTTGTTTCTTTATAAAGTGGAAAATGAATAACATGATTTTAAACCTGAATGAAAATCTCAGGTACCAAAAAGATTTGTTAAATTTAGGCCTTGTTCAGAAAACAAATAATAAGAATTGTCAATGAATTTTGAGGTTCTTCTGACCAGGTGGCACCTTGTTAGAACTTTGCCTCAAGTGAAAGGGTACCTCCTAGTTATTTAAATTATTCATACATCACTCATTAAAATGTTGATGCTACTTGTTTTTAATCTGTGTTAATGAGGGTCACTTATGAGGAATGGGCGCAACCGGGAAAAAACAGGCGCGACACTGAAAATGGCCAAACTTCAAATGCTCTGGACTTGAAGGGATCTTGGGTTCTGTTTATTTTCCATGAAACCTCATTGCCTGGAGGGAGCAAATTCTGCCTGGATACCCTTGTGAGACTTGGCTGTCCGCAGGCATGCAGGCACCCCCTTTCATTTAGTAACTGCTGCTCTGCTATTGTGGCAGTGTAGCCAAGACAGCTTCCAACATGGAGCTGCACCTTTGAAGTTAGACTTCTAAGAGAAAATGCAGAGAAGAAAAAGGTTTGGAAGAGAAACAAAGGCAATGTTTCCTTCTTGATTGTTCTGTGGGTTGATGATGGCATTTTGTAAACAAACTCCTAGGTGCTAATCATTAGGGCAGTAGTGGGCAACTAGAAGGCACTTGGGAAATACTTGGAGTGTTTTTTTGTTTTCTCAACTTGAGTGCAGTTTGGTTCATTTTTCTGAAGGTCTGGAAAGGGAGCAACCTTTATCTTAGTGATTGCCATCCTGGACTACATACTGAAACCACCTGGGAATCTTTTAAAAATCTCTGTCTGTCCCCCACCCCCAGAGATTCTAAGTCAGTTGGTCTAGGGGTGCTGCTTGGGCTTATTGGAAATTTCAAAGCTCTCCTGGTGATGCTAAAAGCTGAGAACCTTTAATGAAGCTCAAAAGCTGGTGAGGACCAGTACCCACAGCCATCCAGCCCAAGAAAAGGAGGCACTAGAATGAGAAGAATTTCCTGGGCCTCTTTTCCAATTTTAATGCGTAAACGAATTGCCTGAGGAAATTGTTAAAATGCATGTTCTGATTCAGTAGATCTGGGGCAGGGACCAAGATTTTTCATTTTTAACCACTCTGTGCTTCCAGGAGAGGATTGCCAAGTGTCATGGCACACAGTGTGGGTTCTGCACCCCTGGGATGGTGATGTCCATCTACACGCTGCTGAGGAACCATCTGGAGCCCTCTCTGGATCAGTTAACCGATGCCCTTGGTGGTAGGTTATATGTGTGTGTGCGCTTTTATTCTTATATAATGATGATGATGAGAGCAAATACTGGACCTCTGGCACCTACCACACAGTGTATTAACTACCATATAAAGGTGATCTCACTCTTTACAGTCACTGTATAAGATAGTCACTGTTATTATTTTCATTTCTTACCTGGAGGAACTGAGGTTTAAGAGAAAGTAATTTATTCCATTATGCCACCAATAAGTGGAGGAGTTGGTTTGTTCAAATCAGTATTCAACCAAGATCTGCACATTGTACTTGGCTATTTTCTTAGGTCTTTCTTGGTCTGTAAGTCTCCTCCTTTTTTAATTGCTTATTTTTATAAATTTTACAGAGCCATTTTATTTATTTATTCTCAGAAACAGTCCAGTTTCTCCACATACCATTCTCTCCAACAACTCTCTCTTTTCGAGTGGGTACTCCCAGGACCATTTTAAATGACAGAGTGCTCTTGACAAATACAACATGAAATCAAGCAATTGAGATCTTCTGGTGATACTAATTCCAAATCTTAACTGTCTTTATCCAATATAGAATGATTTTATCAAGTTTGGGAGCTCCATGTGTATGGGTGGAAGGGATATTCATTAACAAGATTCTAAACAATTTAAAAAAAAATAGCCTCCAAATCCTACTTTTGGTGAAACAGAGGTATTGAAATCATTACCTCCATGGCTCTATTTGTCTTTGTCCCCTGACTCCCAAAGACCTGATTTTTCTGCCAGAGAACATGAGGCTAAAGCTCATGTCTCTAGCTCCTCTGCACATATGGAAGACCAGAGCCCACAGAAGTAGAAAGGGGAGACACAGTACATAAACTGCCTTCTGCCTGACTTCCTTTGGGTCTCATTATGCACTTGATCTCATGACTATTTGCAATGTGTGCAAGTGACAAAGGCTCTCAGATTCTAGGGTGCTTAAGACTTAGATGGAGTATTTATAATGAATGAAGATTGCTGGAACCCAACCCCAGGGAGCTTGCCTCAGTGGCTTCGTTGGGGGTGACTGTGGGATATGGACCACTGTGAGAGAAACACTGGCCTAATGATTTGTTGTAAATAAATTTTGTGCATGGTTGCTCCCAATGTTGAATAATTACCTTTGCTACTACATAATGCCTTTGGTCTTTCTATCAACTGCAGCTTAGCCCTTGAATGTGGTAGTAGACCAAGAGTTTTTGGCTTGTAATCATTGTGTTCTTTGAGCATCTACAGCAAGGAGAAGATACTAAAACTATTTGCAGAGATAGACTATAAACAGCTGGGTTGTTAAACTATATCACAAGACTCAACCAAATACCCCAAGTTACCGATGAAAAAAATCTGACTTTGCAGGTTAGGTGGACTGAAGTGTCAAACAGGGCTTCTTTCTTGGATGGGGTCCGTCATGCATGTGGCCCACTGTGCCTCTTCCAAGGTTGCTTGAGTAATGGAGTTGGGCCTTTCTCCTTCAGGTAACCTGTGCCGTTGCACTGGATACAGGCCCATCATAGATACCTGCAAGACTTTCTGCACAGTAAGTTGAAAGGAATACATCATTGAGTATATTTTTTCCCCAAGGAAACAAAACAGTTGGGGTGTTAAGCGTTACAAATACAGGGCTACTTCTTATCTCCTATTGTTATCTTCCTATTGTTGTTTGCCCTTGGGCAGGGTGCTTGCTCTCTCTCATCAAGCATGCCTGCTAGGCACATGGTGAGCACCTAAGCACTTTGGTATTGGCTGTGGATCATCTTCCGAGAGGTCTTTCCCGATCTGTTCATCTGGCTCAGGTGCCCTGCCCTCGTGCTCCCAGCAGCCCTCTGTGTATACCACTGTCACAGCCCTGGTCCCACTGTGGTGTCATTGCCCATTTGCTCATCCATCTCTTCACCAGCTGCTGGGCTGCTTGACAGCCGAGGCTGTGCATCTTGACGGCTGGTCACCATACACTGAGGAGCCACTTAATATTTGTTGAGTGAATAAATAAACAAGCAATAATGAAATGAGGGGCATTAACTTGCCCTGTGGAGTTAACCTATGAAATCAGTATATAATAAATAAGAACCAAGTGATAATAACAATACTAGTTAATATATACTGTTAATAAAATTATTAACAAACATTGTTAATATTTATTGCTGTGTGCCAGACTTTGTTATAAGATCTTTGCATATTTTAAGTTGCTTAGTAATTACTGCTCAGCATCACGAATCATCAGAAAAATGCAAAAAATGGTAAAGTTGGCAAGGATATGGAGGAAAGGGAGCCCTTGTGCCGTGCTGGTGGGAATGTAAATCGTTGGAGCCACTATGGAAAATAGTATGGAGTATCCTCAAAAAATTAAGCATAGAACCACCAAAGGATCCAGCAATCCCACTTCTGGATATATATTTGAAGAAAGTGAAATCATTACCTTGAAGAGTTATCTCACTCTCATGTTCACTGCAGTATTATTCACAAGAGCCAAAAATGTGGAAATAATCTGAGTATCCATCAACAGATGAATAGATAAATATGTGTGTGTGTGCATGTACCAAAAAAGACCCCAAATAGCCAAAAATATATATATCCTACCTCTCTATCTACACACTACAATAGAATATTATTCAACCATGAGAAAGTAGGAAATCCTGCCATTTACAACACGAATGAATCTAGGAGACATTATGCTAAGTGAAATTAGTCAGAGAAAGAAAACTGCTGTATGATCTCACTTATGTGTGAAATGTAAAAAAGAAAAAAAAAGCTGAACTCATAGAAACAGAGTAGAATGGTGGTTACCAGGGGCTGGGTTCTGGAAGAGATGGAGAGATGTTGGTGAAAAGGTACAAGCCTTCCATTACGAGATGAATAAGCTCTGGGGATCTAACGTACAGCATGGTGACTATAGTTAACAATACTGTGTTGTGTACTTGAAACTTGCTAAAAGAGTAGACCTTAAATGTTCTCAGCATACACACACACAAATAGTAACTATGTGCAGGAATCGATGAGTCATTTAACTTGATCGTGGTAATCATTAGCAGAATAAATATATGTCAGATAATCACATTGTACACTTTAAATATATAGTTTTATTTGTCAATGATACCTCAATAAAGCTGAAAAAGAACACTGAGTAGAACCAGCTACAAATTCTCAGTTAAATGTTTTTTTTACCCACTAGACTTCTGGCTGCTGTCAAAGTAAAGAAAATGGGATTTGTTGTTTGGATCAAGGAATAAATGAATTACCAGAATTTGAGGAAGGAAATAAGGTCAGTGAAATGTAAATTGTTTTATAAGGTTTTCTCAGTACATGAGCAGAGACCAGCTTAGTTCCAGGAAGAATAAATAACTGCTCAGTTCGACTAATTTGAGGTATGTAAACACATCCCCTCTCCCATCCTCACTCCATCTCTATTAAAAAAAAAAAACACCCACAAATACATGCAAACCTTCCTAACAGCTTTATCCCTCATGCCTGATATTACTCTCATTCAAGTACAGCTTCTTATAGGAGGGAAAACACATTGATCCCTTAATGTTTCTTAGTTTTAAAAAAGTGTTTTGCAAGTCTTTTTTCAAGGACCAGAGCAAAGTGGAGATGTCAGGGAAATGGAAGGACAGACAGAGGGAGTTGTGATGGGAAAGGTGGCTGTGCAGGGAAACATTCTTGTTCTCAGCTGTATCTGGGGCTGCTGCCTATCCTGCCTCCTCTGCTTTCCCCGAGAGAATGCTTAGGGCATTGAGGGCTCTGCAGGCCCATTGATATCTGCAGTGAGTCGCTAGTGACCAGGTCTGTGTTAAAGCCTGTGACTTAGAACCTAGAACCTGTGGCTGGCCAGTGGCTCTTTTTTTTTTTTTTTTTTTTGTCTGCTTTATGTCTATCTTCTTTTGATCTCATTCCAAAAAGGATTTAAAGTACAGTCATCTGATGGCAATAACTTCTGTACTCTCTCTTTTTAAGACAAGCACAAAACTCTTCTCAGAAGAGGAGTTTCTGCCACTGGATCCAACTCAGGAATTGATCTTTCCTCCAGAGCTCATGGTAAGGCAATGTTGAGCTTGTCCTAGAGGAATTCGTGGTGAAATGCCAGGGAGGGTGTTTGCTTCTGGATCCTCTCAAAAGCTGACTAGAAACTAAGTCATATTCACCTCTCATCCTTAGCCTAAGCTCTAAAGAGTCTGGGACCAAGGGGAGATGGGGAAATGAGAGTAGAGTCACCAAGAGGGGACACTTGACTGTAAGAAGCAGCAGATAGTATCTATAAAAAAAAAAGTCATGAAACAACATCACACTTGTAGATGTAGATGCGTTTTCTACTTCTGGTTTTGCTGAAGTTCTTCCTTAGAATGATTTGACAAAATTAAGCATGTTTAAATATTTTTAAACTTTGAAATTAATTCTTTTGAGATAGAAAAGCACCAAAAGAAGGTGTATGGGAACAGTCTTTAGAAGGAATAAAATATTTTTGTACTTTTCATCTGAACTCTAATTTCTTGCTAGTAAAGCTCTACTCTTAGGTCATTTTTATTTTATTTTTGAAGACCTCCATTTCCTTTCTCTGTTCCTACAATGATAGAGCAGAAGCAGACAGAAATGATGATCTTGAATCTCTATTGTTTTTTCAATAGATAATGGCTGAGAAACAACCACAAAGGACCAGGATTTTTGGTGGTGAGAGAATGACATGGATTTCTCCAGTGACACTGAAGGAACTGATAGAAGCTAAAGCCAAGTATCCTCAGGCCCCTGTTGTCATGGGGAACACTTCTGTGGGTATGTAGAACCCCAAGACCTCTTATAAGGAAACTGAGGAAAATGCATTTGGGGGAAAGAACCTCATATATTACATGTTCTCTGGAAAAACGTTCTGAAGTAGCACTTTTAATTATTAAGACTTTACTTCCTCAGCATTGTTCAAAGACCTCCACAACTTCCATTATGTAAGTAAATTCCTCTTGCGCCTAGTCGGAGCAGGGCAGAGTTACACCCAGGAAGACTGCTCCATATCAACCCAGAAGCAGCAGTTCCAGGGACGGCATCATGTCTGTCCATGTGCAAATGGATCTGGGGCTCATATTTGAAATTGCCCTTTGCTTCCTCTCTTGGTGTTGTATCAGTAGGTATAACATGGTTTGCTTATGTGGAAGTTACAGGGCCCTTCTACTGTGCCCATCAGTTTGATTGTCTACCTCTCTGATTGCCTACCCCTAGAATCTTCACAAAGAGATTCTGAGTATGCCACAAATTGTTTTGGACTTGTCAGCCAAGTTCTAAAGCTGACAAGGCTGAAGAGTCCTTGAAGTTTGGGGAAGGTCCATCTGGCCATTCTTGGTGTATGTAGTTTGGTAATGAACAGACCAATAACAAGATATGTAACTGTTATATATTTAAAGATATTACTTGTAATCACAATTTCAAATTTTGTTTTCTTTTCTAATCCCTTAGGGCCTGAAATGAAATTTAAAGGCATCTTTTACCCAGTCATAATTTCTCCTGATGGAATTGTAGATCTAACTGTTATGAACTATGCCTCTAATGGTGAGTTCTTACAGTCCTTGTTTTCTTAGTTAATATGCATTAATCAGTGTATTTCCTTTGCCCAGCAGACAAGCAAAAAAGAATTGTTCCTAATTTTAATATACCGAGAGATTCTCTGTTAAGAATGACAATATTCTGGATGAGTCTTAGGGAAGAATTCTCTATAGTTACATGAATAAGATACTAATTGTCTAAATAGTCATAATTTTACTGAAGAACTTTGATGACTGCCATATCACAAAAATGTAACAGCTATTCAGTGACGGGTACTGTGATAAGTACTGGATAGAAGATAAACAGAATATAGTCTTTAGGGAGCAAAGCAAGTCTAGGTTTAAGCCGTTTAGACTGGTTTGTCCGCAAGTCTAGGTTTAAGCCGTTTAGACTGGTTTGTCCACTCACATAACAGAAATTGATTTAATAACAATGATAACAAGCAATATAAATGTGGATTTGGAGTGTGGCTCTGTAGTTGAGTTCTTGACTATGTCAAATATTAGCTGTAAGAATTTAGTCAAAATCTGAATCCTAGTTTCTTCATCTGAGAAATGGGGCTATTATCTCAAATGTTTGTTAGGACTCAGGACATTCTGTGAAGCATTCAACATAGCACTTGAACAGTGAGTGTTCAAAAAATTAACCTCCATCACCATCACCACCACCTTTGTCACCACCATCACCAACACCTCTTGTCACCACCACCACCTCTGTCACCACCATTACCACCAATAAGCAGGTTGCTGTGTATCCAATATAAAAGTCCCATGGCTATAGCTTTGGTCTAATGGACATTTCTAGGTCAGCAGTGACCACACTGCATTATTTACAAATGGTTTCATTCCAGAGCTGACCTTAGGTGCTGGTCTCAGCCTGGCTCAAGTGAAGGACATCCTGGCTGACCTGATCCTGAAGCTCCCAGAGGAGAAGACACAGATGTACCAGGCTCTCTTGAAGCATCTGAGAACTCTAGCTGGATCCCAGATCAGGAACATGGCTGTATGTATAGATGACAGTAAACTCTGGGGCACATCCCTTGGGTGACTGTCTCTGACAAACCATCATATGTCTTTATTTTGGAAAAGACAAAAAAAATGGTTCTCCAGAGCCTTGCTTAATCCTTACTTTATCAACTGTATTTTTGTAATTACATAACTGGTATGAAAATAACCCATTATTTTAAAAAGTCTTTAGGAGGCCACATTGTGAGCAGGCATCTGGATTCAGATCTAAATCCCCTCCTGGTTGTGGGCAACTGTACCCTCAACTTGCTCTCAAAAGGTAAGTGACAGCTCTTTCTTGGGGGTTATTAAACCTACTCCTAACTTTTCCCCCTCTGATCGAGTGGGACATCCAGTTTTGAAAATGGCTATTCTCTGTAGTATTAATAATTCTCTCCACTTTTCTGGACGCTAGGAAGTTGATCAGTCTGGTCCTAATTCCACACACTTCCAATGTCTTCATCTCTTTCTTTTTGAGGTCTTGTCCTAGATGTTTTCTCATATGGGCCCCCCTACACAGACAATGCTTGTGCTGGTTAACGTCCTGATGTGATCTGAGTAGCGGGGAGAACTATAAGCTACTGAGAACTATTGGGCTCCTTTGCTGAGGACTCTCCAAGTGGAACAGGAGTGTTGCAGGACCCACATCATTCAGTGTGCTCATACTTAATTTGTCATCGATGGAAGCCTATTGATGTTTTTTTCTGTTGAACAATAGTTGGGCTTCATTTTATATTTATTTATTTGAATTCTGTTTTTGAATCTAAGCCCAGAACTTTTAACTAATTTCTCTTATTCCAACTTTGTTAACAATTATTAGTAAGTTCTAATTGAAATCTTTTTTCATTTTCATTTCAAAATATGGACTAGCTTTCTATTACCTGCATTGTTAAATACCTACTCTTCATGTCATCTAAACCACAAAATTATCTTAAGGAGGAAGATATGCATTCAAGTTATAAATTTAAGTAACATCCTCTTTAAAAAGTTACATAATGAGAAATAAGTTTTGTGACATGAATATAAGCATCAAAAACTCTTAGATTTCATTCTAAAGTCATTTTTTGTTATAGCTTTAAATGGTCCTTACCCCAGTATACTGATTAAAGAACAAAAATTATTTAGGTGTTGGAAAAATAAGATTAATAAAAGAACACCTCACTAGTATAAAAACCCATTATAGAAAATTTATTAATTCACTACCAAACCTGGGAGGTTTCCTGATTATGAACAAAAAATGTTTGTTGAATGACTTGATCATAAAATCAAGAGATACACTAGTATCTACTCCCTACCTATAAAGCTCAAAATGAATTATGCTGTTTGGTAAGAGAACTGCCAGTGTCCTGTTCTATGTGACATCTGGGCTACTCAGATATTTTTATTTACAAGCAAGCAAAGAAGTTAAAAAAAAAAAAGGATGATATCTAGTCTGGGTAAATACTTTTACCCATTGTAGGGTAAAAGATTTTTAAAAAATAGGAAGAGTACTTCCTTTCCCCATCAGTTCCCTCCAATATTTGGTAGAATTATTTCCAAAGTTTTGACGTTTGATTGTTAATAGGACAGATTCTAGGGAAGTGCCATTTCTTTCCACAGAAGGCAAACGACAGATTCCTTTAAATGAGCAGTTTCTCAGAAAGTGCCCCACTGCAGATCTAAAACCTGAAGAAATCTTGGTCTCAGTGAACATCCCCTGCTCAAAGAAGGTAAGAATATCCTTCTTTCAATTTCCTGGTTTTACCTGGAGGCATCTGGTTAATTCCAAAAAATAGTGGGTTCAGGAAAGGTGCTGAATATTTATAGGGTAGATTATGAGGAATCTCAAATAATTACATTTTACTTGCACTCAGTTCTCCCCTATCAATCCTAGAATCAAGAGACCTTTGTTTCTGCCTCTCTTTCTCTCTCTCTCCCCCACACAGCCCCAATCCAAACTCTAAGGATTCTATCCTACAAATTTTTAAAATTCTTTTTCCTATGAGGCTTTTCCCTAAAATATACCTCTTGAAAATATACCTCTATCTATATTTTGAAGTTTAAAAAAGGTTGAAAAAATACATTTGCAAAAAAATTTAGTGGAAAGAAGAAGGGCTTTGGAGCCAGATTCGATATCAAAACCTGGTTTCAATTACTAATTACTAATTACTCCAGATCTTCTATTCCCCATCAAGAAATGGGAATAATCAAGTCTGTCTTGGAGGGTGTATTAGTTTTTGAGGGTTGCCATAACAAAGAACCACAGACGGAGTGGCTTAAACAACCAAAAAACATTTTTTCACAATTCTAGAGGCTTCCAAGTCTGATATCAAGGTGTCATCTGAGGCTTCTTTCCTTCTTCTGAGGTTTCTTTCCTTGGCCTATAAATAATCTCTTCTCCCTGTCTTCACATGGTTTTTGGACACATGTGTCCATAATTTCCTTCTTATAAGGACACTACCATCTTGGATGACCACCTACCCTAATTACCTCAGTTTAACTTAATTACCTCTTTAAAGACTCTATCTCCAAATAGAGTCACATTCTGGGGTTCTGGGGGTTAAGACTTCAACATACTAATTTTGGGGGGCACAATTCAGCCCATAACAGAGAGTGTGACAAGGATGTATGAGGCAACATACATAAATTGCCTAGTGCATAGTTGTCACTCACCATGGTTGTACATGTGCCACTTTTGCCTTCAGTGGGAATTTGTGTCAGCCTTCCGACAAGCCCAGCGGCCACAGAATGCACTTGCAATAGTCAATTCCGGAATGAGAGTCTTGTTTGGAGAAGGGGATGGCATCATTAGAGAGTTATCCATCTCGTATGGAGGTGTTGGTCCAACCACCATCTGTGCAAAGAATTCCTGCCAGAAACTCACTGGAAGGTATGGCATCATGTACTTAGACTCCAAGTAATGGGGCAGCTCTTTTTGTGGTGACATGCAAGTACAAGAAGAAAAATGCTTACTGCCATTTTATTTTATTTTATTATTTTTTATGGCATGGAGTTCCAATAAAACTTTATGATTATTTTCATGGGTCCTGATTTTAGTGAATTCTGAAGTAGGTGTCATATAATCTGATTGTGTGTGTGGTCTGTGTATGTGAGAGACATAGAGACAGAGACAGAGACAGACAGAACCCATCTCCCAAAAGTACAGAGGCACAGTAAGCAAAATGAGTAAATTTACATTTTTTACTATGAGAGAATAATTTACCAGGATGAAAAATAGATTATGGGAATTTGTTTTATATATATATTACCAAATGCATTTGCTTACCTGATTTCTTATTTCTACAGGGAATACTAATAGCCAATATTTCTTGAGCATGTACTTGGTATCAGTTGCCGTTTCAGAAGTAAATAGACAGCAATTGTTAAAAAGCATTAACTTGATTGAGCCAGACTGCTTGGGTCCAAATCTTGGTTCAACCCAGTTGATCCTGTGACCTCAGTCAGCTTACTTAACGTTATGGCACCTCAGGTTCCTTATGGGTCAAAGGGGGATAATCGTCCCAGCTCACAGAGTGCTTGAGAGCATTAGAGTGAACACATCAAAGGTGCTTAGAACAGAACGTAGCCTGCAATAGAGGTTCTTGTGATAATAGGGGTCAGTTCCTCCAGAGCATAGGATGTGACCCAGTCATTTCCTTCTCATGGCCACTCCATGAGAAATAGCTTCAGCCATTCCCCTGTTACAGATGAGCAAGTGGTGGGCCAGGCCAGGAGCCTGGAGAGTGGTGGACTGTCATTCGAATGTGGGACACCTGGCTCTTATTTTTTGCATTAAATTGTAGCTATTTGTCTTAGGCACTCATGAGCCTGTGAAGTAATGAGTCCTGTCAGGCTAGGAGTCCTCTCTTTTGACTCTCACAGGCCCTGGAATGAAGAGATGCTGGATGCGGCTTGCCGGTTGGTTTTGGATGAAGTCTCTCTCCCAGGCTCGGCTACTGGAGGGAAGGTGGAGTTCAAGAGGACTCTCATCATCAGCTTCCTCTTCAAGTTCTACCTGGAAGTGTCACAGATTTTGAAGAAGATGGTAAATGGAACTGGCCACATGGTAGCCCTCCATTCCTGGGGGCTATGGTAATACCCAACGTGGAAGCAACAGCCCGCTGCCAAATAACTGTAGAATAGGAAAGACAACCTGAATGAGAAACCCCTGGGCTTGTTGACCCCTGTCAGGCTGTCTGTTGATGCTGTCTGAGTGTGGGCAAGGATTGCAAGCAGAGCACAGAGCTGTGCAGGATTTTAACGCCACTCAGTTATTTTGTTTCTGACCTGTCGTTTGTCTAGATGGTGTGCAGAAAACTCGTTAATGATAAGAATTTATTTTCCCTCAGTAAAACGTTTCTTTCACTTGTGAAGGGTTATCTTCCTACATTTGGCTTTCTTCTCTGGGTTCAGTTTCGTTTTTCTCACCAATGGTGATGGCAGCTGCTCACAAGGTTATTGTGAAATGGGTCATCATAGGAAAAGGGCTGAATATGGCCCCTAGTGCTTCAGAGGAACGTGACGAAGACAACCTAGTAGCTGTCTTAATAACAGTAGCACCCATCCAGGCCTGCTCTTGCCTGCTCTTCCTTAGGACAAACAATTAATTACAAGGGTCTTGGCTAGGGAGGACAAAACTGAAAGAATTTCTCTGAAAAAACTTGCCAGACCCAAAGGGAACTTGAACTAACATTAATCCCAAGCCACAGCGGCTGCCCAAACGCACCTGATAATGTTCTTCATGTTGTATAGGAATCAGTACTATCACTTTAAATAAGAGGCACCAAGTTCTCTCTTATCATTGCATCTGAGGGTATTTTCTCATTACGGATGGAAACAACCAAGAACCAGCAGGGTTATATCAAACTTTTAAGAATGGAAGCTTGAAATCAAATATAAGTGACATAATGTCACCAGGTAATTAGAAGAGAAAAAAATAAAGCCAGCTGTAGACTCCTCTAATTAATTGCAAACTGATACAATTTTTTGTGTGAATCAAGTGTATAACTTAAAGCTTCTGCCCTATAGTCTAATAACTTCTATCCTAATTCTTCTAGTCAATATTCCTCTATTATTTAGAATGATAGCTTTTGTTGGCTTTAATTTTATTAAAACTTTTTAGAGTGTAAAAATAACCATTAAGTATACTAGTAAAAGTCTTGTCAAAAGACCCAAATGACCGATTTCTGTCAGTTCTAAGACGTGTTCTTCCCGAGGCCCTGGGATGGGGCGGGGAACTGTCCTTCCTGTGGGGCTGCGGCAGAGGCCCGGCCCTCGGCACTTCCCTCTCTCCCTGGCTGGCCAGGTCCTGCATGGCAGAGTTGTACGCTCATTAGCAATGGTGTGCTCTGGCTCTGACTTTTTCCTACGTTAAGTATTCCCGTTCTGTACATTTTATTTACTCTGCTTCTATCTTCCTGTTTTAATTGTTTAAAAAAAATGTCGTTCTCACATTGAAGAAAGCATGTGAGAGAACCCTAAGAAACATAAAGATGTTGTAAGGGACCTACTATATCCACTTGGCTCTTCATACTGCAAGGTAGTACGGACCTTCTAGAATGTGTGTCCTGAAGGTTAGGGAGCTGCCTGTACTTCCCTGGTGCTCTGTTTTGGGTGAGTTAATAAAATACTTCAGAGTAGAGCCACTTGCTAAGAACCATTCTATCCTCCCTTCTGAGACTGTTCTGGCATCTTTTAAGTAATTACAATTGTTCTACTTTTCAGGACCCTGTGCATTATCCTGGCCCTGCAGACAAGTATGAGAGTGCTTTAGAAGATCTTCATTCCAGACATCACTGGAGTACATTAAAGTACCAGGTTTGTGGCATTTGTTTGTTTTTTTTAATGCGACGGACCTGGGCTAAACCTCTCTCATCTACACATCCCCTCTTATCTCTCAGTGATTCTCAGGCTTTACAAGCCCCAGCTCCCCTGCCAGTGAACTCAGATCCTTCCTTCTTTAGTGTTACTTAAAATTTCAAAATCAATGAAGATTCATAACTAAAATTAAAGTTACAATGGTAATTTAAGTATACATATCTGTTTTTATCTTGAAGGCTGTTGTGTTTTGTTCTGTGGCCTTGTATCACTAACATGAACCAGCTGGCTAGCTTGCTGTGTGCTTTCCGCCCTTGGCGTCCTGGAAGTCAGAGCACCGCCAAAGTCAGATTCTGTGTCAGGGCCATGGATTGCTTTATTTCATTTACAGAGAAGCAGAAAACACAACCCTTGGAGGTTGAGGAAATGTAGTAATGCTTTTTTAAAAGAGCTGTTGTTTAATTTTGTTTGAATGTGGAGATATTTTGCTCCCCTGGTCCCTTCTTTCCAAGTGTTTGTGTGTGAGTTACATTTAGAGTTGAATCAAACTTGGTGCTAAGAGCTATGCGAACTCTCCTAACAAAAGCTAGCTATTAGAACAGAATTCCTCATAGCTTTCAAATGGAATTTTCTGCCATAACATCATAAAAATATCACCTGAAGTTATCCTGTTGGTAAACTGGATAAGGTTTGATATGTTTTACCTTGTAATTACTATCAAGAAACTTTGCCTTGAGAGTTTTATTAAGTCAAGAACATGAAGAGGATTTTTAAAGCATCAGCTCATTGAATCTATTGTTGGATGAAGTTACAAAAGTTTTTATGTCATAATGAACTTTGAAGTTGGTGTCTTTTCCTTGATGTTTTGGGTTCAGTATGTTCAAAAGTTCAAAGATACCAAACTCCATTAAAAATGATCATTTTGAAAGTTAAAAACAGCTGCCATCTTCCCTGGTATTCTGCAAAACACAGTAGCTGCAACCTTCAGCCTAAAAATACCCTAACATTTTCTTGGTGGTGGAGTGAACTTCATAAAAGATAAACAACAAATTAATGGGCATTCATATCAGCCAGAGAAAAGCTATAATATTCACATTGTTGGCTGTCTTAAAAGGGAGTTTGTTATTACAGACTTCAAGGCAAAGTTTTGGGAACAGTGTGTCTCCCACACAGAGGAGTTTTGCTCTTGTTTTTCACACACTCAGATATCCACAACTCAGCATTCATGAATGAGCCTCTTCTCCCCAAATCAGTCCGTTTGCTTTGAAAGCATTTTGAGTTTGAAGGTATCACCGGTTTGAGGAGACAGCATTCTTCCAAGGATTCTTTAGCCATATAACGAGCAACAACAAGTAAGCAAGTGTGACCTCTTTCACCATAGATTCATCACAACTGACCACGAAAAAACATTGTTATATCTTCAGCTAAAGCAATCAATTACATATTTGATTATAGAATCGGACAAAGATATATTTTAGGATTTTTTCTCAATCTTTCGGCAGGCCTTATACAGCAAGGTTTCAAAACGCTTTCTTTCTTTTTTTAAGATGTTTGTATCGAAGTGTAGTTGCTATACAATATTACATTGGTTTCAAGTATACAACGCAGTGATTCAACAGTTACACACATTATTAAATCCTCACCACAACTAGTGCCATTACCATCTGTCAACACAGGAAGATGTTACAGAATCGTTGGCTGTGTTCTCTATGCTGAATTTCCATCCCCATGACCAGCTTATATTATGATTGAGATTTTGTCATGTCACAGAAAATCTCCAGAACCTTTACATATACCTACAAGTGTGTTTCCTTAGTGTCTAAACCTATTAAGTACCTTGAATTTTGCTCTCCAGGATGGAAGAAGCCTCTTGAGAGTTTAAAAATGATGTGGGTGGTTTTTCACTCAACTGTTGTTCAAGTTGAGTTGAGAGCCCAGAGCAGTACTTGGGGGTGTTTTGCCAAGGGAGTTGATCCTACCATCTGTAACATAAAAAGCCATGCCTGATACAGCCCTCATACATTTTTTTCCCTTTGATCATGTCTTAGCTCCTCAAAGGGGAGGGGGAAGAAGCCTCCTGAGGGCACTTGGTCATGAGGACAGAGCGAAATACTATGTCAGGGAAGCTGGTGTGTGTCCAGGCTGCTTCCGCTCCTATCATGCCTGAACCCCATATGTAAAACTTTCTCTCATTTTTCCTATTCCCCTACATTTGTGATCTAATGTCTACCTTTATTTAATGGTGCCTGGCCCAAGTTCTAAATTATCTTTCTTGGTAATCTTCTGCTATTTAGTTTATAAAGTCAGGATAAAGAAAACAGACTTGGCCACTACTTCTTTTTTATGCATTGTATTATAGTGACTACGGAATTGAAGTTTATTTTGAAATGAAATAAATAGGGATGTTAAAACGACAAATGCTTATCAGTAAGTGTATGTTTTCCTGTAAAGTAGTAAATATTATGTGAAATAGGAATAAGTTCAGAGCATCCAATATATATGTCTTATGCCAAGTTAATTTAGAAATGACCCTACTATCTACATAAAATTGTCAGTCAGAATTTGGCTGATATTTTACTTCTTGTCATTTTTATTATGAAAACAATAGGGTTTTTTTCATTTTCCAAATGACCATTAAAAATGCTGAATGTGTTTTCAAATTACACGGGCCACTCTCCCCTTTCCCCTCCTGATGTCCCAGGCATGCCCCCCTGGAGAACCTCTGGTCTATCTAAAGCCAAAGGTTTATCTCTTTCTTGAGTCCCTCCAGTTGGCGTCTATCTAAAGCCAAAGGTTTATCTCTTTCTTGAGTCCCTCCAGTTGGCTGGCAGTGAGCACGGTGCCCTCTTCTGAGCCCCGAGAGCAGCAGAGGGTACTGGAGCAGTGGGTTTTTCGGTTTTCCTTGCGGGAAGCTCCCCATCAGGACCATGATGGCCTCCTCCGTTCAGGTTATTTGTTAAACGAAATCCAAATGTTTGGAAGGGAAAAGAAAGCAGAGCATTTGCATGAGACAAAAGCACTCTGATCAGTGGGATCCCAGACAGCTGGGTGATCTTCCATGGCAGAAGAGTCCCAGAGTGCTTTCAGTGGACCAGGGGTCGCTTTGACTCTGGAAAGCCAGCAACTGTGAGTGAAATGAGATACCACTTTAGGTGGAATCAAATGTCCCACTTCCTGTTAATATGTCCCCAGTGAGCTGTGGATAGTATTGCCCAGTGCTGCTCAGCAGGCATCTCCTCAGGCAGAGCTCCAGGCCCCAAAGCTTCCGCCTCCTTTTAGAGAGGAGACACATGGCTGCTGGACGGGCACCTTCCCTGGAATTTTCCACCTCCTACACTCTCAAGACCCACCCCCTTAGCAACCCCCGCCTTTCCCCTGGTCTCTGAGCTTGGCCTATCCCATGTCTCTTAACCCCTCTTTCTTTATACAGCAACCTTTCTCCCAGTAACCAACCAATTAGGAAAGCTAACAACTCCTTTGTATTTGAAATACTGGGGGACACATGTTTTTTAATTTCCACTTTAGTTAATGAATCATATTTAAAGTAACTTACAGAACCAATAGCAGCACATTTTATTCCACGGTCTCTAAGAAAGAGTAACAATAATGAATCATTTCTCCAAGTGCAGACACCTTTGTCTTTATTCTGCATCAGGATGATCTGTTATATGAGTTTTACCAATTATTTCTTAGACTTCCTCACTCACAATAGAAAAACAAAAGGCTCCTCTGGTTGAAGGCATGTCCTCAATAATTTTCTATAAATATAGTCACAATATCATCATACTCTTCTGAAAAATATATGTGCCATGCTTAGATACAATGGTAAAATAATTCTGATAATACAATTTAAAAAAATACATGAGCATTAGCAAGAGAACATAATTTTACATTATCAGAAAGAAAGATTTATATTCATTTACTTACACAAGTAAAATTTGCATTAGGGGTATTTGTGGTCTATATTAAAAAAAAGTGAGAAAAAAATAAGGACAACATTATGGCTACTCATCCCAGTTTGCCTATTAAATTATTGAAATAGGCTTATTGCTCTGGTGTTATTATTAATGGTGACTTTTTTCATTTTTAAAAGTGTTCTGGCTTGGATGTACATTATACAGCTACCCTCTTATGGGAGATGTGCATAATATGATTATAAAAGAGATATGCTTGTTATTGATTAAACAGAATGTAGATGCAAAGCAGCCTCCTCAAGACCCAATTGGCCATCCCATCATGCATCTGTCTGGTATTAAGCATGCCACGGGTGAAGCCATCTACTGTGATGACATTCCTGCTGTGGACCCAGAACTTTTCTTGACTTTTGTAACAAGTTCAAGAGCTCATGCTAAGATTGTGTAAGTGGCCAAGTTTTTTCCCAGTAGACATTAGTGATTGCCTTTCCATCTAACTAAGTCCCATTAGTGAAGAGTAATGGTTGAAGAGCGTGAACTGAACTATTTGCCGAGGCTATCCAAAGCAGCTTGGAGGTAAAATGGGGTTGAAATGTAGAATTATTACAATTTGTCCCTGCATATAATAACTTCATTTTCCCAATAGTCTGGCAGAGAACTGTTGGAGCAGTTCCCAGGCATACCTTACCACTCTTGTAGCTTATTTTCCAACTAAGCATGTTCTCCAGCGTCTTCGGGCTGCAGGGTTGCTCTGAGGTACCCCTGTGTGTGTTCTCATCCAGGTCTATTGATCTATCTGAAGCTCTCAGCCTGCCAGGTGTGGTAGACATTGTAACTGAGGAACATCTTCAGGGTGTAAACTCCTTCTGCCTTCTAACCAAACCTGAGAAACTTCTGGGGACAGAAGAGGTACTGAAGTTTTGCTTTTTGTTTAAAAAATTTCCTCAGTTAATGGCACTGTGTATATTCTTGATAATAGCATTAAACTCAGCACATCATAAAGGATTGCATGGTCTTTGAATGCTTATAAAGAACACTATATTCTAATATTGAATGAATTAAAATATATTCATTTTCCACATAAGTAGAAAACTTGACTAGTTAGATCAAAGATACTTTGGTGTTTTATATTGTCTAGTAGTAAGATACTGTGCTGCTAACAAGAGTGAAAGGATAAATGAGAGAACATAATGACAACTTCTATTTACTGACCCCTCCACTGACCCTCACCATTGCCCCAGTGTCACTGTGTCCAGAGTCTAAGTCCAAGTTCAAGTGGTATTTCCACCATGAAGACTTTCTTATCCTTTAATACTAGAGTTATCTCTCACTCTGAACTCCCTCTGACTCATTCATTCATGCTGCTATGCATTTGACAGGCATTTTTTAGGTGAGCACCTTATATGTATGGTGACCTGCTGGTTATTGATTAAGCAGAATAGTGTTGGTTCAAAAACAGGCCCTGTGCACACAGGGCAAGGAGAAACTGAAGAAAGAGGCAGAGCACCCTAGTTGGGTAGGTGGCAGGTTTGATAAACAAGAGAGCTTACTTGGAGGCAGGTCTTGGGGGGCTACAAGACAAGTAGAACTTTGCACCCACCCACCAAATCCTAAACCCAGAGGCCTTGATGAGGCTCAGCCACGTGTACCATCCAGATGGTCTCAACAACACATTGCTTCTCAAGGCTGCATCCTTGGTAACTGTTCCCACTGTAGGCACAGTGGCAAAAAGTATATTCCAAGGACAGAGGGGGGAGGGTGAGGAGCCCCCACTTGCCTGCGGCTAGCTTATGGGTCAAGGGACTGTCACATCGTCTCGATGACCTCCTCCAACACTGGTGTCAGCAGGTCAACTCTGACAAATGCGCTTTCCTCCCAAAGCCTTTGCTAACTGTGGTTCTGCAGATACAGACACATGTGAAGGGATATAGCTCTGTGCTGCGGGGAAGGAAAAGTGGATGAAAGGAGAGGACCTGGTATCTGCCTTCACTGAGGACCAAGGTCTTTCTGTGTTCTAGGTATTTTGTGTGGGTCAGCTTGTCTGTGCCGTGATTGCAGATTCCGAGGTCCAGGCAAAGCAAGCTGCCAAGAGAGTGAAGATCGTCTATCAAGATTTGGAGCCGCTAATCCTAACAATTGAGGTAATGAGTTCAGGGGTGATGCCAGCAGAGCAAATTTCAGGGGTGTATTAATTAAAATGCTTTTGGCTACAGTAACAGAAAAGAAAATCTGGCTCAAAGTGGTTTCCAAAATACAGGGACTTTATTGGCCCCAAACTATATCAGTGTTTGCAAGAAACCTAATTTTCTGCCTCTTTGCTGCCTATAATACAGACTTTATCCCCTACGGTGGCAGTATGGCGGCCAGGAGTTTCCTGTTGATGTCCAAAGAGCAAAACAGCACACCCCTGCCCCAGCAATCCCAAGCAGGGGTCCTGAGATCCTGCCTCAGCAGGCCACTTAGGTCACAGGTCCACCTCTGAATGAATGACTGGCCAGAGGATTAGAAGAGCTATTGGTTACTGTGGGTGGGGAAGGGAGGGGTCATATTTCTTTGGAGTGCATGGGCTGTATGTGAGAGTGGTGGTGACCTAAAGAGAAATCTGATCACTGGAAGGAGGCAGGTGAGAGGAATGCTAGATGTCAACCAACAATGTCCAAGACAGCGGGCACACCCTGCAATTCTGTATTCACCTTCTCCCGGACTCTTTCAGGCACACAGAGAGAACCAACAAGATGCTCTATGAAGCAAACGTTGGAGACATTCTTTTTAGAGTTTTTAGTGCATATCTTAAATGAGTCTAAGAAATAGATCCTATGATGCCTAAAGTTATTTTAGCATCTTAAACCAACTGGAGAATTGCTTTTCCTAACCTGTCTTTTAGAGAGGAGTTAGAGATTTACAAAAATGATAAGACTTATCTCCATAAAATGATAGGATGTTCTTCGGCATGCATTTCACTGGTTCTTATAATTTACTGAGTAATAAAAGCATGAAAATTGGGAACACGGCATGAAGAGATTATCTTCAGCATGTACTCCGGGAATACATTATCTTCACTACAGAATGAGTACGTTGTTCTCTAGGTGACTAGAAAGCCTAGAGGCAGCAAATGAGGAAATGACTTGGCTAAGATTAGTATCTCCTAAGATTAGTGTCTCGGGGAGAACTTAGCTCTGGGTGTGTTTCCTCTCACACTGCTTTATGCCTAAGGAACATAGAGTTTGTTTCTGGACAATGTCCTCATGTTACAAAATTAAAATAAAATCATGTCAAGAAGACAAAAATATAGAAGTTTAGTTGGTGGCAAAGGGTAATTAGGCCTCCCAAACTTTCCTGACCAGTTTTTCAGATTCAAACATCCTGTTCCCTTTTCATTCATATGTTGGCTAGCTTACTTTATACATTCCTTCCCCAAAATTTTAATTTAGTTACTTCTTAAGAAATTATTTCTTAATTATTTCTTAATAAGAAAATATTTACATAATACCTCATCAAAATATTATGTAATCTTCTCCCCAATACCAACTGGTAAATATCTTCCCTTCTCTCCCCCAATCTTCCAAACAAGCAAACTGAAAGCACCCTTTCCCCACCCTCTCCAGCTCCAACCATCAGATCCCTAATTGTTCACCAGAGAATACCAGCTTTAAATACCAAACTCTGACATTGTGGAGAAGAGTCATCTCACATTTTGTCAGAGGTTAACCTCTCCAAGGTCAAACACATGGATGAGGGTGGATTTAACCAAGGTTTCTGGCAAGGAAATATGCCTAGCTCCCTACACATTCCAGTTCTTATCACTTTACTGGCCAAGAAATATTCAGGAAATTGGCTCAAGGTTACTCAAATAGCAAGCAGCAATTAAAGTGGAGAAAGATTAGACATTTAGAAACAGGATTTATAAAACTTAATTCCTGTTTTCAACCTGGGCTGAATCTTAGAGTAATAAGAAAATCATATAAATTGATTCCATTAGGAACTGTGTTATTAATCAAAATAGGATAAAACCAATACATCTCTGTCACTATGGGTAAGGTTTAATCTAGCTCATGCTTTTCTGAGTGTTTGATAGTTTGAACGTGGAACTTCTATCAAAGTTCTTGACTTGGGATCAGGCTGATGAGCATGATGAGAAAAATATGCTCTGACCAGAATTTCTTATCAATCATTATGCTCAACAACATGGGTAACACCTTTACAGGGCTCACTGTGTTGTTTCCTGGTTCTAAGCAGGTTTCATATATTAACTCACTAAATGCTCACCATAGTCCTTTGAGATAAAAATTGTTACTGTTCCCATTTTGATAAGGAAACTAAAGGAATGCGCTATCCAAGGTCTCAGCCAGTCAGTAAGCATTCGACAAACACTTTATCAGGGAACCTGGTCCCCATGGTGGTAAAGACAAGCCAACTCACTTTTTGAATGGAGGAAATGGCAGGATCACAGTAGAACATTCCCTGCAAGATATTTTAATAGGTCTAGATATGGGCTGGTGGCCCGTGGGAACCAGAGTTAGGATGATCCCTAACTGCTGACAGGCTGGAATTTCATAGATGGACAAAAATCCATAGTAGAAAATGCGAGCAAGAGCTGGAATGTCACATTTGCCAGTAGACACAGAGATTGTTGCAAGATAATTTCTTAGGGATAGGTAAGAAAACCACCCTAGATGGTTGTTGCTATCCCTGACTATGTGTACCCTGTCCCCCTCACTGAGCACTCAGGGGCAGCCCATAGTAGCCAGTGTGTAAGTGCATTTGTGGCACCCCGACTGGGCTTGTAATGGAAACTTACTTCCAGTGCTGAAGGTCCCTGGATGTTCTACTACAAAAGGCAGATATTCTACTGCCCTGTAAAAATGCTGTGCTCATCCTCCCAAAAGAGAAGCATGGGGCTGGCAGTCAGGGCCATCGTGATCCTTATCTCTGGAGTGTTTTCAGCTAGCATTTATTGAGCACTTATATGCCATATAAGCTCTTTACATGCCTCATTTCATTTTATCCTCACCAGAACCCTATTGAAGTTATATGCACAACTCTACCTCCATTGTACAGATGAGGCTCCAGGAGGCAAAGTAATAAGCCCATAGTCACACAGCTAGTAAACGGAGAAAATGCACACAACTCTGACTGGATCCAGAGTCCAAACTCTAAACCCCTGTGCTCCGTAGCCTTGGCTGCATAAAATGGGTTATAAAATAAATAGAACAATCTGCTGAGAAATACTAGTTTTACTCTGGGACCATCTAGGTGCCAGTTTTTTCCTGAGCACTATCTGTTTCTTTTGACTCTGGAACAATTATATTGACTCCGTGAGGAGTCTCCTGAAGCCTGGCTTCTCCGCTCAGCTCACTGGAATTACGCCGAACGTGCGTGGGATTCCAGAGCAGAGGAGAAATGCTGCCCAGACTCAGCTGATGCCCCGCTGGGGGTGGCTAGCTCTCTTGCTCCAAGGACCTAAGGTTTCTATTCTCTTTCTAGGAAGCAATACAACACAACTCCTTCTTCGATCAAGAAAAGAAACTGGAATATGGAAATGTTGATGAAGCATTTAAAGTGGTTGACCAAATTCTTGAAGGTAAAACTATCTGAAAAAAATTATGCAAAGGGAAACCATCCATAAGCCTTCTAAGCATGTGGAATTTGATGCTCCCTTGGCCTTCTAGAAATCAGCTGGTAGCAGGCGGGTGTTGCTCCTTGGGGCCAGGCACCTCATTGACAAGGCATTTCCCTCTGTCTCTGGGGTGTGTGTGTGAGAAAGAGAGACAGAGAGAGACAGAGAGGAGCCCTGCAAGGAGGTGAATGGGAAGCCCAGGCCTTGCCCATGGCAGCCCCTGTGCACTGATCAGCTGCCCCAGTTGTTACATAGATGTCTCTTTCCTTGTTCACGACCACACCGCAGACTGGGAAACAGATTCAGAGCAGCCATGCATCATGGCCAGGGTCATACGGTTGCTGCTAGTGACAAAGCTAGTCATCGAATTGATAGCTTCTTTTTATGATAATAAAAGCCCTGTGTTTCTTTTTCTTCCATCCCTTCTTTCTCTGACTTCTCCCTCACTTCCTTCTCTGTTTTCACCTTACTTTCTTTTCTCGTTCCCTCCCTTCCTTCAGATTCCCCTCCATTATACACATATGTAATTAAAATTAAATTTGTGTCTTAGAAAATAGTTGATTCAAACTTTCCAATAAAGTTTTTGTGACATTTTATTTTGAAATAATTTTAAATTTACAGGGAAGTTTTAGAAATATTAAAGAAACTTCTAATTACTTTTTACCAAGATTCCCCAGTTATTAATGTATTACTATACTTGCTTTATCATTCTTTTTTTCTCTCTCTCTCTATACATTACTTTTTTGAGCCACTTGAGAATAAGTTACAGACATGATATCTATTTACCCCTAAATTCTACAGTGTTTATTTCCTAAGAACAAGGACATTATCTTACATAAACATAGGTATCAAAATCAGAACATTAACAATGATACAATATTATTATTTAATTGACAGACCTTATTTAAATTTTGACATTTTTCTCTGTACATTGTAATGTTCTTTATAGCAAGAAAAAAAAAGATTTACCATGGGTCTTAAATAATCCATACTTCTTCCACTATGCTCTGCTGTCATCCATGCTGTGAAAGCTATCCTTAACACCTGCCATCTGAGATCTGATTTATCCATGTGTTGCTGGGTGGGCATGAGCTATCGTATCTCAGGGCAGAGAATAAGTCATTTGACACTGTCTGTAAGCGAATTTCTAAGACATTGGCCTCTAATGCATGTTACCATCACCCTAATTTTTTTTCTCTCCAACCCTGCTCCCAGGCACAGAAAGAATCCTAAGACATACCAACCCTGAACACATAGCCAGAGCTGTGCATATATAATCATTCAGTCCAACCACTAGAGCTCAAAGCACATCATGTTTTTTAACTCCATTACTGTATGTAAACTGAAGCTGGTCACGAGCAGAATGGATAATGTCACTTGGATGTTGTAGAAAATACACTTTGCACCATCACCTGCCAGTATTCACTGGCACTCTGTCTTAGCTGTGTGACTTGGCAGGGCACTTCTTGTTCTAAAATTATATGGATAAAACAATACTGATCTCAAAGATCCATTATGGAGATCACAGGAGATAATACACTGCGTGCTTGGCACATATTAAGAGATCCGTAACTGTGAGTGGTAATTTCTTTTAGGTTTAGGTGGTTTTAGATGTTCTCTGGAAAAGACTGTCTATTATTGAGATAACACACTTTGGCAGGCATTTATTTATCAAATCCAGTGTTTCCTAGTTTTTCTTACTATGAGTTATTTATGAGACCTGCCTGGAAATTCCTGGGCTCCTTTTTTGGAATTCTGGAGTTAGAGGACCAGGGTAGCACAGGAATTTATTTTTGACAAGTTTTAACAGTGCTCCAGGTGATTCCTAGGCCTAGTACAGTGTGGCAAACACTCAAAGGCAGGTTTGTATTTGGGGAGAAGAGGAAAGAGTATTTTAGCATAGAGAGAACCTGCTGTGAGCACCTAGGAAATACCCATGTGTGAATTCAATTATTTTCATGTGTGAATTTAATTTGTTTTTTTCCTTAACATCTTATTTAATTCAGTTAAGTAATTTGTTCCATCTCTTACATGGATTTTAACTTGTTACCTGCCCTGTACCCTACTGATCAATATAAAAGTGATACAGGAAGCTTTAAAAGGGACATTTACACTACTTTGAAATGTTTATTCTCTTCACTCACCAGTTTGAGGTATTTTTTTTCTAACTCTTCAATTGTCATTTGGATTAAGAATTTTTGACTACTTATTTCAATGAGAGGATAATCATTATCACAGCACTTTATCTGACTCTTAGGAAAATAGGTGTTTCAAGAAAAACGAATATTTAAAAGATAAAATACGTGGAGCATTATATCAGGTCTTAGACTGTGTTCTTGAAGGGAGTGATATTATTGTTTGTTTTTATCAGCTGTGAAGATGTATTTCAACCTTACATAGCACTAGAGGGGCATTAAAGATCACTGTTCAGAAATGAACCAGCGGAGGCTGGAGCAGCATGTGATTGACCAGGAATCAAATCTAAGCTTCCCACCTCCGAGGTTAGCATCCGCTCTTCTACATTATCCCACTTCTCATTTATCTCTTTAAAATTCTGTTAGCTGTGATGGGGCTTGACACTGGACAGTGTAGATGACAATCTCTATGGCAGCATTTGCGAGATATCTAGGAGCCATGAACCTGAGATTACCTCCCCCACCTCCTGCCCTATTGGGCCTGGTACAGATAGACTCCTTTGTATCTTAGTGGCTTTTCAGTCTTCAAGGGCCTCTTATTAAAATGTAAATATGCCTAGAGGAATCACTCCTAAACCCATAGTGGGATAAAACTTTATCTCAGGGATTAGTTGATCAAATTGGTTTCTCACCTAAAGAGCTAAAGCCCTAGGGTGAAGAGAGGGAATCAGGGGTGGGGGGTGGGGGGCAGCACAATGTGACAGGGTTCTAAAACTGCCTGCCATACAGGTTTAAGCAGAAATGCCTCTGCCTAATATTTTTTAGCCTTTTACTTAAAAAAAATTAATTCTGAGTGGATAGGTGGAATCGCTAATATAAACCATGAATTCAAGTGTACTGACAAGTGGGTTTTTTAATGTCTTTGATAAAAGATTAAATTAAAATTGAGACCTCAGTTCTTGACATTTTAATTTTTATATTTTATAAATGAAACAAAATCTGCTTATTTTTCTGTACTGTTTATTTACTCAGATTTTGGATAAGAGAGGAAGTCCAGATTCTAATACAAAAAATTTCCCTGGGAATTTACTTTAAACAGTTTGCAAATAACTATTATTAGGTACATTTTAACTTTTCTGCTTTCCACCTAACATGATGGCTGGTCATAATTATATATTCTGTCTTTTTCTCTCTGCTTTTAAAATTTTTCACTATGTTCCAATGGGTTATTTGAACATTTTTCAGAATCCCATTTTGATTTATCTGTAGTATTTTTGAGTGAATCTCTGTCTAGTTTTTTAGTGGTAGTTGTAGGTGTCCAATTTCATACATACATGTATATATATATACACAAAATATGTATAAATATAACTATATTAAATATATATATATGTTACAAAATATCTGGTAGCAACATTTTATGTTTGGGTAAATTATAAAAACCTTACCTTCCTTTACATTTCCTTACTCTCCCTCATTTAAAATACAATTGTCTTAAAACTTTCCTCTATGTACATTGACTACCACATGAGGCAATGTCATAATTTTGTTTCAAATATAATTTATAAAACCCAAGAGGAGAAGGAAAGTCCATCTGTTTTTTATTCTTTCTACTGTTCTTTCTCTTTCCTGATGTTCCAAGATTCCTTTAAAAAAAAAAACATTTCTTGTCTGTCAAAAATTCCCCTTCACCACTGTGTTAGAATAGGTTCGTTTAAGACAAATTCTCATAGTGTTCCATCATCTAAGAATGTCTTGAACTCTTTCATTCTTGAAAGATATTTTCACTGGATATAGATTTCTGAGTTGAAAGGTCTCTTAGTACTTGAAGAAAGATGTACCAGTTCCTCTGTCGTCCATGATTTCTGATAAGAAATCTGCTTCCTTTTGAAGTGTTTTTCCCCTATAGGTAAGGTAGTGTTTTTCTGTTTTCAAGATTTTTTTTTCTTTTATACTTTTCAGAAGTTTGACCTTGATGTGTCTTGGCATGGATTTCTTTATATTTATCATATTCCCAAGTATTCATTCAGCTTCATGAATCTGTAGGTTTATGTCTTTTGCCAAGTTTGGGAAATTTTAGCCATTATTTCTTCAAATACTTGACTTCAATGACATGAATGTTCTGTGTTTCACTATAGTCATACGGGTTCCTGAGATTGTTCATTTTCACTCCAGTCTATGTTCTTTCTGATGTTCAGGTCAGCCAAGTTCTGTTGGTCTATATTCTTGGTTACTGATAATTTCCTTTGTTTTCTCTATTCTATTGAGCTCAGCCACTGAACCTTCTAAATTTTGGTGGTTATATTTCTTAGTTCTAAAATTTCCATTTGACTCTATTTATATCTTCTGGTTCTTTGCTGAGATTTCCATGTTTTCATTTGTTTCAAATGTTCATGAAAATGCTCACTGAAGATTTTTATGTTGGCTGCTTTAAAATCCTTTCAGATAATTCCAACATCTGTGTCATCTAAGTGTTGGCATCTGTTGATTGACTTTTCTCATACAAGTTGAGTTATTGCTATGAGTGATTTTTTTTATTGTATCCTGGTCATTTGGGGTGTTATGTTATAAGACTCAGGATCATATTTAAATCTTCTATTTTACCAGAACTCCTCTGACCCAGTGTTGGTTGGGACGAAAAAGTAGGGATGCCTTCTTCTTGTCAGGTGGAGGGTAGGAGTCCAGTTTCCCCATGTGGTCTCCACTGACACCCCACAACAGATAGTTTGGGGGTACCTCATTACACCCTGAGAAGGGTGGAAGTCTAGGTTCCCCACTCAACTTTTGCAGATCAGGATGGGGCCACAGTTTTTTCTGTAGTGTGCTGAAGTAGAGTGGTTATTGTATAAAAGTTTCTGTCTTCTCCTCTCCTGGTCCTTTGGCTAGAGAAAGTAGGTTTTTCATAGGGACTTTTTCCTATCTTTGCCTGTTGCTGTTTTTTGAATTGCCGGCTTCTCTGGCATCGAGTCTTGGACACGTGAAGCAAGCAACAACATAGAACATGAGCTCACTGAACTCATTTTCTTTCCTTGGGTTGCAGAGTCCCTCGGTGGTCTACCTTCTCTTCTCCACCTTTCAGAATCTTCTTTTCTGTTACATTTAGTGCCCAAGCTTGTTAGCTGTACCTAAAGCAGAAAGAACAGAGATGTGCATCTTCTCTATCCTGTCCAGGAACTGGAAGTCTCCTCGCCATAGTATTTTGACTCTAAAGTTGCCTCCCTTTCCCTAGGACTCTGAGACCAATTGTGTTGGCAGACATGACAGATGCCTGTACAAAACTGTACTTCAAATTAGTAGATAAGATGAAGCTAAATGTTTTTTGTGGCCCTTAATTGTTCAGGCTACTGCCCCAGCAGAGCACTGCCAGTGGAATTTCTCCATAAAGGGATAACAGCAGGGGAATGCCACTTGTTCTGTCTGAACACCTCCTTGACTCTGAAAGAAAATATACTTTCCTATAACAGGTGAGATACATATTGGCGGTCAAGAACATTTTTATATGGAAACCCAAAGCATCCTTGCTGTTCCCAAAGGAGAGGATCAAGAGATGGATATCTATGTTTCCACACAGTTTCCCAAATATACACAGGTAACATAGGGCCATGGTGGAGGGGACATGACCAAATTGTTTCTGCCAGCAAAAGATACTAAGAGCAATTGGAAACAAAAATGTCATTTCAGAAACTGAAGAGACTTGAAGTACTGAGAGCCATATCCATGTGGGTATTAATAGCCATACAATTCAAAGCTTTTAAGAGACTATCATGAAAGTAGGGGCCTTCTGTTCATAGATTCATAACTTTAAAACCAACTATTTAATTTTGGCTTAATCTTAGTAAACTAGGTCTCTTCTGCTGTACTCTCAGCACTGTTAAAAATACCAAAGAAAAAAGAGGAAGGCCTGCCCCCTACAGCTTATAGGACCTAACTCCTATGAAGCACTTAGAAAACAGTGTTAGACAGAATACAATCAAGTGCTAAATCAGCTAAGTCATAATTTACATAGGCAGAGCAATTAAGAGAACGGAGGGTTTGCTAAGGGCTAGAATCATCCAGGAAGTCCCATGAAGATGAAGTCTTCTGTTTGGATTTATAGTGAGAATGAGGTTTGTCTAGATGGTGAGAAGAGAGGCCATTTCCAAGTAATTCCATGCCAAGATGAAATGCCACTCATCCCTTCTGCAAACACTTAACTGCCTGTGTCCTATGTACCAAGCAATATGCATGTAAGGAAGGAGGACTGGTACAGAGGCTGCCCAGGCTGGAGTACAAGATTCATTTAGGATGCATTTAGCTTAAGCATCAGGGTGAAAATAAGTGGAACAAGGCAGAGAGGTCTTGAATCAGTAGGTCATAAGGGGCCAGTGTTGTTACTGGAGCAGGTAGGAATGTGAGAATGTGGAGAATGAGGCCTTTTAGAAAGTAGAACATTCGGAAGGCTCAGGTGAACTCCGTTTTAGTGCTGTTCTGCTCTCTCCCTGTGTGCATTGGGCCCATCACGTCATCCCTCTTGGACTTTCCATCTATAAAAATGACTTTAAGATGAAATAACCTTTAAACATTAGGATGACAAGGAAGAGCAAGACCTGCATCCAGAGAAGACCCACTGGCCAACTTTATTTATCCAAATGGGAGGTCTTAAGTGTCCAGTGGAGAGAGTAGAATGCAGGGAAAATACCCAGCCTGAGAGAGATTTGGAAGACCACAAAAATCTCACTGCTTCAAGAAACATATCCCTAGGGATTAGAGTGAAAAGGAAACTTTGGGTGAGGTTCATGGAGAAAAATTTTTTTAATTTATTAGTACACAAACATCTCATTGATATTGAAAGGAGTATTTCATATTAATGAAAGTTTTGGCAATGTCATTATAACCAAATGCCACTGAGATCAGTCATAATTTTATGCCTAGGTTATTGGGACATCCCATTATTTAGTATAATCACACAGTTTGTGTATCATGTACAACATTGTGCAATCAAAAATATGTAAGGGCTGCCCCAATTCCTTGCTGCAGATGGGCCAGATTAATAAGAACTGTTATCATTCACAGGACATAGTTGCTTCAACCTTGAAGCTCCCAGCTAACAAGGTCATGTGTCATGTCAAGCGTGTTGGTGGGGCATTCGGGGGGAAGTCAATCAAAACCGGGATCCTGGCAGCCATCACGGCATTTGCCGCAAACAAGTAAGTGGAGAAAATCTGCTGAAAACAAATCTAAAATGAGGCCACACTGCAAATTCTCAATATTGGGGTTAAGGAGAAAGAATTCGGGTCAAGATTTCTTAAACTTGGGTAATATACAATTACCCAAGCAAGCTGACAGCTTATTATAACTTCTTTATCTTATATTGTCAAACTATAAAACTGTAAGAAACAAAATGAGAATAACTAGAAGAATGAAAGCCACAGTAAAAACACCTGGAGAGGAGACAGAAACATGGAGGGGTGTTACTTGTCCTTGGTCCATATTTATATATATATAAGTCCAACCTTTTGAAAAAAGTTTGGTCATATATATATGGTGTTTGGTCATATATATATATGTACATATATATATGGTCTGAACTCTCCATATGTATATGGAGAGTTTGCTTTTGTCATGCTTGCTTTTATTTATAGCACCATTTTCCTTTGAGGATATCAAAACATTACCATAGGAAATTGTATTTGGAGTAGGCACACCCAGAAGGCTTAACTTTTCTACTGATTAATGTAAGTCAGTTCCTCTATCCTATGTAACAAAAAGACTTTGATTCCAGACCTATCCTATCAGGGAGCACTTGGCAATCAGACACCACCTGAGTTCCTGCATTTGTGACCAGTCTATAATGTGACCTTAGGAACATCTGCCTATAGCTGAGGTCATTTCACAGTGGGAAAAACCCCCCAAAGCAATACCCTGGCACCTCTGGCATCCCAGAGCCTCCCTCCCATAAGTAGCAAATTCCAGGCATTGTGCCTGAGCCATCGTGGGAAGAGGCTGCCATGTATGCCTGAGCTCAGTTCCATGGCTCTGTAATGAGTGTGGATGCCACCGAAGCGGCCATTCAAGTTTACATAGGAGTTATATGAACCCCCAACAGCACCTACTCAGTCAAAGAGGTTACCACTCTTGCTTTTTTTCTGCTTTAGACACAGTCGAGCAGTCCGCTGCATTCTGGAACGAGGAGAAGACATGTTAATAACTGGAGGCCGCCACCCTTACCTAGGAAAGTACAGAGTGAGTAGAAGGAAGAAGATTGTTGTAGGCACAACACTCCACAGATGTAGAGGGCAGCATTTAGCACCTCTCTGATGGGGAGTAACAATGACGAACAACAAATTGTGCTTCTGTTTAACTTTCTGGTCCTTGTGTTGTTTGATTACTAGGTGGCTCAATGAAGCTTTTCTGCTTTGCTCTAAGATGTCAGTTTGTGAAAAAGTCCTAACTTGTATTGTCTGATACAGAGTGCGTAACTGGGAAATGTATGACTACATGCATCTATGAAAGTAGATCTGATAACCACACTATTCCCACATACTTTAAAAGTAGAATAATTCCCATAACATTAGTGTCAAGTGAAATTGCAATTATTTGCCAACAGGTTCCTCATTTTTCAATGTATCAAGGGTATTTTTATAAAATTCTGTCCCAGAAATTCCTAGAAAAATTTCCATAGCAGAAAACAATTATTCTTTTGCTTTATAAGAAATAAGTTAACTTGTTGGAATGGGCTAACTGCTAAAACAAACAACTGAAAACTCACAAAACCATGATTGTGTTGTTTCTCGCTCAAGTGTAATTAGTGGGATCATCGAGAATTGGGGGCTGGCGGGGAAGGGAGGAGAGGACTCTAGTCTGAAAAATCATTCAGGGACTCAAGCTTTTCCTTCTAGTAATGCCACCATCATCCCCTCAGACTGCACGGTCCTATATGGAAGCTGCTAGGCACATACGGCTATTTAAACTTAAGTAAATTAAATGAAAAATTCAGCTCTACAGTTACATTAGCTGTAGTTCAAGTGCTCAACAACTAGATGTGGCTAGTGGCTAGTATACTGGACATGCAGATATAGAACGTTGTCATCATCACAGAAAGTTCTGTTGGATAGCACTGCCCCAGAGACCCAGAGTTCTCTGCGGGATCTTCTGCAGAGGGCAGAAAACAAGACCGAGAGCATGGAGTGGTATGTGGCAGGTGTTTCAGGCACCAGGCATGTGGATGTGGACCTTGCTTTGATCTACATGTTATTGGCTGGGAATTTGCCACCTACATTGCAAGGGGTCCTGGGCAGTGTAGTCTTTCTGTGTGCCCAGGATGGAAGACAGCAGGATTGGAACACAGCATTGTCTCTTCCACAATGGCAAACCTGCAAACATTTTTAGAAGATAACGAATGTGTTCTATTTCAGCTCACATTCATTCTAAGCTATATTTTGAATTTCATTTAACTCAACAAAGATTTATTAGGGTGAACTTTGTTTTCTCAGAGATTACATATGAAGGGAAATAAGACTTATACATGTGAATCATTATGAAAACATAATAATCTCAGGTTAAAAGATGAGGCACACTTAGTAAAACTATGGAGAGAGATGAATATGAGTTGAGGCATGTACAGGAGACATCTTAGAGAAAGCATGACAAGAATGGCTTTCAAAGTGGATAGGTGGAAAGGAAACATACCAGGTGGCAGGAATAGTAAGAGCAAAAATGCTGAGGTGGGATGAACATGGCATGTTTGGTAGTAGCAGGAGTAATGACAGAGGGGGAAGAAGAACACAGAGTATTTACTCAAGAGCAGTGGAATTTAAGATTGGTGAGCTTAAATGAGACCAGATGGAGAGGAGACTAGGGTCCCAGGATGGGGGTCTAAACTGGTCTCATAAGGAAGAAGGAGACTGAGTGGATCCGTGACCAGTCAGGTGTTATAACCACTTGTGGGGGCGTTGGGGAGGGTAACACGATGGCCCCCGGCAGGATGGCCTCGGGATGCGGGGGCTGGAGGTAGGCAGACCACCAGGAGGCAGCTGCTGCGTTCCGATGAGAAGCAGTTGGGGTCTGCACTATGATAGTAAGATGGAGAAGAAGAGGTGAATACAAGAGTTATTATAGTACAAAAAAATAGAAGTTGGCAACAAATCTGGCAGAATCCAGTGGAGAATAAAACTACAAATGCAACTTGGAGGCTTCTAATAGAAACAGCCAAGCCAGAAGGAGGAGCCAGTCTGGAGGGGTAGTGATGAACTTGTTTGGGTAAGTGTTGGGAAAGAAGTGACAGCAGGGCGCTAGAGTGGAAATGTCCTTCACCAAGGCGGGACTTTATTGAAAGGACTGGCTTATAGTTACAGAAGCCATAAGCATAGTGATGATTAAAACTGTGAGAAAATAATGTTTTCTGATGGAGAATAGAGTGAGGACAGGAGATGATATTAATAGTATTTAGAATAGTAATAATAATTTGTATTTAGAACACTTGCTATGTTTCAGTCACTTGCCTGTAAATTTCCATGCATTACTTTATTTATTGCCGATCAAGATCAGAGAGGTTATAGAGCTTGCCTAAGATCACAGAGCTAGTCCACTGTCAGAGCCAGGCCTAAAATTCAAACTGCTGGAATTCGTAGGCCATGCCCTTGACTGCTGCTTTGGTTTGAATTTGGTTCCACTCAACAGAAATTATTAAAGTGAACTTTAATAAAATCAGGGATACTGAGTCAGAGTGCAGACAGAAAATGAGGATATTAAATACATCTTAGAAGCAAGGAAGATTTTTATTTAGAAGACCTCCAGTAGTACCAAATACTGATTAGAGTTTAGATTAAATTCGGGCCTTTGAGAAAAATGTGAAGTACATTATGAGAAGACCACCAAATTTGGAGCTTAAGAAAAGATTTGGAGGTTAGGAGCTTAGGCAGGTTTAGGGTAAAAGGTTTTGGTAGAAATGTGATGATGCAAACCAAAATTCAAGGACGCTTGGCAAGAAGAAAGATTATGCAATATGTGGTTGATTTGCTTTAGGAGAAAGAAGGACTGATTGAACAGTAGTGATGACCTGGACAGGAGGGGGTTTTGTTTGTTTTGCTTTTATGGCTTTCTTGACCCTTCCATATTTTCCTTTTTAATTACTCTTAGTTATGGCAAAATGCACACAACATAAAATTTACTATCTTAAACATTTTTAGATGTACAGTTCAGTGACATAAATATATGTACATTGTTGTTGAATGTGAATTATCTAGAATTCTTCTCATCTTGTAAAACTGAAACTTTGTACCTGTTAGGCAATAACTCCCCATTCCCTCCTCCCCCCACAGCCCCTGGAAATCACCACTCTACTTCCTGTCTGCATGAATTTGACTACTCTAGATACCTCATATAAATGGAATCAAACAGTATTCTTTTGTGACTGGCATATTTCACTTAATATAATGTCCTCAAAGTTCATCCATGTTGTAGCATGTGTCAGAACTTCTTACCTTTTTAAGGCTGGATAATATCCCATTGTAATGTATTCCACATTTTGTTTATCCATTCATCCACTGATGGACACTTGGGTTGCTTCTACCCCTTGGCTGTTGTGAATAATGCTGTTATGAACACAAGTGTACAAGTATCGCTTCAAGATCCTGCTTTCTATGCCTTGGATAAATAGCCAGGAATAAGATTGCTGGATCATACTGTATTTTCATTTTTAATTTTTTAGGAGCTGCCATACTGTTTTCCATAGTGGCTGCACCATTTTACATTTCTGCCAACAGCAGACGAGTGTTCCAATTTCTCCATATTCTCACCAACACATCATTGGCTGTTTGTTTATTCATAGTTACCATCCTAATGGATGTGAGGTGGTATCTCGTGGTTTGATGTGAGGTGATCTCCCTATTGCTTAGTGATACTGAGCATCTTTTCATGTGCTTATTAGATATTTGTATATTGTCTTTGGAGAAATGTCTATTCAAATCCTTTGTCCATTCTTTTCTGTTGTTGTAGGAGTTCTTTATACATGCTGGGTATTAACCCTTTATCAGATATATGATTTGCAAATATTTTCTCTCATTCTCTGGGTTGCCTTTTCACTCTGTTGTGTCCTTTGATACATGGAAGTTTTTTATTTTGATGTTCAACTTATCTATTTTTCTTTCATTGCCTGTGTGTTTGGTTTCCTATCCAAGAAATCATTACTAAATCCAATGTCATAAAGCATTTTGCCTGTGTGAAGAGAGTTCACAAGTGACAAAGTAGACTTGAAAGACACATGATCCCAAGCACCAATATCAAAGGTCAGTTCTCTTTCCCCAGGCTGGATTCATGAATGATGGCAGAATCCTGGCCCTGGATGTGGAGCATTATAGCAATGGAGGGGCCTCCCTGGATGAGTCATTACTTGTAAGTGTTTTAAGATGCAAGTTCACCTTCTGAAAAGTATTACGTAAAATGATTTAATTCAGAAAATGTCCAGTAGTTAAGTAATATTTAGTTATAAAAGCATAAAGACCCTCACTGCAGGCATACCCGTGTGTTCCCAGAATTCCCAGAGTGAGCCCAGAGATATTGGCCAAGTCAGCATCCATATGTCATCTCCATGTTTACTTACTTACAACTCTTTTCCCAAATGTAAGCCTTAGACATCAACCACAGCACTGCTGGTATTCTGGCCTGGCTAATTCTTTGTTTTGGGGACTATCCTGTGCATTGAAGAATGTTTAGTGGCATTCATGGCCTCTACCCAGTAGATACCAGTTGCACAGCTATCCCCAGTCTTAATGAAAAGAGTCTCCAGACATTGCAAAATGTCCCAGGAGACGGGGGGCAAAATTGTCCCTGGCTAAGAACCAGTGCAGTAGACCAAATACCAAAATATTTTCTCCCTATTTTCCAGAATAGTTCATTTATTACACTGTGTAGATGCTGCCATATTTAGGGCCTATGGATGTGTCAACATCTTTTGGAAATGTTCGAAACCTGGAAAAAAGTGTAATAGTTCTAAAATCTAAAAATAAAAAATAGTAGTATTTACTCAAATCCTTAAAAATTATTTCATAGCAAAAATGCATTTAGGACGTGGGTCTGTTTTGGCTTGTTTGCTGTGATGTAGAAAGAGTTGGTCCCTTCTGGCCTGGTTTGAGGTCTGAGGACAGTAAAACAGATATGGAAGGGTGAGTGTCTTATTTCATCAACTCTGGATTTCCCCAGGTGATAGAAATGGGACTTCTGAAAATGGAAAATGCTTACAAGTTTCCCAACCTGCGTTGCCGGGGCTTGGTGTGCAGAACCAACCTTCCACCCAACACGGCTTTGCGCGGGTTCGGCTTCCCTCAAGCAGGGTTCATCACTGAATTCTGTATCACAGAAGTTGCAGCCAAATGTGGTTTGTCCCCTGAGAAGGTAATGCTCAGTTGGTCTCGCCTACAGAAGACATCACATTCCAGAGGTGGGAGGACCGTTGGGGGACATTCCTATTGAGGAATTTGAGATCTGGAGGGGCCACATGGTTTGTCTGAGGTAACCGAGCTAACAAGTTAGTAGACAGCTGGGGTTCCAAAGTTGAGAGATCCTCATCTTACTCAGGCTTTTCCTAAAAAATCCTGGAGAGAGACAAAGGCCATTGAGGAATGAGTTGTGGGTTCTGACTTGTTTAGGGAGAAGTCTCCATTGCTTGGGGGTGTAACTGCTGCCAACAGGTTCTGGCAAACCCTTCTTTCCCTGGCTTCCTTAACATCTCATGCAGCTGCTGTACAGTTTCAGCTACTAAAATAGTCTCCATCCCAATTTCAGTCGTTAACAAGCTCTGTTCCCTGCCTTGTGCCCCCTCCAGCCAGAATCCTGGAGTGCAGTTAGTGCGGGGAGACGCAAGGCACTCTCTTGCCTGTCTCCTTCCCTGTGCCTTCCACTGTGCCGTGGGGCAGGGAGGCAGAGGAGGACCAGAGGAAATAGCCTCCCCAGTGGGCTCTCTGTCCTCTCCTCGGTTAGATGGGGCCACTTTTCAAGTATGTTGTCTGTGGGCTCCATTTCTGCTCGTTCTCTCAGAAATTGACAGTGCCCCATGAGGGAGGGTTGACTCTCCAGCCGACCCTCAGCTGGCGCCTCATGCAGCGTTCGCGGACTCCCACACGCCTGCCTCATGCTGGAGCGGTTCTTGGAAAGCCCAGTTCCCGGTTCACCTACTTTCTTTTCCTCCAGCATCAGATCTGAGGCCATAGGCAGCAGCCGTCTTCTTCGTGTCTCTTGAACTGGTCCACGCCCCTCCCTTCTTGGCCACCTCCTCACAGCGTCTCTCCCAGACGTCCTGTCACTAGGAAGCACTAGGGAGGAGAATCAGATAATGATCCCTGAGGAAGTTGGAGGAGAGACTAGTCACGTTTAAAAACACTGCCTTCCCCAGAATGGCACAGCTTACCAGTTTCCAATCTTCCTTTTATAATGATCTGGAATGTTCTTAGGGGTGCAGGGAGAGTGTATGTCTGTCATGGCCCCTGTCAGCTTGGGAGGTAGCTAACCATAGCTGCTAAGAATTTTCTCAACTGAGAATGTGGTGTACCTGGTACCTTTTGTTCTCAGCCGGGAGTATTAGTCACCACTTTGGGGAATTCAGGAAGAATTCTGCCCATGACTCAGACATCCTGGGCTAGATCTTTTAATTTGTTCTTCATCCCAGTATTGGTTACATTAAATAAACTTTCATATTTTCCTGGTGTGGAAATGCATGGTCTTATCTTTCCACAGCATCTGGATAATCCAAGTCTCTGTAGATCATGTAGCCTGGAAAATAAATTCTAGGATCACCTTTCAACTAATATTCACAAATGCAACTAGAATTGAGTCTATAGTGTACCTGGACTGTGTTGAATTATATAACAAATATAAGGAAAGGATTTTCCTTTGTATTTACACAGAGCAACATAGGAAGCATATAAATGCTAACATACTTGATAGAGGCTTCAAGTAGAGGAAACATTGTTGGGAAGGGCTTCACCAAAGAGCAAGTGGATTAAGTTTGGTACTTATAAAATGAGGGGAACTCGACTAGGAGGGCAGTGGATGGAAGAGATTATGTCTGCTGCCCTTCTGCCCATTTTAATCTCCTTTTCTTTTATAGGTCCGAAGCATAAACATGTACAAGGAAATCGATCAAACACCCTACAAACAAGAGATTAATGCCAAGAATCTGATTCTGTGCTGGAAAGAATGTATGGCTACGTCTTCCTATTCCCTGCGGGAAGTGGCCGTGGAAAAATTCAACTCGGAGAATTACTGGAAGAAGAAAGGGCTGGCCATGGTCCCCCTGAAGTTCCCTGTCGGCCTTGGCTCCGTCCCTATGGGTCAGGTCAGTTCCCCGAAGACACAAAAGAAAAGGTGCTGGGGAAACTTCCCATTAAGGTGGATTACTCATATGGTTGTGATGCCTGATTGTTAACCTTCACCAAAGTTGTGCTCAATCAAACTAGCTTTTCTCTAGAAGAGACAAGAGCTCTTTGTCTGTGTCCCCAGGGTGGTGACAAGCATGGTTCCTGGCAATTCAGGAGACCTGGTGTCCATTCCCGGCCCTGGCCTTAGGCAGCCAAGTGAACTTGCTCTGGGCCGCACGCCCCTCAGGTGTAAACCGAGAGTGGGACTGATGACTGCCAACACTCCTCTTCCAGCTGCTCCACCTGCGATTCTGTGTCACTGGGCTGCAAAAACAGAAACAGGAAACTGCAAGGCCCAGGGTGCCAGCCCCCTGTTTGGGGGGTTGGGGTCAACTAAACCCAGAAAAGTAAATTAATTAAATAATTTTCTAAAACACAATTTTAGGGCTCTGTTCACCTCATAACTTAAAATTGTGAAGGGGAGGACTGGAAATCTGCTCTTGTAGTTTAATTTCTTTAAAAAATTAAATAAATTCCCTGCTTAGTTGCTAAATCCCACTTGCTATTTCCACCTCTTCATTCCTGACCAAAAATTAGCCTGAACAGCTGGTGGTCCGCACTGCCCTAGCTCACCAAACAGCTGTGCTGTGAGACCCCTATAACCTGCGTTTACATGTGTGTGTGAGTATATGTACCCATACAGAGGGAGAGGGCAGAGCCTTCAAAACTGTTGTCACTCTCCGTAGCAGAATTCGCACCTTTGGCTGAGCCATGAAGAAGGTGTGGCAGGTGCTTTGAGGAAAGACAGAGCAGGGATAAATGGGGTGGGGCTGTGAGGAGCGCTGGCAAGCACACTGTGTGTTGGGGGAGCGGAGTTGTGCAGGAGTGTCCTTCCCTCTCTCCATGCCCATCTGTTCACCTCACCATCCTGATTTGGCTTTGGTCGGAACATAAGAATGTTTTCATGTTGATTGTAGATAGGTGACAGCTCAGAGTAGTATTAAAACAGTGCAAGTGGTGGTGTTATCGCAGCCTTCCCATTCCTTGCCTGTTTATGATGCAAAAAAACACAGAGCCGTTTAGTCACCTGCACGAAATTTACCCAGCTGAGGAAGACAGTCAAGAGTCTGTGGTTGAGGAATAAAGACAAAACCAAGGTTAGTCAAAGGGAAGGGAGAGAGAAAAACAACCTGGAAAATCAGGTTCATTCTCTTGCCCATGGACATCCAGCTAGTGAGTGGCAGAGCAAGGATTTGATTTCAGGACCATCTGGCCACATGTCTGCCATTCCATGCTGCCTTCCTAAGCACAGGCAGCCCCTGTGCTCCCAGCAGCTGAGGGGGCCAAACATACCTCCCATATATTTAATTATCAGAAAGCAAACACTGAAGGACATACAGTATCTACTTAACCCCTATATTCTCAGTGTCTTAGTATGGCACCTGGCACAGCGTAGGAACCTAAGTGTTTGAATGGCTGAGACATTTTAGGATTCTGTGAGACCAAAGAAAACTTCTCAGCAATACTAGCAGTCACTGCTTGAAGAGTTATGTTGTAGAATCATCTGTTCCAATGCTCCAGTTGTGCGATTTCATAGATGCAGCTTGTGGAATTCTTTTGTGGCACTAACAATGACCCATCTGGTGGTGCCACTTACCTGAACCAAATTTGACATTTTTAATGGCCCAAGGAGACTGCAAGTAATTTGTTGTGATCAAATTACTCAGCAGTTTCTGCGATGTTGCCCTGGGCACGTGGTGGAATGTTAGTGTCAGCAGGGTCACACATTATAGGAAATGCACAAACCACTGTAATTGTAGCTCAGTCACAGGTACCAACTGCAAATTGCCACAGCAGCTTCTGAATTTCTTGCAAGGCCAACAAGGCCAGATACAGACTTTACAAGCTTAAGAAACAGATCAAATGGCGATACTGGTGAAAATTCATTTATCAAACTTTTATTGAGCATTTACTATGTGTGAGATCCTGTTGCATTCCAAGGGATACATTAGGACCCAGTCCTTCCCTTCAGGGGGCTTACATCCTAGCAGAGCACAGTGAAGTGCCACAGAATGGAGTCCAGAAGCAGCCACTGCAGCTGGCATCACCTGACATCTGATGTGTAACCCCAGGGTGGTAGGCTCTGGCCTCTCGGTAGAGGATGTCACTCCTTACCTTTATTATTTTGGGAGTAAGAATGGCTAGGAGCACAAGATGGTATTTCTGGGTGTGATGTGGCCATAGACATAAAACACACTCTGCTGCATCTTCCCAGGGCTCATTGGCATGATTATCATGGCTGTGATGCCTCCCTCAGGGCACTAAGATATTTCCATAGGCTGTAGCTGTAGGTACCTTTGTTCTCAGAAAGGGTACCCTTATGTCCCTATTTTACCAAAGCATTCCTACTTTGCACCTATTGACCAGGTAAACAGAGGCCATTTTCACTGTCAGACTGTTTTATTTGGAAGGACAGAGGCTTCTGCTTATCATGCACTGGAGTAATGTGAACCTTTGGATACCAATAAACAGGAAATTCTCCAAATGTGGCTCACAGCACACTGTGGGTTATGAATGTCCTCCTAGTTGGGGGGCAGTTGATCTAGGAAGGGAGGTCTTTCCTTGGGTATATCTGGTGATTGACATGTGATTCCAGAGACTTTCACTTACAACCAGGATTATATATAAGCCATCTAAGTGAGTAATGAAGGCTTACTAAAATTGTAGCTTCATGAAATGGACATTAGTTTGTTACCAGAATTTTCTGAAGACCCTGCCTTTACAAATCCTAGATTATTTTGCCACTTTGCATAGAAGCTTAGATAGTAACAAACCTAGCTGACTGAGCTTTAAGTGACCCCTAGGTGGCTCATACCACATCTATGAAGTTGGCACTTCTCAGTTGAACAGCTACAGAGTGTGCCTTGCAGGGCTTCCTGAACCATATCAGAACCTCTAGAAGCATTTTCTCTAGGACTACATGCTGGTAATATTGGTCTTACACTGGAGACTTAAAGTGAAGAATGTATACTTGTTTTTGCAATCTCTCAGGCTATCTCCATACCTCTAGTTTAACATGGGCAGACTTGCAAGAAGGCATATTTTTGTTGACTGTAAAGCATGTTTAGCTTAAAGTCTGAATTTTCTGATTCCAGCAGCCTTTAATTCTTCTATGTTAGCAATTGGTTCCTTCTGCATCCCTATGGGGAGCTATACAGTTGGATAAGATTACTTCCAAGTTCCCTTTCAACTAAGCTCTGTGATTCTGTGACAAAATGATGTAGACTGAGCTTAGCTCATTTTGCAGCAAAAAACTAATGTCCATCTGTCCCATCTTATTTGGATTTGTACTTTTGCTTCTCTATAACACACCTACAACTATGGGAATATGTGTTCATATCAACACTTCTTCTCCCCCTCCCTCAAACCATCTACACGTAACTTGGCATTTTAAAACTGACACCACTGCCCTCCAAAACAAAACCCCAAACCTAGATTGTTGCTCCACCCTGGGTTGGGGGAAGGGGGATGTCAAGCAGACTTTTAATGGTACTGCCAGTGAACCCAAATGTCCTGATGAGGAGACAATAGCTTAAGGAGCACAGTCCTGCCCACGACTCAGCACCATCCGGCAACAATCTGCCTCTTGTGGGGTGAGATGCGGGCAGCACTTGCTCCAGTTGCACTGGCTCTGCTCAGTGCTCAGGATAGCAGGGGGTGGGATGGGAAGGAGGGGCTGCTGGGAGAAGTGTCTGTGGCCATTTTGGTAGGGGATGGGAAGGAAGGGCTGCTGGGAGGAGACTCTATAGTTATTTTTGCAGCATATGAGAAGGAGGGGATCATTTCCAGGAAAAATGTTTTAATTGACAAGACATATGCTAATCCCACTCAAACAGATCATGGAAACTGTTTGCATCTTTTTTGCTTAGGCTGCTGCCCTGGTTCACATTTATTTAGATGGGTCTGTGCTGGTGACTCATGGTGGAATTGAAATGGGGCAAGGGGTCCACACTAAAATGCTTCAGGTAAGAATGCAAATGACTGTATTAAGTTGGATGTGTGCTTGTAGACATGTGCATGAGAAACTACAAATGTACATTTTCTTCTACAAAATACAAAGAGTAGGAGGTTTTAGCTTTGACAGCTGTTGAGCTGTTAGCACAAACTGGGTGAACAGGCCAATTTTGTGAGTGAGCCACCTAAAGGAATGTGCCAGAAGAGTCTCGGGTAGTCTTATTGCTAAAGAAGGCTGTGTACGTATTTGCTGCTTTCCTTTGGACATGGTATTAACAAGTGAATTGTCTTTTTTGAACCTCTGGTAGGTAATAAAAAGACTTGTAAATTCCAATATATTGCATTATTTCTTGCCCTTTTGATAGTAAAGCCTATGAACAACTGATAATCAAACTCACATTTGCTATTTCTAACCAAACTTTATCAGTTTGCTTTTGGCTTATTTACTCTAGATTAATTGTTAGCTGCTGTTTCTATTTTGCTGGTCTTAATAGTGATATTACAGATTACAAAATATTTAATCAGAAGACCTTGCACAACTCTACCACCACTTAGCAATAACAACTGTTTTGGGGTCTTTCCCTCTTTTCTTTCTCTTTTTTAAAATAAAATTGCTAACATGCTATTTATATAATTTTGCATCCTGTTTTTTTTTACCTATCCTGATATAGGGCAAGCACTTCTTCCTGTTGCTAAGAACTCTTTGCAATCATGTTTTTAATGACTGCGTTTGAATGTATGTAAATTTATTTAACTATCCCCAATTGTTGGACACTTAAGTGAATGTTTCTGGACATAAACCTAAGATCAAATCAATGATTATTTTATAAAAATAGATTCCCAGAAATGGAATTATGGATCACAGAATATGTCTTAAGTCATTTGATACATATTACCAAATTGTTTTCCATCTCATTACACCACTAACCAACATTGTATGTTACAGATTGTTATTAAAATCTTAGATAATTTGATAGGTGAATGATAATATCTCATTACTGCCTTAATTTGCATTCTTCTGATTATAGACATAGTGAATACATATTTTTCTTTCATGTTATAAGTCATTTGAGAAGTGTCTGGTCATATCTTTCTCCATCTCAGGGGGGTGAGACTTCAGTGTTTTCCTTATTGGGCCACCAGGACCTTATGCTCCAAGCCTAAGCACCTTGGTATATAATCTTCTGAAAGCTGGTCAGGTGGAAGGGCTGTTCATGCCTGTGTCCCTGCCATAGTTATGGGAAACTATTAAACTATACTGCTTGTGGGAAAGAGGGGAATTTGGGATCAGCTGACTCCAGTAGTACAATTTTGCTCCCCAGCACTAAAAGCAAGGGGAGAACAAAGCAGTCAGCCCAATCCCTGTGTTGGCCAGAGGCAGCAGCCTCTTGCTTTCTGTGATCATGTGTCGGTGCTACCGCTTTCCCAGGGCCACTGACCTTCATACAAGAAGCACCTTTTTCCTACACTATCTCCAGAAATGTGAGTCAAGCATCTACTATCACTAAGGTCAGCTTTGCAAGAATTCTGCAGTGTGGTTGTAGAAGAGACCTCCAAGGTGTTGATTTTATGATTATAAAGAGGTGAAGCCTTTTTCCCTGCCTTGGCTTGGGGTTTCACCTTCTCTTCCTGATACTATTGCACAAAAGAAAGTTAAAGGGGGAAAAAGTGTGCTCAGGACTTGGGGTCCAGATTAGCTACAGGGTTTTTAGAAAAGAGGTGCATCTTGTGGCTGGAGGAATTCATGGTTCTGTCCACTTGTCCCTATTGTGCATATAAGGGCTTTACATACGTGCTACCATGTGGGTATATGCACAGGTCGATGACTAACCAGAATACTTGAAAAGAAACTCTTCTACAATCCAGGTGGCCAGTCGTGAATTAAGGATGCCAATATCTAAAGTTCACCTGCGTGGAACAAGCACGGAGACTGTCCCCAATACGAGTATCTCTGGAGCTTCCTTGGTGGCAGATCTCAATGGCTTGGCAATAAAGGTAAACACCACTGTAGTGGCGTCCAAAGCAGTAACCCCACCAGGCTGAGTTACATGGGTGGGGCTCAGAAGATGTTGAGAATTAATCCAATTCTTATCACCTTCCCAAACCCTCTTGCTGAAAAATCTGCCTTCCCCCAGTCTCAGCCTTTGTTGGTGGTACAGCACCCAGCCACTCTCCTGGGGTGAAAAGCCACCTCCTTTTCTCCTTCACTTCTGACGTCTCACTGGTTATCAAGCCCTTTCAGTTCTACTAAAAAATGTCGGTGTCTTTTACTTCCATGTCCTAGTAATACTGCTGCTTTGATTCAGACCTGTGCCTCTTGCCAGGGCCACGGCAAGGCTCTGCCTGTCCACCCGCTGCATTGCCTGTCATTCTGGCTTTATGCCATCAGAGTGAGGTTCCCCACAAAATAAATCTGGCCATGCTGTTAACAGTGGCTCATGATTTGCCGACAGTTATCCTGTTAAGTCCTGACCTCTTAGCGTGGCTCCCATCCTAAACGGTCTGTCCTGAAGACCAGCTCACACCTCACCCCATCCCCATGAAACCTGTCAGATCAGCTCCTACGGGGTTGGTCTCTTCCTCCTCCCTGTTCCATGGGTCTCTTAAATGAGCACCTATAATGGCCAGTGTTGTGTTGTTTTGACATTTGTGTTTGAAAGTAATTATGATCATAATTTTAATTAAAAAATTATCCCTAGGATGCTTGTCAAACTCTTCTAAAACGCCTTGAACCCATCATCAGCAAGAATCCTGGAGGCACTTGGAAGGAATGGGTGAGAACCACTGTTATTTTGTGTTTTATGTTAAAAAATAAAGAGGGGAGAGAGAGATAAGTATGAATTAAATATCAGTAGAAAGGGCACTTACAGTTACATAGTGATAAATAGAGACCCGTTGGCTCTCAGCAGGAGGAAATCTTATCTCAGTTTGGTAGAGGAACTCTGACATCTGGGAAAATAATCTATTAGAGAAAAAGGTGGTTCTTTTGTCCAAAACTCTTCTTTTAAGCAAGAACTAATTAATGTTTCTTCCAAAGGAACCTAGGTATTTTCTAGACAATAGCTATAAATCTGTTTGTTCTATTTTGGAGGGTTCCACTGTTCCTAAAATGGGAAGACAACACTAGAATACTCCTATAAAAGTAAAAACCAAATAAGCACTCACGAAATAGGGAAACGTGCCATCAGTTATGCTGCAATCTCATTGGAAGCAAGGACACACATTCCAAAGTTAACTAAGCAAACTTTCAAAGTAATAGGCTATAAAGTACCAGATGGTGTGGGAGGGATATCAGTAAGGGACAGGAGTATGTGTCATGCTGACTGCTGACTGCTCCATGTGAAAAGCACTGGTCTGGGGGAAATAATGTCTGGGGGTGGGGGAGCTACTCAGAAATGGACTAGGACTCATTCTATAATTCTTACTTATGGGAGCACTCAGTCCTTTCTGGACATGTTTATTTCTGCTCTCTGCCCTGTGCTTCTTGAGCCAAAAAAAGAAAGCCTGAGAGAGCCTGAGCGGAGAGCTAGAGAGAGATGGAGGGCCAGAGTCAGTTCTCCGCCATCGCTAGAAGCTGCCATGTGGCCCGCAATCTTCAGTAATGGTTGTGCTATTCACCCTTTTCTTCCCCAGACTCAGGGACTTGCACCAAATCTCCATTTTCCTATATATTAGTCAGCTGTGTGCATTGCGAGTGAGGAGAGCTTTTGATGTAAATAGCACAACTTAGCAAAATTATACCCCTTTCCTAAGACTAGGATGGATACGTGCTATTAAAATTAAACCCCCAACCATCCATTGTGTCCCGAAATATGAAATATGTTCCATGATAATAGGTTAAGTGTTTCCAGACGACTGAGCAAGTTCTTGCTAAGCTGAACATGCATGGCCCACAGTAGTCCAGACTGTAAGGGTAACACGCCATGGCAGTCATTGCATGTGATCATATGCATTGAACAAATACTGCTACTATAAACTGTAAACCACAGGGGCCTCCACCTGGAGATGGGGAATGCTGAAAGGAACACAGTAATCTTGGTCCTCCCTAGTTATCACTACTGATAGTTTTACTTAACATATAGTAAAATTAAAATTGAAGTCTCTAGCAATTCCTTCCTTAAACATCATTATTGCATCATGCTGTACTCTTCTTTCATAGGCGCAGGCTGCTTACGATGAAAGCATCAGTCTTTCAGCTACTGGCTACTTCAGGTAAATAGTCCTTCAATCCCATGTTGTGGAAAATGGCAGTGATTTCTTGAGGAAGGGTTTCACTTCTGTTTGCAATTTTTTCAAAAACTGATTTTGTACCTTCTATTAACCCCTGTAATAAAGAACATTCAGCTGTCGCTAATCCAAATATCCAGAAAGGCTTTCTTTAGGAAAACAGGCACATAAATAAAATACAACTGAATTGGTGATTCATATCATACTGGATAGTATGAGAGGGTCCTCTGTGGGTTAGAGCAGTTGTTGACGTTTTGTTGAAAACTCAGCGTATCCCTTAAGTTAAGAAACAAAGGTAAAAGGATACAAATTAAACTCATAAGAAGATACATGCTATTTCACACCTAGATTGGTGAAAAATGAGAGATGTGACAATAAGCCATGGGTTTTCAAGATGTGGAACAATTAGGACTCACATACTTTAGAAAACAATAAACCAAATTATTCTAATGGAGAGTGAAAACCATCAGAGGGCAGGGTGACAGAGAGCAGAGTCTTAGCTGACCATGTCATTTATCAGTTGTCATGAGGGTCCCAGGGCACTGACTGGCTGGCAGGAGTAAGCATCAGGAATTTTTAACAGATACCTCCTGGCTGGGGAAAGCAGAGGAAAGAAGGGTACAAAGTGGTGGCAAGCTGCTGGCCTGTGCTTCTCTTTCACCACGACATTCACTTGGGGTGCTTAAGGAAGAGGTGGAAACAGAGCAGGCAGTGGAGACCGGAGTAGTGACAAAGAATGAGAGCCGAATCCTGGAGCCAGAAAGACAGATGAACTGACAAGCGTGCACCTTTGAAGTAGTATTTGCTGTAAAATGCAGGTGGAATTCCCCAAATCTGGCAACAACAGGATTGCATGACCAGTATTAGCCAAAAACAATAGATAGATAGTCATATAGTCAGCAGCTAACTTCCAGGCATAAGGAGTCAGGTAAGGAGCAATTGGATATTTTTATTCAACAAAGCAAGTTTAATAAGAAAGAAGTTTATATTTCTTCATTCATCAGATATGTGTTACATGCTGGCACATCACTGTACAAGTATATTCCTCTTGTCTGCTGTGCATACAAACCGAACACAGCTCCTTATGGGTCCATTTATCATCATGGCCAGCAATCAGGGCCCTTGATCACTTACCAACACTCCTCAAGGATTCTGTTTCCTCCAGAGGTTACGAGTCGAATATGAACTGGGAGACAGGGGAAGGCTGTCCTTTCAAATACTTTGTTTATGGAGCTGCCTGTACCGAGGTTGAAATAGACTGCCTGACAGGTGCTCATAAGGTCAGTACCAATTGAGAAGGTCTTCAAATTGCACTTTGGATACACCTCAATTCCACATTTCCATCTTTCTGAGCACTGTAGAAACACTAGTGTTTGGCCTAATAACAATTTATTTGTATTACTGGAAAAAAGTAGAAGTTCCGTGATTGCCTTGGTGCTGTGGCTACTTCCATGGAAGACAACTGGTGGCTTCTGTTCTTATTTCTCTGATGCTTTTAAATAGAATCAGGAAAGAAGCCAAGGAGGAAACAGTCTAAAGGGAGCCTGACTGTAGACTGTTGGCACAGCCAGCAATCGTGACCTAGGTTACAGCACTCAGTTAGGACAAAGTCAAGTCAATATTTTTCTCTTATTGTTCCCAAGAAAAAAAGAAATCAGTTCTTAAGCTGCTTGAGTATTTGTATAACTTTGAAAGTTATACTAATAAACTTCTTGACAGTGTAAAACCTCTGTCGCTTCTTTTTCTTGAAATACAGTGTGGCCCAAAGAAAGGTTCTATACTAATGCCATCCTGGCAGGAACTGTTTCTCAACTTTCTCTCCCTAAATTATATTCATTGAAAGAAACACTTTTACTTCTTTTTTTTTATTGCTAGACTATCAGAACAGACATTATCATGGATGCTGGCTGCAGTATAAATCCAGCCCTTGACATCGGCCAGGTATGGGTAACTGATCTGCCTTGCTTCCTGTTTGTAAAAGCCAAAACTGCTGTGGAGATCTGCAGGGAAAACGTCCCATCTGGCTTATTCATCGTCCTATTTCTCTAACCCATTAGTCAGAATTTCCTATTCAGGCCAGCCACAGAACTCAACTGTCTTGCTGTTTAGAAAGGAGAAGGAAACAGAGGTGTTTTAGGAAGTTTTTGAAGAGCGATACAGCCTATGGTTGGGGAATGTGAATGAAGCAAGACTAAGCTGGGAGGAGACGAACGAGCCCACACCTTTCAGGGAGGCATGGAGTGGAGGGCCAAGTGCGGAGGCTTGGGTGTATGATGAACTCCAGCTCCAAAGTGTTTAAGTCCGGTTGGGGACAAGATGTCAGTGGTTGCAGCAGTAGCTTCCAGTAGGAAGCCTACTCTGCACACAGACCTTTAAATTTAAATTTGAAATAATTGACAATTGAAAAATCACAAGCTGTTTTACATAAATATTCAAGTGTCTCACATCTCTTGGAAATGCAGACATCATGCACTGGAGCTACATTTCCACAAGGAAAAGTCAATTGGCTGCCTCTTTAGGAAGTCATGCCCCCTCTGGCTCTAGGACGCAGGACCCGCCTGGAAGCTTCCCTCGCTTTCTTTACCTGTCTGTATCTGTGAGCAGTTCAGCTCACTCCCTGCAATGAAGAACATAATCTGAGGCAGTCTTCCATTATGACATTGTGTCACTAGAGACTGGGAAGAATGTATGGGTTGGAGAAGTCAAAGCAGGCTTCAGGGAGGAAGTGAGTGTGGACGATGCAGTCAAGGTATGAACAGAAAAAGGCTTTCTGCTTGGGAGGAGAAAATCAACCTAAAGAAAGACATGAAATTCTGCCTACTTTGTGTCATGGCTGGTGATGAGGACAGGGCTGAAGACAAAGGCAAGTTCCTGTGTCAGAGGAGTGGAGCATGAGGCTGGACAGGAGAAGGAAAGAGGGCAGGCCGGTGGTGGTCCTCCAAAGACAAGCACCTCACTTTGTAGGTGGAGGTGGCAGCCTGTGGGGGGCGGGGGTCTAGGCTTTCAGGAAGATGCGTCTGACATCAGGGGAGAGAACATTCCTGCTAACAGACAGAAGTGAGGATGGAGAGTGAGGTGGAGAAATACAACCACAGGAAGCAAGTAGACAAAGAATAGAACCGGAAATCCCAAAATGTGTGGAAAGCAATTTTGGCCATATGTGGACATCTAAGCACTGGAACATTTTAAGCTGTATTGGAAACTTAGCACACAGCTTGTGTTACAAGTGAGGAAGCTGAGTCCGGAGATGTGAGGCCAGCCTGCTGGTGAGCAAGGATGGTGAGGTGAGACGGTGGCATTCGCAGACCCGGGGAGCCCTCCTCACGTGCTGGGCTCTGTGAGCAAGTCCTCAGGGGGAGTTTCTTCTGCCTTATAGCAGAAAAAATGAGAGTGTCTGAGGCCTCTTCTAGAGCTATAATTTTAATGCCAAACTGACATTTGAACTCAAGTCCTTTGACTTTAAACTTAGCACTGAATAAGATGTTTAGAGACACTTTTAGGTACATTTTTAAGTAAACTTTCAGAGACATGTTCTAGGACATGCTGAAAACCCTCTTAAACTGTATTCTAAAAATTCAAATAAGCAGCATGAAGTTGAAATGCTGCTGTTGATTGTATTTTCTCATATATGGAAATTCTTTTTTTCTTTTTTCTTTTGCCTCAGATTGAAGGAGCATTTGTTCAAGGCATGGGACTTTATACAATAGAGGAGCTGAATTATTCTCCTCAGGGTGTCCTATACACTCGTGGTCCAAATCAATATAAAATCCCTACCATCTGTGACATCCCCACAGAGCTGCACATTTCTTTGTTGCCTCCATCTCAAAACTCAAATACCCTGTATTCATCCAAGGTAAGCTGTGTTCAATGAATAAAATGCATGTTTATGTGATCTCTGTGCAGGGTGGTAGGGTTGCATTCATCTCTTGGTTGTTTGGGGTTTTTACCAGGATTGATATAAGAGATAAAACCCTATTAAAAATTTGATTATAAAGTCATTTAACAACACTATAAAATTTTTTTAAGTACTCCAAATCTTGGAACCTAATGCAAACTACTATCACCATCAGGTTGTGTCTCATTTTTTGTTTGCAATAATCATCTTCTGCTTTCTCCATTTGGATCATTTCCTTAGGCTGGAATCCTAAGAAGGAGAATACTGAGTTCAAATATTAAATTAGTTTTGAAAGAAAAAATTAATATATATAATATTTTATATTTTATATATGAACACATGTGCCTATAGATGCACACATACACACATATGTAGAGAGACAGTCATAATCTAGTGGACCTGTTCCCTTCAAGGGTCTAGGAGAGTCTGCATTATTCCTGGGGTGTTCAGTGCTTTTTGCCATCCGTGACGCTGTGAATGCAGCTCGACGGGAGAGAGGCCTGGTGGGACAGTGGAAGCTCAGTAGTCCCCTCACCCCAGAGAAGATTAGAATGGCGTGTGAAGATAAGTTCACAAAAATGGTATGTTCTGCTCATAAGATTCTGGATTTTCTCCCCCTGTCCTTGTGGTCCAGTTTCATTACCCCAGCATGGTAGTTTGCCCTGGAAGAAAAGGCGGCAGGAATTCTGAGGACATTTGATCAGGGGAGGAGCCGAGTGGCCCTCGCAATGCATTTTTGCATCAGCCGGACCCTGCCTGACCTGCAGTGGGCTCAATTCTATGCCACTTGAAAAAGAAGGTTCATTCTTCTTTCATCAGTTTTATATTCCTCCCTTGTTTTGTGGCCTTCCCAGGACAGACTGGTCAGGAATAAGAAGTTCAGGAACTGTGCCCTGAAGCTAAGACATGAGGCCAAGGACATGGGCCACTCCAACAGTCTATCTCACTCTACGCCAACCAGGCCCTGGGAAAGTGTGTGCAATTCCTGATTTGAACCACAGAGTGGGAAGGCCGTTTCTTGCCCAGCCCACAATCTCCACTGCATCAACACCCATGCTGAGCAAACACCTCAGCCTTCCTTGGCCATTTCCAGTGATGGGATTTTTTCACTGAGAGAGGAAGTCATGCTGTTCACAGCGACCTCTCTAACTATAAACAAGTTATTCCTTATATTGAGGGGAGAGCCCCCTCCTAGGCCTCCTCTCAGGCTGGCTCTTTGTGGCACCCATTCTAGCTTTTCCTAAGCCCCATGTACCACCCCCTCACTCTGGAGAAACACAGAGACTGACTCCACTTTCTCTCTGTCCCTCTTCAAGTGTGAAGTGATGGCTCTCCTAGTGGCGCTTCCCCAGCCGTTAGTACCCTCCTGGATTCCTCCACATTTCTCATGCTATCCTTCCAAGACCTCTCAGTATCCTGGTTTCCCTCTGGGTAGTTTTAACCCTATTTTATATTTTGCTATTTTCACCTATCTTGAACATTTTCCAAGTTGCAAACATCCAAATTTGTTCTGTCATTCTAGATTCCAAGAGATGAACCTGGATCCTATGTTCCGTGGAATGTACCCATATAAATCAAACACAAATTTCCAGGGAAAGTGGGGTGACCCTTCCAACAGAGCAGCCTGTCCAATCTCTACATACTAAGATACTGGGTCTGAGAAGCGAACTGCCACAATTCAGAAATCATTTCACAAAGCATTACTTTTATTGACACTGATTTTAAATGTTCCATTTAGAGTTTAATAGATATGCTTAAGCTATTTAGAGATCATATTTTAAATGACATAAATATGAACCATTTTCCTCTGGAATGATACTCTCCATTACTCTGTCCCTTAAATCCATCTGGCTGAATGGAATAGAAGATGATAATTTGTATGATTCATATTTGGCTTATATCCACCAATAGAAATTATACTGTCTAGTCAAAGACTGTTTTCAAAATAATTGTATTAGCAATTTGAATTGTAAAGTTGCCATTTTCTTCTTTGTCCCCATCTGGTATCATCCTTCTTTTCTTGTCAGAATGGACCTAGGCATTGTATCTAAAGAGTCTGTGGGGCCAAAAGAATAAATATATAAGTTGAACGTTATCAAAAGTAAAAGCTTTCATACTTCAAAAGACACTACAAGAAATTGAAAAGATAAACCACAGAATGGGAGAAAATATTGCAAATCATATATCTGATAAACATCTATTATGTAGACTATATATTTTAAAAACCTCTTACAACTCAAAAAATAAATAAATAAACCAATTTAAAAATGGGCAAAGGAATTGAATAGACACTTTTCCAAAGAATATATATAAATGGCCAATAAGCACATGAAAAGAGCTCAAACTCATTAGCCATTAAGGAAGTACAAATCAAAACCACAATCAGATACCATTTCACACCCACTAGGATGGCTATAATCAAAATGATGGACAGTAATAAGTGTTGACAAGGATGTGGAGAAATTGAAATCCTTATCAATTGCTGGAGAGAATGAAAATGGTGCAGACTCTATGGAAAACAATTTGGAAGTTTTTCAAAAGGTTAAATGTGGAATTACCATTTTACCAGTCCTAAGTATTTACTCAAGAGAATTGAAAACATATGTTCACACAAAAACTTGTACACAAATGTTCATAGCATTATTCATAATAGCCAAAAGTAGAAACAACCCAACCGTACCAACTCATAACAAAAAATGAAAAAATGTATCAAAAAGTGATAAAAAAATGGCACATCCACACAAGGGAATATTATTCAGCCATACAAAAGAATGAAACATAAATTCATGCTGTAACATGGATGAACTTGAAAACATTATCTAAGTAAAAGTAGCCAGACACAAAGGTCACATGTTGTATGATTCCATCTATATAGGAAGTATCCAGAATAGGCAAATTCATAGAAACAGAAAGTAGATTAGTAGTTTGCAGGGGCTAAAGAGAGAGAGGAATGGAAAGATGACTTCTAATGTGTAAGAGTTTCTTTCTCAGATGATGAAAATGTTCTGGAATTAGATAGTGGTGATGATTGTACAATAGATGTATTTTGAATACACTAAAACAACTGAATTATACACTTACTTGGAAAGAGTGAATTGTATGGTATGGGTGTTACATCTCAACTTTTTTAAAAAGCACATGTGGAGAGAAACAGAAATGTGAACAAGATTGAGAAGCTGTAACAATCTTAAGAAATTTACCCCAGTGGCCTTCAGTGATAGGAAACCTCAAAGGGGTCTAAGCAGCAAAACATAATCATTGAAAAACTCCATTTCCATTAATGGCAGATGGAAGAATCTGCACTGAGACATAAAGTACTAGAGGCTAATGTATGGTAACTTCTCTCCTCACACTCAGCTGGAAGCCTCTTGCTTTGGGGCCAGGTTGAGATGGCATGGTTCTTCATTGGCCTCAGACCAGTGACGCAGGTCATTCTTGTTAGGTAACATGGGTATCTTCCTTTAAAGAGCAGGTTTTCTCATTAATATCACAAACAATTGTAAATTGTAGAGCACCTACTATATGCCAGGCACTGTGCTGGTCCCATAGAATGTATCAGTAAAAATAGCAGCAAAGATCCCTGCCCTTGTGGAGCTTATAGTTTGTTTGGGGAGGCAGACAGAAAATAATAAATAATAAATGAATAAGTCACAGAGTATGATTGATATTGATGAGTGCTGAGGCAACAAGTGAAAGCAGAGCAGGTTAAGGCCGGTGGAGAGTAAGGGAGACAGGAGAGAGGCGGGCAGAGCACACTGCCCAGAGGAGGCGGGGGTACAAGCCAAGCAGGTACCTGGGGGAAGAGCCTGCTCAGGAGAGAGCCAAGTTTCGGGGTGGGCATGTGCCTGGCCTGTCTGCAGAAAGGCACAGGGGTCTGCGTGACCGGAGCAGAGGAAGGGAGGGGACAGTCACTCAGAAACTTGAAGTTTGTAAAGACACGGGTGTTTAATCTGAGTGAAATGCAGAGTGGAGGAGTAAAACGAACTCACATATTTTAAAGGTTCCTCTTGAATCCCCTTGAACAGCTCGTAGGAGGGCACATTAGGATTCTCACAACCTCTCAGTCTCTCCCAAGTCTTTAGTCTCTTCTGCTTTCTCCCCCTCTCTCTGGGGAGTGCCTCCTTTTTATCCCTTTGCCAACTCCCCCTCCTGCAGCCCCTGTCCATAAATGTTGGACTTCTCACAGGAGCTGTGGGCCCCCCATTTCTCTTCATTCCACACCCTCTTCCTGGCAGGTGACCTGTGCCCGCATGACTTGGGATGACTCCCGAATCTCTGCCTGTAGCTTGGGCCTCTGCCACTTAGATGTCTCAAAGGCACCTCACACTTAATGTGACCCAAACCCACCTCCTTGTCAGCACAGCCATCGATGAGAGGCTCCGCCCCAACAGGGGAGTGATCTGAGCCGCCCCATTCTCTCAGTGCACACAGCAGGCCCTGGAAGGGGGAAGACTGGAAGACGGGGGCAAAAGGCTTGGAATGGGTATGAGAGACGGTACCTGTGTGAGGATTTTCACATCACATGTTAAAAAATGCTAGCTATTCTCTACATAAATTTGGGAACAATGATGTGGAAAGCTGACCCTCCTTCCAGTCACAAAGAAAACAAGTTCATCTGGCTCCTTACAGTGAGACATGATGCCCAAGTAATTGGCTGAGTGTTGTGAAGTTTGCATCGAAAGCGCGAGTAGCCGGGTCCGCCTCAGAGACTTGCGGGATGCTCCCTCGGGAGGATGGACACCAGGCGAGGGCAGCCCCAAGGGGTGATTCTGGTCTGCTCCCGAGTGTGCTCCTCCAGTCGAGTCCTGCCTATGCTCCCAACCCTCTGATTTCCCCAGCTTCCTCTGCTACCCCACTTTCCTCCTCCCTGAAACCAAGTTGGACCGTGAGTCTCAATCTACTTCCTGTACAATGCACACCTCCGCCTGCCCTGGGGGGCCACCCACTGGAATAAGATTTCTCCCTATAACGAGCAACAAGAACTTCTTTAGTCAGTGAAATGAAACTAAATCATGTGGATGTAATGCATTCAGGTGAGTTTTAGACATTAATACATTTGTTTTTAAATTATAAAACTAATGTTCATTTAAAAAAATACGGAAGTGTATAAAATAAAAAGTGAAAATCTTCTCCCCCAATTTTCACTTTCCAGAGTTAACTATCACCAGACTCCTCTGTACAGAATGTTCCCAAGGACATATAATATAGATGTACATACATGAATTATTTTTGTTAATTTCTATAAAGTGAAATCAGACTATTCATACTATTGCAAAATTTGCTTTTTTCCCAAGTTACTTAGGTTTCCTGTGCCTCGATTGCCTCACCTGTGAAATGAACAAAATAATGTTTATCTCCTTCAGAGTTATGAGGTTTAAATCAGCTAAATCAGATGAAAAGCACATAGAACAAAACGTGGCATCTAATAAGTCCTCAATTAATATGATTTTTATTATTGCCATAAGTTATTAAACTGTCCTCTATTAGTTTACACTAAGCTGTTTTCCATTTCTTACTATTAATATTAAATAATGCTGCAGTGAAAATCCTTGGGCTTTATCTTTGCACATTTGAGCAAGAATTTCTGCTACACAAATTCTGAGGACTAGAATTCCTGGGTTAAGGGTATGCATACTAGGTCCAACTAAATCGCTTTCCAAAATGTACACATTCCAACAAATCATGTATGAGAGAGTATTTGTTTCCCCACAGCCTTCACCAACACTGACTATTATCCATACTTGACATTTTTCAAGTATGGAAATACCAGTCCATAATTTATATTTCTCTTGCTTTTGTGAGGTTTTCCATTTTGCTATACATTTGGTGATTATTTGTACTTATTCTTCCATCCCTTGACTGTTTTCTATTAGGTCTTTTTTTTTACTTTCTTGTCAACTTGGGGTTTTATTATGAAGAATGGATATTAACCATAATCTGCTGTAAATGTCCATTTTCTGCCAGTTTAATTCTCTCCCAGAGACATCATATACAGCTCTTCAATTTCAAGTATCTTGCATATCAAAGGATGGAGCTCCATGTCACAAGCCTCATAGCTGGCATTTCAGCTGGGCCTTCTCTAGGCCATTCCATTGCTCTATCAGACCAGCCACTTCTGAGTGGTACTGATGCGATTTGACCAGTGGCTCCCATGTCACCTGCTCAGCCCACTCTGCTGTAAAGCAGGTGCCCTTATTTTTCTGTAAGTTGGTCTGACATTATGTTACATGGGGTCTTAGGAGATTGGATTTAATATTGTGTAAGTCCTTAGGTAGTGGCGATGGCTAGAGTCCTGCAGGCAGGCAAGGCAAACCTTTACCCAGATGTGCATTTACTTCTGTTAAAACAAATCATTCATCTTTCTAAGGTGGGAGCGTTCAATGTTGTCAGTTTCCTGCCAAGTGGCGAAGTGGTCTCCTGGAAGGATGGAGCCAAATCAGGGTCTAGATTTGGTCTGTGTCTGGTCTGGATATTCAGTAGCAGCTACCTGGATGCACAGTGCCCATCTCTGCCCTCATAACTCTTCCCACACCCACTGATCAGCAGGGGGTGGCCAGGGACGGAGTGGGCTAACATCAAAGGCCATTTTGCCTACTTGGTTGTCTAGTGCCTCTTCATGAGGGGAGCTTTCTGCCAGAACTGGAATTCCTGAGTGGAAGAGTGTGTACATCGCTCGGTCCGACTAAGTCAACTTCCAAAATGTGTGCGTAACACAGCCAAGCACGTATAGGAGAGTGTCTGTTCCCCACAGCCTTCTCCAACACAGTAGTATCCATACTTCCCCTTCTTCCAATATGTGGGAAAATGGCAGTGGATAGTTGGCATTTCTCTTGTTATTATGAGGTTTTCCATCTTGTTACATATTTAGTGAAAATTGATATTTATTCTTCTGTCCTCTCATTTTTTCTTCTCTTAGATTCTTGTTGCTAGCTATAAGGAGAAATCTTATTCCAGTGGGTGGCCCCACAGGGCAGGCGCAGGTGTGCATTGTACAGGAAGTGGATTGAGACTGACGGTCCAACTTGGCTTCAGGGAGGAGGAAAGTGGGGTAGCAGAGGAAGCTGGGGAAATCAGAGGGTTGGGAGCATAGGCAGGACTCGACCGGAGGAGCACACTCGGGAGCAGACCAGAATCACCCCTTGGGGCTGCCCTCGCCTGGTGTCCATCCTCCCGAGGGAGCATCCCGCAAGTCTCTGAGGCGGACCCAGCGGCTCGCGCTTTCGATGCAAACTTCACAACACTCAGCCAATTACTTGGGCATCATGTCTCACTGTAAGGAGCCAGATGAACTTGTTTTCTTTGTGACTGGAAGGAGGGTCAGCTTTCCACATTGTTGTTTCTAAATTTATGTACAAAATGAAACCATGGTAGAAACAAGGATTATGTTCAAGTGACCAGTGTGTGAACGAGTGACTGACTCTCTATGACAAAACTATCCATGTGTAACTCAGGGGAGAAAAAGGGAGTGGGGTGGGAAATGTACTTGAAGAAGGTATTAGAATTATTAGATGAAAAGCACTTGATTATACTGACGTCTTCAGACTGCATTTTTTTTTTGAGAGAGCATCTCTCATATTTATTGATCAAATGGTTGTTAACAACAATAAAATTCTGTATAGGGGGGTCAATGCTCAATGCACAATCATTAATCCATCTCAAGCCTAATTCTCGTCAGTCTCCAATCTTCTGAAGCATAACGAACAAGTTCTTACATGGTGAATGAATTCTTACATAGTGAATAAATTCTTACATGGTGAACAGTACAAGGGCATTCATCACAGAAACTTTTGGTTTTGATCATGCATTATGAACTATAAACAATCAGGTCAAATATGAATATTCGTTTGATTTTTATACTTGATTTATATGTGGATTCCACATTTCTCCCTTTATTATTATTATTATTTTTATTTTTAATAAAATGCTGACGTGGTAGGTAGATGCAAGATAAAGGTGGAAAACATAGTTTAGTGCTGTAAGAGGGCAAATGTAGATGATCAGGTGTGTGCCTATGGACTAAGTATTAATCCAAGCTAGACAAGGGCAGCAAAACATCCACAGATGCAGAAGATTTCTCTCAAAACAGGGGGGGTGAGTTTCTGAGCCTCACCTCTGTTGATCCCCAATTTCTCACCTGATGGCCCCCCTGCGACTGTGCCTGTTCAGACTGCATTTTTAATTGCATTTGTATTCATCTATGTGTTAGGCACCGACTCCTCTTTATTACCATCTCCTGCATCTCTCCCTTCCTCCCCGCTTCCATCCTCTCCTCTGTCTCCTTAAACCACCACCACTGCCACACACAAAAACATACAAATTAAGAGTAAAATCTCCAGATCATTTGCAAATAATCATAAAAGTTTTGACCAGCAAGAATAGGAGAAAAGTGATACCAGAAAGCTAGGGATGAATTTCAATTATTTTTTCATTTTAATCCATTGCTCCTTTAAGCAGGGATTCGTAAATCACTTCAGAGGATGGGGCAAAATTATTGGCTGGTCCCACTTTTGTTTTGAGTTCTTGAGACTTAGGTAAGACATAATCCAAGACCGGAACATGCTCTTTGCTTTTCACTGTCCTTGACACCAGGCTTGAAGGACAACCCGGTACTGTTTCCAGCACCTTTGGCAAAGAGGAGAAGTAGGCAAGGTTAACACTGAGCATAATAGCCTGTGTTCTGTACACTCCACACAGAGCTGTGCAAAGAAATGGAGGCTCAGGGCAGTTATGCAATAGTACCCGAGATTACTCAGCTCACAGGCATCAAGAGGCCTTGCTCTTCATCTGTCTGCACCCAAACTTTGAGTCCTTTCCCCTACGGCATGTTTCATCTCCGCAGGAGGCAGCAAGCAGCCAGAACCTTGCGCTAAGGTAAAATGGCAGTGGATCGTGCACATGTATTCCTGTGGGTGCCGAGATATTTGTCTACTGCTGTCAAGGTCTTGTTCTCTCAACTTGTCGAATATGAGTGAAGAACAAAGAACATTCTTCTTTGTTTTGCAGGTAATGATGAGAAATGTAAACTTTTATTCAACTATGTGAACTCAAGAATTTCAAGTTTATGATATTCAGTATTTCATAATCTTTTATTATTTTCCTGAAACCAGTGTTGTGTAAGAGTGCAAATCTTTGCTGGTTATCCTCTGGAACAAAGCCAAACATCTGTCCTGCCACAGTAAAGCCAAATATGATGCAGTATTACATAATTTTATAATTGCAAAGAGTGATGTTTGATCATCTTGGGCAAACAAGGTCAACAGACATATTCTAAATTATTCTTATTATTCAGAAATAATGGGCTACAGGAAAACTGCTTCAATCAGTATGGTCGTTTCCTCTGCACAGGCATTGAGAACAATTCAGACCCTGAAGTAAATTTTTTGTTCCTCCTGAGAAAAAAATTGTGTCCTTTTGTTTGTTTGGGAAAGCAAGTCCGCTAAGAAACTTTGCAATCTCTCTTGCATTTATAGAAGTTTTTCTTCCTATTGTGCTTCATTATAAACACTTTGTAGGTAGGATTGGAGAAAGTGGGCTGCTTGTCTTGCAGATGTAATGGTATATGACAATGGTTCCTGAATTTAAGCAAAGGTAATGATCACCGGAAGATCTAGTTTAAAATGAGGATTTTTTGAGCCCTACTCCCAGACATCTGACCACTCTGAGAAACTTAAGTCCATGGGGACTCCCATGGTTAATTAAACACCATATACCCTGCCAACGTCAAAACAAGAAATGAAAAGTAAAAAAGTTGGCACTCTCTTCATGGACAGAAAACTTTATAATAAATTCCTCCAATTCAAATTACTTTTATCCCCAAGTGGGATCAGGATGAGGGAAAAAACAAAATAAAAGACCAATGTCTGTGCTTTTGGTTGACTCCAATCTGAGCCCTTGGAGTCATGCACTAGCTTGAGTTTGAGAACTTCCTCTCCCAACCACCTCAGTGGACTCTCTCTGCAGAAAGCTTCCCTTGGCATCAGTGTGAATGATCACAACACTTTCAGGTGATACCTGAGATCCTGTGATGTGCCTACTGTTAGCTTGTACCAATCAGAAACTTCTGTTTCATTTCTGAGAGAGTCCTACCACTCAGCTTTCAGGCTAGTCCTCTAGTGTTCTTTGCTTTAGGAAAGGGCACCCGGTGCAGATTCTGCATGCCAGGCCTGGTGATGAGCATCTACACTCTCCTAAGGAACCCCTGATCCCCTCCACAGAGCAGTTAATGAGAAGTGTGGGTAGGGAGTCACGGGCCTCTTGCACTGTGAATGTGTAGTGCCCTTAACAAGAGGAGCAGGAATATTTGAGCATTTTTCTCCAAGAAATTAGGCCACAGGGCTTGACAAAGACTACATTGTTGATCTTTATGATCCATGCCTCTCTAGAGTGTTAGCAAGTATTACCCATCCCTAGGTATCAGGAGGGGAAACTGAGGTAAGCCAGTCAGAAAGTGAAGTGAATTTTCCATATGACTATTAAATTCTTGACACCAAATCAATAGTTTCTGACCATTTGAGTGTGATGTATGTTCGGGTAGCATATGCTTACTGAGATAAGTCTTTGCATGGGTGACTCAGATGTAGTTGCAAAGTTATTGGACTGGTGTTTGAAAATGTTAGGACTTTAAAAATCTCTTAATTATGTACTTAGAACTAGCCAAAAGAAGCAATGACCTTTTGGTTTGTTTTTACTTTTTGCTGTGGCTATAGTTGTTACTTAAGTGTTATTAATGCTTAGGAAATCTTAGACTCTTAGGAATTGGGGAAAAAAACACTTACAACTCATAAACTTGTAATAAGTTTAAATGCCTTAAGACTTTCAGTTTTGGAAACTTTAATTCTTAGTCAATTTTTTATACACATTCTATCCTGTCAAGATACTTTTTAACTTTTATTTGACTATCTGCCCATGTGATAAAAGTTGTCTTCTGTCTATATGTAAGTTGTTGATTAAAATATTGAACAGAATAAGCCAAGCAGAGAACTGTGAGAAAATTAATCAACACTGTTAACATTGAGTTGCTGTTCAGTCAATTACAAAATTTCTGCTGTTTCTTAATTTACTTTTTTCCAGCTCCTCCACCCAGGGAGCACAGACACTATCCACTGCCTTGTGAATCCCCACACTCTGTCTATGACACTGATCAGTTTCTCAGGCTAGAAATATTATCTCAAAAGGGAATGTGGAGGGATAAGGGGGGTGGAAAGAAAGGGGGCCTTACTATTAGCATGTATAATGTGGGGGGAGGCACGGGGAGGGCTGTGCAACACAGAGGAGACAAGTAGTGACTCTACAGCATCTTACTATGCTGATGGACAGTGACTGTAATGGGGTTTGTGCAGGGGGACTTGGTGAAGGGGGGAGCCTAGTATGAGAAACATAATGTTCCTCATTTAATTGTAGATTAAGGATACCAAAATTTAAAAAAAGGGGGAATGTGGCTAGTTTTCTTCAGTACCCAATCTCTGGTACTCAAGAAGGGGCCACTGCTCCAGGTGCTCTAGGCCCTTATCAATAGGCCATTCTGGAACAGATCCAGAGAGTTGCCCAAGAAGAAAGCCAGCCTCATCTAAGTCCATCTTTTGGAAACCAAGATCAATGGCTGCTTGCCTCTAGTGTTCCAGCACTGCTCTGGCTTTCTGTGATGTCTCAGATGACTATGGCTTCACAATCTCATCTGCAGATTATTTCAAGGCCATAGGACATAACTCACTGATTGATCCAACCACTTGAACAAATTTAAAGAAGCTAAGTGTTTTCTTAACATCTCCATATATCTTGGGCTTCAGGCCTTTTTCTTAACTGTGCTTGCCTGATGTTTTCAATTTGCCAAACATTCTGTTAGTTGAAAATATGGAAGCAAAAAAAGAAATAAGAGAGCTCTGCCTTCTGACACCTATTTATCTTACTCTGTCTTCACTGACCAGTATATTTGTTCTCTGTTTGATACGTTTTATGGTTGATAGTATTTTCCATGAAATCTCTCTCTGTCTCGTGCTTCACCTGTTTGCTCCATTATGTCCATAATTTGTTCATATCTTTCTTTGTCTTTGTTGATCAGTCTGTCTCCTTATTTCTTCATCTACAATTACATCTCATTTCTGAGAGCTTCCTAAGTATTTTATGCTATATTGTCTTTTTGCAGTTTCTGGTAAATGAGAAAACGTCCAGCATTGCTCTATACTTCCTGAAACTGGCTTTGCATAAGTCCTACAGCCTTGAATAACAACCCCAGGCATTCTTCTCCTTCTCTTGCTATGAACCTAAAGATGCTGTCCCAAATATTCTGCCTCTTCCGTATCATAGGCTTCGTGGTCATACTGACAGACATTTACCTCATTTATTCTTCTCACGTTTGAGCCACAGAAGAAGTTTTTAGCCTCTCTTCTTTAGAAGAGGTAGACTTCCTCAGACCCAGGTAACTGAAGGATCTCTTCACAGCTATATCCTTCCGCGGCTTCCGTTTTGTAATCAGCTTTGGGGAAGCTCCATCCGTGTGTTCTGTTGGACTAAGTGGCCTGTGTTGTCCATACACACCTGGGAGCTAAATGTTGGTTCAACTGCTAAAATAAGATTAGAGGTACAAAGAGAGCCCTAATTGAAGCTGTGCAGGATGCTGAAACTAGGTGTTCAGACAAAGGAAGCTGTAATTAGTAAGCCAGAAGAAGTCTAAGCGTTTTTCCAAAAACTGAGGGCCTAGAGGCAGACTAAGTATCAGAGGGCCAGGTAAAAAAACAAGTTAGGTTTTTGTAAAAAGTTAAGTTAGGAAAAAAGTCTGTGCTTTAATATCTAGACACCACTGCAACAGCTAACTTTTACTGAGTATTTCTATGTGCCAGGCACTAGTCTATGGCAGGTACTGTATGTCAACTGTGCAGATGACAAAACTGAAGTACAGAGTGGTCAAGTTACTGCCCAAGACCGCACTGCGATTAAATGGAAGAGTCAGGATTTGAACCCAGGTAATCTGGTTATAGAATTCATGTCCTTAACCACCTTATCTAAATCTGTTAATTTTCCTGAGGCCATTTTCCTTGTTAATCCTCCTGGAGAATTACCAAGGTCTCATTAATTATTATCTTTTTTTACCCTAATATAACTAGTGTCCACTTCGGTTTCATATTTTGGAATACCATCTGTGTAAGTTTTTAGTCTTCTAATTTACTTGTATCTTTTTCAAATGTATACATGTGCCCTTCTGTAAGCATTATTTGAGTGCCTACTGTGTTATAAGCAGTGTGCCTTTGGTTCTTACCTTTAGGGAGAATCAGTCCAGACCTGGGGTTCTGATTCAGGGCCAATTAATGTTTTTAAGGGATCCACAAATGTGCAAAATCTGTACAAAATGTGTGTACATTCACCTGTGGTTTTGAGCATATACTTGCAGAACAGAACTGTCATCAGACTCTCAAGAGTCTATAACCCCCTCCCGTAAAGGTGAGAATCACGGGTCTAAAGAGACACAGAAATAATAAAATACAGTGACATCCTGAATAGCAGCCATGCTCTCAAACATGCTTTCCCAAACTTTGTGAGACATACTCTCTAGGTGTCAAGGTCAATCCTTCCTAAGTTACATGATACTTTTAATACTATCTAATGACTGTCAAGAATTGCAAAGGATCTGAGATTTTACCTACTTATAAACAAGTTGGCCTGACACAATTTGATGGATGCTAGCAGAAGACACAAGACTTCTAGACTAAAGACTTCATTCTTCACAGCAACAGCATAGCTAGAGTATTGGCATTGATGCCAGCTTCCCAAGCCCTGATTACTAGAAGGTTGAAGGTAATGTGAAGAGGGCCAAGTGATACCTGGATGTACAATGGTTGTGTTACAGAAGAGGAACCCTGAGATTAGGGAACTCAAATCTTTAATTATGGATGGTAAGCCTCCAAGAAGGTGACATTATTGTTATTATACTGGACAGTAAGCATTCCTGGTAATTCCTCCACAGGGAGGCACTGTCTGTATCTTGCAAGGCTGTTCACTACCCCAACAGCTTTGAAAAGACAGTCTAGGACAAAAGCAGTCAGGACCTCTACTAACGAGGTGTGCACTTCTCCAGTGTGTGACTTTTACGCCAGGTAAGAGTTCCCTGATCCTTTGCCCTTTCCCTGTGCTGACTTCCCGTTCAGCACCCTTCCACAGAGTGCACTCCCACAATGTATCCTAAATGTCTTCTGATGGCACCAGTTTAACTAGAACAACTACTGGGATTTTGTATATGATTTTGGGGTGTAGGTAGGGGGTCCCAGTTATGAATGAAGGAGACGAGCCAAGGGCAGAGACGAAGCCTTCAGTTGGGACACTAGGTACTTCTTTCACCCAGCTAATGTATGCCTCTGTGCTGTATGCATACCCACTGTGGAGATGGGGAAGGACTAAAACTTTTAGTCCTGTGAGTATGAAACAACTGAGAGCTGCTGATCCAGCCCTTCCAGATTAAATAGCAAAGCATCACACGAATTCCTTGAATTGGTTTTCAAGGAAATCACAATACTGTGCATTACAGACTCAAAGTTTACTCTTTTGCCCACTTCAGTGAGGGTAACTAGATATTTTTCTCAGAAATGTAGACAGGGAACACTTTAATGGTTTTTTTGAAGGTGAAAGCACAAAGTAGCATATTCTAAGTGAAAACAGATTAGGCCATCTTCCTAACATCTAGCTTTGTGATAGGGAAAACCAGAGAAGAGTCTATTTCTTGCACTGTCATTTCAGCAGCACATTTGGTGGAGTCATAACCACAGTGAAACATTTTTGTGAAATAAATGCCTATATCCTCTGTGAATGTGATTCCATCTCTGATTAGTACAAATGGTCTATGGGGAAAAGAAGACAAACCATTTCCATCTTTCATGTTGTATGCAATTAATAACCACAAAGCATATGTAACATCCATGGAGCACCAGTTTCAGACTCTCCTCTGCCCACTCCCTCCACACACACAACCCAAAAAACCTATGGTAAGTAGCTGTTAAAGAATATATGGAATCATTCATTTAAAAAACACAATATTTTTCCTACAAAGACATACTTTATAAACTGCAGAACTTAGACATCCAGAGGTGCTTAGACTCTTAAATTGTTAAAAAAAGAATGTAGAAAAGAGAGAAAGAGTTAAGATGAGAAACACAGATGGAGAAATAGAGTTAAGATGCAGGGGAATATATTCAAAGGTAAGATTAAAAAGAATAGAGATGGGAGAACTATGTAAAAAAAAATTGACATGAGCACTGGTGACCTAGCCTGATGAGAGAAACATTTGAATTATTTCATAAACCAGAGCTTTTAACCCATTCCCAGGGCCTCCCATCTCTCTGCATTCTTTCCAGCAAAATGTGTAACTTAAGGCAGTATTTACAGAATCCTCATGAAAAAGATATCTTTAACTATTGTTCCATTTCCATCACTTTTAGCAAGTCAAGCAGCTTCCAGCCATGATTTTTTGCTCAATGTTGGAATTTTTCAGTGTGAAATCGCTTATGAAAACATGGAAATTCTGCCAAAAGGTCAGCTTTTTTGATGGCACCTACAAAGAACAAAGTGGTTTGGCATAAAATACTTTTACAAGGTTATCATCAAATTTAATTTAAAACAAATTAAACAGTCCAGTTCCCTTGTTTATTGTGAACCAACAGAAATCATTTAAACCATGCTTCCTCCAGATGCACAGAACCACTTCAGTCTCAGCGGACTCTGGGCAGGGAGCCTGCCGCCCTCGGGTTCACAGTCCTGTTCACATTGACCATTTGTGTCACCTTGACGAGATCACTCCCCCTTTTGGGATCTTGTTATTTTCTTTATAAAATTAAGCCAGTTGTTCTCAGACTCACTCATGTGAAGGATCAATCTGAAGTCAAGAATAATGTACCATGTTGAACTATGGTGAATTTAATTAGACTGAATCAAATAGGGACAATTTCAGACTTAGAAAATTTGACTGTATTATATGATCCTGGTACTGGATCAAACCTGGGAGCACAGACATCCATTAAAAAGAAAAGAAGGAAAAGGGCAAGAAAACAAAAAAAATCATCCAACTAAACATGATCAACTGTTTGTAAATTACCTTCATAAATATTTATTTTCTATTTATTTATTCCATCTTGTCATCAGCTATCACTTGCAGTGCTACTGGCTTTGCAGGAATGGGTGGGAGGAAAACTTCTGTCCATTAGCTTTCTGCTAATTAGGAAAGGTCCAGTTTTCAATGGTAGCTATGAAATGTCCCTTTTTCATGGTAAATAGCAATGGTCTGCTAGAGGATGGTCTTCACTGGCTCTAAAAAGTCTGACATTCTATGCTTTTACCATATTTCTGTTGTTGAATAAAAGTCTGTGAGAGCCGAAAGAGCTTCTAGTCAAATCCCTAATTTGCAGATAAAGCAAAGCCAGACCAAGGAGGTTCTGAGCTTTTCCTAAACTCATTCACCTGGCTACAGAGTGGCCCTGTTTTCTGGTGTACTCTGTGTTTTTCCACCCTGCAAGCTTGAGTAATAACAAAAAGCATACACACTCCAGTGCACAGTTAATTCTGTTGATGTTCTCTCATCATTTGTAACTTAGTCAATAATTATTTTTTCGGTTGAGAGTTTGACATTAGAAATCTCATCCCTAGCACATAAGATTCTTGTTTGCTTAAAAGTTAAAATTTAATTAAAATCCCCTTAGTTCTTTTTAAGCAAGAAGAGATGGAAAAATAAATATGCAAAGCAGTGGATTTAATTATGAATTGATTAGGCCACTGTTCTATAAGTATCTGTTGTTGTTTTGTTACCATGGTGGGTTCCATTCATTCTTGTTCAGTTTATGAGCTGTAATGAAGTCCATATGTTTGTTATTTACATCAGCACTAAGTCTGCATTTATCTGTTGCAGAGAATGGCAGAAGATTCAAAAAGACATTTCTGAATTTCCATGAGCAGAGGACCCCTGGATCCTCCTGGGAAACCTAAATGACCCTTGGGGACTGAAAATGAAGTACCCCAAAACTCCTGTTGTGATGGGGAACAGCTCTCTTGGTGGGTGGCAAAGAGGCCACGTTCTCACCTCCTATATTGAAAATCAAAGTTAGTGAAAGATGTGAATTGTAGCATCTACTCACAAATCAAAACACAAACCTGGTGATTCAGACTTGCTCCTTCACTCAACTAATAGCCAACTTCTTATATAATTACTATCTCTGGCTCCTACAGAGCAATTTAGCCTCTCATTCCTTTTCTAGAATGCAATTGGATTTTTCTGAGGCTAAAATTCCCATTCTTTAAAGCATCAATAAATGGTAAAATACCTCTCTCCATTTCTAAAGTGAAGAAATCTGCAGATGGACTTACTGCCTGGCTCTGACTCAGCTCGAATCAGGGGGAGATTGCCGAGGAGAAAAGCAAGCTTCATTTGTCATAGTTTTATTTTAGTTGGCTTATTAGACCCGTAATAATCACTTCTATGTCATAGTGTTATTTGCAACACAAAACCTAGCTGGTTTCTTTCCCATAAATGATAATTATTCTACCTTTTAAGGGCCTGATATGAACTTTAAAGAGGTTTATCATCCAATTATCTCTCTTGCAAAGATTTGGGGATTATTCAAAAGAACAAAAGGTGTGTTCTCATTTATTACAGCAAGGTTCTTAGGTTGCAGCTGATTCTCCTAAAGAAGGCTAAGGCTATTTGACACTAACCGAATCACAAGATCATGTGGGTGGAGGACATCAGATTTTGCAATGTCTTGCTGAACCATATCTGACTGTGGATAAAACAAAGGTTCCTGTGGCCAGGATTCTCGCCTGGCCCTGGTTGGCTAGCTCACTACACACCTGTGGGCAATATGTTCCATTGACTCTACATAAAGAACTCTGACCAGTGCTCTGGGCAATACATTGGTGGCAGGGCTGCAAGGCTGCAGGAGAGCAGAGCAGAAGCTGTAGTGGTGGCAGCACCCAGGACAGGGGCCTAAAGGACGGCTGTGGGGGCAGAGAGGCCCACAGGCAGAGACTGGCTTGCTGCATACAGACTCGCTCTGAGTGAACGAGATTTTAGTGATTGACCTGCCACTGTGGAAATAAAGTTGAATATAACTCTTTCACCCCAAGTATGTTTTACTTTCATTTTCTTTGGTCACATCAAACCCATAGTGAACTTGCCCGGGGCTGAAACCCATTGGCAAGACAAGCCTTTTGAATTTTTCCTAGACTCAGAAAATCCTGGTAAAGACTGCACATCTCCTCTTGAGACTCAGTTTTTTGCACAGAGCTGGAGGGCTCAACAAATGTTTGCTGACTCGCACAGAAACTCAACTGTCTCCAACTACCTCCTTATTCACGGCTTACTTAGTCTGCTCCTTCCCTCCAGCAGCAGGTGAGAACAGCTACCACTTACTCTGTTAAAAAGCCTGTGGCATCTTCACAAGCCAGTTAGTCACCAGTTGTTCCTTCAGGGTCCCCTCCTCCTACACAACAGAACCCGTTTCAGTGACTGTCCCAAATGGACCCAACAAGGAAGAGACACCCCACAATTTAGGACTCTATTCTTTAGATCAGTATTACAGGGTCAAAAGTACAGGTGGAATAAAATCATTTTTAAACACTCATTTGTTTACTAAGTTTGTAATGATTAAGCATTTCATGCACCAGGCACTGAGCTGTATGCTGGTAAATCAAGCCTACCGGAAAATGACATTTCTTTCCTAAGAACTAGTATGGGAGAGAAAGATTTATGAAAAGATTACTTAGAGTGATGTCGTAAGTATGATGAAGGACATTATATTTTCCTTTATCATCAGTGGAATCTTCCTCCACAGTCTAGAAGATGTTTTCTAAATCTTCTTTGGGATTAGCCCACTTACAGAGATTTTTAAATTTCAATTAAAACGAATTAGGGGATTTTTAAAGAGGGAAAAGACAAAAATAAATACCCATTTAAAATGCTACATACATTAATCTTGAAGCTAGATATAAAGTTATAAGCACTAAGTAAATATTTTGTGTTTTTTATGGTCTTTTTAACATTTTTTCCATGTATTTTCTATTAACAAATCTGTTTGACTTTAATAATAACAAAAAAGAGGGTTTTTAAAATTTTGCTTTCTATCTTCTACAAATGTACTAATTAGATCTGTACGACAAAAGGATGGGTGATACTAGGGAAACTTTTACGTAATATGCCCTTTTCTGTCATTATTAGCATGTGTGGATAACTGGAAAATAGCCGATTACAGGGTGTCAAGCCTGCTCAGTCAACTTATGGCTCTGGCTCTTTATCTGAGAGATTAATTTATTCTCTCAATCTATATTTATTTTGCCTTTGAACTTGGATCATGTGTAGTAAAAGTCCTTTGACGTCTAAATAAATATCTGTTTTATAGTCTCAAAGGTCAGAGACCTCTACATGCAAGTTCAATGTCAAATCACAGTCATGCTGGAATAAGTCAAATAAGTTTATATCCTGAATTCACTCCTCAATATCAAAAGCTATAGAAAGGTGGGCCTCTGGATTGTTATCTTCTTTCTAGATGAATCTTTAGACTCCTGAGCTGTGATACCTGTTCTAATTTAGTCTACTTCATAAGCAAAACAAGTTTTTTGAAGAAAATTCTGCTCCAAAATGATTTCATCAAACACATCTATTTACGCAGATGAAAATCAGACTGTCCTTAATCAAATGGTCTTAGCTTCAAGAGGTACTAAAAGGAAACTTTATTTAAAATTATTAAAAGAAATACAAAGTTTATTTCAGGTTCTTTTTACAAGCCTCTCTTTCTGTCCAGCTTCCCAAAATTAAAGCATGAGCTCCCTCTGCTGAATGAATTAACACATGTCCAACAAACAATCTAAAACATTTCTGCATTGCCTATTCCATTATGTTCTTAGACACGTAAACAATTTTTAATCATAAAACCGTTTTCTTTTTTAAAGTCATGACTATGATATAGAATGGAATGGAAAGGCAGAGAAAAGGAATTCACAAGGTAGTATTTCATTAGTTGAGATTTTTTTCCTAAGCACTGATACATGTCATAGTGGCACTTTGTAACCATCATTTATGAAACAACCAAGAAGTGTTTACAAGCCCCTGTTCTCACACCTACCCTATTACCTGGTTTTGGTTCTTCATAGCACCTATCATACCTGAAATTATATCACTCATTTATTCATTGATCTGGTTGTGATTATGGCATGTATTTCCCTACTAGAATGTTGACTTCCTGAGAGAGAAGGCCCTGTCTGTGCTCTCAGCACCTGGAACAGTACCTGGTACACACTAGGTACAATCTACAGATTCAATGCAATCCCTATCAAAATACCAATAGCATTCTTCAATGAACTAGAACAAATAGTTCTAAAATTCGTATGAAACAAAATGGTCAAAGCAATCCTGAGAAGGAAGAATAAAGCAGGGGGGGATTATGCTCCCTAACCTCAAGTTCTACTACAAAGTCACAGTAACCAAAACTATTTTGTACTGGCACAAGAACAGACCCATACATCAATGGAACAGAATAGAGAACCCAGATATAAACCCACACATATATGGCCAATTAATATATGATAAAGGAGCGATGAATATACAGTGGAGAATAGACAGCCTCTTCAACAACTGGTGTTAGCAAAACTGGACAGCAACATGTAAGAGAATGAAACTGGATTCCTGTTTAACGCTATACACAAAAGTAAACTTGAAATGGCTCAAAGACCTGAATGTAATTTATGAAACCTTAAAACTCATAGAAGAAAACATAGGCAAAAATCTCTTGAATATAAATATGAGCAAAATTTCCCTGAACACATATCCTTGGGCAAGGGCAACAAAATAAAAAATGAACAAATGGAACTAAATCAAACTAAAAAGATTCTGGGAGTGGAGCCAAGATGGCAGTGTGAGTAGGGCAGTGGAAATCTCCCAACACCACATATATTTTTGAAAATACAACAAATACAACTATTCTTAAAAGAGAGACCAGAAGATTCAGGACAACAGCCAGGCTACATCTACAGCTGCGAGAACCCAGCGCCTCACAAACGGGTAAGATACAAACTGCGGCCTGGCGGGACATGAGCACACCCCCCACCCCAGCTCCTGGTGGGAGGATAGGAGTCAGAACAGGGAGGGAGAGGGAGCCCAGGACTGCAAAATACCCAGCCCTAGTCATCCGTACTGGGAGCGTAGACACACAGTGCATGGTGTGCTAGATACAAGGGAAATGGAACAGTAACGCCTGTGAGCAGGTCCCCATTGCTGGCATCCCTGGGACAAAAGAAAAGCAAGTGCTTTTTGAAAATCTTAAAGGGACAGGAGCCTCACAGCTGGACGGAAGCTTCCCTGCACACTCAGTCCAGCAGCTGGGAATCCTGGGGAAGTCAGCTTAACCCCTGGGTGGGAGCGCAGCTCTGAGACCCCCTCACTGCAATAAACAGCCCCCCGCCCATTCCCCCTCCAGCGCAGCCCTGCAGCAGCGGAGCAGCAGCCTGAGACTGGCCACGCCCACAGCAGCCGCACAGAGCTTCCTCCACAGTGGCCTGGGCAAGAATCAGAGACCCTGTCTGCACATAGCTGCCCAGCACAAGCCGGTAGGGGTCGCCGTTCTCCCAGGAGAGGAAGGCAAGGAGCAAGTGGGAACAGATTTGTTCTCCCAGCTGACACACACGCCAACTGCCCATGACTACCTCTATCACCATGAAAAGGCAGAAGAATTTGATCTGACCAGAATCACACAGACATCCTCCCCTGAAAGGGAACCTGGGGAGATAGACTTAACCAATCTTCCTGAAAAAGAATTCAAAATAAAGGTCATAACCATGCTGATGGACTTGCAGACAAATATGTAAGAGCTAAGGAGGGAGAATACAAAAATAAAATAATTTCTGGAAGGACTTAAAAGCAGAATGGACGAGGTGCAAGAGGCCATTAATGAAATAGAAATCAGAGAACAGTAATGCAGAGAAGCTGACACAGAGAGAGATAAAAGGATCTCTAGGAATGAAAGAATATTAAGAGAACTGTGTGACCAATCCATATGGAACAATATTCGTATTATAGGGGTACCAGAAGAAGAAGAGAGAGAAAAAGGGATAGAAAGTGTCTTTGAAGAAATAATTGCTGAAAAATTCCCCAAACTGGGGGAGGAAATAGTCTCTCAGACCACAGAAGCCCACAGAACTCCCAAAAGAATGGACCCAAGGATGACAACACCAAGACATATAATAATTAAAATGGCAAAGATCAAGGACAGCAACAGAGTTTTAAAGGCAGCCGGAGAGAGGAAAAAGGTCACCTACAAAGGAAAACCCATCAGGCTATCATCAGACTTCTCAACAGAAACCTTACAGGCAAGAAGAGAATGGCATGATATATTTAATGCAATGAAACAGAAGGGCCTTGAACAAAGAATACTGTATCCAGTATGATTATCAATTAAATATGAAGGAGGGATTATACAATTCCCAGACAAGCAAAAGTTGAGTGAATTTGCCTCCCACAAACCACCTGTACAGGGTATTTTAGAGGGACTGCTCTAGGTGGAAGAACTCCTAAGGCTAAATAGATATCACCAGAAAAAATAATATCACAGCAAAGAAAGCAGAACAATCAAATACTAACTAAAAGCAAAAAATAAAACCAACTACCACAAAAGCAGTCAAAGGAAACACAAAAGAGCACAAAATAAAACACCTAACATATAAAGAATGGAGGAGGAGGAATAAGAAGGGAAAGAAATAAAGAATCATCAGACTGTATTTATAATAGTTCAATAAGTGAGTTAAGTTAGACAGTAAGATACTAAAGAAGCTAACCTTGAACCTTTGATAACCACAAACCTAAAGCCTGCAACAGCAATAAGTACATACATTTCAATAATCACCCTAAATGTAAATGGACTGAATGCACCAATCAAAAGGCACAGAGTAATAGAATGGATAAAAAAGCAAGACCCATCTATATGCTGCTTACAAGAAACTCACCTTAAACCCAAAGACAAGCACAGACTAAAAGTCAAGGAATGGAAAAAGATACTTCATGCAAACAATAGGGAGAAAAAAGCAGGTATTGCAGTACTAATATCAGACAAAATAGACTTCAAAACAAAGAAAGTAACAAGAGATAAAGGACACTACATAATGATAAAGGGCTCAGTCCAACAAGAGGATATAACCATTCTAAATATATATGCACCCAACACAGGAGTACCAGCATATGTGAAACAAATACTAACAGAACTAAAGAGGGAAATAGACTGCAATGCATTCATTTTAGGAGACTTCAACACACCACTCACCCCAAAGGATAGATCCACCGGGCAGAAAATAAGTAAGGACACACAGGCACTGAACAACACACTAGAACAGATGGACCTAATAGACATCTATAGAACTCTACACCCAAAAGCAACAGGATATACAATCTTCTCAAGTGCACATGGAACATTCTCCAAAATAGACCACATACTAGGCCACAGAAAGAGCCTCAGTAAATTCAAAAAGATTGAAATTCTACCAACCAATTTCTCAGACCACAAAGGTATAAAACTAGAAATAAATTGTACAAAGAAAGCAAAAAGGCTCACAAATATATGGAGGCTTAACAACATGCTCCTAAATAATCAATGGATCAACAACCAAATCAAAATAGAGATCAGACAATATATGAAAAAAAATGACAACAACAACATAAAGCCCTAACTTCTGTGGGACACAATGAAAGCAGTCTTAAAAAGTTTATAGCATTTAAAACCTATACATGCTTCAGTTACTCTACAAGAAGATATGTCAAAGAAATAATCAATCTTCCCATGTTTTCTTCCATCTGCTACCTCTATAGCTTTTCTTCTTCCTTCCTAATTACAACCCTTAAATAGAATTCGTGCCTCATATCGAATTCATTGAGTATCATAAATCCTCCAAGTGGTAAAGATACCTCAAGACAAATGCTGGGCATAGAAGCCAGAGGGCATAAATCTGCAAAGAAGTAAAAAGCTAACCTTTTCAAACAATATGGCTTCTCTCTCACTTACCAACTTTACATTTCCCTGTATGGCCCCGGAAGATGACTGGTTAGCCAGAGATGGGTAAGATTCCTCAAGGGAGGAACAACCTAAGACAGGCACAGTCGCAGGGGGGCCATCAGGTGAGAAATTGGGGATCAACAGAGGTGAGGCTTAGAACCTCACCTCCCCCCCATTTTGAGAGAAATCTTCTGCATTCATGGATGTTTTATTGCCCTTATCTAACTTGGATTAACACATAGTCTACAGGCACACACCTGATCATCTACATTTGCTCTCTTACAACACTAAACTATGTTTTCTACCTTTATCTTGCATCTACCTACCACTTCAACATTTTATTATAAAAAATAATAATAATAATAATAATAAAGAGAGAAAAGTGGGATTCACATATAAATCAAGTATAAAAAGCAAACGAATATTCATATTTGACCTGATTGTTTATAGTTCATAATGAGTGATCAAAACCGAAAGCTTTTGTGATGACTGCCCTTGTACTGTTCACCATATAAGAACTTATTCACTACGTAAGAATTTGTTCACCATGTAAGAACTTGTTCATTATGCTTCAGAAGATTGGAGACTGATGAGAATTAGGCTGGGGGTGGATTAATGATTGTGAATTGAGCATTGACTCCCTTATACTGAATTTTATTGTTGTTAACAACCATTTGATCAATAAATATGAGAGATTCCCTCTAAAAAAAAAAGATATATATATATATATATATGTGTGTGTGTGTATGTGTATATATATATATATATATATATAGCAATCCAAGCATATTTAAAGAAGGAAGAACAATCCCAAAAGAATAGTCTAAAGACACAATTATCGAAAGTGGAAAAAGAAGAACAAATGAGACCTAAAGTCAGCAGAAAGAGGGACATAAAAAAGATCAGAGAAGAAATAAATAAAATTGAGAAGAATAAAACAATAGAAAAAATCAGTGAAACCAAGAGCTGGTTCTTTGAGAAAATAAACAAAATAGATAAGCCCCTAACCAGACTTATTAAGAGAAAAAAGAGAATCTACAAACATCAACAGAATCAGAAATGAGAAAGGAAAAATCATGATGGACCCCACAGAAATACAAAGAATTATTAGAGAATACTACAAAAAAACTATATGCTAACAAGCAGGAAAACCTAGAAGAAATGGACAACTTCCTGGAAAAATACAACCTTCCAAGACTGACCAAGGAAGAAACAGAATATCTAAACAGACCAATTACAAGCAACGAAATTGAAACGGTAATCAAAAAACTACCCAAGAGCAAAACCCCTGGGCCAGATGGATTTACCATGGAGTTTTATCAGACATACAGAGAAGACAAAATACCCATTCTCCTTGAAGTTTTCCAAAAAACAGAAGGGGAGGGAATACTTCCAGATTCATTCTATGAAGCCAGCATCACCTTAATACCAAAACCAGGCAAAGACCCCACCAAAAAAGAAAATTACAGACCAATATCCCTGACGAATGTAGATGCAAAAATACTCAACAAAATATTAGCAAACCGAATTCAAAAATATATCAAGAGGATCATACACCATGACCAAGTGGGATTCATCCCAGGGATGCAAGGATGGTACAACATTCGAAAATCCATCAACATCATCCACCACATAAACAAAAAGAAGGACAAAAATTGCATGATCATCTCCATAGATGCTGAAAAAGCATTCGACAAAATTCTACGTCCATTCATGATAAAAACTCTCAACACAATGGGTATACAGGGCAAGTAACTCCACACAATAAAGGCCATATATGATGAACCCACAGCCAGCATCATACTGAACAGCGAGAAGCTGAAAGCTTTTCCTCTAAGATTGGGAACAAGACAGGGATGCCCACTCTCCCCACCATTATTCAACATAGTACTGGAGGTCCTAGCCATGGAAATTAGACAAAACAAAGAAATACAAGGAATCCAGATTGGTAAAGAAGTCAAACTGTCACTATTTGCAGTGACATGTAATTGTACATAAAAAAACCTAAAGACTCCACTCCAAAACTACCAGAACTAATATCGGAATACAGCAAAGTTGCAGGATACAAAACTAATACACAGAAATCAGAGGTTTTCCTATACACTAACAATGAACTAACAGAAAGAGAAACCAGGAAAACAATTCCATTCACAATTGTATCAAAAAGAATAAAATACCTAGGAATAAACCTAACCAAGGAAGTGAAAGATCTATACCCCAAAAACTATATGACACTCTTAAGAGAAATTAAAGAGGACACCAACAAATGGAAACTCATCCCATGCTCCTGGCTAGGAAGAATTAATATCGTCAAAATGGCCATCCTGCCCAAAGCAATATACAGATTCAATGTAATCCCAATCAAATTACCAATAGCATTCTTCAATGAACTGGAACAAATAGTTCTAAAATTCATATGGTACCCCCAAAGACCCAGAATAGCCAAAGCAATCCTGAGAAGGAAGAATAAAGTGGGGGGGATCTCGTTCCCCAACTTCAAGCTCTACTACAAAGCCACAGTAATCAAGACAATTTGGTACTGGCACAAGAACAGACCCACAGACCAGTGGTACAGAATAGAGTCTCCAGAAATTAACCCAAACATATATGGTCCATTAATATAGATATAGGAGCCATGGACATACAATGGGGAAATGAGAGTCTCTTCAACGGCTGGTGTTGGCAAAACTGGACAGCTACATGTAAGAGAATGAAACTGGATCACTGTCCAACCCCATACGCAAAAGTAAACTTGAAATGGATCAAAGACCTGAATGTAAGTCATGAAACTATAAAACTCTTAGAAAAAAACATTGGCAAAAATCTCTTGGACCTAAACATGAGTGACTTTTTCATGAACATATCTCCCCGGGCAAGGGAAACAAAAGCAAAAATGAACAAGTGGGACTATATCAAGCTGAAAAGCTTTTGTACAGCAAAGGACACCATCAATAGAACAAAAAGGCATCCTGCAGTATGGGAGAATATATTCGTAAATGACAGATCCGATAAAGAGTTGACATCCAAAATAATAGAGAGCTCACGCACCTCAACAAACAAAAAGCAAATAATCCAATTAAAAAATGGGCAGAGAAGCTGAACAGTCACTTCTCCAAATAAGAAATTCAGATGGCCAACAGACACATGAAAAGATGCTCCACATCGCTAGTCATCAGAGAAATGCAAATTAAAACCACAATGAGATATCACCTCACACCAGTAAGGATCGCCACCATCCAATAGACAAACAACAACAAATGCTGGTGAGGTTGTGGAGAAAGGGGAACCCTCCTACACTGCTGGTGGGAATGTAAATTAGTTCAACTATTGTGGAAAGCAGTATGGAGGTTCCTCAAAAAGCTCAAAATAGAAATACCATTTGACCCAGGAATCCCACTTCTAGCAATTGACCCTAAGAACGCAGCATCCCAGTTTGAAAAAGACAGATGCACCCCTATGTTTATCACAGCACTATTTACAATAGCCAAGAAATGGAAGCAACCGAAGTGTCCATCAGTAGATGAATGGATAAAGAAGACATGGTACATATACACAATGGAGTATTATTCAGCCATAAGAAGAAAACAAACCCTAGCATTTGTTGCAACAAGATGGATTGAGCTAGAGGGGATTATGTTCAGTGAAATAAGCCAGGCAAAGTAAGACACTGTACCAAATGATTTCACTCTTTTGTGGAGTATAACAGAGCAAAATTGAAGAAACAGAACAGCAGCATACTTGCAGACTCCAAGAAGGAACTAGCAGTTACCAAACAGAGGTGGGTAGGGAGGGTGGGTGGGGAGGGTGGGAGAAAGTGATTAGGGGCATTATGATTAGCACACATAAATAGGGGGGTCACAGGGAAGGCAGTATAGCACTGAGAAGACACATAGTGACTCTATAGCATCTCACTATGCTGAGGGACAGTGACTGCAATGGGGTGTTGGCGGGGGCTTGATAATATGGGCGAATGTAATAACCACAATGTTGCTCATGTGAAACCTTTATAAAATTGTGTATCAATGATACCTTAATAAAAAAAATTGCCACCTGGAAAAACTTTGCCAAATTATAATGATTCTTTGATATCAAGACAAGAAACCAAATATTATCTCGATGGCATGGAAAAAAGAAGTATTAACATTTAGTAAAATGCACTACATTCTGTTTTGAATACATTTAAAGTATCTCTAAAAATAAGACCCTAATCTGCTTGCTGTGTTTAATGGGGGAAGTGGGCTTTGGAGGACAGGACTGTCTTCCCATGCAAACTCAAAAGTTTGCCAAAGGCAGAGTGCCAATGGTGGCAAAGGCAGAGGATAGAGGAATGGACATGTATGTGTCAAGCTTGGATGCAGCATTGATATGGTGGGTACCTTTCCAGTCATGATTTTGGATCACAGTTGATGCATTTCTAAATGAAGTGTTGTCATTTTCTTGATTTATAGCTGTGGAACCAGGTATAACAGTTAGTCAAATGTTGAACATCAAGATGGAGGCACAGCCCAGATGCAATTTGTATCAGTATCCCCAAAAGTTCTCCTCCCCCTTTCAGATAATAGCTGCCCCTACTTCATAAACTAATAGCAATTAAAATTGAGACCATCAGGTATTTATGCCCCAATTCCCAGCTCCCCTGTCATCCCCACCACACACCCCGTCTCCCAGGCTGAGGGGACCTGACTCCATTACTGCTCCCACATCTTTGATTCCACCCACTCAAAATCAACAAGAAACAAACTCATCTATTTTCCTCCATAAACCAATTTCTTATTCTGTTTTTTACCTTAAATAATGACCTTATCATTTACCTACTCAGGTAAGGCAGAAAACCAAGTGAAATTCTTAAATTTCTCCCTAACTTTCACTTCCTGCAGAAAATCTTCCCAATTACCTCTTAAATTTTTTTAAACTATTCAACATGTTTCTCTTATGTTTTACTATTTAAATGTTTTATCTTGAAAAATGTTATTTAGAAAAATGAATGCTTTATATGCTCTTCCCCTAAACGCACCAATTATTAAAATCTTGCAACACTTGGGCACTCTCTCTCTCTCCCTCCTTTCTCTATCATTGTTCATTTTCTGAATAGTTGAGATTTTTTCAATTAAAATTTAATTAGTAAAATATAACAAGGAAATAAAATGTTAAATACATATTTATATACACATATATTCCTACAGTGTGTCTTCTTCATAATCACAACACAATCATTCTTGGAAAATTAACATTCATATAATATTATTTCTCTCACTTATGAATCATATTCAGATTTCCCCAATTGGCTTGGCAACATCCTGGGGTTGGTTGGTTGGTTGGTTGTTTTTTTCTGGACCAAACCAGGATCATGCACTTCATGTCTCTTTCAAGTCCTTTAATCTAAAACTGTTTCCCCAGACATTTTTTTTCATGGCATAGATATTTCTGAAGATCCAAGAGAGTTGTCAAAATAGTCCTTAATTTGGATTCGGTGGTTTTCCCTTCAGATTAGATTGAGGGTAAACATTTTTGGCCAATACCCTACAGGAAAGTTTCTGAGCTCATCACATCCAGTGGCACATGATGCTAGTGGAGCCCATTATCAGTGATAAGTCTGCTCATTTGATTAACATGGTACAGACAGGCTTATCACATGCAAAAGTACCTTTCCCCTTTGTAATGAATAAGCTATCATGTGGAGTGCATAGTTTGAGCCCAAATGAATATTCTTCGTCCCCCAAAATCTTTCATCCACTGGTTTTAATGTCACTGATGATTCTTGCCAGTGGTTTCTTCTCTCTTATACCTCTATACATTTATGACTTGATTTTCTTCTGTAAAGAGCTTTAAAAAATTTTTTGTATCAATATGGCCTCGTAGATTCTTTTTTTTTAAATTACTGTTTCAAAATCTACTCATGACATTATGATTTTTGATGCTCAAATCATCCCAAAGTTGTCCACTAGGAGCCCCTTCAAGCAGGTTCCTGTAGCCTTTTGACATAGATCCATCAGCTTCTGAGCACTTTCTTGTGGCTCAAGATGTTTCAGACTTACTTTGTCCTTTCCCTGCCCCAAACCTGGAATTGGGCTTTCCTCCAAGGAGCCCAGGTTACTTTTAGTGGGAAAGGGTATTTAGAAACCAGATCTGGTGTTAGGTGTGTTCATTGCTACTGGACTATCTTTGCTCTTAGGCTCTTTCGGTGGACAAATCTAGGAAAATATATTTTTTAAAAGAAATGAGGCTATACTGATACCACTAATTCCAATCCAACACCATAGGATTCTTCCTCATTTTTTCCCCATTCCATATTTGTATCTCCCTTTGCCCACAGTGAGAACCCCAGTTCCCCAAAATATTTGTGTATTTATTCATTTGCTCAGTCCTGAAATGCACACAAAATAGTGTCAGAATCACTACACTCAACACTCCCAACACAAACTTACTGAGTAAAGCTTTCTTTTTATTCTGACAATCTATCTTAGTAAGAGCAAATAGCCTGAATATAGAGCACAAAATTTACTTGGATTAATGTGTTGTGGTAATATCAACTTTAGATCCAGCTGGGTCTGTTTGTCTCTGCTTATATATTCAATTTTAGAGAACTTTTCCCATCACCATTTATTTAATTTTTATTATTTAAAACATCCTCCTAAATATTAATGGATATATATAATGCTTCAGTTATTGATATTTCACTAACAAGGTGCTTGGATTTACCTTCAGACTTTACAAGGATCTCTTCATAGGTTCCAGAAGAGTTTTCACAAATATTAATACTTTGTTCTTCCTCACTGTCCTGGTACACCTGAAAGTATGACATGCCATCTCCTTCCAACCTACCTGCCATGTTTATCCAGGTGTGACCCCTTGGGATATGGTCCAAAGCTGGGACTCAGGGTGTTCATCCTCCCCTCTATCCCTCTTAGCCCCACCATGCTTCTGGAGGCACTCCTGGGACTCACATCACCTCCCAGACAGAAAGGACCCAGCAGACCATTCTTCTGCACAGTGGTCTTAATCCCTGAGCCACATTACAATCACCTGGGGAGCTTTGGAGTGCTGATACTTGTCACCCTTTCCCAAACCAATGAGATCAAAATCCCTGGGAGTGAGATTTCATCAGTAAGGTTTTTTTCTTAATGCATTTGTCAGTTGGTTACTTTTTTCTTTGCTTTGCTTTATGTGGAGCTACTTTCCAGGCTTGCCCATGCTGGGCCAAGATTCTCGGAACACCACCCAATTGATTTCTATTGATAACAATCCATGGACAGGCTCTTTTTCCCCTTCTAGAAATGTATCAAGAATTAGTTATGCATCCCTGAAGCTTTAGATATCGTTTAAAATTTATGTGATTTAGATGTAATTATAGAGAATAAAATAGAAATTTATATGCAGTGGCACTTTTCATATTAATTTTCAATTCATTTCTCCTCCAAGAATTGATGAGTCTTCAGCCAGTTATAGCTAAAGACTGTCCATATCTTCTTTATCTGTGTTTCTACAATGTCTGTGTTTCTAGTATCGTTTTTACCCCACACAGATCTGTGGGTGTCGATTCAGAACCCTTCTTGCCCTATAAAGATTATGCTCAGTTCCTACAGACACCAAGTCTGTTTATCAGGTGTCCCCACAGAGGCTGCTCCCACCACTACTCACAAAGAAGGCGTCCTGCTCTTCAGTCTCCTCTAATCCAGGGGCCTCCGGCTCGTCCTTCCTCCTCTTTCAAGTGTGACCTGGCTGTAGCAGTCTGTGCTGCTGAGCCTTATTCTGCCCAGTGAAGTGGCAGAAATCATGTCCTGATTGGGTCTGAGTTAAACTTGGATCCTGTAATGAACAGAAACACAGGTATCATATCATATAAAGAAAAAGGAGACTTTATTTTTTAAACTTCCTCCCACCGTGAGGCTATAGAGTCTCCCATGGCCAGCCACTTCTCACTTGCTGCAGTGGGGCCATTTCCAGCTTCCCTCCAGCCGGCCTGCTCCCCCTCCAGCCCTCCCCTGGGCCAGATGCAGACCCAGGTTTATCTTCACGGCACATGGGCTGCTGCTCAGCCTTGTCCATCTGACTTGGGATCATTTTTCTTCCCCTCTAGATGGGGCATAGCTTCCGGGCTGTCCTTACTGTCAACTGGCCTGCATAAGGTTTCAATGCTAACATGTGAGGGGAAGAAATCTCAAATGGCCTTTTTCAGGATTGTCGGGGCTACTGAGCCAAGGAGAATGAGGAGCTCACTGTGATCACCATAGTGACATTTTGCAATGCAGTCCCTCATTAGTGGAGTTTGAAAAGCAATACAAATTGATTCCTTCAGCTGGGGCTTTTCAGGCACTTACAGCATTTTCTCTAGTGTCTCTCTCAAAATAAGTAAAGAAATAAACTCCTCTCGACTCTCCTACAAAATAAACAAATGTATTTTTATTCTGGGCAAAGGGGGAAATGATAAGGAATTTTCCTTTTCAGTGAACTAAACTCTTGCTTATAATGTGTTTTCTGTGTAACCTTCTGGGGGCCTATAACCAAGCCCTGACTCACAGATGAGGTGGCCTGTGCCTTGGGCATTACAAAAAACGTCCAACTACCATGTGAAAAGGATTAGCGGAGCCTGCAGAGGGAAGCTCCTGCCAGTGGTGGCAGCATGGTGGCAAACAAGCCTAAGGGAGCCACATGCTCATACAGACTTGGGGTCCTCTGTATTCCAGTTCTTAGCCCCCAACTTCTACCTCCAGGAAGTCTCTTGAAAGACACTGCAGGGTCATAGCCAAGTAACTGCCATTCCCATCAGGGCTAGTTAATGAGGGCCACCAGAGGTGGGCATTCTTGCTTTTGTGCCATGTTCCGGAGTCAGCATTAGTGACTGCATTGCTCCTTCAGTATTCCTTCTGCTTTGGTAAGTCCTTCCTATTTCTCAAAAGCAAGTAAAATGAAGAATAAGCCAAACAGGTGACTTGATTAGTTGATAGAATTTATTGAGATGTAGGCATTTGATTTAGAAGATAGGATAAAGAAAGAACATTTAGCTCTTGGCCTTGGGAAGCTTATTGCTTCTTGAATGAGAGGACACCTGGTAGCACATTAAAATCCTACTGTATTTAGGATATTCAAAACACTGCTGACAAAAGAGCTATGTGGCTGCGAGACAGGAAAGGGAGAGACTCAAACTGAATACCTTTGGAACCCTTTGAATTGTGTAATATGTGCACGTATTACCTACTCAACGAAAATTTTTTTTCAAAAAATATATAGCCATTACTGATACAGTGAACAAAAGAATGCTGGTATGATGCTGGAGGGGTCAGATCATAAATTTTGCCTCTCCAAAGTAGACCAGACATCTTTTTTTGTGGCCAAGCTTCTAGGTAGAGTATCCAGGGGCCATGAACCATGACACACATACACACATACATGTGCACACACACACACCAGTGTGCACACACAAAACACACAGCATTTTCCAGAAAATAACATGCTATTAAAGGAAGGCATGTGTTCAGTCTTAGTAGTCCAACCAAAATTAGGTAGATTGTGATCTTGAGAGTTTCATGAAGAAAGTAACATTAAGTGAAATATTGAAAGAAAGAAGGTGGATTCAATATAGTGAAGGAGAACCATTAGGTTTCTACTGTAGGAGTCACACTCAAAGGGATGTTTTCTTAGAGGGTGATTTCTGCTGTTGGATTGAAGATAGAAATGGTCAGAAAAGACTGGAATTTGAACACCTTCACTAGGTTGGATGTCAGGAAATTAAGGCTCAGACAAGGGGATGGCTATTGAAACAGAAGAATTGGATCCTGGAAAAGCTGTGACGGAAGAACTAAATGTTAGGACTTGAACATGGATTGCTTTTGAATGAAGAATGTGAGAAATTAAGACTTAAAACTAAATTTTGCAGAATAGTTAACCACTGCTATCATTAATACAGATGAAGAATCTGGCTAAAAGGAAATAATAAAGGAATCAGAAAAATCTCACACTACTAAAAGGAAATCCAGTGGATAGCTGTTGACCAATATTAAAAACTGAGTTAGATACAAAAACAACCACAAAAAGTAGTTTATCATTACTCCTAAGAAAGACCAGCAGAAATGGAATTTCTTAAAAATATATTAGCCTCCTAACTACCACATTAAGAAGCAGCAAGAAATTCACAGTTTCCTACTCCTTCTTAGAAGTAATTCTACTCTTCGTCCCTTAACTTGTACAGTACAGAGGATGACAATGATTTCTGGAGCATTCTGCAAACCTAAACTTGCAATTGCACATCACTTAATATTGTGATTCTATTTGTTTTCCTCTCTGAGACCAGTCCATTTTTTCTAGAGCATGAGGATGACATATTAATAACTAACAGATGCTATCCACTACTTGGAAGTATAAGGTGAGTGGAAAGTCATTCTGTGCAAAGCAAATTCAGTGATTCACTAACTTGCCATTTCAAATATCTATAGAGACCTGGGCCCATGCACGTGCTCCCAGACAGCATGATTGCTACATCTTTTTAATCAAGCCTCACTGTTGCACTGTATGACAGTCCAGCCACTGCACATAAAAGAGAAGGGAATATTAAAGCAGAGAATGAGAGAAGGAGTAAAAGCAGAAGAAGGTGTGAGCAGAAACTATGGCATGTACAGATGTCCCAATTTGGGGTCCTCAGGAATATGGACATATTAAGATTTGGGTGACGTTTGTTTGTCCAAGCCTGATTCGTCCTATGCATTTGACCTAGTTATACAAGTGCCCCACTGTGCTGAAGGATATCCTTCTGACAGCTTCAGCTGTGTGGAATATAGCCTTGGCTATAAAAGGAAGCTGAAACTACCACTAAGAATCTACAATAACATCACAAAGCTCCAGCACTGCACCCCAGGGGATTTCAGCCCCCAAGAGAGGATCTTTGGTTCTCACTCAGAGCTTTATCAAGTCTAACTTACAAGCACGGGTGGTTTCCCACTCAGCCTCAGGTTAGAAGCAAATCCCTGCTCATATTTCATCTTCTCTAGGAAATCTCCCTGAGAGAGCCTAGATTCCCTGCAGAGTTAGTTCGTTCATCATAGTTCATTCCCATGTGCCAAGTGCTATTCCTCCCTCCATCCTTTGTGAGACTTTTGGCCTTGAATATCTCATTATGAATCAAGCTGGTCTCCCTGCCAGACCACTGGCTTCATGTACAGGGAAGTTTCCTATCTTGCATTTCTATTTTCTACTATCTAGCACACAAATACTCATAAAAGATGCTCAGTAAGTATGTGCTGGAATGCAGTGTGTGACAACACCCTATAAAGGAGACGGGAGTCAGGCAAGAAGAGGTCATACACGCCTGCTTTCCTTGGAGTGATCATTCATTTGACAAATAGATAAACAGGTCAAGATCCTTTAATAGGACTTGCCAGAGAGTATCCAGTAAATCAGTCAGAACACTGATCAAGAGCTACATCACTTAAAAATACAGAAGCAACCCAGGACACTCAATCTGAACGAAAAAAGAGCAGAGGGTGAGTGTGAGCCACTGTCAGGGGACAGGATGTCCCCCAGGGAGGAGGGGCTGCGCACATGGGCGCCAGAAGCAAAACAGCACAGCAACTGGTAAGACAGGGTAGAATCCCACCCCCTCCTGTCTCTTCTGTCCCCTCCCTGCAGTCTCCATGCTGGGGCCCACTGGACTGCGGATTTCGTCCCTGCCCTACACCCTCCAGCAGCTACTTTTGCACATCAGAGCTTCCCACCACTGATCTTTTCAACCCCATCTTCAGTTGATCAGGCAGCCCAGACCCCAGCCCAGCCCATCTAGAATGCTGGCCCTTCTCAAAGCTCTGAAGAGCTGTGGAGAGAGCAAGTAGAGCCATTCATTGCTCTGCTGGAAGGTGCAACCAGAAAAGTGGCTGCAAGAGGGAGCTGACTTCTGTCCTGCCTGAGAGCTGGCCAACATTGGATCAACTGCCTCATGGATGCTACTCCTACTGGCCAACCAGAAAGGATGCTCTAGGCCATCTTTCAAATTCTTTCACCATGACCCATAAAGTACACTTTATGCCAGGACCCAGTACATATACACACACACATACATACATACTGAAACTAAATTGCACAGGACACAGCTTACCATTGCCAAGTGTGATCCACTCTGGCACTTCCTCTTCTCCTTTTTCTGTTCCCTTGCTTTCTCTCCTCTTCCCTTCCCTCCCCTCTCTTCCTCTCTCCTCTCCTCTACTTATTCTTTTAAATATACTGGTCCCAGCTGAATCAATGGCTTCACAGCTTACCAGTGAGTCACAATGGGCAGTTTGCAGACAAGATGTAGGGGTGACCAAGGAGCACCTGCATCAGAGCCATAAAGATGCTTGTTAGGAAGGAGATTCATGAACCTCACTCAGACCTCCCATATATGAATTTCTAAAGTTGTTTGGGACCCAGGAATAAGCTCCAGAAGGAGGAGCACTGGGAGAGTTTGGAGCAGATGACCTCTAGAGTTCATTCCAACAACAAAAGCTGGAATTGATTGAGCCCTACTGTACACAAGGCATTATGCTGAGTTACAGGAGACACAGAGGAATCTAACACATGGCACCTGTCCAGGACAGACAAGATGTGCATGTGGAGGAAGTTACATAATAACTCCACAGTTAATAGTCAGAGAGGGGTCCAGGTACATGAGGCCCTCAGTGCAGAAGGCTGAGTGGACGTGTGTGCTTGGGCAGTCAGGGGGGTCAGCTGTCAGAACATACTCGATTCCTGTCAATTAGAATGGGTGAGATTCTAACAGCTACCATGCTCTTCTCACTAATAAACAGAACAATGACAATGGTAACAATAATAGTTAACATTAATTGTACCATTTAATTACTTACATGTCACTTTGTGTGAATTCTCTTTGGACGCCAACAACAATCCTATGGGTCCCATCACTGGTTTTCAAAATGTGTCCCCTTGATCTGCAGCATTTGCATCACTTGGTAGAAATGCACCTTCTCAGGCCCAGGCTTCCTGAATCAGGAACTCTAAGCTGGGGCCCAGCAACTTGTTCTAACAGGCCCTCCGGGCAATTTTGATATGTATTAGATTTTGGGAGCCATCTCACTCCACTCACACATGGGATTTTCATGACCCACCTACCCATGGTTTTACACATGCAGTTTGTTTGTTTTCACTCTCAGAACAAATGTAAATAATAACTATAGGCAACAGCACCTTGGAGGAGGTGCTGTCCTGAGATCCAGCAGTCGTTTGTCCTAACTCCACAACAGGTCGGGAATGCCTGCGCCCGTCTGGCTGAACTGTTCTTTCCATTCTTCTGTCCCCCTGGGGTTGGACTCGCTGATTCAGGAGAAGCCTCTACACCATCAATACCGAGATGCTTTCTTTGTATCAGAAACTTTGAGATTTACTGGAACTCAAAGTGTACTTAAATATGCAGAAAAAAAATGGGAAAATCTCAAGAAATATTAAGAGTTAGAAGTATCCAGCCTAAAGGGGAAAAACACCTGAGTATTCCTTACACTCATACCATTTGGGGGTTATCAAGAATTTTTTAAAAACCAACATAAAGTTGTTTTCATTTCTACCAAGTATAGAACATAAACTAGTTTAAATTTCAGAAGTATCTTTTATCTGTTTATATAAGTACAGGCCTACATATAAGTGAAACACATATAATTTAAAACAAAGGAGCAGATAACTGGACTCTCCCTGGTTGCCACTGGGAATAAAGAATAGGAACAATTCTCAGAAGGGCTGGCATTTGTCCAGCCTATATAGCAGATTGGATTAGTGCTGACTTAAGGTGACATCAATCCAGATTTCATCATTTTAATCAACTTTTCACCTTGGAAGAATTTTCAGATAATAGAATATGCTCAACTCAGACAAAATGCTTGTAAAATTCTCAACCTGTGCACTGAAAGCTGAGCCTGTTAGACCAATTTGCCATCTAGTAGCACTTTCCAGGCATGGGTTTTCAGCAGTGAGCATTTGTAACAGAGACCTGGGTGACAGCTATGGCAGCCAGATGATACCTGTCACCAGAGAAGGTAACAGACAGGAGCCGATCATCAGAAAAAGTCTTCAAACAGAAGCACAATCTTCCAAAGCTCAAAATAGTTGAACCTTAAATCTGTTAAGGTTAAGTCTGACATCTTCACTGTCCAGGTTAGGGTGATGAACAAAACAACTGATAGGAAGGGCAACTTGCAGGCAAGAATTTGATTCAAAGAATCAGATAAGATCTGGCAGAAATGTATAAAAACTCTTTGCAATAGAACAAGGGAAAAGCTGCAGAAGAATTTAACCAGCAGTGTTATTGGAAAAAGAGAGGAATTGTCATTATCCCCATGAAATGCTCAGTCGGATATCCAAAGATTTTATTATCAGGTAATTTTGAGAAATGCTTGTAAATCTGAAAAGGTGTATTCAAGGGCTTATAGCAAATGATCTAGTGATACTAATTCATAGGAAGTCATTTATCAGCTCCCAAGGTTTTGGTACTGGTTGGCAGGTTTATTTCTTTTTACTATTGTGACTATGGTGCTAAGGATTAATGAACAATTACTAATAACAAAGAAGATCTGCAAGGAAAACTGATATTAAATCACCCCAGTTCTAAATGTACAGATCATTTTGAGGACTTCCTTATGTCACAATCCTATTTCACAGCTGTTGCCATGCTTTTGTGTAACCCTTATGCATTACATGTGGGAGGCTTCTCTACCCTGTAATACCTGCCCTGTGCCACCTGCTCTTGACTCAGGGGCTCAATCACACAATGCCAAAATTGTTGATTTCCCGTTAGGGCTCCATCCAGGCTGTAAGCTAAGCCCTCATCTTATACATTTCTTTATCCCTCTGCCTAATGCAAAGCATAAATGTCTAAACTGAACCATGGATGGATGGATGGGTGATGGGTGGATGGGTGGATGGGTGATGGTGGGTGGATGGGTAGGATGGATGGATGGATGAGTGGATGAATGATGGATGGGTGGATGGATGACGGGTAGGTGGATAGATGGGTGGATGGATGGGATGGGTGAATGGGTGGGTGGATGGTTGGGTGGGTGGATGGATGATGGATGGGTGAATGGGTGATGGGTGGGTGGATAGATGGGTGGACAGATGGATGGATGGATGGATGGATGGATGCATGTGTGCATGCATTCATGCATGGGTGGATGGGTGGATGGGTGATGGGTAGGTGGATGGATGGGTGGATGGATGGGATAGATATATGGGTGGCTCAATGCAGTTACATAAATGAGAAGATAAAACAATTTTTGTGGGTGTGGATCTTCCTTTGTAATTTCTTTGAAATTGCTCTGCTAGTTCTTGAAAAATAAGATTGGTGTTATGGTCCTTCCTACAAAAGCACGGTAGAATCAGTGGAAGCCTGTGGAGGTGACACCAGCATCTCTGCCAATGATTTGTTGCTGTCAGTAGATTTCTCAAAGAACACATTTCACCTTGGCAATGTAGAAATAGCCAAAGGATAATGATAAATCTTTGTAAATCATGCCACTGAAATAAGGCAGATAGATCTTTGAGAGGCAATGTTAATAATCAGATCTTAGAATATTTTTTAACTGACTCTGGGATTGCACTAGATTATTGGGAAAAAAAAGATGAAAATATCTAAACATTCCTACATGGAACATCCATGGGTTCCTTGCCTAAGAGATGTGACTCTAGGAGATACTTCTCATGCTTCTAGCAACTACCTTCCCACGGGTGGCTCCGGGAAATGGAGCAACTCCAATTTGTTAAATTGCCCCAAAGTGGGTGATGTATTTACTTCAGTAATTCCATTTTGCCACTGAGTGATTTGAAAACATAATCCTTACTTTGTGACCCGAGACTTCTTTCAAAAATTTAATTAACCACACCCCAAATTGTGACAGCAAGCAACCATTAAGCTGGGGAGGACAATGACTATTTAGGTTGTTGGGGTTTTTTTTCAATTAATATATATATGTAACATGCCCAAAGTTGCCTGACTCTGATCTGCCCTTTACTAACACTCTGCCCTGTAGTAACCCAGAACTTTCCTATCTACCTCTCACAAAATTTACCTGATTAGGATTCTACCTGCTCAAGACATTCTCCCCTCTGTTCTTGAGAAAAGATAACCTGAGATTATAGATTCATAAATTGGACCCATCTGATATAATCTATATTTTAATAAGTTTTATAGAGTGGAGCCTAAATCTCAATACTTTCCCCAGTTTAGGAACCTGTGACATTGCTCAGAGTCTCACAGAAAACATGTTTGGACAAGAGGATGCCAAGTGTCTTTTACACCCAACCACACAGTCATGAAAGTTATGTAATGCACAGTAAAAACCCTTTGATGGCTTTCCCTTGCACCAATAATAAAACAGACAGTTCTTAACAAGGCTTCTAATGCCTTGCATGATCTGCCTTGTCAATCTCTTCCAAGGCTCTTTGAGCCACAGTTACCACACTTGGGTCACCCAACCTTCTTTGGCTCCTTAATGCACTCCTCCCTTGAAGCCTTTCCATGTGCAGCTGCATCAGTCAGGTTCTCCAGAAAAAAAGAACCAAGGGGATATGTATATATGTGTATATATAAATAGGTATATGTGTGTATATATATATGCATGTGTCCCTATATGTACATATATATAAGTATACATATATGCATAGTATCTTCTTTGCTCTGTACATAATATAGATATATGTATATAAACTCACACATGCATATATACATGCATATATATATATGTACACACATAAAGAGACTTATTTTAAGGAATTGGCCCACACAGTTGTGGGGGCTGACAAGTCCAAAATCTGTAGGGCAGGCCAGCAGGCTAGAAATGCAGGTAGAATTTCTATGTTAATTTTGAGGCAGATTAATTCCTTCTTCTCTGGGAAATCTCACTTTTTGCTCTTAAGGCATTCATCTGATTTTTGAGACTCATCCACATTATCAAAGGTAATCACCTTTACTAAAAGTACTGATTATAGATGTTAATCACATCCAGAAAGTACTTTCACAGACATATTTGATGGTGTTTAACTAAACAGCTGGGCACTGTGTCCTCACCAAGCTGAGGCACAAATTTCATCATCACACATCACACTGCCCCCCTGCCCGGGACTTGCCCACCCGCTCTCACTGATGGCAGGGTAACTATCAGGAAGCTTCTTCAGGAAGCCAGCTCTGCCCCCTCACCTTTTGCAAGGCCACAGTTGTTTTGTCTCATAGCTCCTTTAATTGTTCCTCTGTTGCCCTGCCCCAGTTCTAAGCACATGTTTGCATCTGCTCATTCCCTCTCTCCTGCCCACAGGCTCCCAGCTCCATCAGGCAGGACCACGGGGGCTCTGGCCACAACCACAGGGCTGCCCTGGCCCATGAGGACCACTGGGCACGCTAGGAAGAGGCTCGCATTCTCCCAGTGAATGTGTCCCTCACAGGTCAGAGCCCAGGGAAGGGAAGGGGACTGGATTTCACCCCACTGCCTGGAAGCCCTGAGGCAGGCATCAGCCTGTACAGCCAGGCAGGATGGGAGACAGCACCTTCAGCAGAAGACAGAGTAAATGAGGGTCCCCGACACAGTCGAGCAGGGCCCAGGTTCCAGTATGCGTACAAGTTGTTCTTAGAGGAAGATGCATGAAGAGTTGAGGAGTTTGGAAGTGAAGACATGAGACTCAGAACTGTGTGTGTGTGGAGGGGGTGGGCTTCAGGCAGCAAGAGGGCCTTGTCGCCATGGAGGGGGTGGGCAGAGAGGAGAAGACCAAAGGTTGAGAGAAAGATACCAAAGAGGAACACCCCTTACCAGGAGAAGGAAGGACAGGATAGGGGTGCCAGCGGCAACTGGCAATTGGGAGGGACATAGAAACATAGACCATCAGAGCTAGAATAGGCCCCAAGGGACATCTAACCCAGAGACCCTCAATGGCAAGCACCACTCACCAAGAGGACACATACGAATATCCAAGAAGGGGCATGTATACTTTGAAAAAAGCAGCAACTCATTATCCTACTACTCTAATTATATGTTTCGGGAAAAGCTCTTTCAAGGCTATTATTTTCTGAATTCAAAGTACAGAGGATAAACCTTTGGCATGGGCCTGACTAGAAGTGTCAGTCATAAACCAAAATGTTTCTGAGCCCTCCTCTTGCTTTGAGAGCTCAGTTGATGCTGTGGGCACAACCTGAAACTCTGGCAGTTTCACCAGCCCCACCCACACAGTCCCCTCGGACATGCACACCCCAGGCCTCAGCCAGTCTCTCACCATTTGGTAAGCTTGACTGACCTCTGCAATTCTCCCCAGGCTTACCCTCCTCTGGATCGGAGCTCCTTCGGGGCCCAGGTGGTCCCTGCAAACAGAGACCAAGCTCTGCAACAGAGCTCAGAGCAGCCCTGGAACTGGTCGTGAGGTCATCCTCTTATAAAGAATGAGCCCCAGAAGGCAACAGTGTAGAAAAGGCCAGAGTCTGTCAGCCAGGACTGACACGTTTAATCGTTTAATCAATGGTGTATTTATTCACAGACATTCACGGAGCCCCTGTCTGGGTCAGTCACTGGGCCAGGCCGGAGGATACAGCAGTGAACAAGATAGAGGTCCCACTCTGTGCTCCCCCAGTGGCCTGCCCCTCCATGCTCCAGGGATGGAAGGGAGGCAGACCCCTTCAGATGCTCTTCTAGGTCAGCTAGGCAAGTGGTCAATGTGCCCACCCCCCATGGGCTAAGTGTCCTAGTGCATGTTTATGAAAATTTCTCCCTTTTAATTTTGTCTCCTCCATCCCCAGGGCCTGGGCAAATCAGGAATGTTTCTGGGGTTTTCTGTGTCCCTCACCATAATAGAAGCCGTGGCTGCAGCTCACAGGGAGAGGGGTCTGGCCCTGACTTTGCCAATAAACATCCCAGCCATGCTAGAGTAGATTCAAATGTCCTGTGTGGATTGGTCTGCAGGTCTAGTATGGGTGTCTCCTTCTCTGTGGATTCTTTGCAACTCCTTCAATGATATCTAATGTACATGGGGGCAGGGAGCATGCAGCAATTTGAAAGCAAATCCACAAGTCCAGCAAATAGAAGGCTTTCATTTGGAAAATAAAAGTTACAATTTTGAATTTTCAAATAGGTAACTCTAAGACTTTTATTTATCCAAAGGAAATAATGGATTTTAAGGGATTCAGAAACATGCTTCCCATCTGAGCCTTGAACAGGTTGCCAGCATATTAATTATTGATCCTTTGAGCTGTGTAGCAACCTTCAGCCACAACCCACCTCCTCCACTTACCCCTGGTGTGCTGCACACTGTTGTCATTTCTTAAGAGTGACTTGACCTGGGAAAGGTTGGGAAGCCCCACCTGCACCATCCAGTACCATAGACATGAACCTTGAAATGATGCTCTTCCAGACTCAGATGTGCTGCTAAGCACAAAAAACACACCAGATTTTGAAGATGTGTTACCAAAAGAGAATGTTAAAATAATTCATTAATAATTTTATATTGATTAGATATTGAAATGGTAATATTTTAGCTACTTTGGGTTAAATGACACAATAAAATTAATTTCACCTGTTTTACTTTTCTTACTGCAGCTACTAGAAAAATTTTAACTATACTTATGATTTCCATGCACGTCTTCCCCTACATTCTATGAGACAGCACTGCTCTGGACAATCCCTACTACATCTTGGCCTGAGGGAAAAAGACTTAGAGGCATTGGCAGTTAGAAGAGATTTAGTGGCTATAGGAGGCTAGGGAAGGAGATCAAAGCTTTAATTGCTTAAAAATAAAGTTGTACAAGATCCAAAATTAAAAAGTGCATACCAAGAAAGAAACAGAGGGCAGCAGAGCAGAGGAAAGAGTGGGGAGGGGAGGGAGGGGAAAAAGGAAAGGAAAAGGACCTCTGCCTCAGTCAGTTCAGACTGCTTTAATAAAGTACCAGGGACTGCGTGGCTTAAACTGCAAACATTTATTTCTCACAGTCCTGTGTCGGACTCCTCGACCCCCGACCGAAGGGAGGGAGACGCAATGAGTTGTCGAAGACCTGAAAGGACCAGCCAGGGGACTCAAGGCGTAACAGCGCAAGAGTGGTGCCGAAAAGGCACTTCTCATATTTATTGATCACAAAGTTACACTTGAAAGCAGTCAGTATTACACATCATACAATTATTAACCTTTTCCAGAACTCAATGTTTAACTGCCCCCAAACGGCTGGCGCGCAACGCTCCTGATCACAGAACAATAAAGGCATACGGAAACTGTGGGAAAGGTAGTGATGTATCGCTCTAATACATGATTCACTAACAACGAGGAAAACAAATCAATTAACAGAAAAGGCCAGTTTGAACCCAGAGTCCTGGAAGCTGTGAAGTCCGAGATCAAAATGCTGGCCAATTCTGTTCCTGGGGAGACACCTTCTTCTGGTGTCTCTGGTTACAGGCAGCCATCTTCCTGCTGTGTCTTCACATGGTAGAAGGGCCGTGGGAGCTCTTTGGGGTCTCTTTTATAGGGCAGGAATCACATACATCTGGGCTCCACCCACATGGGCTAATCACCCACCGAAGGCTCCACCTCTTAATACCATTACCTTAAGCGTTGGGATTCAGCAGGTGAATTCTGAGGAGACACACATTCAGTCTGTAACAAACTCTAACCCTTATTCATCCTCAAGTCACCCCTTCTCCTGAAACTCTCCCAGCGACCCAGCCAGACCGACCAGCCCACATCTGTCCTGCTATTACCACACCGCTTAGCAGTTCGGGTCAGTTCCACAAGTGCATTCTACGCACCACTCTGTGTGAGACATTTTTGGGGGCCATGGGAGAAGCACTGCAAATGGCACAAGTCCCTGCCCTCAGGAGACCACAGTCTAGTGGAGAAACAGATGTGGAAGCAGGCAGTTGCCATCCAAACTTCCCAGTGCTGGGCACTTACACTGTGGGAGCACCAAGAACTGACAGCTGTCTGCTCACCCACAGTGTTTCCTAATTCTTTGCCCCCAGCTGGGTTGTAAGCTTTAGGGCAGGTAGCATGTCTTATTTCTTCTGCCTCTATCACTGAGCTTCAGTGATCATCAAATGTTGACTGATTGGAAAAGGTTTGAGCAATGTGATATGGGTTTGAATCCCAGCTCAGCCACTTAAACTAGCTGTGTGACCTTGGGCAAGCTTTTGACCTATCTGTGCCTCAACTTCTGCATCTGCCAAAGAGGGAAAACATGAGACCTATCTGGTGAGAGTCCTTGTGAGTACTAAGTGAGCTTAGCTATAAAAGTGTTTAACACAGTGCCAGCCCATATTAACAGCTAAATAAATGTTAGTGATGATTATTATCATGATTATGGTTATTACTCCCCAGCAAATCCTTTATGCTTCCAGCTTTATGTTTTCTAATTTTCCTTGCCCACAACACTATAATGGAGAAGTAAGCAGAGGCTGGCTTCTGAATGAATCAGCAGTGGCTGAATTTGACTGAATCTTTTGAATTTAGGTGTCTGAGATTGGCAGGGATGCTTTAAACACTAATCCCTTATTCCAGCTGAGTGTCAGCTAAAACTTCCTTTAGCCCCAGATGTGTCTAAGTCTGACTTGATTAAACAATAATAAGTTCTTAACATGCATGTGAAAAAATTTAGTACAATTCTGCATGCATAAGGTATGTGACAACTAATCAATAATTGTGTTGCAGTAGTTTATTTGTGGTTTAACTGTTAACTTATTCTTCCTCAGGAGCTACGACAAAAAGGGAACAAGGAACAGGCCAAAATGTATAATCATTCACACATTTATTCAACAAATTTTTATGGAAAGTGTTGCTCCAGACGCAACCCAAATGTAGTCCTATGGCAGGTCAGGAGGAGCAGATGACATCCAGCTAATGCATAAGATCTGCGTGGTGTGTGGACACAAAGGACAAGGAATTACAGGCAGAGGAGAATGCAGAAGCAAAGGATGGGGGTCAGAAAAGTACCAAGTAGGTATCAGAACACAGATAATTTACTTTGGCTGGAGAGTAGACTATGAATGGGAGAGATCTGGAGATAAAACCAGAAAACTAGCCTAGATGAGATCATAGAGATTCTTAAATTTAAGTTAAAGGTGCAGGTTGTATTTTGTCAGCAGTGCAGACCTTTAAAGGTTTTTATCAAGAAAATCACATGATCAGGAAGATTAATCTGGCAGATTGTATAACAGGAATTAGCATGAGAGAGAACATTTGGAAAGCTACTAATGAGGTCTAGTGCAGGCCACCCCAAAATATGCCATTTTGGCATATTAATTATCTTAAATGAAAGTTGCTTAAAAACCAGCTGGTACAAGAAGGACACTCTGACCATCCTCTGTTCCACTGAAAGAAGGAGATAAGTTCCTCATATGAAGGGCACCCCTCCTGCACCTGGAGGGTAGAAGGCATCCTTATCACCAGAGAGATAGGGAATTTAGGGCCACGGAGGCTATATAAACAAAACCTTGTTATTCCTTCCTTTATTTGTTACTCCAAGCCCAAGCTTCTCTATCTTGTCAACTCTTCACAAATTTCTTACTTCTATGTCTAAAAGGTATAAAAGCTACCTGCTTTGGACACTTCTTTGAGTCTCTTATTTCTCTGAGCTCCTATATGTATGAAATTAAAATTTGTCTTTTTCTCCTGTTAATCTGCCTTGTGTTAATTTAATTATCAGAGCAGCCAAAGAACCTAGAAGGAAAGAAGGGAAGTATTTCCCTCCCCTATGTAACTGGAACAGTTAAAAGGTGACAAAAGTTTTAGCGAAACAGTGCGGTAGCGATGAAAAGGGACTGGAGCAACAGCTCCCCTCAAAGGATAGGATAGGGCAGCCAGGGGACAAGGAGTCAAAGTTCAAGGTGATGCTCAGGTGAAGACAGTGGTGCCTTGAACAGAAATAGAACACGCTGGAGGAAGAGCTGTTTTCAAAGACAAGGTGGTGAATTTGATTTTAAATTTATTGTCTGGTAGTCAGCCAAGGGATTTATTCAACAGGCAGTTAACTCAAGATTGGCAAGAGATCTGGGCTGCAGACAGATTTACAAGCCATGAGTGCAGTTAGTAATTAGCCATGGAAAGGGATAAAACTCACCAGAGGGTAAAACTGCAGAAAGGAAGGAAAGAGGAAAACGTAGAAGAGAAAGAGGGAATGAGAAGAAGAAAAGGAGAAAGAGGGGCAAGAGTACCTGAGAGGCAGGAGTAGGGAGCAGGACGCTAAACGCCCTGAGATTCCCAGGAGCAGCGTGCTGAGGCTCTGGGCACACCTGCAGACAGAGCCCACCTCCACCAGAGCATAGGGAAGCTGCCATTACACAGCAAGACTGTAAAGGCCCTGAAAAGTCCCCCACTTTATGTCCCCACCTTCGAGCCCATACACACCTATGTAAAACAACAACAAAAAAACCTCTCCTTTACTGGCCTTAAAACCACATGATCATAACCCTTACGTGAATGAAGGCACCCCCGAACTCCAGGAAGCCTCTGTTCATGGGCCCCCCAATCCAGGGGTGCTCACGGCCCGGGTGAGACTTGGAAGCCCTCTGCCTGGCTGGAGACTGCCCCTTGCTCTTAGCACCCCCACAGGACTTGAGCGAGGAGCCCAGGGACTCCAGTCAGCAGCCGCCGGGCGAATGGCGCTTGGCGGCGGCATGGATGAGGCCTGCAGGCGGGACCTCCTGCCGAGGGGAGCTTGCAGCGTGACGGGCAGGTGGCGGAGGCCTTTCCCGAGCACGAGGGAGGAAGGTCACAAAAAATGGGCATATGGGCCGCAGGGTCGTCTTGGCGACCTTCAGGGGGAAATGCGCATCAACTCAAAGCCATCTCCTGCCTGCGAAGCCACCGCGCCCGCCTGTGGTCAGGTATCTGCAGCTACGCCAGCCCCTGGGAGGCAGCTGGCCCTCCCGACCCAGGCTCCGCGGGACCCCCGGGTCCCCAGCCCGCCAAGGCGGTGCGAGAGCCCGCCGGACGCCCAGGGCCTCGCGAGCGGCGCGCGGCGCCCTTTGCCCGGGACGTCCCCGCTCGGCCTGACCGGCACTTGCCGCCCGACGCGGGGACACTCACGATTCGTCCGCCGGGGCGGGTAGCCGCGCCCTCCCAGCACACTCGGCCCGGCGCGGCCGCGCAACGGCGGCGGGACGCGCAGAAACCAGGACCCCGACCCCGCCAAGCCGGCGCAGGGCTCGCAGCGGCCAGACGGCAAACGACGAGGCCCAACGGCTGCCACTCCTCCGTTCTCCCTGTTGGACATCCTTGTAAGGAGCTCCCGTGACACGGGCGTCTTGAGGACTCACGACCACAGACAAAAGTGGTAGCGTTTATCCAGGTGCAAAGAGAATTTAAACAAAATATGTTGAAGCATACTATTTCCTGCAACAGATTCAGTGGCTCTTGGAAATCATTCTGATAGGAAACAGAAACAAAACTACTTGGTGGGGGCCGAAGGAATCCATTCTGTAAAGGGAAGTGTCTTAAATAGCTTCAGATACCTCAGTATTTCTTAAATCCACTTGTCAAACTTTTAAAAAAACTCACAGTAAAGCTCATTATACAATTCATTTGTGTTTTAACCATGCAAGTGCAAACGGATGTATATACTGCTTTCAAGAAATGGATGTTACCATCTAGTGCCTGCTCAATGCAGGTAAAAGGGTTTAATTGAAGCAGATACCTGGTTTTCCGGAGCGTGGGAAAGATGTTTCCTTCCTTGAAACTGAGCAGGACAAAAACGTACCAGCATTCATTTGAAGACTTTATCTCCAATGATAATATTGGAGAAAGTATTTAACTATTGCAGAAGGGCTGTCCTCGTTTTCAGAGTATTGGTTTGCTATGCTCTGGACAGAACAAGGTGGTGGGCTGGACCTACAAAATCAGTAAAAAACCTGGAGGGAACAGCCTGCCGTTCCAGAGGAGCTGCCCAGGATGGTGAGTACCGCTGGTTGCATGCTTCAGCTAATGTGTCACTTAAATTGTTAGTGTTATTTTTTTAGTTCAAGACACTGAATGATGCAATCTACGTGCTTACCTCCTTGAAGTACCAGTATTCAGATTGCATTCACCCTCTTTCCCATAACAGCAGGTGTTGAATTTGGAGAGCAAAATTCTAATCTTTGGGGGTAGGCTTATAACTTCCTGTATATACCACCAGAAAACAGCAAATGTCAGCTACAAAATGCAGAAAGTTGAATCTCATCAGCTTGAACTTTGAAAACCTGTTATTCCTGTTTTAAATTTAATAACCCCACTGAACTAAGGTGACTAGCAATGAAAAAGGCCCTTCTGAATAACTTTTACCATGCTCCTTTGCTTATATAAAGAAAAAATATAAGGCCAAGATATGTCATTTAAACTAATTGTACTATGAAGATATCTTCTTGTGCTTTTGGTTTATAGTGAACAGAAAAAAACTGGGAAATTCTATTCTGTCCACTAAGTACAAATTTACTTTTTAGATAAATTTTGGCTCTACCAATTATTAGTGAATTCTAGTTAGCTATCCATAATTCTTCTTTAGATAAAAGATTGTTAAAGGAAGAATTTGAGAGAGTCTAAATTTAAATTATATTTTAGTTGTATATTTAGCTTTTTGTTCTTATTGCATATTTAATACTTGTTCAACTTTACATATCCCTCCAGTGGGTACTTGTTTTCAAAGACTGCTTATTTTTTTGATTTTTTGGAAACTAAAAGTTGACCTTTTTTCACCTTAAGATATTTTATTCTTATTTATTTTGCTTTTATTTTATAGCTTTCCTTACAGGAAAAAAGAAGTCAGTTCTAAATTTTTGCAAACATGCTTACTTACATAGGAAGAAATATCACTAGACTTTGTGAGGCTATTCCTTTATTTTATCTACTATTTTTTAATTGTTTAATAATCATTATCTATAAATATGATGTACCTGAAGAGAATTCTCTGCCCTTTATAATTTCTTTTTTGTTTCAATTTTGATAAAAGTCTACTTCCCACTTAAACTCAAGCATTTTAGCTTCTAAACTGGCTGCAGTTTACTCAGGTATAGGAACCTCATATAAAATGATAGTAATGTCAAAAGATCTAAAATAGAAGATTAAACAAAACAATTTTAAAATAAGAATATTTGTCATGATTTAAACATGCTGATTCCCTGTGTTTATGGCTATATTGGAAAAAAACAGTTTCTGTTTAGCTGCAGTTAAGTATTGTGTACATTTAGTCTCTGCTTTGATATGTCTAAGAGTTAGGAATCCTTTTAGTTTATCCACAAAAATAATAAATACCTGTTTGGGGAGAGAGAAGACAAGCTTATACAAGTTAAATAATTTTTGACGAATAGATAGGTCAAATTTTTTTTTAAGTCCGTGTGCTATTTTGCTGCTAATTACAGTGAGTTATTTTAAATTATTTTACTGTTATTAAATCATATCCCTTGTCTTCTTCTGAATTTTTGTTTGAGTTTATGAATTGATTCTAAGTGCTGTTGCCTAATGTTTGGGACTAGAGAACAAAGGTTGGTATTCTGAATGATTAAGAGGCTTGGCAGGTCATTAGTATCAACATCTTTATCAACGTCTTTTTTTTTAAAAAAAAGAAACTGTTTTGCTGCTAAAACCCAGCTGCTCCTTGGTTTCAACAGCACATTGAAACGCAGCAAGAAATGTCTTACTTGATCTGTTAAGACTTAAAATGATTATCATTTTCCTGCATCATCCCCTGATCTTTTAGCTTCTTGGGTGAATTTAACTATTTCTACACCTTCTGTTAAATTGGCAGAGTGGATTTCAACACCGAAAATGAGCCAGGAGCCAAACTAGGGAAACCATCCCACCTGAATTATTTTCTTCATTTGGCAGTCATTTTTGAGTTCCTGTTATGATCAGTACATTCCTTGCAGTAAATACAAAGGGCCATCAGCTTCTAAACATCTTAACTTATTTATAGTCTATATATTGATGCCAATTCTCTTTTTGCTGAGCAGAAAGCAGATGCTTCCACTTGAGAAATAGTGAGTGGCCAAGGTGCAGTTACTTCTCAGCCAGAAGAAAATTCCATATACCCACCATCTGCCAACAGTTCCACAGTCACCCAGGGGACAGGAGAGGAGATGGGTTCCCTGAGCCACTCCTTAGTTCTTTCTTTCAGTGAGGGGTTTTAATCAATGAAGCTGCCCAAAAATGTCATGGCATTCACAAGTCCCTAGGGAGGCACTGGAGCTTAGTAGTGACCAGGCAGGATACTGGAGCCACGTTGCATGAGTTTGAATCCTGGCTGTCCCACTTACTAGAATATGACCTTGGACAAGTGGATTAAACTCTCATGCCTCAGTCTTCTGATCTGTAAATGGAGATTATAATAATCCTTGCCTCATTAGTTTGGTTTGAGGATTAAATGAACTAATACTTAAAACAGTGACTGACACATAGTAAACACTCAATAAAAATGACCTCTTATTGTTATCCCAGAATTTGCAGGTGTCCTGCATGGAGACAGGGCCGGTCCTACAGAGAGAATGAAACTACCAAAAAGAAAACAGATACAGGATGTTCAGGTTAAATGGAGCCACAGCATCATGCCATCATTTTCATTAAAAGAAATTAAAAGCCATCTGGAAAGTTGTAAAGCAAATTGGTGAGAGACCAAGACTTCAAGAGAAATCACTGATAGGGATTAGTACTTGAAGACTTTTCTTGGAGTAAATGCATAAGCAAAAGTTGAATACTGTCTGTGAAGAACTCTAAGAGCTGTGAAATAAATAGTGGGCCTCATAGCAGGACAAGAACAACACACATCACCCAGAAAAGGGTCCAGGAAAACAGATTATTATCTCAGTCATCCTGCATAGGCTTCTATCAGTTCAGTGAGGAAAAACAGGAAATCCCTAGAAGACCAACTCTAAAATCTGTACTATAAAGATCTCATTACAGCATGGATCAGTCATCTTTTTGGAAAAATATCCTTTTGTCTTTATAAAGTGAACTAGGCTTTGTGCCCCCACAGAGTTCATGCAGAGACTGACATTAAACAAGTTAATACACAAATGTCATTGCAAGCCTTGATAAGTGCTCAGAAGAAATGTAAGGTGGGCAGTGAAGATAATATCGGGCTTTTAGATCTGAGGGTCAGACAACTTCCTGAGAGTGCAGCACTCATGTGCCCTGATTACCAGGGTCAGAACTGCAGCAGATCATGCCAGGGTACAGCAAGCTTGAAGGCTCTGGGGTGGGAATGGGGGGTGGGATCCTGGAATTGAGAAAAGGCGATGCTAGGAGCATCGTCAGAGAGACGGAGAGCCTGCAGGGTCAAAGCCAGACCCCCCAGACTATGTGGGCTATGTTAGAATCTTTTCTTCCCAATACAAGGCAAGTCACTGAAGGGTTTTAGGTATGCACAACTGACATTTACATACTCAGATTTGTATTTTGAATGGATTGGTCCAATTGTAGCATGGCAAATGAGCTTTGAGGAACTAGAATGGAGCAATCCATTTGGGAGGCTTTCAACCTGCCTGTTAGAATGAAGGATATGATGAGCACAAGCACAAAGAGCCCTTGACGGTATAGGGTCCTATAAGTCTCACCTGTCTGGGCTCTCTGCATGAGATAACCATAGGCACCTAAACCATAGGAGTCTGTATACAGTAAAGTTCCCTAAACAGTCAATTTTTTATCTGGGTTAAATTTAGGTAAATCAAAAAGTGTCAATAACATTTAGCCATCTAGAAGTTTGTGTAAAGAAAAGGTTTGAGACTGAGAAATGATGAGATACGCTGATGTCTTAGGACTTGAGAGGCCACCTGAATGCAGGACAAACTGATCAACAGAGGAATTAGGCAGACGACGATCAAATTACCAATTGTATTAAAAGCAAAATTGAAGACTTTGGCTTAGGTCTGTGGGCAAGCAATATCACAAATATTTCACCCCTGCAATCAACCTGCCGCTGTCATAATGAGCCCTGTGACTAGGGGAGACAGTGCGGTACTGGGGCCTGCTTGGAGGATGTTTTTTGGGGGCTCCTTCAACAAATACTAAAAATGTTATTTTACAACTGCATCAGTACAACAGTATAATCCAGTTTGGTTTATATTTGCTTTCTTCTTCTGATTTTAAAAGAAAGGAAAACATTTTCACAGTCCCCTAAACTGGGATATGTCATTCCAGCAGAGGGCAGAATCCAGAAATTGCAGGCAGACTGCTCCCTAGAGAGAGGTGACCCAAGCCAAACCCGCTGACAGTGTTACTCTCGTGAGTCCCTCCCCATGCAACATTTCCGGTGGGCCCTCCAACAACGCCCTCTAGGATCCCAGTAAGTGTCCTGGTCCTGGGTGATGGGATCTGTGCGCTGACAGGTTCCTGTTCCCACAGGTCCATGTACTAAGCAGCACTAAGAAATACAGTCTGGTAACCAAAAATAATACGTTTTCCAATCTTTGCGTCTCTTGAAGAATGTCAATTAAAACCCTTAACTCTGACAATTCTAGAAAGTCTGTTTCCTCCAAATTCCCTCAAGTCCTGCAACTACTCTTTCCAAAGCCCACCCAATTCTGACCCTAGTCTGGCTTATGTATCTTCCCCAACTCTGCCCTCCTCTGGTCTCATTCCACCATTATCCAGCTTGTTCTCAACAAAGGACAGCCAGGCACCAGTGGGGAGGGAAGCATGCCCCTCCCTCTGTGGGGTGGGGGGAGGAAGAAAACCAAGAACCCCCACCTCACCACTCTGTCTGGTCACAGCTGCAAAAGCAAAAGCCTTTAAAAAACTGCTTCATTACAATGGCAACAGGGAACATACTAACAGCAATGACCTTCATGGAGCTGACCAGCCATCTGCAGAGATGCAGAAGAGCATGCGGGGAGGGGGTGGCAGAGAGGCCTGCGCTGTTTCTCAGGCCTCACACCCACAGAGAATCGCCGCAAGAGCCCGTCTGTGACTGAAAGGAAAGGGCAAAGTCATGTTACGTTTCAGCTCCATGTCAAAGTTGGTGTTAGCTCCTGAGGGAGACAGCAATCATCTGGCTGAAGAATGTTGTGGAATTCTCTACCAGCCACTTGGTAGCAGAAACAAGGGCTCCATTTTATACATGGACCAGAATTCAAAAACACCAAAATCAAGTACGGGTTGTAAATTATAGACAAAAGCTATCAAAATGTATTTGTGGAAAGCAGTGCCTTTTAGACAATTCTGTCCCAAGGAGCCTTATTTCTGTCTGGGTGTTTGACCTATCACACATGGATGAGTGATAAGTGTGTGTTTCAACAGCTGGTGGTTCCATGATAAGGTTTCCAGGCCTGCAGGGCAGGCAAGCTCCCACCATGGCCTGTGTTTCCAGGGAAGATTGAACTTCCCACCAGACACAGATGTCACCTACAGTTTCACATCTTTGAGCGAATAACGTCTGAGCCCACTGATAATGCAAGAGCTCAAGAGATATCTAACTCCAAATTGTAAGGTGCCCATTGTCCCATGGTGGGAGTGACTGCCTGACTGTATGTACTGTTACAAACTTGAACAAGGAGCTCTAGGGCGCTAGAAGGATCTATATGCTGTTAGATCTTTGAGAACAGTTGGTGTTCTCTATGTATACATTTCTATGCGCCAGGGAGACACTGCCACTTCCATCCACATTGGAAACACATGGCATTTTATCTAGTACTTTATAGTTCTCACAGGACAAACATATCTTAAGCTCCAGAAGAACAGTGATCTTGTCAGACACACAACTATTTAATGAATGAATTATCTTGTTTGATACTCATATTCCTGTCACTCATTCCCATGCAATTGGGAGGGGACATTGGCCTTCAGAAACCCTGTCTACAGCATCACCTGTCTTTGTTCCTGGCATCTCTGCTAAGAGTTTCTAAGGTCTGTTTTGAAACAGTCTGAGCTTTGACTAGATTCTTTCTGCATTCTTGCCTTAAGGCCAGGAGTGTGGAATGTTCTCACTGATACCTGCAAAGCTGGGGACAGGAATGGCAAGGGAGAAGCACATCAGCTAATATTCCAAAATACTATCCTGCCACAATAGAAACGTGACTTCTTTTTCTTATACTTTACACTTCTCACAGAGTTTATGCTTTTATCATTCATGAGCTGATGACTCTTAAATTGACATCTCCAGCCTCATCTCCCCCTCTGACCTCTGGATTCCTATATCCAACTGACATGTTCACTTGGAAGTCAAATAAGCAACTCCAACTGAACAAAACCAAGAAGGGACCCTTGTTCTCTTGCCCACACCCTCACGTTATGTTCTTACTCTTCCCATCTCAACAGATGGCACCACCATTCACCCAACTGCACAAGCCAGAAACCCAGGACTCAACTTTTGAGTCCTCTTTTCCTTCTATCCCTGCCTCCATCTAACCTGTCAACTTACCCAGTTGTTTCTACCTCCAAAATTCATACCATCTCTCCATCTCTGACACCACTGCTCGATGCCTTACCTCAAGTTCCCATCAACCTCTAGCAGGGTACAGAGAGATGGCTTCAGATCTGGTCTCCATGCTACTATCCTCTTAACAGCAATAACTCATTCTGTATATGGTGGAATGATGTAATATAATTCACATCATAGTACATCTTAGCTGAAAACTCTCCAGTGGTATCCCTTCCCACCTAGAAACATGCAAGCCTCTTGCCCTGGCCCGGGCCTTCTCTCTGACCTTCCCCCATACCATCTTCCTCCTGCTCTCCACACTCAGCCACACTAGCCCTCTTTCTGCTTTTCAACACATCAAGCTCATTTCGTCCTTGAGCCACTTCGGGCTGTTTTTCTATGCCTTCCCTCAGTGGGCTTTAGGACTCAGCTCAAATGCACTCCAGCACCGAACTGACTATCCAGAATTAAACTAATCTCTTTAGTCACTTTGTGTCACCTTACCCTGTTTATCACATTGCTTACCATTTCCCAAAGTTATCTTGTTTCTCTAGTTGTTTATTATCCCACCACATTGGAAACACATGGCATTTTATCTAGTACTTTATAGTTCCCACAGGACAAACATATCTTAAGCTCCGGAAGAACAGTGATCTTGTCAGACACACAAATATTTAATGAATAAATTATCTTATTTGATACTCATATTCCTGTCACTCATTCCCATGCAATTCATATGTAAGAATAAAATAAACCACTCATAAACCTCTGAAACATAGTACCCAATTTCAAACTTCCTTGACTTAACACAAACCCTCTGCTAAAAATGTCTTTTCTTCGTTCTTCTTGTAAACTCCTATTCATCCTTCAAACCCCTGTTTGGGTAAGGAGCACTCAGTGGGGATGAGGATGGAAAGGGTGGAGGCAATAAGGCAGGGTAGTGTACAGTCACACTGCCCAGTTGATGAAGTCAGAACTTGGGGCTTTAAGGAAGACCTGAATTGGGGTTACAAAGGAGAAATTCTGCCCCAAACCTGGAGCCCTCCCACTCTTCAGGACAGAAAGCAAAGAAGGCAGCTTTGACAAGCCAACCACTGACCCACATCTCTGTGTGCATGGTTTTTAGGCTTCCCAAACTTAACATGCCCAAATAGAACTTCTGATTTAAAAGAGAGCCCCATGCACTTACTCAGCCCCAAAACTGTGGAGATGTCCTTGACCCCACCTGCACACACATGTACACACACCTCACATCCAATCTGTCAGCAAATCCGGCCCCTTCTTACCAGCCTCATCCCCTCTTGACTCTGCACTGTCATAACTTCTAAGTTTCTTTCTTCTTCCACACTTGTCCCACTCTTCATTCTCTGTAAGGCAACTAAAACAATCTTTTTAAAACTTAACTCAGATCCTGTCATCGCTCCTCAAAACTTCCAAAGGCTTCCTATCATATTTAGAAGACTGAGCAAAACCCATCCATCCCTACAAGACTTCCCTACATACTCCAGCCACAGGCTAGCTATTCTTCCAGCCCCACTTCCTGCCATGCTTCCATCTAGAGCACAGAAAGAAAGTTAAAAATACAGAGTCTGGAGAAACTCTTCCACCCACTGCCTGTGTGACATTGGGCAAGTTGCTTCATGTCTCTGTGCCTTGGTTCCTTTTTCTGTGAAGTGAAGATGACTGTAATACTTTACCAAGCTGTTGTAGGAATAAAGGAGTCCTGAGAACAGGCTCCAACACATGGCAAGCTGATGCACATGTGTGTGGATTTAAAGTAGTTGGATGTCTTGAACCCTTGAATTTGAAGAAACAAGTGATTACCAAAAAAAAGATTCAGGGAAGAGAATATACTTGCAGATTGTTATAACTCAGCTTTAAGGACACATTTTTATGAAGTCTTTAGTGAATACATGGTGGAATCTTCCCTTTGTTCTTTAAAGAAAGGAAAGCCCAAGAAATTCTCATGAATATTAATAGCATTGTATTGATTGCAGCTTCCGTAGCTTAACAAATAATAATAGCCTGTTTAAAACTCCCTTTTTGTTAGTCTCTGGCTTTAAACACATTCCCTGGGGAAACCAAAGGGGATAGGCAGAGACGCTGATTTGACTCACTCACTCGTGGGAAAGGAGGGGACAGGGTGCTTCCAAGAGCTGTTGGAAGTGCTCCTGAGCCAGGTGGGTGGGGAGCCTTGGTTGGTGCTGTGTGGCTATAAATCCCCACGTAAGCCAGCCAGCTACCGCAGTGCGGCTTCCCCAAGGCTGATAGGCTTCTGGATTTTTGCTCTAATATATCTGCTCTTTAAAGTAAAAAATCTCTCTTCCGGTGGGAGCACTTTTCCTGGCATGATGCCCTCTCTCCCCAACTCTGATGAGCTGATTTTTTTTGTGAATGGAAGAAAGGTAAGTTTATGAGATGATTAATATGAATTTTTCTATACCAGGATCAAAAGCCAAGCCAATTTTTTTTCACTATGATGCCATTTCCTAGTTCTATAACCTTTCTCATTTGCCTTTCTCAAGTCATATATAGTGGTATAAACTTGAACATGGGTCATTATTTCAAGATTTGGTACAAAATTGTTAAAGCCTGGTGCTTTTGCTTGCTTTTTACTTTTCTTTTGGAATCAGTAAGGAACTCTCACTTTTATTTATTATATTACAATGGGAGTGAATTCTGACACAGGTATGAAAAACTATGTCATTCCCCCCTTTATTTGGATATTAGCTCTACTTGAGTTCACCAAAGCTATTTTAATAGATGGCATATATGACATTGAGGAGGATATAGCAAAAAATGGTTTTTGTTTTGCCTTAATAAATCCCCTCAGGTTGATCAATTAACCTAGAGGCTGAAGCATCTCTGCCTATGCAGTGGAAGAAGTAGGGTGCTTTCCCTACTTCAGAAGAGAGGTGCAGCTCTAATGCTTAGCCTGTGCCAGTGGTTACGAACTTTGTACTTTAATGAGCAAAATGAGAAAAGTCTGAGGTGCTTTGGGACAATTAGTAAAGTATCAAAATAGAAAATTATTTTGGAAAATAGTTTGGTGTTAATGCTTTTGCTTCTCAAGCCTCAGTTGTACTGGATTACTGACATTCTTCTCTAAAGGAGGAAACACAACTTTAACCAAGGCAAAAGTTCTTGAGAATCTTGCCTATCAAATAGCAGACAAACATTTTTTGGAAACCTCTTAAATGAAAAACAAAAAGTGAAAGAGAACGGTAACAACAGAGAAAAGGTCTGGGTTTAGGAGGATCATTTACCAGTTGGTCAGGATCTTGAATGACTTGAGGACAACTGGAATATCACAAAAATAACTGCTGAGTGACTATTTGTAGTAATCCAAAAGTTAAGTACTTTGAATGTGAGAAAAACTGGCTTTACTGCTTTGCCTTTGTTGATGAAAACCATGTATCCTTTGAATATCACATTAGGATGGTTATCGTCTCTCCGGGTCTCCAGTCGTTTGAATTCAAGGCTGATGTTTTGGTGTTTTTACATATTTCTAAAGCAAGTTACAGATGGCAAAGTGGGGAAGAAATGGTTTGAAGAAATTGTTGTTGTTCTTTTTGTGGTGGTTTTTCCTTCCTTGAGACCCAGGGGTGAGGAGTTGAGCAAAGCCACTTCTCTGTCAATAACATGTCATCACCCCAGTCTGGACAAGGCTCCTCTTTTGTCTTATATTTTGTTTTTTCTTTTTATTTCCTATATTCTCTTGATTTCCTTCCCCTATATGCATCCACTTTTGTGCATTTTAAATGTATATCCTTGACATCTACTTTCCATATGTTCATTTAGAAATAGAAATGTTTCCTTGAAATATGTACAGTGCATGAGTGTGTGTGTTTTCTTAACTTACACAAGTGGCATTGTGATTTGTAAGTCTCCTTTTGTTTCTTCTGTAACTCACCACTGTTTTGAGATCTGTCCATGTAGCTTTTTGAAAACCTGGCTCATTACTCTGCACGCATGTTTCTGCAGAGTGCAGATCTCCTTCATTCTGCTTGTCCAGTACCTAGTGATAGACACCTAGGATGCTTCCAATTCCCCACCACCCCAAGAAATGCTACAGTGAATCTCCTATGCCATGTCTCCTCACCCACACTGGCAAAGGTATCTCTGAGATCGTAGCTTGCCAGTTTCATTGGTCCTTCTAGGTTGCCAGTCCACAAACCTACACAAGTTACCTCCCCCATAGTTCATTGCATGACAGGGGCTGTTTCCTTGCCAAATATGATTTACCAGTCTATGATGTGCCAGTACTTGATACAGTCAAATTTTCTAAGGTTTGCTGATCTGATGGGCATAAAGAGCTCTCATTGTAGGCTTCACTGGCCTCTCTCTGATTCCTAGTGAGGTTGCTCCTCTTCTCATATACTACTTACTAAAAAGAGATTTATTTCCTAAGTGTCTATAGATTACTAGAAGAAACAGGATGTACCAGTACCATTTTGTGAGTGCAACCAATGGTATCATTAGTGTTGCTTATATGATTACTAAAATATTTATTTTGAATAGCTAGGAATACTATACACAGGCATGCCTCATTTTATTGCACTTCACTTTATTGTGTTTCACAGATACTGTGTTTTTACAAATTGAAGATTGTGACAACCCTGAATTGATCACATCTGTTGGTGCCATTTTTCCAAAAGCATTTGCTCACTTCATGTCTTTGTTTCACATTTTGCTTATTCCTGCAATATTTCAAACTTTCCATTACTATAATGTGTGTCATGGTGATCCATGACCAGGGATTACAATCACTGAAATTCAGATGATGGTCAGCATTTTTTTAGCAATAAAGTATTTTTTAATTAAGGTACATATATTGTTTTTTTAGACATAATACTATTGCACACTACATGGACTATAGTACTGTGTAAACATAACGTTTACATGCAAGGGGAAACCAAAAGATTCATTTGACTCACTTTATTGCAGTATTTGCTTTATTGCAGTGGTCTGGAACCAAACCCAAAGTATCACTGAGGTGTGGCTGTATTTGATGTCAGAATTGCAGTTGGCAGCCTTTAATTAATTTCCCAAAGTCTACTTTTGCTTTTCTCCTTCTTTTTGGAACTCTGACTCTCCAATGCCACATTTTGGGCCTGAGGCAATGTCATGATTGAAGAAGACAGCATTAAAACAGGTGTTACACTGATCAAACAGAAAAGTGGTTAGGGAAGGTTTACTATTTACCTGGAATATTGTATCAGGTATGTGGATGGCTTTATGGCATAGAATAGTGCCATCAGGCTGTGCCCCCCAAAATAGGGTTACAGGAAGGGAGGTACAGTGGTCCTGGCTGGCACGCCATCACTTCTTCTGCTCCCACCCTCCCATCTTGCTCCCACCTTTGGGAATAATTTCCACAGACACACAGTTAGGGTGTTAAAGCAAATCTAACTGTAATGCTTTGCTCCTGAGATGCCACTATCCTTCACCCCCTCTGCATGCGAAGATTCCATGTGGAAGGGTGCTGAGCTCAACTCTAGCTGAGTAAATCTGAGTGCTTGGAAGGAGATCTGGAAATAGGAAGCAGTGTATGAAGAATAATGTGGTTTATTGCCTTTTTCTGGGGTGATAAAAATTTTAAAAGCAGTTTTAGTGACAATGCCTTGGTTTCTCGATTAGAGCTACCCTTCCAGGTAAGTTTCTCTCCAATTCTCATCGTGCCTGACTGTACCCAGCAGAGGAACTGCCCGGGCTGAAGAGATCAGACAGCTTTCATCTCGTGTGCCAGCTTTGTTCTGTTGTCAGTAGCAGCGTGAAGTGCAACATAAGAGGCAGAGTTGAGATGCACGTTCCCTCTGCTCTTCCTTCATATACTGGTACAATTTCATTGTGGGGGGAGAGTAGGGACAGCAGTAGCTCCGTTTACAACGTGCTCTCTTATGACTTCCTTAGGAAATCTCTAGCTAACCTTTTTTATAACTTTCTATGGCTATGTTGTCTGAGCCAATTTTAGATTCTATGTACCTATCTTTTCCAAGTAAGTCTAAGGAAAAACCATCCAGAATTTCAAATTGTCATATGTTTTGGAAAATTCAGAAGCATTGAGAAAAGGCTCCATAATTTCTCCAAAATTCTGGTTCCAACTGTTAGAAAAGGTTTCCTTTGTAATTTTTTCCCCCCTGTGAAGCCACCATGTGTCAAAAATGCCCCCAAAGCAATGGATAGAATGCCTTAATGGTTGGTACTATCTTCCTATCTTTTCTCATTCACAATGTAGGTCATAGAGAAGAATGCTGATCCTGAAGTAAATCTACTGCTCTACCTGAGAAAAGTCCATATCCTTGTATTTTACAGTAATGCATCAAGATTGGGTGGTAAAAAGTGAACATGCTAAGACTTCTGATGAAAGGCACCCTGTATTTGCTCTAGGTCAGTAGTCTTGTGCTCTACATATACAGCCCAGCTGGAGTTGAGAGAGTGCATCTAAAAGTGGTCATTCATTGTATTCATCACCTGAGCAAAACCAGAAGTACCATGCAGTAAACCATGAGCATGCTAATTCTACAAATACCTTCATGACGTTTGAGCCCCATGGTTACTCTGATGATAGCTTTATATTCAGGAGGATTAGTGTAAAATGTCCAGCAAGTCATGCAGGGGTGCATGTCACTTACAATAGCTTCCCTCAATGACATTTCACTGAGTTGTCACCTATGTCCTCTCATAGCCCTTATTGGCGAAAACTACGTTTAATAAATGTATTTCAAGATGCCAACATACAGCTAATGCACTCCCAGCTCTCCACCTCTGATCTGGACATATTCTCTCCCCACTCCTCCAAGACCTTCAACCTACCTGAAATAAATATTCAAAAAGAGTTTGGGGGGTTTGGGTGCAACTTTAGAGGTGTAGTTTGAGGGAGAGCCTGTGGCAGTGGTCACACAGATCTGGGTAAGAGATTAAATTGAATAGAGCCATATACACATGATACAAGTGTCTGCATCAGTGGTGACACCCGAATGAGCTCTGCATGTGCTCATCACTATAGTACTGGTGTCAGCTTCCTGGTTTTGAAGTTGTACTATACCTTTGTGGGGTGTCCTCATTGGGAGAAGCTGGCTGACAGGTCCACAGAACTGACTGTGCTATTTTCACCTTCCTAAGAGACTAGAATTATTCTGTGAGAAATGCACTTACTGGTCCAAACTTAGTCAAAGAGAACAGCAGAAGCTTTAATGATGGTCTTGCAAGATCGGTTGTCTGGTGAGCAGGCACCCTCAGGGCAGTTACAACAAGCAATTTATTCCATAGGACCCAAGTCCCTCCCAATTCCTCACTGGCTGAGTACTACAGGGTTCACATTCTTTCCCCAACATTACCTAAGCAAATTATATCTATATTAGACTTTTTTTACATTTGTCTTAATTCCATTGGCTGGTTTAAAACGTTTTCTGCATTTTTTTTTCAGAGATGTACAGCCCTCTCTTTCTTATCTTACTGTCCCTCTGCCTCCCAGCCAGAGTGACTCCCTGGTATATGCTGCGACATGTAGGCTTGTTAATACCATTTTGTTTAAACATTAATTCCCCTGGGAATAAATCACATATAGTTTTACGCCATTTCTAGCAATCCCAAAATAATAAGTTAAAATATATATACTCCCTGAACACCTACTGAGAGCCAGGCATTGTGTTAGGCTCTGGGAATTCAAAGGCATTCAAGACAATATTACCCCCTCTCTCCAGGATCTTCACTTCCTTCCCCACTTCTGTCTTTTAGCCTCACAAAAGGCACTTCTAAAAATACTAATTCATCTCTCCCTGCGCTTTCCATGCCAAACTCATTTAAGAGTTTATGTGCTCCTGATGCCTCATTTCCTCTCCAGATCCCACCTTTCGCTATTTAACTCCCTGCAGTCTGGTTTCCTACCCCATCATTTTACTACTTTAGCCAGTGTTGTCCCCTGATGTCCAGTGACTATTTCAGGAACTGGGCTTATAGCTGAAAAAACAAAAACAAAACAAAACAAAAATAGGCCAAATCCTCCCTCACTGGTTCCACTACCTCCCATTTGCCCAGCTCACAATCTCACTGTTTGTCAGCACACCCTATCACTTCCCTTTTATAGACTTCTAAATCCACAATATACTTCACCATGCTCTCTCTAGAGATCCTAAAATAAAAAAATTCCACTGTATTAGAAGCAAGCAGAAAATTCATGGATCCCCAAGTAAGCATGGCCAGAAGCAGCCAGGCAGAATCCTCCCAGCCCCCATTTCCCCCATCTCCCCTGTGTCCCCTTTTGTCCATTCCTTTCTGACACCTAATATCATAAGTCATTCTGAGTAAATGAGACTCACTGGAGACTTCCAGACCCCAACCTTTGGTTAGAGTCAACAGTTCGGCAGTGGAGTCAGGGGCTTTATTTTCAACTAAGTTAGTTCCTCAAATGGGTGATTCTCATGAATATTTGTGGAAAAGCACAGATTTTCTGCCAGAATCAACACTCCATGGGCACACCCCAGCCCTGGCCTACTTCACTTTCCACAAGACTGCAGGGCTCTTTCCAAGCCCTGTATATAATTTATCATCATAATTTTATATTTTTTTCCTAAAGTGGTTCTCCAATATTATAAAAACTTCAGGCTCCCACAAAACCCCACTTTGCTGCTGCTTGGCCTGGCCTGGGTGTCACTCTGAGAGGGGGACACAGCCACAAAAAGAGCAAAATTTGTTTGAAATTATCCCCAGCACCCTTCCACCATCCCACTCTTCAGTGCCCAAGGTCTCAGGCTCCCACTGAGTCACCCGACCCACCCCAGTTGCCCTGCCCAGACCTGCTGGTTTTAGCAGTCTGATCTGCAGAACCAGACAATGTGCCAGAAAAGTGAATGGCCCACAGCCGTGGGTCAAAGAGGCTGTGTTATTTTAGAGTTGCTTAATCCCCATAAGATCCTGGCTGTAGGATAAAACCAAGGGAATATCTCAGGGGCTTCCAAAACATTTGCCTTTGTTTTCCCATGCCCTTCACAGACCATCACTAATAATAAGATATACTGTAGTAATGCTTATTGCAATTCTTGCAACACCTCTTCCTTCAGCCAACAACTATTACCAAGCACCAGGTCCTCAGATGCAAACAGATGGCACAGCCTCCGACCTCAGTCGGGTGAGGGAGAATGACCAGTGAAGAGGAAAACAGTAGGGTGATGAATGCCATGTTGTGGGGACATGGGCGGGGTGCTTACCCTGGGCTTGGGCACGGAAGGAAGAGATGAGAATTCCAGTAGGTGTTTGCTGGTGCTGGCAAATCAAAGGCTTGGGGGCAAGGGTATTCAGTCAGCAGGGCAGGGTGGAGCCAGAAACCAAGAGTGCTTTTGAGGAACTGAAGGAAGTTTCTTCTGATGTATGTAAAGCACTGTGGATGGGCGAGCGAGCATGTGGTCAGAGATGAAGTTTGACCCCAATGTCACATTTCCTACCTGGCGTGAGGGGGACGGAATAACTAACTGAGGAGTGACCAGATCCCAGTGGAAATTCCAGAGTCAACTGCCTAGGTTGGCTGCCAGCATTTAGTCTTGGGGTAACTCACTCTGGATATGCTGCAGGGCTTTGTATCCTGGGGACACTGAGAAAGCTCTTAGGTTTAAAGAACCAAAAAATAAATTTCAGATATACTGTAGTTTGTATTTGACCTAAAAAGCATTGCCAGCTTTAGCATATATAAATATAGTACACCCAGCTAAATTTGCATTTCTTTGCATGAAACATACTTACGCTAAAATATTATTTGTTGTTTCTCTGAAACTCAGATTTTACTGGGCATTTTCTATTTTATCTGGCACTCCTTCCTAATGCTGAGCTTTAAGAGGAGTCACCAGAATATGGAAATCACTGAGTCAGGCACTCCTGGTTGCGGGAGGTGGGGGAAGAGGCGTCAAAGTAGCTGTTTGCCAACCAGAGGAGGAAATAGCTGGTTGAATCAGTTTTTCACCTTTCACAAAAGGCAATGGTAAAATGTGCATTACAGAGCCATTTTAAGATCAGACAAATGGAAAATTGAAAAGTGGCTTCTATCTTTGAGCTAGACAGCTCCTATTCCTTTAATTGGAAATTTCAGGATACCAAAGGCAGAGAGAAAGGATTTCTTTGGCTCTCGGCTCCGTTCCATGGCATGCTCTAAGGTATTGCACATGTGACTTTCAGTCCTCAGCCTGAAGGTGCAGGGTTTGACCTGCCCCAGCAGGAAGAGCTGGCTGAGACTGAGCACAGAAGAGTAGAGGAGGAGCCTGGGCAGTCCCGCTGGGCCTCTGCAGGGACCCTCCCAGAGCTTTACTCCACAGAAGGCCTGACCCAGCATCACCTCTCCGTGGGCAGCAGTTTCCAAGATGACATTCATCTAACCTCCACCCAAGGCACTTATGACCTCTGCCCACAAAATCCTTTTCAAACCTCACCCAGAAAAGGCCCCAAGCAAATTCCAGTAGATTCTTATAGAACCTAAAGCAAGGAATGTACATACATTGTTTGTTCTCTTCTGAAAATATGCAAACATCTTACAGGGAAAAGGTACACAGTGGTTGTTGACATTACTGGTTCAGGAGACGTGGTTATTAAATTCATATTCTCTAATCCCATAAGAAGGTAAAAGCATTCCATTGTTGAACCAAAGAAAGTTAAGCTGCCTGTAAGGATTTTTCTAAATTTTGCAAATGCACCTCCACCTTCTGCCACCTTCGCCGTGATAACATAGCACAAGTCCAGAATGCATTGTCCACAACCCTGAATTCAACAGGCTTTTTCATACCTCACTTGGATGCAAACCCTAATCTTGGCATTCTTCATGTATCCCACTTAGTGTAAATATCCATATGGTTCAACTACAGAAAATATTAATGTGTTTGGTTGCAAGGGGCTGCTGCCCTAGCCCCACTTGAGAGTGCTATCTTGTTATGTTTCTCAAATATGGAAAATTTTGCATTCAGAAATGCATCTGGCCCCAAGGGTTTCAGATAAGGTAGTGTGGGTCTGTAAGGATGTCTTCTCACCTTTTATCAAGGAACTCATTTTTGTGCAAAAAAGTAGAACACTGTCTAAGCAAGAAAACCTGTAATGAGACTCAGGAAAACATATTACTTGTTATCAGTATCCAAAGAAGAAAAGTGGAAAAAGCCAAGCAGCCTTGGTCCCTCTTTTCCTTGACTCACTTCCCTCCAGTCCATCTCACAGGCACAAAGTACAGCTGTGGGGGAGGAGGCTGTGGAGCCTGCACTGTCATGGTGTCAAGATACAACCCCAAGACCAAGAAGATCCAGTATCCTTTGCATTGCCCGGGGCCCTGGTCTGGGTGCCTGTGGGAAGGAGGCGGAGCGTCACACCTCTGTCCACATGCACTCCCCACTCCTCGTCAGGCGTCTGTGGAGCTCACACCACCTCCAGGCCTTCCCTCCCTGCAACTACCTAAATTCCCATCAGAACATAGCTGTCCTGTATGCTAGTCTCCCAGGGCTGTGCTCTATTGCTGTGCAAACACTTTGCTTTTGAGCAGAAGATTTCAGAGTGGGGTTCAGTCAAGAATGGCTTAAATGCAATGGAGTAATATTTTGTCTTGGTAGAAGACTGAGGTCTTTGACATACACTAAGAAACATTATTTGCCTGGAAGGGCTGAATGGAATTCAAATCACGCCAAGTGGCTGAGCCAGCATTACCGTGACCTAAACTGTAAATTTGCTGACTGACTGAATGTGGAGGAGGAGCTGTCTGTAACGATTTCCAAGTTTTTGTCTTAGGTCACCGAGTGGTGCTCTTCACAAATTAGGGAACTTGGGAGAGGACGAGCAGAAGAGGGGAAAGCGGTAGTTTAGTTTTGGACACATCACACTGAGGTAATTACAGGATACCTAAGAGGGATTATCCACAGGCATTCTAGATAGCCAGGTCTGTTACTCAAAAAAGATGTCTCATCTGGAGCTCTATAACTTATTGGAAGTTATCAACATAAATACTAACAATGACAATCAAATAGCTAACATTTATTGAATGCTTACTGTGCTTTATAGGCACTGTTCAAAGTAGCTTACATATATTAGCATTTTTAGTCCCCAAAACAACTTTGAGATGGGCATTACATCATTCATACTTTTAAAACAGAGGAAACTGAGGCAAAGAGAGTTAAATAAGTTGCTCAAGATCATGTGGACCATTTAGTGGCAAAAGCAGGTGTTCAGCTCTGGCCGTCTGGAATGTAGCAGAAACTACAAGAGAGCTTATCAGTGCAGAACACTGTAGGACGACAGAGAGGGAAATGAGCAAAGAAAGACGCCCCTCAAAAGCATCCAAGAGGGAATAGCCAGAGTTGAAGGAAGAACATCAAGAGAAGAAAGTGCCAAGAAGGTAGAAGCTGTCAACATCGTGACACACCAGGGAGCGGCCAGGGCCTTAGATTGCTCCCAGAGCACTGTCAGCAGAGACAGGACTGGAAGGCACAGTACAGGTGGCACAGGAGTGACTGGAAGGCTGGGAAGTAGACAGCTCTTGAAGAAGAGAAAGATGAGCCTGTAGCTGGAGAGAGACATCATTTTCTGGATTTTTATTTTAGCATAGCAAACACTTGGATTGATGTCTAAATTCAAAGGAACTAAGAGAAATGAGATCCTTGAAAGGAAAGGATTAGGACAACTGGTGCTGGAGCAAGTCCATGGGGACATGAGAATGGGTGGGGTCCAGAGCACAGGGGGAGGGAGGAGAGGGAGGGCTCCTTGTGCTCAGCCTGGATGCAGTTGAGCTGGCTGAGCTCCAGGTGAGCAGTGGCAGGCTGGGGGTGATGGGAGCTCATGCCTCTGTTTCCTGGATGAGGCATAAGGGTGAGAATGAGGAAAGCAGTGAATGCTGGAAGAGCGGTTGTGAGAAAAGGGAGAAGGAGATGCGGTGAAGAGGAAGTAAACTTAACAGGGGTAGGGGGCGGATTAGAGGACAAAGAACAAACGCATAACTGCTGCACAATAAACCTGGGTTCCCCCTCACTCTGTACAGCAAGGCCTCTTCCAAGGTGGTTTCCAAACACCCTTGATGATTCAAAGGGCTGGTGGAGCCAAGAGCGGGGCTCTGTCTTTTCTTCAGAAGAGTCAGCATTCATACTGTCATCCTGCGTAGGGCAGTAAAGGAAATATCCCCTGGAAGAGGGACAGTATCCTAAGCCTGAAAAGAGACTAGGACTTAGCCTGGGTGGAATAGAGGCTAAATGAGACTAATGAAGTCTGAGCCCCATTCCCAGCCAGGGAGATGAGAATCTGGTGCTAACCACATCTGCCGTGTCTTTAATACAGACTAGTGCGGGGAGATGGTCAAGACAAGGGCATCACCTGGTGGCTTCCATACTTGGCCATATGCTGGAATCAGGTGAGGGGCTTTAAAAAGTGGTGAAGTGATTCCACTCCAGAGATTCTGATTTAATTGGGCTGGAATGCAACTAGAGTAGCTGTATTTTTTAAAACTCCGCACGTTACCTAACTCAATATATCATCTTCAGAAGAGTAAAAGGCTTCTTTTCTCTAGAATGAGAAAAAAAATGGAGAATGAGGGTCCTATAATACACAGTAATAGTATTATACACAGCAGTAATAGTAATATAACTCCATTCAGTTTTCTGGACCCAGTTCCAATGGGTGTATGTGTGTGTGGGAGGGGGTCTTCCCATATATAGCACCAAGCAATTCTGAAACACCAGCAGGGTGGAGAACTCAACTCAATTCTGATGCTATCTGCCCGGAGACAGCGCCAGGTTCCCCAGGTGAAGGGTTCCGTCCTACAAGACTGCCCTCCACCCCTGACTCCAGAAGCTGGTCACAAACCCCAGGCAGTTTCCTGTGCTTCTGACCAACTGGCTACAACTCCCACAACCTCCAGTTTAGGTTTGATTAATTTACTAGAGAGATTCACAGAACTCAGGAAAATACTTAATGTTTACCACTTTAATAAAGGATATCATAAAGGATGCAAGTTAGCAGCCAGGTGAAGAGAGACATAGGGCAAGTCCCCAAATAAAGGAGCTTCTATCCTTGTGGGGCTTGGGGCCTGACTCCGTGGCACGTGGAGGCGTTCTGGTTCCCCAAGCACAGCAGCTCTCTCCGACTGAGAAGCAGGATCCAACCAAGCAGAGAAGGGAGAGTGATAAGATCTTCTCGGGGATTTTGGTGAGGACTTCATTGCACAATCCTGATTGACTAAATTATTGGCCATTGGCTGATCGAGCCTCCAGCCCCTGCCCTTGGGTGGGGTCCAGAAGTCTCTCATTAACATGACAAAATACCCATTTCAACTTTAAGACTGGGGTCTTTACAGAAACTGTGGATGAAGACAAATATATCTGGAAAATATATGTTTGGTCATGACCAAATATGTATTTCTTATGACTCTTATCTATATAGCAGAGGTCCTACATGAAACTCTCCCTTCTTTTTTTCCATCTCTCTACCTTTCTACACCAGCCATGTGTAAGTCTTTTCTTAGACACTCCCAAAAAAAGTTGATTCTCATGACTCATCCAGGACTGGAATTACTCCCTGAATTATGTTACCCACTCCCTATCATTCCACTGTGTTTGTTCTCTTTACAAAACTCTACCACAGCCATTATCCAGTTACAGCGTGCCTGGTGCCCATCTGCTCTCTGTATGGGGCTGCCATCACCACAGTGGAAGGTGTAGGAAGCATCAAAACTAGGATTCACCCTGTGCAGGTAAGAGT